>NC_143054.1:151010000-152392500 GCF_052426305.1 Pelodiscus sinensis
TTCATAAAGCAACACCAGAAATAGACAGTCAGGGGATCTCTTGTAAATGTTTCATTGAGCCCTGAAACACAGCAATATGTTATCGGACAACAGATTAATTTCTCCGACCAGAGAGTAAGAGGAGACAATAGTTATTTTAATCCTTGGTAATTATTGCTGTGATAGTGTCCCCAAAACACACTTTCTCCATGTAGCCCCTTGACTAAGAAGTTTCTGCAGCCTGCAGGGTGAAGGTGGGAAAAGACAGGTGTTTGGGACCAAATTCTGCCCTCAGATGCCTGCACAAAGCTCCCACTGACTTCAATGGGACCTGATTACATAGCTGTCTGATAGCAAAATTTGTCTCTTAGAATGCTAGTGTGTGTCCCAGTTCTTTATAACATGAGATGAGGCAGTTTTCAGGCCAATTGTTGTTGGGATTGTTTCTAAAGTTTAAGGCAAAATGGGGTATAAGCTAGAATATTGAAAATCATAGGCCCTCATCTTACAATGTGTTGAACATGGGTGGAACCCTCTGCACTTGCATAGGGCCTTGCTGCTTTGGACTCTGTGTGGTTGCTATCGTCTGCCCAGGGCAGGTTCATGGCCCTGAGAACTACTTCCACTTGTATGTACTAATTCCTACCATGAGGGGACTCTTCATCTCAGTGGGAGTACTCCAAGCAGTACCCACACAAGCGATACTTGTTGGGCCGACGGCTATGGAGCTGTGGCTCCATTGTAAATTGGGAGACATAACCTTTGCCATACAAATTGTCACTCCGCTGTATTTCTCCTAATGTTAAAAAAAAAAGGAAAGAACAAGAAAAAGATGAGGATGATTTCAGACAAACGAATTACAGTACATTACCTACAGAAAATGGCTGTTTTTCTATAAATCTGTGGGCCTGGGAAACTAGAAATGGCTACCCCTGCTGGCTGGCTGTTTGATTTAACTGTTAGACAGAGCCCAGTTCTGTTGCCACTTCATTCATGACACACCCGTTGAAGAGGTTTGGTTTTCATTGGTAGGTTTCTGAAAAAAAGAAAAAGAAAAACCAAAATGGCTCCCAAGGAGGGTGTCTTGTGGGAGCTTTATGTGCAGAGCAGCTACAGAATTGGGCCATTGATTGATGGCTTCTTTGTTTGTTTTTAAAACAGTAAACAACCGTTCATGGATATCCTATTTTTCTGAGAGCACTGGTTCTGACCAAAGTTAAACACAGAAATTCAGAGTTCTATGCACCTTCCAATGCATGTATAATTTTCATATTATTTCTCATGCAGAGACTATACCGAAAAGTACAAGGGTAAAATTTCACAGCGAGCTTTATCTTCTTTAAGACAATTGCTGTTGTTTCCCCTACCCCCTTCCTCTGCTAATTATATCTTGTAAGTCCCTCGCTATCTAAATCCAGACATTAACATTTCGTTACCTACATTCTGTAGTCAGACATTGCAAAGATATCTAACACATGTTATTAAAGTTATTACTATGGTACTATATATAAACAGCTTTGCATAAGAGAATAGAAGTCTACCATATTTAGAAAATGCGGGTGCTATGTAAGCCCCTTTTTGAAAGAAAGAACTTAGCTCAGTTTCCTTTGAAGAACCAGAGACTTGAAACTGAAAACTTCATTAATGCCATTGTCTCCTTGTATCAGCAGGTTCCAGAGAGATTCCTGGAAGTGGCTCAGATCACATTACGAGAGTTTTTCAATGCCATTATCGCAGGCAAAGATGTTGATCCTTCCTGGAAGAAGGCCATATACAAGGTCATCTGTAAGCTGGACAGTGAGGTCCCTGAGATTTTTAAATCCCCAAACTGCCTACAAGAGCTTCTTCATGAGTAGAGATTTCAGAAACTATTTATGAATGTATGAAAAGTAGCAGTCCCCTTCTGATGCCCAAGTTGTGTGTCTTTATTTTAATTTCATATATAGATATATCATATACATCTATGTATATGAAATCAGACTATAAGGGGCTTTTTTTTTTTTTGGTCATTTACAAGAAGGGATAGTTATTTTACTTCACCCTTCAGTTTACTTTTGCCCAAGACCCTTAACATTTGGAAAATAAATTGGGTTAATTTTCAGGGAAAATAATTTTGAAGTGTGTAAAAGCCTGTCTTAGCAAGTTAGGGCATTATGTTTCAAAATTGTTTGTCAAATTTATTGCTTGCTGCAAAGTGGCATTTTGTCTGACCGAGACTTATGTCATGGCACAATATTACAAATAAGGAATTTTATATTATGTTTATATTGCTAAAGGTCTGTGAAGTTTCTTCATAAACTTAGAACTTTATTTTATTTTATTTTATTTTATTTTACTTTACTTTGCTTTTTAATGAATAAGGTAGATTTTGTTTCATATTTTTTAAAACTACAAGCATCCATTTTAGGTTCTCACTCCAAAAGGTGATATCCAAAAAGGCAAACACTATTCTTCAAGCTTTCCCTTACAGGAACAACATGTGTGCTGCCCCAGTAATTAACATGCCAGGTAATTTTTTATTGAGGCAAAGCAATTTTGCACAAAACAGATACTGTTCTTGCAGGGGGAAGCCAGTAATTCATGCACAATATTGTATAAATCACACTAATTTTATAATATGGTCAGCTTACTAAAACGGAAGCATTTCACTCTCCACCAAGTAAAAACAAAGCCTTTCATCATGCTATATTGCTGTGTCTTAGTCATATTTTAATTGGCACTTGGTTCTTGAAATTTATTCTTTGCTCAGTTTTTTTCCCAGGCATAAAAAAATTGCTGTCCATATTTGATAGCTAGTGTTTTGCCCTGAAAAGCAATTTTTTGGAATTATCTTTCTATAGCGAAAGAAAGTATGTTAGCCCAAAAGAGCTGAAGCAAAAAGGACATTGTCTGCAGCTATGGAATACTGTGAATCTTTACCTACTCGCAAGTATAAAAATAACATTTTTATAAAAATCCAGTAAACCATACACAAAATTACAGTAGTGTACCATTAGCTATGCAGAGAGTGAAGATCGCCAGATTTAATTTTTGCATTACTGCTAAAGTTATCTTTAAGAACAAATCTGTCTGATCAGGGTGCCACACTTGTGATGTAAAGCAAAAAGATGGTATTTACCAAAATATGAGTACAGTGTAAACATACAGCATATGAAAGTTTTGGATTCATCTGAATGGTATGTCACAAAATGTGAACATGATACAAGAAAGCTAGCTGCTATTTTTGTGCTTTCTTCAGTGGTTCTCCTTTTTATTTTCAAATTTTCAAAAAGATATAGTTGCCAATAATTTGGGGGGGGGATGTTATTAAAGATGCTATGGCACTATGTATTTATTATTTTCGCTTTCACCTTTTGCACAGATGCAGTAAGAATTTATTGTTATTTTGAATGGTATTTTCTCCATAGGTAATTTGTTACAAATCCAGAGAAAGTTATAAATTAACCAACAATTAGACCATCTAGAAGAGCTATATTTTATTTCTTGAATTTAATTTTAAAATTGCATTTTGACTTTGGAGAGTGAAAGTTTACCCATGTGGCTATAGAGCTGACCTGATTGCTATAATTTCATTTCATTTACAAATACTGCTGAAATGGATGAAATGGATGAAAGCAATTATTGTCAGCGCAAAGCCTTAAAAACCTGCTGACTTCAAATTAAACAGCACAATCCTGTGATGCCCTGTCATTATTTTCAAGTACTGGCAGTATAGGCAATGCAGACAATAACATGGGATGAAGTGCCAACATTTTCACTATGCATTAAAAGCAAAACAAATCTTCTTGGTCTTAAACTCCCTGCAAGTACCTAACACTGGAGACAGTAGACAGCATGTCATTCTTTTATTTTATGCATGATTTGATTACTATTACAACTGATAAGGATGTAAACCCAATTGATTGCAAGTAAGAAAGGAGGAAAATTGTGTTTATGCACTTTTTTCTTTTTTATTTCTTTTTTATTATTATGGGAGGAAATGGAATAAAATACCCAAGTTCTAATACAATTAATTTTTCACTGGCAACCCATCAAATACAAAATATAACACTGCAATGCCTCCTTGGACATAATAAAGTAAAGCCATACTTTAGTCATACTACATGGACCCAGGACTAGATACCATCTTGATCTGTGATATTATCATTGCTTTTATTATATTATATTATTATTATTATTATTATTTTTGGCTGCAATGTGATTCTAATAATCTAAATAAGTGAAACTGTACACAGAACTAGATGTTGTTGTGTTTATTTATTTATTTATAAGTAGCATAATTTCAATAGTAAATGAGGCATAGGAATTAAGAGTAAAAAATTCATTTTAAAGAAAAAAATCAACTTTTTGACCTGGAAAAAAAATTGGATCATTGCAGTTATGGTGATTTTACTGCATTATAGCCATATTGCCTTTGTGCCTCCCAATGCATTAAAATTATAAGGATAAATATACAGTATAACTCTTACTAAATTGAAAGTAGAAATCAGAATCTCTCAAACAATCTCAATACTGTTTACTTTAAAACAATGGCTAAAAGGCAGGAGGCTATGTTTACGTAGGGAAAGAATTGATACATCTGTGTATAAATCCCATGTTGCCATTTATTTACTGCTAATTCCAATTTATTTCTGCATATAAACTTGAGGTTGTAGTCTGTGCCTAGACCTTAAATGCACCAGCGGAAGGATTAAAAAAAATCCTTCAAAAATACCAGTTTTTCCCCCACAAGTACAATTGTTCTTGTGCCTTCTGTGGCTTACATCTTTTAAACATTATTTTTCAATTACTACAGCTGCAATAAACACTAGATTTTTTTTCCGGCTGTTTGACATAATGTTGATAGCTATGCATATTTTGTGTCTTTTTAAAAAATTAAAAAAAAAACAAAACAAAACAAAGCAAGAGAATACGTTTTTGAAGAAGAGAATTTTTAGAACAGTTTGATAATGCAAATTATTTTTTCCTCAATTGTTTGAGCAGCATTCAAGTTTTGAAAATTCTTGTAGAAGCCAATTTTTTGTAACTGTGGTGCAAATCTTGTGTTTTCCTAGCATATTGAAAGGTAGTATAGAAGCAATATTTCATACGAAATATCGATGTGTATACATATACACACATATATACACACATAGACATTACATATATGTTTGTATGTATATACTCACATAAAATATGCGTATGAAGTGAAAAGCTTACTTTTTCCTATCTAGATTAAGAACCTATTTTAGACATTTGTTATGTTTTGTGAAAAGAATGTTCTATTTGAAATTACAAAACATTTAATTCTTACTGTATCTCTGGTTGTTTAATGGGAACGTTTCACACTAAATGGTAAACATGTGGAAGATGTTAGAATGTAGTGATTATTTAAGGAAGTGTTCACCCATGTATTCCTGAGGTTTGCTTTGTGCCTCTGAGTATTATTTAATTAAAAGTGTTTTTTAAGTTTGCAGAATCTTTGTTACTGTACCAGGTATGTGGGTGAACATCGAAAACTGAGGGGAACTTTTATAAAGCAATGTAAATATTCAATCTTATGGTTGTTCTTGCATAAAGACATAAGATTTTAATAGCTACATTCTGAAAACATCTGTTGAAATTTATAACACCACAGTAACTGTATAGATAGTTGAAAGCATTCTTGAAAATCCAGCTCTCTACTTTTAAATAAGTCTCTTTCAGCAGATGTCAATGGCATAGGTGATACAATTTCTGTACAATTACACAATTTTTTTCTATGTACATGAAGACATTTTAATAGCAAAATGTTTTTTCCACAGGTTAATATTAACTAAGAAATAAGGGTGAAGATTTTGTGGCTTTAAAGATAGGATTTTCACCAGCAGCATTGAAAGACAGATAGCTATATATATATATATATATTTCATTATATATATATAAATGAAAAGTGGTTTACAAAACCCCCCAAATGAGCACTGTACATGGGAAGTGAAAGCAAAAACTATATTTTCCATGTGTATTATATAGTAATCATTGGTGTTAATAGTGCAAATGTTTCCTTCTGGTACCAACTATGTGTTTGAAAATTCCAATAAGCATTGTTTTCAAAAAGCTCCCCTTAAGGAATGTAACTGGTTTATATGAGTAAGCAGTTACGTATTGCACTTAAATGTTCTGTTGAAAGAAATGCAATTTTGTTTTCTGTAAAACTGTTGGTTGTAAACCATCTATAAACTGAGGCTAAAAATGCTCATACTTAGAGCTGGGATGAAAACTGTTATTTAACCTTTGCATCTTCTTAGGAATATATTTTTTAGTGTATGAAAGGTGGTGGCAGTGTGACTTTATTTAGTCTCTTCATCTGAGCCACAATCACCTCGCTCCCCTAACCAGACACCTTCAAAAATGCACAAGTGTACTGAGATATGTAGAAGCAACTCTAGAGGACACGAGTTTATACTTATACCTAATACCCATCCTTGATATAAGTTTTAAAATGCATTAATGTACTCCTCAAGTGGGAAAAAGCCCAACAATTAATACTATAATGAAAATATGTTATTACCAGGTAATACGAAATCAGGGGTCAGAAAAATGCATCTTAAGTTGGTTTTACTGCTGCCCAGAAGAGTCAAAGGTTAAAGTTTAACTGATATTGTCCCAGCCATTACTCATATGTATATAGTTACAAAAGTGACAAAACACTGCCTTTATATTATTTAGCAATATGTTGTAAATAGCATTATTAAGCTCTTTTTTGTAATAAAGACCCTTTAATTTTAAGATAGTACAATAACTGAACCTATAAAGTCATTTTTTGATTTTTTTTAATTTTATTTTTTAGCTAGAGGCAATTTCAACTGTGGATTTTTTGTTGTTGTCTATTGTTCTGAAGATTTTGCATAATTTATTGGTTTAATTTATCCTAATTTATTTGATGAAGGTGTACAATTTTGTATTACCCAGGATGTACTGTAATATTAATTGATGATATGATAAAAAACAATAAGACTCTCCTGTCCATATGGAAAAAAGTGCAGTAGACAATTAATTGAAAAAATTGTACAATTCTAGCTTGGCAGCTACTAAATTGAAAAGAAACAGGAAAAATTCGGGGGGGGGGGGATTTTATTTTGTGTGTTTTAAGCTTTTGTATACTCTCCAGACTTTTACCTTTTTGCTTTGTACCACTTAAAGGATACAGTAGTTCAATTGCCTTGTGTGCCTTCCATCTTCTCTAAACTGAATGTATGTGCAGTATATATGCAAGCTTGTGCAAAATAAAATATAAATTACAAGCTCATTGCTATTGTTTATATTTCTTTCTAAAAACATTCTTTTATTGAATCCCCAAACAAAATGTGTTCTGGAATCAATTTATTGTGCAAGATTGCAATCCCACTTATAGTTACTTTTCCCCCTCTTATTTGTTAATGAAACCTGCCAGCTATCTTACAAATCTAGCACATATTTCCTGTGGTATTTGGGAAGCCTACAATAAACAACTATATTATACTCTTACAACTTGCTTCTGTTATCGTTGCATCTTATGCCTAGCTCCTGTAAATATTTATGCACATGCTTAACTTTGAGCATGTGAGTAATATTCGTGTACTTAAAAACAAAGAAACTCTATAGAGTCTCAATCCTACAAACACGTGTGCACCTGCTTACCTTTAGATTCTCCATTACAATTAAAAACGTAAACAGCAGTTGCCATGCTGGCTCAAACCAATGATCCATCTAGCCCAATATCCTATCGGCCAAGATGTAAAAACCTCCATAATTCCTGTAATTTTGCAATATTATATCACACCAAGATTTTTTTTTCTGATTCCACTTGATGTGCAGGTCATGTCCTGAAGCATTAAAACTGACAGCTCTTTAACCCAGTTTCAGCTAGAATCATCTCAGAAGTGATTTTTTTATTCATGAAAACATTCAATCATTTCCCCAGTGTATTTGCCTCATCAATGTCCTATGTCAGTGAGTTCCACAAGCCACTTATGTGTTGTAGAAAGAAGTGTTTCCTTTGACATAGTTTATGTTTTTGCCTTTTATTTAATTAGCTTTTCCCCCTTTTATACCATCATACAAGCAGCAGTACTCCTATAGCTCCCTGGATCATTTTTATCATTATTTATATATTTTCCTTTCCAAACTAAAATAGTCCTCAGCATCTTATGCTATTCTTATGCAATTCCTTACATGCTACACCTCTAATCATTTTAATTGTTCTTCTCTACACCTTGGCTACGTCTAGACTGGTATGATTTTCTGCCAAATGCTTTAACAGAAAATTTTTTCCGTTAAAAGCATTTGTGGAAAAGAGCGTCTAGATTGGCACGGACGCTTTTGCGCAAAAGCACTTTTTGTGGAAAAGCGTCCCTGCCAATCTAGATGCGGTTTTGTGCAAGAAAGCCCCGATCGCCATTTTCACCATCAGGGCTTTTTTGCGCAAAACAGTTTTCAGCTGTCTACACTGGCCCTTTTGTGCAAAAGCATTTCCGGAAAAGGGCTTTTGCTCGAAAGTCAAAGCATTTGCACAAAAAGCACTGATTTCGGACAGTAGAACGTCAAAATCAAGCGGCCAGTGTAGACAGCTGGCAAGATTTTCTGCAGAAAAACTTGCCAGTCTAGACATAGCCCTTGACTATTTCTGGTTTTGATTAGTTGGTTGTTTTGTTTTGTTTTTTAAGATGAGAAAAACGATGTAGTAGGAATGTATCATCAGTTTACATTAAAATATTTCTATATTCTTTTCTTTCTTTCCCTGTCTTGAGTCGTACATCTGATTAGCCTTGAACTGATATATGTGGACTTCCATAGGGTTTCCAGCATGCAATCGCTGAAGGTTTTTTATCTAAGATAATTTCTTCTCATCATTTTGAGTGATATAGCATCTAGGCTACATCTAAACTACAAGCCTCTTTCAAAAAAAGAGCATCTAGACTACAACCAGTACTTTTGAAAAAGCAAGCCGCTTTTTTGAAAGAGAGCACTCAGGCAGTTTGGATGCTCTCTTTCAAAAAAGCACAGTTTGCATTACATAGCACCTTTTTTCAAAAGAGCACTTTTGAAAAAAAGGCATTCTTCCTTGTAAAACAAGGTTTTCCATGGTCGAAAAAAGTTCTGCATTCTTTTGATTTACTTTCGAAAGAACTCAGCAGCCATCTAGATGCAAGGAAGTTTTTTTGAAAAAAGGGCACTTTTTTCGAAAAAACCCTGTAGTCTAGACACACCCCTAGAGAGCACAATAATATTCTCAGGACAGTATCTAGTCTTTAGCTTGCATTCTAACTACAGGCAGTCCCCGGGTTACATGGATCCGACTTACATCGGATCCCTACTTACAAATGGGGTGAGGCAACCCCGCACTAGCTGCTTCCCCCCAGCAGACCAGGGAGACGCGAAGCTAGCGCCCCCCCCCCCCCAGCAGACCAGGGAGACGCGGAGCGGCTTTTCTCAGCAGACACCTCAGCTTGAGAATAAAGGACTGAGGGAAGTGAGGTGTGGGAGAATAAAACTGAGCTCTGGAGAAATGTTTGGCTAGAGTTTCCCTACAATATGTACCAGTTCCGACTTACATACAAATTCAACTTAAGAACAAACCTACAGTCCCTATCTTGTACGTAACCCGGGGACTGCCTGTACCAAACAAGGACTCCAACCCTCCACCTGCATTTAAAACTGTGGGTCTTGGAGAGCTCTGTAGGACAATGCAATCACATGATGGGCAAAATCCATACCTAAGGTAGCAGCCGTAAGCTCAACAGTGATTTCTGACTGAGGTGTTCTCCTCCAACTTGTATTGCACTTCCACTTAGGCATATTACAAAATCACCATCCCACTGGCACTTTCTGGTCAGGAATTTGGCTGCTCAGGACTATTGCTTAAACAACTTTCTGACACATGGGAATTTGCTGGTTTTCTGGGGGCAAACAGAAGGGCTGTGCTGAGATTCTGACCTTGCCCAGTCCAGAAATGCTCCACCCTCAAACCTTCGCTCCTAGCAGCATGAGTTCAGAATAGCCATGAAGGCTGCCGTGGAATCCGAATGGGGACTAAATGCTGGGAGGGGAAGGTAATGAATAAGAGCAGGCAAGCACAGAGAGAGAGGCTAGCCATCCACTCAGCCAAAGGCAGAGCAAGGGCCTATTGAAGAAACTAAAATGATGTGATAAACTTAAAAAACCAACAAAACATGTAGGCGGTATCATGAGCTTTTGTGGGCATAGCCCACTTCTTCAGATGACTGGAGTTTTGAGTGTAGGATGTGCAGACCCAAAATAAATAGGGGAGAATGGAGAGGGCGAAAGAAAAAAAAAGAAAGGGGGCAGGAAACAAGGAGCTGAGGGTATGAAAATATCAAAAGGAAAAACAAGTAGGCAGGACTAGTAATCTATAAGCACTTGAAGATTGGATAGTTAAAAAGAATCACATAAGGATCAAAGGATAGCAACTAGATAGGAAGGGTACTAATGCAAGAATCTACACAGACAAAGAGCTGTTGGCACCTTCACTGAATGTTACGTTGATAATGTCCCAGCCATCCGTTATCTTGATTGAGAAGGTTATCAGATGATGGGGGACAGCTTGATGTACAGAGGAGGGAGAACTTTGAGTTTGTGAGCTCAAAGAGAATGGCATGTCTTGTGTTGCAGCTGGCATTTGGAGGAGCTAACCTTGGGTACCAACGTTTCCTAGCCCTGGTATACAGTGGGCCTTTATTTTGAAATAACCCTCACCTAAGACTGAATTTATAAGCAGAGTGTCAACATTACCAACCCCATTATTTCAGAATAACGGGCTATAGAATTAGAAATCTGTACTCCCGCTTTTCATCAGGAGTAATGCTCATTCAAAAATAGTTATTTCAACATCATAGCAGTGTGGACACTCTGGCACTGTGATTTTGAAATAATTATTTCCCAAAGTAATTCAGACTAATTACTCCCCATGCTTCCTGGGGTGCTAAGTCTGGGGTAGCGAGTTCTCATTAACGGAGCCTGTCTCAGACTAATTTTGATGCTTCCCCGTATTGAGGACACATTAAGTTTGAATTTGTTAAATAAGGAGTTCTTAAGTTGAATTTAGTAATTTTGAAATAGTTGCCTAGTGTAGACATGGCCTTAGGATCCTCGCAAGGGGCATTGGCAGCGCTGTATGTATAGTGGCCACGTGCACTCAGCCTGTTTGCAGGCAGTGCAATTTGACACAATCTGCCTATCACAATCCTGTCAAGACGTTTCCCCCCAAAAATGAATCTATTATTTCAAATACAAAACCCTATTTCTCATTTTACCCTGCATTTGGATGTGTAAAATAGGTCCAAACTCTGAATCCGGAACCCCAGAACACAGGGGATGTTCATATATAGCCTGGAACTTTGCAACTAGCCTCTATCTTCCTTAGCAGCCAAACAAAATTCCATGGCTCCAAATGCACTAGATAATTAGAGAAGTTCAGTGCCACACTTTGCAGCTCTCACCCATCGCTATGTGGCAGTGCCTCAGTGCTGCTTGGTGGAATTTTCCAATTAGATAAATGTGCCCCCCCTCCCCCATGAAAACATGAAGAAGAACTGAACTGCCTGTAAGCAACATAGAGCAGTCTCTCTGTGTTACAGATAATAACCCTGAGACCTAATGGGACTTCCCCATCACTCATTTCTGCACAACAAAATGCAGATTGATGCACTGTGGTGTGTGCATGCAAGGGTTAATTGTTCTCGTTCTCTTGGTCTCTACCCCTATTTATGCCCAGCTTAGGCTGTGCCAATACAATTTCCATGGAGATGATCATGCTGAGTCTTTCCTCTCTGTTAAGAGGAACAGCGGAATTGACTGTTGAGTTGCTGATCTATTACCATTGTTTGGAAACGAAGGCAAATAAATAAGTCACACCTCAGGATGAGTTGCAGCATTTCCCCCAAACAAAAGGATCTGATTCACTGCAGATTACTTCTTTTTTAACTCAAACAAATCACTATATATATATATATATATAATGCAGCACAGACCAAAAGAAAAAATGAAATATTTGCTTATACATACTGTTCAGTAGTGATGGAAAACATACTTTGTGGTAGCATAATTCTTAAATTTACAGTAAATAAACTGGAATGTGCATGTGTTTGCTTTCCCCCTTGGTTTGAAAGGCTATGTCTACACTGCATTTTGGAGCAAGCCTCCCAGTCCACGGAAATACTCTAAAAATAGCCACATTGTCAGTGCTTGGAAGTTGTAGTTTGAGTTGAAGTGCGAGCTCTGAAACTCACCCTCCACCTCCCTGATGACTTCAGGCCAGAGACAAAACTTCAAAACACTATCCACACAGCTATTTGCAGAACACCAGCAAGAAGAGTCTTTCCAGGTGGGCTGGGAGGGTCCCTCTTGCTCACCTCCAAAATGCTTGTACGGGTATTTGTGACGAGGCCAAGTCTTTTGACTTTCAAGGCATATTGCAAGACCTATCTGTTTCCCCAGGATTTCAAGAAAGAGGAGGGTGAGAATGGTTTAAATCTTGACAAGGAAGAAAGTACATAATATATGACTTATTTTTAGAGGTTTTGAATGTGTCTGGAAGAGGTGAAAGGAGAGGCGGAGAATTTTGTTTGTAGTCCAAATCAGATCTGCGTGACTTAGGTTAGTCTGGCTCCTTCCAGCCCTCCAGACCAGAGGAAAATATGGACTCCCATGGAAAGAATGGAATTCCCTACCACCTCCAGAATGGAATTGGGTTTTTATTAAAAAAAATCCTATTTAAGGGTATATTGGTACTTTACCATTTATTGGGAATCAGTCTTAAAACAAACTGTTTGCTTCATAACCAAACACCTGACAATGAGCTGTTATTTGTGTTCAGAGAAAGTTAATTGCATGCACAGTTTAATTTTATTCTTTCAAGTTAAAGTTGGGTGTACAGCTTGGCAGCAAAATGGCACAGCGGTAGTTAAAGAAGCACTACTAGTTCTACAGTCTCAGTTTGCAAGAGACATGCCAGTCGGGCAGCTGCGGGAAGTGGCAAGGGAGAACGCATGCTGGAGAAAGTCTTGTGGCAACAGTGGCCAGTTTCATTATGGTCATTGCCAGACTGTGAAACAACTCTTGGGGCTTGAAATCCTATTGCCTATTAAAACTGGGCATGACAGCGCTTTTTTATGCTTCACCAACCAGAGCTAGAACTGGGTCCTAGGAGAAATAAAGAAAAATATTTATTACAAGTGTTTAACACCTTTTAGTACAAAACAACCCTAGGATACAGCACTCAAGGATAATTCATGCCAGCCCATGTAAAACCAAGGGAAATTGCTGATTATCTCAACAATGTGGCCAAAGGAAGAGTCAAAATCCTGAGTCCAAACATCCTGAATTTTGGGGATGCTTTAGATCCTTTTTCTTAATGGTTACTAGCCCTAGGCCAGTAATTTGCTAAAAACCCTGGATTTGAAAAACTCTCCGAAACTGGGGTCTGGCTGCACCCTAGGTTTGGATTAAGGTGACACCGTTTAGATTTACCCACATTCAAGGTATGGCTACTGTGGTGAGTGTATTTACTAGAAGTGGGCCATGCAACAAAACACAGCTCTAGTTCAGCTTCTTATAAGGGGACATGTACACTGCGCCCGTAGGTTGAAATAAGATACACAATTTGAGCTACGCAAATTGCATATCTCATTTCAATCTAATTTTGAAATGGCTTATTTTGAAATTTGGCACTGTCTACAAAGCCCTTATTTCGAAATAAACCGCTATTCTGAAATGTCCCTTAACCCTCGTGGAGTGGGCTGGTTCAAAAGACATGGAATAGCTATTTCGGGATACCCCTGGTATCCCAAAATAGCACTGCAGTCTAGACATACCCTAAGAGTAGAGGTTATTTGCAAAATCCAGTCCTGGGTAAACATTACCAACAGCTCCCTGAGATTGGGGACATTCAGATCAAGGAGTGTAGTTCAAACCCAGCTCCGTACATTTCATTAGTCACCAGGAGAGTATACAGTAAAAAGCAAAACACAATTTCATTTTATGCCTAGTTAGACTAAATCTAGTGCAAAGGCGACACCAGAGCTTTAAAATGTGTTAAATGCTTGGGGAGGGAATAGTAGTACTGCCCAGCCATTGATCTGAAAGCATTTTATAAAGACAATTAAGTGTCATTATCTCCATGTTACAGGAAACTGAGGCACCAGTTGGTGGCGTGACTTGCCCAAGGTCACACAGTAAGTCAGTTGCAGAGTCAAGAATAGACCCAAGCACCCTACACCCTCCCCCCACCCCCGCCCCCCAGTCTCATGTTCACTATACTGCCAATCTTCTGTGTTACTTATTAACATTTAGTGTTACTTGTTAACAGCCTGGACAAGGGCTTCATGGCCAGCCCTTGAAAAGCCCCCATTTTAAATTGTGCAATCTGCATGCTGTTGCTGTTCCAGTTTTATTTCCTAATATAAGTGCTGCTTTCTGGCATCCTTTGCATCCTCTGATCTACTGGTGTCAATATTTTTAAATATTGTTTACCCAGCAATGTGCTTTCCCAGAATTAAGGAAATACAGGGAAACGTGTGGTTCTCATCTACGTGTTACTGTCACTGTTTGGTTATTTTCCTATGTCCTTTATGCCTATCCCTCCGGCACCTTTCAGAGAGTGGAGACAGGGCTACTGACTGTGCAGCATTCTGCCTACACAGAAACTTCCAGAACCTCTAGCAATCCTGCACCTAGGCCTGCCAAGGGGAGGAGAGGGGAGAGAAGGGGAGGGACTCAGGGGGCAGTTGCTCAGGGGCCCAGCTAGTGAAAGGGACTTGGGGCTCCTGACTGCTACTACTGCAGCAGCAGCAGTGGCTGGAGCCACGGGCCCTTTCAATTGCTGTCGCAGCACCACTCCGAAGGCTGTGGAGGGGTGGAGTGCGGGGGGGGGGGGGGGGGGGGGGGGGGGGGGGGATTAGGAAGCCTAATCCGAACTAGCTGTACTCCGTGCCATGTGTAGCCGCGTGGCACGGGGTTAGAACTAGCCGGCATTTAAAAATGGCGCCGGCCGGCTTCATGCAAATGAAGCCCGGGAAATTCAAATCCCGGGCTTCATTTGCAATTGCGGATGACTACATTACCCCGCTAGTTCGAACTAGGGGGGTAGTGTAGACATACCCTAAGGAGCTGCCCCATCGCAAGTCACTGCACAGGCTGCCCAAATCGCAAGCCCCAGGCATGTGGTGGAAGACCAGGCTCTGCAGGGTGGCTACTCATCTCAAATCAAGCTTGGTGGAGAGGGAGGAGGGGTGGCTACACTTGGCTTCACCTCCATCCCTGCACAAAGCCAGTGCACAAGGAGATACAAACTACATCATTTAAAGGGCTGGGCCTACAGTTCTCTTCCTGGGTATCTCCGGGAGCAGCACAGCTACATACTTCGTCAGTTCAGATGCTCTTCCAAGCAGCATCCTTTCCTCACACAGCTATGGCATGCTGTGTGAGCCGGCATGCCCGGCTCAGTGCTCTATGTACGTAACAGTGAGAGTACAAATACAGATCCAGCCATAGTTCAGGGTGAATCCTTCCTCTGTAAGAGCACGAAGCACCTGGACATCCTCAAACTTCACTTTGCAGCTTAAGCTCCCATTTTGTGGGGGAAGGATGGGGCTCCTGCTTCCCTTGCAATTTGACAACATAAAGAAGCTGAGCCCACATGAGAGCTGACTGAGCACTTTACTCCATATTGAAAAAGGTGGCCTCGGTATCATAAGCATGCAGAGCACAGGGGTTGATTTCACTGCACACTGCAGCAGAACATCATAAACATTGGCTGTTCATGCTGGAACCACTAATGCTTCCCCCACATCCACCATCACCAGCATGCACTCTTGGATGGGGGCAACAGGAAGATGAGACTCTAGTCCCAGAAATTGTATTATTGAGCCAGGCAAGCAGATCATCAACCTGCCCAGAATTGCAGCTTTATTCTAGTCTCGCACTGAGGAGCAGGAAAGAGGATGCAGTATTTTGGACAATGACAAGAAAATGGCGGTAGTGACAGTAAATAGCAAGTCCGAGGCTCTCAGCATAAAATACCCAAATGCTGAGGCTGTGTGTTTAGTTCAGAATGACCAGCTGAAGTCAGGTTTTTCCCCTGGATTTGGTACTGGAGTAAAGTAAGGAGTTATAGGGCTTTTGAAACAGATTGATGTATGATTTCTGATGTTATTTATTTTATTTATCTTTATAACCACAAGTAATTCCTTACTTCAGCCAATATAGCTGATATCTCTTTTACTCTTAAAATCACTTCTGAAGAGAAAGCCAGAACAATGCAAGGTTGCTGTATAACGGGGGGGGGGGGGGGGAGGGGGGGGTGCAGGAGAAGAGAGTTGACTGTAAAAGGAAGAAAATTATCCCAATTCTAGCACTGCTGGAAAAATGTGAAAGTTATTGTGGCACAAAGAACCTCTTGAACTGCTCTGCCTTCCAAAATTTCTACTGCACTCTCTGCAGTTACTTGTGTATGGCAGAAGCAGCATCTTTGTATTATATGAACAGTCTGCTTCATAATCAAATACCATCTGTCGCTACATCTGAACTTGTTTTCAACATCTGTGCGTTCTGGTCTTAACAAAGCTTTAAAAACTAATTCAAAAACTTTCACAGATCACTGACTAAATATGGACATTTACCATCTTTCATATTGGTTTAAAATATTTCTTCTATATCTGCATCCCCTTGACTGGGAATAGTTAAGATGTATACACTTAGTTGCTTTATTAAGCTTATTTTCTAATGGCCTTGGGTAGCCAAGTGCAAAAGAGGGACACTTGCTCAGGCACCGAGAGGACCCATCATATTCTTTCTTGGTGCCAATACAGTCCCTTTCTGCCAATGAGAAACCTGAAAGTTGATCAGCTACCATACCCCAATTACTCAAAATGACACTACAGATAAAACGGCAACCAAGGGGAGAATCAACTGTATGGCTTATATGCTGCGAAAGTGTGTCTGAACAAATGGTGAAGTAAAATCATGAGAGCTCTCAGGAGGATAAGGACGATGTTACTTTGCACATGCTTCAGAAATGGGAAGTACATCTTTCCTGAACTTTTGGCCAGCCCACTGGCAGATGTTGACCAGTTTTGCTTATGTCTACATCAGTTGCAGAACACTAAAACAGAGATTGGAAATTTTAATTTAGTCAAGGCAGTTGGGCTAAAATGATGGCTTTTGTTGAAGCCATTAAATAGAGCTGCCTAATGAAGTACAGTATAGTACTGGCAAACGGAGCCCTTAACGAGATTCCAAACTGCAGCCCGGCAAGCGGAAGAAGGAAGCTTTCATGTCTTTTACTGGAAGTGGGATGGCGACTGCCCTGGTAAAGCTGCACTTAGTTTTTGTGTTTGAGGGCAGAACGCACTTGTACATTATTACCTTGACATTTTAACCATTCGTTGGGAATGCCCTGGTGCAGTGCCTGCCATAGATTTCTCGTTCCTATTTGTTAGAAAGGAGGGTAATAGAGAGTGTGATGAAATGATCGTAAATTCACTTTCAAAGGTCATTTGGGTTCAGAGCCTAAAGATTGAATATGGCAAATTCTTAGGCACAGAGAAGAAGGTGGGGGCCCGAGGGTCATTTTCACTGATGGGATCAATGATTGATTCCTCTGCACAACTATGCTTGCCCTTTACTTGGCTATTTAACACACAAGAGCTATTATAGGTTCCTGGTCCATTATTCCTCTTCTCCTCCGGCCAGTTTATAGTGGAAGGAAAATACAACCGTGATCATAAAATAAACTTTTTACATGATCATGTGTTTGAAAACTGAAAGATGTCTGATTGTTTTATAAAGGACATTATACACACTCACACATTAAGGCTGGTAATGTATGTTCCCTTGGATAAATTTCCCTTACTCTTTTATTGTCCATTTTGTATTTATTTAATATGTGCTGTATAGGTTCATACAATCCCGCAATGCCTCTGATTTTTCTGTATCCTTATAAGAACTCACATATATTACACTGTCTTTTGAATATTAGTAACAACAAAACAAAATTACTCTGAATGAGTAAAATTATTTAACATATAAGCTCAAATGAGTGTTTTAGCGCAAAGCAGAGCCAAAAATATTTTCAAGCATCAGGAAAGGAAACATTTCATTGTTTGATGTGCAGTGTAGGATAGAGCAAGTATGGCTGTAGTTAAGGGTTTGTCAGCATTTCCCTTGTAAATCCATGTTTTCCAGAGAGTTGCTATAACTTGCCAATTTCAAATCCCAGGGGGCTGACGCTCACTATACACATTGTCAGCCCAGATGCAAATTTCTGTTGTTGCTATTACCAAAAATTTAATCGAGTGAAGCTGCTGGTTTTTAGTTCATGGCAAGAGATAATGGTTTGGTAAGGGGGCCAGAGTCTGGGAGGAGGAGGGGTTTGCTATTGCTGTTGGCTTGAATTTTGTTGTTGTTGCCTCAGTCCGATGAGAATTGTTCATTTTAAAAAGGGAATCTTGAGGGTGGATTAGGGTGGAAATATTTTTTACACGCAGACATGCACAAAAGCAGTCTGATCCTGCGAGCCTTACTCACATTAGTAACCCTTACTCACGTGAATAGCCCCGTTGACTTCATTGGGCCGCTGAAAGAGCTCCACTCTATCCACCATGCTTTGGTGTGCAAAGATCCATTCTTCAGTTGAGGTTTTCAGGGAGAATTCTGGCCAATTCTTAGGGATTTCTGGGTAACACCATAGCATTCTTTATCTAGCACATAACCAGCTCTGCAAGCGAGTCAGTGCAGAAAATGGCAGTCATGTCCCCAGCCTCATTCCACAGCCCTTCAGGAACCTATTTCCTATCAGTGCTCTAGGAGGAAGCAAGAGCTGGATTCCCATGTGGGTCTGTGAACAGATCCCACTCAAGGATCCAGGGGGGGCCAAGGAATCTTCCTATTGCCTCATCCACTCATGAACTCACACTGGGACAGTGCATATCTGATCTCAGGTAAGGCTTTATGGATCTATCTTGACCACAAATACACAATGGGCTAGCTCATGATCGTTATCATCAATATTCCACACCTTTGGTGCCAGGATTCATGAGTGCTGACAACTACAGCCTCCTCCTCCTGCTGTCTGGGGAATTTTGACCCTGACCCTGGCAAATAATAAGCCCTCTCAACTAGGGTTGCCAGATGGTTTAACCAAAAATACCAAACTCCCACCCCCCAAAAAAAAACACTGGGGAAAAAAAATCTGTTGAGGAAAAATAAAGGGGGAGACCAAAGTTGTTGAGCAAAAAAAAGACTTCGAGAGTTAAGAAAAAAAATACAACACATAAAACAGCATTAAAACAGCATGGCCCCTTTAAGAAAAGTCTTTAGGCTTTTTGCCAGTGGCCATCTTGTTTTCTTGATTGGAGCCAGAAGGCAGCTTCCATGAGGAACCAGGAAAGCGGGGGGCAAAGGGAACCCGAGGGGAGGGGAAATGGGAGCTGGGCCCAGTTGCTGAGTGTGTCGTAGGGTTGCCAGCTGTCTGGTATTTTCACCTCCTGGCAGAGAAATTAAATCAGAAAATAGTGGACATTTCAGGTGTCCAGTATTTTCTGAATTTTTTTTACCGGACAGGAGGCGAAAATATCGGACTGTCCTGGTCAATACCAGACACCTGGCAACCCTACTCTCAACTCTCATTGAAATCTTTGGGGTTAAAGAAGGAAGGGCTCAATTTTGTGCATGAGAGAAAATTAAACAATAGTTGCAGTGAGAGGAGTGGGCAGAGAAAGTTCTCGATGGCTAAGGACCATTTGCTACACTAGCAGTGTGTTTGTTTTGGGGATTTTTATGAATAAAAATACCCTTATAAACCTCATAAATGAGAGAGAAAGTTCAGTCCCCATTGACTATGTGATCCCTCATGTTTCTCCAGAACAGCAGTGACCAGGTAGCAAGCACATGGCCCATGCAAACCCAGAAGCCCACATAAGCCACCTAGGACATTTAAGTTCTGCACATGTCTCTCGGGAGGGAGGGGCTATTCACCCTGGGTGCTTCTAGACTGGCTGCTTGAATTTGGGCAAGAGCACTGACTTTGTAATGTACAAAATCAGTGCTTCTTGTGCAAATGCTTTCATGCTCCTGCTCAGGAAAAAGTCCTCTTGTGCAAGAATACTTGCGCAAGAGGGCCAGTGTACACAGGGAAGAACTGTTTTGCACAAAAAAGCCCCGATGGCTAAAATGGCAATTGAGGCTTTCTTGTACAAAATCGCATCTAGACTGGCCACGGATGCTTTTGTGTAAAAGCAAATATTTTGCGCAAAGGCACTTGCCAATCTAGATGCTTTTTCCGTTAAAAGTATTTCCGCAAAATCATGCCAGTCTAGATGCAGCCTGTGTCTGCAAGCATTGCATAGCATTGCTAATGATGCCAGGGAAAACGTTCCTGACCCTGGGTTCCCAGGTACTAAGTGAACAGATCTAGAAGCATCACTTCCTTAGCTTAGTGGGGAACAGAAGCAAACTAAATGCATTCTGGACCAAATTCTGCTTATATTAAACATCACTGTAACTCTAGATAACAGCAGGTTTATACCAGCATAGCTAAGGGTAGAACTGTGTACAGTTACACTAAGCAAAGAAAATATATCATGAGTGAAGTGATTGTATCCATTAACTTTTTATTCCCAGATTTTCACACTTCAAAGGTGCTTTTTGAATAAGAAATGTGAAGTTGCTTTTTGAGGACAGCTGTTACTAAATCTAAAAGGGGGGGAGGAGAAAAACGTGGCAGTCTAACATTGCAGCTACCTAATGAAATCCAAGTATGAGAAATTGTTCAGATTGCTTTGCGATTGCTCAGAGGCTAAAAGCTCTGATTCTGCGGTGAGCAAAAGAGAATAGGGTGTCAGAATTCTTTTAGGCCAGGTCCTTACCTACTCAAGGCAGCTTCACTGACTGAAGGAAGCTCTGTCAATTTCTGTAACTGGGATTCTGGACTGTTTTGTTTATACATTAACTCACACAGTCAAGTCAAGGTACGCAAGTTGGAGTTATGGATACCACCTTTTTATATAAACCAAGGCCTCTGTTCAGCAAGGTATTTAAGCGTATGCCTACCTTGTAGTCAATAGGATACTCTTGTGTTAATGTTAGGCACAAGCTTAACTACCTTGTCGAGTGGGGACTCAAATTTCCAGTTTATTGAGGCATCTCACTACTAAATTCAAACTTCAGGATTAGAAGATTCTTGCTAGAGGTGAATATTTTGTCATACCAAAGAGAAACTGGATCTGCCCTGGATGAATCCACGCATAGCAAAATACCTTATTTCCTCCTATGACTTTTGAGTCAGTCACAGCAGCACTATGGCTACGTCTAGATTACATCCCTTTTACGAAAAAGGGATGCAATCTAGACGTAGCCTACATGTTTAGATATCAATTGATTTCCTTTCAATAAGAACAAGTAAAGAATGTCTGAAGCCAGACCTTGCTGTTGCTTCTGTTTGAGTTTAATTCATCCTATCCTGGATCTGTCCGATAATAAAATAATAATAAAACTTTGCCTTCCACAGCACCTTCCATCCATTGCTCACCTTCCATCCTCCTCAGTATGCTTCATAAATATTGTTCTTTTATGCTTCCATACATTCCTTCCCTGTCTTCTAGTCTTCATTTATAAGATCTATACTATTAATATAGCAAGGATATACTTCCAAATAAACCAAAGAAAGGTTTTATGTAAAAGGATTGCAGAAAGGATTAGGTAGGGTTATTTGGGAAATGTGAAAGATATTCAGCTCTGCTTAGGTTGGCAGATGGTCATTTTTCTAACATGTTATATGCCCAGTTAAGAACCCAGGAAAATCCATTCTTTCTGTTAGGGCACTTGATAGTTCTTGTATCAAAGAAGCATAATTCAGCTCAGACCACTCAATCTGTAGGGTGTCAAACACACAAACAAAGGGTGAAGAGAATTTGGACAGACATGGGTTTCCTTTTTTATTATAAATAATATTTTCTAAAAGCTCAGTCCCACCATCAGACATTTCTTATGCAAAGGAAACAGGCAATAGGAGGATAGGGATAAGATTTTAGACTTCTTGAGGTTGGGATTAGACGCATTGGACACTAATCTTGCCCAGAGCCTCTAGGCACAGTTGCAATACAAATTTTAAATAAGTACTAATATTAATAAATAACATCTTGGGGATCTTTCCTCCAGATACCTGGCTAGGATTTTGGAACAAACAAAGAAGTGACTGCTTGCCCCCAAGGAATCCTTCCCAGGTTTATAATGAGAACTCAGATTTTAATCTATTCTGGGTAGATAATCATTTAGGGCAAAGGTGGGGAACATTTTTTGGTTCGGGGGCCACTGACCCACAGAAAAATCAGGCAGGCAGGAAGCAGTGAGGGCAGAAGTGCCAGCATGGGTTCTCTAGTGCGGGGGGGGGGGGGGGGGGGAGGAGGAGCCCTGAGCCCAGAAGGCTGAATCCAGGCAAGCCAGGGACTGCATCTGAGCCATAGATTCCCTGTCCCTGATTTAGGGTAAACTTCATGGTGCAGAGGGTCAGTGCAAAGGATATAATCACTAAAGTCCTTCCCAACACGGGGTTAAGTCAGACTTTAGCAGCGAACTGCTTTAAAGCTAGCTCCCAGCCCAGGGCTGAGGTTCACTGCTCTGTAGAAATGAGCCAACACAGTTTGTGGTAATGGACCTCTCCATGCTTTGAGTCAAGAAGAATGTCGGAATCTGGAAATGGGAGGGTGGGGAGGTTAAAATCAGGGAAGTGGATCCCCAAGAACACAGACAGTTGAAATAAAGAGCAACAGGAATCTAGAGCAGTTAGTTTGACACAAAGGAGCAGACCGAAGTCCTGCACGCTAGCTAAATTCACATACATCGGACTTCAGTGGTCATAGTGTAGGAAGGCCTCACATAGCACATACAGTGTTAGACTGGGAGCACTTTGGGTAAGTGACACATCTGTCTGCCATGCTGACCAACAAACGGAGGTAGGGCTCTGTATGTGTGCTCATATGTGAATACAGTCCAAGCCCAGTTTTGTATCTGAAAACTAGGAAGCTGTCTGTGCAAACTGCCATTTGGAAATGCAGAGGTGGGCATGTCATGGGCTTTTTTCCCCCTTCACATGTACCTCAGCATCCATGTTCCTAAATGCTATCCTAAAGGTACATGTGCTCTACTGGCCTGGAAGATTCCCCATCTCCCAGGCTGAGGGAGTGTGCTAAAGAGGGTAAGGCACTGAGTGACAAGTTCTCCATGATAATGAAGAGACCTATCCTCAGCTCTTCCACCAGCTCACTGGGAAAATTAGGGCAAGACCACTACAGCTGTCTGTGCCTCAATTTCCCCTTTGGTAGAACAGAGATAATGATAGTTGCTCTCCATTGTAAAGCATTTTGAGAGCCTGAGATTAAACACTCTCTATGTAAGTATCATCATCAACAGTTATTTCCTCTTCCCCAATTCCATAATGCCCCCCCCCCCTTTTAATTATCACAGTGACTGTCGCACTAATCCTCACATTCCCTGGTATTTCATTTTTCAGAAAATACTCAGAACCTATCACATATTTGTTTTGATTTATTCAATATTGATCTCTTCTCTGACTTTCGAGCATCTATCACCTTCCCCGCCTGTTCCCAGAGAATCTGCCAAGCCAGCAGTTTGTGATTTTGTCATAATACATGTGTTTAGTTCTCTGAGTGGCTGTCATGAGCTTCTGGATCTCACAAATGTTACATTCTATCTTTATTCACACATTCTGTATATTATATGGGGAAGGAGATTGATTTTCCTTATGCTAAGAATCAAGGCTTTTTACATCAGTTCTTAGAGGTGTTGGTTGCTATCTTGTTGATTTTCTAATGGAGGAAAAATTTGATTGTTGTAGCATTTGAATAAATCCTCTTCCAAACATACTGGATATGAAAAAAATTTAAGTATGAGGAACTAAAACCTAGGTAGGGCAACATTCTCAAACATTCAAGTGACGTGGAAGGCTTAGCCTCATTTTCAAAAGAGACTTTCAATATGATCTAACAATGTTCCTAAATAGAAGTTAGGCACCAAAGTCACCTTTTACCCCTTGTCCATTCTTTGTTGTTTGAATTGTGGTAGGTGTTGATGTGGCTGTAGCTGCCACATCACCATGGCAACATGCCACTAGTCAATGGATTGCAGAATAAAGGTGACATGGTTCAGTAAGAATCAGGCCTTGATAAAAGGGAAGAAAACACAAACATGCTTCAAACAGTGTTGTGCAAATAAAAGGAGCAAACTCTTCCTGGGATCCCTGAATTTGGGGACAGATTTCAAACACCTCCTAGATATTGATGAGTAATAGGTACAGAATCTGTCCCGATTTGCTGAGGGCCAACATTGCGTTCGGTGCTGTACAATGAATAAAAAATAAAGATAACTCCTGCCTCAGAGAGTTTACAGGTCAAAAGATGGAAGCATTGAAGATAGGCTGCTCTGGGAAATTGAAAGATGGGGATGATTTTGTACATTCCTTTTCAATGTATATCAAAGGTTTAACTGTGCTACCATTTTTGCTACTGTGTCCAATGTCAGCAGGGAACTGTTCAGCATGAACACCTTCCAAGGAATGGTTCCAGCGCTTAATGCCAACCTGAGACAGCTGCTAACGCTGAACAACCTCATCAAGGGCCCACTGTCCCTTCCTGCCACTCCTCCTCCTCCATCACCAGTGAAAGAACTGTGAAAAGACCAAAAGCTGGTGTACAGCCAACAAGAACTAAAGATTTTGCAGCTGGTTGTACCACCTGTGCCTTGTGAAATTCCAGCCAAAAACAACCTCCGTTCCCCATCCCCAGATAACCCTCTGTTAAAGAGAAGGGCATAAAATCGGATAACTTCATAATCAGGGGAAGAGAGTGAGCGGGATAAGTCTGACTCAAGCACTCAATTGATCACAGAAGAGGCTAGCTCTTACCAATGCCAATGGATGTGGACAACTGACCATCGTTATGGGTGTGCACTAACTGTTGTGGGTGATCTAACTAGTAGTTCAGATTCATACACAGTGTGCCAAATATACATAACTGTTCGATGCCTCCTTTCTGAGCCAATGCCAGAAGAGACCACATGATGTGTGTATACTTTGCGTTATTTGACAGGGGATGTACAGAATCCACGCGGGAAACATTGAGACAAGCAGCGGAATTCTTCCCTGAGAGCCATGCAGGAGCTCCCACATTTAATGTTCTGGATGTCCCATGGATGTCCATGGTGCTACACATCCATAGGGAGAGCAAATTATCAGAATTTGAGATCCACCATGCAGATCTGAGAGCAGAAATTTGCTCTAAGAATGTTAGAAATAAAGTTAAAGTCCTTGACTGCCAAAAAAATGGTAAAATCATTAGGCCTTCTAATTTGTATTTTCTATTACTAATATGTTTTGATAGATTCCTTTACTTCAGTTGATTAGGAACAGGAGGAAGTATAGGTAAGGAGGGAACTGTGCATGTAGACCTTAGCTAATACATACAGAGCGAGAGAGAGACTGTTTACATAGATATCAGAATTAAATACCCTACTGATGGGTACTATAGTGAAATGCAGGATAGGTATAAAAATCTGTGATGTCCTAGGAACTCACTTTGTTGATCCTATAGTTCACCCCATCGAGGCAGTGAGACTAGAACTCAGATTTTCTTGCTGTAGAAGCACAGGTCCCTGACACTTGACCTAACAGAGAATCTCTAGGAGGTGTAAGCAGCATAGAGTTTATAGCACACCACTGAGCAATTCTGTTTCTATCTACTGTAGTAGAGGGCACTTGCATACACACTCACTAGTTCAGTCATAAAAATCTGTATTCCAGTTTTATCCCCTGAAAAATTACTTAGGCGACTGAAAATCATTTTTCTAATACAGATTGCTTTTAAAATTAAAAGTCAATCAAAACAGTACTGAAAGCATTGGAGACACAGCAAAATAGTTTGCACACACAGGAATTACTGACTAGAAGTGTTTCATTGTATATGGACTGTTACCATATTCTTTAAAAAATGGACCCAACATCTGTCTGGGACCATGTGTGCACTGTTCCCTACAACTCCATGGAGTGATAGAAAGAGGAAATAAGGGTATGTCTACACTACCCTGCTAGTTCGAACTAGCGGGATAATGTAGGCATACCGCAATTGCAAATGAAGCCCGGGATTTCAATTTCCCGGGCTTCATTTGCATAAGCGGGGCGCCGCCATTTTTAAATCCCCGCTTGTTCGAACCCCGTGCAGCGCGGCTACACGCAGCATGAACTAGGTAGTTCGAACTAGTATTCCTAGTTCGAACTACTGTTACTCCTCATTCCACGAGGAGTAACGGTAGTTCAAACTAGGAAGCCTAGTTCGAACTACCTAGTTCGTGCTGTGTGTAGCCGCGCGGCACGGGGTTCGAACAAGCGGGGATTTAAAAATGGCGGCGCCCCGCTTATGCAAATGAAGCCCGGGAAATTCAAATCCCGGGCTTCATTTGCAATTGCGGTATGCCTACATTACCCTCCTATTTCAAAATAGGAGGGTAGTGTAGACATACCCTCAGAGAATTACTGTTTACGTAGGTTCCATTTAACCACACTAAAGCAAGGCACAGCACTCATCGAATGGTTGGGTCATCTTAATTTTAAAAATCTATTAATTCAAATAATCATGTGTGTGATTTATACTATGAGAGACAATTGCTAATAGGTCATTTCTTTGTTTAGGGATTTTTAATTTGAAAGTGCTCTAATCCTCAGTGTCAGCTGTTCCTTGTGGGTGATGACATATCTAGTGTGAGTGAAACATGCTGATGACATATAGAGTGTAGGAATCAAATGTCATAAGCATAAATATTTAAGCAATAAGACATGACAGGTAGAGCATTTCTTGGCAATTACAGCACACCTCGGGTGGTGTTATGATGAGGCATTTCTCCAAAGGCCAAGTGACTTTAACCATACTGGAAGTAGCACAATTGCCTACAAATGTGCTGTTGGACATCTTATTGACATTCTTTTGATGAGTCCTCCATTTTGTAGCTTTAGCCCCTATGATCCACCATTTCTCTCTGCTAAGAAAAGCCCCAGAGGGGGATATATATATATATCTGAAAGTTCTGAACACCACAGTTTCCTAAAAGTGTGGTTAGAATAAAAGTTGGAATCCAGTCTCACTCTAGCATGCACGGTCTGCATTCACGTTTTATGTTTTGTAGAGCTGGCATTTTCTCCTTTTCTAAGTACAAAAAAGCACAAAAAGGAAGCTTACAAAAAGTGGAAACTTGGACAAATGACCAGGGAGGGGATTAAATGTATAGCTCGAGAGTGCCGGGGGGTTATCAAGAAGGCGAAAGTGCAGATGGAATTGCGACTGGCTAAGGATGTGAAGGATAACAAGAAAGGTTTCTACAGGCATGTTAACAAGAAGAAGGTGATCAGAGAGGGTGTGCGGCCCCTAATGGATGAAGGAGGTAACTTAGTGACAGATGATGTGGAGAAAGCTGAAGTACTCAATGCTTTCTTTGCCTCTGTATTCATGGACAAGGTTGGCTCCTGGACTTGTTCACTAAGTGACGCAAGACGAGAAGAAGATGGACAACCTGTGGTGGGTAAAGAAAAGGTTAGGAACTATTTAGAAAAGCTAAATGTACACAAATCCATGGGTCCGGACTTAATGCATCTGAGGGTACTGAGGGAGTTGGCAAATGTCATTGAGGAGCCTTTGGCTATTATCTTTGAAAAGTCATGGAGATCGGGAGAAATCCTGGATGATTGGAAAAAGGCAAATATAGTGCCCTTCTTCAAAAAAGGGAAAAAGGACGATCCAGGGAACTATAGGCTGATCAGTCTTACCTCGATTCCTGGAAAAATCATGGAAGAGATCCTTAAGGAATCCATTTAGAGGCTCTTGGAAGAGAGGAAAGTGATTAGGAATAGTCAGCATGGATTCACAAAGGCCAAGTCTTGCCTGACCAATCTGATTAGCTTCTGTGATGAGGTCACTGGCTCTGTGGACGTGAGAAAGTCAGTGGAAGTGATATACCTTGACTTTAGCAAGGCTTTTGATATGGTTTCCCACAATATTCTTGCCAGCAAGTTAAGGGAATGTGGATTGGATAAATGGACAGTAAGATGGATAGAAAGATGGATAGAAGGCCGGGCCTAGCGGGTAGTGATCAACGGCTTAATGTCAGGATGGTAGTCGGTTTCTAGCAGAGTGCCCCAAGGTTCGGTTCTAGGACCGGTTTTGTTCAATATCTTTATTAATGATCTGGATGAGGGGCTGGATTGCACCCTCAGCAAGTTTGCAGATGACACTAAGCTAGGGGGAGAGGGAGATACGCTTCAGGGCAGAGATAGGGTCCAGAGTGACTTAGACAAATAGGAGGATTGGGCCACAAGAAATCTGATGAGGTTCAACAAGGACAAGTGCAGAGTCCTGCACTTGGGACGGAAGAATCCCAAGCATAGTTACAAGCTGGGGACCAACCAGTTATGTAGTAGTTCTGCAGAAAAGGACCTGGGGGTTACAGTGGATGAGAAGCTGGATATGAGTCAACAGTGTGCCAACTGGATATGAGTCAACATCTGGAGTATTGTGTCCAGTTCTGGTCCCCCCACTACAAAAAGAATGTGGACACATTGGAGAGAGTCCAGCGGAGCGCAACCAAAATGATTAGGGGGCTGGAGCATATGACTTATGAGGAGAGACTGAGGGACTTGGGTCTGTTTAGTCTGCAGAAGCGAAGAGTGAGGGGGGATTTGATAGCAGCCTTCGGTTTCCTGAAGAGAGGTTCCAAAGAGGATGGAGAGAGGCTGTCCTCAGTAGAGAACAATGTTCTCAGTAGGAGCAGTGGTCTCAAGTTGTGGTGGGAGAGGTCCAGGTTGGATATTAGGAAAAACTATTTCACTAGGAGGGTAGTGAAGTACTGGAATGGGTTACCTAGGGAAGTAGTGGAGTCTCCATCCCTAGAAGTGTTTAAGTCTCGGCTTGACAAAGCCCTGGCTGGATTGATTTAGTTGGGATTGGTCGTGTCTAGAGCAGGGGGCTGGACTTGATGACCTTCTGAGGTCTCTTCCAGCTCTATGGTTCTATGATTCTATTTAAGTGATTTCTGAACCAAGTAGACATTGACAACCTGGTGATTTGAAGCTGAGAAATCCCTCCAGCTGTATTCAGAATATGGACAGGATTCAAGTGGAAAACACCATATAATCTTCACTTAGGAGCTGTTCTTTATTAGCAGCCATCACGCTTGTTTTATAACTGTGCCCACACTGTGAAAGTCTCTGGGGGAAGCGGTGCGATATAATAGAAATTTCTCTTCACTGAAAAAAGCAAAGAAAAATAAATTATTTTTCAGAAACACCAACTTCTACTCAGTGTGCCAAAATACTTCAGTTGGTATGGCCACTGAAATCAAAGGTACTAGGCTAATTTACACCAGCTGAGGACCTGGCCTCAGGTACCTTCAGCCACAGTCAGCCTTTAGTGCTCTGTACTCAAACTCCTCTTCTCTCTAACCTGAATTCAGCTCCAAGTGAACACTGAAACAAAATTTGGGAACTTTTAATGTCTTTGATACACATTTTGTTGCTGTGTGCTTGCTGTGTGGATGAGCAGAATTATGTAGTATTTCTCAGTTTGACAAAGTAGGTGTGCACCATCTATGGGGATTCCTCCCAAATCCTAATATGATCATAACTCTGCTCCTTTTCACATAGCTGCTTTGCTGTGCTGGACACCATACCTAGAAGGAGCTGTATATATCTCTAGGCGTCAACTCTATAGACCCACCCTTTCCCAAAGAATGTGCCTCAATTAGGAAAAGTACATGCCACATAAGACATACAAGATTATAGACTTCAGGCCAATGTTAGCACCACATTTGGTGCTGTGCTCTGCTAATTGCATTGGGACCAGTTGGTTACAATTTACAAATTTCAAAATTGATGACATTTTGCATTCTGAAATTTTAAGAAGACACTATCCCCTCCTATGGAGCTGGTGGAAATTTTTGAAATTTTGAAAAGCACTAGGATTTTTTTTTTAAGATTGTGACTTCCCCTCCCCCGCTTTTTTTTTTTTTTTTTTTTAACCTGGAGATCATAGGGATTGTGCTGTCCATCTGCTGGCTTTCATGCTAGCACTCAGTCTCTTTTTCTTTTGAACAGTGGATTCAAAGACCTCTTCCCCTGTCCTGGGCAAGGATGGTTCACCCTTCTCACTGCTCCTCAGTGCTAGAGATAAAGAGTGTGGATTCTTCCTGGTTGGTGTTTCCTCACCACATTCATACACATGAGCAGCATATTCCTCCCCCCCCACACACACACATTGTGGGGACTAGCCTCTGGCCTCACCCCTTCTGTCTGAGGCCCCGCCCCCACTACTGGAGCCCCCACAACTAAAGGAGCCTCAGCCTAGCTGCCCCAAGCCACCAGGCATCCTTGTCCCAGATGTGCTGACTGGCCCGAACTCTGGGCCATCTGCCAGCCCATGCTGTTGGCCTGAATATAGGGCTGCCAACTGATTTGAGCGATCCAGGGCTACCAGCTTCAGGAGGGTGAGGGGAGGCCTTGAGGCAGAGCATGGGCAAGGCCACAACCTGGGTTGAGAAGGCTTAGTCTCCCCTGGCCTATGATACGCACCGTTCATGTTCACATACTCCAGGGAGACACTGAAGCATTTGCATTTCCTTAGGATACCTATTCAGCTACAGTGTAGATGGCCTTTAAAATTCAAGGCACAGAAAAGCTAATGGGAGTACAGTATCTCATGTAACAAAGTAATAAAAAAATGCAGGGATGGAAAAGACAGCAGCAAAGTTTTCTTTGTGATCATTGTTTAACACTGTAAGTAATTAAATATTAATGAAAGTATGCTACTTTCATTTTGTGAGCAATTTAATTCAATTAAAAATAAATGGATCTCCTTGGCTCAGTGGATAGACTGATACTCAGCATTGGCCTTAACTTTGTTTCAACTGCATTTAACTCCAGCACAGAGCAGAGCAAAGTACTGTAAATGAAACATAGCCCCCAGCTAACTTCGTTAACTCTTTACATCCCCGTGGCATGATTCCATCACCTTGTTCAACCAGCAAGGCCTCTCTCAGGGAATATTGGTTCTGCTGTTTAACATGCATGAACAGTAATTTGTACCCAGTGTGTAATCTAAGATATCTTACACTGGGGCGCTGTTTTCTTGAAAGGAAGCTATTTCGGAAAGACTGAACAGGCCGGCATGCAATGAGCTGGTTAAGTAATATATCTGGGAACTTCATGCCAGATAATGTAGAACTATTCTTTTATTGCTCTGAGAAGAGCTGTTTTAGATTCCCTTTGAGCCCATAGGCCATGTCTTTCTGATAATAAGAGTGTTATCAATGCTTTAATATTTTACTCAAATCTCTGCGTGAGAGAGCATCTAAGAGCTATTACTCAGTGCTGAAAGCAAAACCCGACTGCTCTGAATGAGGAGGAAAATGCCAATCTGTTGACAAAAAGTTAAACAGAGGTGAAATCTCAACTCTGGCCAATATTTTACAGCCTTAACGCATTGTTAACTTTTCATCTTATCTGTCAGGAATAGGAAACCAATGTTTAAAAACAATGTATTGCTTTTACAGGCAAGGTCAGTATTTGTTAGACTTCAGGGTTATACTAACTATAATCAGCCACTGCCATGCAGAAATAATTGCTTCAGCACCCATGCTCTGAGTTCCTCCAAAAGTTATAGTCCTAATCTTCCCTCCAGTCAATAGGAACTGGACTTGCTTTTGTACATTTTCTTTGTTTGATCAGGGTTTTCACTGGTGGTGGAGGGGGGGGGGAGAGGGGTAGTTAAAAAAACGGTTAACTGATGTTAGCATAAAAAGTCTAGGTCAAAGAAGTGATTGTTGCTTTTCACTCTGGAGTCACCAATGTTCACGGTCATTCTGATTTCTTCCGGGAGTGAGGTCCAGATTTGCGGGCCTGTTCCTGAGACTAGACCAGGAAGCATTCTTTGCTCATTCTTTGTTCATCAGCTTCCAAATGAAACAGATTCTGTCAAGAATTCTGAATTTCTGTCAGATTCTGAGTGTGACAAGAGAAAAATCTCACCCAGAACATGAAGCTCAGTGATGTTTCTCCGATATTAGTTTATGTGAAATAATCCTACCTCATATATCCCAAGAGCATGAGTGTACAATGATTATGACACTTGGGGGAAAAAATCCTATTATTTGCTTTGCTGGTATTCATTCATAGCATGTATTCCCCATAAAGACTTGCTTACTGGCATATTCACAAATAAGTCAGGAAGTGGAACTAAGAGCAAAAGCACTGTGAAAACTACTATCTGTAAATATCTGTGGGAGTATTCATACCAGAATACTCACAGACATTCATATTAGTCACAGAATGGATCGGTCGTACAAATAAGAACATATATGAGTTACATGCAAACAGAAAAGGTGAAAGAAATCATGCCTTGTGGCCTAGGTAACCAATCACACCATAAGGATAATAATAGCAAATACTCACCAGTGGCCATTTGTGAATAAATCATAGGCTAAACTTTGTTTGCACAAATAACTCATCAAATCAATTGGTTAAAAAAAATCATGAGCTGTTTGTGGATAATCTCTGAACATTAAAAAAAGGTCCAGTTCATCTGATAAATTATTCACAATGAATAATTCGATCAGCTCGAGGTGAGAAAGACTCTGTACCTAGCAGCCCACGTGTTTGGAGACTTCCCAGATTGTTTTAATCTCTCCAAGCGAATGAGAGCCCTCAAGGCTCATTAGGGCTATTTATACAGTTCTTAACTGGAAAAAATTAGAACTAGAAAAAATGAATGAATAAATAAGCCCACGTGAAATATGAATGAGATAGTCATGTTCAAAATGGAATTCTGAGCCTGATAAATATTCGCAAAAAATGTAGCCAGCTGAGCACATTTCTTTGACTTCCTTTTGGTTATTGCAAAGTAGCAGCTCCGGAGGGAAGAGAGATAGAAATAGGAAACAGAAACAGTATTATGCTCTTGGGTTAGTAAAAATTAAATCCAGCATTAAGCCCAAACCAAAATGCCAGAATCTGAACCCAAATCTTGATCCATATCAGAGAAGATAACTTTTTGGTTTGGGATCTGTTTTAGGACTCAGAAGATCTGGGTTTGAGTCCTGGCTTGCTCTCTCTGAGACCACTTAATCTCTCAGTGCCTCAGGTTTCCATCTGTAAAATGGGTACATTGATACTACTTCTCTCTCATCCTTTGTCTGTCTTGTCTCTTGAGATTGTAAAGTCATGTGGGACAGTTGGCTCTTATTCTGAGTCTACTGTGATGGGATTTCAATGGGACTCTCTAGATGCTGAAAAATGTTAATACAATTTACTGATGGTCCCAACTTTATAATCCACTGAACCAAAACTTTGGATCCAAACATTCCCAAACTTTGGGTGCTTAAAGTCTGGCTCCTTCAGCCCAGACTCATCTCTGATAAAGCATGTACTTCACAAAAGTTCTCTATATTGTTACTGAGTGAGAAAGATACATCCTCCTAACACAGCACTAGAGTAGAGCCTGCCAGGATCCTGATCTTCTCTCAGACACAGAGATGTAACAGGCCACCAGTCCTGGGTCTTTCTGAAACTCAGTTCACACTCAATGACTTTCCTAATTCAGCACACCTTGAAAAGCTGCCAGTGTCTTCCAACACAACCCCATTGTCCCCACTAAGTTCCACACTGGTAGGAAATACCAAAAGAAAAAGAGAGAAAGGAGTCCAGAAGAAATAAGTAACAACAGAACTTGGAAATTGCCAACTCGGCTCACAGGAGAGGAAAGTGAAAGTCATGGGGAGCATTCAATTGCACTTTTGCTCCGGTGCTGCAATTTTGACAGTAGGGCTGGAGGTGCCCTGTTTGCACACTGTATGTGCTTGGTTTGTGCATGCTGGTACACACACACCTCCCTGATGGATGTTGAATCACTATGCTCTGTCACTGCCATGATGCCCATTAGCATCACCTGAGTTTGACTAGTCTCGTTTTCTGGATATCAGATCACTATTTTTCTCAATTCTACACATGCATCCCTCTAAATAGATGTCATTGGCAGAGGACATGGGACCCTCCTTCCTTGATGTTCTTGATTCTCAGGAAGTCCTTTGCCTCTGAGATGTCTTTTATCCATTTGTTCTGGCTCCACTTAAACCCGACCCCACCTGCACACAACACATATGTGTGGAACTTAATTCCTTCATTCTTATCTCTGAGCTTGCCACAGCAAGCTGATCAGCCTTTTAATGGTCCCTGATAATGTAAGATCAGATAGAACAGACTGGTCAGAAATACGATGGCCAGGATCATAGGTGCCTATATAAGTACATGCCCCAAATATTGGGACTGTTCCTAAAATTGGGACATCTGGTCACCCTAATCAGAGAGTGCATGGCAACATCTTTGTCTGCCCTCAAGTGTAGAGCTGAGTGCCTATGGTACTTGCACTAGAAGCTAGCAGTTTCTTAGGTAAAGACCATGACTTTCCATTCTGCCCTCAGACACATGAATGCAACTGCAGTTGAACCCAGCAGGAGGTGTGCATGTGAGAAAAGAACTTGGGCTTGCATCCACACTGATATTCAGTCTTCACTGCCTATTTAATAAGAAGCTCCTGTGCACAGTGCAAGACAGGACAGGTCAAATTCAGCCATTAAGTCTCAAGACCTCAGAACACCATCAAGCCGAGATAAACAGTGAGAACTCTGACCCTCTGACTTTATGTGCATTTAATAATCTGTCCAACCTCACTTCTGACAAATAGCACCATAGACCTCAAGGCAAGTTCCAGACAAGTATTTCCTGAGGTTTCCTTGCCTTTTAAACAGTCTGTGCAAAAACAGCCACAAATTTTCAGTGTCATTAGAATTTTAAGATAACAAACATCATAATATAATGCCAGCATACAATATTAAACATGGCCTGCAGCCATACCACTGGAGTTCTGGTCTCTACAACTTTCCCCAGTTAAAGAAGGGCTGGGCTTAGCCAGTGTTTGGACAATAGGTCTCAAAAGGAAAGCAGATGCTATAGAAAGTGATGCGAGCAATTCAGTTGGTGACACTGAGTTAGTGTGTTTTAATGGGTACCGTGATGTTGCAGTTGCTGTCTTTTGGCAGATGTACAAAAGAAAGAGCATTTGATGCTTGACACTTTATCCAGGTAGAAGAGTCTTATCTGTCATGTTCTTGCTAAGCTGCAAATTACTTAACATTTAACTAAATTCCCCCTGCACTTTCCATTAGATAATGAAATGTCCAGTCCTAAACTATTTAAATATTGTTGTTGTGTGTGGTTAAACAGCTGCAGCTTTTTCACTTCAGAAGTGGCTGCACTTCCATAGTTGGTGAATTGTTTCTAACCCTTGTAAAGTTGGTGGGCAAAATGCCTGGGATTCTTAGGGAAGAAAAGCACAACATAATTGTAAGATATTAGTAAGTCAATATGTTATCAGATAACATTTGCATGGAGCAAAGATATAAAAAAAACCATGTTTTTTGCCTTTTCTTTTTCTGGCTCTCCAGTCAAAGCAGAAGCACCACACAAAACCATGTGCAAAGTCACATCCGCCTCTTACCCATCATACTTAAAAAAAAAAAAAAAAAAAAGAGGAAGTGTTTTCTAACTATTCCCTAGAAATCCTTTGGGGCTTTATTTTTGGATCCCCTAAGATTTTTGTTTAAAATGGAAGGACTAACTTTTAAATTCTTTGCCCTTATTGACATAGCATTTATATTCCTTCAACTAAGCTTGTGGTTAGAACCCGTTGTGACCATTCTATGTGAAATCTTCTCATACACTGACATTTACCAAGTGACAACAAGATCCAGTTGGGTGTTTGCATTTATTGGGTACAAGTACAGGTAACTGAGGCTCAGCAAATGAAGGGGTAACAATGAGGAAGTTCACTTCTTTTAGGGAACATCTATACTGCATGGCTATTTCGAAATAAGCTATTCTGGAATAGTTATTCTGAAATAGCTTATTTTGAAATAACATGTCTACACTGCAGGGAAACCTCAAAATGAGGCGGACTTCCCTAATGTAGACATGCTATCTTGAGTTAGAGTCCCAGGAGGCACTCAGGAGGAATAACTTAGAATGGCCCTGGGAAAGGGCTATTTTGAAATAGCAGCAGTGGAGCATCTACACGCATTTTATTCTGAAATAGCTCATTTGGAATTGGTGTTATTCCTCGTAGAATTTCAGAATAAGCCATCCATTATTTCAAAATTATTTCAAAATAACAGAATGACCATGTAGATGCTCATATTGTTATTCTGAAATAACGCTAGTGTAAACAGGTTCGACCCTCAGAGTCCACTACGAGCTAATTGTGATACATAGAGTTCAGCCTGAGCAGTCACCATTAAGGCCGGTGGCCCTTTTATTACGCACATTCGCGTTTACACCCGAGCCGGATCGGCCTGATGGCGGAGTAGGGGGGTTCGGGCCCGCCCCCTCTCCGAACCCCGGCCCAGGGCCCTAAAGGCAGGGACCCGTGGTCCCTCCCTCGCGGATGGGGGAACGCCCCAAAACACACCCGCTCACGGGCTCCACGACCCCGCCCTGGGCCGCTTCCTACTCCACCAGGCCTCCCGGCCCGTCTCCCTTGACCCCGCTTGCCTCACCTCTCCTTCCTTCTCCCCTCCTCCAGCTCCGTCTGCCGCGCTTTCCTGCACCGTGCCGACCCCAGGTTTAAATCCCCCGCCAGCTCCGTTCCCCCTCCGCGTCACTTCCCCTGCGACGCCTCCCAGCCACCCTTCCCCCGTGACATCATCCCCCTGCGCCTAGCCGGCCCCTCCCTCTTGGGCCCTGCCGGCCGGCGCCCGCTGCCTCCCGACGCTCCCTGCGCCGGCTGCCGGCGTGTTCCTGCTGCCCGCCGCGGCAGGCTGGGCCGTGTTCCCCGCCCCCAGGTGTGGCTGCCCGGCGCCTCCCGGCGCGCTCTCCGTGCGGGGCGCGAGTGCCCCGTCACACCGCCCGGCGCCTCCCAGCGCGCTCTCCATGCGGGGCGCGAGTGCCCCGTCACAGCTAGTTATCTAGAAATAATGGTGCAGTGTAGACACATCCTAAACTTTTTCCCAACATGACCATTCGCAGGGGCAGAGCAGTTTGGTGCCCAATCTTATGAGCTATCTTTAAAACCATGTTGGAAATAAAAACATTTTGCAAATACATTTTTTTAACAAACTCAGGAAGCATCAGTTAGCTCATAAAAGCAATGTTCCCTAATATCTCCACCTCCTTGGTAAAATATGCTAGGAAATTTTGATACTTGCAACCATATTTCTTCTCTGACATTAGCAGATTAATCCATATTCTCCAAATCTTCTTAAAACCTCTAACAAGATCTGCTTTCCACTCTTGGAAGAAAATTCTACTCTCTTTCTATTTTTTTCTTCTATGTCCAAGAACACAGTCCAACAGAAAAGCTTCTTAAATCAATGACAAGCTTCACTTGGGATTAGAGAATCAGCCTATGGATCTGACCATACTGGATTTAAATTACATTTCACAATAATATTTTAAATATGACAATCACCATTCCTAAATCCAATGATGATGCATTTGGGCTTGGTTGGTTTTCTTTTAAATACAAAAACTTCCAGTCACTGAAGAGTTGCCACCTTCAGTGTGCAATGTTTTTCAATAGTATCCAACTTTTCTAAATAACACTTAAGAGTAAAAAAGAAAAGATGTTTATTTTGTCGCTGGATTTTGCATTTGCCTGCCTACTGGTGGGTAATGAAAATGAGATGACTCACTGACACCTAGTGGCTTCTCTGGAGACTGCATAGGGCACTCAGGCACATGCTGGGATAAAATATTGCAGCCAAACTCCATCCCTGCCTCCCCTAACTTTCAAGTACAGGCAGACACATAGAATCAGTAAGAGACATTGCCAGTCTAGTACTACGACAATTACATTGGCAACAGAATGAATATATAGCCATGGAGATGGCCTTGATATGGTTTCAAAAACATCTGCTATTTCCTAATCTGAGGCTTTTCACAAGTCGGAAGTATTTAATACCACATTACCACCATCAACAGGCTAGCTAGCTCAAAGGCTTCTAGGCTCATGCAAGCTATGGAAGATTTAAGGAGTGATTGGAGAGATCAGAGGTAGTCCTGGGGAGCGGGGAAGTAACTTAAGTAAAGCTTTTTTTTTTAAAGACTCAAAAGGTAATCTTGCTGTCCTCTGCCGTTTGCTTGCTGGCATCCAGCCTACAGCACAACCATGTCTTGAGAGGTGCTGTGCCTGTCACTCCCGCATCAGACAATGCCTCTCAGCATCTGGCCCTATAGTAGTTTCCCACAATGAGAATTATTAAAGCATTCATGCAGGCAGTCAGCAAAACACCTACAACAAAACCGGAAAGCACTCGCCAAAACTTTTTAAAGTTTCCTAATTAGCATTTTTACTTTCAGTCTGAATTCTCATCTTGTTGCCTGAGACTACAATATAAATACATGGGAGTGAGGGATTAATTACTGCACACAGGGGTAAAAGCACTGCCATAGTATTCCTCCTGTGGCTTTTATTGATGTGTATGTATGTATGTATGTTTATGGGAGATGAGGGATGATGGAAGGGACTCGCTATCCAGCTAACTGAGTAAGTGTGAAAGACAGAAAAGAAAAAAAAAAAAAAAAAAAAGAGGGCCAAGGGACAGGAGCATAGAGAACAGAGACACAGAAATCATTGTTTTAAAAAATCCAGCCGCTTAATTTCTTCTCTTTCATGCATGAAGAGAGCATGGAGATGAAAACTTGTAAAAGGAGACCAGTGACCAATACAGTTATTATCGCTGTCCCAGGACAGGAGTCAGTATCCATAGTCTCCAGGAATAAGTGTTACAGGCCTGCACTGCCCAGCTAAGAGCTAGAACTGAACTTCTCCAAAGCCTGAGAAAGTGTTAATGCCCATCTCTTGTTAAGGTAAATGTGACAGAGTCCTGAAATATTCGTTTACAGGGGCTCTGGGACGGCTGGTTTGATCAAATACACTATTGTACAGATTCCAACCTTTGGGTAGCTATTTCCTTTTGTTGTTGTTGTTGTTGTTGTTGTTTTGTTTTGTTTTTGCAAAGAGTGGGATTTTTGTGTGACTGGACAGTCAGTATGTAATTACATTTCTCTCTAAGCCGAACAATGTGCATCCAGGGCAGTAATAATTCTAAAGTGCTACCTCTGATCTCTGCTATATTGGCATTTACCCTACACTCACCATGGAATGCTTTACAGATGTTATATGCGAAGCAAAAAGCTGGTCTTTCAGGATAGACTCTTGGTCCCTTCTCTTCCACCCAAGAGTGTTTGAAGTTTTAGGGCTTATTTATACTTGGAAGTAAATCCAAAGTAAGGTAGGGCATGGATTTAAAAAGCTATTCCTGACTATAACTCTGTGTGTGGATGCTCCTATTCCAGAATACCAGTGCCTTGTTCTGTTTTAGTTGAATCAATTTTGGATACATCTATTTTGGATTTGGAAAGCGGATTAAACTAAAAATCAGAGCAAAAGTGTCCAATGAGGAGTTAATCAGCAATTGCTATTGTGGAATAATACCATGTGCAAACAAATGTTCAGATCTAGGGGTTTTTTTTGCTTGTATGAATAGGAATTTCCTGATTTCATTTTTTATTTGGGAAACTTAGTTTGAAAAGATACATTTTGCCGTTCATCTGTGATCTTTATGCAGGAAACACAAACTAACAGCTTTATGTATTGATTCAAAATAACAGCTACGAGACCTTATTTGAAACAAATCTGTGGCCACCTAGGACATCTCAGTTTTCAGAATGCTGTGTATGCCATGGGAAACTTCACAGCAGTAGTAAAAACAGAATCCATAACACATCCTAATCTAAAAGAGAATCTCCACTAGCTGTTGCCAACAGAGAGCTTGACACATAGTTGGGCAGTATCTCTGTAGTAGAGGGTATTGATATATGTACATGTTGCAACCACCTGGCAGTTATATATTTAATTTAGTTGGCTGAGTTTCTGGCTATTTCATCAATTATTATTGCCACTTTTACAACAGTACAGGCAAGAAGTGAGCCCCTTCTGCAAGATTTGGAATGACAACCTCACAGATGGTGTGTCTTACATTTGGACAGAAAGTTGCTTTAGCTTCTCTTTTAAAGAGTGCCCCATCTGATGGGCATTTTGGGATGTTATATCCCAGACTTTCTGAGGGACAAATCAGTCTCAAAAATTGGATATGGTTGTAAGTCAACTAAAATGAATTAGTCTTAGTATCCTATGTGAAGGGGGAAAAAATCCCTGGCTCTTCCCTCTTTAGAAAATTACATGAGTAGCTAGATCTATTTAATAAAATACTTTAGAAAGCCTGATTTCTTAAATTCCTATTACACCACTTTTTCAGGGACAGGAGTGAGGCCAAAACATTTCCATCTACCACAAATGTGGCTTCTGGAAAGAGTACTCTCTCAAATCCACTGCGGGTTCAAGCTAGACTTACTACCATCTTTTCCTCCCTGGCCTCCTTGGTTTAAAATATGGGCCAAGAAAATCTCACAAAACAGAAAGTGCACAAGTTCACGGAATATCCCAGAGTGCAAAGAGCAATAGCCACAGCCAGGCAGTCACACCCGCCACAGCTGCAAAGCATATCAGCACACCCTTTCTAAGTGAAACAGTGTGTACTGATGGCTTTTGGCCCTCTCTCATCAGGCAGGAGCTGGGTAGCTCAGTTCAGACACATAGCATCTTGGGTATACTCGTGGAAGATTATCTGCATAACTAAAAGATCCAGAGGTGTCAGGGAAGACCTTTAATATTGGACATTAGTGATGCAACGATATCAGCTGTCACTACCTCAGGCAGTAAGAAGACAATGTTTCCAACTATCCAGGGTGAATTGTCCCATGAGACATCTTCAGTGCTAATGGCAGAGTCTCGTTTTAGTGTATCCAATGGTGAGTACCTCATGTACTTAATATATACTGGAAACTCCCTGTTAGCCCAAACTAAATACCCAATCAACATAAAGAGGGAAGTTCTGAGAAGCATCACTAAATTGCATGGCCTCTTCTGATAAGGATTTTGCGAACCCCTATTCTTCCCTCTTCCCATGCTCCCAACTGTGCCTGCAGTCTAGCTAGCAAGTCAATGACAACTAGACACCTCTGCATGCTGAGGATGATCCATTTCTGCAGAACTCATTGCACGCCAATTGCTCTTCATACAGTTGGTTGGGAGGGGGGACTCTATTACAGAGACAAAGCATTGAGTAGAGTTAAGAAACATTTTTTTCCCTCCCTTCTAACTGCTCTCCTTTTATCTGATCTCCTTCTCATGTTCTGGAGGGTTTTTTTTTCTTCTCCTTCATCTTAGGAAAGTAGCGCTGAATGCTGATGAGATAATAAAAGGTCCAACCCCAGGCAATCCTTTTCAGGTAATTAGTTCAGCTACTGAACTTCTAAGAGTCCTTTTTTTCCCCATGTGCCCAGCCTGAAAACTTGGGTGGTTAGTTACCTGTCTACTTCTGAGTACATCCCACCCACAAAAGAATTCACAGTTGCAAATATTTTAATTTCAGGATGTTTCTAATTAAGCAAGCTTTGGCCTACATTTTTTCATTTCCTTCACTTGTGCCATAATTTAGAACTCCAGATCCAACCAGGACCAAATCAGAACTCTGCCATAAACCTATGTATTTAAAGGTGCGAACCCAGCCCATGGAAGTGTACATCCCGATCTTCAAGGTAGAATGTACTGGGTCTTTGCCTTTTTATTTAACTTCTTTGGTATATAGAAAGAAGCCTGCAAGATTTTTGCCACAATGGAAAAAATAAGTTAGTGTGGATTTTTGTTTTGCTTGTTTTTTACATTAGTAATTCAGGTTGTCTCCACCCTGTAAAACTCTATGACAATGAAATAATGTCCTCACTGACAAAGAGATTAAAACATACACATATAAAGGAATTTTCAAACACATTGTTTTTTTTATTTTATTTTTTTAAACTGCAATGCCTTGTGAATACATGGGAGAAGTTAACTTGTGAAGTTCATTGCCACCAGATGTCAGAGGCCAACAGCTCAGTAATATTTGAAAGGGCATTTTGTGGATGAGAACTTTCACTGTTACAATAGACAGGAAGAAAAACTCCACAATCTCTTTTGCCTTGGGAAATGGGAAAAGCACTGACTGGCAATAGCAAGGGAGATTAACTTCCCCTTTGGGCAAGTTATTTCATAAATGGCCACTATGGCAATGATAGGCAACCTGTGGCCTGCAGGCCGCATGGCCCTGTAGGGGTCTAGTGTGGCCCACAAAACATTTTGTTTACTATTGTCCACACACACAAGGTTACCAGATTCACCTGGTTTCTGTCCACATACCAGTAACAAAAAAAAAAAAAAAAAAAAAAAAAGAAAAGTTATTACTATCCTGACATGCACTAAAGCAAGGGCACATTAAGTGAGGAGCATTAAGTTATGTTAACTGATTGATTGCATATAACATTGGCTCTCAGAGCTGTGCATCCCCTCTACAGCCAGTCAAAGTGCTGCTACAGTTCAATTGGCACACCCCACAAACTCTAGGTACACAAGCACAGTGAGCAAAACTACCCTATCCTGGGAGACCATCATGGTTATGACAATCTTGTGGCCCACTGAGATGAAGGAGAGCTACTCATACTGTGCACTCAGGCTGGCTACGTCTGCACTGGCATGATTTTCCGGAAATGCTTTTAACAGAAAAGTTTTCCATTAAAAGCATTTTCGGAAAAGCGCGTCTAAATTGGCAGGATGCTTTTCCGGAAAAGCACTTTTTCCGGAAAAGCGTCCGTGGCCAATATAAATGCGCTTTTCCGCAAAAAAGCCCCGATCGTCATTTTCGCAATTGGGGCTTTTTTGTGGAAAACACTACTGTGATGTCTATACTGGCCCTTTTCCGGAACGGTTTTCTGGAAAAAGACTTTTGCCCGAACGGGAGCAGCATAGTTTTTCCGGAAAAGCACTGATGATTTTACATTAGATCGTCAGTGGTTTTCCGGAAATTCAAGCGGCCAGTGTAGACAGCTGGCAAGTTTTTCCGGAAAAGCAGCTGATAACTTGCCAGTGTAGACACAGCCGCTATGTCTACAGTACTAGGTTATTTTGAGATAAGTTATTTCAAAGTAATAACTCTCCAAATAAATATTTCAAAATAAGCTTATTCCTCTTCACAAGCAGGAGTTGTTATTTTGAAATAAAAGGCTAGGTAGTGTGGACATTTGCCTGGTTATTTCAAAACAAGTGTAGACATGCCTTCACTAGCCTATGTTGTCCATCACAGCACCATGACGTCTCTCCTCTGATCCTGGTCAATATCAAAGAAAATAGAACTCCATGGACCTCTACTCTGATCTGCTATGACGATTCCTAAGATGAATTGACATTCCAGATATTTCTAAGTTTTAAAAAAGAAAGTAAGTCAGAAAAGCAGAAATAAATCCCTGACCAACACACACATTTATCAGATCATCTTTATATGTCATCAAGAAGTAAAGAAAGGGCATATCCATATTTCTTCTTTTGCAGGACCATCTTTAAAGAAGTTTTGATTCAGACCTTAACCTTCCAGCCCAAGTCTATTTTTGTTTGCTTTTAAACTATGAGTGGCATATTTCATCTTTGCTTCCCAGCCCCAACAAGAGTTACTTAGATAGATCAGTAAATAATCATGCAATGGTATGTGCTGTCTTATCCTGACCATAAAAGTTATAATCATACCAAAATGCCTTCTCCATAATGAATGGTCTACACTGACACTCAAATCAGCAATTCACAAATTAATACATAATGATCTGGTTAACTTCACTAGCAATCTCCATATAGATGTTTACTCTGAAAAATATTTAGATAATAAAAAACCTTTGATAGCTTTGAAAATCTCAACTTTGCCAAGGAATTTAGCAACAACTCCCCCCTCTCATTTGAAATGACTGGATATTATATGACTAAATTTCCTAGTTGGCTTTTAAAATATCAACCATGTCATTCAGAAAGAACAATAGATTCTGAATATTTATTAGTCAACTACATTAACTTAAACTTTATTCTTCTGGAGACCTTAGAGTCATTGGCTGAATGGAGCAATTTGTCAAAACTTACTTTCTAGTTAGTAGCTTTTTTGCACTGTCAAAGAGATGGGTTAGGTGATCCAATAAGTCTGTTCCATCTCTAGCATCTTTAATTTATTATTCATTCATGTATCAAATTGAATTCTATTTTCAAGGAACTGGATTAGTGGACTTTTCCCCTCGTTGAAGACATGTAAATCACATAGTCTATCATGGTACCATATAGATGCAAATTTAGCTCATGTTATCTTACAAAGAAAATAGTAACAATCAGAATCTAGTCTAATTTTTCCCAGTTTTTTAGTACTCTGAAACATATGTTGCTTTTTCATTTTTGCTTTTTGAAAACATAAAATGGAGATGTCTTTTCTTCTGTTTTTCCCTTCAGACGGCATATTCATCTCATAGATACTCCTCTTCCTCCCTACGCCCAGGGTGCTTTTATGACTTATCAGCTCTCGCATTTTCTCAACAATCATGTGAGCAAGAGCAATGACTGAATATTTTTAGAAACTAGAACTAAGCAGATGGCAATTGCTGTAGAAGATCGATATCTCCAGTTTTTAAAAAGTTTACAGCTCAGCTTATTGCAGTGTATTCCCCAAAGCAATAAGAAGCATATAAAATGGCATAGAATAGAAAATTGAGCACAGTACTAAGTGAGGACATAATGACCATAGAACAGAATAAACCTAGGCAGGTTCTGAGAAAAGGTTTTTTCACACATTACTTTGAGTGAAAACTATGTATTTGCTTCAGTTGTACTTGTGATCCCTTTGTCTTGCTACTGAATTGCTGTTGAAAGAATGTCCCATGTAAAGGAAGCTACACGTGTATTTGTACCAAAAGTGTTCATGTGGTCATACTGAAAGGTTTTTGAAGGGATATAAGCCATTCAATCAGAAAACAGAAACAATGTCCTGTGACTTCAGAGCACAATCACACAAAGAACAGCAAATTTCACAAAAAGGTGAAAAAAATGTTTACTGGCAGTTCTGGTCCTTGCTGGTCATAGTGGAAATCTCTCTCGATAGGAAGAAAAATGATGGTTTGTGATGGTTTAGTTAAGGCACTGGCCAGGACTCAAATGATCTCGATTCATTTCTCAGACACATCTGGGTAACCCTATGGTCCTAGATATCTGGAGATGTAATGCAAAGAAGCTAACACCCTTATATGCATTACCTTATTCATCTAAATCTCACCACCAAACCCATCCATTTTCATTGTCCTCCCGCTCTCTGACGCTTCTTTTCTGCTTTCTGTTTTACTTTCCCCTTCTCTCTCTCTCAATCTCCCACCTCTGAATTTTCCCACAATCCTCCATCTGAGTTCCCCTCAAGTCTGCTTGTCTTCTGGGGCAACAGCAGCTTTCCAACTAAACTCTGAATGGGTTGATTGGGGCTCTCTCCTTCTGCTTCTGACTCATAGGTTGTATTCTAGGAAGCATGAGTCGCAATCCTGCTCCTTTCCCAGGCTGTTCTGGTGGATCTCCTTCCTCCTTCTCTGATCCTCTAGGCATAGCTTAGATACTTCTCCTTCTATCTGCATTGTGCAGCCACAGTTGGTGAGCGCCTTTGCAGAATTGGGGTTTATGTGGTATCCTTGGAACTCATGGTATCCTAAAACTCATTTGGCAATGCAGTGAATGGAGTAGGTGTGGAACAGTCATTGTGCACTCAGTGAAAGCATCCATACTGATTTGGAGGCAGATCCTGAAATCCTCATTCATACAAGGAGCCTAATTGATTTCAGCTAGCTCAAGTGAGTACATTGGAACCGCTTGCCTGAGCGAGAACTGCAGGCTCAGATATTAGAGCTGATGTCAGCCAGGACATTGGCATTTATTTCTCATATGTTTTTCAAAGAGCTCCCATGGGGGTTTTCATAGAGCATCCCACTGGACGTTCATCAACGAAGGGAGTCTTGATATAATGTCTCGTCGGCATCTCTAGCAGCAGTCCAGTCCACTGTAGCAGTGGCAGCTTTCTTTAGGCATGGTCCAAAATTCATGTGTGAAAGCCAAAACCCTTTTCCCTCCCCCCACCTTGCTTCCACCAATCTTCTGGACCTTGGGCGAAAGGCCTACCAAATGAGCCGTACTGACACCAATACCACAATCAATTTGTTAATAAGGATCAGGGAGAGGCTCTGCAGCTGGAGGAAGAGAGGGGAGAAAGAAGATCATTATTTTTAATTTAAATAAATCAATGTGTTAATAGGGGGGACAGGATGCCGCTTTCAAAGATGATGGGGGAAGGAGGGAAAATGAGAACAGTGGGGAAGGGGACAGATATGTAGTTTAACAATCACTTTTTTAAAATATAAAAGAGTAGGAGTAGATCATTTTTTTAAAGTCCAATAATAGCAAATAACTAATTATACCCTTTTAAGGCCAAGAGCATAGATAGCTCTTTACATTCTTTACCACAAATTAAAGAAAAGGAACACTTGATTCCCAGGCGGGTTTATCCAAGCTCTCTCATCTCTAATATACATCTAAGAGGACAAGGGAAATATCTTTTATCACTCAAATCTCCCAGAAATTTAAGACCAGCTGGGGATTTTTTATATAGATATGATTCATTAAATTCATATCATTCCAAAGAAATCTTCCTGCCGGTTTATCTTTGCCACTACAGTCATCTCTCCAGAAGAGCACAGTTTCCTGAATGCTGACAACCTGGACAGCTCAGTTTTTGGCTTAAGGTTAGATTTCGTTTGGAAAGAATGGAACTGGCTCTGTATTTTTCACTTTAAAGGAACTGCTCTGTTGAAATCATTCTCCGAGCTGAGTTTTCCCCTTTGCAGAAACAATAGGCAAATCCTTTACCAACACCCATTTGACTTCTCCGTTCTGATAGACATTTTTTTGCAATATGTTTCAATATTTATATACTACACTTTGGGGTTTAGCGTCTTTGATCAAATATAGTTACAAGAGTTCTGAAGACTCCTCTCTGAAAGCTAGTTCAGAGAACAACCACATCCTGCTTCCACTGGGATCAAATACAGTAAGTTTGTATTTCAACAATCTTTAGAGCACTGCTATGTGGAATGACATAGTAGCTGGTAAATAGAGGGCTATGTCAGTGTGAATATCCCATTATAATAATCATTCCATAAAATAAGCAACTTCTGGAATTTGTAGATCATATTTATAATATAATGTGGTTCATTTTTATGAAAGTTCCTTTACATACAGCATCACACAAGGCATTGGGGGAAGAGTCCGTCTTAAGCTAAAGAAAAACAAAATGGAGATTTGTAGAGAAATGTTAAGATTTGAAGCAACTCAGCCTCAAAGCTGTGCTATAGGGTGGGACGGGAAGAGTTCTAAGTGTGGTAGACTGTGCAGTACAGATGAATCAGGGACACTTACGTGTGACTAGTGAGCAGTGTTTGAAAGAGGTCAGAAGAAAGGCAAGCCGGAGGAAGTTCCTGGCTGGTTTTAAAATAAAGAACCAGACATTACAGATGTAAGACATGCCATTTGATGCCCAATGGGAAGACACTCGAATGCCATGGTGATGGGTGCCATTTCAGAACTTGAATTGAAAAGAATTTTGAACTGTATTTGTTTTGTGAATGGAGGGGAGGGGTTCTGATAGATGTAGGCAACCTGGAACTTCTTCAATATAACATCAAGTGGAAATGCATTTTGAACCCCTTAGAATAAATGAGGAAGGTTATTTTGTTTTGGTTTGGTTTGGGGTTTTGTGTTTAGTTTTGTTTTTGTTTTATTGTTGTTGGTTATTTTAAGGATTACTGAAAAGATTCAGCACTGGCTTTTATGAAATGGCTGAACTTTTGGAAATTGGCCTCTCAACTTTTCTTTAAATGTCAGTATCTAGAACTGCATGAACTTCAGCTATTGGCGTTTACATGGCTAATGTGAAATCTTTATTTCTAGTTTTGCTTTGTATAAGCTCCCTCCCCCCATCTTTCAGATTATACTAATGCACAGAGAATTTATTCTAAGATGATATTTGTAAAGTACAGAATATTACTGTACTACATGTACTCTTCTTATTAATGAACTGTTTTTACCTTTGGGCAACGATTTGCGGTGCTTTTCCCAGACCAAACAGTATTAAAAGGGTCCTGATCCTGCAGCTGGATCCACTAACATGGATCCCTGCACACACAGGTGCAGAAGTCCTTTGCAATGGATCTAAGTGCAGAACGAGGGCTTGCATTTGTCTATATATACATTACATTCAAAATATACAATATACATGCATACTAACATAGTTGCATATTATAAAATATATTTTATTGGGCATAGAATACAAACATCTTTCTATGATAACTGCGGCATGGACTGTATCTACCTCTATTTTTGTGCAACTTACAGTACAACAGGGCCATGATCCTTTTCACAGCCTCTTGACCTCTTACCATAGTATAATTATCACATTATTGTACATACGTGATAGCTAGGATTTTCATATTTTGCACACACACACACACATACACACACACACGTACAGAGAATGTTATACATTTATAATAATGTTTGGGATTTTGGTTATTTTAAGCATCTGACTTTATGAGATTTCCTTAAGTTAAATTCAATTATTCTATACATGAAATAGTTTATGAAATACTTATGAAATTAAATCTGTTGTCCTTTATTAAGAAACACTTTTTAAAAACTATTACCAATTGAACCCAATTACTTGTGATGAAAGTCATTTCATTTCAAACATCTTATTAACTAAAATCTATACATAGAAATTATTGGCTGCTTGTACCAATCCCCATTAGAAAAACCTGCAAAATCCTTTTGCAAAAAGGGAAGACTACAGCTTAAACCTTAAGTACTTTGATAAAAATATAAGATCGGTTTCATCCCAAAGTACAAATCCCAATCTCCATCTAAAACTGCCTGACCCTAAAATATATTTGGAGCTTGTTCTAATCACAGGAGATGTATTCTGAATAGGACAGCCCTCTCATCTGCTAAGTCTCTCTAAGTCATCGTTTTCACTGTATCTGAAAAATTAATTCCTTTTCAGAAATAGTCTCATCTTCTACTAAAAGAAAAAAAAAGCTGTTTGATGTAGAGTGACAGGATTATGAAGTGACCCTTTAGGTCACAAGGAGACTTTTCCTTTTCTCATCAAGGAAATCAATTTCTAAGTCCAAGTCTCTTAAAATAATATATTCTTGTGGCACGCATACAGCTTTTTTTGATCTGCTATGAAAAGAATAAGAGGTAAAGAGGATCAGGGGTGGTGATGGAATATTATAATCTGCCACACTCACACATCAGCCTTTCACTAAGTAATTCCAGATAAATTGAGGATTTACATATTTAAGATTAAATGGGGAAAGAGTAGTGATGCAGAAATAGAGGAATACAAAGATACCAATTGGGGCAGTTAACTCTTAAAAACTTGTCACTTTATGTTTATTACCCTTCCCCTGTCCCACCCCATCTTGTTTAAAAAAGTGCAGTGTTTATTAGGAAATAACCAGGATAATCTCTTTTAGATCAACTGAGCACAAACACAGATGCCTCAGGGTTTCTTTCCCTCACCCCTCCCACCTCTGCTACTCAAAAATACCAATTACCATGACAAGAAACAGTTAAATGCCTCCAAAGACACATCCATGCAGCAGATGGAAAACAGGAGGAAACCAGCTGGAAGTGTGTTTCCCTTAGAACTGTTTTTAACAGCCTGTGCACAAATAATGTCTCACTAATGCAGAGATAAAAATAAAACATAAATATTTAAAAGGTGACTGGTCAAAGAAACAAGATGGCATTCGATATGGGATCTTTCCTAGTTCCATTATTCTCAGAGTCCATGCTAGTGTCTCAGAGAAATCCCGAACTGGGATGGTAACTTTAACCTGGAAGCTGTAATAAATATTGAAACCTTTTGGTACTGTTAATGAGCTGGATGAACCCGGGTTAAGGATTGAATTAAAATTTCATTGAGATTGGGTGTGAATGTCTCCTTCAATTAACATAGCTGTGAGGATAAATTAATCACAATTGCCCCACCTAAGACAAAAGAGATTGTGAACCCATGTAGGAGTTTTGGACTGATTTATTGTTTGGGTGGGGTGGAGGACAAGAGAGAATACACAGAAACAAAGAGAGAAACAGACAGAGAGATAAAGCAAAAAAGCCACACAGATCTCCTAAACAAGACACTGAAATCAGTGTAAGACCTTGGGAAAAAAACTAGGGAGTGAGTTTGCCGTTGAGAGCTGAAAAGATCAGGGGTGTTTCTGTGAGCAAAAGGAACTGCAGTGCACTTCTTGCTGTGTTCAGAGATACGGGATTTAATATCTTCTTTGTAACTAGACAAAATGGCTTCAAACCTACCACCCCTGAATCTTTGCCTAGTTGCTCAAGTCAAAAAGAGTAACAGCTCTGTTATTTGTAAGGCTTGTGCCTTGTGGCTTGTTTTTTTACTGCACACCTGTTAAGTTGCTGCTTTAATACACAACTTCCTGTGCTCACAACTTCCTGACCTGATCACCCAGGCTACGTCTAGACTGGCATGATTTTCTGGAAATGCTTTCAATGGAAAAGTTTTCCGTTAAAAGCATTTTCGGAACAGAGCGTCTAGGTTGGCACGGACGCTTTTCTGCAAAAGCACTTTTTGCGGAAAAGCGTCCATGCCAATCTAGATGCTCTTTTCCGCAAAAAAGTCCCGATTGCCATTTTTGCGATCGGGGCTTTTTTGCGGAAAATAAATCTGGGCTGTCTACACTGGCAAGGACTTTTGCCTGAACGGGAGCAGCACAGTATTTCCGCAAAAACACTGACAATCTTACATGAGATCGTCAGTGCTTTTGCGGAAATTCAAGGGCCAGTGTAGACAGTTGGCAAGTTTTTCCGGAAAAGCGGCTGATTTTCCGGAAAAACTGGCCAGTCTAGACACAGCCCCAATGTTTTTGGCCCCCTGCTGTTCTCCAGAAGCTGTTGTTCATGCTAATGCTAGGTAAGAAGGCCAAGATTTTCAAAAGTAACAAGTGACTTTGTGTCCCCAACTAGTGACATCTTAAAAGGGCCAAGTTTCAAAAAATGCTGAGCACCTACCCTCTAAAAATCAGGCCCTTTTACGATGTTGCAAGTTGGGGCCCCCAAATTCAATACTTAATTTTGAAAGTCTGAGACTGATTCACACTCTCTCCAGGTTCCAGGAAGAATGGAGTTAGCCCAGTGGTTTTCAAACTGTGGGTCGGGACCCAAAAGCCAGTTGCAACACTGTTTTAGTGGAGTCACCAGGGCTGGCTTAGACTTGCTGAGGACCAGGTACACACCTGAAGACTGAGCCACAGCATCTGGGCCTCAGTTTTAGTCCCTCCATCTTCAACTGCTGGGTTTGGGTGGTTCAAGGTTCTTCCTCCCTCCTGAGGTCATGTAGTAATTGTTGTTGTCAGAAGGGGATCACAGGGCAATGAAGTTTGAGATTCCCTGGGTTAGTCAGATGAAGAGCACCAGGAGTGCCCATCCCCCAATATTGTAGACAGGGTTGTTATAGCCATATAACTCTCAGGACATTAGAGAGACAAGATGGATAAGGCAGCATCTTGTATAGGACCTCTAAGTAAGCTCAACAGCTGGTCTTGCTCACCAACAGAAGTTGGTTCAATGAGACTCTACCTCACCCAACTTGTCTCTCTCTAATGTCCCTATTATAGCTGCAGTGGTATAGGAGAGGGGAGAAAAAATTACAGAGCTACAGTGTTTAGAAAAATCAGGTAGGCCCCCAGCGTTGTAGGACAGGATAGTGGGGAAAAGAGTGCCAAAGGGTACTTTGACTGGCATGGATATAATGCAGGGGGATTCTGATACCAAAACCATCATTTATATGCAGGGGAGGGCAGTGATGAGAAGCGGATGTCATACTCTTATCTCTGTATCCCTTTCTTTTTTTCTTTTCTCTTCAGCATCTGAGGAAGTGAGCTGTAGCTCATGAAAAGCTCATGCCCTGTTACCCTAATATATTTGTCAGTCTTTAAAGTGCCACTGGACTCGTTGTTTTAGCTGAAACAGACTAACATACCTACCCACCTGAAACAGGTCTATAGCAAGCTCACCAAAGACAGAACAATCTTGTAATATTTCTTCTTTTCTATACCTTCAGCCTTGGCTGGTCTCATAAGATTTATTCTCATGAAATCTGTTCTCAAAATGTTTCCAGATCAAAGAGGGTGAGATTAAAAATTGGGTAAACTCCTAAGATTTCATATGAGTCTTGAGCTGAATGTCAAACATTTCACCATCCTGGCTAGTATGGCCTTTAGGAACTCAATCCAGCAGTCCTGACTTGAACAAAATTCCTAGGATTTCAAATTGTCAATAAACATTTTAATACTAGTCTTACCCAAACAAGGTCTGCTGGATTTGGCCCTGCTAAAAGATTCTGAATGTAACCTTCATGACACAGGTTAAAAACATGAGAATGTTAATTCAGTTAACTTTTATGAACACATTTTCAGGTGCCTTTTAAACCTACGGAAGTCACTGAACAGACAGTCTAGACAAGTCAAGCTCTCTGTTTAGTCAGACAGCAGTTGTAACACAGGGAATAGCAATGAAAGCAGGGGAGCTGACAGACTTGCCGGGCCCTAGGACAAAGTGGGGTGGGTGACTCTGTGCTTCAGGAAGGGGCGGAGCCTCAGACAGAAGGGGCAGGTCTGAAGGGAGGCAGCCAGCCCTCAGTGCTGCCTGGAGCACATCCCCTGGTGGTTCTCACCCTGAAAAAACAGTCCTTAGAGCCATCCAGAGGGCACCATGTGTACTTCAGCAGTGATTTGCAATCTCCGGGTCCCAGGGCAATTGCCCTTTTTCCCCCTTGCTCCACAGTGGTGAAAGTCTGAGTGAAAGTACTGAGGGGATGGAGGCTGTGGAACTGGTGGGTTTTTTAGAAGGAGTGGGGAGAGAATGTTTTTTTTTACCTGCGTAGCATCAAATATATCAGAAATACAAGAGATGGAACATTTTTTAAGGATTCCTACGTACAGATGTTGGCAGCACATCACTTGGCTTTCCTACAACATTTTAAAGATTTTTGTATTTATGTAATTTTCTTGTTAAAAACCTAAAATAAAATGAAAGGGCTGTTTCCTCTGATGTTTCTTTACCTCCATGAATGAACAGTAACTTTTTTCTGTTTTTATTTTTATACTGCGGTTTTTTTATTCCTACCCCTTCAAACACATATTATTTTTGAAATTTGATACCATCTAGTGTTATTCTGGCTTTTCACATCTTACACTTATCAAACAACTACAGTCATTGACATGTCAAAGTTCATGTGGGCATCATGTCAATAGTGAAACAAAACCTGTACTCCCACCCATTATCTTTAGCTACACACCCCACAGCTGGGTGGTGAAATGTTCAGCTGATCCAGAAGGATTATTTTCTTTTGCTCTCCAGAGACTCCACCTATTTTTGTGTATACCTGTCATCATCAACTACCATGTTTCCACCATGATTTATTTCAGCCTCTGTAACATTTGGTTTGATATTGCTAATAAAAGCCTAGTGTCCCATTCTAGGTGGGGTTTATGAGCAGCCTAAGTAAAATCCTGGCTCCCGTGAAGGCAAGAACAAAACTCCCATTGACATGGAACCAGAATTTCACTCCATGTTTCTGTTCACTGGATCAGAAGATAGTTCCCTTTCCAATCAACAGAAATCAGTGCAAGCCTTTTTTAGATATCAATAGGTTCTGGTCATCAAGAGGATAATGTTATGTTTTACATGCAAAGACTAAAAGAACAAGAAAGAGCCAGACACCATGAGAAAACATAGTATGTTTGTCTCTTTGGACAGTCTGTAGTAAGCTCAACAAACCAAAATGGTTGTTCAACTATCTACAATGGAAGACTGCTTAGTAATTTAAAGGGGTAGTACACCAAAAATAGAGCACAGCCTAATGTCATAGCTAGGTATGGCAAATTAATGAATTATTTCATAAAATGTATGTAGTACTTATGAGAGCCATTGAATTAGCAGTGCTGGAGATTCATGACCTCTGTTTAGACCCAGAACAAAGTATAGCCTCATTAGTGGCTTCTCCACAATCCCACAGCAAACTCTCAATTATTACCTAAAACAAATATTTCTGGGAGGTAAAAGAGTGATTCTGGCTCCATGTTCCCTCAGACTGTGGCCTCTCATTAGAAATTGCCAACAAGGGTGTCAATCACGATGGTAGTTTATGTGACATGGGTACCTGCCTCCTTGGAACTAGAGTGGGACCACTAATGTATTTCATGTAAGCCACTTAACACCCATGAAATAGCAACCTAGAGGTGAAGGGATTCATATCCTCTTACCAATTCTTAAACAATTTATTCCCCCTGAAAGAACTTTTTCCTTTGAGGAGAAATGGCTCCATTGGGGTGAGATGGAGAAATATATCACTTAATAGTTTGTGTTATAGAAGTAAGCACATTTTTCAGGATTCAGTTTTATTTTATCGCTAATTATTTTTCAACTTGAAAAATTATTAATTTTTAATATTAAACATACATCTCAGTAACACTGAAGCTGGGATACAAACCGCTGTGATCCTGAAAGACAAAGTTAAGACTCCATTTTAAAAAAATCACAAGTCCTGTAAGCTTGATTTAGAGAGGAGCATCATACTTCTAAGTCCCAACTAATTACAAGTGCAGTTGTGGGTATTCAGCGCCTGGCAATGATACTCTTCTATAGACTTTTATGACTGACACAAAATAGCATATTCAAACTGAAGATTAATATCCTTTTTATAACTCATATAATTAAAAAGTGTAAACAAGAGGGGAAAATATACAGAGATGTGAATTAAGAAAGAGAAACTCATTTTTTTACTTTCATAGAATCAGTGACCTGGAGCCATACAATTTTTCTAGAGCCATGGGAAGTGCATCTTAAAATTCACTGTTTTTAAACAAGAGTTGATGATTCTGAGGATTTTACTAGTAGCTTGAACACCACCCACATCATAAGTGATCACAGGTTACCATTCAGTGGGTCTCTGTTAGCCTATGGAGTATAAAGCAGCTTGGTGACCTCAGTTAGATTTCCACCAGCAAAGTGTTTATCTCACTAAAACTACTGACAAGGCCCTTTTAATACCTCTGCTGAGAATGGATTCAATGGGCCTGGGATGTAATCGCACTCCTTAGAGGCACTCCCCTTTAGGTCAAGATTTAAGCACCTGAACTGGGTGGTATAGATCAAACTGAGGCTCAACCCTAATACCTCCCCATCTACACACAAATTGCACTAGCCCAGGGCTGAGGCACCTAACATGGGGAAGGAAGGTCTGAGCCTGAGTCAAGCTAGGACCAAGGTTTCATGCTCTATTGCTGCACAGTGTAATGTAGCCACTCTGCATTCATGCTCTGGGAGTCTGTCAAAAGTATCCCAAAATCCCAGAGGCAGACTTTTTTTTTGTCTTCTGGACTGTCAAGTTTGGTGGACAGTTGAATTTTCCCACACTGCACCATGGATAAGGGGCTAGAGGAGCCACATTTCAGGAGTGTGCTAGGATGTCTGAGATATGGTCAGTTTGACTGGAGTTGCATTGTGTACTGCAACATGGACAGTAGAGCTCTGGGTAGAAAATTCTTAACCAGTGTAGATGGTCAAGCCCTGGATTCCCTAACTCATGGTCTGCTGACTCAAGTTCTACTAACCCTAGGTTCGCATTGTAATGTAGACATACCCTTAGTAGCATTTCTGTCAATTGCTTCTTTGTTATAGGTTATGAGAATCCCAATCTGCCTAACTAGGCCTAATTAAAAGAAACTGCAATCCAGAACCTTGGGTACCTGAATGACAAGATGGGGGAAGTGTGGGAAAAATCATCCCAACCTACATAAAGAAAAGAGAAAAAATTATGAGAGACTGTAGAGAGACAGTGGGAATGGAGAGATCAGTGGAGCAGGCTAGGAAGAGAAGGCCTTTTAGTGATACAAACGTTACAAAGACATGGAAATGTCAATAAGAGAGAGGAACAATCACAGCCTGGAGGCCAACCACAATGAGAAAAGGCAATGCATTCCACTGCCCTGCTGTCACCCAGGAGCCGAATCACAGTCAAGGATCCAATATGACCCCAAAACTTATTTAGTCCTCACTTTCCATGACTGTTCATTTCCTTTCCATTCTCTCTCCCTTTTGTTCTCGGTAGTCTGTTTTCAGTTTTTCTGGGTTTAAAAAAAAGTAAAAAGTGGATCTCTTTCAAACACTTGGAAGCAAATACCATTTTACAATTTTCCTTTCAGACGAGTTTTCATTTTTAACCAGCTCTCACATGCAGGTGGCGGGAAGCTCAGAAGTGACTCCTGCCCTTTGCTCAGAAATGGGATAGGGACTTGCTAAAGTTCAGATTCTGTCAATAAAGTCATTCTGAGTTCTGATGCTTAGAGCTCCTCATATGAGCAAATGGCATTCGACATCACTCACAAACACATAGTGCTAAGCTGGGGGCAACTACTCCATTCACTTCCATCTCCAATACAATGTCCACTGGTGTCCATCCTTTTCCCTGTGACCACAAAACACATAATCACTCTCTTTGCCTGTAAACTTAAAAAAAAAAAAAGATTCTGATTCTGGTATACACTGAAGTATAACAATCGGATCTGTATACAAGATTTCCTTGACTGACAAATAATTAATTTGATTTGTCTTTATATTTCCCTTTTGTAGGAAATTACCTTTGCCATTTAGTTTAAGCTCTCTACAGTTTTGAATGCTTCAGAATTGGGTCAACTTTTATTTGTAGCACTTACAGATCTTAGACTTTCCTTACTTTTTTGCTTGTTTTACCATGTTAGCAACTGAAATCTACATGTCCCTGTTACATTCAGCATGCAATCTGTAGTTACTTGCATACACCAAGTACAAAACACACACGACAGAGTCCATGGGTCTCATTTTATATAGAAATTATAAGTCATGAAGAAATGTTTACCACCAATCCAAATTATTATAAATCTATATTAAAACCAGTCCCCTGTGAGTGGTTTGGATTAGGTATGTGTTTTCTGAAGTGGCCTACAAACCTAGAATTCAATCCATATTCTTTGTCCTAATAATGGTCTAATGGAAATAATGTTCACAAAATTCTTAAGGGTGTTCTACTTTTCAATCCTCCCCACCCCCACCCCCCGGTGCTTTCTTCCCAGGGGACTGGCTCTTTTAAAAACAAATCTAACTGTGAGTCTGTTTTTCCTAGAAAATCTCCAGATAAGCAGAAGGTGAAATGCTTTTTTTTTCCCCAACCCAAAGCTAGTTCTTTATATCTTTAACAGTGTTTTTCTTCTGTTAAATTAAAGAGGGAGCTTGTAAATCTCTAAAATGCTAATGGATTGAATTTCAACTCTGTTTAGGGAAAATGCTGGTCGTCTATCTGTCTAAGGTAAAGCTTGCAGTACAGGCTGAGAATGTATTAGTTTCCCATGTGCCAACAATAATGGACTTTTCAACAAAAAGTAGGGACCAGATACATTAATCTGACAAGCTCATTTGCTTTGTGTCTAGGTGTGATCATCCTAATGTTAGGAAGAGTTTGGGAATGTTAATCAATACATGCCATGTATACAGCACTGAAAAAGGGAAAGGAAAAATGTGACATTTTCCATTACATACCATCACTTCCAAATTTAGAGGTAATAGAGAGGTAGCCATGTTAGTCTGATCTTGCTGAAACAAAGGCGGTGTCTAGATTGCAGGATTTTTTCCAAAAAAGTAGCCTTTTTTCAAAAAAACTTCACCTGTGTCTAGACTACAGCCATGTTCTTTCAAAATTAAATCAAAAGAACGCGGCTTTTCTTTCGACGGCAGTACTCCTCATTTCACGAGGAAGAACGCCTTTTTTCAAAAGTGCTCTTTCAAAAAAAGGAGTTCTTGAATGCAAACAGGGCTTTTTCGAAAGAGAGCATCCAGACTGCCTGGGTGTTCTCTTTTGAAAAAGTGGCTCACTTTTTCGAAAGAAGAGGTTGCAGTCTAGACGCTCTCTTTCGAAAGAGGCTTTTTCGAAAGATTTTATCGAAAAAGCCTCTTTCGAAAGAGGCTTGTAGTCTAGACGTACTCAAAAGGAAAAGCTATGTAGCACTTTAAAGACTAACAAGATGGTTTAATAGCTTTTGTGGGCCAGACTCACTTCCTCAGATCATATTCTGGAAGAGAATTGGCATGACCATATATACCAAAGGAATACAATGAAAAAAGTGAGGTGACAGAGTTCCATTTCCTGGATGCTCAGAAAAAGGAGTCAAACATTTATCAGGTTTACGAGTATTCAAAAAGCATCTGCTTTAATTTACTTTAAGTTTTATTAATGCACTCTTTATTAAGGCTTCTGTGTTTTCCCTGGACCTTCGCTTCTTTTGGTAAAAGCATGTGAGCATGTGCCTTACAGTTCATAAACAAGATTTGCAATGGCTATGCCATTCTGTGCTCTAGCATCAATGTTACTGCTCCAAGAAAGGAGGGTGAGCGGATTAAAGGAAACCATGTACTGTTATTTTCTGAGGAAGAAAGGCATCCCCGGGAATTCTCAATATATGATACTCTGTTCTACACTTCTGTAAGCATAAATACTATATTTCCACAGGCCTATAGTTCCAGTGCAAACCCTCAGTGTTGCTCAGAGCTTTCTTAACATGTTTACCTAATTGTGGGGGCTTTGAGCAAAAGCTGATGGTAAATGTCATTCATGCCTGACCTGCTAACCTTCACAGCTGAAATGTATTGGGAATCACGTCTGGCACTGAAAAGGTTAATTGTCTCCTGCTGTGAGGTAGAAGCTGCGAAAAGGATACCACATTTGGTTGGAATTATAGTAAATGAGGTTTTCTTTATAGCACTGCTCATTCTCAACATGTTGAAAGGGCATTAGTTCATAGTCACTTTCTCTGGAATTATCAAATCTGCTCAGGAAGCCTTCATTAGGATATTAAACAAGACTTAATAAGTGAAAGTGATTTGCATTGCTGATAATCGTGTGCATTAATCAAGCAAGCTTCTGGCTCTCCCTTTGCAATATGTTTCATGTTCCATTGTAAAGCCTCTTTAATTCTGTGGGGCTTCTTAAAAGGGAAATGTTACATTCAGAAAGCCATTTTTTAAATGATTTACTTAGCAAAGATCACTATAAATAATGTCCAACTCACTCCTCAGCTTTAACCATCAATATAATTAATACTGCAGGGTTTCTATCAGGCTATGGACCAGATGTGTTCTCATTTATCATAGATTGCACTTACTCTAATAAATGTGTTATTCTGAATAACTTTTGAAACGAAATAGCTATATTTGGAACTTCAGTCTAAATTTTATGTAAAGGCATTTATATTTTTTCATTGCAAAATATGCTATGGAACACTACTTCATAGTCAGTGGCAACATGTACAATTATTAATAAAGTTATAAGGCAAATATCCCTTGCTGTTAAAAAGAGGGGGAACAAAGATAGTATATATGAATCATGGAATCATAGAATCCTAGAAATTTGGAAGGGACCCCCAAGAGGTCATCAAGTCCAGTCCCTTGCTCTCATGACAAGTCCAAGCACTGTCTAGAGATCATCCCTGACAGGTCTCTGTCTAACCTGCTCTTAAATATCTCCACTGATAGAGTATGTCTACACTACAAAGTTAATTCGAACTAACAGACGTTTGTTCGAATTAACTTTGATAGGCGCTACACAGGCAAACCGCTAGTTCGAACTTAATTCGAACTAGCGGAGTGCTTAATTCGAACTAGGTAAACCTCCTTCTACGAGGGCTAATGCCTAGTTCGAATTAAGTCGTTCGAATTAAGGGCTGTGTAGCCACTTAATTTGAACTAATGGGAGGATACCCCTCCCCAGCTTTCCCTGGTGGCCACTCTGAACACCACCAGGGAAACTCTTCTTCCCCCATCCCGGCCCCGAACCTCTCGAGGGGCACGGTCTGGCTATAGTGCCCGTGCCAGGTGCAAGCCTGCCAGCACCCAGCCAGCAGACCCTGCACCTGGCACCGCACGAGCCAGCCACCCGCTGCCACCCAGCCCTCCGCCTCTTCCCAGGACCAGGCTGGCAGCTCCCAGGAGCTTGCCTGGGACCGCAAGAGGCGGGCGCCCTCCTGCTCCAGTGTGGATATCGTGGACCTCGTCCACGACCTCCGCACTAGGCAAAGGAAAGTGGCCATCTAGGGCAGGATAGCTGGCAGCCTGGCCACCCAGGAGCAGGTTTGCATGAAAATCAAGGTGGTCCAGTGAGACCCTCAACCCTGAGCCCTGAGCTTAGAACGGCCGTACTGGGTCAGACCAAAGGTCCATCTAGCCCAGTAGCCTGTCTGCCGACAGCGGCCAGCACCAGCTACCCCGGAGGGGTTGGACCGAAGACAATGACCAAGCCATTTGTCTCGTGCCATCCATCTCTAGCCTTCCAAAACAGAGGCCAGGGACACAATTTCTATCCCCTGGCTAATACCACTCCATGGACCCAGCCTCCATGAATTTATCTAACTTCTCTTTAAACTCTGTTCTAGTTCTAGCCTTCACAGCCTCCTGCAGCAAGGAGTTCCACAGGTTGACTATTTGTTTGTGAAGAAGAACTTTCTTTTATTAGTTTGAAGCCTGCTACCCATTAATTTCATTTGGTGTCCTCTAGTCCTTCTATTATGGGAACTAATGAAGAACTTTTCTGTATGCACCCTCTCCACACCGCTCGTGCTTTTATAGACCTCTATCATATCCCCCCTCAGTCTCCTCTTTTCTAAGCTGAAAAGTCCCAGTCTCTTTAGCCTCTCTTCATATGGGACCTGTTCCAAACCCCTGATGATTTTAGTTGCCCTCCCCTCTCCCACCCTCTCTCTTCCCCTCTCCCACCTCCTTTTCCCAGTCTCCCCGAATTTTGTTCATAAAGACAGTTTCTATTTTTGAACACAAGTGTCCTTTATTTTGTACATGAGGAAGGGGGGCTAGGGAGGGGTAAGTGGAAGGAGGTGAAGAAGGAATGGGGTACGAGCCACCGATGGGGAGGACTGGGGTGGCTCTGCGGGCTCCTCGGGGTGGAAGCTGCGACAAGTGCAGCCAGGCTGATGGCCGAGTGCTGTGATGTGCCAAGTGTGGGCATTCAGGGCACTCCAAGCCAGGACTGCTTTGCTGTCCCTCATCGAGTTAGACAAGCAAGCGGGAAACCCCTGAGAACTGTCTGTCTGGGGTGGGGGTCAGGACCCTTTAAGTACAGCCCTCGGCTACCCGGAGACAGCAGCTCCACGCTCTAAGTCCTAATCTGACGCCCTGCCGGCACTGCTTCCGGCCATTCTTAACGTCGGTTCAGGGTCCACTCAATGTGGACATGCTAGTTCGAATTAGCAAAACACTAATTCGAACTAGTTTTTAGGTCTAGATGCACTAGTTCGAATTAGCTTAGTTCGAATTAACTAAGTCAAATTAAGTTAGTTCGAATTAGTGCTGTAGTGTAGACATACCCATAGAGATTCCACAACCCCCCTAGGTAATGTATTCCAGTGTTTAGCTACCCTGACAGTTAGGAAGTTTTTCCTAATGTCCAACCTAAACCTCCCTTGCTGCAATTTAAGCCTATTGCTTCTTGTCCTATCCTCAGAGGCTATTTTTTCTCCCTCCTCCTTGTAAAACCCTTTTAGATAATTGAAAACTGCTATCATGTTCCATCTCAGTCTGCTCTTTTCTAAACTAAACAAACCCAATTCCTTCAGCCTTCCCTCATAGGTCATGTTCTCTAGACCTTTAATCATTTTTGTTGCTCTTCTCTGGACCTTCTCCAATTCTATGAATCTTTCATGAAATGTGGTGCCCAGAATGGGACACAATACTTCAATTGAGGCCAAATCAGTGCAGAGCAGAGAGGAAGAATGACTTCTCATGTCTTGCTCACAACACTCCTGTTAATGCATCCCAGAATCTTGTTTTCTTTTTTTGCTACAGTTTCACATTGACTCATGTTTAACTTTTGGTCCACTATGGCCCCTAAATCCCTTTCTGCAGTAATCCTTCCAAGACAGTTGCTTCCCATTCTGTATGTGTGAAATGTATTGTTTCTTCCTAAGTGGAGAACTTTGCATTTATCTTTATTGAACTTCACCCTGTTTACCTCAGACCATTTCTCCAGTTTGTGCAGATCATTTTGAATTATAACCCATCCCTCCAAAGCATTTGCAGCCCCTCCCAATTTGGTATTACCTGCAAACTTAATAAGCATACTTAATGGGTACGTCTGCACTTGCATCCTAGTTCGAACTAGGGATGCAAATGTAGGTGACCGAAATTGCTAATGAAGCGGGGATTTAAATATCCCACGCTTCATTAGAATGATCTCGTCCGTGCATTATTCCCCTGAACAGCTGTTTCGAAAGTGAAAGTACGTTATGAGGAGTAACGTTAGTTCGATCCAATGGGTTTGGTTTGAACTAACACATCCCGGCATGCACTTTTACTTTTGAAACAGCTGTTCAGTGGAGTAATCCCCGCTCCATTAGCAATTTCAGTTGCCTACATTTGCATCCCTAGTTCGAACTCGGGTGCAAGTGTAGACATACCCTTCGCTATGATCTAAAGCATTAATGAAGATATTGAACATAACCGGCCCCAAAACAGACCCCTGCAGAACCCCACTTGTTATACCCTTCCAGCAGGATTTTGAACCATTAATAACTACAGTAAAACTCCAATTGTCCAGCATCCAGTGGTCTAGCACTCCCAATAGTCCGGCACCAACTGGAACCCAGAAGTGCTCTGGCCAGCCAGACAATTGGAGCTGCCTAGCCACCAGCTTGCAAGCAATGTCGGTGGAGGAGAGGGGGTGAGAGGCAGGCAGCTATTTAAGGCGGGTGGGCAGGCAGGCAGGGGGGGAGTGTCAGTGGGGAACGGCGCGGCGAGGGGCGAACCCTCCACCGTGTTGCGGAAGGCGGTGGAAGTCCCACACAGCTGGCTTGCAAGCGGGGAAACCCAGCTGCCGGCTTGCAAGTCGGGGCAGCAGAGAGAGGGCAAGAGACATGCCCGCCTTAAACAGCTGCCTGCCTCTCGCCCCCTTGCCGCCACCACCACTTGCAAGCCGGAAGCTGGGTTTCCCCACTTGCAAGCCGGCAGCGTGGGGCTTCCACCACCTCCCTGCAACATGGCGGAAGGTTCACCCCTCGCCTTGCCGTTCCCTGCTAACCTCCCCCCCCACACACACACACGCAGTGCGGGTCCCAGCAGACCCGCTGGAGTACCTCCCGATACTCTGGCATATACGATAATCTGGGTCCCAAGGATGCCGAATTATCGGAAGTCTATTGTATTCTCTGAGAACAGTTATCCAGCCAGTTATGCACTCAACTTAAGTAGCCCCATCTAGGTTGCATTTCCCTAGTTTATTGATAAGAAGGTCATGCAAGATTGTGTCAAATGCTTTACTAAAGTCTAGGTATACCACATCCACTACTTCTCCCTTATTCACAAGACTTGATATCCTATCAAAGAAAGCTTTCAGATTGGTTTGACATGATTTGTTCTTCACAAATCCGTGCTGTTACCTATCACTTCCTTTTCTTCCAGATGTTTGCAGATGAATTCCTTAATTACTTGCTCCAATTATGGTCCATTTTCACAGTGGAAAAGAGGCATATAGTGGTTTCCTCCAAGGTTCTGTCCTGGGATCTGTGTTGCTTAACATATACATAAACAATATGGAAAAAGTGGTAAACAGTGAAGTGCCAAAATTTGCAGGTGATTCAGAATTAATCCAATTAGCTAAGTCCCAAACTGGCTGTGAAGATTTATAAAGGGATATCACTTGGTGATTGGCAGGGATGACATGTGGCAGGGAAATAAGGGGAGGCACTGGCCCTGCCTCTCCTCACCCCTTTGTTCTGACCCCCCCATCCTTGCTCCATCCCTCTCTGCCCACCTCAACCAAGCATTCCGCAGAGTAGTGCGACCAGGGAGTGGCATCATGCAGGCTGAAGCTACCCGGCCTGCTCCTTTCCCATCAGCCACTGCTGCTGGTTGCTACTGCTGGTCAGTGGAAGGTGGGAGGGGGGAGGTGTTCTGCTCTGCCACGGACTCCTGCAACATGGCGGAGGGTTCACCCGTCGCCTTGCCGTTCCCTGCCACAAGCCCTCCTGCTGGCTGCTAGTGGCTCTACCCACTTTTGGGGATGCAGGTGCACCAGCATGCGCTCCTCACGCATCACCTCTGGTGACAAAACAGCAGATGGAATTCAGTATTGATAAATGTAAAGTAATGCACATTGGAAAATATACTCACAACCATCCCTTAATAAAGACATCTTGGATCTTCACAGGTAGTTCTCTGAAACCATCGTCTCAGTATTCCACATCACGTAAAAAGGTGAACAGAATGTTAGGAACCATTAGGAAAGGGACAGAAAAGATCAGCATGCCACTCCAGAAGTCCACTGTATGCCTACACCTGAAATACTAATGTGCAATTCTGGTCAACCCCTGCTAATTAAAGATACATTGGAATTGGGGAAAGTACAGATAAGGGCCACAAAAATGATTAGGTGTATGGAACAATTTACACCCAAGGAGAGCCTAGTGTGAGACAGTTGATCTTAGAAAAAAGATAACTAAGGGGAATTAGAAAAGCTAGACATACACAAATCCTTGGGCCTGGATTTAATGCATCCAAGGTTACTGAGGGAGTTTGCAAATGTCATTGCGGAGCCTTTGGCCATTATCTTTGAAAAGTCGTGGAGATCGGGAGAGATCCTGAATGATTGGGAAAAGGCAAATGTAGTGCCCATCTTTAAAAAAAAGGAAGGAGGGCAATCCAGGGAACTACAGACCGGTCAGCCTTACCTCAGTCCCCAGAAAAATCATGGGGGGATCCTCAAGGAATCCATTTTGAAGCACTTGGAAGAGGGGAAGGTGATCAGGAATAGTCAACATGGATTCGTGAAGGGCAAGTTGTGCCTGACCCATCTGATTAGCTTCTATGATGAGGTCACTGGCTCTGTGGATATGGGAAAGTCAGTGGATGTGATATACCTTGACTTTAGCAAAGCTTTTGATATGGTTTCCCACAATATTCTTGCCAGCAAGTTAAAGGAATATGGATTGGATAAATGGACTATAAGATGGATAGAAAGCTGGCTAGACTGTCGGGCCCAATGGGTAGTGATCAACAACTTGATGTCAGGTTGGCGATCAATTTCTAGTGGAGTGTTCCAAGGATCACTTCTTGGACCAGTTTTGTTCAACATCTTTATTAATGACCTGGATGAGGGGATGGATTCCACCCTCAGCAAGTTTGCAGATGACACTAAACTAGGGGGAGAGGTAGATACGCTGAAGGGCAGAGATAGGGTTCAGAGTGACCTGGACAGATTTTCGGATTGGGCCAAAAGAAATTTGATGAGGTTCAACATGTACAAGTGCAGAGGCCTGCACTTGGGATGGAAGAATCCCGAGCATTTTTACAGGCTGGGGACTGAATGGCTAAGTAGAAGTTCAGCAGAAAAGGACCTGGGGATTACAGTGGATAAGAAGCTGGATATGAGTCAACAGTGTGCCCTTGTAGCCAAGAAGGCTAATGGCATATTAGGGTGCATTAGAAGGAACATTGCCAGCAGATCCAGAGAAGTGATTATTCCCCTTTATTTGACTCTAGTGAGGCCACATCTGGAGTATTGTGTCCAGTTCTGGGCCCCCAATTACAGGAAGCATGTGGACGCATTGGAGAGGATCCAGCGGAGGGTGACCAAAATGATTAGGGGGCTGAAGCGCATGACCTATGAAGAGAGACTGAGGGATTTCGCTTTGTTTAGCCTGCAGAAGTGAAGAGTGAGGGGGGGATTTGATAGCAGCCTTTAGCTTCCTGAAGGGAGGTTCCAAAGCAGACAGAGAAAGGCTGTTCTCAGTAGTGATGGATGGCAGAACAAGGAGCAATGGTCTCAAGTTGCAGCGTGGGAGGTTTAGGTTGGATATTAGGAAAAACTATTTCACTGGGTGGGTGGTGAAGCACTTGAATGGGTTATCTAGGGAAGTGGTGGAATCTCCATCCCTAGAGATTTTTAAGTCTCGGCTTGACAAAGCCCTGGCTGGGTTGATTTAGTTGGGATTGGTCCTGCCTTGGGCAGGGGGCTGGACTTGATGACCCTCTGAGGTCTCTTTCCGCTCAAGTATTTTACAATTCTATGATTTGATAGAAGGCTATAAAATCATAAATGGTGTTGAGAAAGTGAAAAAGGAAGTGTTATTTACCCTTGCACATAACACAAAACTCCCAATGAAATTGATAGGAAGCAGGTTTACATCAAACATAGGAAGTATTGTACTTCTTCACACAATTGCATAGTCAATCTGTAGAGCTGGTTGTCAAGGGATGTGAAGGCCAAAAGTATAACAGGGTTCAAAAAAATAAAAAGAGATAAGTAAATAAGTTCACAGAGGACCCTAATAGCCACAATGGTCAAGGAAGCAACCCCATGTGGTTGTGACTATTTTCTTCCACTATTTGATCTGAGGAAGTGGGTCTGGCCCACGAAAGCTCATCATCTAATAAACCATCTTGTTAGTCTTTAAAGTGCTACATTGTCCTGAATTTTGCTTCAGCTACCCCAGACTAACACGGCTACATTTCTATCCATGTTCTTGGTGTCTCTAAACCTCTGAATGCCAGAAGCTGGGACTGGATGACAGGAAATTCGCTCAATTCATTCTGTTCATTTTCTCTGAAGCACCTGGCATTAGTCACCTTTGGAATATGGGATACTGAGATAGTTGGACCAAGGGTCTGACCCAGTATGGCTGTTCTTATGATAGCTATAGGGGAAGAATGGGGGGACACAGAGAACTCCTACCATGGGGTGAGGGGGAGACACACAGAGTCCTTGGCATAACAGAAGTGATAGGGTAGTTCCGAGGAGTCCCTAAAATAGAGGGGAATGAGCAGGGCTGTCCTTAGAATTTATGGTGCCCTACACACACACATCCTACGTGTTTCCCCATGTGACTAGTTCCCGTCCCCTGTGCTCTACCCATGGCACCTTACTTGGGAGAGTCCAGCAGGGAGGGAGTTAATTGACTGGCTGCTGTGGAAGCTGCTTTTTGGCTACATGGCTCACTGGGAGTCAGTCACTCCAGCAAGCAGGGAGCCTGGCTCAGGCAGCTTACAGCCCTGAGGAGCTGGCAGTGAAGGCAACCAGGTAACCATCCTCACTCAGCATTTGCATGCTCATGTTACCATAATTTGAGGCATCACTGACAGCCATGTATGCTGCATATGCATAGAGCTGGCCCCGGGGTTGGGAAGGTGGCACACAGCAAGACTGTGAGGAGAATAGAAGGATGCAAGGAGCCCCTATTGTGTGCAATGAGCGTAGCCACCAGAAGCAAGGGAAAGTGCCACCCTTTTAAACCAAACAACCAGATTTCAATATTATTTCAGGAGAGGAGCGCTTATACCAACAGTTCATAAGGCCCTCACCTGGGGACCCTGGTGCCCAGCTCCCAAATTTAAAGTCTGTAAAATAAAGACTCTGAGGGTATGTCTACACTACAGCACTAATTCGAACTAACTTAATTCGAATTAGTTAATTCGAACTAAGCTAATTCGAATTAGTGCATCTAGTCCTAAAAACTAGTTCGAATTGGCGTTTTGCTAATTCGAAATAGCATGTCCACATTGAGTGAACCCTGAACCGAAGTTAAGGCTGGCTGGAAGCAGTGCCGGCAGGGCATCAGGTTAGGACTTAGAGCGTAGAGCTGCTGCCTCAGGCTAGCCGAGGGCTGAGCTTAAAGGGACCTGACCCCAACCCTGAATAGACAGTTCTCAGGGTTCCCCTCTTGCTTGTCTACGTCGATGAGGGACAGCAAAGCAGTCCTGACTGGGAGTGCCCTGAGTGCCCACACTCGGCACATCACAGCACTCGGCCACCAGACTGGCTTCACTTGCTGCAGGCTGCCATCTGGGGGGTTCAATCGGGGGGCTGCAGGAGAGCTTCCACCACAAGGAGCCCGCAGAGCCACCCCAGTCCTCCCCATTGGAGGATCGTACCCCATTCCTCCCTCACCTCCTTCCACTTACCCCTCCCTAGCCCTCCTTGCCAATGTACAAAATAAAGGACACGTGTGTTCAAAAATAGAAACTCTCTCTATTTAACAAAATTGGGGGAGGGGCGAATAACCTCTGGGGAGACTGGGAAAAGGAGGTGTGAGAGGGGGAGAGAATGGGAGAGGGGAGGGGGAAACCTGGGAGGAGGGAGCTGGAAGGGGGAAGCCAGGGAAAGAAGGAGGAGGGGAAGTATCAAACTATGATCCGCCGTATCTTCAGTACTGTGTACAGATGTAATCTCCTCACCCCAGAAAAGATATTTTGGCCTTGGAAAGGGTTCCGAAAAGGGCAACTAAAATGATCAGGGGTTTGGAGCAGGTCCCATATGAAGAAAGGCTAAAGAGACTGGGACTTTTCAACTTAGAAAAGAGGAGACTGAGGGGGGATATGATAGAGGTCTATAAAATCATGAGTGGTGTGGAGAGGGTGCATAAAGAAAAGTTCTTCATTAGTTCCCATAGTATAAGGACTAGAGGACACCAAATGAAATGGATGGGTAGCAGGCTTCAAACTAATAAAAGAAAGTTCTTCTTCACAAAGCAAATAGTCAACCTGTGGATCTCCTTGCCGCAGGAGGCTGTGAAGGCTAGGACTATAACAGAGTTTAGAGAGAAGTTAGATAAAGTCATGGAGGTTGGGTCCATGGAGTGCTATTAGCCAGGGAGTAGAAATGGTGTCCCTGGCCTCTGTTTGTGGAAGGCTGGAGATGGATGGCACGAAACAAATTGCTTGGTCATTGTCTTCGGTCCATTCCCTCCAGCGTACCTAGTGTTGGCCGCTGTCAGCAGACAGGCTACTAGGCTAGATGGACCTCTGGTCTGACCCAGTACGACCATTCTTATGTTCTTATGTTCTAAGCTCAGGGCTCAGGATCAGGGGTCTCACTGGACCACGTTGATTTTCATGCAAACCCGCTCCTGGTTTCGCATGTGGCCTTTGGTGGCCAGGCTGACAGCTATCCTGCCCTAGATGGCCACTTTCCTGTGCCTAGTGCGGAGGTTGTGGACGTTGGAGGCCTCCCCCCAAACCTGGATGAGGTCCACGATCTCCGCAGTAGACCAGGCGGGCGCCCGTCTCTTGCGGCCCCAGGCAGGCTCCTGGGAGCCGCCAGTCTGGTCCCAGGAAGAGGCAGAGGGCTGGGTGGCAGTGGGTGGCTGTCTCGTGCCGTGCCAGATGCAGGGTCTGCTGGCTGGGTGCTGGCAGGCTTGCACCTGGCATGGGCACCGTAGCCAGACCGTGCCCCTTTAAGGGCTCCGGGGCTGGGAGGGGGGCAGAAGAGTGCTCATAGACTCATAGACTTTAAGGTCAGAAGGGACCATTATGATCATCTAGTCTGACCTCCTGCACAGTGCAGGTCACAGAATCTCACCCACCCCTCTTAGAATAATCCTCTCAACTATGTCTCAGATATTGAAGTCTTCAAATACTTTGAAGGCCCCAAGATGCAGAGAATCCTCCAGCTGTGATCTGTGCCCCATGCTACAGAGGAAGGCAAAAAACCTCCAGGGTCTCTGCCAATCTACCCTGGAGGAAAATTCCTTCCCGACCCCAAATATGGCGATCAGCTAAACCCTGAACATGTGGGCAAGACTCACCAGCCAGACACCCAGCTCTCTATAGTAACTCCATTGACCTATTTCCCACTGATAATGAATGGTCAATTAGTTACCAAGATCATGTTCTCAAACCATCCCCTTATCATAGAACTGGAAGAGACATCAGAAGATCATCAAGTCCAGCCCCCTGCTCTAGGCAGGACCAATCCCATCTAAATCAACCTGGCCAGGGCTTTGTCAAGCCAGGACTTAAACACTTCTAGGGATGGAGACTCCACTACTTCCCTAGGTAACCCATTCCAGTGCTTTACCACCTTCCTAGTGAAATAGTTTTTGCTAATATCCAACCTGACCTCTCCCACCATAATTTGAGACCATTGCTCCTTGTTCTGCCATCTGTCACTACTGAGAACAGCCTCTCTCCATCCTCTTTGGAACCTCCCTTCAGGAAGTTGAAGGCTGCTATCATATCTCCCCTCAGTCTTCGCTTCTCCAGATTAAACAGACCCAACTCCCTCAGCCTCTCCTCATAAGTCATGCGCTCCAGCCCCCTAATCATTTTGGTTGCCCTCCGCTGGACCCTCTCCAATGCGTCCACATCCTTTTTGTAGTGGGGGGCCCAGAACTGGACACAATACTCCAGATGTGGCCTCACCAATGCCGAATGAAGGGGAATAATCACATCTCTGGATCTGCTGGCAATGCTCCTCTTAATGCAACCTAATATGCCATTAGCCTTCTTAGGGTATGTCTACACTACCCCGCTAGTTCGAACTAGCGGGGTAATGTAGGCATACCGCACTTGCAAATGAAGCCCGGGATTTGAATTTCCTGGGCTTCATTTGCATAAGTGGGGAGCCGCCATTTTTAAAACCCTGCTGGTTCGAACCCCGTGCAGCGCAGCTACACGGGGCACGAACTAGGTAGTTCGAACTAGGCTTCCTAGTTCGAACTACTGTTACTCCTCGTGAAATAAGGTTTATTTAATTCGAACTAGGCGTTAGTCCTCGTAGAATAAGGTTTATCTAGTTCGAATTAAGCGCTCCACTAGTTTGAATTAAGTTCGAACTAGTGGTTTGCATGTGTAGCGCCTATTAAAGTTAATTCGAACTAACGGCTGTTAGATTTAACTTTGTAGTGTAGACATACCCTGAGTCAGGTCACGTTAGCCTCCTGGAACCTGAACACAGATACCTGCACACCTTCTGCCTCCCTCTTCTTTGCTCAACTGATAGTTTCTTTTTCCAGTTTAAATATCCTAGCTCCGGGGTAAAACAAGGCCTCTTTATTTACTCCCAGACTGTCTTGGTTCTAGGCTCTGACCCATCCCTTAAAGGAGTAGAACAACCCTTTACAGCCCACCTCTGTTTCAGACTGCAGGATGGATCCGGCCCGAGATAGGCAGACCATTTGTCTGGTTTTAAGCTGGACAGTTCAGGTTTTGGAAAAGTTTGTCCCTGTCTGTTACCTGATGTTTCTTTGCCTGGTATCTTCCCGGAAAATACCTTTTTGCAGAATGCACCATCCGACCACCACTGGGCAGGAGTAGTCCCATGCCAGTCCACAAGTACCAGACTGTCCAGATGCATCAGTGGCCTGCCTACCCATATACAGATATGTGATTGCACGCCCCCGGAGCACAAACACTAAAATACCTAGCCCCAAATATGTCAACATCTATAGGAAAAATCTACAAAGGAGAAGATTCTGTCCTCTGAGACACAAGAAGTCAAGAAAAAATTCAGCCCAGCTTTGCTATTTACCTTGTAGGAAGTTCCAGACAGAAATCTATACAAATTTCACTGATAATGAAGAGATTTCAGGACTGGAATAATGTAATCAAATAATATAGACATTGTAAGGACTCTGGCAACAGCTTTCTGTATCAGCTGCAATCTTTTAACAGCACAGGCCAAAATTGCCAATATGCATGAATTGCCATAATCAATCTTAGAAATAACAAAAAGCAGCAATCAACATCAGCAGAGCCTTCTTGTTGAGCAAGTCTCAATCTCGTTACAGTATTTAGTGATAAAAGGAAGCCCATTTTATGAATGAGTTTGTGCAAACTTTGTCATGGGTCTTCACTCCCACCTCCTCTCCAACTCCCTTTATTTGGTTGATTGATTAATTGACTGCCAATTCCTCCTTAGTGGCCCAGTTGCATAGCAATCCTGCTTGGAAAATCAGCTTCTCCAGCAGTCTCCTTCTCCTCCACCCAGATGCCTTCTGAAAACTGCAGTATATGATAACTCACTACTAATTTCTATAATGATGTGCCAGTAGTACTGAGATACTTGTCTTCTTGCTGGAAGCGCTTGGACAGCTTGTCAGTGTCTGTTATGTTATCATGTCATAACACATTTTATGTTACACAGCCTTTAGGACTGCATCTTTGGAGGTTCATGAGCACCTCTTTATTAGTCATTAGAGGGTATTTGGAGTAGTACTATTTGTTATCATTTCTGAGGTAGAAAAAATAATTTTAGATTTAAAAACAAGAAAATTGAACAGAGAGCTTGCGGTAGCCCAGACTGGTCAGCGTACACCACCAAGGACAAAGACTATTCCTGCAGTCCCCTCATGACAGACTACCATAAGAATCCAGCAACCAAATACAATTGTAATATGACGTGGCAACTACCTCATTGTATTGATCTTTTCTGCCCTTTGCCTTTTTATCTACTTTTGATGACCATGAAGTAGCATTTTCAATCTGCAGGCTTTTGCATTTGCCACTAGTATTGTCAATCTTGCATCCTACAACTTTGTGGTTGATGAGAGAAGCAAAAAATTGCTCAGTAGGAGAGAAAGAAATTCAACAGAAAAGTTAAAAAATACATACTAATGTTGAAGCAGGAAGCAGATGCTCCTCTCCCATCAGTTTGCATCTGAAGTAACTCCATTAATGTCAATGACATTACATAACTTAAAACTGACAGAAGTGAGGCCCAATCAATTCTTCAAAGTAAGCAATCCTGTTTGTCTGACAGTGGCTTAGTAGAACTCTAAGGCTATGTCTACACTCGCAGCTTCTTGCGTGAGTAATATGCAAATGAGGCTAAGCGTGGAATATCGCCGAGTCTCATTTGCATACTTAATGAGCCACCATTTTTTTCAGAGGAGGCTCTTGCGCAAGAAGGAGTGTCTACGCTGCCCCTTCTTGCGCAAGAAAAACCCTCTTGCGCAATGCCATTCTTCCTGTCAAGTAATAGGTGTAATGGCATTGCTCAAGAGGGTTTTTCTTGCGCAACAAGGGGCAGTGTAGATGCTCCTTCTTGCGCAAGATCCTCTTCTGAAAAAAATGGTGGCTCATTAGGTATGCAAATGAGGCTCGGCGATATTCCACGCTTAGCCTCATTTGCATATTACTCACACAAGAAGCCGCCTGTGTAGACATAGCGAAGGGTGTGTCTACACAGCACCCTTACCTCGAAATAAGCTACGCATTTGCACTATGCAAATTGTGTAGCTTATTCTGAGATTATTTTGAAATAAGGCACTTTTCCAAACATCTCTTAACCCTCATGCAATGAGGTCTACAGGGACATCAGAATAGCAAGCCTATTATGTTTTGATAAAATGGGCTTGCTCTTAAGATGCAAATATCTAAAAGGGTGTCACAAGGAGGAAGGCGAAAATTTGTTCCTCTTGGTTTCTGAGGACAGGACAAGGAGTAATGGGCTTAAAGTGCAGCAGGGGAGGTTTAGATTGGACATTAGGAAAAAATTCCTAACTGTCAGGGTGGTCAAATATTGGAATAAATTGCCAAGGGAGGTAGTGGAATCTCCCTCTCTGGAGATATTTAAGAACAGGTTAGATAGACATCTGTCAGGGATGGTGTAGACGGAGCTTGATCCTGCCTTGAGGGCGGGGGGCTGGACTCAATGACCTCTCGAGGTCCCTTCCAGTCCTATTATTCTATGATTCTATGATTCTATGATGCAGAATAGCTATTTTGGGATACCAGAGGTATCTTGAAATAGCTATGCTATGTAGATGTAGTCTAACAGAATTCACCTTCCTATGAGAGACCATTGGCATTCAGATATCTAGAAAGAAAGAAAGAAAGAAAGAAAGAAAGAAAGAAAGAAAGAAAGAAAGAAAGAAAGAAAGAAAGAAAGAAAGAAAGAAAGAAAGAACGAAAGAAAGCTGCAGATGACATTGTTGGCTTTTTATTTTGATATATCTGGACCAAATCCAGAAAATGTTTTTTAGTTGTTTCTCAGTCATTCAGACTAAACTCTGAATGAAACCAAAGGCAGAGGTTAGCATAAGATAGGCTGTAATGATTCTGAGCTCTGACAAGAAACAGAACATGTAGATGATAATAGTTTTTACTGCTGTAGCACCCATCATACAAGGACTGCAAAGCATATTATATATAGTCATTAGCCTTCATGACACGTTTTGTATTACACCCTTATAAAGATGGCAAAACTGAGGTAAGTGTAGGTTAAGGTGTATCCTATGCTGCACAATGGCTCAGACAGAGTCCAGAATGCCATGTAGAAGACTGACAAATCCCAGCTTTGTCCACTAGATAATACTTCCCTTCATATATGAAGACTGATTTTTTTGGCTTCACTACCTTCAATGCACCTATTACTGGCCAAGCCAGGAGTAGAACAAGCTTCCAGCCAAATAATAGGTTCCAATATGGAAGATGCTAATGAAAATGGATATGAAAGAAATGAGTGACCTATCTGACCTTGCAGCAGGAAAGACAGCAATGGTTACTTCACATGCACTATTTTGCGGGTTTCTGTTCTGGAACTTCTACCACTAAAAGAAAAAAATGTTTTTCAACATTTTTTAAGGAAGACACTTTTTTTAAATGAATGTATAAAATGATTTTCCCCACATTCTTCCACATCTCCTCTTTTCCTATGGATCAGAACAACAGGAACCAGATGCTAAGCCAGAAAGGACATTGTTCCACCTGCAACATCTGGCTCTTTGGCAGCCCATATGGGAAGCTTCAAAGTTGCATCTCTGCCTCTCACATGGTTAGGCTGCTGGTTGGCTACTTTATCTTCTTGGATGTAATTTTCCTTTGATTCACCTATAATTCTGAGGAACTGATGCATTTGTATCCATTTTGAATAAGGTTCTATACAAATGCTTCATTTGATCTCTAGGCAGATCCTTTTATTTCTTCTTATATGTTCTCTGCTTTAATTTGTGCTCTGGTTTTACGGCTGCTCAAATTCAGCATGGATGATACTTGCACGGATACTGCTGAGCTTTTTCCCTCTCTTATTTGAACTTAAATACCCAGGCTCTTTGCCATATAAAACAATGAATAAATGTAATGAATAACACTTTCCCGGGTATTTTCTACTGATACAAGGCATTTCTTAGAAGATGGACATCTGTCCCCTATAATTTACACTCTGAAATCAAGTCTCAGAAGGGTAGGTGAGTTTGTCTGTTTCTGCAAAAACAACGAGGAGTCCTGTGGCACCCTAGAGACTAGGGGTATGTCTACATTACCCTCCTAATTCGAAATAGGAGGGTAATGTAGTCATACCGCAATTGCAAATGAAGCCCGGGATTTGAATTTCCCGGGCTTCATTTGCATAAAGCCGGCCGGCGCCCTTTTTAAATGCTGGCAGTTCGAACCCCGTGCCGCACGGCTACACGCGGCACGGAGTAGCTAGTTCGGATTAGGCTTCTAATCCGAACTAGCTGTACTCCTCATGGAATCTGTACTCCTCGTGGAATGAGGAGTACAGCTAGTTCGGATTAGGAAGCCTAATCCGAACTAGCTACTCTGTGCCGCGTGTAGCCGCGCGGCACGGGGTTCGAACTGCCGGCATTTAAAAATGGCGCCGGCCGGCTTTATGCAAATGAAGCCCGGGAAATTCAAATCCCGGGCTTCATTTGCAATTGCGGTATGACTACATTACCCTCCTATTTCGAATTAGGAGGGTAGTGTAGACATACCCTCGCAGACTTATATCGGCATAAGCTTTCATGGGTAAAAACCACTTTATCAGATGCATACTCTGGATTCCCTCATATGCACTGAACCTCAATCTTTCTTCTGTTGGATTTTTTCACCCCCTTCTGTTTCTTGTTAGTATTTTATTAAGTACATAAAACTTTAAAATAACACTGATGTGAACCAGAAAGAGCAAAGAAAGTGTGAGTTAAGAAAAGCTCAGTGAGATAATACTTGGCTGTTTCCAAACCCTTTTTCTGGCTATCCAGTTTATTGCACTCAATGCAGCATGCATGATCGCCTGTCTCGCGGCCAGGTGGCATATGTATGAGTGTGATGTAAGCTACTCATAGCTCTCCGACACAGAACATGGGCTCTTGAGGCCAGAGTAGTTGAACTGGAGGAACAAAGGGAGATAAAGGCTACATCTAGACTGCACTGTTAAATCGGAAAAAGATACTCAAATTTCAGTACTCAAATTGCGTATCTTTTTTCGATTTACTTATGAAAGAGGCTCTTTCAAAATTTTGTGAGTCTACACTGTGCCAAATTGCGACAGAAAGTGCTCTTTTGAGCCATCCCTTATTCCTATAGAACGAGGTTTACAGGGATGGTGAAATAGCGTGTCCGTTCTTTCAAAAATTGTTTTGAAAAAGCGGACGCGTTCCTTGGACGTGGCGTTGCTATTTCGGGTTACCTGCAGTATCCCAAAAAGCAATGCAGTTTAGACATAGCCAAAGTATTAAAGGTCTTGAAAACAAGGTCTCTGGGAGAAGACTGAAATAAATGGGTTTGTTTCGTTTGGAAAAGAGAAGACTGAGAGGAAACATAACAGCTTTCAAGTATCTAAAAGGAAGTTACAAGGAGGTGTGTGTGTGGTCGGGGAATTATTCTCCTTAGCCTCTGAGGATAGGACAAGAAGCAATGGGCTTAAATTGCAGCAAGGGAGGTTTAGGTTGGACATTAGGAAAACTTTCTCACCATCGGGTTAGTTAAGTGCTGGAATAAATTGCCGAGGGAGGTTGTGGAATCTCCATCATTGGAGATATTTGAGAGCAGGTTAGACAAACACCTGTTGGGTGGTCTAGCTGTTGTTTGGTCCTGCTGTGAGCACAGGACACTGGACTTGATGACCTATGATTATAAGATGCTCAAGGACGCGACTCCTTGCTGAGGGCAAACCTAAACCTCTGATTACCAGAAGCTAGAATCAGAAGACAGGGGCAGATCACACCATAATTGCCCTGTTCTATACATTCCCCCTGAAACTCTGGTATGGGCCACTGCTGACGGCAGAATACTGGGCAAAATGCCCTGTATGGCCACTCATAGGCAATTACGTTCTTACAAAATATAAAAAAACTATAGGCCATATAATGTAATTATAGACCAGGGATGGGGAATCTAAGGCCCGGGAGCTGCATCTGGATCTGGCCCCCAAGGCTGAGAGCCCCTCCTCCCCCCAGCATTGGGAGTCTGCGCTGTTGGTCCCACCACTTCACCACCCCACCACAGGGCTGGAGCACACAATCTACTAGCTTTGGCCTCCTAGGCTCTGGTGTGTGAGGGGAATGTGGGGAGTGCCTTCCCCCTGCTCTGTCAGGGGCCACGACAGTGAGGTGTTTTGGGGTCAGTGTTTTCCTTTCTTTTTGCTTCTCACTTGTGTGCAGTCCCCAATTGATTTTTTCTGTGGTTCAGTGGGCCCAACCCCAAAAAAGGTTTGCCAGCCCTGTTATAGTCGGTCCATAAATAAGTCTTCCTGTGGAGAACTTTTCCAACGAAGTGTAATACAATGGACCCTGATTGGGAGCTCTAGGGCAGGAGTGGGCAATCAGTGGCCTGTGAACCAGATGTGATTCACTAGGCTTAGCCCCTGGCGGGCTACCAAAGGCTTTATTTACCTAAGAGCCCACATCTACAGCTGCTTGTAGCTCCTATGCCACTCCTCAAAGCCTGGCTGACACCGTACACCAAGGCTTAGTCATCATAAGAAGGTAGACACCCTGCCTGTTTTTAAAAATTGGTAAATGGAGGCACAGAGAGGCTCTGCCATGCATTAACAATCCTTTGCAGTCAATGAAACATTAGAGCATAGCTGGGACATACAACAATACTGCAGGCTACAGTTGAGATCAGGTCCCCCATGGAGTTAGGCCCTGTATAGACACCTCGTAAGAGACAGTCACTTGGCTGAAGAGCTTACAGTCAAAATACAAGACAAAGGAAGGAGGGGGGCACTGAGAAGTAAAGTGACTTTACCAAGATCACACAGCAAGTCGGATGCAGATCTGGGACAAGAATCTAGGTCTCCTGATGCCTATGTCAGTGTGTAAGAATTGGAACATACAGCCTCTCAAGAGCAGCCTGCAATGTACAGCAGAAGTCTAATTTATTTGCCCATTTCTCAGGGTTACACACTGACAGCTGGACAGCCAACTTGTATCATGCCAGCCCAATATCACCTGAAAACACAAAGGGTATGTCTACACTACAAAGTTTGTTCGAACTAACACGTTAGTTCGAACTAACTTTCATAGGCGCTACACTAGCGCTCCGTTAGTTCGAATTTAATTCGAACTAACGGAGCGCTTAGTTCGAACTAGGTAATCCTCATTCCACGAGGATTAAGCCTAGTTCGAATTTACTAGTTCGAATTAAGGGCTGTGTAGACCCTTAATTCAAACTAGTGGGAGGCTAGCCCTCCCCAGCTTGCCCTGGTGGCCACACTGGCCAACACCAGGGAAACTCTATTGCCCCCCTCCCAGCCCCGGATCCCTTAAAGGGGCACGGCCTGGCTACAGTGCCCGTGCCAGGTGCAAGCCTGCCAGCACCCAGCCAGCAGACCCTGCACCTGGCACAGCTCGAGCCACCCACCTGATGCCCCCTAGCCCTCCCCCTCTTCCCGGGACCAGGCTGGCGGCTCCCGGGAACTTGCCCGGGACCGCAAGAGGCGGGCACCCGCCTGGTCTAGTGCGGACATCGTGGACCTTGTCCACGACCTCCTCACTAGGCACAGGAAAGTGGCCGTCTAAGGCAGGAGAGCTGCCAGCCTGGCCACCCAGGAGCAGGTGTGCATGAAAATCAAGGGGGTCCACTGAGACCCCCGACCCTGAGCCCTGAGCTTACAATGGCCGTCCTGGGTCAGACCAAAGGTCCATATAGCCCAGTAGCCTGTCTGCGGACAGCAGCCAACCTTAGGGACCCTGGAGGGGATGGACCAAAGACAGCGACCAAGCCATTTGTCTCGTGCCATCCCTCTCCAGCCTTCCACAAACCTTGGGCAGGGACACCACTCCTATCCCCTGGCTAATAGCACTCCATGGACCCAACCTCCATCACTTGATCTCACATCCCTTTAAACTCTGTTCTAGTTCTAGCCTTCACAGCCTCCTGCAGCAAGGAGTTCCACAGGTTGACTCTTTGCTCTGTGAAGAACAACTTTCTGTTACTAGTTTGAAGCCTGCTACCCATTCCTTTCCTTTGGTGTCCTCTAGTCCTTCTTTATGGGAACTAATGAAGAACTTTTCTGTATGCACCCTCTCCACCCCACTCCTGCTTTTAGAGACCTCTATCCTGTCCCCCCTCCGTCTCCTCTTTTCTAAGCTGAAAAGTCCCAGTCTCTTTAGCCTCTCTTCATATGGGACCTGTTCCCAACCCCTGATCATGTTAGTTGCCCTCCCCTCTCCCACCCTCTCTCTTCCCCTCTCCCACCTCCTTTTCCCAGTCTCCCCCAGTTTTGTTCAATAAAGACAGATTCCATTTTTGAACACAATTGTCCTTTATTTTGTACATCAAGAAGAGGGGCTAGGGAAGGGTAAGTGGAAGGAGGTGAGGGAGGAATGGGGTACGAGCCCCCGATGGGGAGGACTGGGCTGGCTCTGCGGGCTTCTGGGGGTGGAAGCTCTCTTGCAGCCCCCCAATTGCCCCCTCTCCCCAGATGGCAGCCTGCGACAAGTGCAGCCGGTCTGATGGCCGAGTGGTGTGATGTGCCCAGTGTGGGTACTCCGGGCAATCCAAGCCAGGACTGCTTTGCAAGCGGGGTACCCCTGAGAACTGTCTGTCCGGGGTGGGGGTTGGGACCCTTTAAGCACAGCCCTCGGCTAGCCTAAGACAGCATCTCCACGCTCTAAGTCCTCCTGTGATGCCCTGCCGGCACTGCTTCCAGCCATCCTTAAGCCCGGTTCAGGGTCCACTTAATGTGGACATGCTAGTTCGAATTAGCAAAACGCTAATTCGAACTAGTTTTTTAGTCTGGATCCGTTAGTTAGAATTAGCTTAGTTCGAATTAACTAATTCAAACTAAGTTAGTTCGAATTAACGTTGTAGTGTAGACGTACCCAAAGAAACTAAGCCCCCAAAGTTGTGGTTTTATCTTAGAAACACGAGTGTGAACCTACGTACAGCAACCCTACATGATGTAGACGATGCTTTTTGGTTGATAGGCTTCATTATAAGCCAGTCATGGAATGTTTATGCAGGAAATGGGGTACCTACATTGTCTGCTCAATTCAAAAAGAAAATATAAAGACACAAATGGGATTTGAGAGCAATAGCTTCCAGGGGAATCTGCACATCCTCTCCTTTCTTAGCATCAAAGGACTTATCAAGTTACTCAGCACCTCGACTGTCTCTGAATGCTAGTAAAGAACAACATATTTTTACCCCCTTGACCTAGCTTGTGCATTTTCAATCGCAGACATTAATGTTTCTGGCTGGCCAACCTCACAAAGCAAATTAAATTCCTCATCATTTATTGCTAATGATGAAAGCAGACCTACTAATAAATAAATAAATGCAAGTTATATCTATACGAACAGTGCGACTGGGGCATAACAAGATACACAATGTGAGACCAGATGCACAAAGGATGTAAATTAGCATAGCATAGTTAATGGAGCAACTCTGATTTATATTAGCTGAGAATTTGGCCCACTGATGTTATCTGGGAAGTAAAAAAGAAAAGACTAAAGTCAGCCTTGAGGCAAGCAGGTGCTATTCTGTGTTAGTCAATGGACTTGCACTGATTTGAGCAAGGACTAACTTTGTCCACATTATAGTTTATTATAAATCAGTTCCTCAGATGGTGTAAATCTACATAACTTGATTGACTTCAAGGATCTGGCCCACATATCTGGTGTGTTACATTATATCTCCCATTTCATTGCATTTTATTTAAAGTAAAATTAAATACAGTAAGTCTTTTACTGAGAAAAGTATCAACGAGCAGTTCTGTGGCACCTTAGAACACCTGCAAGGCAATAGTTGAATTAAGCCACACAACTTCAGCTACGTCAATTGCGTAGCTTAAGTCAAAATAGCTTAATTAGGCTTTTGGCACTGTCTGCACAGCAGGAAGTCGAAGGAAGTCTCCCTTTGACTTCCCTTACTCCTCATGAAACGAGGGTTAAAGGAGTTGGAGTAAGAAATCCTCCAGCTCAACATTATTTCGAAATTATGGCTTGCTGTGTAGACATGAACTTTATTATTTCAAAATAATATCAGTTTATTCTGATATAACACTGCAGTGTAGAAATACCCCTAGAAATTAACACATTTATTAGGTTATGCTACTGTTTTATATGCTGAAATGTTAGGAATATCCACACTATTCAAAGAGAAAGATCTCAAAGGAGGAAAATAATACCAGGTAAACCATCAAAGGACAACAAGTCATCAGATTCTGAAAAAGTTTTGAACATGAGGTTTACAGCCCATACCCAGACACAATACTAACCCTATTGGACAACAGGATGTGTATATACAAAGGAGTCAGAGAAAGGTTTGCTTTATTAGTGAGCAAGAAATGGAAAAATGTCAAGAATGGAGACCTAAAAAGGCACATGCAAAACTTAGCAAGTAACTACTCTGAGAATTTGAACTCAAAAGTTCTGAGAATAAAATTGAGCTCTTCATCATTATTTGCAAGTGAATCGTTAAGGATTACTTGGGAATCCAAGGTGTCCATTGATCTCCTTAACTGTACTCACAGAAGGTCTCTTAATGCAAGTTTCTCTAACACGGAAACAACACTGCATAATTATTGCTGGGACCACTAATGAAAGGAGTTTCAGCAAGCTAAAACAAAAGAAGCCCTATTGAAGAACACCCACTGGGCAAGAAAAGTTAAGCAACCTGGGAGTTGTTTCTGTAAAGAACTTGGGAAGCAAATGGATAAACCGAAATGAGCTAACCCATGAAATTGCCTCCCAGTGGGCTAAGAAGTTCCCTCTGTAAAAATACTGCATGGTGATTGTGGGGTTTTTTGCAGTTGTAGGGAAGAGGAGCAGAATCGAGGCTTCAAGCCAGTCCCAAAATTGTCTTTTCTATGACATAGCTGCCACTTGCTCCTCTGCAGAAACTCTGTATGGAAGAGGACTGGTGCAGAGAAGAGTGGGAGGCCAGGACACAGCGGGTGGAATCATGGCCCTGCCACTCTATGCTAAAAATTCCTCTTTCTGCCTTTTTAATTTCAGGGTAAAATGTAGATGCTGGATCAGTCAATTCTGCTGAAACCAATTCACTTTCCCTGTTGTTTGTGACCAATCCCCACTTCCTCACCTTCAGTGAAGAAGCCACTGAAAGCAGCACAAAGAGAGAGGGGCCAAGCTGGCCCTGCTGCTCTTGCTGGAGTGGAAGAGTAGGGTGTGAGTGTCTTTTCAAGAATCACATTTCCATAAAGGGAGGTTGGGTCCAGATTTTCTGCAGATCTACAGCAGGGGCTGCTAGTTTAGGCATTGACTCCTGGCCCCACTGAGGTACTAATAGACCAGGAAAGAAAGAGGATATTTGTTCAGAACCACAAATCCCCAAGCAGCTTTTCACTTGCATGTTTTTCTCTAGTGCAGTTTTAAGGATGAAAGGGCCAAAGTACGTCCGACAATCTGAATTTAGTTTCCTGGATAAAATATCAAGTTTGCTGTTCCTAAAAGATCCATCACCTCTTTCCTAAATTCTCCTTTCATCTCCCAGTAACACCCAGCTCCATACTGGCCAGAAATGTAGGGCCTGATTTTCCAACATGCTGAGTATCAAAAATCTATTGGAAGTCAACAAAATCCATGGAAGCCAAGCACTTTGAGAATCAGGGCTCCCATTGCTTAGATACCACAGTGTTTGGCACCTGGAACATCCCTAGGTGGTTTGGTGATACATAAAATATAGCTACTTCAAAATCTTATCACTAAGTCTTTCATCCATTATCCAAAATGCATGAACATCTTCCTTCATCCAGTGCAGTGACCTCCATGTAATTCACCTCGAGCAATCTGATTAGGGTATTCATGCTTTCTAGTCAATTAGCTCAGCTCTATCTTTGACATGTCAGTACAGAACAAACATAATTTTCCAGGTACTGGTGTTTGGACACTCTCCCTTTAATGTCGCCACTCAAACGCTGCCATTTTGATCCATTGTCCTCTGTCTTCATCATTTTCAAAGGGTTTCTTTCTAGAGTGCCTTGTCAAACCTTCTTCCACTGTTTCTGGAGCACCTCAAAAGTCAACAGCCTCTCTCCTTCTCATCAGTTACTATCATCCACCTGTGTGTGTGTGTGTGTGTGTGTGAGTGAAACCAACAGCACTGTGTTTATGAAGGTAGAGAATACTATTGTTTTTTTCTCCAGTGTGCTTTACTCAGAAACAGTGCATGTAATAAGATATCTTAACAACAATTAGAATTCTATCTTTCTCCAACTTTAGACTATTTTTCCTTCTAGAAAATTCAGTCCACTCAGGAGCTGGAGATCAGAAGGACTTCGTTGACCTGTGACCCATCTCCCAAATACCCAGGAGTAATACTTGGTGTTAACCTTCAATAAATGGATGGATTATATTACAAATAATGAAGTGGCTAAATATAGGGCACATTCTATGAATTAAACATTGCCTAACTTTGCATGATGCTAATTTATTCTGGCACATCTTGATCATTGTGATGTAGCTGTGTCCTTCTCAATGCTTTTTAATGGTCCAGTAGTTGTCCTTTATAATCCAGCTGCTGGCTAGCATAAAACATACAGCAATCCATGTCACCACCTTTGAGAGACATATATGTCTCTATTAGACACAGAAAGGGCTACCACTTCCAATCAAACCATGGCAAAATGCAGGCTATTGAACTGATATAAGCATCTGTCACTTCAGAATAATTGGATATGTAGAGCAGGCTCTATAGACTAAAAGCTTTTTTGAATTCTTAAGTGGTAAAACTTCAAGATAAATGAGGTAACCTGCTATATAATTAAGAACAATAAATACTTCTATTCCTTTATTATTTGTATTACAGTAGAGCCCAGAGGTGCCAGCCAAGATCTAGGCTCCTTCATGCTAGGCACTGTACAAACGCATCATGAGAAACAGCCCCTACACTCCAAAGAGCCCACAGTCTAAATAGAGACGATAGAAAAAATTATGGGAGGTGACTTGCCCAAAGTCAGACAGCAGGTCGTTGGCAGAGCTGGGAAAAGTATCCATGTCTCCTGGATCACACTCCAGTGCTCAGTCTTCTGAACCATACTGCCCCTCTGTGTGTATTGCAATACATTCCTATTACTGCCCCCCATGGAAGTCTAGAGCCAAATCATAAGCACTGGTAACTCAAGTCACTTGGGGTATGTCTACACTACCCCGCTAGTTCGAACTAGGAGGGTAATGTAGGCATACCGCACTTGCACATGAAGCCCGGGATTTGAATTTCCTGGGCTTCATTTGCATAAGCGTGGAGCTGCCATTTTTAAAACCCCGCTGGTTTGAACCACGTGCAGCGCGGCTACACGGGGCACGAACTAGGTAGTTCGAACTAGGCTTCCTAGTTCGAACTCCCGTTACTCCTCATTTCACGAGGAGTAATGGGAGTTCGAACTAGGAAGCCTTGTTCGAACTACCTAGTTCGTGCCCCATGTAGCCGCGCTGCACGGGGTTCGAACGAGCGGGGTTTTAAAAATGGCAGCTCCACGCTTATGCAAATGAAGCCCGGGAAATTCAAATCCCGGGCTTCATTTGCAAGTGCGGTATGCCTACATTACCCTCCTAGTTCGAACTAGCGGGGTAGTGTAGACATACCCTTGGAGTTCCAAGAGGTCAGCTATTCTGAAGATTGTGCCTAGAATTAGGCAAAGGTTTCCTGAGCCAAAGCTGAGACATGCGCAGTATAAGACAGAGTACAATCATTTGGAGGAGGGAGAAAGTGGAAATGTTTTTTTACAAAGGAGAGTGTAGGTGCTGAAGGGGTGAGGAGAAGGAACCTGTCCCAAGTGTGAGGGGGAGGAAGAAGCATACTTCAGGGCACAAAGCTTTGGAGTAAGAGTGTGCTGAACATTGCACAGAGAAGCTGTGCCCACAGGTAATTAGTTCATTGCAGAAACAAGAGGCGGAGTTTGTAGTGATTACCCATTCATAAATTTCTGAGGCTACGTCTAGACTGCAGGCTTTTTGCACAAGAAGCTTCTGTTGGAAGAGATCGTCCAAAAAAGCTTTTTGCTCAAGAGCGCATCCACACTGCAAAAGCACATCGGAAAACCGATGAGCTTTTGAGAAAGAGAGCATCCAGACTGCCTGGATGCTCCCTCATAAGTAAGCAGTGATTGCTATGGACAGAATGGCCACCAGGGCACCTGTGCTTTTTCCTCTTCCCTCTTCTTGTGCAAAAAAACCCTCTTTCCCATCCACGCACAGCTTTTTGTGAAAGAGCTCTTGCACAAAAAGGCATTCTTCCTCATAGAATAAGGATTACAAATTGCACAAAAACCCCTCTGATCTTTCGATTACTTGCACAAAAATGTACAGGAGGTATGGATACTCTGTGGGTTTTTGTGGAACAAACAGCTGTTTCTCTGCAAAAACTGTAGTGTAAACTTAGCCTGAGGTGTACCTACACCAAAGTAATGGACACAGTATGAAAACCTGGACAGAGATGGATGGTAATAGTTACATCAGAAGTACAACTTATATGACCTATGACTTTGAACTCACATGTGTATTTGAAAACCATCGATTTATTTGGTGCATTATGAACTCAGCACTCGAAGAAATGCTATTTGACTTGACAGAACAGGAAGGGAGAGAAAGGCATGGCTAAGCTACCTCTCTCCACTTCCACCTCTTGACTAGATTTGTTCTCTTCAAAGCTATAAAATCTATTTCTTTTTCTCTTAAAAATTTCATCCTCAGCATCGTGCCCTCAACAAGCCTATTGGATAATCAAAAATTGACTGTTTACCCACAAGATAATCAGAGTCAGCCACGGGTTCATTCCTTATATTCTAAAGCAATCCGAGAGTGGCAGAGTGGAGGGATAGCAAAAATAAACAAAGATCTACTACTATAGTAATGCAGCCGATCCACAATAGGTCATAAAATATCCTAAACCAAAAAGGTGGAATAAGAGGCTTTCTCTTAATACATTTTGCTGTAGGTCCATTTCAATCCAGACCAAATTCTGCTCATCTTCCTCATACGCGGATGCTAATAGCTCACCTGAATGGAGTAAGTAGATGAGCAGGTTTTGCTCTCTTGAGGCTTCTGTCTTTGTCTCTAACCACTTGTCTTCAGCTGTTCTATACATTTTAAATATTTTTTCACTTTAGCACTGGAGGACAGGAGACCCAGTCTTAGAGAATGGAAATGGGACCTTTCCAAGCAACCCAAAGGAGTCACCTCGATGAAACAGAGCTGCGTAACTACCTCAGTAAATAAACAAATGCATTTTCTGACCAAAGGGAAGAGCATCCCATTACTTTCTGCCAAGCAAGACTCATTAAGGAAGCCCCTTCCATCCATTTACCCGCATGTTTACGAGCACTGTATACTGAAAACTCCATATGCATAAAAAGAGAGATCTACCATGTATAACATAATAAATACTAGAAATTGTATGTTTAATTCATAGAGCAAATTACCAAAGATTACTTGTATAAGTAGCTGCAATGTCCTTAAAAATATTCTTTAACCGAGGAAAAGTTTTCTGACCTTTGGAGGAAATGCTTGCTTCTAGCTATGACTAAAAAGAAATTTCCTTCTTTCTCTGTTGTGTTAAGAATCTTTTCTTCTCATAAAGAAGGCACCACAGTGGTTTATAACTGTCATAAAAGCCTGCAATCCTTTTGAGGTTAAGCTACTCAGCTATTCAACTTTTACTACAGAAACTTTGAAATTCAAAAAGAAAAAATAATGTAAGTTTTTGAAGGACATGTGTTGCTGTAGGTGATCCTGTTAATTAAAAGTGATTGCCTGCTAGGAAATCATACTTTAAAAAGTTTCATGAATTTATTAGAACCCTGAAGGTATCTTTGTATGCACAGGGCTTTACATGCCATTTATGCAATTTTGTTTCAGATCTGTTTAAAGCTTCCCTGACACTCCCAGAGCAGAGAACAGCACTGCCAGCATTTGTATGTATTTTGGCTAATTGAATTATGTGAAAATACATACTAATGAAGTTTTACCAATGATGTTTGCTGAGAATAGTTTAAGTCCTATTTTCTTCTATATTGAGAGTATTTTTGCTGTAGGTTTACCTTTCTGGAAAAAACATAAGTTTACTACAGCCTTTTGTGTAAAAAAAAAAGGCACATTTTATAGTATTATAAATTAACATATGCATTTTTTTTTGTAGCAAGAGATAAAGAGAGGCAGATAAAGAGTAGTCTATGATATGAGTTAAAAATACACTGGTCTACTCATAGCAGGCAAACATAATTTATAATGCAAAACTACTGAACATCTATTATTACATTTTGTTTCAGTTACTAGATGTACAGGGTTTTTTTTAATTCTCATTACTTAATTATCCATTTCTGATTGCATCCATTTGAGAATACCCTCATATAGATTCTCTCCCCCCCCCCCTCAATGCATTGCTATCCCCTCACAGTAGTATTTGAGGAATAAATGAGAGAGATGGAGCAGTTGTTTATTTACTTATTTACCTGAATCATGGGAAATATCAAAGTAGAATCATTTGCTCCTGAGGTGTGCTGGGACTCATCCCTCACACATCCAAATTGACTCAAAGTATCACAGCTTTGTCACTACCTCACAAGAGCAATCAACTAATTGCCTTCTAAGAATTTAGATCAGGTATTTGCTGCTCACATTAGAAAATTGTTTGTTTTTCTTTTCTATCATGTCATATTGTGCTTTATGATAATGTTGCATGGTACATAAGCTAATCTGATATGCAAGCAGCTATGTGCCTCAATTCTATATCAAATATTGGGAAGTTAAAAGAAGAAAACAATCTCTCTCTTTTACCAGCAAAGAAGAAAAGAGATCTAAAAAAGTAAAGTGAAATCTATAGAAGCTCATTATACATTTTGATGAGTGTGTATGAATTTTCTTGTAGGTGTGTAATGGAATATGTTGGGTGTTTCAGAGAAATGAATATGTTCCAGTCCCAATGTGAGAGTTATCTGTATCAGTAACCATTAGGGTCCAGAGTGTGACTCCAGTTACCTTAGGCTATGTCTACACAGAAACCCTCAGGTTTCTGTGCAGCATTATTTTGAAATAATGTCGAGCTGGAGGACTTCTTACTCTGACTCCTGTAACTCTCATTTCACGAGGAGTAAGGGAAGTCAAAGGGAGAGTGTTCTTCCTTCAACTTCCTGCTGTGTAGATAGCTCCAAAAGCCAAGTTAAGCTACTTTGACTTAAACTACACAATTGACGTAGCTGAAGTTGCATAGTTTAATTTGACTTTAACCCTGCTGTGTAGACGTACCCTCAGGCTTCATCTATACTGCAGGGTTGTTGCACAAGAAGCCTTTTGCGGAAGAGATCTTCCACAAAAACTTCTTGTGCAAAAGCACGTCCATACCTCAAAGCACATTGCAAAAGCGATGTGCTTTTGTGCAAGAGAGCGTCCACACTGCATGGACATTCTTGAGCAAGAAAAAAGCACCTGTGCTTTTGCCAATAGGGGTTTCTTGTGCAAAAAACCTTCCGGAGCATCAACACCTGCCTTTTTGCGCAAGAGCTGTAGTTCAAAAAGGAATTATTCCTCATAGGGAGAGGAATAACTCTACCAGCAAATCCCTCTGTTCTGCCGACTTACTTGCACAAAAATGCTCTTGAGGTGTGGATGCTCTGCCCTTTTTTGTGCAAAAACCTTATAGTGTAGATGTAGCGTCAGTGTAAATCTGGAATAGTTGCTTTCACTTCAGTGCAGTTACTCTGGATTTACACACCATTTCAACTAAGATTCCAGTGCACCCATGTACAATATGCACGTTTTGAGAAAAAATATGAATGGCAAGAGGGGAAAATTGCTATTTAGAATACTTTTTAGTCATGTGTTTAGAGTTCTTTTTAACTAAAGAACCATTTTTGTTTCACAAAGACCATGCAATGGTTGTTTCAAACTTGTCTTCCTATAGTGCCCATTGAAGTCAATGAAAGTACAGGCAGTCCCCAACTTACGCGGATCCGACTTATGTCGGATCCGCACTTACGAACAGGGCTTTCTCGCCCCGGAGCTCGCAGGCAGTGGTCCCGCCACCTCGACCTCCGGGGCAAGAAAAGCTGCTCCCGGTGCCCCTGGTCTGCTGGAGACGGTCCCCAGCAGACCAGGGGCACCGGGAGCAAAGCCGCAGCCACGGCGGGGTCCCGCGCCTCTGAGGCTTTGCTAGAGCAAAGCCTCAGAGGCACGGCACCCCGCTGCTGCTGCGGCTTTGCTCCCCGTGTCCCTGGTCTGCTGGGGGGGGGGGGCGCAGCTAGTGTGCCCCCCCCAGCAGACCAGGCTTTTGTTGTGGACCCTGGGACAGAGCAGCTGGGGCGCTGCCGGTTGGTCCCTCTGGGCACTACTGGACCAACCCGGCAGCACCCCAGCTGCTCTGCCCCGGGCATCCTGATTCAGCCGCTACTGGTCAGTTTCAGCAGCGGCTGAATCAGGACGCCTGGGGCAGAGCAGCTGGGGTGCTGCTGGGTTGGTCCAGTAGCACCGAGGTGCTCTGCCCCAGGTGTCCCCAAGTCAGCCGCTGCTGAAACTGACCTGCGCTGACTACAGGAAGCCTGAGGCAGAGTTGCTCTGCCCCGGGCTTCCTGGAATCAGCCGCTGATCAGTTTCAGCAGCAGCTGACTTGGGGACGCTTGGGGTTCTTAAGTTGAATCTGTATGTAAGTCAGAACTGGCGGTCAGTTTCAGCAGTTCTGACTTACATACAGATTCAACTTAAGAACAAACCTACAGTCCCTATCTTGTACGTAACCCGGGGACTGCCTGTACCTTTAACAATCAAGCTTTTTATTTAGGTGTGTCCATATGGATTGCAGAGCATAAGTATAGCTTTGTGAATTTTGATCATATTTTGAATGTTTATCTCAGACTTAGTATTTATCTGCTAGTAACTCAATGGACAGTTTACCTTTTTGTGAATGAGTGATGAAAACATGTTTACATAGCAAATCCTATAGTTTACATTTGGAGGAGGATATAAAGGGAAGTGATGGAAGATTTTTAATTTTTTTCAGTCTTCCATTAATATTGCTACTATGGTTCTAGAGTATAACATATTTGTGGATTAAATAAATGTGTCCACTCACCCAAGTGATTCAGTGAATAATTAATGTATTATTGTGCATTCAATGTGCACATTTATTAACAGGCATTTGCCAATCCTAGTATAAAATATGTCTTCTATGGAGATTCTTTTCTGTCTAGAATTATACTTTCTCAGGAATCAGAAACTCAGTTCCCTGACCCATATCCCCACCTTAGTAATATTAACCAAACAAAAAGCAACCAAACAGCCATTATTGGTATGGGAGCTAATTTCATCATCAGTCATTTATTCACCTCGTTGTGATACTGAGGTGTCTCATGAGCTTTACATCAAAGAAGCTTGAAGGACACGAGGAGGATTTTGTACAGTCATGCAGCTCATAAACATAATGGCTACGTCTAGACTGGCATGATTTTCCGGAAATGCTTTTAATGGAAAAGTTTGCGGAAAAGAGTGTCTAGATTGGCACGGACACTTTTCCGCAAAAGCACTTTTTGCAGAAAATCATCCGTGCCAATCTAGACACGCTTTTGCGCAAAAAAGCCCCGATTGTCATTTTTGCGATCGGGGCTTTTTTGCGCAAAACAAATCTGAGCTGTCTACACTGGCCCTTTTGCACAAAAGCTTTTGCGCAAAAGGAATTTTGCCCGAACGGGAGCAGCATAGTATTTCCGCAAGAAGATCTTACATGAGATCGTCAGTGTTCTTGCAGAAATTCAAGCGGCCAGTCTAGACACAGCCAGTCTAGACACAGCCAAGCTGTTTTACTCTGGAGTGGGAAAAGAAAAAGACAACCTGGTGCTGTTCCCTAATGCCAAGACCCTGGTTGAGATGCAGACAATGTTTCCAGACTCCCATTATGTAGTTTCAGCCCTAAGCTCTGAAGAGTATTGATAAGGTGCACAAAATAAAACAGGGACATCAAGAGACATTGATTGTTAGCTTTTTGTTATTCTTATATTTACAAATAACTCAACCCATGGGGGGGGAGAAGAAATGACTTAGCAGTTAAGCATAAGTCTTGATTATATTATCATTTCTCATACATGAAATAAAAGCATATTTGAACACTGAAATTCATCTTCATTCAATGACAGTGAGTAAATTATTGCTGCTATATTAAATAATTGGCCTTTCCATTCCCATGTAAAAGTGGTAGCAGTATACATGTGTGGCTACGTCTACACTGGCACCCTTTTCCAGAAATGCTTAAAACGGAACAGTTTTCCATTATAAGTATTTCTGGAAAAAGCGTGTCTACATTGGCAGGATGTTTTTCTGGAAAAGCACTTTTTCCGGAAAAGCGTCCGTGCCAATGTAGACGCGCTTTTCCGCAAAAATCCCCGATCGTCATTTTCGCGATCGGGGCTTTTTTGCGGAAAAGAAATCTGTGCTGTCTACACTGGCCCTTTTCCGGAACAGTTTTCCGGAAAAGGACTTTTGCCCGAACGGGAGCAGCATAGTTTTTCCAGAAAAGCACAGATGATTTTACGGTAGATTGTTAGTGCTTTTCCGGAAATTCAAGGGGCCAGTGTAAACAGCTGGCAAGTTATTCCAGAAAAGCGGCTGATTTTACCGGAATAAGTGGCCAGTGTAGGCATAGCCTATGTGTGTAGCTTAGCCACCTGAATTGAAAGTGTATTATATACATATTGAAAGAAAGTAACTTTGTGCCCTGAGTTATTTTTTATGTTGTGAGTAGTACCCCTTCTTCTCTGTTCTCATGCCTTCTCTATATTTTGATTACAGCTGATCAGATTTTGTCTGTGAGAACACTTTTTGAACAAAAAATGACCTTATAGATGACCTTAATATGGAAATGTTCACAGAAATGTTGGTCAAAAAGAAACTCTGGAACTGGAAATTGATTTTGTGACAATTCTTAGCTTACTGTAAAACTATCTGGTTTTGATTATTTGGCATAAAAAAAGTTACCAAAAGTCAAACTTTTTTACTGAAAAGTGGATTTTGGTTTTCTTTTTAAAAAAATCAGTTTTTTTTAATATTCTGGAGAAAGATAACTAGCATTGTTTGACCAAAGTTTATTTTAGCCCTTATCAAAACTGATTTAACTTTTTGAGTTAGCGTGAAACCTGTGCTGAAAAACATCTTTACAATGCAACACAAATATTTCATGAGATTGCTTTAAAGTATTTCCATCATTTCCAGGATATTTTTCCTTGATCTGAAATTAAAACCACGTGGAAAATAATATTTTCTGTAGTTCTTTGCATCCCAAAAAATCCCCAAATTTGATTTTCAAATCATACATTTAGGAATCACTTCACGCACCCATAAAATGCAGCCATCTCTTGGGTGGAAGGAAGGCACTGTTTAACAGAACAAATTACATGAAAAATGCTACATTACAGTTCAGGGCAAGAAGTGAAGAAAAATAATTTGTCTCGTTGAAAATGGAGATATTGTGTAGAGATTAAATATAATCACCCAAAACTGAATTTTAAATATTCTTCTTTGTCTGATATACAGGATTTTCAGTCTGTTTGGTTAGATTTAAGTGTCAGAAATGTAATTTAAATGAAACAGAATAAGAAGACAGAAAACATTGGAATGAACAAGAACTAACTTGTACCGCCAGTTAAAAAAAGGTCTTTTGGGGCTAGACTGGGGCATCTGTACCACTTCCTGGTGTGGGGATGTTGCACAATTTCTTCTGGGATGTCTCAGAGTGCGTCTACAAAGCAGGGCTTAACTGGAAATAAGCTACGTCAATTACATAGCTTATTTCAAAATAGCTTACTTCGAAATAGGGAGCGTCTATGCAGCACTTATTTCGAAATAGAGCACTCTTCCTCTAGCTTCCCTTACTCCTCGGACAATGAGGGTTGCAGGCATCAGAGTAAGAAGTCCTCCAGCTTGACAGTATTTCAACATTATTTCAAAATAACTGCCTGCTGTGTAGACGTGGACTAAGTTATTTTGAAATAATGTTGCTGTGTAGACGTACCCTCCGTGTGTGCACAGGGTGTAGGTAATTGACTCCATCAAAGTACAATAAGCAGATTGTTCCACACTGTGCACCTATCCTGCTCCATGGGTGAGTTTGAGGTGGGGAGCTGGATATGGCCTATTCAGTCCAACATTTCCTGCCTTCAGGCTGTCCAGACTCCCAAAGGAATGAAGACTCAGCTCCCAGCCACTCAAAGGAAGAAGTGGCCAACTCAAAATTGGGGAAAGGGCCTCTTTTTCCTAATCATTCCTGAAGAGCCACCATGGAGTGGCAGTTCCTTCACACAGAGTCCTATGGGTGTTTAGTCTTTTCCCCAGAAGCAAAAGGATTCAGCGTTAAAAACTCAAATAAATGGAGCATTTACCTTCCCCAAAAGATAAGGCTTTCTTCGTCCACAGTTCAAAACAGAAAAGTCACGTGTGAGTCCAGCAAAAAGAAAAGTGGTAGAGTTCTTTGCAGACTTCGAAACTTATAAGATAACCTCCCCAGCCTTTGGGGGACCAGGTAACAATAGGATTTGATATTCAGCAGGAGTTTATTTGAGGGCTGTTGACAAGCCTAATTGCTTGGTTGCCACCACCAGCTGTAGGGCCTCTGGCTGGTTTGGAACAGGGGTTTAATTAACTCTTGGTTTGCCAAGATTATGTGGCGTTTGCATTCCTCATCACAATTGAAAATGTGGCAAAAAGTGAGCAATAATGACCAGTGGCATAGAGTGGTCAGTGAAAACAGTTTCTTCAGTGTAAAACATGTAAGTCTTTACACAGGAGGAGAACAAGGAAAATGCTGAAAGGTTTATAACAATATTAGGGGAGTTAATACTGGAGGAAAATGGTTGGTGAGCCTAGAAATTGGGTTCTGTGTGAGTTCTCATGGTGAAAGTAATACAAAGCACTGCTAGCTCATGCTAGAGCCAGCCTTTTTTATGGTTTGATGTGTTACTCAGATGGCAAGTAACTTGAAGAGAAGTGATCAACCAAGGCAAGAATACCATTACAAATTGTTCTCTAATTTTGAGGAGTAACATTAATTTGAACCAAGGGGTTTGATTTGAACTAACGCGGCCCAGAGCACACTTCCTGGTTCAAATCAGCTGGCGAATGTAATAGCGAACGGGCAAGATTATGCTAACGAAGGGTGGGATATTTAAATCCCTGCTTCATTAGCAATTTTGGTCGCCTACATTTGCGTCCCTAGTTCGAACTAGAGTGCAAGTGTAGACGTACCCTTATAACAGAAACAATGAGTCAACTTCTCTTAGATGTCTTTGGGCCCTTATTCCTTCTATAAGGATTTTACTGAACTTTGATCATTTTAGAACAAGCAATTTTAGATAATATATGGGAGAAGCAATGGGAGAATACAGATCAGAAGACTTGGTCTGCTTATCAAGACATCAGGCATCTCAGATGTTAGTGTAACCCTTCTGCCAGGCCAAGTTAATAGCAGCGGGATCAGTATCTAGGGGTCTCCTCCCAACAAGGTAATACAACACGGGCTCAAGCCCCCACCCAGTGACCTGGGAAATCTTACATACACTTCTGGGCGCCTCAAAGAGGTAATTCTTCCCCTCTCGCAAGCACAGAGCCTCAGTATAGCAGCAAACCTTTAATAACATGAGTAACCAACATCAGCATTAACTTGGGAAAACACCACAACTCGGATTCATAGACCAAACATGAGCAAAGACCCACCCCCCAGCCACGAATCACCAAAAGTCCCAAAGTCCAACAACCCAAAAGTCTCTGCCCTGGATCAGTGTCACCCCAAGGTTCAAAAGTTCACCTGGCAGGGTTTTACCATCCCAACCTGGAGGGGGCAGGGATTGATACACCTTACGTGGTCCGCCGATGGCTCCGCCTCTCTGTAGGGATCTGCTGCTGCCATCAACGCGAGTCACTTCACTACACTCCCCTTCACTACACTCCCCTTGTCGTCCAGTGAGCCGCCTTAACTGTCCCACGAACTGTCCGGCTCCGCCAGCCATCTTGGTCCAGGCCCCTGTCCACCAGCTGGTTGCTCCTGCAGCTGCTCCACTGGCTGTCTGATGCCGCTCCTACCGGCCGCAGGTCGTCCCTGCCAGCCATTCTGTTGGCCGCCTGCACCCGCTGGTTGCCCCCGCAAACCACTCGGCTGTCTGCCTGCGCTTGCTGGTTGTCCCTGCAAGCTGCTCTGCTAGTAGCTCAGCCACGCTTCCCACAGCAACAATGATTTCAGCTCTTCTGCAGCATAGCACCAGGCTCCCCACAGCACACAGCGATTTCAGCTCTTTAGCAAGTTCAGCTCATAATAGAGAAGCCTCAGTGCTAGTGCTCTACTGGCCCACAGTGAAGTCAACTCAGCAGCTCACAACTAGACTCCTAATAGAATCCAAATTAGTTCTGATATTCCACAGTGGAGAGAGAAAGGGGTGTAATTGGTGTTGTTTAGGCCCTCAGACAGAGGCCCTACCACCAAGTACAAAGACCTGTCCCCAGCCTTTCTCAACTTGACTGGGTTTGGAAGCCATGCCCCTTGTCTAGCGAGTGCTACTTAGTTTATGACGAATCCCTCTGTCATAAACAATTCCACCATTCCATTGTCCTTGATTCACATAATCAGGGTAACAACACTTTTATCCCCCCTGCCTCAATAACAGAGAGACTGAGGATCCCACAGTGGCCAAAGTCACCATTTGGGCTGCTGTGAGCACATACTAGATGGGGTGGGTGTGTCTATGCAAATGAGTGTGTCTTTGCACCACTCGTCACAGTACACCACCACATGGTAGAGCTTATCCTGACTCTGCTTACATTAGAGTCTGTTAGGCTACGTCTACACTGGCCCCTCTTCCGGAAGGGGCATGTAAATTTCACGAGTCGTCGTAGGGAAATCCGCGGGGGATTTAAATATCCCCCGCGGCATTTAAATAAAAATGTCCGCCGCTTTTTTCCGGCTTTTAAAAAAGCCGGAAAAGAGCGTCTACACTGGCCCCGATCCTCCGGAAAAAGTGCCCTTTTCCGGAGGGTCTTATTCCTACTTTGAAGTAGGAATAAGACCCTCCGGAAAAGGGCACTTTTTCCGGAGGATCGGGGCCAGTCTAGACGCTCTTTTCCGGCTTTTTTAAAAGCCGGAAAAAAGCGGCGGACATTTTTATTTAAATGCCGCGGGGGATATTTAAATCCCCCGCGGATTTCCCTACGACGACTCGTGAAATTTACATGCCCCTTCCGGAAGAGGGGCCAGTGTAGACGTAGCCTTAGTGTCAACCCTATGCTCCATGGCTATGTCTTGGCTACGTCTACACTGGCATGATTTTCTGGAAATGCTTTTAACGGAAAAGGTTTTCCATTAAAAGTATTTCCGCAAAAGAGCGTCTAGATTGGTCCTGAAGTTATCGTTAGAACGATGCGCTTTTGTGCAAAAGTGCATCTAGATTGGCGGCACGCTTTTGCGCAGAAGCCCGGAACCATTTTGAAGAGGGCAAAAGGGCACCAGCCCTTTCCGGGGGTGGAGCTGGAGCTCCGTTCAGACACGTGCTTAAAGAGGTCTCGCCAGACAGCTGTTTGTCTCCTGCTCCGTGCATTAGGACCTCTTGCAGGGACTGACAGCCATATAGGCTTGGTGGTTGCCCTCTGCCTTTTGGACACCACCCTTTTGCCCCCTACTGCTTTTTCCTGGTTTTGGTTTCTTGTGCCTTGCTTTGTCTGCCATGGAGCCACGGGTGGCCATGTGTCTGCTCTGGCCCCTGTCGGCCATTTTCGAGTGCCTGCAGCTGGTGCTCCAGGCTGGTACCCTTGTGTTTCAGGACCAGGAGGCGCAGATCGCCTTGGACTCCCTCACCAGGGAGGCCATGGAGTCCCTGTGGCATCCCCACCCCACCGTGGAGAGGCCGCTGTGGAGACTGGACACCAGTATGGACTGGTGGGACCGGATGGTCCTTGGACAATGGGACGACCAGCAATGGCTCCGGAATTTCCGCATGCGAAAGCAGACATTCCTGGAGCTGTGTGTCTGGCTCACCCCCGCGCTCCAGAGAGCCACCACCCGGCTGCGTGCACCCATCCCCGTGAACAAGAGCGTCACCATCGCGCTATAGAAGCTGGTCACCCCAGACAGCTACTGATTGGTGGCACAGCAATTCAGGGTGGGAAGATCCACCGTCGGTGTGATTGTCATGGAGGTAAGTCCCAGGGGGAGTGGAGAGTGGGGTGGGGGGAGAGTGCTGCACTCCATGCCCAGGGGCAGCCAAGACTCCAGGCTGGGTCACCCAGGGGTTTGGGCCGTCCCTCCCTTGCACAGGCCTGCTGGTGGAGGGGGGGGCCATGGGGCGAGGGGGCCCTGGTGTGTGTGCGCGTGTGTGTGCGTGCGTGCGTGAGAACAAAGGGAATCATGGGAAGGGGGGCCCAAGGGAGCGCACACTCACCTGTGCCTTATGTGATGTGTTCCCTTGTGTTTCTCTGCACCCTTCTGCAGGTCATCCACGCCATCAATGATGTCCTGCTCCCGAGAGTGATCTGCCTGTGCGATATGGACGCTACGCTGGCCGGCTTCATTGCCCTCGGGTTCCCCAACTGCGGGAGAGCCCTGGATGCAACCCACATCCCCATCCGGGCCCCGGAGCATCGAGCAACCCATTTCACGAACAGGAAGGGGTACTGCTCTATTGTTCTCCATGCCCTTGTCGACCACTGGGGCCGCTTCCTGGATGTCTACACGGGCTGGTCCAGCAGGGCACACGACGCCCGCATCCTCCGCAACTCCGGACTGTTTCACAGGCTGGAGGCGGGCACCTACTTCCCCCGGCGAGAGTTGACTGTCGGGGATGTGCCTATGCCCATCTGCATCATCGGGGACGTGGCCTACCCCCTGTTGCCCTGGCTAATGCGGCCCTACATGGGACGGCCAGACCAGAACCAGGCCCGGTTCAACGACTGCCTCAACCGGGCCCGAAATCAGGTGGAGCTCACCTTCAGCCACTTAAAAGCCCACTTCTGTTGTTTGCTCACCCTTCTCGAGATGGGTGAGCGGAATGCAACGGAGGTAGTAGCCGCGTGCTGCGTGCTCCACAACATTGTGGAGCACAGTGGGGAGGTCTTCCTTCCTGCATGGATGGCAGCCGAGGCACAGACATTTGAATAGCCCCACGCAGCTGCCATCCGCCAGGCACACCAGGATGGGATGCGCATCAGAGAGGCCCTGACGGACATGTTTGCACAAGCCCCATAGTAGGGTCGCCTGGGTCTCTCCATACAACTCCCTCTCATCCCCTACCCTTCCCCCTCCCCTCCCGTTACCTCCCCCCAATTGTAAAGCGTCGGTTCCAAGCACATCGGCCATCATCGTGAATGTTCGTCAGGTGCGTCGGACGTAGCTAGGGTTTTTCTTTTAGTTTAGGCTAGGGTTTAAGCTACCATCGCCTGTCCGAGCTGTCCCAAAGAACAGGAAGAGGATTCGTGGTTCATGCGGAAGGCTCGAGTCAGCGTATCCGATTCCAGTCATCTTCGAGGGATCTCCTGGCTGTTCCTCTCCCAAGGCCCGGAAGGACCAAAGGATTAAGGTTGCCAGCAACACTACAATCGTCCCTGCGTCTAGACTATGTACATATTCTTTTGTGTGAGTCTTTTAATCTTTCTTGCTTGTTTGTTATCTATGTTAATATAGTTGTGGTTTAAATTTTACTTAAAAGTGTCAGTATTTATTTATGTGCCACAAACCAATGACCACTTAAAAGAACAACCGGTGATAGATACAGAATTTGGTGTCCACATTTTGTAATCCTCTTAAATTTAGTTGGCTAATTGGCATCTCAAATCATTTATTACGGTTACCTCGAATAACACAATAACCAACACAGTTTTGTTTTCAACTGAAAAACTTGTATGTTTTTATTTACAAGGAGGAGGGGAAGGAGACCTTCAGCAGGGAGGGGGAAGAGCTACTCCTGGAAGGGGTGGCCCCTGTGAGTGCTCCTGTGGGGGCGGACCTGGACATGCGGGGCAGGCCGCATCGTGGCAGGCTGCACGGGGAGGTGGGCAGGAGGGGATATTGCAGGTGCAGCAGGAGGAGGCATTGCAGGAGGGGGCATTGCAGACGGGGGACCCACTGTGTCCCCAAGGAGAACTGACCACTTCTTTTGTTTCACCACAACCACAGCACCTGCAAGTGCAGGATACACCACCCCGCCTGGACCCTCCACCCTCACCCAGGTCAGCAGGTGCCCTCGCAACCAAGAAGAGTTCCAGAGGCAGAATCTGTGGTTGCAGGGATGGCAGGTCTGCAGCCAGGAGCACTGGGTACAAGAGGACCTGCAGCTGCAGTGGGAAAGCCTAACAGAGCTCCGGGAGCAGGGCCGTGCCCTCTGTGAGCACCTGCAGGCCCTGGTGGACTGATTGTTGCCTCCTGCTGCTCCAGGCCCTGCGGCCGCCTCAGCTATCACTCCTCCTCCCACCCCTTCTCCCCCTCCCTCTTCTTCCGCCCCCTCGTCTGTCCTGCCCCACCCTCCATACCCACTCCCCCCAGGGAACGCAGAGGCCCCTGCACCCGCATTGCTGCGAGACAGGAGGACTGGCAAGACCCCCAACCCTGAGCTTCCCCCCCCTCTTCCCCTTGCCTCCCCCTTCCAGCTCCTTCCTACCAAGTTTCCCCCCTCCCCTCTCCCGCCATCATTCCTACTCTCCTCCCACCACAGTTATGTGAAATAAAAACATTGTTTTGTGGCAACACAGGTGTTTTTATTGTAGATCAGGAAGGGAAAGGAGATGGGGGTGGAATGTAAGGCACAAGGGCCCGGTGGGACACACCAGGGGACTTCAGTCCTCATCCACCTGGAAGCTCTCCCACAGGACTTCCCAGAAGTAGCCAGCCCTCCCGAAGGGACTCCTGGCTGGCAGCCATGCGGGGCTGTACATACTGGCCAGCCAGGCGGTCAGCCTCTGCCATCCAGACTGGGAGGAAAGCCTCCCCCTTCCTCTCACACAAATTGTGGAGCACACAGCATGCTGCCAGCATGTACAGAATATTGTGCTGGGAGAGGTCGAGGCGGTTGAGGAGGCACCTAAACCAAGCTTTCAGTCGGCCAAAGGCCCCCTCAACAATGATGTGGGCTCTACTGAGCCTGGCATTGAAGGCCTGCTGGGAGAGGCTGAGGTGTCCCGTGTATGGCTTCATGAACCAGGGCTGTAGGTGGTTGGCCGCATCCCCCACCAAGCACACTGGCATATTCATGTCCCCAACCGTGATGTGGTTGGGGAAGAACGTCCCGGCGTGCAGCCTCTGGCACATGGAGGAGTTGCGGTACACCCGCGCGTCGTTTGCCTTGCCGGACCAGCCCACATTGATTCCGTGAACTGGCCCCGGTGGTCACACACGGGCTGCAGGATCACAGACAAGTAACCCCTTCCTGTTCATGTAGAGGGAGTCCTGGTGTTCTGGGGCACGGATGGGGATGTGCGTCCCGTCAATTGCCCCCCGCCTCCCACAGTTGGGGAAGCCAAGGGCGCCGAACCCCTGGATGACCGCATCCGGGTCGGTGAGGCAGACAACTCTGCGGAGTACCACCCTATTGATGGCCTTGACCACCTGCAGAGAGGCACACAAAACTGAGGGTCACTGGGGTGCCCGTTTGGCTGGGCGTGTTGGTTCCCCACCACTGCCCTGTGTCCCACTCTTAGGAGCAACCCACCGCTGCTATCCAGGCCACCGTGGGCAGTCTGTAGCATGGCCGGGACGTACCGACCCCTCCCGGGGAGGGCACTTACACCACTTCCCCCCCATTTTCTCTGGGGCTGCCTACGTCCTCCTTGAAGCCCCCCGTCCTGGCCCAGTGGCCGGTGAGTGCCGTACCTGCATGAGCACCACTCTGACGGTGGATCATCCCACGTCGAACTGATTCCCGACGGATCGGTAGCTATCCGGCAAGGAGAGCTTCTAGAGGGCGATGGACACCCGCTTATGGAGGGGAATGGCGGGCCTCATGTGTGTGACCCGTCGCTGCAGAGCAGGGGCAAGCCACTCGCAGAGCTCCAGGAAGGTGTCCTTCTTCATCCTGAAGTTCTGGGTCCTCTCTTGGTCTTCTCAGCGATCCAGGATGATGTGGTCCCACCAGTTGCTGCTGGTGTCCAGATGCAAGATGGAGCAGGGCAAGCTGGCATCCGGGTGCCGCTCCTCCAGGGCCCCCAGGGGAGGCAGAGGGAGGGCCAGGAGGCTGGCCTGCAGCAGAAGGTGCCAGGCAACCTCCAGCAATTGCTGCCAGGCTTGCAGCAAAACGTTCAGCATGAGCACCAGTGTGCCCAGGGGCAGCTCTGGCTCCATGGTGCCGACTGCAGCAGTGTCCCAAAGGAGAGCTACCGAAGCAGGCGGAGAGAAAAACACTTTGCTGTCCCTCGGTGAGGTAAGCAAGCAAGCGGGAAAGCTGAGAACCGGCTGTCTAGTGGGGTCCCTTTAAACACGAGCCTCAGATAGCCTCAGACAGCAGCCACACAAAGCAACTACTGACCTGATGCCCTGCTGGAACCGGTTTCAGCTGCCCTTAAATGTGATCCAGCGTCCAGTCAGTGTGGATGCTCTATTTCAAAATAGCAAAACGCTATTTCGAATTAGTTTTTGGGTCTAGATGCGTTATTTCAAATTAGCTTATTCGAATTAACTAATTCAAAATAAGTTAATTTGAAACAGCGCTGTAGTATAGACATACCCTTTCAGGCTCTCTCCACAGGCTCTGTGATGGTGAGTGCTTTGGAAGGAACCTCACAAGGAAGAAATCAGAAGGAAATCACTTCTACTGGAAAGCTTGGGATGCATAGTTCTAGGGATGGGGGTTCCATGACCACCACCCCCAAAAGAAGAAGATGGGTGGTGGTGGTCTGGGACAGCCTCCTAAGAGGGACTGAGCCATCCATCTGTTGTCCAGACCTGGTATCTCGAGCGGTGTGCTGCTTACTGGGAGCTCGAATTCAGGATGTGACTGAGAGTATTACAAACTTGATCAAACCTTTGGATCGCTACTCCTTCCTGCTTCTCCACATGGGAACTAATGATACGGCCAAGAATGACCTTGAGCAGGTTACTGTGGAATACATAGAATTGGGAAGAAGGATCAAAGAATTTGGAGTGCAAGTGGTATTCACATCCATCCTCCCTGTTGAAGGGAAAGGACTGGGTAGAGATCGTCGAATTGAGCAAGTAAATGCGTGGCTGCTCAGGTGGTGTCGGAGAGAAGGCTTTGGTTTCTTCGACCATGGGACTCTATTCTGGGCACAAGGATTGTTAGGAAGAGATCGGATCCACCTAACCAAGAGATGAAGGAGCATCTTCACGGGCAGGCTTGCAAACCTAGCAAGGAGGGCTTTAAACTAGGTTCGTTGGGGGACGGTGACCAAAACCCTGACAGGAGTGGGGAAGTTGGATACCAGGACGAAATGCAAAGAGGAACAAGCAACAAAGGAGGACCCCTGATTCAAATGGAGAGGGTAGGGCAATCAACTGGTTATATAAGGTGTTTGTACACCAATGCAAGAAGGCTGGGTGACAAACAGGAAGAATTGGAGGCCCTGGCCCAGTCCAAGAACTATGATTTAATTGGGATAACAGAGACTTGGTGGGATGACTCGTATGACTGGAGCGCTGTCATGGAAGGGTATAAACTGTTCAGGAAGAACAGGCAGGGGAGAAAAGGAGGAGTTGCACTATGTGTAAGACAGCACTATGATTACTCAGAACTCCAGTATATAGAGGGAGGAAAGCCTGTTGAGAGTCTATGGCTGTGTCCAGACTCAGGGATTTTTTCGAAAAAAGTAGCCTTTTTTCGAAAAAACTTCACCTGCGTCTAGACTGCAGCCGCGTTCTTTCGAAATTAAATCGAAAGAATGCGGCTTTTCTTTCGACGGTGGTAAACCTAATTCCACGAGGAAGAACGCCTTCTTTAGAAAGTGCTCTTTTGAAAGAAGGCGTTCTTGAAAGCAAACAGGCTTTTTAGAAAGCGAGCATCCAGACTCACTGGGTGCTTTCTTTCGAAAAAGTGGCTTGCTTTTTCGAAAGTTCCGCGTGCAGTCTAGACGCTCTCTTTCGAAAGAGGCTTGCAGTCTAGACATAGCCTTTGGGTCAAGTTTAGAGGCGTAAGCAACAGCACTGCATAAGCAGTGATGTTGTGGTTGGTGTCTGCTACAGGCCGCTGAATCAGGTGGATGAGGTAGATGAGGCTTTCTTCGGACAACTGAGAGAAGTTTCCAGATCACAGGCCCTGGTTCTCATGGGGGACTTTAATCACCCAGACATCTGTTGGAAGACCAATACGGCAGTACACAGACAATCCAGGAAGTTTTTGGAGAATGTTGATGATAACTTCTTGGTACAAGTGCTGAAGGATCCGACCAGGGGCCATATGCAGCTTGACCTGCTGCTCACAAACAGGGAGGAACTAATAGTGAAGGAGAGGTGGGTGACAACCTGGGAAGCAGTGATCATGAGATGGTAGATTTCAGGATCCTGACCAAAGGAAGAAAAGAGAGAAGTAAAATACACACCTTGGACTTCAGAAGAGCAGACTTTGATTCCCTGAGAGACCCAATGGGCAGAATCCCCTCGGAAGCTTACATGAAGGCAGGGGCAGATGACGGTTTTGCGGGGCCCCAGGCAGCATAATTCCGCGGGGCCCCCCCTTTGCCACGGTGCATGCGCAGTGACGCCATGCACATGCGCAGCGGCACCACGGCTCATGTGCGGGGCTTTCTGAAGCGCAGGGCACGAGGCAGCTGCCCCGTTCGCCCTGCCCTATATCCGCCCCTGCATGAAGGGGAAAGGAGCCCAGAAGAGCTGTCAGTATTTTAAAGAAGCCTTATTGAAGGCACAGAAAGAAACCATTCCAATGCATAGAAAGAGAAGCAAATATGATAGGAGACCGGATTGGCTCACCGGGGAAATCCTTGGTGAACTTAAGCACAAAAAGGGAGCTTACAAAAAGTGGAAACTTGAACAGATGACTAGGGAGGGGTATAAATATATAGCTCAAGAATGCCGGGGGATTATCAGGAAGGCGAAAGTGCAATTGGAATTGCGACTCGCAAGAGATGTGAAGGATAACAAGAAAGGTTTCTACAGGCATGTTAGTAAGAAGAAGGTGATCAGAGAAGGTGAGGGGCCCCTACTGGATGAAGGAGGTAACCTAGTGACAGATGATGTGGGGAAAGCTGAAGTACTTATTGCTTTCTTTGCCTCTGTCTTCATGGACAAGGTCAGCTCCCAGACTAATATGCTAAGTGACGCAATATGAGATGAAAGTGGACAGCCCTTGTTGGGGAAAGAACAGGTTAAGAACTATTTAAAAAAGCTAAACGTACATAATCCATGGGTCTGGACTTAATACATCAGAGGGTACTGAGGGAGTTGGCAAATGTCACTGAGGAGCCTTTGGCCATTATCTTTGAAAAGTCGTGGAGATCGGGAGAGATCCCAGATGATTGGAAAAAGGTAAATGTAGTGCCCATCTTCAAAAAAGGGAAAAAGGACGATCCAGGGAACTATAGGCTGTTCAGTCTTACCTTAGTCCCCGGAAAAATCACAGAGGGGATCCTCAAGGAATCCATTTTGAAGCACTTGGAAGAGGAGAAGGTGATCAGGAATAGTCAACATGGATTCATGAAGGTTAAGTCGTGCCTGACCAATCTGATTAGCTTCTATGATGAGGCTCTGTAGATATGGGAAAGTCAGTGGATGCGATATACCTTGACTTTAGCAAGGCTTTTGATACAGTCTCCCATAATATTCTTGCCAGCAAGTTAAGGGAATGTGGACCGGATAAATGCATGGTAAGATGGATAGAAAGCTGGCTGGAAGGTCAGGCCCAGCGGGAAGTGATCAACAGCTCGATGTCAGGGTGGTGGTCAGTTTCTAGCATAGTGCCCCAAGGTTCGGTTCTGGGACCTGTTTTGTTCAACATCTTTATTAATGACCTGGACGAGGCAATGGATTGCACCCTCAGCAAGTTTGCGGATGACACTAAGCTAGGGGGAAAGGTAGATACACTGAGGGGCAGGGATAGAGTCCAGAGTGACTTACACAAATTGGAGGATTGGGCCATGAGAAATCTGATGTGCTTCAACAAGGACATGTGTAGAGTCCTGCACTTGGGATGGAAGAATCCCAAGCATTGTTACAGGCTGGGGACCAACTGGTTAAGTAGCAGTTCTGCAAAAAAGGACCTGGGGGTTACAGTGGATGAGAAGCTGGATATTAGTCAACAGTGTGCCCTTGTAGCCAAGAAGGATAATGGCATATTAGGGTGCATTAAGAGGAGCATTGCCAGTAGATTCAGAGATGTGATTATTCCTCTTTATTCGGCTCTGGTGAGGCCACATCTGGAGTATTGTGTCCAGTTCTGGGCCCCCCACTACAAAAAGGATGTGGACGTATTGGAGAGGGTCCAGCGGAGGTCAACCAAAATGATTAGGCTGGAGAAAGGCTGTTCACAGTAGTGACAGATGGCAGAACAAGGAGCAATGGTCTCAAGTTGCAGTGGGAAAGGTCCAGGTTGGATATTAGGAAAAACTATTTCACTAGGAGGGTGGTGAAGCAGCGGAATGGGTTACCTAAGGAGGTGGTGGAATCTCCATCCCTAGAGGTGTTTAAGTCTTAGCTTGAGAAAGCCCTGGCTGGGTTGATTTAATTGGGATTGGTCCTGCCTTGGGCAGGAGGCTGGATTTGATGGCCTTCTGAGGTGTCTTCCAGCTGTATGTTTCTATGATTCTATGATTTCTACCCTTCAGAAGTGGGTAATTTGTGAGTCCAACAGCAAAGACCCTACAGTAGTGTGTAGGCATAATAGGATAGGTTAAAACTGCTGTGGGAACCTTACCTGTGTATTGCTTGATGATTCTTGTGCTAACGAAATCTCAATTTGGTGTTGAAGTTGAGTTTTTACTTTCAGTTTATACTGTTATGTGTAGAAAATAACACACAAAGAATGACATTACCACTTTTATTAAGGAGCTCCCAGCTTGGTCCAGAATGCCCCTCATTGTGCCTCAGGAGATCAATAGGGCATTTTGCTGCAATTTTCAAGACTTGATTTTCAGGGATGCCTATAACTTTAATTGAGATCAGAGGGAGGGATATCAGTACCCACGTTGGATTAGCTACAATTCCTTGCTTTTCTTATTTTAACATCAATTTTGAATGTATATTTTATGGTGTTTTAAGACAGAGTATATTAAACTTAAAACAACTCTGTTCATTCATCTAGTAAAGTGTTTCTCATAGTGGTCTGAAAACCACTCTGGGTATGTCTACACTTGCAGCCTATTTGCAGACTCTGTATTCCTCCTGCAATGAGGTTTAACAGATAGTTCGAAATAGAGCTTTATTTTGAACGCCCGTTTCACTGCCGCGTGTAGACGCGGGCAGTTATTCCGAGCTTGTAAATTTCAGAAATGGCACCCGGCCGGGAAGATCCCAGGCTTGATTTGCAATTCCGAATGCCTACATTTGCAGCCCTATTCTGAAATAGGCTGCAAGTGTAGACATACCCTCTGAGAAACCTGCTAACTGGCTGGGCCATTTTGTTTATTTACTAGTGCCCTGGCTTCCATTGGCTCCGGTTCACCGTTTGCAGCCAAGGGGAACTGCGGGAAGTGGCATGGGTTGAGCTGCCACTTCCTGTAGCTTCCATTGGCTGCAAATGGCTAACCAGAGGCAATGGGAGCCACGAGGCTCCATAGTCGTGGTGCCAGTAAGTAAACAAACCGGCACGGACAGTTAGCAGGTTTCTCAAAGTGGTTTCATGGACCATTTAGAGAAACACTCATCTAGTATAATCTTTTGGACTTGATCCTGCAACCTTTTCTTGTTTAAGTAAGAGTTTTAGGCCTGGCTCCCCTGTATTTCTCTGAGAAAGATTGTCTTGTGTCCTTTTCCTGGTGTTATGCCTCAGTGTATTCTTTCTGGGAAAGGTAGCCATCATGATTCAAATGTGCATATACAAGGGTACGTCTACACTACAGCGCTAGTTCGAACTAACTTAGTTCGAATTAGTTAATTCGAACTAAGCTAGTTCGAACTAACGCATCTAGAACTAAAAACTAGTTCGAACTAGCGTTTTGCTAGTTCGAACTAGTAAGTCCACATTGAGTGGACTCTGAACAGGGCTTAATGATGGCCGGAAGCAGTGCCGGCAGGGCATAAAAGGAGGACTTAGAGCATGGAGATACTGTCTCAGGCTAGCCGAGGGCTGCGCTTAAAGGGTCCCGACCCCCACCCCGGACACACAGTTCTAAGGGGTGCCCCGCTTGCAAAGAAGTTCTGGCTTGGAGTGCCCTGAGTGCCCACACTGGGCACATCACACCACTCGGCCATCAGCCCGGCTGCACTTGCCGCAGGCTGCCATCTGGGGAGAGGGAGTAATTGGGGGGCTGCAGGAGAGCTTCCACCCCCAGAAGCCCGCAGAGCCAGCCCAGTCCTCCCCATCGGGGGCTCGTACCCCATTCCTCCCTCACCTCCTTCCACTTGCCCTTCCCTAGCCCCCCTTCTTATTGATGTACAAAATAAAGATAACGTTTCTTCCAACATTGACTCTGTCTTTATTGAAAAAAACTGGGGGAGACTGGGAAAAGGAGGTGGGAGAGGGGAAGAGAAAGGCTGGGAGAGGGGAGGGCAACTAACATGATCAGGGGTTGGGAACAGGTCCCAGATGAAGAGAGGCTACAGACACTGGGACTGTTCAGCTTAGAAAAGAGGAGACGGAGGGGGGACAGGATAGAGGTCTCTAAAAGCAGGGGTTGGGTGGAGAGGGTGCATACAGAAAAGTTCTTCCCGAGTTCCCATAAAGAAGGACTAGAGGACACCAAAGGAAAGGAATGGGTAGCAGGCTTGAAACTAGTAAGAGAAAGTTGTTCTTCTTGACAAAGCAAATAGTTAACCTGTGGAACTCCTTGCTGCAGGAGGCTGTGAAGGCTACAACTAGAACAGAGTTTAAAGGGAAGTGAGATCAAGTGATGGAGGTTGGGTCCATGGAGTCCTATTAGCCAGAGGGTAGGAGTGGTGTCCCTGCCCAAAGTTTGTGGAAGGCTGGAGAGGGATGGCACGAGACAAATGGCTTGGTCATTGTCTTCGGTCCATCCCCTCCAGGGTCCCTAGGGTTGGCCGCTGTTGGCAGACAGGCTACTGGGCTAGATGGACCTTTGGTCTGACCCAGTACGGCCATTGTAAGCTCAGGGCTCAGTGTCGGGGGTCTCAGTGGACCCCCTTGATTTTCATGCACACCTGGTCCTGGGTGGCCAGGCTGGCAGCTCTCCTGCCCTAGCCGGCCACTTTCCTGTGCCTAGTGCGGAGATCGTGGACGAGGTCCACGATGTCCGCACTAGCCCAGGAAGGTGCCCGCCTCTTGCGGTCCAGGGCAAGCTCCCGGGAGCCGCCAGCCTGGTCCCGGCAAGAGGGGGTGGGCTGGGGGGCATCGGGTGGGTGGCTCTGTGCCGTGCCAGGTGCAGGGTCTGCTAGCTGGGTGCTGGCAGGCTTGCACCTGGCACGGGCACCGTAGCCAGCCCGTGCCCCTTTAAGGGGTCCGGGGCCGGGAGGGGGGCATAGAGTTTCCCTGGTGTTGGCCAGAGTGGCCACCAGGGAAACCTGGGGAGGGCTAGCCTCCCACTAGTTCGAACTAAAGGGCTACACAGCCCTTAGTTCGAACTAGCTAGTTCGAACTAGGCGTTAGTCCTCGTAAAATGAGGTTTACCTAGTTCGAACTAAGCGCTCCGCTAGTTCGATTCAAATTCGAACTAGCGAAGCGCTAGTGTAGCGCATAGGAAAGTTAGTTCGAACTAACGTCCGTTAGTTCGAACTAACTTTCTAGTGTAGACATACCCCAAGAGATGTCTCCCTAAGCTCTGAGAACTCTGAAAGCTTCCTCTGTACAACTCATGCAATTGTGTTATCTTTTGGCTTAGATCGGTAAATCACACTTGTGCATCATTTTTTGACTGGAATGGCCAGAAAAGTGCTATTACATCCATCTACACTGTCTGCTTATTCACAGTGGCTGCGTCTAGACTGGCATGATTTTCTGCAAATGCTTTTAACGGAAAAGTTTTTCCATTAAAAGCATTTGCGGAAAAGAGCGTCTAGATTGGCACGGACTCTTTTGCACAAAAGCACTTTTTGCGGAAAAGTGTCCGTGCCAATCTAGACGCGGTTTTGCACAAGAAAGCCCCTATCGCCATTTTCGCCATTGGGGCTTTTTTATGCAAAACAGTTTTTAGCTGTCTACACTGGCCCTCTTGTGCGAATGCTTTTGCACAAGAGGGCTTTTTCCCGAGCAGGAACAGCATAGTATTTGCACAAGAGCACTGACAATCTTACATTAGATCATCAGTGTTCTTGCGCAAATTCAAGCAGACAGTGTAGACAGCTGGTAAGTTTTTCTGCAAAAGCAACTGCTTTTGCGGAAAAACTTGCCAGTTTAGACGCAGCCAGTATGTTTCGTCCATCCCTCTCACTGGTGCAGACCTTTTGATTCTGCCTCCTTCACCCAAAGTGATTTAAAATGCTGAGTTTCTTTTCTTTTTGGAATGCATTAATTCTTAATAGGATAGATCCACGGTAAGCCACCCACCAACAAATTAAAAGTTCAGTCCCAGTAACTACATGTTAGCTAAACTACAGAAAGTATTAGCTCTGTTGGTGGTTATGGCATGAGGAGTTAATTTTCCATATTGTGTGGAGAGAGTTGCAGAATACCTTTTCATTCATGTTAAATAGTCTTTTCATTCATCATTTCTCTCAAATAAGAGTAGTTTATCTTTGTTCCCCAAGTAACAATAATAATTCCTAGCTCTTAAACAACACTTTTCATCAATAAATTTAAAAGTGCTTTACAAAGGCTGTCAAGAGGGGGAAAAGGAGGCATAGGGCAGTGAAGTAATTTGCCCAAGTCACCCAGTAGGTGACTAAAACCCTACTAAATATTAAACCCCTAAAATACTTGGGGAACAAAGACAAGTCTCCTGAGCCCTTCTCTGGTATGATGTGTACTAGGTCATACAGCTCCTATTTGCTGACGTGCTGCACTTTTAATTTGCTGACACTTGGATGTATAAAGCCAGGAGGGCTGACAGAATTGCCCCCTGCACCCCCCACACAATGCCATACCTCTACCTCAGTCATCCATTGATGCTGCTTGAAATAATGTAAAGGGCGCTAGGCTCAGGCCACCACTGTGAGCCCTGGGTCCTTGGATAATTGCCCTCTTTGCCTTCCCCTGCTGGCAGGCCTATATAAAGCATATCAGAGGCATCAGCATGAGGCAGCAGGCTTTTATACTGTCTTCCCTCACAGACCAGCTCTCCCTGTCTCTCTGTGCTGCTGCCTCTGATATGATACAGAGGCAGCAGTGCCGGGTGGCAGGAGGTTCCCCAGGAGTGGGGACTATGGAATCCCCAGGGACTATCGAATAGTGGCATCACCACAAAGATTTCATGTGGTTACACAACTGTTCAGTTACCTGATATCTAACATCCCTAGTTGCTACCACTCCCGTCTTTCAGGCTAAAAAAGCAAAGACTCGCTTAATTTAGGGCCTGATATTTAGAGACCTCCCATTGACTTCAAATGCTCATCTTTTCTCTCTGTCTCTTCACGAAAGCCTTGAGAAATAATTCATATGATAGCCAGTAGATGTCAGTAAGTGACAATGAAACACTGGTTTGTACCAAATGTGGTAGATCCTCACTACAAGTTTCACTTCCACTGCACCCTGGCTGGTATAGACGCTGCATCATTCTCATACACATTAATGGACTGCCCCTAAGGGCTTATTTCTGTTTGAAACACACAGTCATCTTGAATGTGAAATAAATACACAGATGGCACAGCTCTGCCCTGCCATAGTCTGCAAACACAATGGCAAAAGTGCAAAGTATTTCTAGATCCATGTGCTGCAGTTTAGCTCTCAGACACTAGAGAGAAAACCAAGTCGATAACTATTTGGAAGCCAAATTAAGGATGCAGGAGCCCGCATCCTGATGGAAAGGGGAGGGATAGTGAGCATAGCCCCTTGAGATGCAGTGGGAAAGTGCACTAAGCTGCAACCTGTCATGCTTGAGCAGGTGTAGCATGCACTAGCCCTCCTGGTGCCATCCAGTCTACCGAAGGGTAGAGCGACATCCATGCCCCATCTCAGACAGCTATTCTATGAGGTATGGCTGGCAACACAGCCAGGTCTCTGACACTTGCTCCACATTTCTTGGCCCTGAGGTTCCAGAGGAGTCATCATGGCTTTAGCAGCTCTTCCTGGGGCTACTCTTAAAAGGGAAATCATCATGGCTGGCAGAAGAACCTGACCTGGGCATTGGCCTTATATGTGTCTCCTTGGGCCTACCCGCTTTCCCCCCAGACCTGCCCAGACAGGCCCTTAGTAGGGATGTTAGATATTGGGTAATAAACCTAGAGATGCAGAGAAGCCTCTGTCCTCAGGGAGCTTGGATCCCCCACAGGCAAGAGCTGCTACTGCATAGCTGCCCTGCCCCCAACCCTCCACTGCTTCTGATAGATATTGCTCCCTCCCCCTGCTCCCTTTGCCTCTGGTATGTTTACAAATTAATTATGATTAAGAAATCAATACAATTAAAATGATACAGTCCCTGTAATATGGATGCAGTTAGACTCATACAGAGATGCTTATATAGCTACAGTTTATTGCCATAAATTTCTAAAATGACATAGTCACAATGGTGCAAAAATCGTGTGTACACAGGTCCTTTGTGGAGCTTTGCTGCTTCTGCCAGAGCTCGTAAGCTTGAGTGAGATCCCAGGGAAATATTCCTCCAAGTACTCCCTTCTTGTTAATTCACCTCCCAGTCTCACTTGCGGGGCTGGAGAGAGGCAGGACAAGTTAGTTTCCCTCTCCTGGATAAATGCCTTTCCCCATCCCATCACTGACACAGCTGAACCCATGTGAGTGTTGACAGCCATATGGAAAGTTACTCTGCTGTTCTTAGGAATTTTGAATGAAAGCCTCTCAATCAGGCTTTGAACTCTCTGTGTCTGTCCTGAGCTCTATAGGCCTCCAGCAAAGCAGAATAAATTCCAGTGGCCTGGTGCCTGCAGTTGAACTTTAAAGTTAACCTCTGAGTGGAGGCATCCTGGAGGCAGGCAGGTCAACACACACCAAAGAGCCAGTGTTTGACTTTTTTTATCTCTCCTTTGTAGCTCACTGGAAAAATAGATCTATTTCTCTCACTTGGGCCGTAGGTAATGTTGTCATTATGGTTTAGTTGATTTCCTGTGCTTAGCGTACAATGGCACCTGACTAATACACAATTAAGGAAAAATTTTAAATGGAAACAAAGGCTTTAAAGTAAAAGAAAAAAATCAAAACAAACAAAACCTCCAAACCCAAGTGTGCTATGTCCCAGCCATTTGTGTTCTGTTCCCTCTAGCAGTAGGGGGTGGCTTCCCGGGCACTCCATTAATTTCAGCAGAGTTGTCCTGGAGGAAGTCTGGCGTAACATGGCAGTGAATCAGACCCTCCATCTAATGCACAATTCTTGAAAAACACGTCAAGCCCGCTTTAAAGCACACTGGCACACCTTTCTGCACCTGCCTTCTAACCACCGTATTCAAATGTAAGTAGGGTGGATGCAGAGCACACTGGCATGGGTGGCCCACAGGCAGGAGAATGCTGGCTATAACTGCCCCTACTTCTCTAGCTCCAGGGAAGAGGCCTGTGCTTTTCATGTGGCAGCCTAGGGCTCTGTCTCCATTGATGACTTTGGTGGGGACCATTGTGAAGTGGCTGCCTACATGCACAATGCCACCCAGAGTTCCCCAGCCTTTCTATGGAAAATGGTCCAGGGTCCCCACCCCCCGGTCAACTTTAGGATGGCTAGTCTCCTGGGGTCTTTCGGGTGCCACTACACTGCAGTAAACACTCATGGCATCGAGTCTCAGAGCATAGGTCAATGGACTCAGGCTTACACAGCAGTTTTTAGCCCCTCAGTGATCCAGAGTCATCTCTGTGATCCAGAGTCAGCTGAACTGAGCCAGCCAATAGTCTGATTGCAGCACAGAGGTAGCCTCAGTGTATGTGCAATTGTAGCTCATGTAGACATTCCTGAACTGGCTTTAATCTAATCATCTCCACCCGACAGCCCTTGTTATCATAGTCCAGCTGCTTCCCTATCTGAGCTAGCTAGATGAAAACTAGTTCAAGTATGTCTTCCCAAGCTGCATTAGCTCCCCATGACTGCCATGTGGACATGCTCAGTGGAGAAGGCAGGAACTGTGATTGTGGCTGGCGCTTGCAAAAGGGCTGAAGACAGATGTTTACACCCATCCCTAGCAACATATAGCAGGGACTGCCACTGGTTAGTCCTGTGCAAGTCTGAGAAAAGACCACAGGATTTGCTATTTGAAACTGTTGATCCTATTTTCTTCAAACTGGATTTGATTGTGAAGTGTCACATAGCAGCCAAGAGGTCACACCTGAAGCTATGTCTACATTGCAGAGTTTTTGTGCAAAATTCGTGGAGCGTCCACACCTCAAGTGCATTTTTGTGCAAGAAAATGTATAGGGAATTGACAGAACAGAGGGGTTTTTGCGGTGCTGGTATTCCTCTTTCTATGAAGAATAACTCCTTTTTTCACAAGAGTTATTGCACAAAAAGGTGTGTGTGGACGGGCAGCTGGAGGGTTTTGCACAAAAACAGCCTATCCAAAGAAGCACAGATAACCTGGTGGCCATTCTGTTAATGGCAATCAGAACTTTCTTGGGAGAAAGCATCCATGCAGTCTGGACTTTCTCTTGCACAAAAGTGCATCACTTTTCTGATGCACTTTTGCAGTGTGAAAGCACTCTTGTGCAAGAAGTTTTTGCAGAAGATCTCTTCCGCAATCTTGCACAAGAAGCCTACAGTGTCTTACTTTATTCCAATGATTTCTATGACAAAATTATGAATGAGATGGGCAGTATTAACCCCATATTTGAGCTTCAGTCACTTTGGAGTTATCCCAGCATGACTGAAACACGTGGAGAAATAGTTTTGTCATGTTCAAATATCTTCACAATAGCTCAGCCACTTTCACTCAAACAATTAACCTGTGGGCTGAAACCAAGCGTGGAAAACTGAAGCATGGCAGGAATGCCTGTGGGAGATACAAGCTCCTAAAAAAGGGAAGTAAGACTAAAGTCTTCAACCTTGCTCTAGTCTGGTCTCAGAGAGTTGTCCAACTGTGTTTTTGGTAGCTCAGCGCTGGCATAATTCATCCCGTGCCTGAACCAATGATGAGAATCAAAATGAGTAAGAGTAAGGATGTTGAATTTCAGCAGGGAGCATTTTAGAAGTCAAGCTTTGGAAGAAATTAAATAGTGTAAAGCAATGTCTGGAACAAGAAAAGGGAACAGAAAATGTGGCCAAAGGTTATAAGGGTCACCTAGCAATGTGTGTGATGCTAAAAGTGAAAAAGGTCCATTCAGCTGAGTAATATAATCCAAACTGTAGTCAATGTTAAGATGTTTCACTGAGATGTAAAACCTTGGGAGCGGAAGACTGGAAAATTAAGTGAATATATTTATGAAGAGCAAAAGTGAAAATCAATAGGGAAATTACATAAAGTTTATAGGACACTTCATGTGTTTTCTTGCAATAAGCACTTAAAAGCTTGAAACTCAAGCTGATTTGTTATTATAGGTCTTTGCTCTTCAATACGGCATTGTTGACATAGTTATTAGAGCAGTTGCTGCTAATGCCTATTCTTTAAGTGGAATCAGTGCAAGTCGTTCCACTAAGTTTAGTGGCTTTGAATTAAGCTCTTTGGTCCTGATCCTGCAGTCTCTCTTTATTGGGCTTAAATGTAAGCTTATAGGGCTTAAGCATGTTTTCTAGTGCTTTGTTGAATGGGGTGGACTTAAACATGTCTTTAAATGCTTTCCTGACCTGGGGCCTGGAAAACATGATGCTTCTCTCAGTGTGTAGTAACAATTGGTAGATTAAACTAAAAATGTATATATTAAATTGAGATTAGCAAATTGTACTGGCTATCTCCCCCTTGAAAAGGAAGATATCGCCCCCACTCACCTGCCCTCCCAGGTTTTCCTCTAGAGATCTACCCTTAGCAGTTTCATCCGGTTTGCAGAAGATTTGAATGCCTTTGCCAGTATCCATCTGAATAACAATCTCTCACCAACACACCAGCACATCTCCAAGTCACATCCAGTGTTCTGATAAAGCAGGAAACCACCTCTTTAGCTCAGCAGGAAGCTGGCCTGATCCTGTCACTCCTCTTTCCATGTGGATACCCCAGCATACTCTGTAAGAACTCTGTTCAAATGAGAATTTTCCTTGTTTTGCTGCTGCTTTTCCTTTCATGAATGGAGATGAAGCTACCTTGCTTGACAACTCTGAATGCAATTATTTCCTGGTATCCCGCTGCAGGCCATCCATCTTCCCTTCAGTATATTCTCAGTGTCTTGCTTCAGTTCAAATAGCAGACATTGTTTTCCCCGTTTAAGCCCAAGTTATATTGAGACGTAATCCCCAACAATCAATTATTCTATCCCCTTCCCCACGCCACATTTTCACTCCTCTTATTAGTTAGATGTTTACTGACAACTGCAGCATTTTTCTCTAGAGGCACGAAACTCAAGAGGCGCATTTTACAGCACTTCAATTTTATCTTATTATTCTCTGTTCATACAATTTAGATCTCTTACTGCTATTTTCTTTGCATTGCCAGACATTTCTTTTGATGCCTAAATTAACATGAATGGAAACTCTCTCAGGTGTTTTCACTTCCCATAGTCTCATTTTTCTCAAGAGAGAGAGAGTTGGATGCAGTTCCCCCTGGAATCCAAAAGTGTTATTTTGACTTCTGATCTGAAAGTGCAAAGGAAAGGAAAAGAGGTGTGATCCTGTTGCTCTACTTAATGATGCAGGCAACACTGAAAGGATGGCAGGAGCTTTCTGTTGGGGCACATCTACACAGCAGGGCTAAAGGTGAATTAAGCTACGCAACTTCAGCTATGTCAATTCCGTAGCTGACATCAAAATAGCTTAATTGGGCTTTTGGCACGATCTACGCAGTAGGAAGTTGAAGGAAGAGCACTCTCCCTTTGACTTCCCTTACTCCTCGTGAAATGAGGGCTACAGGAGTTGGAGTAAGAAGTCCTCCAGCTCAACATTATTTCGAAATAAAGTCTTGAAGTGTTGATGTGTTATATAACGTGACTGTGTACATGTACCCATAGATTTTCTGTTTTGATCTGATAGCTGCACATTGTCCTTAGATTTTGCCTTTAAATCTAATCTGTTCTAAGGTTCAAACTGAGCAATTGTCTTGGATTTGCTTTATGGTCTAGTGTATAATACAGGCTGCCCCTGACTTGCGTTGCAATCAGCTCCAGAGATAGCATCGCAAGTTGGGGGTGTGGTAACTCAAGCCTGCATTTACAACAGGCATCATGCTCCATTGTAAATGAGGGGCCGAGGATGTAAGTCAGGGGATTTTGGCCACTTCCACACTTCCGGAAAAGGCTGTAAGTGGAGGGGGTCATAAATCGGGCCGTTGTAAAGCAGGGGCCTCCGGTACTGTAAAAGAACACTGAGTAAAAGAGCTGCCCCAGTGTCTCAGGGACTTATTTCAAAGGCAGTGCCCAAGAACTCCTGATGTTAATATTTACTGAGCTCTTTTCAAGAAATAAAAATGGTATGTATCACTAACTAGCAACAAAATCTGGCTGGGTTGAAGCAGGACAAATGGAGAAGTCTGGTCTCACACTTAGGGGCGGCCTGTAACTATAGGCGGACTCGGCCGCCACCCGGGGCACCCGATGATGACCTCACAGGGTATCCGGGGTGCCCGATGATAATATCAGTCCATTGACATCCCTGCAGGTGGGGGCACCGATCGCGCGTTCTGCCGGGGGCACCAGCTGCCGCAGCCCGCCTCAGGCCACTCCTGCTCACACTTTTGATACAGCACCAGCCAAATCCTGAGGTCAACTGGCATTCACCTCATTAAGGGCTGAACAACAGTGAAAGTCACTTAAAATTTCATATAGGTACAGTTCTATTGCAATCTCGGTCCGAGCCAGCCCTTTCAATAGCTCCCCGCTGGCTTTTGCTACAGCTCAACTTGCTCTTGCTGGACCTGTGCACCAGGGCTCACCAGCTTACTTTTACCTTGAGGCTGAGTGAAACCAAACAAGAACACCACATTTCTGTACATTTCTGTTCTTAACAGAACTGTTGAAATGCACATGTCAAAGCTGTCTCAGGCCAAGGCAAGATTGCGAATTTGAATCAGTTTTCCTTTGCTTCACAGGAAACGTATCCAGCTGCCACCATAGTCATCTCCTGGCGCACCAGTGCAGCCACACTGACCAGCATGTTGATAATTCCTCTCCCGCTTCTGCCCTCCTGCAGGGGGGATGGGAGGTCATGGAGTAACTCTGTGGTGGGTAGTGTCCCCTCTTCACGTCTGCCCACAGTATGGGTGACTCATGTGGAGGAGTAAAGGGGTGACGTAAAGCCCCTTACCCTGCTGCACAGGCACAAAAGACATGCCGCAGTCTGGCCCACAGCTATTTACAATTTAGGCATAGCTATGAATTATGCAAAGGCATGTATGTAATGTGGGTCATGCTAACTAACTAGAAAGTCACACACAAACTATTTCCTCTACATCGTTAGCTGAAACCTACGTGTTACCTGAAACAATCATCTCTCCTTAACTAGAAAATGGCAGCAGTTTCTGCAAAAAGTTGAATGATGAAATCCTCCATCTGCAGGGAATGGTATTCAGCTGCTGAAGGCAACCAAGGGTCCAATCAGCACAATGTCATTGATTTCCCCTTTACTGCACATACAGCACTCGGTGCTATAATTTATCATCTATTTATAAAGTGGTTTGTTCAGAGCTGTCTATTTTTGCAGGGGAAGCACACAGGGGAACATAAGCAAACCCAAGAACATAAATGGAAGTTCATTCTGATAGGCCAGAAGGGCTACAACTTTTTCTTTGATATCGAATGATTTTAATTATTCCACAGAACACAGAAAAATTAAGTACTGTGGCAAAATTCTTCATCTGATCTGATTGTTCTCTGAAATACAGTGTGCATTTTTATAATAGATTTATGTTTCTGTAGGGCCAAATCCTGACCCATCAGTCATTAGTTAATTCCTAATATGGTTCAAGCAATTACCACAGGAGGAGGTTTCTTCAGCTCTTCTCTGAGATGGGGTGTGGTTGGGCCCAGAGGCTTCCACCCTCTCATAGGCACATGTCAGTGAAAATGAAATGCTTAGTTTTGGAAAGAGGGCAGATGTGCTACCAAAGAATGATCATTTTGAAATATACAAAAAGCTCTGTAATCCAATGTCATGTAATTAGCGTACAGTGTAAAACACTGCATATGATCTAATGAATCAGGCCCGCAGAATATGGCACACATCCATGATCGGATTAAGAATATGAATATAAAATATATTTATCAAAACAGAAAAACATGGATGATGGACCAGTTGGGGTATGAAGAAATTTAAGCTTGTAGAGATTTTACTACTTTACTACACGCCAGAGTGCAATAGCCAGCTGGAGTGGTACCTTGCTTCATGAGTGGTCCCACTGTTATCAATGGGATAACTCAAGGAGTAAGTTAGTACTCACCACGAGGAAGGATATCACCTTCAAGGTTTAAGAGATGAGCGCACTCAGCACCTTTCAGGACTGAGCTTATTGAGAGCAAAATGAATGTTACCATTTTGAGATTATTATGGGATCTGAAACATTGCACAATTTATATACTAAAACCACCTGGGGAAGGGGAGGAAAATAGCTCCTGTTTTCATCCCTAAGTGTCTGTTTCATTTAAAGCATATTGCCCAGGCGAAAGAAAAAAAGCATGAATCAATCAGCAACAAGGACCTTGATCTCACAATGAGACAATGCAGAGTATTGAGATCTATGGTCTCGCTCCCAAAAACAACAATTACAATAGGAGATGACATCAGAATAGTGAGAGTTTTTCGTTTTTTTTCTTTTCCTGTTGATCACAAGATGTTGATTTCGGTGTCATACTGTCAAGTGACTAAAGGCTCACTGCTTTAAAACATTACCAATGTTTGGTTAGTTAAGTTCAGAAATATCTCGAATGCAAATATGAAATTATCTTGTGTTTGCACGATGGATTATTTTATCCACAAAACAATTACCCACTGCTTATTATCATCCTGCATTTGTGCAGAACTTCCACTGAAATGAAATTGCCAGGAAACATATTGTCCTGAATGTCTTGCATTGATGGGGGTAGACCAGAGATCCATTCTAACAGCTTGTGGACCTCACCTATCGCACCCCTGGATAGTTGAAGAATATGCAGGAGAGCTGTGCCTTGCAGCTATGAGATCTATAGTGCAAACTTATGAACTACATCCTAAACTTAGGCCATAGTCTGTAAAGTGTTAGAGATGGGCCCAATTCCAAAATCCAAATGCAAATATGGATCTGGATTTCAAACAACCCAAAATGTATGAGTGTTTGGATGAGAAGCTTTTGTTTGCACCCATCTCTAACACAGGCACTCCATTTATAATGGACAGAAATATTTATAAGGCACCATAGTAACATACAGATAATTGTTGCCCACATAGGGCATGTCTACATTGGGAAGTTATTTCAAAATTGCACCCCTTATTTCAAAATAAAAAGGCTAGCGTACACATTTCCAAGCCCGTTATTTCAAAATAATGGGCTTGTTATTTCTTGTTATAACTCCTGTTTGTGAAGAGGAATAAGCTTGTTTTGAAATAGTTATTTCAGGAGTTATTATTTCAAAATAACTTATTTAAAAATTACCTGGTAGTGTAGACATAGCCATACCATATACACATGTACTGACATGCCTCTAGAGGAGTGCAGCAATTTCACAGAATAGATCAAGCAATTCAGTGAGGCTGAATGAGCGACGTAGCCAACTTTCCGGGTGATGTGGCAATACATGAATGTTTGAGTCTTTGCTGCTTTTTATTTGATCTGCTAGAACTGGTGCTTATACACATGGTAGGAGTGCAGGGAAACTCTCAATAGTAGCATATTATCACAGAGATATGTATTCATTTGAAATTGGCTTCAAACATCAAAATCAAACTCAGATTTGAACTGTCTAAACCCCAGTCTATGGTGCAAACACAAGGTAATTTCACATTTGTGGTCGAGTTATGCCTGAAGTTAACTAAACAAACATTGCTAATGTTTTAAAGCAGTGGGTGTTTAGACTCTTCACATGGTGACACAGAAATGAACATCTTGTGATCAACAGCAAAAGCCAGAGGATATTAGATTATCTTTGCTGCAGTCAGTACAGCTCAAATAGATGATAGGGCAGAAAGCTAAAAAGAATACTTCCCATTACCATTATCTCCCCAGCCTCAGCTCACTAGAGCCAGGCAGGGATAATCTGACTCAGGGCTGATTCAACATATACTTGGCTGAGTCTGGCCTAACCAGATACGCCACAGCCTCACTCCCCTTTGTCCAGACACACTCCCTACTTCAGGGTTCAGGGAGGCGGGAGGTGTGGCATAGAACTCAAGCTAGGGGAATCCATAGCAAAGCCAGGAATCTGTCCCTATACTGTCCCAATCCTAGCACATTGCTAAGGCAGAGTCAACAACCAAAGGGAACTTTTAAAACATGATTTTGCCCAAAATCACTTTAATAAATCTATACAGGGCGTAATCAGTTGGGTTAGTTAGCACAGAAAAAAGGTACAGAGATTGATGTGTATATATACATTGTGACAGGGGGTGCTCAGAGAAGACTCCATGGGATTGTTCCTCAGTATGCTGATCATGCCACTGACACCCATCTTCTAGCTCTATAAAGTTCCCCACTACCCTGTCCTGGTGGGCCAGATCCTCTACTCTGCCCCAAACAAGGCACAGAATTGGGATAACCACACCTCCCCCACAGAGCAATGCAGACACTGAACCATTTCAGCTCTGGAAGGATGCAGTTTTAAGGGCTCAGCATCCAGGAAACGAACCCACAGAAGAGATCAAAACCCCAAATAAATCCATCCTTTCTCTATGTGAAAGTTTTACACAGTGAAAGCTCATCAGGTGTAAGCTCCCATTATCAGTGAAAAAGAGATCTGCATATTCACATTCATAAGCCAATTTTCATAAAGCTGGGGGGGGGGGCACCCTCACTAAAACAATTTTGTTTCTTGCAGTTCAATACCACACCTCCAGGGCAGTGTTCCCTCTGAGCTGCAGGGCAGCATAGCTTCACAGGTGGTTAATCAGCCCTGAGCCTCTGCTTGGGTGGGGCTGATTAATCACCTGTGAAGCTGAGCTGCAGCACAGCTTAGAGGGAACACTGCTCCAGTGTATAGTCTCTCAGGGTATGTCTACACTACAAAGTTAATTCGAACAACAGACGTTAGTTCGAATTAACTTTGATAGGCGCTACACATACAAACTGCTAGTTCGAACTTAATTCGTACTAGCGGAGCACTTAATTCGAAGTAGGTAAACCTCATTCTACAAGGACTAACGCCTAGTTCGAATTAAGTAGCTCGAATTAAGGGCTGTGTAGCCACTTAATTCGAACTAGTGGGAGGCTAGCCCTTCCCAGCTTTCCCTGGTGGCCACTCTGTGCACAACCAGGGAAACTCTATTGCCCCCCTCCCGGCCCCGGAGCCCTTAAAGGGGCATGGTCTGACTACGGTGCCTGTGCCAGGTGCAAGCCTGCCAGCACTCAGCCAGCAGACCCTGCACCTGGCATGGCACAAACAGGCCACCCGCTGCCACCCAGCCCTCCGCCTCTTTCTGGGACCTGGCTGGCGGCTCCCAGGAGCCTGCCCGGGGCCGCAAGAGGCGGGCGCCCACCTGGTCTAGTGCGGAGATCGTGGACCTCATCCACAACCTCCACACTAGGCCCAGGAAAGTGGCCATCTAGGGCAGGATAGCTGCCAGCCTGGCCACCCAGGAGCAGGTTTGCATGAAAATCAAGGTGGTCAAGTGAGACCCCCAATCCTGAGCCTAGAACGGCCGTACTGGGTCAGACCAAAAGCCCATCTAGACCAGTAGCCTGTCTGCCGACAGTGGCCAACACCAACTACCCCGGAGGGGATGGACCGAAGACAATGACCAAGCCATTTGTCTCATGCCATCCATCCCCAGCCTTCCAAAACAGAGGCCAGGGACACCATTTCTATCCCCTCGCTAATACCACTCCATGGACCCAGTCTCCATGAATTTATCTAACTTCTCTTTAAACTCTGTTCTAGTTGTAGCCTTCACAGCCTCCTGCAGCAAGGAGTTCCACAGGTTGACTATTTGCTTTGTGACAAAGAACTTTCTGTTATTAGTTTGAAGCCTGCTACCCATTCATTTCATTTGGTGTCCTCTAGTCCTTCTATTCTGGGAACTAATGAAGAACTTTTCTTTATGCACCCTCTCCACACTACTCATGCTTTTATAGACCTCTATCATATCCCCCCTCAGTCTCCTCTTTAGCCTCGCTTCATATGGGACCTGTTCCAAACCCCTGATCATTTTAGTTGCCCTCCCCTCTCCCACGCTCTCTCTTCCCCTCTCCCACCTCCTTTTCCCAGTCTCCCCGAGTTTTGTTCAATAAAGAGAGTTTCTATTTTTGAACACACGTGTCCTTTATTTTGTACATCAGGAAGCGGGGATAGGGAGGGGTAAGTGGAAGGAGGTGAGGGAGGAATGGGGTACGAGCCCCCGATGGGGAGGACTGGGCTGGCTCTGCAGGCTCCTCGGGGTGGAAGCTCTCCTGCAGCCCCCCGATTGACCCTCCCCCGGATGGAAGCCTGCGGCAAGTGCAGCCGGGCTGCTGGCCGAGTGCTGTGATGTGCCAAGTGTGGGCATTCAGGGCACTCCAAGCCAAGACTGCTTTGCTGTCCCTCATCGAGTTAGACAAGCGAGCAGGGAACCCCTGAGAACTGTCTGTCCGGGGTGGGGGTCGGGTCCCTTTAAGCACAGCCCTCGGCTAGCCTGAGACAGCAGCTCTACGCTCTAAGTCCTAATCTGATGCCCTGCCGGCACTGCTTCTGGCCAGCCTTAACCTCGGTTCAGGGTCCACTCAATGTGGACATGCTAGTTCGAATTAGCAAAACGCTAATTCGAACTAGTTTTTAGGTCTAGATGCACTAGTTCGAATTAACTTCGTTCGAATTAACTAATTCGAATTAAGTTAGTTCAAATTAGTGCTGTAGTGTAGACATACCCTCAGTGACTTATTGCACATGACGGAGAGCTACAATTTCACAGAACAGATCAATCAATTAAATGATGTTGATTCGGTGACAAAGCCAGCATTCAGGATGATGTGGCAATACATGAAACTGTTTGAGTCTTGGCTCAAGACTTAGTTGCTCTTTAGGGCTATGACTAGACTGCAAGCCTCTTTCAAAAGAGGCTCTTTCGAAAGATACTTTCGAAAGAGCCTCTTTCGAAAGAGAGCGTCTAGACTGCACGTTGAACTTTCGAAAAAGCGGCTTGCTTTTTCGAAAGAAAGCATCCAGTGAGTCTGGATGCTCTCTTTCGAAGAAGCCCTATTTACATTGAAGAACGCCTTCTTTCGAAAGAGGAACTTTCGAAAGAAGGCGTTCTTCCTCGTGAAATGAGGTTTACCGCCATCGAAAGAAAAGCCGCGTTCTTTCGATTTAATTTCGAAAGAACGCGGCTTGAGTCTGGATGCAGGGGAAGTTTTTTCGGAAAAAGGCTACTTTTCCCGAAAAAACCCCTGAGTCTGGACACAGCCTAGGTGATCTTCAGGGGGTAGCCAACTTAGTCAGTACAGGATGAACTAAAAAAACAACAAATGGTCTGGTAGCACTTTATAGACTAACAAAACATGTAAATGCGATCATTAGCTTTTATGGGCACAGCCCCACTTTTTCAAATGACCTGATCTGTTGATCTGTTTAGACTGGTATGTGGAACTTGCACCTTGCAGCACTAGAAGACTGTGAAATCCTTCTTTGCTTTAGATTTAGCCATCTGTTCTGCAATGGTTGCCTGGTACCTCCCTGACATATGGAAGGGATTTTGAAAAGGAAATTGGGATGTTACTATCACTCAGGCCATTAAAAGTTACTACACGGACAGGTTTCCATGCCCTTTCAGGATATAACACTACTGGCAAGTTGATTGGAAAGACCAAATTAGCTTACTGGAAGACATTTGAGCCAGTCTGCAAAAACTCTGTCCTCTCTCTGAAGGTGCCAGAAAAGGCTGACAAAATCATGGATGAGGTCACAAATGCACCAGAAGCATTTGTATGCCATGCTGAAGACTAACATTATGACACTTGAAGAGCTCTGTTGGTGGATGTTTTCCAAGAAGCAGGCAAACAAAGAAATATTGTAACCAACAATGGGTGCATATATATCGGCTGTCAAAAGGAGAAATGATCAAGCAATGGAATGGCTCCAGCATGATCAAGCACATGCAAAACTATCTTCCCTATCAGGCATGGATGAATCTCAGAGGATAGACTGATCATGCCCGTTATGTAAGAAATACCATACACTCCTGAATCAATCCTTCAGTTAAACAAATGCTCCTGTGCAAAGACCAGAGGCTCACCACCTTGCAAATGTTTGGCCAGCAGCCTGTCTTACCCAGAGATGTGCAAGTGCATCATGGACAATGGTCAGTATGACAGTGTGTCAAGTATGGCATTCCAGATGGAGATGACACTGATAAATAAATGTTTTCAGTCCAACATGACAAGGCTAGCTTCACATTACCAAAAAAAAAAAATGTCTTTTTTATGTAAACAATGCAACCTTGTTTTAAAAAGCTTTAAAAGGCTTGATTCTTAAATATATTCTTGAATGTATATCTACACAATTGTTCTAGGTTTATCATGTTCAGGGTGAAAAAGGGCTTTTGAATTATATCTATCCAGACCCATTTCTGATGACACTGACCAACTGGAGGATCTGGAACTGGGAGTCATGGGTAGCGAGTCCCTTTGCTACACTGCAGATTGGGCAGAGGTTGACACCACTGAAACTGATTCTGTCGATTTTTCTGAATCAAATGACACTTCCTTTATCTCTTCCTCACTAACTTGCTTGTGGAATAAGTGTCTATTACACTATGCCCCCAGGCTGTTGGAGAATTTAGTCACATTCACTAACCTAAGTAGGAACTACTCGCCTTCACAGGCTTCTGCACTTCAGTGAACGCTTTCCTATGTGAATCTAGCCAAAATAATAAATGTTAAATCATATACATTGGTTTATTTACATTTTCTAGGAACAGTGCTTAGTATAGCACCTCACAGAGACTGTCATTCAATTCTTAGTAAGGATTCTACCTCTCCTGGCAGGAACATTATTTAATCCACAACTAATTTCCCCAGAGGATTACTTGAACATTTATTTTAATTCCCTTTCAGTTTGTGAGTTTATGAAATTTTACATTCTTCATTTTAAAGCTGAAATACTTTTATCACATCAGGTTACTATTTTTTTTCTTTTACAGAACTGATAAGACCTGGGTATGGTAACAAATAATTCTAGTAAATACTTAGAGCAGGAGCTAAAGCCCAGCAGAGTCAATAGGCTTTGGATGATGTCCTTTAAACAACAGCTGCTGCCTCCTGGGAGATTCTGAAAAACACAAATGCTGAGAAACCATCTTTCCTGGATAATGTGCACTATATTTTCTGTTTAGTTTCCTTTGTATTAATTATTAATATAATTTATTATTCCCACTAGAAATAGTTGCTTGACAAGAAAATTCTTTATGTTTTAAGAGTTCACCTGTTCCTGTTGTTTATAAGGACAGTTTGCTGGGTCCAGCACTATTCCACCTTGTATAGGTCAGATATTTCAGACAATCCAGTCAGTCCCCATTTGGCTACTGCTGCTGTCTTCACTGCAGAACTGAGCCCCACAGGAGGCACTTGATGATAGGACATCACAGCATTGGCTACTGTTGTTTGGCTGGGGGAGAGGCAAACGAGGGGTTGATGCCACTCCTCAGATTGGCAACATGTGGAATTTCTAAAATTTTTAGAACTTCTCTGAATTTTGTCTTCACTATGAGCTAAATTGATACAGCTGCAATTAATGCAATAGGTGTCAATTTAGCAGATCTACTGAAGACACGATAAGTCAACTAGAAAGTGCTCCCCCAGTGTCTTCAGTACACCACCTCAACAAAAGGTGGGAGTTAGATGATAAAAAAGCATCTCTTGTCAACATAACACACATTATGTAATTTATATAACATAGCTAGCATAACTTAGAATGACTTACGGTACATCTACACTAGCCCCCTAGTTCGAACTAGGGAGGCTAATGAGGGCGACCAAAATTGCTAATGAAGCGCGGGATTTAAATATCCCGTGCTTGATTAGCATAATCCCAGCCAGTCGCCATTTTGGAAACTGACTAGCCTGAAGTAACTGCCCGTGTCTACATGTGGCAGAGAAGCAGGATTCCAAGATAAATCCCTTAGTTCAAATTAACTGTTACTCCTTGTGGAATGAAGTTTACGGGCTAGGTGCTGAGGGGCACGGGCTAGGCAGTTCAAATTAAAGCTCCTAATTCGAACTACCGTTAAACCTCCTTGCAGGAGGAATAACGGTAGTTTGAATTAGGAGCTTTAATTCGAACTACGTAGTCTGTGTCGCATGTAGCCGCGGCAGGTAGTTCAAACTACGGAGCATTTAAAAATGGCGGCACCCAGGAACATGCAAATGAAGCCCGGGATATTTAAATCCCGGGCTTCATTTGCAATTTCAAATGCCTACATTAGCCACCCTAGTTCGAACTAGGGTGGCAGTATAGACATACCCTATCAGAGTACCCTATAGCTTAGAGGTTATAATAGTCTCTAGTGATGGGTAAGGTCCTTATTCAAATTCTCTCACCCCTTGTGGCAGAGAAGGGGGAACTGAACCTGGATCTCCCATGTTGCAGGTGAATGGGCTAACCCGTGGGCTAATAATCATAAGTCAGGCCATCCCTCTTCTGGCTAGCTTTTGTGGAGTAGGCAGGCACCTTGCTCATACCCTCAAAGAGCATCTGAGGTGCCTAAGCCATCTGAGTCAAGGTGGTGGATTCCTCTTGGTGGACTCCTGTGCTAATATAGGCTGCCTCAGAGAAGGGCGGCGCTTAGTATCTCCCATTGGCTAACTGAACTAGGAGGCTAATACATTGGGGTTTGTAGATCCCATTCTTAGGTGCTTCTCTCTCTCTGATTATCAAAGGGCCTAAAAATTAGGCACCATCATGCTCATGCTGAGTGTTGCATCACCGGAGTCCCTTCATGGATCCTATCCCTTATCTCCATTGAAACCAGTGGATGCTAGGAGCTTAAGTACCTTTAAGGACCTGGACTGTCCTGAATCCAGGTTGTATCCCACCAAGTTCACCTGTTCAGGGACAGCAGAACTGACACTCTTCCACAAAGGGGGCACTTGTAAGGTTCTGTTGCCACAAGTCTTTCATCTGCCAGTAGAGGTTGCTGACCATCAAAATTTGACAATACTACTTTAGGGGCCCCAGTAGGACAAAGACAGGCTTGGAGATTGAAAGCCAGGCCTCTCGTTTTAGCAGCACACAGTGCTTTCCTATGCTGGTTTTTCTTTTAACCACAGAGGACCTTCAAGCATCACCCATCTCCCAAACAAAGTTACATCTGTAGGAAAAGACACAGTAATGAGCTTTTTTTCCATTGAGATTTGCTAATCACCATTAATTCCCCTCTCTCCTGCTCCCAAATGCTTCAGAAACTACTTATTGAAATTCTTCTCCCATTTTACTGGAATCCAGCACCACTGCTGTCAAACCTGCCAACAGGCGCAGCAATGCTACTGTGATAAAATAGGGCCAATTTTATTCCATTCTTGCTTTCCTAGGGAAGAACAGAACTCATTAAATAATTATCAACTGTGACAAAAAAGTGGCTGGCCAAACACTTGCTGCTAATCTGGGCATGACAGCAGGACTATACCTTTCAAAGTAGTAATTAACTAGATGAGCAACAACATAAGTACCAGACAATGACATGGAAAAGATTGTCCCTAAAGGACAGGTTCATTATATGTAGGGGTTAGTGTTTGTGTGACCTATGATTGTTATTTTCTGGTCACTCTGCTGATGGCCCCAGCTGGACTGCCTGCCGCGGGCCCCAGCTTGGTGGTCTTCTGTGCGGCCCTGGCCTAGCTCCTCTGCCTGCTATCCCCACTCCCCTGGCAGGCCGCCACAGCCCAGTGCCCCTGCCGCACTGTTACGGCCCTGGATCCAGATCCCCTACCAGGGATACAGCTCTCTTTGACCACATGCCTCAAACCACTGCACCAAGAAGAAGCCAGAGAGTGGAGTCAGGAGGCCAGGTGATTTAAATAGTACTGGGCTGCCACATGGCCCCAGCTTTGGCTCCATCTGCCCAGTTCACGTGGCCTCTCTGCCGGGCTGCCACATGGCCTCATCTCCCCTGCCAGCTACCTGCTTGCGTGGCCTCAGCTCCCCTGACAGGCTGCTGCTAGCTCCACCGGGCTCCCAGGGGCTCCTAGCCGCCAGACCTCCTACTTCCTGACTCCCGGCCACTGGGGCTTTTTGACCCAGGAACACCCATGGTCTAGGTGTTGCTAGACCAGAGAGTCCTGGTTTAAGGACGTGCAACCTATATTTATCTTTAGTTTGTATTTTGCCACTATACAGCTATATTTTATATTCTAATGCTCTATGTGTAAGGGGACTGTTACCCCTTACTAAAACTCTGTGGGAGTTTTTTGGTTTGCCAGCTCCCAGTTTCAGAAGGGGAAGGGTTCATGAGACTGACAGACCCCAGAGACAATGGAAAGCAGCCAACACTCCAGCTCAGCCTGATTGACAGGTTGGACAGGCCAGTGAGGAAGGGGAGAGGCCAGGCCCCGTCCTTCCTGTGAGCTGGGATTGTTCTGGCTCTCTCTGAGCAAACAGAGAGCTGAGACATAGCCCAAGGAGTGCAAGCTGTGTGCAGAAGAAGTCCTGCAAAAGGAACAGAGAGCTGAGAGATAGCCCAAGGAGTGCAAGCTGTGTGCTGAGGGGCAGTTTTTGCAGCAGCTGAGCCTGACACACACAGCTCAAGGAGCGCAGACCCTGTGTTGAGCAGCAGGCTGGCAGTGCTCAGAGAGCCAAAAGGAACAGAGAAGCAACGCAAGAAGCTAGAGACTGGCCACACAGCACAGCCTGCAGCTGGATGTGGTGAGCAGCTGGGAACTGCAAAGTGTGGGGAGAGGCTCTGGACTGGGAGAGGGGTCTGGCCACTTAGAGCTTGAGGCTGTGTGGTCACTGCCAGAGCAAGCGTGTCCAGCCTGCAGCACTCTCCCCCCCCCCCCCCCCGCGCAGCACATCCAAGGCCTCTAAGGGGCCTCTAAGGAAGCGACTGTGGACTGTCCTTACACTCTGCAGGCTGCTGTTTTGATGTCCCTGTGCTACAGAGCAGGGCTGTGTGTTCTCATTTAACCATTCTCATTTTTTTCTTATTCTATTCTCTTTAATCAGTTGATGTTTAATAAATTGTATTTGCTTTGAACCTTATGAAGTGATCACTGGGCCAAGAAGGCCTGCAGTGTAAAGAGAGCACCTCGGAGTGGGGACACCCTAACTCCTGCCCCTAGTGACTTCAAGGTCAGGGATTAAGCCCCAGGAAACCTGGGCCCAGCCTTGTTGGGGTTTCAAGGGCTCTGCTACTCAGGAGAGTGGAGGGGGAGCCCTCAGGTTCAGGGAGGCCGTGGGGTAAAGGAAGTGGGAGTGGGGACTCAGATCCTTTCGCTGGTCCATTTCACCGGGGTGGTATAGAAGCCAGGAAAGTTCCCCACAATAGTGGGACCATTCCCCCACTTACATATGTACAAATGTGTATGTTAAATATCAGAGGGTTAGCTGTGTTAGTCTGAATCTGCATAAACAACGAGAAGTCCTGTGGCACCTTATAGACTAACAGATTCATTGGAGCATTAGCTTTTGTGGGCAAAGACCCACTTCATCAGATGCATGTGACGAAGTGGGTCTTTGCCCACAAAAGCTAATGCTCCAATGAATCTGTTAGTCTATAAGGTGCCACAAGACTTCTCGTTGTTTATGTTAGTGCTGTTTGTTAAACCACTTTTTCCTGCATGTCCCTAATCTGCCTGCGATAATTCCATGAAACTGCAAAGCTGACATTTTGTTGTACACAGGAAAGAGGGTGCGACTAGATTCTAAGGTATTTCTCCTGGATTGCACATCACAGAATGGTTCCTTTAAACCAGACAAATCATATACTCCAAACAACCCATGTTACACAACAGACAATTACAGTGAACTGGTAATCAACACCCAAATTGCAGCAGTTGTTATACCGCATGAAATAAATCACAGAGTGGAGAAGTTCACTGCTAATTATAAAGGCAAGACCATGAGCTCATGCACACTCCGTTTTGAAACTACTATATGCAGCCAAACTCAACTTTAAAGGAAGTCTTTACATGTGCATATTAAGGGTTTGCAAGATTGCAGCTTTGACTTGGAATGCTAGAATAAATCGAAGTGGAGCTGGATTAGTTGGCACGGTGCAGGTGAGGTAGTCACAGGCACATACAGTTTATCATATGGCTTTGTAATTTATTCTGTGATATCACAACTGCATACTTGGTGTGGGGCTATATATACACACACAGATATACACAGAGCCAAACTTTTTGGCATGCAGGCCACTCGATCATTTCAAATTGAGATTCTGGCTGTACTTGTTCCAGGACTGTTTGGCTGTTGCTAATACACTGAAGTGCTTCAGGCTTCAGACTTCTTCTTTATTTGCCCATTAAAGTTCTTATCTCACACTTTCTTTTGGCAGAAAATCCTGTTATTCCTACTTTATGCTGGCCTAGGCTCTTCTCTGTTTCTATTAACCTATGGCTGCGACAGGAGCAAACTGACGCAGCTGGCTGCAGACTCTGCTATTAGATTGTGAAACACCTGCTGTGCAGAGGGACCACTCTGAAAAACTTCTATATTTTGGCCACTTCAGAGATGGGGTAGGGAGAAGGGAGAGCATCCATTTACAGATGTTTATTTGCTGACTAACATACCAGGGGTGTAGCAGCCTTATTAGAGTATTTTCAGGTATTTTTTGGCACATATTAGAGCTTTTATCAGTCTCTGCATCAGTCTACAGTAGACCCATGCTACAACTCTGGGCTGCTCTACGTTATACACTTAAGTCATAATTAGGTTGTGTTGAGGGGTGGGCCTTACGTCGGGGTGTGCTGCCCTGGCTCGGGGTAAACTTCAGCCCTCTCTGGCCCAGTTCCCCAAAAGTACAATGCCCCTGGCTTAGGGGAAATACGGCCCTCTGGCCTAGTCCCAAAGTACAATGCCCCTGCAGTTTCTGCAGGTGGCGTGTTGGGGGAGGTAGGGGGACTCAGGCCTTCCCACTCCACCGGGTCCCAGCCCAGAGCCCTGATGGCAGTGAAGGTTTTCACTGCCTGGTCAGCAGAGATGTCTGCCGGAACATGTCGACCTCCTGGAGGTCCTTTCTCTGCCCAGGGCTGTCTCCTACCTCTCCCCGTGCCGGGTCGGGCTCTCTGCAGGTTACTCCTGGGCTGTTCCTGGAGCGGCTTGGATGGTGAGCGATTCTCCTATGGGGGCTGGTCAGATTCCTGAGGTGGCAGCAATAGCGGACTAGGTTCAGGTGTTGGTTTGGGCTGTTTCAGAGCTCCTCTCTGAGTCCCTGCCTCTTTGGCCACACCCCTCCCTGTCTGCCTGCTTGTCTGGGTATTTATCCCCAGCCTGCAGCATGAGCATGCTCTGCAGGGCTGTGAGAGTGGGGCCCCCTCAGCCACCTGGGCCAGATGGACTCCTTGGCCTTCAGTGCGGGGCAGTGCCGCCCCATCACAAGTTGACATAAGGCATCTTATGTCAACCTAATTATGTCAGTGTCTACACTACAGCTTTCCTTCCACTGATGTAATTTCCCTACTACACCAACATCATAACACCACCGCCATGAGACACAATGCTAACTAATGTGGTTAGGGTGATGCATTTTCTGTGTAGATACTGCATCCTTACATAGGCTGTTCGCTGTCTTATCTATTTCACAGCAATTGGCAAGGTCCCTCAAAACCAGTGAAGAGCAGGCAGGGAATGAAGGGAGTCTGAGAATCCAGGCTGCTAGCCCTGCTCACTGTTGGCTGAGAAGCCCTGAGCAGTTCCCTGGGCTTCCTTTGGGCAACAGGGAGGGGAGAAGCTCCAGGTGGCTTCCCCCACTTCTGGCAGGAATGGGGTGGAAGGGACACAGTCCTTCAGGAGTCCAGGAGCCTGTGGGACAGCCTGGCTCCTGGCAAGGAGCTTCCAGCATTGCTGAGAGATCAGGTTTTCAGCTCCCCGTGCTTGCCTTCTTAGTTTCATGGAAGTGCTCCTGGTGCGGATGCTTACCACCAACCCAAAGAGAATGGTGTGGACATGCACCACTGCAGTAATTGCTACGATGGCTATAGGTTGACCTAATATAGGTTCACTTATGTTGCTAGTGTAGACATCAGTGTGCAGCTGATTTCTGAATGTTCTGTTTACATTAATATATGCCAGCTGGTTATTTCTGGCAGGCATTTATTAATAGCATTTGGCAACAACTTCAAATGAACAGCCAAATTCTGCTCTCAATTACAAAATGATGACATCTGAAGTAAATATTTTAGATAGATGTAAGAACAGAACGTGGCCCTTGCATCTTTATACAATATGTCTTACATATTGTATCTGTATGTAGGTATAAGAGATGAGACAGAACTATAACCTCAACTCCAACTCCCATCCCAAGCTCTGGGCAGGTTTGGGTTCAGATCTGATTTTGGGTCTGAACTTTGTAGCTTGGGCTCCTCTCTAACACATAAAATAGAACAGGCAGCTTGATCTTCAGCAAACAAGTCACATCAGAACACCATTTTATAATATGAAATAGAACTCACAAAAGCAACATGAAATAGTCTATACTGCTATCAGCTAAAATATTTAACCTTAAGTACCTTCTTCACCATGGCAAGCTGCATTAATCACTTCACAATCCTTTCAGCAATTTGCAAAGTAAAAGAAATAACAAAGTCATTGATCAGAGCATGGGAGCTAGGTTTTCATTTGAATGAATTAATGCACAGTGAGGTACTTCAAGTGACTGCACAACCTTCGCCACTTGTCAATTGTGTGGTGTGCCAACGCAGCCTACATGTCAAAAGGTATATTTGTATACAGGCATCTACATTGTCTCCTTTTGGAGTGGGCACCAACACAAACAAATATTTCAATTATGCCTATACAAAAACAATATAATTGTATGCCAGTGTCTATCCAGTTGGCATGAAAGCTGGAGCTTAGGTTTGTTGCATTCAGCACACATTAAAAAGTCATCTTTCAAGCCACTTTCCTGTTTATCTTCTTAAAAATGGGAAATCACTAACTAAACAAAGTCAGTCACCAAGGCTGCCAAGCTAAGTTTGCTGTGACATTGATGAATATTCAAGCCAATGTCTTTCAAACGTTATTGTGAATCACCTTTCCCTCCTTCCTTCCCCTGCCTCAGTCATCTTGCTGGCTCAGAATTTTCACCTTTGTCTCAGACCTCAGCTGCCTTTGGTTTATTGCATATGATTGCTATTGTCTTTGTCTCTTTTATCCGCTTCGCTGTGTCTCATTTTCCTACAGTACCTGGCACCCACTTTTCCATAACATTGTTCCTTTGTTTCAGGAAAACATAATTTCAGGAGGCAGCAGAAATACGGTTCCAAAGGACATAAGGTGACATCCTCTCTCACCTGATCTTTATTCATATCTGGCTTTAATTGCATTTTTTTCCATTTCTCAAGCACTCTGCAACTCCCTTCCTCCCTGACAGGAAGGCACATTTTATTTCTCATAAAAATGCTTTCCGACTGATCTTCTATTCTTCAGAAGTTTCAGAGGCCCTTCTGTTACCTGTTGGTTTTCTCATGTGAGTTGACCTGTTGGCCTTGCTGTAGTTTATTACTGTTTTGACATATTTCCTCTTTCCTAAGTTAAGCAGGACTTTCCCCCTGCTGTCATTTCTAATCTCTGCTGTCATTGTCTTCAGCATGAATCTTCCCCAATTTATGGTTTTACCTCTGTGACTAATAGCTTTCAATGTCTGTGCTGCTATGGTTTTCTTGAAATGAACATTTCCAATCTAAGGTTACATCTTTGAGTTTGCCTCACACATAAACTTACCTGCCCAATTTAAATAGTTCCATTTCTTGTCAATGCCATCTGTGTTCATTTCTACCAGGTCAAGGAAAGGACACTATCATAGAATTATTCACAGGTACCTTCTTATCTCCCTGGTGCATTGAAAAAAACCCTCAGATCACTGAAATAATACAAAAACTCAGTTACTTTTGTAAATGGAATGTGATTTCTGTGTGTTTTACTCCAGAAAGCATGGTGCCTATTGTACAGCCTACTCCACCTGTCCATTGTGTGGTATACCCATTTAGAAATCAAACACAATGGCCTTGCAACTGGATGGTGACATGATAGTGAAGTTTAAGGAGACACAAACTTGCATATAAATCTGTAGACTAATGGGGCAGGGAAGTATCTTCTTTTTCATCCATAAAAGATGTCTCACATGTTCAGATTGTGTTGCAGTCTAAAACTAAAAGTTCAACTAGCTATAGGAGTTACAAAAACCACACACACAGGAAATACCTCAGAAAGTGCCCAACTCTTATGGAACACATTTACAGAATTTAATACAAATGGCAAGCTTTCTGCAGGGTTTTTGTTTTGTTTTTCCAGAACCATTCTATTGCAGAGAAATCTTTGCAAAAGAATTCATTACAGTGGTTCAAAAAACTGTTATAAAGAATATCATTCTCTTCAGGTGTTAGAGTCATTTCTGTAGAATCCTATTACGTTTTTATAGATCTCTCTGAGTTTCAAGGCAATTAAGTTATATAGCGCTTTTTCATAAGAGAGCTATTTTCTGATAGTTTGATAGGTGACTTTCTGGAGGTGTTCAGGGTATAGCTAAGTAGCTTGTGAAGGAGAAGCCGAGGGAAGCTGGGTTTGTGGGAAAGTCCAGAGACAAATGATAAGTAGATGAGGATAACGGCAAAAGTGCTTTTTAGGAGGTAAGAAAAGATGGCAGCTGAAGGGTGAAGGAAGCAGAGAGTGACTACATCTATACTGCAACACTATTTCAGGATACTGAAGCATGCCGAAATAGCTATCCCAGGTCTTAACGGTAAGCCCGTTATTTTGGGCTCACTATTTGTTGTCCATATAAATCTCTTTCCACAAGGTGCAAGGGACTTTTCAGAATAGCAGGTTATTTCGAAATTTGGTGCTGTGTAGACAACACCAAATGATAAAATAAGCTATTTCAAAATAAGATCGAAATAAGATATGCAATTTGCATAGCTCAAATTGCGTATCATATTTCTAACTACAGTGCAGTGTAGCCCTAGCCTATATGGAGGAAAAGCTGAACAGATAGCCTAGGGTCAATTCTGGGTCCAGTCACCTTCTAGCTACACCTCTGCTTGAAGCTGCTTCTGCCACTACCATCAACCTACTCCTTCCAGCTCTTCTTTCTTCTCTCTCATCCAGCAGAGTGAGTAGCTAGTACCATAGCAAGTAGCAGAGCCAGCAACCCCTGGTATCCATGAGCCCTCATTACAAGCCATACCAGTAGCTCAGATCATAAAATCCTAGGGCTGGAAGAGACCGCAGGAGGTCATCAAGTCCAGCTCCCTGCCCAAAGCAGGACCAATCCCAACTAAATCAACCCAGCCAGAGCTTTGTCAAGCCGAGACTTAAACACCTCTAGGGATGGAGATTCCACCACCTCCCTAGGTAACCCATTCCAGTGCTTCACCACCCTCTTAGGGAAATAGCTTTTCTTAATCGCCAACCTAGACCTCCCCCACTGTAACTGAAGACCATTGCTCCTTGTTCTGCCATCTCTCACTACTGAGAACAGCCTCTCTCCATCCTCTTTGGAACCTCCCTTCAGGAAGTTGAAGGCTGCTATCAAATCCCCCTTACTCTTCTCTTCTGTAGACTAAACACTCAAATCCCTCAGTCTCTCCTCATAGGTCATGTGCTCCAGCCCCCTAATCATTTTGGTTGCTCTCCGCTGGGCCCTCTCCAAAGTGTCCACATCCTTTCTAAAGTGGGGGGACCAGAACTGGACGCAATACTCCAGGGCTGTGTCTACATTGGCACCCTTTTCCGGAAAAGGGATGCTAATGAGACAAGTCGGAATTGCAAATGCTGCAGGGGATTTAAATATCCCCTGCGGCATTTGCATGAACATGGCTGCTGCTTTTTTCCGGCTCAGGGCTTTGCCGGAGAAAAGCACCAATCTAGACGGGACATTTCGGAAAATAAAAGCCCTGCAGCATTTGCAATTCCGACTTGTCTCATTAGCATCCCTTTTCCGGAAAAGGGTGCCAATGTAGACACAGCCCAGATGTGGCCTCTCCAGTGCCGAATAAAGGGGAATAACCACTTTTCTAGATCTGCTGGCAATGCTCCTCCTAATGCACCCTATAATATGCCATTAGCCTCCTTGGGTAAAAGGGCACACTGTTGACTCATATCCAGCTTCTCATCCATTGTAATCCCCAGGTCCTTTTCTGCAGAACTGCTACTTAGCCAGTTGGTCCCCAGCCTGGTACAATGCTTGGGATTCTTCCATCCCAAGTGCAGGACTCTACACTTATCCTTGTTGAATTTCATCAGATTTCTTTTGGCCCAATCCTCTAAACTGTGTAGGTCACTCTGGCCCTATCCCTGCCCTCCAACCTATCTACCTCTCCCCCTAGATAAATGCCTGACAACTCAGGTGGGCTGCAGGTATGTGTCAGGCAAGAAATTTCTTGGGTCTGTGCATGACTCCCTGTCTGGCAGCTCAAAAGGTATTGCCTGTACTCCCACAAAGTAGAGGGAGGAACATAGGTGGTAACAGGTCAGCAGTCCACACAGCATGAACTACACAGTGTCCCTGGCCTGTAGATAAGAAGACTTCAGTTTGCAGGTCCATGTATCATTCACTCATTACAAGCATTAACCATATAAAATAGTGAATAGGAACTGTTTTATAGATGGGAGATGAGATGACACACTTAAGCAACCGGCATGGAGAAGCTTGCCAAGATGATGGGCCTTAGTTTAAATATGGCCATAAAACCAAACCTGAAGAATAAAGATTAGGTCATCAATGAAAGCAAGTTTCTTCCCTTCTCCAAGGGACTGAAAAAAGTCAGAAGTTGTTCTGACTTTCCTTGATGAAGTTAGTAATTTGCTATGATTTCATGTTATTCTTATTACCATCCCATTGTTCCAACATAAAGGCCAGGTATATAAAGATACCTTGATTCTATAATTTTAAAAATGGCACAGAACTGTGAATAAATATACAGTTCTAGTTATTGTCCTCGATTAGTATCAGACCAAAATAATCCTACAATTACATTGCAGAAGAAGTCTAAACTAAGTGGAATTTTTTATTTTTAATGTCACAGATAAACTGTGTGATAGTGTCACTGAATTCACTAATCAAGATGTGACAAACAGGAAAGCGTCTTCAAGTTTGGCTCTTACTGTAAGCTGAATGGAACACATTCCATATGAGCTTATGAATTCAGCTAAGTGAAGAAACACTGCAATAGGTTGAAATGTTCAATTACTCAGACATCTGCATTTACAGAAGTAGTAAATGAAATAAACAACTTGACATCCATTTAAGTCTAAGTATTGGCTATGATAAGGGAGAGATGAAGAACAATTGAAGCTAAAGCTAGAGTTTCAATGAAGGTTTTATGATCTATTGTCTTCTTCTTCTCATGTGGCCTTGACACAGAGGTAACCATTGTTATCTAAGACCAGCAGGAGGATAGAAGCATCAGATTCCTGTTGTGAGTCATTGGATGTAGAAGATGGCTAGATTTGTCATATTAACTAATGCAACCCCTTCTAACCACTGATTTTTTGCACAAAAAAGAAGCCAGCTGTTGTGACTTGAACACAGTCATCACATAGCCCAGAAAGGTTTGCTGAAGTGAAAATAGCTTGAAAATGATTCAGAGATTTAAAAAAATATAGGCTACAAATTATAGCAACTGTCTTTGAGAGGATCAACACTCAGTGAAGTGTTGATCAACATCCACATGGTAGCTTTGAATCACCAACTGCTTATTTTGCTCATAATCCTATCTTTGATAGTGAGAAAATAGAGAGAAAATATCATTCTGAATGATCTAATAACTCTGCCCTAGGAAACACTGAAAGAATTGGGCTTGTTTAGTTTAGAAAAGAGAAGACTGAGGGGGGACATGATAGTGGTTTTCAAGTATCTAAAAGGGAGTTACAAGGAGGAGGGAGAAAAATTGTTCTCCTTAATCTCTGAGGACAGGACAAGAAGCAATGGGCTTAAATTGCAGCAAGGGAGGTTTAGGTTGGACATTAGGAAAAACTTCCTGCCTGTCAGGGTGGTTAAACACTGAGGGTATGTCTACACTACAAAGTTAGTTCGAACTAACAGACGTTAGTTCAAACTAACTTTCATAGGCGCTACACTAGCGCTCCGTTAGTTCGAATTTAATTCGAACTAATGGAGCGCTTAGTTCGAGCTAGGTAATCCTCATTCCACGAGGATTAAGCCTAGTTCAAACTTACTAGTTCGAATTAAGGGCTGTGTAGCCCCTTAATTCAAACTAGTGGGAGGCTAGCCCTCCCCAGGTTTCCCTGGTGGCCACTCTGGCCAACACCAGGGAAACTCTACTGCCCCCCCTCCCGGGCCCGGACCCCTTAAAGGGGCACAGGCTGGCTACGGTGCCCGTGCCAGGTGCAAGCCTGCCAGCACCCAGCCGGCAGACCCTGCACCTGGCACGGATCGAGCCACCCATCCGATGCCCCCCAGCCCTCCCCTTCTTCCCGGGACCAGGCTGGCGGCTCCCGGGAGCTTGCCCGGGACCGCAAGAGGCAGGCACCTGCCTGGTCTAGTGCGGACATCGTGGACCTTGTCCACGACCTCCGCACTAGGCACAGGAAAGTGGCCGGCTAGGGCAGGAGAGCTGCCAGCCTGGCCACCCAGGAGCAGGTGTGCATGAAAATCAAGGTGGTCCACTGAGACCCCTGACCCTGAGCCCTGAGCTTACAATGGCCGTAGTGGGTCAGACCAAAGGTCCATCTAGCCCAGTAGCCTGTCTGCCGACAGCAGCCAACCCTAGGGACCCTGGAGGGGATGGACCGAAGACAGTGACCAAGCCATTTTTCTCGTGCCATCCCTCTCCAGCCTTCCACAAACCTTGGGCAGGGACACCACTCCTACCCCCTGGCTAATAGCACTCCATGGAACCAACCTCCATCACTTGATCTCACGTCCCTTTAAACTCTGTGATAGTTCTAGCCTTCACAGCCTCCTGCAGCAAGGAGTTCCACAGGTTGACTCTTTGCTTTGTGAAGAACAACTTTCTGTTACTAGTTTGAAGCCTGCTACCCATTCCTTTCCTTTGGTGTCCTCTAGTCCTTCTTTATGGGAACTAATGAAGAACTTTTCTGTATGCACCCTCTCCACCCCACTCCTGCTTTTAGAGACCTCTATCCTGTCCCCCCTCCGTCTCCTCTTTTCTAAGCTGAAAAGTCCCAGTCTCTTTAGCCTCTCTTCATATGGGACCTGTTCCCAACCCCTGATCATTTTAGTTGCCCTCCCCTCTCCCAGCCTCTCTCTTCCCCTCTCCCACCTCCTTTTCCCAGTCTCCCCCAGTTTTGTTCAATAAAGACAGATTCCATTTTTGAACACAATTGTCCTTTATTTTGTACATCAAGAAGAGGGGCTAGGGAAGGGTAAGTGGAAGGAGGTGAGGGAGGAATGGGGTACGCGCCCCCGATGGGGAGGACTGGGCTGGCTCTGCGGGCTTCTGGGGGTGGAAGCTCTCCTGCAGCCCCCCAATTGCCCCCTCTCCCCAGATTGCAGCCTGCGGCAAGTGCAGCCGGGCTGATGGCCGAGTGCTGTGATGTGCCCAGTGTGGGTACTCCGGGCACTCCAAGCCAGGACTGCTTTGCAAGTGGGGCACCCTGAGAACTGTCTGTCCGGGCTGGGGGTCGGGACCCTTTAAGCACAGCCCTCGGCTAGCCTGAGACAGTATCTCCACGCTCTAAGTCCTCCTCTGATGCCCTGCCGGCACTGCTTCCGGCCATCCTTAAGCCTGGTTCAGGGTCCACTTAATGTGGACGCGCTAGTTCGAATTAGCAAAACGCTAATTCGAACTAGTTTTTAGTTCTAGACGCATTAGTTCGAATTAGCTTAGTTCGAATTAACTAATTCGAACTAAGTTAGTTCGAATTAGCGCTGTAGTGTAGACATACCCTGAAATAAGTTGCCTAGAGAGGTAAGGGAATCTCCATCTCTGGAGATGTTTAAGAGCAGGTTAGGCAGACACCTGTCAGGTATGATCTAGACCAGTGTTTCTCAACCAGTAGTACGAGTACCCTTAGGGGTACTTGAGAGAAGTCTGGGGGGTACGTCAACACAACTGAAATTTGGAGAAAACTGATTTTTTGTTTTAAGTTTTACAGCACTTTATTATTTTTGTACTTTTTACACCCAAAAATTTCATCGCCCGCCCAGCTACGATTAAGTTATTTAAACAAATGTGTTGCAATGATTAAAAAAAAAAAAATGTGTGTCTGAAAACTGTAGGTACCAGGGGTCTTTTTAAAAAATTTTTTTGAAAAAGGGATACTTTATAAAAAAAAAAAAGTTGAGAAACACTGATCTAGACAGTGCTTGTCCTGCCGTGAGGGCAGGGGATTGGACTTGATGACCTCTCAAGGTCCCTTCCAGTTTTATGAGTTCAGGCAGTCCCCGGGTTACATGGATCCGACTTACATCGGATCCCTACTTACAAACGGGGTGAGGCAACCCCGCACTAGCTGCTTCCCCCCAGCAGACCAGGGAGACACGAAGCTAGCGCCCCTCCCCCAGCAGACCAGGGAGACGCGGAGCGGCTTTTCTCAGCAGACACCTCAGCTTGAGAATAAAGGACTGAGGGAAGTGAGGTGTGAGAGAATAAAACTGAGCTCTGGAGAAATGTTTGGCTAGAGTTTCCCCTACAATATGTACCAGTTCCGACTTACATACAGATTCAACTTAAGAACAAACCTACAGTCCCTATCTTGTACGTAACCCGGGGACTTCCTGTATAGTCTTGTTGACTAGCCCTAAGTAGCAATCTTATCTGGAGCCATTTTATCAGGTCTTAAGTAAGGGCATAGAGCTTATAGCCACAAGACTGCAAGTCATTATCCAGTCTATCCCAGACAATTCCTCTCTCATTGCTATTTGGTAGCTTATGTGAAATTAGTTTGGTGGACTGATTTCTTTTCCCAGTGGACAGTGGGTTTAACACTAGTTGTCAGCTTTTTTGAAAGATTCAGCAGAAAGGCCAAAGACTGAGTGGGCTAGGGAAACCAAACATTGAATAATCATCAACATTATTTAATTGTACTTTCAGAGGTGATCCTACAGAAAATTATTGAAGCAATGTTTGTCCAAAATATACCTGTTATGGGGCTTTTAAAATGACTCCAGGACTGGCTCCTAAAATCACTTTCAATAGTTATGTAAAACATGATGTTAGGTATTTAGCTACTCTGGAACAAATATCTAATTAAACAGAAAACACTATTAGGAGTATGACACTAGCATTATATAAATTGATGGCATACCTCACTTGGAATTCTGTGCTCAGTACTCTGTCTAGAAAGGAACGAAATATAAATGAAGGGGTTTCAGAGAATAGTGATGAGAATGTCAACAGGCACAGACAAACTTCCATATAAAGAGAGGCTGAAAAGATTAACTGGTTAATAATTAGACTAATAAGACTTATAATTAGCCTTGTTAACACTGGTCCTACACTTGATAAGTAACTCCCTTCTTTTGATATGCTGGTACAAGAAACTCTCATCATTCTCAGTGGATGTGGGAATGCATTCATTGCGAATGGCAAAATTTGCAAATACTGGGAGTCATGGCTTCCGGACCCCACAGTGGGCTAGAGTGCATCCAGAACTTACCATAGGGTCCAGGAGCCACAGGGAAACCTGCAAACCAGGATAGGAGAACCACGAATAGCTATTCTACGAATCGAAAGGATCTCCAGTGTATACCTCTCTCCCCAACTCAATTATTTCCATTCCATCCATCTGACTAAATGGTTTTTACCCACAGAAGCTTATGCCCAAACAAATCTATTAGGGTATATCTACACTACAGCGCTATTTTGAATTAACTTTTTTCGAATTAGTTAATTTGAATAAGATAATTTGAAATAACGCATTTAGACCCAAAAACTAATTCGAAATAGTGTTTTGCTATTTCGATATAGATCATCCACACTGATTGGACGCTGGATCGCATTTAAGGGCAGCTGAAACCGGTTCCGGCAGGGCATCAGGTCAGTAGTTGCTTTGTGTGGCTGCTGTCTGAGGCTATCTGAGGCTCGTGTTTAAAGGGACCCCCCTGGACAGACGGTTCTTAGCTTTCCCGCTTGCTTGCCTACCTCGCCAAGGGACAGAAAAGCATTTTCCTCTCCGCCTGCTTCGGTAGCTCTCCTTTGGGACACCGCAGCACTTGGCACCATGGAACCAGAACCGCCCCTGGGCACTGTGGTGCTCATGCTGAACGTCTTGCTGCAAGCCTGCAGCAATTGCTGGAGGTTGCCTGGCACCTTCTGCTGCAGGCCAGCCTCCTGGCCCTCCCTCTGCCTCCCCTGGGGGCCCTGGAGGAGCGGCGCCCGGATGCCAGCTTGCCCTGCTCCATCTTGCATCTGGACACCAGCAGCGACTGGTGGGACCACATCATCCTGGAGTGCTGGGGAGGCCAACAGTGGACCCAGAACTTCAGGTTGAAGAAGGATACCTTCCTGGAGCTCTGTGAGTGGCTCTCCCCTGCTCTGCAGCGACGGGACACGCATATGAGGCCCGCCATTCCCGTCCTCAAGCGGTTGGCCATCGTCCTCTAGAAGCTCTCCACACTGGATAGCTACTGATCCGTCGGGGACCAGTTCAGTGTGGGGAGATCTACCGTTGGAGTGGTGCTCATGCAGGTATGGCACTCACCGGCCACTGAGCCAGGACAGGGGGCTTCAAGGAGGACATGGGCTGCCCCAGGGAAGAGGGGAAGAGGTGGTATAAGTGCCCTCCTCAGGAGAGGATGGTCCATCCTGGCCGCACTACAGACCGGCTGCAGTAGCCAGGATTGCAGCGGGGATTGCTCCTGAGAGTGGGACGCAGGGCAGTGGTGGGGAAAGAACACTCCAAACGGGCACCCCAGTGACCCTCAGTTTTGTGTGCCTCTCTGCAGGTGGTCAAGGCCATCAACAGAGTGCTACTCCGCAGAGTTGTCTGCCTCACCGACCCGGACGCGGTCATCCAGGGATTCGGCGCCCTCGGTTTCCCCAACAGCGGGGGAGAGAACACTTGACGGGATGCACATCCCCATCCGTTCCCCGGAACACCAGGCCTCCCTCTACATGAACAGGAAGGGCTACTTGTCCGTGATCATGCAGGCCATCTGTGACCACCGGGTCCAGTTCACGGACATCATTGTGGGCTGGCCCGGAAAGGCACATGATGCACGGGTGTACCACAACTCCTCCGTGTGCCAGAGGCTGCACACCTGGACTTTCTTCCCTGACCGCCACATCAGGGTCAGGGACATGGACATGCCAGTGTGCCTGCTGGGGGATGTGGCCTACCCCCTACAGCCCTGACTGATGAAGCCCTACACGGGACACCTCAGCCCCTCCCGGCAGGCCTTCAATGCCAGGCTCAGCAGGACCCGCATCATGATCGAGGGGGCCTTTGGCTGACTGAAAGCATGGTTTAGGTGCCTCCTTACCCACCTCTACCTTTCCTAGCAAAATATTCTGCACGTGGTGGCAGCGTGCTGTGTGCTTCACAATTTGTGTGAGAGGAAGGGGGAGGCTTTCCTGCCAGCTTGGATGGCAGAGGCTGACCACCTGGCTGGCCAGTATGCACAGCCCCGCATGGCTGCCAGCCGGGAGGCCCTGCGGGAGACTGGCCACATCCAGGAAGCCCTGCGGTAGAGCTTCCAGGCGGATGAGGACTGAAGTCCCCCTGGCGTGCCCCACTGGGGCCTGGGGCCTTACATTCCTCCCCCTCCTCCTTCCCCTTTCCCCTCCCTAACCTCCCTTCCTGATCTACAATAAAAACACCTCTGTTGCCACAAAAAACTCTCTTTATTTCACATAACTGGGGTGGGGGGAGGGTGGGAATGAGGATGGGAGAGGGACGGGGGGAAACCTGGGAGGAGGGAGCTGGACGGGGGAGGCAAGGGGAGGAAGGGGGAGAGGAAGCTCAGGATTGGGGGTCTTGCTGGCTCTCTGGTGTCGCAGCACTGTAGGTTCGGGAGTGTCGGGGGGAGTGGGTGTGAAGGGTGGGACAGGAGGGACAGGAGGTGCGGAAGAAGAGGGAGAGAGAGCAGGGGTGGGAGGAGGAAGGATAGGTGGGGTGGCCCACAGGGGCTGGAGCAGCAGGAGGCAGCAATCGGTCTGCCAAGACCTGCAGGTGGTCACGGAGGGCACGGCCCTGCTCCCGGAGCTCCCTCAAGCTCTCCCACCACGGCTGCAGGTCCATCCCTGCAACCACAGCTGCTGCCTCTGGAACTCTTCCAGGTTGCGGGTGCACCTGCTGGCCCAGATGCGGGTGGATGTTCCAGGTGGGCTGGTGCATCCTGCACTTGCTGGTGCTGCGGCTGTGGTGAAACAAGAGAAGTGATCAGTTCTCCATGGGGACGCAGTGGGTGAAACCCAGCCCCCCTCTGCAAGACGAGGATGGCAGGTCTCCGCACCATCACGTCCTGCTATCCCCGGGAGTGTGAGCTGGCCCAGGACTCTGCACCCCAGTCCCTGTGCTGCTTATAGTGTGGTGTGGCGGGGGGGGGGGGGGGGGGAGGAGGAAAAGGGGAGTTGTTACCTGTCTCTGTGTTGAGGGGGCATCTGGAGGGAGGGCAGTGTGCAGTGTCTCTCCCCGGGATATGGTTCCTGGGCTCCTCCTCCCCCTTCCCGCCCTGCAGAAGGGGACTGTGATGTCACTCACACGTGGAGGCCTCCCCGGCCTCGGATGGGCTGCTGATGGACTCTCAGGGATGACTCGGGGTTCCTGGGTGCAGGGCAGGCTCCCTGCAGGCTCCTGGCTGCCGTCGTCCTCCTCCTGCTCTTCCCCTGTGTCAGGGGCCCGGCCCTCTGCCCAAGGTCAATGATGACCGGGGGACACAGATTGTCTGACCCCCCAGGATGTGGTCCAAGGCCTCATGGTAGGGGCAGGCCTCCGGGTCAGCCCCTGGTTGGGAGGCCCTGGAATAGGCCTGCTGCTGTTCTTTAATTTTGCTGCGCACCAGCTCTTGGCTATTGTGACGGGGCAGAGGCGTCCTGCACTAAGGGCCCCTGGCTGACTGCCTGTTTGGCGGATCTCGGAGGAAAGCCGGGGGGCCCCGAGCGGAGCAAGCTGCGAACGGCCGCCCGTGCGGCGCCCTTGCAAGCCGCAAGCCAGCTGTTCGGCGGTGGCGCCCCGGACAGGAACTCCAGGGATCCCCTGGGACGTCACCAGGCGGGTGATGTCAACGGCTAGGCGCAGCCTACGCCACGCCGGGCGGGCCGCAGCATGGGGATTTAAACGCCCACTGGGAGCAAGACCGGGGGGAGTGCCGAGAGCGTCCTCCCCCGAGAGCAGCCGATGGATGGGCCCCAAACCGAGGAGGTAAGCCCCTACTCGGCGGCCCAGACTGGCGTGGGGAGAGGAAGCAGCCCAGGGCGGGCGAAGGGAGCCTGTGGACTGGTGTATTTCAGCTATGGCCTCGCCAGTTGGACCGGACGCGAGTCACGTCCGAGTCCTTAGGGCCCTGGGCTGGGGTCCGTGAGAGGGGGTGGGCCCAGACCCTCCTCTCCCCATCGCAGGAAGTGAAGCCTCCGGTGTTTTGAAGGAGACCCGGGGGATTGACAGTGAGATTAACTGGGATGCCGGGAGGCAATTTTGAGGGTGTTGGGATCACAAGACAGGGGTAATGGATGGGGGGATAACGGACAGACCCCCGCAGGTGAAGGGGGGCACGTTTACAGGTGGTGCAGAATGTGGGTAGCGTGAAGCCCCTGAGGGAAGGAGCGGTTTGGCGTTTATCAACCTCTTGCACCCCATAAGGTCCGGAGCAGTGAGATGGACCCCGCGAAGGTACTTGATTGGCTGATGGAAAATCAGCTGATGGAAAATCAGCGACAACACCAGCAACAGCAGGCCGTGCTCCTGCAGCAGCTCTCCACACAGCAACTGGAGCAGCAGAAGCAGCTCGTACATGACCTGGCAGAGCAATTTGAAGCACAGCAGGACCGGTGGAGACAACAGTACGCGCTGCCCCTGCTGACAGCCCCAGGGCTCGCGGCGGGGGAAGGCGCAGGAGGACCCCTACTGGCCCCCGTCCGGCTGTCAAAGATGGGGCCAGATGACGACCCAGAGGCCTTCTTGACTACATTTGAACGGGTCGCGTCTGCCTCCCGGTGGCCGGAGGATCAGTGGGCGACTATATTGGCACCGTACCTGACCGGGCCGGCCCAGATGGCTTACTGGAGCTTGGGAATCTGGGAGGCGCTTCATTATTACAAAGTCAAAGAAGCCGTGCTGGATCAGCTCGGCATCAACTCTGAGACGTACCGGCAGAAGTTTCTAAAGGAATGATACACGACAGGAGACCGGCCACGTGCCGTGGCCCAGAGGCTAAGAGAAGCAGCCTGGCGCTGGCTGGAGCCGGAGCAGCAAACGGGGGCCCAGGTCGCAGAGAAGGTAGTGCTTGAGCAATTCTTGAGTATTTTGCCTGTAGGAGGCCAACAGTGGGTGAGGAGACAGCACCCGTAGACCCTGGAAGAAGCCGTAACCCTTATGACGGACTACGAGGCCGCTGAATCGGCCGAGGGCTTAGGGAAGACGGACTGCATCCCTCCGACCCCAAAGGGGGAGACCGGGAAGCCTACCAGACCTCGGGGACACCCCGAAGAAACCCCGATGCAGAGAGCCGGGAGGCCCGAGACCCGGAGGTTGGCGCCCGCCTGGATGATGCCCGGAAGACGGCCCCCGCCAAAACCTCCACAGCAACCTGCTATCGGGGAGACAACCACGGGGGAAACAACCCCGACCAAGGGGGCGTGTTTCTTCTGCGGAGAAGAGGGGCACTTCCAACGAGAGTGTCCTTACATGGATTGCACCTACGCCCAGGCCTTGGCCGGGGGCCACCCGCAGGACGGAGGAGCGGTGGTGCGGATCACAAGAGCGGTGCAGATCGAAGGCCAGCAGGTGGAAGCTCTGATAGACTCGGGCTGCAGCCAAACAATTGTCCGGGAGGATCTGATAGGACCCCGGGGTTCCCAAGGACCACCAGTGATGGTCCAGTGCATCCACGGTGACATACACTAGTATGCGATGGCCTGGGCTCAGATAGTGGACGGGGTCCACGAAAGCTGGGTCTTCGTGGTGGTGTCCCCTAAATTGGTCTATCTGACCCTACTTGGACGCCACTGGGAGGGGTTTCGTTGCGTGGTGGGCGAATGGGGACAGCCACCGAGCCCCGAGGGAGCTGAAGGCATGCTGGGTGAGCGCAGGGAACCCGCCAACAACCCCGAAAGCAGTGAAAGGAGGTCCGCGGCACCTCCCAGGGGGGAGGAACCTCCGCTCGACAAATATGCCCTGAACCTCTGGGACGGCGACTTCCTCCAACAGCAGAGGAAGGACCCCACCCTGCAGCACGCTTGGGCGGTGGCCAGAGAAGCCAACAACACGGAAGACGAGAATGCGGCCCCCCGGCACGGCCCGTTCTTTGAGGTATGTCAAGATCGGTTGTACCGGGTAACGGAGGGGGTGGAAGAGTACGGGACCCTTAGACAGCTGCTGATCCCGACCCAGTATCGACGCCCACTGATGGTCCTAGCCCACGCCAACCCCTGGTCAGTGCATTTGGGTTACGAAAAGACAGTGCGTAGGATCCTCCAGCGGTTTTATTGGCCGGGCGTTTACTGGGAGGTCAAAGACTTTTGCCTGTCCTGCCCGGAATGCCAACAAGTAAGCCCAAGGGGGGTCCCTAAGGCCCCACTAGTGCCCCTACCAATCATAGGCGTTCCCTTTGAACGAGTGGCCATGGACATAGTTGGCCCGCTAGAAAAGACAACTACCAGGTGCCAATATATTCTGGTGGTCCTAGACTACGCCACCCGGTACCCCAAGGCAGTCCCCTTGAGAACAACGACTGCCAGGGTGTTAGCTACCGAGTTGGTGAGAATTTTCTCCCGGGTGGGGATACCCCAGGAGATACTCACGGACCAGGGGATGAACTTTATGTCCCGCCTCCTAGCGGAGCTGTGCCGACTATTGCAAATCCGTACTTTACGGACGTCCGTTTACCACGCCCAGACGGACGGCCTAGTTGAACGTTTCAACAGAACCTTAAAGAGTATGTTGAGGAAGTTCGCAGAACAGGACCCCTGAGCCTGGGACCGTCTGTTGCCCGCCCTAATGTTTGCGGTGAAGGAGGTTCCCCAGGCTTCAACAGGGTTCTCCCCCTTTGAGCTTCTCTATGGGCGACAACCTCAGGGGATTCTAGATATTGTGCGAGAGAATTGGGAAGCCCAGGAAACCAGGGTGAAGGGCTCGATCCCCTATATCTTAGAATTCCGGCTGAAGTTAAGAACCCTTGGGGACTTTGCCCAGTGGCACCAACGGGAGGCCCAGAACAGGCAGGCCGCCCATTACAACATCGGTACCCGCTTGAGGACCTTCGAGCCGGGGGATCGAGTCCTGCTCCTGTTATCCACACAAGATTCAAAACTATTGGTGAAATGGCAAGGACCCTTCGAAGTAGTCAGACGGGTGAGAGAAGTCGACTACGAGGTGCGCCTGACCGGGCCGCGCAGGGAAACGAAGATCTACCACATCAACCTATTGAAGGCCTGGAGGAGTCAGGAGGGGCTGACGGGGGATAACGTCAAAGAAGACATCGACTTGGGCCGCCGTAGCCCCAGAACCCAGAGTGGGCCGGGAACTGACACCAGTTCAGAAAAGGGAACTAGGACAGCTGCTCCAAGCCTATGGAGTCGTGTTGACCGACCAGCCCGGGGGTATGACCCGAGCATACCACCATAGGGTATGTCTACACTACAAAGTTAATTCGAACTAACATACGTTAGTTCGAATTAACTTTGATAGGCACTACACTAGCGCTCCGCTAGATCTAACTTAATTCGAACTAGCGGAGCGCTTAATTCGAACTAGGTAAACCTCATTTTACGAAGACTAACGCCTACTTCGAATTAGCTAGTTCGAATTAAGGGCTGTGTAGCCACTTAATTCGAACTAGTGGGAGGCTAGCCCTTCCCAGCTTGCCCTGGTGGCCACTCTGGCCAACACCAGGCAAACTCTACTGCCCCCCTCCCAGCCCCGGAGCCCTTAAAGGGCCACGGGCTGGCTACACTGTTTGTGCCAGTTGCAAGCCTGCCAGCACCTAGCCAGCAGAGCCTGCACCTGCCACAAAATGAGCCAGCCACCCGAGGACACCCAGCCCTCCACTGCTCCCCAGGACCAGCCTGGCGGCTCCCAAGAGCCTGCCCGGGGACGCAAGAGTTGGGCACCCACTTGGTCAATTGTGGAGATCGTGGACCTCATCCAGGTTTGGGGGGAAGCCTCCAATGTCCATGATCTCCGCACTAGCCACAGGAACACGGCCGTCTACAGCCGCATGGCTGCCAGCCTGGCCACCAGAGGCCACCAGCGCAGCCGGCAGCAGGTCCGCTGCAAAATTAAGGGCCTGCAGCAGTCCTACTCCCGGGCCTGCCAGCCAGGGGCCGACCCAGAGGCATGCCCCCACTTTCAGGCTCTGGACCGCATCCTCAGGGCTCACGCCGTCAATGCCCCCCGAGTGGTGATTGACCCTGGGGCAGAGGGACCACTCCCGGACACGGAGGAGGAGGAGCCGGAGGATGCCGAGAGCCAGGAGCCTGCCAGGAGCCTGCCCAGGACCCAGGACCCCTGAGGCACCCCACTGAGCACGTCTCCTGTGTCGTCCGAGGCTGGGGAGGCCTCCACCTGTGAGTATCATCATGCTCCCCTTATGTGAATGGGAGGGTGGGGGGGAGAGGGAGCCCAGGGACCATGCGCCTGGGCCTTGCCCACCATGGAGAAGCAGCTGGGTGTCATGCAGGGGCCCTGGCCTTGCAGAGGGGGGCTGGGTTTCACCCACCTGGGCCCAGGGAGAATTGACCGCTGCTCTTATTTCACCACAGCCGCAGCACCGGGGACTGCAGGGCGCACCACCCCGCTTGCAACAGCCGCCTGCGCCTGAGCCAGCAGGAGAGCCAGGAACCAGGAGGAGTACCAGCGGTGGCACCTCTGGTTCCTGAAGCGGCTGCTCCGCAATCAGGAGCACTGGGTCTGGGAGGACCTTCGGCTGTGCCAGCGAAGTTTGGAGGTGCTGCAGGAGCAGAGCCGTGCCCTCAGAGGCCACGTCCAGACCCTGGTCGACAGGTTCCTGCCTCCTCCTGCTCCAGCTCCTGCAGCTGCCCTAGCTCTCGCTCCTCCTCCCACCCCTGCTGCCCCTGCTCCCCCTGCTCCCCCTGCCCCTGCTCCCCCTCCCACTTCCTCCGCCCCCCCGTCCCTCCTGCCCCACCCTCCACACCCGCTCCCCGCCGAGGTTCCCGCACCCACAGTGTTGCGAGACGGGAGAGCCAGCCGGAGCCCCAAGCCTGAGCTTTCCCTTCCCTTCCTCCCCTTCCACCTCCTTCCAGCTCCCCCGTCCCAGGTTTCCCTCTCTCCTCTTCCACCCTCACTCCTCCCACCCCCACCCCAGTTATGTACAATAAAAAGAGATTCTGTTTGCCAAAACAGGTGTCTTTATTTTACATTACTTAGGAGGGGCGGTTAGGGAGGGGAAAGGGGAAGGGGGGGAGGGTGGAAGGCAGCCCCAGTGGGGCATGCAGGGAGAGTTCAGTCCTCCTACTCCACCTGGAAGCTCTCCCGCAGGGCTTCCCGGATCCGGATGGCCCCCCGCTGGGCTTCCCGGACAGCGGCGGTGCGGGGCTGAGCGTACTGGCCAGCCATGCGGTCAGCCTCAGCCATCCAGGCTGGTAGGAAAGCCTCCACCTTTCGCTCACACAAATTGTGTAGCACAGACCATGCTGCCACCACGGGAGGGATATTGTGCTTGGCGAGGTCGAGGCGGGTGAGGAGGCACCTAAATCGGGTTTCAGTCACCTGAAGGCCCCCTCGATCATGATGCGGGCCCTGGTCAGCCTCACATTGAAGGCCTGGCGGGAGGGGTTGAGGTGCCCCATGTAGGGTTTCATGAGCCAGGGCTGTAGGGGGTAGGCCGCATCCCCCAACAGGCAGACGGGCATGTCCACGTCCCCGACCCTGATGTGGCAGTCGGGGAAGAAGGTCCCGGCCTGCAGCCTCTGGCACACAGAGGAGTTCTGGTACACCCGTGCGTCGTGTGCCTTGCCAGACCAGCCCGCATTAATGTCCGTGAACTGTCCCCGGTGGTCACACACGGCCTGCAGGATCACGGAGAAGTACCCCTTGCGGTTCATGTACTGGGATGCCTGGTGTTCTGGGGCACAGATGGGGATGTGCATCCCGTCGATGGCCCCCCCGCAGTTGGGGAAGCCGAGGGCGCCGAACCCCCAGATGACGGCATCCGGGTCGGCGAGGCGGACCACCCTGCGGAGTAGCACCCGGTTGATGGCCTTGACCACCTGCGGAGAGACACAGCAAAGCACGAATCAGTGGGGCGCCCGGGTGGCTGGGAGTGTTCGTGCCCTGGCAGTGCCCCGCACCCCACTCCCGGAAGCAACCCCCCAGGGCGGCGTGTAGTACGGCTGAGAGAGACCGGCCCCTCCGGTGCGGGGCACTTTTGCCTCCTTCTCCTCTAGCCCCCGTTTTCCCTGGGGCGGCCCATCCCCTCCTTGCAGCCCCCCGTCGCCCTTGGTCCAGTGGCCAGTAAGTGCCGTACCTGCATGAGCACCACTCCGACGGTGGATCTCCCCACGCCGAACTGGTTCCCGACGGATCGGTAGCTGTCTGGCATGGAGAGCATCCAGAGGGCGATGGCCACACGCTTCTGGAGGGGGATGGCGAGCCTCAGGCGAATGTCCCTTCTGCGCAGAGCAGGGGCGAGCCACTCGCAGAGCTCCAGGAAGGTGTCCCTCTTCATTCTGAAGTTCTGGGTCCACTGTTGGTCTCCCCAGCTCTCCAGGATGATGAGGTCCCACCAGTCGCTGCTGGTGTCCAGACGCCAGAGGCGGCGGGGCACGCCGGTGCCCGGGCGCCGCTGCATCTGCACCATGGCCCCCAGAGTGGCCAGGCGGAGAGGCAGGGAGCTGACGTGCACCAGGTGGTGCACGGCAGCCTCCACCCATAGCTGGCAGGCTTGCAGTAGCAAGTCCAGAAACTGCACCAGAAAGTGCAGGGGGAGCTCTGGCTCCATGTTGCCACCTGTGGCGGTGTCCCCGAAGGGAAGCACCGACACACACGGGCGCAGAGATCAACGCTTTGCTGTCCCTCGGCGAGGTAGGCAAGCAAGCAGGAAAAGCTGAGAACCGGCTGTCCAGGGGGGTCCCTTTAAGCACGAGCCTCAGATAGCCTCAGACAGCAGCCACACAAAGCAACTACTGACATGATGCCCTGCCAGAACCGGTTTCAGCTGCCGTTAAATGCGCCCCTGCGTCCAATCAGTGTGGACGCACTAGTTCAAATTAGCAAAACGCTAATTCGAACTAGTTTTTAAGTCTAGCTGCGCTAGTTCGAATTAGCTTAGTTCGAATTAACTAAGTTAGTTCGAATTAGCGTTGTAGTGTAGACATACCCATATAGACACCGAGCCCGGGAAAACGGTGAGAGAGGCCATTCGGCCCCTGCCAAGAAAGGTCTGGGAAACGGTAAGAGAGGAGGTCCAGAAGATGCTCCGGTGGGAGGTGATTGAGGAGTCCCACAGCGACTGGCGGAGCCCAATCGTATTGGTCCCGAAACCCGACGGTTCGATATGTTTCTGTATCGACTTTAGAAAAGTTAACAGCATCTCACATTTCGATGCCTACCCGATGCCAAGGGTCGATGAACTCTTAGACCGCCTGGGCCACGCCCGCTATCTATCAACGATAGACCTAAGCAAGGGGTATTGGCAAATCCCTCTCACCACATCCGTGAGAGAGAAAACAGCCTTCTCCACGACCTTCGGGTTGTACCAATTCATACGTATGCCGTTCGGCTTACATGGGGCGGTGGCCACGTTCCAGCGGCTGGTAGATAAGGTACTAAAAGACCATTGATCGTACACCGCCGCATATATCGACAACATCGTCGCATACAGTGAAACCTGGGAGGAACACCTGAAGAGGCTTCAGGCCGTCCTGAAAACGTTGAAGGGAGCAGGACTCACAGCAAACCCCAACAAATGCCGGTTTGGAGAACGAGAAGTGACATACCTCGGTTACACAGTGGGGCGCAGGAAGGTAAACCCCCTAGTCGACAAAGTAGAGACACTGCGGGAATATCCGCCACCAAAAACCAAGAGACAGGTCCGTCAATTCTTGGGTCTAGCTAGCTATTATAGACTATTGGTACCCCATTTCGCGTCGCTAGCGGCCCCCCTAACGGACCTGACCCAAAAAGCGTGCCCGAACAAGGTGGTGTGGACAGAGGCCTGCGAGAAGGCCTTCCAGACACTTAAAAAAGAGCTTGACCGGCGGCCCCATCCTAACACAGCCAGATTTTGACAAACCCTTTATCGTCCAGACAGACGCCTCAGAGGCGGGGTTGGGGGTGGTCCTATCCCAGGAATGTATATTAGCTGCAAGCTGTTCCCCTGTGAGTGTAGATACTCAACCATAGAGAAAGAAGCCCTGGCTGTAAAATGGGCGATAGAGACGCTCCGATACTATTTGTGGGGCAGCCGATTCACGGTAATGACAGATCATGCCCCACTACGGTGGCTGCAAAATATGAAAGACTCAAACACCAGGATCATGCGCTGGTATCTCTCTTTGCAGTCATACGCGTTCGATATGGTCCACCGAGCCGGAGCTAAGCACGCGAACGTGGACTTCTTCTCCCGAAAAGATGGCTCCCGGACCTGGGGGTAAAGGGACCTTTAAAGGGGGAGGTATGTGACGGGGCAGAGACGCCCCACATTAAGGGCCCCCGGCTGACCGCCTGTTTGGCGGATCTCAGGGGAAAGCCGGGGGGCCCCGAGCGGAGCAAGCCGCGAGCGGCCGCCCATGTGGCGCCCTCTCAAGCCGCAAGCCGCTGCACCAGCTGTTCGGCGGCAGCGGCGGCGGCGCGCCAGAAGGGAACTCCAGGGATCCTCTGGGACGTCACCAGGCGGGTGACGTCAACGGCTAGGCGCAGCGCCGGACCGGAAATGCACCCACGCCACACCGGGCGGGGCCACGCCGGTGGGCTGCGGCGCGGGGATTTAAACGCCTGCTGGGAGTGAGACCAGGAGGGAGTGCTGAGAGTGTCCTCCCCCGAGAGCAGCCGACGGATGGGCCCCAAGCTAAGGAGGTAAGCCTCTACTCGGCGGGCCAGACCGGCGTGGGGAGAGGAAGCAGCCCAGGGCGGGCGAAGGGAGCCTGCGGACTGGCGTATTTCGGCTACGGCCTCGCCAGTCGGACCGGACGCGAGTCACGTCCGAGTCCTTAGGGCCCTGGGCTGGGGTCAGTGAGAGGGGGTGGGCCCGGACCCTCCTCTCCCCACCGCGGGAAGTGAAGCCTCCGGTGTTTCGAAGGAGACCCGGGGGATTGACAGTGTGATTAACTGGAACGCCGGGAGGCGATTTTGAGGGTGTTGGGATCACAAGACAGGGGTGACGGACGGGGGGATAATGGACAGACCCCCGCAGGTGAAGGGGGGCACGTTTACAGCTATGCATGTGGCCTGTGGTGGCCAGGCTGTCAGCCATGCGGCTGTAGACAGCTGCATTCCTGTGCCTATTGCAGAGATCGTGGGCATTGGAGACCCCTCCAAATCTCAATGAGGCTTACGATCTCCGCACTTGACCAGGAAGGCGCACGCCTTTTGCGGCCCCTGGCAGGCTCCTGGGAGCTGCCAGCCTGGTCCTGGGGAACGGTGGAGAGCTGGGTGGCAGAGGGTGGCTGGCTTATGGTGTGCTAGGTGCACGGTCTGCTTCCTGGGTGCTGGCAGGCTGGCAACTGGCACAGGCACTGTGGCCAGAGTCTGCCCCTTTAAGGGCTCCGGGACTAGGGGGAGAGCAGACAAGTTTTCCTGGTTTGGCCCAGAGTGGCCACCAGGGCTCCCTGGGAAGGGCTGGAGGCCCCCTAATTTGAAATAAGTGTCTACACAGCACTTATTTCGAATTAGGTGTTATTCCTCATAGAATGAGGTTTACCTAATTCAAAATAAGGGCTCCGCTATTTCAAATTTATTTCAAAATAGCGGTTTGTATGTGTAAACAGCTATTACAGTTCATTCGAAATAACGTCTGTTATTTTGAATTAACTCTGTAGTGTAGACATACTCTTAGGCTACGTCTACACTGGCCCCTTTTCCGAAAGGGGCATGGTAATTTCAGAGATCGCAATAGGGAAATCCGCGGGGGATTTAAATATCCCCTGCGGCATTTAAATAAAAATGTCCGCCGCTTTTTTCCGGCTTTTAGAAAAGCCGGAAAAGAGCGTCTACACTGGCCCCGATCCTCCGGAAAAAGCGCCCTCTGGAATAAGATCCTCCGGAAAAGGGCGCTTTTTCCGGAGGATCGGGGCCAGTGTAGACGCTCTTTTCCGGCTTTTCTAAAAGCCGGAAAAAAAGCGGCGGACATTTTTATTTAAATGCTGCGGGGGATATTTAAATCCCCCGCGGATTTCCCTATTGCGATCTCTGAAATTACCATGCCCCTTTCGGAAAAGGGGCCAGTGTAGACGTAGCCGTTGTCTTTAAGGTGCCACAGGACTCCTCATTGTAATTGAAAAGACTGGCACTGTTTAGAGAGGAAATGAAAAAGGAAGGACATGATAAAGGCACACAAAGTAATGAATGGCATAGAGAAGGTAGATAGGATGAATAGGCATGCCCATTTTCATAATGCAAGTTCAAGAGAACATTCAATGAAATCAAAAGGCAACACATTTAAAACTGATAAAAGGATATACTTTTTCACAGTTAGCTTGTGGAATTCTTTTACAACATACAAGAGACTAAGAATTTAGTACTTTTCAAGTAATTGTTTGACATTAGAATAGTTAATAAGAATATCCAGAATGACAAAAAAACGGGTAAGAAAACAAGAGTTTTGGATTGTGGTAATCTCTAGCTGACAGAAAAGAAACTTTCCCTGTGGACAGCACAAAGAAAAAATCATGCTTCCCAGGACTGTAAATTCTAATATCATCTTCTTCTTCTTCTACTACTACTACTACTACTACTACTACTAGTAGTACTACTAAACCCTTGTACTCCAAGGCTGTGTCTAGACTGCATCCCTTTTCTGTAAAAGGGATGCAAATTAGACACATCGCAATTGCAAATGAAGCGGGGATATAAATCCCCCCCCCCGCTTCGTTTGCATAAACATGGCTGCCGCTTTTTTCCGGCTTGGAGCTTTGCCGGAAAAAAGTGCCAGTCTAGACAGGGATCTTTCAGAAAATAAAGCCTTTTCCGAAAGATCCCTTATTCCTTATTTTAAGAGGAATAAGGCTTCCCAGACGGCGGCGGTGCGGGGCTGAGCGTAGTGGCTGAGCGTATCGTCACGCCTCATTTACATACTTAATTAGCTGCCATTTTTGCACAAGGGGCTTTTGCATAAAAAGGAGCCGTCTACACGCTCCTTTTTGCGCAAAACCCCTCCTTGAGCAAGAGCCGTTCTGCTGCTTTTTTTCAGGTAGAACGGCTCTTGCGCAAGAGGGGGGGTTTGTGCAAAAAGCTGCTGTGTAGACGGCTCCTTTTCGTGCAAAAGCCCTTTGTGCAAAAATGGCGGCTCATGAAGTATGCAAATGAGGGATGGTGATATTCACTGCTTTGCCTCATTTGCATATTCTCTTGCGCAAGAGGGGGTAGTCTAGACATAGCCTAGCAGATTAGTAAAGATTAATAAGTAGCAGATTGAAGAGCGTGTAGTAAAGAACTGTACAAATTATGAGACAGCTGGAGAAAATGACTTACAAGAAGAAACTTAAAGACTGAGAGGTTCCTTGATTACAGTGTTTAAGTACCTATACAGGGAGAAAATACTAGTTACTAAATGACACTTTAACTAGTAGACAAAGGCATAAGGAAAAACAGCTAAAGCCAGATACTGGAAATCAGGCACAAATTTCTCATTGTGAGAATAATTAACCATTGGAACAAATTACCAAAGGAAGTGGTAGAATTTCTATCTCTTGATGTCTTCAAATCAAGACTGGGTGCCTTTTGGAAGGTACGCATTCAACACAAATGATTAGATTAATCAAAGGGGTAACTGGGTGGTATTTAAAAGGTCTGAGATCCGGGAGAACTGATTAGATGATCTAATGGCCTTATGGCCTTACATTCTAGGAATCTATATTTGAGGGTTTTGAGAGCAAACATACTACAATGGGAACCAAAAAGACCATTTACCCAGAATAAAGGGAGAGCCACAAGCCCTCCTCCTCCCTCTCTGTGAACTTTGTCATTGGGAAAATAAGCACATAAAGACAGAGTTTTTCTCAATAGACGGTGACTGTGGAAATACATGGCCTTGCTTAGTCTTGGGAGCTGGGTCACCCAGAAGGATACTACAGCTATGCCGCTAAAAAGAGAGATAGTGATAGACCTACATGTCAGTAAGAGTGAGCTGGCTTACTACAGATGGTGGGATTCATTTAGGATCATTTACCTGTGTCCCTGGGCACTCTCAGACATTTCCCTTGTCTACAATGCCTTTACAAGTCATAGGAAAGAAACAATGACCCAGGGAATCTCAGTCATTGTCCTGGCCAGAAGTCTGGGAGACAGATTTGGTACCAGGAAATGCTCAACGGATCAAGGATCTTACTCAACTTCACAGCACAGCAAAAGTTGCAGATAAGCAGCAAAAGGGAAAGTATGTGACAACTTAATGAGGTTGTGGTAACTTGGCCAGATCCTTATCTGTTGGGAATAAGTGTATCTCCATGGAACTATGCTGATTTACATGAGTTGAATATCTAACCCATGTTTGGTTGGTTGGTTTTTAATTATTTGCTTGAGTCCTGCAGTGGCTCTTTTAGCAGAGGGTAATTCAGATCTGGCAGGAGCAAGCGGGAGCTCACATAGAATGGCAATTGTGAGGTTGCTGATTCTGTGCTAATTTGAAACATCTGAGTGTTGAGTGTCACTTTCACACCTAACAGCTGCCCCTGCCTGTTCCCTGTAGTCATCCAGTTCTGTCAGAATGATAAGGTCCTGGAACTGTATTTGTGCTGCTGTCATTTTTTACTTTGGAAATTTGTGAGAGAGCTTTTTATATTGACATATTAAAAATACTTGCAAACTTCACCTAGTGGATAAAATACAGTAATCTATGGGCAAACTAGTTCTGTACAACAGGCAAACACCACATATCTTTGTAACTGTCAGACCAGGGCCTCATTCTTCCAGGTTATTATTGCATCTGAATTTGGAATCTAAACTCTGAGGCTACGTCTACACTAGCCAGTCTTGCACAAGAATATATGCAAATGAGGCAAAGTGGTGAATATTGCCACACATCATTTGCATACTTAATGAGTCACCATTTTTGCACATAAGCGGCAGAATAGCTCTTGCGCAAAAAACCCCTCTTGCGCAAGAAGGGGCAGTCTACACTGCTCCTTCTTGCACAAAAGCCCCTTGCACAAAAAAGGCAGTTTAAGTATGCAAATGAGGCACAGCAATATTCACCGCTTTGCCTCATTTGCGTATGTTCTTGTGCAGACTGGCCAGTGTAGATGTAGCCTGATCAGAGTTGAAATTTGTGTAGTTGTGTGGGAGTTCTTTTTGGGACTGGGAGGACAAGGAGTTTTCTTTCTTCACAGTGGAGCAACTTAGGCTATGTCTATACAACACAGTTTACAACTGCCTGAGATGAACCACTGTAAGGTGCCCTGTTTGGCTGCTCTCTCACACAAGGAGAGATCTCCTGTGACAAAGTAAAACCAACCCCAACAAGAGACTGTAGCTTTGCTATCGGGAGCACAACTCCCATTGACACATCAGCACTTTGCATCATGAACATTTTTGTCATTCAGGGGGCTGTAACACAGTGAGCTCCCACTGGCATAGCGCCTCCTGCTGTGCATTTGGGAATTTGCTCAATTCAGCCCTGGAGCACCCCCTTTTGGCCAGTGTCTCATCTATTGTTACCTGTTTACGTTGATGGTTCTGCCACCTCACATTGGTGCCTGCAGCCCTCCCAGACCACAGCACCCTTCCCTCTTGGTACTGTCCTGCTGCAGTGCCCCCACACTCAAGGACCCTTCCTCTCAGGGAATCCCCAACTTCCTAGCTACATCCAGGCTGTGTCTACGTTGCCATGATTTTGTGCAAAAGCAGGTGCTTTTGTGCAAAAACATGCTGCCTGTCTACACTGGCATGGAGTTCTTGTGCAAGAACACTGATATTGTAATGTATGAAATCAGTGCTTCTTGAGAAAGAACTATGATGCTCCCACTCAGGAATAAGCCCTCTTGCACAACTGTTCTTGCACAAGAGGCCAGTGTAGACAGGCAACATGAATTTCTTGCGCAAGAAAGCCCTATGGTTAAAATGGCCATCGGAGCTTTCTTGCGCAAGAGAGCGTCTATACTGGCACGGATGCTCTTGCCCAAAAGCACATCTCTTGTGCAAAGGCACATGCCAGTGTAGATACTCTCTTGCGCAAATACTTCAATGCAAGAACTCTTGTGTTAAAGAGTACTTGCGCAAGATCATGCCAATGTAGATGTAGCCCCAGACTGCTCTCTCTTGCACAAGAAAATATACAACTAAGGCAAAACAGTGAATATTGCAGCTCATTTGCATACTTAATGAGCCAACATTTTTGTGCAAGGGGCTTTTGTGCAAAAAGGCACCATCTACACAGCTCCTTTTTGCATAACCCCTCTTGTGAAAGAGCCGTTATGCCGCTTTTTTTTCCAGGAAGGACAGCTCTTGTGCAAGAGGGGTTTTTTGCACAAAAAGGAGCCGAGTTTTGCACAAAAATGGCAGCTCATGAAGTACGCAAATGAGGTGCAGCAATATTCACCCCTTTACCTCATTTGCATATTTTCTTGCACAAGATGGGGCAGTCTAGACGTAGCCCCTGGCTACGTCTACACTGGCATGAATTTCCGGAAATGCTTTTAACGGAAAAGTTTTCCATTAAAAGCATTTTCGGAAAAGCACATCTAGATTGGCAGGATGCTTTTCTGCAAAAGCACTTTTTGTGGAAAAGCGTCTGTAGCCAATCTAGACGTGGTTTTCCGCAAAAAAGCCCCAATCACCATTTTCGCGATCAGTGCTTTTTTGCGGAAAACACTACTGTGCTGTCTACACTGGCCGTTTCGGGCAAAAGTCTCGGAAAAAGACTTTTGCCCGAATGGGAGCAGCATAGTTTTTCTGGAAAAGCACTGATGATTTTACGTTAGACCGTTAGTGCTTTTCCAAAAATTCAAGCGGCCAGTGTAGACAGCTGGCAAGTTTTCCCGGAAAATCAGATGATTTTCTGGAAAAACTTGCCAGTCTAGACACAGCCCCTATGTCCACCTTGCCTCAATGACTCTACTGCCAGTCTTCATCTAGTCCCTGCTAACTGCAGTCATTAATCGGTGGCAAAGGGTGTAGGCCTGTTGTCTTCTCCTGTCCTGGCTCTCTCCCTGCAGCCCTAGTAACTTCAGCCCCTACAGCATGGAAGTGAGGTCAGGCCTAAGCCCCCCAACTCTCCTTGCCTTTCCCCAGCACAGCTCTGCCTCAGAAAGCCCCTCATTTCCCTAACAGCCAGCTCCCTCCCACTCAACAGCTAGAACAAGAGTGAGTGAGTCTTTACCTGGAAGGAACCCTTATTTATACAGCCCTCAGCTGGCCTTATTTGGCTGCTACCTGCTACAGCTGCTTGTTTCACAGCCCCAGCTTGCACCTAGGGCTGGATTTAACCCTTTTTAGGCCAGTGTGGGAGCAGATGCTCCATCACAGGGGCCTTAATCTGTATTATCTCGAGTTTGAGAGGGAGGAGAATCTGAATTAGTTAGGCTTCTCCCCCAGCTTATCCGACCCCATTAGAATCTGTGCTGAAAGGAAGGAAGGAATCTATCACAGAGGGTGCACTCCCCATTTCTACTATTATCTCAGATGTGGGCATGTCTACACTGTAACTGAAAGTGTCCTTGTGGCTCAGGTAGACTTCTCTTGCTCGCTTTAATCCAGCTGAAACAAAAAACAGGACTATGTAGCACTTTAAAGACTAAAAAGATGGTTTATTAGGTGATGAGCTTTCATGGGCCAGACCCACTTCCTCAGATCAAATAGTGGAAGAAAATTGGCACGACCATATATACCAAAGGATACAATCAAAAAATGAACACATATGGAAAGGACAAATCACATTTCAGAACAGAAGGGAGCTGGGGGGGAGGTAAATGTCTGTGAGCTAATGATATTAGAGGTGATAATTGGGGAAGCTATCTTTGTAATGGGTAAGGTAATTAGGGTGATTGAGACAATGCCCTTTCTGGTTGAAATGGCTTATGCCAGAGCTGTTTCACTACCATTTTTAGCTGTGCTAGGTAGATCAAAGCTAGAATGGGTATGTGCACTTTGAGCTGTAATCAGACTTCTGATTGCAATCTAGAGTTGGACATATCCTGTGGTTCACAGGCTCAGTCACACTCCCTGTGCTCAAAGAAGTTGGGGGTAAAAGATGGCCTTAATTATTCCTACCTTCAAAGCCTAGCTGAGTCTGAAAGCTAGTAAGGGTATGTCTACACTACCACCCTAGTTCAAACTAGGGTGGTTAATGTAGGCAACCAGAGTTGCAAATGAAGCCCGGGATTTGAATTTCCCAGGCTTCATTTGCATATTGCCGGGCGCCGCCAATTTTAAATGTCTGCTAGTTCGGACTCCGTGCCCACGGCTACACGCGGCATAAACTAGAAGTAAAGGTAGTTCGGAATAGGAAGCCCAATCCGAACTACCTAGTTTCTGCAGCGTGTAGCCGCGGGCATGGAGTCCGAACTAGCGGACATTTAAAAATGGCGGTGCCCGGCAATATGCAAATGAAGCCCGGGAAATTCAAATCCCGGGCTTCATTTGCAACTCTGGTTGCCTACATTAACCACCCTAGTTCGAACTAGGGTGGTAGTGTAGACATACCCTCAGGGTATGTCTACACTACCCTTCTAGTTCGAACTTGGAGGGTAATGTAGGCATACCACACTTGCAAATGAAGCCCGGGATTGGAATTTCCCGGGCTTCGTTTGTATAAGCGGGGAGCTGCCATTTTTAAAACCCCGCTGGTTCGAACCCCGTGCAGCGCGTGAAATGAGGAGTAACGGTAGTTCGAACTAGGAAGCCTAGTTCGAACTACCTAGTTCGTGCCCCGTGTAGCCGCGCTGCACGGGGTTCGAACCAGCGGGGTTTTAAAAATGGCGGCTCCCCGCTTATGCAAACGAAGCCCGGGAAATTCAAATCCCGGGCTTCATTTGCAAGTGCGGTATGCCTACATTACCCCGCTAGTTCGAACTAGCGGGGTAGTGTAGACATACCCTCAGTGATTAACAGTGGATAGTCACTCATCTCTCTTGCTCCCTCTGTTTTTCATTCGTTCAGTATTTCCTGGCCACTCTGTTTATTATTATTCAAAAGTGAGTGGGATTTGGCTGAGTAAGGAATGAGTAAAATTGGAGTAGGGGGTTCAGGATTTAGAACATGCCCATTTCACATAGGGTACCTAAATTTCTTATACTGCATTTCAAAGAAGAGAGAAATTATCAAAACAGACCTCTCCGAAAGCAACAGCACCTGATATAGAAGAGCTTGTATCTGGTATAGAAGAGTTTATATCTGATTCCTTACACATATCCACATCTGACTTTAATTCTTGACTCATAGTCCACTTGAGGTTTTAGGGGTTATGGTATGTCTACACAGCATGATTATTTCAAAATAAGCTATTTCAGAATTTTTTAGCATCTATACACAAAATGCTCATCAAAATAGCACTGATTGGATGCTGAATTGCATTTAAGGCCATCCAGAACCACTTCAGGCAGGGCATCAGGACAGCAGTTACTTCCTGGAGCTTCTGCCTGAGACTATCTGAGACTCATGCTTAAAGGGATCCCCTGTACAGCCACGTCTCGGGTTCTTTTCCTTTTTGCATGCCTCTCTGAGAGAAAGCAAAGCCTTTTCTCTGACTGAAGTGGTTCTCCTTGTGGACACCTCAGCTTGCCAGCCATGGAGCCAGAGCTGCCTCTGGACATGTGATGGCCCCTATCTGTCATGCTGCAGTTTCTGCAGGCTGCCCTTCTAGCCCTGCAGGAATGCAACCCCCAGGCGATTGAGGAGACCATCACCATCTGTCTGGGAGCGCAACTCTTCCAGCTGCCCCACGGTGCACCATTGCATGTGGCAGCTGGACACCAGTTCCAGCTGGTGGGACCAGCTCATTATGGAGCAGTGGGATGACCAGCAGTAGCTTCAGAATTTCCAGATGAAGAAGGAGACCTTTCTGGAGCTGTGTGCCTGGCTTGCTCCTGCCCTCACATGATGGGACACACACATGAGACCCGCCATCCCCCTAGAGAAGCAAGTCACCTTTGCTGTGTGAAAGCTCGCTGCACCAGACAGCTGCTGATCTGTCGGCAACCAGTTTGGTATATTGAAGTCAACCATCAGGGCCTTTGTCATGCAGGTATGGAGCTCTCAGGCTATTGTCCCAGGAGGAGGAAGTACGGGAATGGGAAACCCTCCCTTCCCTCCCTCCTCTGCAGAGATAATCAAACTGACTTTTTTTTTAAACAACCAACTGTATGTGGTTTTTATATGGGGTCAAAGTACCTGGGGAGGGACTGGAGAAAGAACCTGGGAGAGGAGAAGAGTGGGAGAGAGAGAAGGGGGATGGGAACCTTTGAGGGGGCAGGAGAAGGGGGAAGGAGAGGCTCAGGGTTGGGAGTGGGATTGGCGCCTGGCTCAGTTGGTTCCACCACCTCGTGTGTGGGGACCTCGGCAACCACAGGGGTGAGCGGAGACTAGGGTGAGAGGCAGGAGGGGGAGCTGGAACAGGGTCAGGCATGGGAGGAGGGGCAAGAGCAGGAGCTGGGGCTGGGGCTGGGGCTGGGGCAGGAGCAGCATCAGGAGCAGGAGTTGGCTCCGGGCAGCTGAGGAGAGACTGGAACGCCATGCACATTGTGCGACTCAGCTGCAACAACTCCCTCCTGGTGTCTCTACACAATTCCATGCCTCTGGTCCAGTGTTCCATAGAGGACCCAGAGCACGGAGATGTGCTCCCAGAGCAGTCCCTCCTGCGTTCTCTGGCACCTGCAGCTATCCCAGTGTCAGATGGCTGCCCTGGGTAGTGGCACCTGGCCCCCTCGTGAAGCTGGTCCATCTGAGGAGAAAAAGAGGGTCACTTACCCATTGAGACACTGTCCCTGAGGCCTTGCCCTTATCGGTGAGACAAGACCGACAGTGAAGGTGAAGTCCTGGGAGCAGGGCCCTGTGTGGCCTGGACAGCAAGCCCTTTCTTACAGAGGCCCAGACAACCCCAGGGGGCAGACTCTTCCCCACATGTCCCGGGGACAAGCAGGCATGGGAAGCTGGCCATACCAGGATCCAGTGGGCAGGAGGGAGGCCTCAGGCTGGCTGGGCTTGCCTTGGTGCCGTGCACACGATGGGTCTGGCAGTGGTGGCATTCCAAGGGGAGAGGACTTGTATCCCTGGCCACTGGAGGAGAAGGGGTCAGTGTGTAGGGAGGGAGGGGTGTGTGAGTGGCAGATGTTCCTGCAGCTGGCAGCGCTGTCCCAGGGAGCAGGTGCTGCCTTGAGTGTGTAGGCATGCCTGTGTGCCATGTGTAACACTCCTGACTGTGTCTGTGTGGCCATGTCCCCAGTCTCCTTCTAGTGTTGACTTCTGGTGGCAGACCCTGTGAGCCAGAGCCCAGGGGTGCTCTGGTGCAGCCTCCTGGGGCTGCATGGCTTCGTCTGGCACTGCACATGCACCCACATCCATGGACTGCAGTGTCATCCCCAGGCTGAGAAGGAGGATCATGAAGCACGCCCCAGCCCCTCGCTGCCCTCCACCTCCACCCTGTCTGTGTCATGTGCCTAAGATCACTCACCTGATGTTCCTTCCCCATCCTTAGAGGATGCCTAGGACACATCCAGGCCATGGGGTACGGACTGCAGGGTCACCGTGGTGATGGTGCTGACCACATCGGGGTCCTCCTCCTCTTCCTTCCCATGACTGGCTCTGCCCCCTAGACAGGCAATGACAGGCATCTCCACCCATGAGTTGCTGGAGACCAGGAGTATGGAAGGGGATGCACACCGCCCCCCAGGATGTGGTGCAGGTCCAAGTAATTGAGGCAGGATCATAGGACTGGAAGGGACCTCGAGAGGTCATCGAGTCCAGCCCCCCGCCCTCAAGGCAGGACCAAGCTCCTTCTACACCATCCCTGACAGATGTCTATCTAACCTGTTCTTAAATATCTCCAGAGAGGGAGATTCCACCACCTCCCTTGGCAATTTATTCCAATATTTGACCACCCTGATAGTTAGGAATTTTTTCCTAATGTCCAATCTAAACCTCCCTCGCTGCACTTTAAGCCCATTACTCCTTGTCCTGTCCTCAGAAACCAAAGGAACAAATTTTCTCCTTCCTCCTTGTGACACCCTTTTAGATATTTGAAAACCGCTATCATGTCCCCCCTTAATCTTCTTTTTTCCAAACTAAAAAAGCCCAGTTCATGAAGCCTGGCTTCATAGGTCATGTTCTCTAGACCTTTAATCATTCTTGTTGCTCTTCTCTGTACCCTTTCCAATTTCTCCACATCTTTCTTGAAATGTGGCGCCCAGAACTGGACACAGTACTCCAGCTGAGGCCTAACTAGTGCAGAGTAGAGCGGCAGAATGACTTCACGAGTTTTGCTTGCAACACACCTGTTGATACAACCTAGAATCATATTTGCTTTTTTTGCAACAGCATCACATTGTTGACTCATATTCAACTTGTGGTCCACTATGACCCTTAGATCCCTTTCCGCCATGCTCCTTCCTAGACAGTCGTTTCCCATCTTGTATGTATGGAACTGATTGTTCCTTCCTAAGTGGAGCACTTTGCATTTCTCTTTATTAAACTTCATCCTGTTTACCTCTGATCATTTCTCTAACTTGTTAAGGTCATTTTGAATTATGTTCCTATCCTCCAAAGAAGTTGCAACCCCACCCAGTTTGGTTTCATCTGCAAACTTAATAAGCGTACTCTCTATCCCAATATCTACATCATTGATGAAGATATTGAACAGTACGGGTCCCAAAACAGACCCTTGCAGAACTCCACTTGTTATCCCTTTCCAGCAGGATTTAGCACCGTTAACAACAACTCTCTGACTACGTTTATCCAGCCAATTATGCACCCACCTTATCGTGGCCCTATCTAAGTTATATTTGCCTAGTTTATCAATAGGACTGTGGCTCTGCCCCAGAGCGGGAGCTGCGCTCCCAAGCCATGGAATAGGCCTCTTTGACTTTCATCCAGACCTGCTCCTGGGTCCGGATGTGGCCCTTTGTGACCAGGATATCAGCCATGCCACCATAGATGTTGGCATTGCACCATCTGGTGCAGCGATCTGGGAGGTTTTCCGCCTCGGCCCAAGCTGCATTGAGGGCCAGGAAATCTGCCCCAGACCAGGATGGCGTGCACCTCTTGTGATGCCTACCAGGCTCTTGGGAGCCATCAGACTGCTCCCTGGGACCAGGGGAGGACTCTTGGGGGCCCAAGGGACAGTCATGATTACCCAAGGATATGCTGTGGCAGCTGTGGTGTGGCTAGAGGCTGTCAGGTCCCCTGTGGCTGCAGCATTAAGGGCTGCAGGGGAAGAGGAACTATAGTGTCCTGAGGAGTGTGGCCTGAGTGGCCAGTATGGCACCTGTGGGATTTCCTGGAGGTCCCATATTTCAAAATAACTCCAGCTACCACGTCTACACATGCCCTATTTTGAAATAGCTATTTCAAAATGGGTATTATTTCTTGTGGAATGGGGTTTATGGATTTTTAAATAAGTCATCCATTATTTCAAAATTATTTCAAAACAATGGCATTTCTGCTTAGATGCTCGCGTTATTATTTCGAAATAATGGCCGTTTTTTCAATATAACTGTGTTGTGTAGATGCACTCTTAGGGTATGTCTCCACTGCACACTTATTTCAGAATAAGCTATTCTGGAAGAAATACTCCAAAATAGCTTATTCCGAAATAGCACGTCTACACTACAGGGAAACCTCAAAATTAGTCTGAGTCAGACTTCCCTAATGTGGATGTGCTACCTTGATTTAGAGCCCAGGAGACACTGGGGAGAAATTACTTTGACTGGGTCTGAGGAGGAGCTATTTTGAAATAGCTATTTCCAAAATAACGCTGCTGTGTAGATGGACCCTGAGTGACTGACTCCCTGTAAATTGCAAGCGTGGGACTTTGCTTTAGCAAGGTCTGTTCATGGCAAATAATAGAAAAACACAACTTTCAATATAGGCTGCTCAAAAGTTTCTCAGGAATTCAGATCATGTTAATAACTGTATTGATTCATTAACGAGACTAAACATCTTTATATCATCTAGAAAAATGTTCACAGTTTTCCACAGAGCAATTCCAAGGTTGTGCATGAAGGTGAATGGCTTTGATTCTAAGTACTTCTTCATTTTAAGAAATTCAAAGAACAGATACCACACTTTGTTCTTTGACTTTCTTGAACCTATATCACACTTCAGATCCTTTCCCAGGCTTTCATTTTTCAGTTATAAAACTCAAAAACTTCAGAATTTAAAAAAAAGACAGAGACACAGAAATGTCCTGGGACACAAAGTTTCACTTAGAGATTTATTACCCATGAATCCTGCACAGACAGTATTGCGTGTCTTCAACTTCCCTTGCAGGGTTTGGGAATTGAGATCCCTCAAGCCCAGCTCCCCTGGGAGTTTGGCACCTAAATACGAGTCTCATGGGTACTTAACACATCACAGGAATGCTATTTGCACAGCAGCTACACAAATATATACATGATTATTTATGGAGAATCAGCATAAATTGATTAACTTACGTTTTTCAATGCAGACACAATATTTAGAAGCTAGTGTCAGTTACAATATCACTTTCTGGGTAATTATGCATTTTGACATTGTGACTGGTTCCCAAAAACCCATTCTTAGAAACTCACATACCATGTGGACGAGAATGGCGTGAAAACAGATAAATTAGACAGATCAGAACACAATGTTATATTAGTTTAAATATGAAATTTTATAACAGGGAAAAGAGGAAAGGCAATATTTACACAAATAGTTTATTAATAAACTATCAAACCAGTTTTTGTTACTGAAAACATCCAAAATAAGTTAAAAGCTATCCAGGCAACTGGGTGAATTTCTCCCTAAGGCAGTATATGACGGGGCATCTGCCCCACACTGGCCCTTTAAGTGTTAAAACTCAGCCCTGGGTCAGAGCTGGAGCAGTGGAGCCAGCAGCTGAGGCAGAGATAGACAATTAGGCTATGTCTACACTGGCGGCTTCTTGCACAAGAATATCCTGCGCAAGAACACTTGCACAAGAACACGTCCACACTGCCATGTGTTTTTGCGCAAGAGCATCCATGGCAGTGTGGACGCTGTCTTGCGCAAGAAAGCTCTGATGGCCATTTTAGCCATAGGGCTTTCTTGTGCAAGAAACCCCTGCCACGTGTCCACACTGCCCTCTTGTGCAAGAGCTCTTGCACAAGAGAGCTTACACTTGTTAGAAAAGAGCGTAGCTCTTGCTCAAGAATCCCTCTCTTACCACGCCGTACTGTCAATCTTCTTGTGCAAGAGTGTGTGGGCAGTGTGGATGTTCTGCAGAAGAACGGCTGCTCTTGGGCAAGAACTGGCCAATGTAGACATAGCTTTAGAGCCCAGCTGGAGCTGTATAAATACAGGCTCCTGGAGGGGTGGAGACAAACTCACTCTTGCACAAGCTGTGGAGCAGGTGGGACCTAGCTGCCAGGGAAGTTAGAGCAGGGCTGGGGAAGCTCTGGCCAGTCAAGCTCACAGGCTGCAGGGCCTGAGGACTGCAGAGAGACAGCCAGGGTAGGCAAAGTAGGAATAAGTAGGAATAAGAGCCTCCGGAAAAGGGCACTTTTTCCGGAGGATCGGGGCCAGTCTAGACGCTCTTTTCCGGCTTTTTTAAAAGCCGGAAAAAAGCGGCGGACATTTTTATTTAAATGCCGCGGGGGATATTTAAATCCCCCGCGGATTTCCCTACGACGACTGCTGAAATTTACATGCCCCTTCCGGAAAAGGGGCCAGTGTAGACGTAGCCCTATAGTGTAGGCCATTGAAAAACAAGAGACATAACTGGATGGTTGCTGACATAAAATGTTTGAAGTTTATATTTAATAGCTTATACAGCAAGACTTTTCTATCATGGCAATTTGGAAGTTAATTTATCTTCACTTCATTTTATACAGCGCTAAATCAATTACATCAAATCAAATGTAATTGAAACTAGCTGTGAAGCAGTTGTATCATATTCTAAGGCACATACAGGCAGTCCCCGAGTTACGCGGATCTGACTTAACGTCAGATCCGCAGATACGAACAGGGATTTTCTCGCCCCGAAGGACTGGAGTGGCGGGATGCCTGGTCCCGCCGCCCGCCTCCTCCGGGGCGAGAAAAGCTGCTCCCCTTCTCGGGGGACCAAAGCGGCGCAGGACCCGGGGCCGGATCCGCGGCCACTTCCAGATCAGCTGGAAGCGCCGCAGGTCCGGCCCCGGGTCCTGCGCCGCTTTGCTCAGCGTCTCTCTGGTCTGCAGACCAGGGAGACGCTGAGCAAAGCCGCGCAGGACCCGGCCGGATCCACGGCGCTTCCAGCTGATCTGGAAGCGCCGCGGGTCCGGCCCCGGGTCCTGCGCCGCTTTGCTCAGCGTCTCTCTGGTCTGTAGACCAGGGAGACGCTGAGCAAAGCCGCGCAGGACCCGGCCGGACCCACGGCGCTTCCAGCTGATCTGGAAGCGGCCGCGGGTCCGGCCCCGGGTCCTCCGCCACTTTGCTCAGCGTCTCCCTGCGACCAGGGAGACGCTGAGCAAAGTGGCTGTGATGGCACGTTAGGGGTCCCCCATCTCCTGCACCCCGAAATGGCACAAACAGACTGCACCAGCCGGTGGAATAGAGGAAGTTTATTGCCTCTCCAGGATACAGCACAGCACAGATGTAATCTGGTCACAGAGCTGGGCTAGGATGCCTCAGGCCCCCTTGAGATGGGGGGAGACTGGGCCCCTAAAATCCAGCCCCTTTCCCTAGGCTGTCTCCTCCATGCTCCCAGACACCCACTAAACTCACCCTCTTCCAACCCTGCCCCCAGCCAGGGCAGCCTCCACCTTCCTTTGTTCCTCTCTATGGGGGGGTGTCTGGTTCAACAAGTTTGGCATCACCTTTGCATAGTGAGGTTTTCCCTGCTGGGTCTTGCTCCAGACAGCAGGGGTCACCACAGCCCAGCAAGTACCCCCACTACGTCACAGCGGCGCAGGACCCAGGCCGGACCACGGCGCTTCCAGCTGATCTGGAAGCGCAGCGGGTCCGTCCCGGGTCCTCCGCCGCTTTGCTCCGTGTCTCTCTGGTCTGCTGGGGGGGACGCAGCTACTGCCCCCCTCAGCAGACCAGGGAGATGTGGAGCAAAGCCCGGGGCCTGTGGTAGAGCAGGTGGGGCGCTGCCGGTTGGTCCCACAGCACCGCTCCTTGGCACTTCTGGACCAACCCGGCAGCACCCCAGCTACTCTGCCCCAGGAGTCCTGATTCAGCCGCTGCTTATCAGTTTCAGAGTTGCTCTGCCCCGGGCTTCCTGGAATCAGCTGCTGATCAGTTTCAGCAGCAGCTGACTTGGGGACGCCTGGGGTTCTTAAGTTGAATCTGTATGTAAGTCAGAACTGGTGTCCAGATTCAGGGCTGAATCTGGATGCCAGTTCCGACTTACATACAGATTCAACTTAAGAACAAACCTACAGTCCCTATCTTGTACGTAACCCGGGGACTGCCTGTATATTGAGGAAGCAATCATTTACCTGGGTAGCGCCAACCTAGCCAATGGAAACCTCAAAAAACAAGTAACATCGGGGATAGGAAATGCATCCACAACATTCAGTAAACTCAACAGTGTATGAAAATCAAAGATATGCTGCACCAAAATAAAACAGAATGTTCAATTCAAATATAATCTGTGTGTTAATTTATGGCTGCAAGAGCTAGAGATTTATTAAAATATTAGATAGAAAACTAGATGCCTTTGAAACTGTGTGTCTATGAAAGATTCTAAACATTGAGACTGTATTACCAATTAAGAGATCTGAGAAATTACCAGACAGCAACTCCTCCTCATTAGAATTAGAAGGAAGTGCTGTGTGTATTTGAGTTGTGTACTCTGGATGTCAACACAGTCTAGATTCCCACCTGAAGCTGTCAAGCAGAAACTAACTGGCGTGAGGAAACAAGGGCACCAAAGAGGAAGCTTATGAAGAACCGTTGGCAGGAAGGGCAGTACAGTCAATCTCGACATCATAGAGCAGATGGAAGCAGCAACTAACAGAGAGGGGTGGAGGAGACTGGTTTCTGCCCCGTGCTCCAATGTGCCAGAAATAGGAATTCTGCATGCTCCCTGGCTTGAAGTGGTTCCCATTCTATACAGTGTTTACTGTCTGATTTAATGGCTCTCATCACCCCCAATGTACAAATTGTTCTAGTACCCCAAAATAATAACAATAGTAATGTGAAGCATTCAGTTACTTCCCTTTTCTGTGTAATTGCACACTCTTAATATACTGCAAAATCAAAGCTTTGTCTAAGTTAACCTAGTGGGAGTTTTAGTAACGTACCTTCTTTTGGTGTGTGGATTACACCAGTTTGGAGTCTATCTACATTAAGCTATATTCCCTTACACTTGCTCTCTTCCACCCACCTGTCTTTTGAGCATACCTCTTCACCCACCCAGAAATGCTCCTTTGGCCAAAAAGGGCAGCAGCGAGGGAGTGATTTGCATTTTAAACTTACCTACTGGTAATGATTTCATATTTATCTGCTCCTAGTTGATTAAGATTTTCAGGGGCAAGAACTGGATTGGAACATTTTGGTTAGTATTAAAACTCTATGGCCCACTTTTGTAGTTCTTATTTAGGGATCTAATTTACACCAGAGTAACACCAAGGCAGGTACTCTAACTTTACAGAGTATAAATGAGATTAACACCTGGCCTTTCAGTTTTACTCCCACTACCACTCACTCTTTTATTTCTAGAAATGCTCAGCATTATTTTTTATATTCTTGTTTTGCACCCTCTTTGATTTCTAGTTTATTGATTTGCTTTTCCTTGTGGCATTTTTCATGTTTTATATTGCAGTCTGCATATCTTACCAAACTGTTTTTAGGTGATTTATTGTACAAATAAATTCATGTAGAACTAAATGACTAGCTATTTATAGCAAAATAACATACCTTGGATGACTATTATTCTAGAGTACTCACATACTACAAATGATGCAGAAAATATTTATAACCGTTTGCATGCTTGACTTGTATTTCTGAAATGAATATTCTTCCAGTGGTATGTCCAACTGCTGTATGACTAACAGAAAGCTTCAAGTATTGAAATGCTTAGGAACAAAGGTGTAAGTTAAGAACATTATAATAGCCTTAACTAAGCTTTCTTGAGTTTCTTCGAGTTGAGCCTTACCTTGAATATAACTTTAATAGAGATGTATTGTGTTTAATATTTCTAAGGTAATCAAAGTTAACATTTATTCCTAGTTTGTGTAAATGTAACATTTCCTAGCTGTAATGCCTTTTTAGCCACATTTTTAACATGATTTATGCTGTCACATTGTGACTTTTTTTGTCATTTGTTTTTCTTGCTAATTTTCTTGTGTATAAATAGGAGAGCCTTGCCCATGAGGCAAACTACTTAACTGTAGGTAACAAATAATAGCTCCCCATTAATTCCACATACTTCCTTCTAAGTTATCAAAACATTGCAATATTCTAGAGGAGTGGTGAGCAACCTGCAACTCGCATGCGATCAGTCAGCGTAAGCTGATTGCAGCCTCATAGACATTTTGTTGATGTTGACTGCACGCACCACCCCTGTAAGATCCCTGTGGCTGCCGTTCACTGTTCCCAGTCAATGGAAGCTGTGGTGGTGCTGCCTACAGGCAAGGGGCCTGCAGGGATGTGCTGGCTGCTGCTTTCCACGGCTCCCATTGTCTGGGAGTGGTGAACTGCGGCCACTAGGGGTGTGTCTAGACTACATTCCTCCTTCGACGGAGGCATGTAGATTAGCCAGATCGGCAGAGGGAAATGAAGCCGCGATTAAAATAATCGCGGCTTCATTTAAATTTAAATGGCTGCCCCGCTCTGCCGATCAGCTGTTTGTCGGCAGATCGGGGCAGCCTGGACGCGACGCGCCGACAAAGAAGCCTTTCTTGATCGGCACAGGTATGCCTCGTGAAACCAGGTTTACCTGTGCCGATCAAGAAAGGCTTCTTTGTCGGCGCAGCGCGTCCAGACTGCCCCGATCTGCCGACAAACAGCTGATCGGCAGAGCGGGGCAGCCATTTAAATTTAAATGAAGCCGCGATTATTTTAATCGCGGCTTCATTTCCCTCTGCCGATCTGGCTAATCTACATGCCTCCGTCGAAGGAGGCATGTAGTCTAGACACACCCTAGGAGTGGAGGGGAGTGATGCCTATGAATGTTCAATATCAGCAAAATGTCTCATGGCCCACAGTCAGATTATCCTGATAGGCCATATGCAGCCCGCAGGTTGTCCACCACTGTCCCAGAGTAATGACCCATAGTCCTTCACTTGACATTTTCACTAGGGTAAATAAGGAGTAATGCTGCTGAGTCATTGGGGTTACCTGGGTGTAAAATTGTGGTGCACTTTTGATAAACAGGACTTCCTAAAGCCTCTGCCATTCTTGAAATTCAACCCTCTTGGATTTCTAGTACAATAATTCCTCATTTAACACAGTAGATACGTTTCAGAAAATGATCGTGCTAAGTGAAAACGTGTTATGCGGGGTCAATTTTCCCATTGAAAATAATGGAAAAGGTGGGAGTTGTATTTCAAGCCCACATGCGCTCACAGCTCCAGCCTGCACTTGTTAGAAGCTGGGACCAGGACATAAGGTTGGGGGAGAAAGGGGACTGGGTTATAGCAGGGAGGGGAGGTGTTTGGCTCTGGAGAAGGGAAGGGAAGGGAAGGGAAAGACAGGGGAGGGGGTTTCCCCAGCTGGCCAGTCGCTGGCAGCTGCATGGGACTTCCCCTGCCTCCTTGAAAGCAGTGGAGGTTTGCCACTCGCCATGCCATTCACCGGCGACTTCTCCTCACCAGACGTGAGGCATCCGGCCAGAGGGGGTTGCTGGGGAACGGCGCGGCGAGCGGCCAACTTCTGCTGCTTTGCAGGGAGGCAGGGGAAGCCCCGAGCAGTTGCCGGCGACTGGCCAACTGGGGAAACCCAGCCGCTAGCTGTAAGCAGGGAGCAGAAGAGAGGGAGCGAAGCATCCCCAGAGGGTGTCGCCAGGGAATGGCGCAGTGAGCGGCGAACCTCTGGAGGCAGGGGGAAGCCCGGCGCAGCTGCCGGCAACTAGCCAGCTGGGGAAACCCAGCTTCCGGCTGCAAGAGGGAGGCGGAGGCAAGGGAGTGAAGAATCTGGCCAGAGGAGGTTGCCGGGGAACGGCGCCACGAGTGGCGAACCTCCGCTGCTTTGCAGGGAGGCAGGGGAAGCCCCGTGCAGCTGCTGATGACCGGCCGGCCAGTAGGGGAAATCGTGATGTTCGAAAAATGTTCCCTAAAAAAAAAAATCGTGCTATCAAGAAAACATGTTAAGCGGGCACGTGTTAAATGAGGAATTACTATACACTGATTTACTTTTCCTAGTGACATTGTTCATGTTTTATTTATATTGCGATCTGCAAATCTAGACAAACTGTTTCTAGGCGATTTATTGTACAAATAATTTCATGTAGAACTAAATTACTACCTATTGATAGCACAGACAACATACCTTGGATGACTGTATTATTCTAGATTACTCACTGGAGGAATCTTTAAGGTTCCCTCATGGATTCAGTGGGGTTCAGAGTCACACCCACATGCTGGTACATGTCTAGTGAAGTTATTAAGCCCCATTTTTCTGGATTTTCTAGATTAGAAAGCTTTATCACATTGGAACCCTGTCCAACAGCTCAACATGTTTGGGAGACAGTAAGACGTTACCCCAGGATTTTAGTCTTGATGATTACATGGGACACATATGAGCTTATCCAGCCCTGTTTATAAGGCAAGCTACAAATTCAGAGACAGGAATCTTCAGCGTGACCTCAGCTTCTGCACCTATCTTTAAATGCTTAGATGCTCTTCTTGATAGGGAATCTGAGGTTGGAGGGAGCCAATATTGGTCCTCTGGGATTCCTTGTCTGTTATACTATCCCAATATCATGGTATGGATAAAACTAAGGGCTTATCTACACTGGATAGCTGCTTTAGCTAGACTGGAAGGCTACGTCTACACTGGCCCCTTTTCCGAAAGGGGCATGCTAATTTCACAGGTCGTAATAGGGAAATCCGCGGGGGATTTAAATATCCCCCGCGGCATTTAAATAAAAATGTCCGCCGCTTTTTTCCGGCTTTTAGAAAAGCTGGAAAAGAGCATCTACACTGGCCCCGATCCTCCGGAAAAAAGCCCTTTTCCGGAGGATCTCTTATTCCTACTTCAAAGTAGCCTACTTCAAAGTAGGAATAAGAGATCCTCCGGAAAAGGGCTTTTTTCCGCAGGATTGGGGCCAGTGTAGACGCTCTTTTCCGGCTTTTCTAAAAGCTGGAAAAAAGCGGCGGACATTTTTATTTAAATGCCGTGGGGGATATTTAAATCCCCCGCAGATTTCCCTATTACGACCTGTGAAATTAGCATGCCCCTTTTGGAAAAGGGGCCAGTGAAGACGTAGCCGAATAGTTAAAGCAACACAACCTGCCCAATGTGGATCAGTGGCATAGACAGCAATGGGGGGGGGGCGATTTATGGGGGGGGCAATGCCAGGAGCTATGAGAGCCATCTCTTCCCACCTCCAGTGCCATGGGGGGTAAGATGGGGTGAAGAAACGTGCACCTCCACCTGGGCTGTCCCCACACCTGGCACTACAGCCAGGGAGTGGGACTTGCCTTAATCAGCCCACCATTTTCTCTGATGAACAGGGTTGGGAGCTTGTAGGATTACCAGGTAGCTTCAGAAAAAATACTGGACACCCTTGATCGGAGGTGGGGGGGGAAGGGACCGGCCAGGAGTGTAGTGGGGTTGGCAGGGAGGAGGGGGGGGGGGGGGAGACAGGAAGCAGGGCTAGCTGGGGGGGGGAGATCGGGGAGGGGGGCAGGAAGCAGGGCTGGTCGGGGGGGAGGGTGGTCCAGGGGCAGTGGGGCTGGCTGGGGGAGATCGAGAGGAGGAGAACCAGCCAGCAGGAAGCAGGACTGGCCGGGAGGAGGCCGGGGCGGGGGGGGGGGGGGGGGGAGAATCGGCCAGCGGGGAGCAGGACTGACCCAGGCACATACAGATCCCAGGGCGCTGCCTGTCCCACGCATGGTCCCGGAGAAGCATGAGCAAGTCCAGCAACGACTCCACAACGCGCTTGAACAACATCAGGAGCACAGACAGGGATTCTCCTCCTCCCCAAGGCGTCTCTCCTATGTCAGACGCTACCAGAGGCTCCCAGCGCTGATCGCACCCTGCCTCCCAGCCACTCCCCCTGCCTCCGCCAGGCTTCCGTTGGGCGCCCAGCCGGAAAACCAGAAAATACCGGACATTGTATATGTCCGGTATTTTCTGAATTTTTTTTACCAGGCAGAGGGCCCAAAAACAGGACTGTCCAGTTGAATACTGGACACCTGTCAACCCTAGGAGTTTGCTCAGCTCCACCAAGGAAGAGAGGGCAGGACATGGGGGTTTGGCCCCCTCATAGAATCATAGAACCATAGAGCTGGAAGAGACCTCAGAAGTCCATCCCCCTGCTCTAGACACGACCAATCCCAACTAAATCAACCCAGCCAGGGCTTTGTCAAGCTGAGACTTAAACACCTCTAGGGATGGAGACTCCACTACCTCCCTAGGTAACCCATTCCAGTACTTCACTACTCTCCTAGTGAAATAGTTTTTCCTAATATCCAACCTGGACCTCTCCCACCTCAACTTGAGACCATTGCTCCTTGTTCTGCCATCTGTCACTACTGAGAACAGCCTCTCTCCATCCTCTTTGGAACCTCCCTTCAGGAAGTCCCTCCATCTGCCCAGAGTTCTTGCTGGGGCAGAGGTCAGAACACAGGGGCTTGCCACACTCTGGTGCACCAGCTGCAGAGTGGGAATCTGGGGCTTACAAGCCCCGATGCTCCAATTCCATTCCTTGACAAGAGTGCCTGGAACAGGACAAGACCCCAACCAGGCTCTGTGGTTGGAGCACCGGATGGGCAGAGCAGGGCAAGCCCTGCGCCTGACCCTGGGTTTCGCCAGGAGTGCTGAGTTGGCCCACTCAAGTCAACCACTGGCTATACCACAGGTGTAGATGTGGTTTGGGAAGGGTGAGCTGCACAGGAATGAGACACCTTTGTACTGGTATAACTGTACTGCATTAGTCTCAGGACCCTTCCTTCTATTACATTAGATGGATTTTACCTATAATGTTATAACTATAAAAAGTCACCCCCTCAACCAACATAGTTATTGTTACTATAATTTCTGGAGGGCAGACCAGCCCTAGGAATTTCTACTGTGCTTAAAATTGAACCAGCAATCTGAGAGGCCTTTAATGCTAATTGCCATGAGCAGACCTCCCAGTATTAGGGGATACTTCTTTATATAGGCAATTCCCTCCCCAAAGGGCAAGAGTGCTGATTTTCACACTTGCTGCCAGTTCTGATTTTCACACTTGCTGCCAGTTCTGATTTTCACACTTGCTGCCAGTTCTGAGCGCGGATGGCTGCACAACAGCCCGGGAGAAGCCCGATGTGAAGATGAGGCACTGTCCGGGTGTGCTGGGGGCCTGTTGTGCCCTTGGTCCCTTGTTGCACCTCAGGCTACCTCTAGACTACGGAGGGAACGCGTCTGCTCTTCCGACATTTTCTGCAAAAGAGCAGGCACGCTCTTGGGGAAGCCTTGTATTCCTCGTTTCATGAAGAAGGGCTCCTTCGAAAGAGGAGGGTTTTTTTTGGCATTTGGCCCAGTGCAGACAAGCCAAATTTCGGAAAAGCCTCTTCAGAAGAAACTATCAGAAAGAGGTATGCAAGTTGCAGACTGCAAGTTCTGTACTTTTTCCTGATAAAGCTCCGTAATCCAGACGTAGCCTCTTCTGAGGCGGGTGGGGCGGCTCTGCTGAGAAGGGCGGACTCTAGGACCCGGCGGGCTCCTGCGGCGGGTCCCCGGGAGCCGAGCCGGCAGCCCGCGTACGTGGTGCAGCGCGGGTGACTCGGCTCCATTAGGGCGGCCTGGCGGGGAGCCCCCGGCTGCAGCAGCGGCGCCGCGCCCAGCGCAGGATGCGGGCGGAGGGGGCCCCGCGCGAGGAGGGCCTGGAGCGCTTCGCCAGCCCGGGCAAGGGCCGGGGCCTGCGGGCCCGGCAGCGCTTCGCCCCGGGGGAGCTGCTCTTCAGCTGCCCGGCCTACACCTGCGTGCTGGCCGCCAGCGAGCGGGGCCACCACTGCGAGTGCTGCTTCGCCAGGTACCGCGCAGCGGTTCCCGCGGGTCCTAGCGCCGCCCCTGCCAGCACGGGGCACGGGCAGCCCCTGCACACGTGGGCCCCAGCGGTGGGGGGTGCCCGGGTTCGTGCGCTGGGGCGCGGGGCTGCCCGCTGCAAGTGGGGAAGGAGGTTAGAGGCGGGAGGGTGGAGCCTCTGAACAGACTGAGCTGGGGAAGGGCAAGTGATGCGATGTGATGTGGAGGCGAAGCCTCGAACGGGCTCAAAGAAGGAAGGGAGAAGAGCAGGAGGCTGGGTTCATCCCTAGCTATTGGCCAGGGTGGGCAGGGACAGCGTCCCCAGCCTCGCCTGTCACAGGTTGGAATGGGTGACTGGGGAGAGATCACATGAGGATTCCCTGTTCAGTTCACTTCTTCAGCAGACAGGATTCTGGGCTGGATGGACCTTTGGTCTGGACCAGTATGTTCTTATGAATTATGGTTGCCAGCCTTCTAGGATTGTCCCAGAGTCTCCAGGAATTAAAGATAAGACCATGTGATGAAACCTCCAGGAATGCATCCAGCCAGAGTTGGCAGCCCTATGATGAATACTTCAAAGTCTGAAGCACTCATGTGTCAGGGCAATGGGGCTATATATCTTAGACAGATACATTGTGGGTGCAACCATGGGACTTATCCTCCCCCATCTTTTAATTTTTTGAGATATTCACTCCCTCAAGTCTGAAGATCTTATCTGAAGATCCACATTTTGTCATTATTGCACTTTAATTTGATGTTCCTTTTTATTAATTAATAGTGAATGTGAGCAACACAAAAATATAATTACATTCATAAAAGAATTCCACATATGGGCTACAAATTCCTGTGGACTCAAGAATCCCCCTTTAAAAATTTCTCATTTGTACAGAATTGTTTCTTTCTCTGTATAATCTTTGGGTATAGCACTGTTACTAAACTTCTTCCTTGAAACTGTTTTTCTTTCAGTTCCATATTCTGTTTTATGTAGGTTGTTATAATGTGCTCCTCACCACAGTATGAGCAGATTCCAGAAGTGCATTAACTAAATGACTTGCCCTGTATTTGTGCTTTCGCTGTTCCAGAAAAGTGTCCCGTTTCCTGGCTGTGATTCTAAATACTCTTAGCCAGAGGAGTAACTTTACTCGTGAATATTTGCATTGCACATTCAGTGTGACTAAAGTTACATGCATACCTAAGTGCTTACAGATCAGAGCCCATAGAGTATATCCAACCAAATTTTGCCCAAATAAATATTCACCAAACTTCACTTGTTCAGCTAGAAGTAGTTACGCTTGTACCGTTCTTTCATGGGACTCTTCTTTTCTGTGGCTGATGCCTTTCAGTCTCCATGCTTGCTAAACTACATATGAAAGCATACTGCTATGTAGAAATTGGTTAGTTCAGCAAAAAGAAACTAAAATATTTTTGGAAGCTTCAAGGGGTAGCGGAGTTAGGCTGTGTCTAGACCCGTGGTCCCCAACACGGTGCCCGCGGGCGCAATGGCGCCCGCGGGGGCACTTGCATGCGCCCGCCAGGTGCTCGGGGCTGGCCTGGCCCCGGGCACAAGGCGTGGCGCTTGCGGGGAGCGTTGGCCCCGGGCGCACGGCGCTTGCAAGGGGGAGGGGGAAGCCCCGGGCGCGCGGCGCTTGCAGGGGGGAGGGGGAAGCACCGGCCCCGGCCCCGAGCGCACAGCGCTTGCAGGGGGAGGGGGAAGCGCCGGCCCTGGGCGCGTGGCGCTTGCGGGGGGGGGGGCCCGGCCCCGGGCGCGTGGCTATGGGGGGGCCCCGGCCCCCGGCAAGCGGCTATGGGGGGGCCGCCCCCGGGCAAGCGACTATGGGGGGGGGGCCGCCCCCGGGCGCGCAAGTGTCCCCGCCCCCTGGCGCCCGGCGGGCGAACGGCCACGCCCCCTGGCACCAGACAACCTCAAAAGGTTGGGGACCACTGGTCTAGACTATATGGCTCCATTGATGGAGTCATGTAGATGAGGGTTGTAGGCAAAGGGAAATGAAGCCGCGATTTAAATAATTGCGGCTTCATTTAAATTTACATGTTTGTAAATTTAATCAGCTGTTTGTCGGCTCAGCGCACTAGTCTGGACGCTCCCGTGCCAACCTGAAAGCCCTTTATCGACATTCCCGTTATGCCTCGTAGGATGAGGTTTACCGGGGATGTCGATAAAAGGCTTTCATTTCGACAGGGGAGCGTCCAGACTAGTGCGCTGAGCTGACAAACAGCTGATCAGCTGTTTGTCGGCTCAGCGCAGCAGCCATGTAAATTTAAATGAAGCCGCGATTATTTAAATCGCGGCTTCATTTCCCTTTGCCAAAAAAACAAATCTACATAGCTCCGTCGACAGAGCCATGTACTTTAGACGTACCCTTAGTCTGTACAGGATAAACTTAAAAAATAACAAATGGTCTGGTAGCACTTCATAGCCTAAAAAAACATGTAGGCAGTATTATGAGCTTTTGTGGGCACAGCCCACTTCTTCAGATGTCCGGAGTTTTGAGTTTAGGATGTGCAGACCCAAAATAAATAGGGGAGAAGAGAGAGGAGGGAAGGAAAAAAAAGGAAGGGGGTAGGAAACAAGGACAGAAGGTATGAAAATATAAAAGGGAAAAACAAGTTGTTGTTGGCCTCCGTCGGTCAGTTGACCATGGATGACGTATCCTAGTTCTCGTCTTGGTTAGTGTCGAATTGTCGGGGACAGCGTCGTTGGTGGCTGAAAAGGCCAATCCGGGACAGGCATTCTTTGCCGCAGAAGTCGCAGCTATAGGTGGTTCCCTGCTGTTGTTGTTGCGTAACTTCCTGCGGGCTCGCTTTTCTTCTGATGCACGCATCATGTTCGTTTCGCCTGACTTGAGCTGTGGTCAAACAAGTAGGCAGAACTATAAGTACCTATAAGTACCTAAAGATTGGATAGTTACAGGAATCAAATAAGGATCATAGGATAATGATTAGATAGGAAGTGTACTAACACAATCCTGAGTCTCTTCGCACATTTTTTTTCAAATATGGTCAGGAGTTCCTGGTTATTTTTAAATGTTTCTCTCCTCTCTTGCTCTGGGAAGGGCTTACCCCCCAAAAGCCAAATACTCACACAGGTGGAAATTGTTTATACATGGGAAAAACAGTGAAACTGATATGCCAAGTGCTAGCTGATACACAAAGCTAATCAACTGAAATATAGAAAGGAAATTCCAATTCCTTTTAGATGTCGTTGGGTTTCTCAATAGTAGGCATAAAGTTTTCAGGTGGACTCTTTTTTAATCAATTGTAGTAATCTTTAAATCTCAACAACGTTTGAAGGGGTGTTTGGGGAATACATCAGGGATGTCAATGTGTAGATGACTCCACAATTAACTGATATGTGTGGGTTTATCAGTTAATCCTGTTGACTACTCGCATATCCTCCCCGCTCCTTGCTGCCACTGTATCACAGGGGGAGGCGGGAACCTGTGCCCATGGGGAGCCGGCTTTGAGCCTGTTCCCCACGAGCACAGGATCCGATTGCATCCACCACCAGTGTTCCCTTTAAACTGGGAGGCAGCACAGTCACAGGGGATTCATCAGCCGTTCCCAGTCAGTCAGCTCTGTACACGGAACCTGTGACTGGGCAGGGCTGATTAGAGGGAGCACTGCCCACCACCACCACAGAGAGAGGGGAAAAGCGGGAGCTGCTATGCGTGTGGAGCTGACTTTTAATCTGGCTCTTTCTGAATGCCAACTCCGTGGCCATGTTACAGTGGGAGAGGTCTCGGTTGGACATTAGGAAAAACTATTTCCCTAGTAGGGTGGTGAAGCACTGGAATGGGTTACCTAGGGAGGGGGTGGAATCTCCATTCCTAGAGGATTTTAAATCACAGCTTGACAAAGCCTTGGCTCAGATGATTTAGTTGGGATTGGTCCTGCTTTGGGCAGGGGTCTGGACACAATGACCTCCTGAAGGCTCTTCCAGCTCTAGGATTCTATGACCCATCTGCTGCCGCCCCTCCCCTCCTTGCTGTTTTCTACAAAGGCAGTTGGGTGGGGACAGGCAGGAGCTGATATAAAAGCCGGCTTCTCCCAGCACTGGCTCCATGGTGCTGTCTGACCTGCCCCCCATGCTGCTGCCTCTAGGTAATAACATTATTAGGAAAACTTTTGAAACTCTAAACAAAACAAAAATAAATAGACTAAGTTCAAGCTATAACCAGAATAACTTCTGTTTCCTTTTTTTAAGGAAAGAAGGGTTGTCCAAGTGTGGAAGATGTAAACAGGCATTTTACTGCAATGTGGAATGTCAGGTACGTGTTATAACAACTGCGTTATCATTAGGGTAGTACATTCCTGACAGGCAGTAATCACATCTACTGTGAAGAACAGCAAGCTGGACAGTTTCACCGCCCCACAGATGCAAAGAGTGGTTGTGCCTTGCACAAGGGATACAGGATTTAGACATGTTCATGTTAATTCATTCAAGATCAACAATGCTGGGACATGGTTTTACTGATACATTTGATTAGTACGACCTACTGATTACTTCAGTAAGCTCATGTTGCTTTAAGTATGCACAGATTTGATGTTAAAGTCCCCTAAGCAGGTGAAGGAGTTTCTATCTAGCTGAAAAATCAGAAATAAATACCTCTGAGCTTTTTTCAGAATCTGTTGCAAGTGTTTGGTGGTTGCTGCTGTCGATAATAATAGTGCATATTTGTTTAGAAACTTACTGTACTTCTCTTAGGGTATGTCTACACTATGGGATAAAGTTGAATTACGATACACAATTTCAGCTATGTTAAATACGTAGCTGAAGTCGAAGTTCCTTAATGCAACTTTGGGCACTGTCCACACTGTGGAAAGTTGAAGGGAGAACACTCTCCCTTTGACTTCCCTTACTCCTCGTGAAAGTAGAACTACCAGCATCGACCAGAGTGCCCCCTCAGTTCGAATTACAGACTGCCCCCAAGTTGCGATGTGATCGGCTCTGGGGATAGCATCGCAAGTTGGGGGTGTTGTAACTCGGGTCCGCATTTAGGACCGGTGTCATATGCCATTGTAAAGGCGGGGCTGAGGATGTAATTTGGGGGATTTCGGCCCTTTCTGCACTTATGGAAAAGGTTTGAAGTGCGAGGGGTCGTAAATTGGACTGTTGTAAAGCAGGGGCCTCCTGTAGCTGTCTTAACTAGACCCACTAATTTGAGCCCTGGAAGATTGACAGCGGAAACTTTGATTTTCTCTGTAGTGAAGACATACCCTTAGTCTTAACACCTCTATTATGGCTCAGAGTTAACGAGAGTGGCCATTCTCTGATGTTCATGTCATGTAGCTTTTAGTACGCTTTAAAGTAAAATAGAATGAAGGACTGGTTCATTGAAAAACAAGCCAGTGTCATTACCATTCTATTTTTTTCTTAACTAATTCACTGAATCTAGCCAATTTCTGCCTTTGCATGCTGTCTGCTTGACCTAAAGCGGTAGTGGGCAACCTGTGACCCATCGGGGTTCTCTTTGTGGCCTATGAGACATACCTATGATATCCAGTTTCCACTGGTTTCTGTCCATGTCATTGTTTTCCCTTATAGTGTTAGTAAAGTGACATGCATGTAAAGCAAGGGCACGTGAAGTGAGATGTGTGCTGATTGCACAGAAAACTGACTGTAAGAGCCGTGTGCTCCTGCTGCTATCGTTCAATTGGCACAACCTGCAAATTCTAGGTGCGCAAAGGCAGTTAGAAAATACCCTATTCTGGGAGAGCATCTTGTTACAACAGTCTTGCAGCCCACTGAAATGGAGGGCCACTCATGCGGCCCACTTACTAGCCTAGGCTGCCCATTGCTGACCTACAGTAACTTTGTTGCTTATGTGCAAGGAAAAATATACGCATTCTAAGTACAATGTAAATACTGAGACACATCTTAACTTTATGGAATCCTGTGGGGCAAGGGTTGTGGTATGGAATGTAGTTCATGAAGGACTAAGGTGACCAAACTCACTTACTTGAGAGGTTAGATAAGAGCTGAGGTCTTTGACATGAAAGCAGATTTTTAGTTAGTAAATCATCCACCAACAGCCTTATTTTAGATGATAATGTACTAATTGTCCTCTTATTGTTTGTATGCAGAATATTGTATATTCCCATTAACTGGGATGAACTATTGTAACTGTGCTTTCCTAAGCACAATATTTGGGATGGCTGCTGCAGTTTCAGGAAGAGCTTTCATTTTAACAAGCTGTCTCATTCCTCTGAAGGATGATATTGCATAGTTGTGATAAATCTTTTATTTATTCTCCCACCTCCAACTTCTAGCTTTTATACTGGTTATGCCTGTCATTCTGACATTCCTGTAAAAACATGAAGAATATTGGGCCAGATTCTACCACCCTTAGTAGCTTCCCACAGCTCTTCCCCCTCCCACCCCCAAGTTGGATTCTGATACTTTACTCACATCAGTAGAACTGTTTGAGGAACTAACTAGGGATGTCAGTGGTTAACCGATGTGGCCTGGCTGGAGTGGGAACAGCCTCTGTCCACGGTGGGCCCTCAGCCTGGCCAGAGCAGCTTGCTGCACCACAGGTGGGGGGGCTGCTCCAGCTTTTGCTGGAGCAACCCCCGACCCCCAACACGCCAAAGCAACTTGCTGTGGATGGGGGGGCACTCCAGTCTGGTCGGCCCCACGCCACACTGTAGGTGGGGGGCTGCTATAGCCAAGCTGGACTGGAGTGTCCCCCCTCCCATTTAAGTGGTTAACTGGTTAAACATAATGTTTAACCAGTTAACTGATTAAATGGGATTTTATATATCCAACCCTGGCTCATATTATTTAGCACATCAGAATCTGGTCCAGAGTTAGTTACTGAACAATTTGAGTAATGGGCAACAGAATCTGGGCTCTGTTGATTTCCCCCCCTTTCATCTGTAAAGGACAGTGGGACACTCTTGAAGAGGGTATATTGCTTCATGCTAGGGTGATGTCATGCTAGGAGTCTACTACATGCCACCTACCCAGACGGAAGAAGTGGATGAGGCTTTTTTTAAACAACTAACAATATCATCCAAGGCCCAAGATTTGGTGGTGATGGGGGACTTCAACTATCCAGATATATGTTGGGAAAATAACACTGCGGGGCACATACTATTCAATAAGTTGGCTGCATTGGAGACAACTTTTTATTTCAGAAGGTTGAAAAAGCTACCGGGGGCGGGGGGGGGGGGGGGGCTGTTCTATATTTGATCCTAACAAATAGGGAGGAACTGGTTGAGAATTTGAAAGTGATCATGGGCAGCTTGGGTGAAAGTGATCATGAAATCATAGAGTTCACAATTCTAAGGAATGGTATAAAGGAGAACAGCAAAATAGAGACAATGGATTTTGGGAAGGCGGATTTTGGTAAGCTCAGAGAGCTGATAGGTAAGGTCCCATGGGAATCAAGACTGAGGGGAAAAACAACTGAGGAGAGTTGGCAGTTTTTCAAAGGGACATTATTAAGGTCCCAAAAGCAAGCTAATCCGCTGCGTCAGAAAGATAGAAAATATGGCAAGAGACCGCCTTGGCTTAACCACGAGATCTTGCATGATCTAAAAATAAAAAAGGAGTCATATAAAAAATGGAAAGTAGGACAAATTACAAAGGATGAATATAGGAAAACAACACAGGAATGCAGGGGCAAGATTAGAAAGGCAAAGGCACAAAATGAGCTCAAACTAGCTACGGGAATAAAGGGAAACAAGAAGACTTTTTATAAATACATTAGAAGTAAGAGGAAGACCAAGGACAGGGTAGGCTTACTGGTCAGTGAGGAGGGAGAAATAGTAACAGGAAACTTGGAAATAGCAGAGACTTAATGGCTTAATGACTTCTTTGTTTCGGTCTTCACCAAGAAGTCTGAAGAAATGCCTAACATAGTGAATGCTAGTGGAAAGGGGGTAGATAAATTAAAAAAAGAACAAGTTAAAAATAACCTAGAAAAGTTAGATGCCTGCAAGTCACCAGGGCCTGATGAAATGTATCCTAGAATACTCAAGGAGCTGATAGAGGAGGTATCTGAGCCTCTAGCTATCATCTTTCGAAAATCATGCGAGACAGGAGAGACTGCAGAAGACTAGAAAAGGGCAAATATAGTGCCCATCTATAAAAAGGGAAACAAGAACAACCCAGAAAACTACAGACCGGTTAGTTTAACTTCTGTGCCAGGGAAGATAATGGAGCAAATAATTAAGGAAATCATCTGCAAACACTTGAAAGGTAATAAGGTGATAGGGAACAGCCAGCATAGATTTGTAAAGAATAAATCATGTCAAACCAATCTGATAGCTTTCTTTAATAGGATAACTAGTCTTGTGGATAAGGGAGAAGCGGTGGATGTGGTATACCTAGACTTTAGTAAGGCGTTTGATATGGTCTCGCATCATATTCTTAACAATAAACTAGGCAAATACTACCTATACGGGGCTACTATAAGGTGGTTGCATAACTGGCTTGATAACCGTACTCAGTAGGTATTAATGATTCACAATCCTGCTAGAAAGGTATAACAAGGGGGGTTCTGCAGGGGTCTGTTTTGGAACCGGCTCTGTTCAACATCTTCATCAATGATTTAGATATTGGCATAGAAAGTACTCTGATTACGTTTGTAGATGATACAAAGCTGGGAGGGGCTGCAACTGCTTTGGAGGATAGGGTCATAATTCAAAATGATGTGGACAAATTGGAGAAATCGTCTGAGGTAAACAGGATGAGATTTAATAAATACATATGTAAAGTGCTCCACTTAGGAAGGAACAATCAGTTTCACACATACAGAATGGGAAGCGATTGTCTAGGAAGGAGTACGGCAGAAAGGGTTATAGGGGTTATAGTGGAATATGAGTCAGCAGTGTGATGCTGTTGCAAAAAAAGAAAACATGATTCTGGGATGCTTTAACAGTTGTGTTGTGAGCAAGACAAGAGAAGTCATTCTTCCTCTCTACTCTGCACTGGTTAGGCCTCAGTAGGAGTATTGTGTCCAGTTCTGGGCACCGCGTTTCAAGAAAGATGTGGAGAAATTGGAGAGGGTCCAGAGAAGAGCAACAAGAATGATCAAAGGTCTAGAGAACATGTCCTATGAAGGAAGGCTGAAAGAACTGGGTTTGTTTAGTTTAGAAAAGAGAAGATTGAGTGGGGACATGATAGCAGTTTTCAGGTATCTAAAAGGGTGTCATAAAGAGGAGGGAGAAAATTTGTTAATCTTGGCCTCTGAGGATAGAACAAGAAGCAATGGGCTTAAACTGCAGCAAGGGAGGTTTAGGTTGGACATTAGGAAAAAGTTCCTAACTGTCAGGGTAGTGAAACACTGGAATAAATTGCCCAGGGAGGTTGTGGAATCTCCATCTCTGGAGATATTTAAGAGTAGGTTAGATAAATGTCTATCAGGGATGGTCTAGACAGTATTTGGTCCTGCGATAAGGACAGGGGACTGGACTTGATGATCTCTCGAGGTTCCTTCCATGCCTAGTATTCTATGATTAGCTTTGTATATTTTTTCCTCACTTTCTTTATTTCTATTTATATATGATGGGACCATCTCCAAAAGGTAGTAGTAGTATGGCCAAACTTGTTCATAACAGCTGGGGGAAGAGAACCTCTTAGTTTAGGTAAATGAACTAGCCTCCCACTTCATACTGGGGTTTGCTCCCATATTTTAGTATGGGCATTTGCTGATCATCAAATGACCTCCTATTTTGGAGTCACAAGCTGATTTGAAAAGCTTTTAGCAAAGGCAGCTTAAAAATGGAAATATTGACACTAGGTTACATTGAAGGTTCGAGGGAATTGTCAGGACAGTCGTTGCCTAGAGTAGAAAGTGGAAAGCTTTGTGAATTGAGCATCTTTAAGTACCCAAGGGAAAGTCCTGCAAAAGATTCACAGGAATCCTAGCTAAATCCTCTGACTAGCCATAATCTCATCATGAGAGAACACTTGCACTTGTATGTAAGAAGAGCATGTCCAGTGACATTGTTTCATACCAGTTCTGTACAATTCATGTGAGAGACTCCAATAGTATTTGCAATATAATTGCTTTGTGCTTTATAACATCTATCTGAGAATCTGTTTATTCACAGACAAGGAAATAAGCTCACGATACTCATTTGAAGTAGGTAATGGCTATTGTTGCCATCTTACAGATGGATTAATTGAGGTAGAGAGAGGTAGTTAGCCCAGGTCAAATAGCAAGTACACATCAGAAGGAGTAGGACTTCGATCTCCTGACATTGGATCCTTTGTATTAGGCACAATTACATCCTCTGCCTCCTATTATTCTGAAACTTGGAGGCATATTTATACAAAAGGAGCTAGTTTTCTCCACCCTTGCGCTGTCTTCCCTCCCCACCTCTGATGAGTATTAATGTAGATCACTCATTATTTTGCAGTGTGAGGTAGTGTTTGTGTTTTGCTATTTCTAATGGGTTTTAAAGGGCCATAAGACACCTTCCTGCTCTGAAATATCTTTCCAAGAAGAAAAGTCTTCTCACACTCCATTCAGGAAACTGGAACATCCTGAAAGCTTCAGGAGACAATGTTTAGCAGAAGAGCTGATTAAGTCATATGCTAATGATCTGTCAAACCCTTCTTGCACATCTTGGGGTGTAACCCAATGTTTTGTATATGAAGTTGTTCATTAGTGTTTCAGTGTCTTGACTGTAGTGGAACGGGTTTCAGAAATGACTTTATTGATCATTGAATGTGAAATACTTAGGGTTACTAGTTACCTAGTTGGCATAATCCTATCTTCAGAGTTTTGGATCCTTACAAATCACTCAGGTGAAATTTAGGAATGTTGCTGAGATTGAAAGAAGGTCAGAAGTATTCAAAGTTATCTTCAAGCACAATATTCTTTAGAAACCAGTCTCCATGGACAATATGTGTTGCATAGACAATCTACATCCCATCTTCACTCTTGTCTTGTTCAAAAGCCCTTCAACACTCCCTTGTCAAAGTTGAGAAGGACATCTTGGTGCCTTCGTACACAATAGGGCAGTTACAGAGTGATCCATCCCCTCTTGCTCAGTCCCAGCATTTGACAGTCAGAGGCCACAGCATGGGTTACATCCTAGTTCACTTGTCTGATAACCATTAATGTTCCTAACCTCCATGAATTTATCTAATTCTTTTCTGAATGCAGTTATAATTTTGGCCCTCACAACATCCCCTGGTGACAAGTTCACCATACTGACTGTGTTATCTGAAGATTATGTTTGATTTAAATTTACTGCCGATTAATGTTATTGGGTGTCTCCTGCTTCTTGTTTTATGTTAAGGGATAAATAACATTTCCTTATTTACTTTCTCATTTATGGTTTTATAAAGCTCTGTCATGCCTCCCTTCCCCAGCAATCTTCACTCTTCCAGTCTTTTTTATCTTTTTGTGTGGGAGTGATTGTGTAATCCCAATAATTTTTGTCGTCCTTCTCTGGACTTTTTTCAATTCTTACAGATATTTTGAGACAGGATCACTATAACTGCATGCAGTTACCATGGATTTATATATAGTCATTTAGATAATAACACAGTAAATATCCGTCCTCTTTCTGATGGTTCCTAATCTTGTTAGCTTTTTGACTGATGCTGAACAGACGTTTTCAGAGATCTATCTGAAAATGACTCCAAGATCTTTCTTGAGTAATAACAGCTAATTTTGTAAATAGAGTTGGGATTATGCTTTCTGATGGGCATTACACTGCACTTACTGTATTCAGTATCATCTGCCATTTTATTGCCCAGTTACCTAGTTTTGTGAGATTCCATTGTAATACTTTGCAGTCAGCGTTGGACTTGACTGTCTTGAGTAATTTTATATCCTCTGCAAATTTTGCCACCTCACTGTTTATTGCTGCTCCTTTAGCTCTTCCGTTATCCGATGGTACCACTGATTGTTTGGGAGGCTTCCTGATTTGATGTACTTAAAGGTTTTGTGTAGTTTGGTAGTTGCTTTCATATGCCTTTTTTTGTTGTTGTTCTTTTTACCTTGACTTGCCAGAGTTTAGGTTCTTCTCTATTTTCCTCAGTAGAATTTCACTTCCATTTTTTAAATGATGCCTTTTTTGCCTCTCAATGCTTCGTTTACTCTGTTTAGCCATAGTGGCAATTTTTTGGTCCTTGTGCTGGTGTGTTTTGTTTTAATTTAGGTATATTTTTAGTTAGAGCCTCTATTATAGAACTTATTGCAGGCATTTAATGTTTGTGATTATTCCTTGTAAATTATGTTTAATTAGCTTCCTCATTTTTGTGAAGTTCCCCTTTTTTAAATTAAATGCTACTTAGCTTTTGTAGTAGTTTCCCCTCCTACAAGAATGTAATAAAATGTAACATTATGGTTGCTGTTACTGAGTGGTTCAATTATAGTCACCTCTTAGACTAGATCCTATGTACCATTTAGGACTAAAGCATGAAATGCCTCTTCCCTTGGGAATTCCAGACTAGCTTTTCCAAGTAGCAGCCATGAAGTGTGTCTAGATACTTAATCCCTGCATTGCATCCTTGGTGACATATACCCAATCGAAATGGGAATCATCTTTGAAACAAGGGCCTGTGCTTCAGTGTGAAGACCCCTTTTGCACGTCATTCCCTGCATAGAGCAGTTTTAACGCTGGCATAACTAACGGAGGGAGGATTAAGCCGCTGGGAAAGGGGATCTTCCAGTGGCACAGAGCTGGCATAGCAGCTCCCTCCCACTCAGTTCTGGGGCTGGCAAAGAGATGTGGCCAGGACTAGCTTAATGTTTGTAGATCTCCATGTACTGTTTTGAGCTGTTGGCAGCCAGAATAAGTTAGAGTTGCCTCAGGCTGCCCCTCTCCAATTGGGCAATTACACAAGTACAGTGTCAGCTATGGACATAGGGATGATAGAGGTGAGCTTTATGCCACTTTGCAGCCCTAGTCCTTTTTAAGATGGGCTGTCTGTTTATTGACTGCAGTCCTACATTCCCTTTCTTCTCCTGCTTGCTGTGACTTCTTATCTGGTTTGTGAGTATCAGCTGATACATATCACTCTGCTTTTACTACCAGCATCACATGGCATCGACCTGCTATTACACTAGTGAAATTCAAGCAGTTCAAGTCTTGACTTTTAAAATAATGGTTTTAGTCAAACAGCATCAGACTTATTCTTGTTTTAATCATCCCTCCTCTTGCCCCCTGAAATTAGCTGTTCTGAAGAGAAATGTTTTACGTCATTACAAATACAGAACAGTTGAACTATAAACCACTTACAGTAATTACTCATTTAACACATGCCCACTTAACATGTTTTTGCAATAGCATGATTTTTTTTTAAGGAATGTTTTTCGAACAACACGACTGTCCCTTAAATAACACAAAAATAATCAAGTGGCGGACTGCTTCACATGGCGGTATAAGTTGGTGAAAACAGTGGTAATATGCATGAGTGGATGAATACACATGGTCACAGCGCTCCTCCGCTCACTCGTGTGTTTATCTTTGTGTTTTAACAAACCGCGGCAACTTGTGTAGCTAGGTATCCTGTGTTGCTAGATATCTAATGTTGTTGTTGACGACCCAGCACCAACAAAAAATTAACTTTGCCACCACCACCTGAAACACAACACCCACCTTTTCCATTATTTTTAATGGGAAAATTGACCCCGCATAGCACGTTTTCGCTTAGCACGAATGTTTTCAGAAACACATCTATAGTATTAAATGAGGAATTACTGTACTGGTGTTTACATAAGAACATAAGAACGGCCATACTGGGTCAGACCAAAGGTCCTTCTAGCCCAGTATCCTGTCTGCCGACAGCGGCCAACACCAGGTGCCCCAGAGAGGGTGGACCGAAGATAATGATCAAGTGATTTGTCTCCTGCCATCTCTCTCCAGCCTCTGACAAACAGAGGCCAAGAACACCATTTTATCCCCTGGCTAAGAACACCATTTTATCCCCTGGCTAATAGCCTTTTATGGACCTAACCTCCATGAAATTATCTAGCTTCTTTTTAAACTCTATTATAGTCCTAGCCTTCACAGCCTCCTCTGGCAAGGAGTTCCACAGGTTGACTACACGCTGTGTGAAGAAGAACTTTCTTTTATTAGTTTTAAACCTGCTACCCATTAATTTCATTTGGTGTCCTCTAGTTCTTCTATTTAGGGAACTAATAAATAACTTTTCTTTATCAGCCCTCTCCACAGCACTCATGATTTTATAGACCTCTATCATATCCCCCCTCAGTCTTCTCTTTTCTAAACTGAAAAGTCCCAGTCGCTTTAACTTCTCATATGGGACCCGTTCCAAACCCTTAATCATTTTAGTTGCCCTTTTCTGAACCCTATCCAAGGCCAAAATATCTTTTTTGAGGTGAGGAGACCACATCTGTACACAGTATTCAAGATGTGGGCGTACCATAGTTTTATATAGGGGCAGTAAGATATTCTGGGTCTTATTTTCTATCCCTTTCCTAATAATTCCTAGCATCCTACTTGCCTTTTTGACCACCGCTGCACACTGTTTGACCGCCGCTGTTTCACTTTCAGAACACGCCTAGGCTACGTCTACACTGGCCCCTTTTCCGGAAGGGGCATGTAAATTTCACCAGTCGTAGTAGGGAAATGCGCGGGGGATTTAAATATCCCCCGCGGCATTTAAATAAAAATGTCCGCCGCTTTTTTCCGGCTTTTAAAAAAGCCGGAAAAGAGCGTCTACACTGGCCCCGATCCTCCGGAAAAAGTGCCCTTTTCTGGAGGCTCTTATTCCTACTTTGAAGTTAACGAGTTAACTGGTGATCCTCCGGAAAAAGTGCCCTTTTCTGGAGGCTCTTATTCCTACTTTGAAGTAGGAATAAGAGCCTCCGGAAAAGGGCACTTTTTCCGGAGGATCGGGGCCAGTGTAGATGCTCTTTTCCGGCTTTTTTAAAAGCCGGAAAAAAGCGGCGGACATTTTTATTTAAATGCCGCGGGGGATATTTAAATCCCCCGCGCATTTCCCTACTACGACTGGTGAAATTTACATGCCCCTTCCGGAAAAGGGGCCAGTGTAGATGAGCCCCTATTGTTTATCCCTTAGGGTATGTCTACACTACCCTCCTAGTTCGAACTAGGAGGGTAATGTAGGCATACTGCACTTGCAAATGAAGCCCGGGATTTGAATTTCCCGGGCTTCATTTGCATAAGCCGCGCTGCACGGGGTTCGAATGAGCGGGGTTTTAAAAATGGTGGCGCCCCGCTTATGCAAATGAAGCCCGGGAAATTCAAATCCCGGGCTTCATTTGCAAGTGCGGTATGCCTACATTACCTCGCTAGTTCGAACTAGCGGGGTAGTGTAGACATACCCTTACAGAGAGAGCTGATGTCAGCTACTCCTTGTGCAGCATATTCTATACTTGTTTCTTCCTTCAGCATTTGCAGTGTGTCTGCCGATGGAAGGCTTAAAGATTTCATTTGTTGTATTGCAGTGTTTGGAACTGTACTTCTGCAGAAAAGGGAGCTGTGTGTTTGGAGCCTGCCCATTTCTCACAGAAGTAAATGGCAAAATTACAGTTGACTTCAGCAGGGAAAAGCATCAGCACTTGATGTATAAATTTGGGCAACACAGCCTCAGAAGTCGGGGGGGAGGAGGCAGAATTTGGGGGAGGTCAAAGATGATTTTAAACAATCTCTTCTCTTTCTTGATCCCAGCCCACCCAGGTCCCTCTCCTCCAATTTAGAGTCCCCTCACGGCATGCCACCAAAAGCTCCAAGAGGCTATTTTTGACAGCCAGATATCACCAGAGCACGGTGTCTATTCCATGTTTCGTGTCCATGTCTTCACTACAGGGGCCATACAGAAAGGTCCACTTCCCCAGCCTTGTTCCACTGAGCACTTCTCATAGTAAGGTTTATTAAGTTGGTTTATCAATTGCTTTATGGCACTTGAATTAGGGATGTGAACTGATAACGAGTTAACTGGTGACACAGTAAGCATCATCCTCACCAGGTGATGCTTACCAGTAACCGGTTGGCTGGCAGCCCCACCAGTGGGATCCTGCTTAATCGGTTAACTACATTTACGTAACATTTAACCAGTTAATTGATTAAATGGGATTTTACAATCCTAGCTTGAATGTAGAGAAGGCTACAGCTTTTTTCTTGTTCAACTAAATCCCTGCTTGGTAGCTTCAGTAAGCATTTTGTCTTGTAAAAAGTCTGCACATTTTCATACAGGTGGATTTAAGTCAAATATAATTGGAAATGTTTCTGTTTAAATTTAGCCTCTGAGCTAAAAAAGGAGATTTACAATCCTTGAGTTTTCAAAATGACTGAGTGTATAGTGTGAATTGATCAGGACTTCCTTTTTACTATTTCTTTCAATATCAGAACAAGGGAACATTTGATGGAAGTTTAAGGGCATTAGATTTAAAATAAAAGGAAATGCTACCATGATTTATCTACATTGTACAGTCCATGTGTGGTTAGGAGAGCATCTTGAAAATAATTTTTTAAAAGGTTTTAAGTGATTTTTGCCCAGCTAAATGTGCATGGTACATAGAAACCTTACTTTGAGAAATATTCCCATTGGTTTTAATGAGAGTTTTAACTGAGTAAAAATGACAGGATCTGGCTCGTTGTTGATAGAAGACTAGATAAATGTTCTCCCTGCTCCATCTAGGAGAATTGTGGTGAAATGGGTTGTTGAAATGTAGTTGTTTACACTATTAACTGATATGCCTAGGCTCTTTAATTAATTAGGATTAATCAATCGATTACTCCTCTGTATTAGAGGCAGCAAAGCGGGAGGTGGGAGCTGGTAACCATGGGGTACCAGCTTTTAAGCTGGCTCCCCGCGTGTGCTGGCTCCCATAGAGCTGCCTGCCTCCTTTCCCTCCCCGCCCCTGCAGTAGAAAGGCAGCAGCACGGGGAGATGGGGTGGTATCAGAGGCAGCAGAGCAGAGGGTGGTGGGGCAGGCTGGAGATGGTACATGCAGGAAGCTGGCTTTCAAGCCAACTCCCTGTGCATACTGGCTCTCACTGAGCTGCCTCTAAAATGCCCCCCATGCTACTGCCTCTGTATCAGAGGCAGTGTGGAGGGGGGGCGGGCAAGCGGGAGCTGGGGCTCCTGGGGAGCTGACTTAAAAGGTTCTGCCTGCCCCCCTGCGTGTAAACATGGTAACCACTGAAAAATTCAGCGGTTACACTCCTGGTGTCCAACCTACAAGCCACATGTGGCTATTTGGCCAGTTGAGTATGGCTAGTTTGCTATAGCAGTAGTGCTTCAGAACTGGTTGGATACCATGGGATTGCACATTTACAAAAATAAGGGTTTGCTATAATCCCTAGTCCGGAGAAGGGTTCCACTGGAGCATCTGTGCGGTCATAGTGTGCATGGAAGCATGAAGCATCCAGGTAGATATCCTGGACCTCTGAGATCTTCCGTTTTTGAAATTAAGCACAGAGAGATGGAATGATTAAGCAAACTGAATCTGCTCCTGAGATTTCCTGTCTCCCACGTGTGAATAACTAGGGTTGGGTCCATATTTGTCCAAGTTATTAAGTAAAGTATTTTGTGTGGCAGCTGTACAAGCAAAGGCTGCGGTCATGGTAACTAAACCTCATTCCTTGCATAGACGAGCTACCGTACTGATTAAATTGTTTTAAGTGTTTGCGTCTCAGTCTCTTATCCCTGTCAGCTCTGGACTCATTAACTTAAGCTGTGAATAGCTCCGCCTGTATATCTTCTCTTATTTCTACTTGTATTGTCTCGTCCCTTTTGCCCTTCCAGCCTCACTATCCCCTTTGTTTCTCAGCCCACTCTCCTCTTCATGCCTCCTTCCATATTGTTCCCTATGCGTGAAATGATCTTTGCTCCCTGTGGGCCAATCCCTCACCCTTTCCTCACTGAAATCCCTCCTAAAGGCTCACTTCTTCTGGGAATCCTTCAGACACTAACCCACACCAGTCTCCTATTCTCTCCAGCCCAACATTATGTAGATGGGGCAGAGAGGGAAAGAAGAGACAAGGGTTTGAGCCTCAATCGCTTGCCACCGGGAGTAGCACTTCAGGGCCATATTGCAGTACCTTTACTCAAGGATACCCTTAACTGTAAGCAGTCCCTCTGACATCCGTGGGATTCTTTGTGGAGGTAGGTGCTCAAGTATCAGTGGCAGAATCAGGCTCTGAGTGTTTGCAGTATTAACCCTTCCACTGGCTTTCCAATAACCTCTGTATTTTATCTGCATATGTGTCACTTAAACTCTCGCCAACTCTCATCAAGCTCCACTATACAGGGACTATCTTTATTTATTTGTGTTTTCTGCTCTGCCAACCAAGTACATAACTGACATTCAACAAATGATAGTAATTTTACATGGGACACTGAAAATTTGAGAACAGGTTTGGCACCCTAAGTGACTCTTTTTGGGCTTGCATTGAATACTGGTGGTTTTGTAGTATGCTGTGCTGGTCTAATCTTCAGGCAAATAATGCAGTTGTCCTAGCTGATGCCATCGTTTTGAAGAACTTGGAGGAGGAGGAGGTTACTTTCTCACTCACTTTGAAATGGAAAGTGCAAGGTTTAGCAAACTTCCTTTCCAAAAGTTTTGTCACTCTGCCTTAAATGAGAGGAAAATAGGGAAAAAATATTGTTAATACAGCACTGGGGATTCGGTTGGAACAATGATACCTGCTGTAATTCAAACCACTCTGTGAAAACGTGGAAAAGAATGCTAAATGCAATCCTGCTGTGGTTGTGGAGAAGGGTGCGCTGAATGTTTCCATACCAGGTATTACTCAGTCATCACTATTCTCTGTTCCTGCAATGTTTCAAGCTTTTATCTTGCTTTGCACAGTTCAGCCATATCTTGTCCCTTCAACCTCCCTGCTAGTTCACATAACTCAGTATGATTCGGCCTGAGGAAAGATTTTAATTAACAATGCTTAGAGAATAAATCAAACAAGTGCATTATGACTTTGAGACAGGGATATAACTTTGTATCTTGACTTTGTTTTTCAAATATTCTTATTCATTAAGCAGTGTATGTAAGCCTATATTTAAAAAAATAGAGTCTGTTCTTGCACTTCTTGCACACCCAAAACTCCTCACATTGAAGTTGGTGGGAGTTTTGGATGTGCAAAGAATGAAGGATTGGATCCTACCTATGTGATTTGTAATGCACAGGCTAAAGACTGAAGAGCCTAAAGAAATGAGCCAGCTCTCAGTGCATAGGAATTCGGTATTTCTGAGGAGAAAGTGCAGCATGACACTGCATTAATGGGAGCATCCAAGTTACATTTTTTTGAATTTTATGACTAAAATGTAAAACACTCCAAAATTCTACATTGTTTCCTCTTAGAACTGTCAAATCTTGTGGTTGCCTCACACAGACTGCATATAAACCAAAACTGAGATTTCTGAAAAAAGAAACTAGGGCAGTGGACCTACCTTGGCATGGTGCTGAACACCTTCTGTACCCTGTTCAGCCTTCAGTGCAAACTGAGGGTCTTTGTTCTCTTCCTGTGGTGAGCCCTTAATATCTGTGTCTGGGGCAATTACAAATGGTTATTTCCAAAAGAACCTTAAGATGAGACAGTGGGTTTTTTATTGTGGTGTATAAAGACTTAGATAACCATGAGTCAGTCTACCTGAGGGGTACTGAGTTGCTCCAAATCCTGTCATGGCACATAAGGGTGTTGATGATGACGTCTATTGTGGAATTTTTCAAGGGTGACTCTCTGAAGACCCATGACTTTGGTGTATGTGTCAGAGTGAAGCATTAGTATCCCTCTAGGGAAGGGGCAAGGAAACTATTTTGGGTTGGGGGCCACAGACCCACAGAAAATCAGTTGGGGGCTACACACAAGTGAGAAGAAAAAGGAAAAAAAAAAAACCTTCTCTAATGTGGCCCCCAACTGAGAAGGACAAGGACACTGCCCACATTGGGGAGGGATAGCTCAGTGGTTTGAGCATTGGCCTGCTAAACTCAGGGTTGTGAGTTCAATCCTTGAGGAGGCCATTTGGGGCAAAAATTTGTCAGGGATGGTACTTGGTCCTGCTGTGAAGGCAGGGGACTAGACACAGTGACCTTCAGGTCCCTTCCAGTTCTAGGAGATAGGCAATCTCCATTAATTTAATTTAATTTAATTTAAACATTCCCCTCCCACACCGGAGCTTGGGGGTGCTCAGCCTGGTAAATGGTAGAGCAGTGAGGGGATTGGAGCACCAGCATGGGCTCCACAGTGTTAGGGGGGTCCTGAGCGAGGCAAGTTGGGGGCTGCATCTGGTCTCTGGGCCTGAAGTTCCCCATCCCTGCTCTAGGGCAGCGATGGGCAATCTAGGCTGGTGAGTGCCGCACAAATGGCCCATCATTTCAGTGGGCTGCAAGACTAGTATTCAAGATGGTCTCCCAGAATAGGGTGGTTTTGCCAACACTGCTTGTATACCTAAAATGTATGTGGTGGCCAATTGAAACGTAGTGCTTTGATTGGCTGCAGAGGAAGTGCACCGCTCTTACAGCCAAGGGTATGTACAATCAGCATACACCTCACTTCACCTGCCCTTGCTTTACATGCATGTCATTTTAGTAATACTGGTAAGAAGAAACCTAAGTGGTTTGATATCAGTGGAATCTGGCAAACCTGCGTGTGGGCAACAGTAAACAAAATGTCTTGTGGTTCATACATAGAACCCCGATGGGACGCATATGGCCGTTGGGCTGTAGGTTGCCCCCCACTGCTTTAGGGACAGCTCAAAACTTCATGTTCTCATTTTAGCTCCGTTGTAAATTTGTGGGGTTTATTGTGATATGCTCCTCTGTCTTTTCTTCTTCTCTCCTGTCCACTACACACCTTCCCCTGGCTCAAGTGCTTTGGTTGAGGATAGGGGTTGATTGTCTCTGAAGTGTTAAGGGACAAATGCATAAATGTCGCCCATTGTGTGTATGTTTGTTTTACCACTTTATATCTCTTAGGGGTGTGAATGTTACATTATATCATATATATTTCTAACATTAATTTATGTTCTAAATATACAAACTAGGTGAAGTCTGAACCAGACCTTGTGTACCACTTAATCCTATTAATATGGATCTCTTTGTGCAGACCTTAGTGGCCTACATCCATGTGATCCATAGAGTGTTCAGAAAAGTTACAGATATCTGAGAACAGCTGTTCACAACTTTTTGTTTGCTAGCAAAAATGTAATTACATGGCTGCATGAAATATGTTCTGGTCTGTTACATGTAAAGGAAGTATGTTACATTAACTAAAGGTTGTCTGTCTGTTTTCAGGAATAATCTTGCTACTGTTGTGCTAGTGAGCCCCAGGCTTATTCTGTTACACTAACTAACAAAATAAATCTGAAGAATCTATTCAGTAGATCTGCTTCCGATCTTACATATACTGTCTTTATATAGATGCAAACTCATAGTTTTCAGAGGACTTTCTCCTGATTTACACCAAGGTTGAATCTATATCAGGGACAATGTATTTATTAAATGGAAATAGAACCAAATCTAACCATTAAGCAAGAACCTATTCTCCCTTCCAACACTTGCTCTGAACAATAAGGGTTGATGATTTAGAAACAATGAAATGAAGATAGTATGACCTTGACTCATCCTTTATGGGCATGTTTAAAAAGAAAAAGATAGCTCTGTCCTTAAATCTTTTGTTCCAAATTAGCAAGTGTCATTTTATTTTTCTAAAGGAAACACATTTCACTTGACCTCCAGGTTTTGGTGGGACTTGCTGCATCCTCTTGGGTTTTTTTCTTTAAACTTTCCAGAAAGAAGATTGGCCTATGCACAAGTTGGAATGTTCTGCCATGTGTGTGTTTGGGCAGAACTGGAATCCCTCGGAGACTGTGAGACTGACTGCGAGGATCCTTGCCAAACAGGTGAGCAGAGTGCAAGACTTGAGGTATGTGTCTGTTTTCAAAGAGGGGTTGTGACGAGGAGCTGTAGATCTCAGCAAAGCACGCTTATGTTAGCTTCCTGTGTACAGATTGGCTGCAGTGCTGAGTGTAAGCAGCTGAAAAAACAGACAGCTGAACCGGCTGCAGTAGCGTACTGTGCTGCTGGACGTTTGGAGAGGTGTTAAGCTGATGTCTCAGTCGAATCAGTGCAGTGTGGATTACAGACCAAACACTGAAGAATTTTACTAACAGGTTCACTAAATATAATGGGCCTGATTCTTTGCTTACATATACTAATGTAAATCTGAGCACTGTAGTCAGTGGTACAGTGTCTAAGCAAAAAGCATAAAGAAGAGGAGGATCAGACTCCATGTTTGCGGTTAAGTTGATTAGGGATGTGAATGTTTAAATGGGATCTTGCATCTCTGCTGGATAGCCTAGTATAGTTACAGCACCATTCACTCTGTAAGTGCCACATGGGTCCTGATTCTCTTCTCATTCAGTCCACCTAGCTTAGTACCCTGTCTCTGACAGTGGCCAGTGTCAGGTGCTTCAGAGGGAATGGACAGAGCAGGGAATGAAGTGATCCAATTAGAATTAAAGGAGGGACCCTGAGGTAAGTCCATATTTGTAGGAAGAAAATCAGTCCCTTGGTCTTTAGAAAGAGAGAGTATGCTAGTGTGTTTGCTCTGACATTGCATTGTTAACTCCACCCGTAATGTAATATTCCTTGAAATGCAGACTGTGTGTTGGTGTGAAGGGCATAGCAGAAGTGTTTGCAGGGAGAGAAGAGTTTGTTTCAAGGTTATTACGTTATGTATTTTTGCAAAGCTCTAAATTCTCCCTGAAAAAACAAATCCTCTTTGAAGCACATTTGTACATTCGAAGCCTGCGTATGTGACAAGGGCAACCCAGATACTGTATATAGAGAGGATTTTGATGGCCTGCTGGGAAGCTAGCCTGCAAACTCCCTCTGTGTGTGGGGTTTTTTAATTAAAGCACAGTCTAGTGGTGATCCACAAACAAAATTAGATGTTTAATGATTAAAAGTCATTGGAATAAATTTGTGCTTGAGGGTAGAGGGAGAGGGAACCTACATGCCATATAAAAGCTAAATATGCAAACTGTAGTCCCTGAACCTCAGCTGCTGGGCCACCTGCAAAGCCATATTTAATGGCCAAGATTACAAAGAAGTGGCCTTAGGCCAACAATAGAGCACTGCTTTTGAACTCTGTCAACAGTGAGTTTATTCGCTTTCCTCAAAGCGAAGCCTGTCTCTTGCCTACTTTTCTGCTGTTTGTTGCTTTCTGGGTATCTAGAACAAAGCAAATGGCATATTTTAAAATACTGTACTGGTTGTGTGTGTGTGAAAGAGAGTGTGTACACACACACACACATACACATTTGATTGAAGTAAATTTTTGCCTGCTTTATGCGATACCATGATAATTTTTTATGGCTCCTAAAGTTAATTAAGTTTTAGCAGATCATTGCTAATTGACCTTTGCAAGACCTCAGTACAGTGAGGGATTTTTGTAGTGTTTTGTGAGTAAATACTGTCATCAGTGGCCAAAATAAATGATAATTTTATATTTTTTCTGTCATTTCAATCTTTTTCTATTTTTAGAAAACCCACCCTGAAAGGACACAATCAGAAAAATTGCTTGCTGTAAAAGAGTTTGAATCACGTAAGTAGACAAGACTTGAAGGTAATAGGAGCTCTTTTGTGTAGTACTTCATTTCCCTTCATCAAAACTTTCTCCAAGCCTATCACGTTTAGGAGGGAGTGAAAAAGAGAACCACAGCTCTAATTTTTTTTAATGCTTTAATTTATTTTTCTCTTGGTAGCTTGGGGGAATGGGGAAGTGAGGGTGAAAATGTAGACAGATTAATTATGTAGTGTCCGTACATCAGATGGCTTTCCTGGCACTCTGGTGACTTTTCTGAATTGTAATGTTGCAAAATTAAAATAACTGGTATTTTTACCAGGAGGCATAAAATCAGAGCTAGCACAATTGTTTGATGGTGACAATGACTATGGGGCTAATTGCAGAATTCTCTGGACTCTAATTCAGTGTCTGTCACTGCCAGTCAAATGTGACATGTTCTTTGTGATTGGAGCGCTCAGGACATGGAATTTCAACCCAAAGTGATCTGAGGAAGGAAAGAAGGCGGGGCTTACTTTTATCTTGAAGTTTACAGTTTCCACCCCCATGCCCTTGAGGCAATTAGAAATCAAGCAACTGTTAAGACTAACCAGCCTAGAATAGCTTGCACGGTGCTGCTCCCTTTCTCAATATGGATAGTCATAAGAAGAAGCTGACATACATGCACATCTGAGATGATGGAGCAGTGGTATTATAGGCTTACATACCTTTCATCCTGAAGGATTCCCATTAATACTTGACAAAGTGCTAGCTAGACAAATGCTGTCATTGATGGAGTGAGAGGTGGCAGTTATTTAACCTACTCCTGCAAGACTACCCAGCAGCCTCAATGCAGGAAGTGAATGAAATTACCATCTCAGCTGGACTGCCAGGGGAAATGGGATAGGTGAAATGCTGGCATTTGTCTAAGCCAGAGCAGCCTGCCTCTGAGAAGAATTCTGAGGATAAGTTGTAAAGAAGTTAGTGGGTGAGAACGGAAGGAGGGAGAGGGATGTTCATGGAGTGTTTTTTGTGTGTTCTGCTGAATTTTAGCCTGCATTAATATAAATGCCTTTCTCATTTGGAAGCTCAAAAGGGTTGGGGTGTGAGTCAGGGGATGCTTATTCAAACGGTGCAAGGGCTCTCCTAAAGCACTGAGATGCTTTGCCACCACAATTCTGCCCTTCTTCTCCAGCAGACTCCTTTCTATTTCTGGCTATCTGGGTGAGAAGCCCCCTTTGCTGTCCTCTACTCCCTCCCAGCCTTTTATCTACCCTTTTGGACACCTTCAGCAGTTGCCCCCAGCCCTCACTCTCTTCCCAAGGATGCGTGAATGAAGAAATGGCATAGGATTCCCATTGGAAGGCTCCATCTTTCTTACTTCTCACCCCCCATATCAGAAGTTGCCCCATTTCAGTGTTCCCCACTATTCTGTGTGTCACTTCATTTGTCTGTACTCTTAAGTGTCTCTCTCTCCTACTTGTGCCCCTTGTTGGCAACTCTTTCCCCTGTAGTCTTTTCTCACTGCTCTTGTACTTCTCGGATGCAGAGGAGAATTGCAGCACAGCTTTGCTTTGCAGGAGCAGGTGTGGTTCCTGCATCTGTGCAGAGTAAGGAGGATTGTGGTAACAGTAGACAGTCCATTCTGCTTCAGTTGGAGTCAAAAAGGGTGCGTCTGCACTGCACCCATAGCTTGACCTAAGCTATGCAATTTGAGCTACATAAATTGCATAGCTTATTTCAACTTAATTTCAAAATAGCTTATTTCAAAATTTCAAAATAGAGCACTATTCTCTTACTCCTAGTGGAACGAGGTTTACAGGGATGTTGGAATAGCGAGCCCATTGTATTTTGAAATAACGGGCTTGCTCAAAAGACACAGACTAGCAATTTTGGGATGTTGGAAGTATCCCAATATAGTGCTGAAGTGTAGGCGTATCCTAAGAAGGGACTGGGAAAATGCTCACTCCACTGCCCCCTTTGAAATGTTAGACAGTTTGACTGCCCAGAGTTTTGGCTGGAACCATGAGTGAGACTGGATATTAAAATGCTAGGACCGGGCCTGTCAAATATATCAGGACAACAGTATTCCCTGTAAGCTGAGTGCTTGGGCGGCCACCCAGCAGGGATTCAGGTGCCGCCCAGCTGATTAGTAGAGCTCTCACAGCTGCTCATAGCGGACAGCATGTGTTTCTGTTGGTGGTGCACATCTGCACATTGCTTGGTGCACATTTATTCCACCCAAGGATGGAAAATCTTAGCGGGCACCTTGGACACCACTGTTAATGCTGCAGCCCTTGCAAATAGTAAAGACCTTCAATGACTGCATGTGGTAAGGATCTCTGCTGTTATAAGTCCTGTCTTCTGGGTAAAGAGCAAAACAGTCTCTTCTAGTGTTCTACTGGGACATTTTCAGTACTGATTAGGACATGTCTACATGGGAAAAGTCTGTCATGTGAGGAAACATTTTACTAGCATGATACTAAATGTGGCTTAGCTCCTTTTGTAGACAGGGCTAAATAGTAATAGGAACATATTCACAGCCATGGTTAACCCTCGAGCTAATTTAACCATCTATAAACTTGTTCCGTAGAGTGAAGCTAACATGTTTTAAACACTTTTATCCTTGTCCCCAGCAAGGGGTATTATATTTAATCTCAAGTCAATAAAAAAGCACCAGCCAACATTTTCTAACTGCATGCCTTTTCCCAGTGTAAATATGTGGCCTTGGAAGGAGAAACATCACAACCACTGCTTGCTGTACCTCTATACAGCTGCTCTTTGTGGGTCTCCCATTCAACTTATAGCCTTTTCTAACCTAGATATGGCTGCAGTTAACCAGAAGAGAGTTCCTTGTATTGAAACAGGATGTCTTCTTTATCCACAGACCTTGATAAACTAGACAATGAAAAGAGGGAGCTGATTCAGAATGACATTGCTGCTCTTCATCACTTTTATTCAAAGCACATAGAGTACCCTGACAACGCTGTCCTTGTAGTCCTCTTTGCACAAGTAAGTTGGCTAGAATAAAATCAGTTTAGAAAGGTGCTATTGTGAGAATCTCCTCTTCAGGAAAGGAGCAAGGGACTGAGCAATGGGAACTGAATTCAATGTGTCAACAGTAGAGAAGATAGTGGTAAAGTGATGATGTTCTCTCCCAGGTTCAAGTTTCTAAATGTGATCAGGTAGTGCATTTGTCACTGCTTTGAACTGATAGTAGGAGAGCAGAATTTCATTTTGGGTAACATTTTGTTTTCTCTCTTATCTGAATTTCATATATATCCAGACTGCATGTATTTTACTAGAAAACAGTAATAGTAATGCTCTGAGTGACATTTTTCTTTAATGCATGTGCCCTTCTTTCCCCCTTTTAAAAAAAAAAAGAAAATATGTGTGTGCGCATCTTACTCCAGAATTGCCAAGTATCACTCTAACTTTGTGTGGATTCCTTGTTTAAGCCTCCAACAAAGAGTACCACCTGTTATGGTAGGTTTTTGAGATGTAGACAACTGCCTTCTGCTGGACCGAGACTGCCCACTCATTTTATATAGACCAGTGCCTACCAGTAAGAGCTATTACCCAAATTAGGGAGCTAAGTGTGGTACCGTGGAGTTCTTTATTTATCTTCTGTGCCATCCATTTCCCATTATTCACTTTTTTGCTTTCGATTGGTTTATTTTCTATTTTTTTAAGCTTTTTCGGTTTGTCAAGCAATATGGAAAAATGCATCCATAACTTTGCTTCAGTTTAAGGAATCTGAACTGACGAAATTCTAATTGTGATTAATAATTTTGTTAGAAAGCAGCCAGAGCCTCCAAACATTTGTTTTGTACTAAAACAATAGCTTCTCCCACTTTCCTCTGTCCTTGGGCAATCTTATCAGCTCCCACTGCTCCATCTACCTTCTGCATGCTGCTGATGCTTCATTTCTCACTCTTAGGTACTGCAGACCTCTCTTCCCCAGCATCCTTGGTGGCCCCATTGTTCTCTTCTGTCCATACAAAACCCAGCTGAGATCAGCGTCCTAGCCTGTCACTGTGTCCATGTTATGCTCTATATGTGCCTCCACTGACACCTTTTCCCTGTCACATCAAGCTCAAGGTTTTGGCCTCTCCGTCTAGAGTCTGCATAACTCTGCCCCCACCTTTCTTACCTGCTGATGTTCTCTTACCCTTTATTCCACTGATGCTAGCCTCAAGTGTTGGTGGTTTTGAAAACTTCGCTTTACACATGGAGCATTGTCCCTGAATTAACTCTAAACCCATAACCTCTTTTTCTTCAAATTCTTCCATTTCTGCTATGAAGCTTACAATAAAGAACTACCTACTGATGACTAAGTTGAGGGTAGTTGGAGGTAACTGTATATTTATTTAAAAATAAAATCTTGTCTATGAATTTGAACCATTAAATTGTGTGTTGAAAGCCAGCCTGTGTAACCCTGTGTTTTATTGCTGTTAACCACATCATTCTCCTCTCCTATTGTTCTACACTCACCAGTTTTGTGTCTTGTTTTTAAATTTGGTTGTCAGCTTTTGGGACAGGATGTTTGTACAGCACTTGACAGGGCCTTGGGACACTACCACAATACTATTAATCATTATTAGAAAGTTATTTTACTGTGCTGTAGATGGCAGTGAGGACTCTTTGTTTAGAATTGTGAGTTCATAAGCCTCTGTTTGCAGGATGGGTCAGGTAGGGTTTCACACTGGTCCTGTAGTTTGACTAGTGGTGCAAGAGGTATGTTCCCAATATTTCTATCTGGTCTTTAAATAGTTTGCTCAAAGGGAAAAGACAAGTGATTCTTTTAGAGGGCTTCATGTTCAGTTGGCAATCCTACTATTCTGTACTTGATCAGCCACACCCGGGCATCTTGTCTTTCTTGGCACTTGTGAGACCACAGTTGTGTGTGTTCCATTCTGAAATTCCCATGGAAAGGAAAGCCTATTGATACTGGCAAAGGGTGTGTGTGTAAACTTTCTGCTGGCATAAATGCAGCTGTCATTAAAATGGGGACTAAACTATTTGATTGGGGTTGAGATGGATTTTAGTGACTGTGAACCTGTAACTTTAAATGTTGTTGTTGCTGCTGCTTAGTGCACACACATTGGTACTATTGGTACTGAGACCCTCTGGGGTGCCAAATCCAAGAGTTCTAATTTTAGACTAAGTGCTTGTTCACATGACTATTTTTAAGTTGATGTAAGTTACATCACCCAAGGCATAAGAGAGCCACACCCAAACCACATAAATTAAAGCAGCATTCACATTGTGCTCAGTCAGCCAGAGAGGCACTTCCACCGATACAGCTTCTGCCTTTCACAGTGATGGAGTAATTATTCCGACTGGAAAGTGCTCTTCTATCGGCATAGAGAATCATTGGCAGAGGTGTTCCTGTGGTACAGCTGAATCCATATAGTGTAGACTATCCCTAAGCTCCCCTCAAGGAAAAACATGAGTAGGGATGTCAGGACATGGTTTTAAGGCCTGCTTGGCGCCTTTCTTTCACGTGTTTTGACAACTATCTGGCCTTGTCCTGTGCCAATGTATTTTAATTAAACCTTTCGGCTTCTGCCCTACTCACCATGTCACCGCCCACATTTATTCTCACTGTTAGCTTCTATTTCATTTTTTTACTGTTTGTTCTGCCATTTCAATTTGAGCCTTGACTAGGTTGCAGTCCCACTGTGCCAGGCCCCATGTATTCAAGGTACTGCATGGACCATTCACCACCTATCAGGATTGGCCCTTTTCCCTCTTCTGTCACTCTAAACTTTGTGTTATGCTTTACCACATCCTCCCTGCTTGGAATAGTCTTTCTCTGTACAGGCAACCTCTCTCTCCTTCTTCCAAACTCTTCTCGGGCCTCATGTGCTATCCTGGGCTATTCAAAGGCTGACTTCTTCTGAGTTTTAGTTTTATCCTACTCTGGTGCGTGAGTCTTAATCCTTTACATTTAGTCTGCCTAAAAGATTGTAAACCTCTCAAGATGAGGACTCTGACCAGTAGCTCTGTGTAAATACTAAGAATAAAACTGAACCAAATTACTGCCATTTACTGCTTAATATGATAGCCAGAGGAATACAGTATGTAAACCTGGAATATTAAACCAGAAGATTGATTATCAGAGATCTGAGCTAACCACTCCCTCTTTTCCTTAGGTTAATTGTAATGGCTTCACAATTGAAGATGAAGAACTGTCTCACTTGGGATCAGCAATATTTCCTGAGTAGGTTGGATTTTATTTTTTAAACAATAAAAATAATCGCTAATACATATTGCAGATGTGACACTCTAATTGAACTAACTCACGGTTATGGTTCTGTCTCCAATAAAATACTCCCACGATACTGGAATTACAGCCTAGTGGCTTCCAAAAACTGTTTTGTATGTGTAGACAGATCTGTACAATGCTGTGCATTGGAGCTATGCAGACTTTTTCTAATGAAGTTTCACAGGCATTTGTTAGAAATCCAAAAGTTAGGCCAGGTTTGCCAAGGAGTTCAACAAAATCCACCTGCCTTTTGATAAGGGTAAAGTTTCAAGTGACTGCGAACCAGTTTGTTTTCAGACCACTTTAGTTTCAGCAGAATTACTCTTCCCATTTGTTCTGAAGCTGTGAAATTCAGGGTGTGGAAAACCTCCAGACTGATGTGAACCAGGGATTTACTAACCAATGGGCTCAGGATATGCATCTTCTAATGATCAAAATAAATGGAAAATAAATACATAGCATCTTTTCTTTTTATTTTATTTTAGTTCACTTGCTATTCTCTGACAGTGATTAGTCTCTGTTCAGTACTGTTTCCCTAGTTTTGTTCCTTTTTAAGTAGCAGCTCTTCTCCTTCATATATTCCTCCAACCTCCTCCTCAGATGTTTTAACAGTCTTGTGTGTTATGTTGCCATGACAGTGGAAGAATTATGTACAAACTCTGTCAACTCTAGAAACAAATCACAGATGTTATTGAAGTACTGTTCATGGAAAAAGAGAAATGGGACTTTCTTGTGCTGAAAGAGGAAGAAAGGTACCCCCTTCGAGGGAGTTGGTATGCCAGTCCCACTCTTACTGCTGACCGTATAGCTAAGGAAACAAGCCTGTTTTGAAGGCATTGCTTAATTAAATTTCTTAAAGACACGGAGCACCCACTGCTTCTATCGCTAGACTGTTGGTTGGCTGTATTACAGTAACGCTTAGGTCAGTAGTGCCCTGCATGGATCAGGGATGTGTACCCTTAACTGGTAAGCATCTCCTTAAATAGTTATGTTTACTACGTAATGATAGTACTGATTAAATGGTGCCTGGGAGCAGCCCCCAGCCCACGGCCTCCTCTGCAAGATCCCACTTAATCCATTAACCCCATGGTCACCAACCGGTCGATCGCGAGCTACTGGTCGATCTCGGGGCCTCGACCACTCGCTCGTGAGGCGTCCTGTCCGCCCTGCTCCCATTTCCCTCCCATCCCTGCTCTGCTCTGCCGGCTGGGTGTATTGCGGGAGGGAGCATCGGCTCCCTGCACCAGACTGGAGGGGTGAGTCAGCCCCAAGGGAGGCACGCAGGACGTTTCCTGGCCTGCGGGAGGGGTGGGGGTTGGCCCTGGGGCTTCCCAGCACGGGAGAGGGCGGGTTGGCCTTTTGGGCAGGCGCGCAAGGCTTTCCTGCGCGGGTGGAGGGGTTGGCCCCGGGGCAGGCACGCGCACGGGGCTGCCTTGCGCGGGTGGGGGGGGGGTCGGTCCCCTCAGCAGGCGCGTGCGCGAGGCTTTCCTGTGCAGGTGGGGGGAGGTCGGCCCCCTGGGCAGGCTCACGCGCGCGGGGTTTCCCTGTGCGGGTGGGGAGGTCGGCCCCCTGGGCAGGCGTGCGCGCATGGGGCTTCCCTGCATGGGGAGGGGGTCGGCCCCGGGGCAGGCACGCGCTGGTTTCCCGGGGGGGGGGGGAATGCTGGGAGGAGGGAGATGCAGGGGACTCTCTGCCTCCGCTGGCACCCCACTCCCCAGCCACAGAACGCTGTCCCCACTCCTGTCCCCACTCCCCTGTCCTCAACTACAGAATGCTGTCCTCATTCCTGTCCCCACTCCCCGAATTCTGTCCCCACTGGCATCCTGTCCCCAGCTGCAGAAACCTGTCCCCACTGGCACTCTGTCCCCTGCTGCAGAACCCTGTCCTCTGCCCTTCCAGCACGCTGTCCCCTCTCTCCTGCCCCCTGCCGCAGTACTCTGTCCCCACAAAATGTATAATTATAAATGCTTCATTTTAGATTTAAATAGCATGAATAAAAAACAGACCATTTATTTCATAACTATAAACACATGATTTTAATTGTATATATTGCATAATTTAAAAATAAACTGTTTATCAGAGTGTGTAAGTAAGGGCTGGGGATAGCAAGTGAGGGACAGGAGGAGAATAAAGAGGGCGGGGCTTCAAGGAAGGGGCGGGGCTTCAAGGAAGGGGCGGGGCGGTAGATCTTGGCCTGTTCTGAGATTTAAAAAGTGATCTTGGGTGTAAAAAGGTTGGAGACCACTGCATTAACCTGTTAAACTTAACTGATTAACCAGGAGTTTACCTCATCAGAGGTAGCAAGGTTTAGGGGGAGCTGGCTTAAAAGCCTGTTCCCTCCTCCTCCAGCACCATTTCTGGAAGGGGGCGGGGGCAGGAGAACCAGGGAGCTAGCGGGGACCAGGCGCAAGCTGGGAATCGGCCTAGTCCCTGATGCATCTCTGCTTTTTAAATGTATTAAAAGCCAATGGGCTCTAATCCATTTCAAAGGCTAAAGCCAGCAGGAGGGACCCAGCGTGAGCCGGGGCAGCTGATTCCCAGCTCACACAGGGTTCCCCTGCTGTGTACTGACAGGCTCTTACTCCATTTAAAAGGCAGCGCCACAGAGGGTTAGCTCATGGGCAGGAGCTAACCCTGCTGCTGCTCACCACTTATTGACTAGTCGATGGAAAATCCATCAACTAGTCGATTAGTTGATTAAACTACATTTAACATCCCTAGGCCGGGTTAGGGTTGGCACAGGTGCACGGCCAGGAGAAGCTCCTGGTGCATGGAACTGACTCCTGGGAGTGATGGCACTACGTTCCTCTGCTTTGGTTGCAGCATCTCCTGGAGCAAAGCCCTACAGGTCATCAGACTCTGATGTCTACCCCTGAAAGCGGATACCCATGGATAGACATTTGTACGGCTCTAGAGATCAAAGTCCTGTTTATATTGTACATATACAAAGTCAGAGACAGTCCTTCCTCCAAAGAGTTACACTGTGTAAAAAGACTTAGCCAAGCAGTGTAGTGACTTAGCCAAGGCCACAGAGGCAATCTCTGGCAGGGCAAGGAATAGAACCCAGAGCTTCTGCGTGTCAGTCCAGTGCCTCAGTCATAAGTCCAGCCTTTCTGTTGGAGGGTGCTCGGCAACTTTGACGTAAGCCTTTTGATCCTAATCAATCAATTGCACCTTTGGGCAGAAGGAGAAATTTAGCTCAAAAGTACAAACTCTTATTTTGATGGGGTGGGGATAAAGAAGGTGAGCGAGCTAGTGGGTTTAGTAGAACAAACTTGCCCTGTGCCCTTCTCTCTGTGCCCAGGGAAGGACTGTCCCTTATTTTGTTTATTCTCCAGCATGTAGGCTTTTTTTTTTTTTTTTTTTTTTTTTTTTTGCACATTATTAGTGCACAACTGAGAAAAACCCATCTTCTTTTGACTTTCAATTTGGGACCTGCTTTTGTTCTCATTGAAGTTGATAGGAGGTTTACTATTGCTCTCAGACACTGGTGGAAACAAGGGACTATGGTATGCTAAGTTTCTGTTTCATGTTGCTTTAAAGCAGCAGTTCCCAACCGCTGGCTGTTGGGCTGCAGTGACTGTGCTGTGGCTGTGGTGGCGGCAGGAGGAGGTGGAGCAAGAGGGGCCTTCCTCCCTCCTCCCCCCTTAATAATGGCAGAAGGCCAGGGCTCCGTGATCTGTGCACAGTGGTGGCACCCATGCTGAGGTGGCAGCAGGAGGAGGTGGAGATGCCTCCCTCCCTCCTCCCCCCTCGGTAATGGCAGCCCGGCTGGGGCTCTGTGCTTCACCCCCTCTATCCATGGAAGCGCAAGATGTGCTGGGGGAGAGAGAAGGCGCAAAGGAGGAGGAAGCGTGTGCACCGCCAACGGCCCCTCCCCCGTCCGCGTGACAGTAACAACTAAGATCCCTAGGGGAGCAGCCTTGGCATGGGCTAGCGGGGTTAAGGGTTAAAGGGTCAAAGGGCATAAGGCTGGGGGGGCAAAGGGTGTTAGGCACTGGGGAGCAAGGGGCTGGATTGAGGGTAGGGAGTCAGGTAGCATTTTATTTGTATATTCTTTATTTGCATAATGAATATGAAAATAAAATGTTGCCAGTCCGCCAAAAGTTTGTAAATGGGTTTGCTGGTCCCTGGCATAAAAAAGGTTGGAAACCACTGTTTTTAAAGTATAGTAATAGTGAGTGCCTTTAAGGGATGCCAAGGCACTTCTCAAGCTGAGCCTGGTTCTGGTTCCACAGAGACTTGCCACTGACTTTACAAGGCCTGCTCCTAGGATACATACTTCTGTAATAGTCATTTCTGAACATAGCTATCAAGTAGCCTTTATCACACTTCACAACTAGGGATGGAAGGAAGGACAGTTTGTCTGATCCCACACTAGTCATTAACAAGACAGTCCTTTATAACAGTACTGTAGCTTTTCTTAAAGTTACTATGTTTTTAGCTGAAACGCATGTTGTCGAGCAGGGTGACTTAAGCATTTTTTAGGCTGAAGTGATGCTTTTTGCTTCTGGAAACAAAAACTGCTTTTGTGCTTTTACAGTGTTGCACTGATGAACCATAGTTGTTGTCCAAATGTGATTGTAACCTACAAAGGGACCTTAGCTGAAGTCAGAGCTGTTCAAGAGATTGAACCGGGAGATGAGGTAAATGCATATCATGTGAGTGTAAATGCAGTCGTGTGTGCCGCATGCATGTGAGCAAGTGGGGTGAACTTAGCTTTTTCAAATTTGGCTCCATTTACAATGGAAGCTAGTGCCTCATATCTTTCTTTCAGTCAAATCTGAAAATCTCTTTAAAAAAGTCATTGGCGGGTCAGGAGAGCCTGTGTCTCTTTGGTGGTTAGAGCTGGGGAATAGGAGACAAAGCATTCTGTGTCTGCCACCAATTTTAACACAGGAACCTGACCCCTCTGTGCCTTAATTTTTCCATCTGTATAATGAATATAATTAGCTGCTACATGAAACTTGATTTCTTGAGGCTGCTTGAGGCTTGATTTATTGAGGTTTAGCTGATGCTTTGAGATCCCCATATGAAAGGGGTCATGTGAATGAAAACTATGTATTATTGCTGTAATCATTTCCATTATAGTAATATTGTAGGGAAGATGTGGAAATAACCAGAATACAGCGAGGTAAAACGGAACTGGTCGCTTCTCTGCTATCCTACTTCTATCTGGACAGCGGCCATGTAACACGGAGCTCATCCACACCAGACTGGAATGACGTTATTTTGACCTCTATGTCCCAGGGAGGGCAAGTCTGTCAATGAAGAGTTAATTGCATTTCCCCTGACAAGAACAAGGCTTTTCAGGTTGTGCCAGGCCCATTTGGGTCAGTCTGTGATCCTTGACAATGTATGTTAATCAGCAAAGACCACCTTTTATCTGTTAAATTTGTCTTGGGCAGGGTCGGGGAGGTGCTCAGCCGTAACCCTAAATGATAACAATGGTGCATTTGCTAAATTATCATGGAGTTTGTGTAGGATTTCACTGTTGCACACTTGTGAGAACATATGAATGATCAAGGCTAATCATGTAAAAAGTTTGAGGTTAGTTTTGGTAGCAATTGCCTACCTATTTATTTTATTTATTTGCTTGGGTTTTAGTTTTAAGTATAATGAACAGGGCTTGACAAATGGCGGCAAAATCCTCTCGACAGCCCCGCACTCAGCATGCGCAAGACCCGCATTGCGCATGCGCATGCCGCCGGTGAACGGGGCTACCGGCTGAAATCTACTTACCACGGGTGAATAGATTCAATGATTTGTCGAGCTCTGATAATGAACATAGTATAACTGAAGTTACTAAGGGTGCGTCTACACTGCACTCATAACTTGAAATAAGCTGCACAATTTGAACTACACAAATTGCGTAGCTTATTTAGAGTCAATTTCAAAATAGCTTATTTTATAATTTGGCGCTGTCTACACAGAGCCAAATTTTGAAATAACCCGCTATTCTGAAAAATCCCTTACTCCTCGTGGAAAGAAGTTTACAGGGATGTTGGAATAGCGAGCCCGTTATATTTGGAAATAATGGGCATGCTGTTAAGACACGGGATAGCTATTTTGGGTATCTCTGCCATCCCAAAATAGCTCCACAGTGTAGATGTAGCCAAAGAAAGCTATTTGGGGTCAGATTGTGAAAGCTCCTTATTGGCAATGGATAAAGAGTTTCTTTCCTCAGTAATGGGACAACCCAAGTGTACGATTCCTTCTCATTCTGAATAGGGGAGTTGGACACAGTAACATCATTGCACATTGCAGACAAGTTTAATTAATGCATCTGAGATAATTATAAGTTGGCTATTTAGTGTGACATCCTGCACATAGAATCTTTTATAATGGATTTGTGAGATTAAAATGATAAATATACCACAACTCTTGAAATCTCACTTGCTAGTGCACTGAGACTTTTAAAGCTGGACTGTTATGCACAAAAAGACATTGGTAACTCTTTGGTAGAAAATTCCAGAAACTGGAATCTTCTATCCCATACGGATCTCTTTTAACGTATACAAAAATGTGCAGTGTGCAGACAAAGCATGTTGAAATGAAACCCTTGTGTACTCTATATAGTCCTATGGCCTGTGTCTCCATCTTCTGGTTCATCATAGCCACTGCATCAGAAAATTCTTAGTTTCCTCTTACATCTCCTACATTTTGTGTTTTATGCCTGGAGAAATAAATTGAGTGCCAGTGTAGAATAAAAACAAGTAATAAGTACAGAGTGAAATTGATTGCTGTCCTTTATCTGCTCTTTACTAGCAAAGACTATATGGCTACGTCTACACTGGCCCCTTTTTCGAAAGGGGCATGCTAATTTTAAACTTCGGAATAGGGAAATCCGCGGGGGATTTAAATATCCCCCGCGGGATTTAAATAAAGATGTCCGCCGCTTTTTTCCGGCTTGGGGAAAAGCCGGAAAAAAGTGTCTAGACTGGCCCGATCCTCCGGAATAAAGCCCTATTCCGGAGGATCTCTTATTCCTACTTAATAAGAGATCCTCCGGAATAGGGCTTTATTCCGGAGGATCGGGCCAGTCTAGATGCTTTTTTCCGGCTTTTCCCCAAGCCGGAAAAAAGCGGCGGACATCTTTATTTAAATCCCGCGGGGGATATTTAAATCCCCCGCGGATTCCCCTATTCCGAAGTTTAAAATTAGTATGCCCTTTCGAAAAAGGGGCCAGTGTAGACGTAGCTTATCAGATTAGCACAACATTTTAAGACTTTGTTCAATTTTCTTATTTATAGCTTATTTTCTTGCTCATCAGTGATAAAGTGGTCAATTGTATTGTGTGTTTAGGATGTTTCTTGGGAGGATACCCTTTCAGAACACAAAATAGTTTAGTTAGTTGCCAGGAGTTCCACTGTGCAGAGTTCCGAGGGAGAGGGAAATTAAAACTAACAAATGATAAATGCCTATAAAATTATATACAATAATTTTTCTGTACTTAAAAATATCACTGCTTTAAACTCTGATTTTTTTTTTTAAATATGCTTCCAGAACTGAAGCACTGGCTCCCTTTTGGAAAATAGAAATCTCTTCGGTGAATTAAAGTGGCTGTCCTGAACTTTGGATAGCTGCTAGTGATTCTGGGTGCCCAATTGAGGACTCTGAAAAGGGACCTAATTGTCAGAGACTGGGTGCTCAAGTTTCTCAAGTTGGGCACCTCACGTCAATTAGGCCCTAGATTCTAGCCTAGTAGGAGCCTGAGATGTCACATTTACAGCCATGAGATTTTTAGGTGTAGAAAAGCTCTCTTTCACAGTCCAGAATCTTGCCTGTGCTGAGCCTCAGTCAGGGAGTAAATTCTGCCCTTAAGGAGGAAAATTTCTTTGGCAGATGGAATTAATATGGTATTGAGTGATTGAACCTACTGAAAGGTTTTGAATTAATCTCAGGGACTAAAGGTTAGTGGACAGGAGATGTGGTTGTAAGGACTTGCTATGTTATATAGATATATGGTGATCTGATTATACTGGATATTTTGAAATATATGGATTGTATGTAACATGGTGTTTATAATAAATCGTGGGTGCATTTATTTTTGATTGACTTTGGAATATGTTCCTCTAGGTTTTTACCAGTTATATCGATCTGTTGTATCCTACAGAAGATAGAAATGATCGGTTAAGAGACTGCTATTTTTTTACCTGTGACTGCAGGGAATGCATTACCAAAGAAAAGGTAATATAACCGTGGTGCAGAAGTATATTTCTAATCATAGAACCATAGAGCTGGAAGACACCTTAGAAGGCCATCAAGTCCAGCCCCCTGCTCTAGGTTAAGCCGAAACTTAAACACCTCCAGGGATAGAGACTTCACTACTTCCCTAGGTAACCCATTCCAGTGCTTTACCACCCTCCTAGTGAAATAGTTTTTACTAATATCCAACCTGAACCTTTCCCACTGCAACTTGAGACCATTGCTCCTTGTTCTGCCATCTGTCACTACAGTGAACAGCCTTTCTCCAGCCTAATCATTTTGGTTGCCCTCCGCTGGACTCTCTCCAATGCATCCACATCCTTCCTGTAATTGGGGACCCAGAACTGGACGCAGTACTCCAGATGTGGCCTCACCAGAGCCGAGTAAAGAGGAATAATCACCTCTCTGGATCTACTGGAAATGCTCCTCTTAATGCAACCTAATATGCCATTAGCCTTCTTGGCTAAAGGGCACACTGTTAACTCATGCCCAGCTTTTCATTCACTGTAACCCCCAGGTCCCTTTCTACAGAACTGCTACTTAGCCAGTTGGTCCTCAGCCTGTGATAATGCTTGGGATTCTCCCATCCCAAGTGCAGGACTCTACACTTGTCCTTGTTGAGCCTCATCAGATTTCTTGTGATCCAATCTTCCAGTTTGTCTATGACTCTATCCCTGCCCTCCAGCGTATCCACCTCTCCCCCTAGCTTAGTGTCATCTGCAAACTTGCTGAGGGTGCAATCCATCCCCTCATCCAGGTCATTAACAAAGATGTTGAACAAAACAGGTTCCAGAACTGAACTTGGGGCACTCTGCTAGAAACCGACCGCCACCCTGACGTTGAGCCATTGATCACTACCCAGTAGGCCCGACCTTCCAGCCAGCTTTCTATCCATCTTACATTTATCTAATCCACATTCCCTTAACTTGCTGGCAAGAATATTGTGGGAGACCGTATCAAAAGCCTTGATAAAGTCAAGGTATATCACATCCACTGACTTCCCCATATAACAGAGCCAGTTACCTCATCATAGGAGCTAATCAGATTGGTCAGGCACGACTTGTCCTTCATGAATCCATGCTGATTATTCTTGATCACCTTCCCCTCTTCCAAGTGCTTTAAAATGGAATCCTTAGTGATCCCCTCCATGATTTTTCCAGGGACTGAGGTAAGACTGACCGGCCTATTGTTCCTTCTTCCCTTTCTTAAAGATGGGCACTACATTGCCTTTTTCCAATCACCCGGGATCTCTCCCGATCTCCACGACTTTTCAAAGATAATGGCCAAAGGCTCCTCAATAACATTTTCCAACTCCCTCAGTACCCTTTGATGTGTTAAGTCCAGACCCATGGATTTATGTAATTTTAACTTTTCTAAATAGTTCCTAACCTGTTCTTTCCCCACCAAGGACTGTCCACCTTCATCCCATATTGCGTCACTTAGTGCATTAGTCTGGGTACTTGTACGTGAAGACAGAGGCAAAGAAAGCAATAAGTACTTCAGCTTTCCCCACATCCTCTGTCACTAGGTTACCCCCCTCATCCAGTAGGGGCCCCTCACCTTCTCTGATCACCTTCTTCTTGCTAACATGCCTGTAGAAACTTTTCTTGTTATCCTTCACATCCCTTGCGAGTCACAATTCCAATTGCGCTTTCGCCTTCCCGATAACTCCCCGGCATTCTCGAGCTATACATTTATACCTCTCCCTAGTCATCTGTTCAAGTTTCCACTTTTTGTAAGCTCTCTTTTTGTGCTTAAGTTCACCAAGGATTTCCCCTGTAAGCCAATCCGGTCTCCTATCATATTTGCTTCTCTTGCTACGCATCGGGATAGTTTCTTCCTGTGCCTTCAGTAAGGCTTTTTTAAAATACTGCCAGCTCTCCTGGGCTCCTTTCCCCTTCATGTTAGCATCCTAGGGGATTCTGCCCATCAGGAATCTGAGGGAGTCGAAGTCTGCTTTGCTGAAGTTCAAGGTGTGTATTTTACTACCCTCTTCTCTTCCTTTGGTCAGGATCCTGAAATCTACCATCTCATGATCACTGCTTCTCAAGTTGTCACCCACCTCTACTTCCCCTATTAGATCTTCCCTGTTTGTGACAGCAGGTCAAGCTGTGCACCGCCTCTGGTCGTATCCTGCAGCATACTTAACCCCATACCTTGTGCTGTTCTCTGTCTGGTTAATCAGATTTGGAATGTGGGGACTGCTTTCAGTCTATGAAGCCTTCTCATATCCTTTCTCTCCATTGTAATCATGAAGTACCTGGTAGGTACTTGTGTAAAAGTGAAACGAAAACTATTAGCTCCTGGTTGAATGTATATGAGATTCTGCACAGAAATCAGTTTTTTTCTGACTTTCTTTCCTTCCTCCCTGGATGTTGTGAAATGTTCTTGGTTCTTCCTGGCTTTCTGAAGATATCCTAGGGTACAACATTACAAGTATCAGAAGTCCCACTGCAGTTCATGGTACCAGTGATGTACTGAATGATTGATTAATTCTGGTCTTTCTTATGTGAACCAAGAAGCATGAGGAGGATTTCACAGAGGGGATATAGGGCTTGATCATGAACCCATTGGTGTCAATCCTTGCTTGCCACTGACTTCAAAGAGTGCAGTTAAAAGAGTTAGTTAAAACCTAATTCTGTGCTGAATGGTTCCCACAACCTTGTAATTGGGGATTTTCTACAAACCAATCTCCACTTAACTGAGTTCCTGTAATTGTGCTGAAGCTCAGCTTTAATGTGACAATGCATTTGTGGCACTAACTATGAGCTAGGCTAACTTCTGTATCATTTCCATGACCTTGTGTGTTACCCTTGTTATATGTAGTTTGAGGGAAAAGGCACTGTGATGGTAGCTGTAGGAACAAGGCTTCAAGAAAAGCTCTTTATTAAAAAGAAATTTGATCTTTGTCTTGTTAAGGTGAAAGAAATTGATTTGTAACATACTGTAGGTTAGAGTTAACTATATAAATTAGGCAAAGACCTATATATAGATGGCTTTATTTTAGTAGAATATATGCTGTACTGGGTGTCACAGTTACCCATCTGACTGCCCCTCTGACCCCTCTTGATCTCTTTTGAATGAATCCCCTTTCAGGTCTCTCCCCTATAGCTATCAGCTTGCTGAGGGTGAAATTACAGAATTCTCCTGCTTAATCAGATTCTGGGCTGCAAACCCCTGTGATCAGCCACGGATACTCAGCAGGCCTGAGTTCTGCTCAGCACCTGCAGCTCTAGTCCCTCTGAAGCAAAGACAGTGGTAACCAGTGACCAGCATTTCCTTTAAGCAGTACATTTAATAGAACAAAAGCATTAAAAACTAGTGCTGAAAACAATAAAACAGACAATATGCCTGTCTAGTTTACCAGGTATTGAATTATTTTGTACACAGAGATCCTGTATGGCCAAGACTGTCTCCTCCCATACAAACCTGCCTGGGGATTGAGGTCGGCTGGGGAGGCTCTGCTCCGTGTTCCTCCACTCATGGAGATAAGGCTGACATCTACACGGAACGGGGCCTTCTCAGCATTAGCCACCAGGCTATGGAATTCTCTCCCCCTGGGACATCCACCTAGAGTCAATGTTGGTGCTGTTTTGGCGCCAGGCCAAGGCCACCCTTTTTACCCATGCTTTTATTGGTGTTTAGGTAGGGGTGTGGGTGTGGGTGTCCTTCCTCTTGAGGTATTTTAGCAGATTTTATGTCCTTCCCCCTCCCTTTGGGGTACTATATTTATTTTATATATATTTATTTATCGTGTTTTTATTAAAATTTTGTAAGCCCCCTCAAATCTTTTAAATAAAGAGGTGGGATAAAACAAATTTAAATTTTAAATTATAAATAAAAAGCACTAATAAGAAGATTCTTGTAGAGCCCTTGTGAAATGGGGTCTACAAATCCTACACAAAACAAAGGCAGGCAGGCAGACGGCAAAACCAGTCCCACCCTAGCTCAGCTGTGCAAAATCTCAATTAGGCAGGGAGAAGGCCCCAGCTGCTGTCACTAATGAGGGTGAGCCCAAGTATAAAAAGGGAGGAAGAGAGCAGGTAGAAGAGCTCAAGGCTTCAAGGGAATAATAACTTCTTGTTAAAGGAGCTACTGCCTGCCTGCCTCCCTCCAAGAGACTACTTCCCTTCTGGAAATACAAGGGAGGTAACTGGAGATGCGAACCTTTAGGACCAAAGGGTTTTTTGTATTGCTGCTTGGATTTATGCCACTGCTACCCAGGTCCAGGATTTACCTAGGCTGCTTAAGCTGGGTCTTTGTACAAGGTGGTGTCAGTCTCTGCTGCCACCCCTCCTGAGAGCCTCATTAGTGAAATCTGTTCCCATAACTCACAAATCATCTTCCCCCCAAGAGAGAATGTCCTTTCAAAGCTGCTTAGTATGTTTGATCTCCAGGTTCCGAGCCTGGCAAAATAAAGCTTGCGGTAGGATCCTTCCAACTAACACCTTTTCCCATTGTCTTTCAGATGTGTGCTCGGATATTCTTAGGGACCATTTTGTTGCTTTCCTCCTTGTTGTTGCTGAAGGCCCCATTAACTTTAAGCACTCCAGATGTATTATATATATCCACAACCTCCATATAAATTAGTTTCTCATTAAGTAGGTAGTGTATCATTATTCCTATATTATTATATAGGAGCTCCATGACCATCACATTCTATTTTCTAAAATATAAATACAGAGTGAAAAGCTGTCCCTGTTCAAGTCCATGTGAGTTTGTCACTGGCGGCAGTGGCTGGGATTTCACCAAAACAACCCATAAAACAGCCTGTCATTCTATCTCTTATAGAAATATCTACAGCCAAAAGGATATAGGGATTAATTTTCCATTCAGTTAAGTCTTTTGGTGGGCCTAAAGTGTTTGGGTTTTTAGTATGGGAATTTAGAGAGCTTATGTCAGACATGGAGTGACACTTATTATTTTGAAATAATTTGGTGACTTGAAGGTGTGACTGGTTACTACGGTAGGGGCACTTTACTGATCTGTGTAAAAACAATACTGTAAAACTTCCTTAGTTTATTGACCAAGGAGGGTGGATGTCGGATGAGCAGATGAAGCAAATATGGAACAGTCAACAACATCTATTGTTACCCCTATGCAGTGGGGCCAGGCTGGTTGAAATTCTATGTCTTGTGTTACGCAGGAGGAGAAATGATGATCAAAACGCTCTGTCTGGCCAAGGCCAAGAGGCTTCTGACACAAGGAGTCTACGTTTGATTGAACTTGGGTTCACACGAGATGCTTCTAAAAACCCATCATCACAAGGCAGCAGTTCAGAGCTTTTGACGTTCTTAGAGAGCATCATAACTCCCAAAGCTCAATTATTTTTTGGAACCCTGACAGGGAATGCCACTTAGGCAGAAGGGCCTTTGACCGTCAGGGTGTGCTTGTATCAGATGAGGAAGCCATTGTAGAGATATTGAGAGCAAGGAAGTGCTTTCTGGTTTCTAGTGTTCTAACATGACCTCCCCCCCAAACCAGCACTGTTTCTGAGAGAGCCACTTTGCCCCGTCATCACCCACCACGCTGTATCCTGGTAACACCATGGAGTGCTGGTACTTCAGAGGCACCTACCAAATGGTGCTCAGCACCTATTTGAGAGAGAGTGGGGGAGGGAGGTTTGAATATTGTAATGAGGCAGTGCCTTGTGAGACTGATTGAAGCATTGCTGAATGGTGCATTTTGCACATTTGTAACTTCCCACCAACACGAGGAAGAAACTGGCTGCTGGATCAGAGTTGAAGACCTTATCGCAGTTGTTGCAACCAGCTGGTACAAATGACATTTGTAAAATACCTTGTGATAGCTCTTGTATTGTGGGTGCAGTCATCATCCAGCAGAGTGCAAGCTCAGAGCATTCCAGCTGAAGGATGATAGGAAAATAGAACAAAGGAATAGTCTATCTTATCTGTTTTCTCCCTTAAAGATTTCAGAAGTTTCTTTGTGGGAGCCTAAAATACCAATCAGACTTTTTATTTTATTAATTTTCTGTAGCTTTTAAACTCTGTGTGTGGATGTGCCTTTGCCCAATGAGGTTTGGGATTGCATTTGTAACTCTTATCTGCTTCCTTCAGGACAAAGATAAATTGGAAACCCGCAAACTGAATGAACCTCCATCAGCGGAAACTGTCCGAGACATGATCAAATATGCCCGAAATGTGATTGAGGAATTCAGAAGAGCCAAACACTACAAATATATCCTTTGCCTTGCCTCTCTTTTGTCCCTGATGGCTTAGTTTTTAAACCAAAAAAAACCCTCTTGGGATTCTCAAAAGGGTGTGTGTGTGTGAGAGAGAGAGAAGTGTGAGCAATGCCAGAGTTCTTCAAGCACTAATCCTTGCAACGCCGTTGGGAAGGAGGCAAGTACTGTCTTATCCCTTGGAGGAACTGGAGCATGGAAAATGATATTGCAAGGCCAACTGGCAAGTGTGTGACAGATACAGGATTAGAACGCTGGTGTTCTTGGTACCTTAGGGTATGCTCAGTCCACTAGACCACACTGCCTCTTGGCATGGTAGAGACTCCAGATGTTAAAATGTGTGCTATGCCAAAATAGTTCCCACCCACTAGTGTTAAAAAGGAGGTTAAAGGATGAACTCCCGGTCCACTGAATTCAATGGGAGTTTTACTGCTGACATCCATGAGGCCAAGATTTCATCTTAGATGTCTGTAGTCACAAGTACTGAAATGCTCTAGGGACAGAAGCAGGGATGTTACATTTAGATTTATTGGCTAATAAATCTATTTATTTGATTAGGCGATAAGGGCCCCTTGGCCTTTGAAATGTAGCAACAGCCCCAAGGTTCTCCCTGTGACATTTCAAAGCAGCAGCACCGCATGGAGCCCGGGGTCAGTGGGGAGTCCCAAGCTGACCCCAGGGTCCATGAGGCACTGCCACTTTGAAACGCTATATGCGGCCTGGGCCAGCTGGAGACTCCCCTGCTGAACCCAGACTCCACATGACGCTGCCACTTTGAAGAACCTCCTTTTCTCCCTCCCCCCATCTTTCCTCCTCCCTGCTGCCTCTTTCTGATAGAGGCAGCATAGGGGGGAAATGACTAGTCAACTAATGTGCCGACTAGCTAACAAGCAAATGCTTATCGGCTAGTCAACTAGTCGTTGACATCCCTAGATGGAAGAGCACTCTCATCTCCAAATACGTATGCGTTGCCCTAGTGTAGGCCCAAGCTCTTTGTGAAATGGTTGTGATTAGTCTTTTGGAGGTGGAAGAAAGAACTTTTGTCACTCGGTACATCTAGACTACAGGCTTTTGTCAACAGAGGCTTTGTTGACAGATACTGTTGACAAAGCCTCTGTTGAAAAAGAGCGTCTAGACTATAGCCAGGTCTGTCGACAAAGCCACTTTTTTGACAAAGAGTCTAGATGCTCTCTTTTGAAAAAGCACAGTGTGGATGCAATAGCGCCATTTTTCGACAAAACTCGAAAAAAGGCATTATTCCTCGTAGAATAAGGTTTACCACCATCAACAAAACTGCCACATTCTGTCGACTTACTGTTGACAGAACTCCGTGGTAGTGTAGACGCAGGTATAGTTTTGTCGACAAAAGTCCACTTTTGTCGACAAAACCCTGTAGGGTAGACACAACCTCACCGTTGAAGCATTGCTGTGAGATCTTATGCAGAAGATGTATAAGCCCTTAGAGGAGAGACTTTGAAACAGGAGGTGCAACTATTATGCCTCCTATAATCAGATGCAGTTCTGCAATTGTTGTAAGAAATGCCACTTTTCTCTAGCTACTGCTGCTGCCATGCTGCACTGCACAACCACCACTCCTGCCCCAGAGTACACCAGCACTGGTGCAAGTAAACCACGCTGCTTTCCAGGCTGGGTTTTCAGGACTGATGGGAAAACACAACCCATGCAAACTGCACACACTTGATCTGGAGTTGCTGAGACCTGGAACTCCTTGATCCCATTTTTAAAAGTCCTTTTTCAAAGACCCGTTCTTAAAGGCTTCTCAAAACCATTCTGTAATGGGCAACCATAAAATGAGTATCCTCAAGTCATATAGCAAAGTTTATTGTTGGAAACCACTCATTTAATGTGTTCCTTGACTCCACTGTACCCCCCAGTGAATTACTGGAGGTTTGTGAGCTTAGCCTGGAAAAGATGGGCTCCGTGTTTGAAGACAATAATGTTTACATGCTGCATATGATGTATCAGGCCATGGGAGTCTGTCTGTACATGCAAGACTGGGATGGTGCATTGCGCTATGGGCAAAAAATTATCAAACCATATAGGTAAACTTAGGAGCATTTATTTTAATGACATAATGCAGTAAATTGAACATACGTTTAATGATGCCAGCTCATATGTTTTGTTTAATCTGGTTCCACATTGTATTTAAATGCACTGCACAATAGTGAATATTGTAACTGGTTTAGGACCCGCTTCAGATAACGTTTACTTGATTTAGGACCGAAGTATTAACAATAGTCGGCTTTCTGCTAATCCCTGCCACAGAATCGCAGGATCTGTTTACATCCCGATGTCTTTCCTTATTTTGGTGACTCTACCAGTCTTGCTTAGTTAATGAAATGTAACCATCTCTATCGTGCGGATTGCTTGCCAAAGAATAATGTTTAATCTTAACCCTTTCTGGATACGGTAGTTCAATATCCTGGCCCTTGCCTATTGACAGAGATTCCAGTCTTCCTGTCCGTTTGTTTCAGCTGTCACTTTGGGCAGGTCTACACTAGGAGATTATTTCAAAATAACTAAATTTGAAATAATTCCTGAAATAACAAAATGAAAATAAGGTGCCCCCACTATGGTGGAGCCTTGAAATTAGGCCGAGCTAGGCTCCATTATTGTGGACATGCTACCTCAAATTAGAGCCCTAGGAAGCACTGGGAAGTGATTACTTGGAATGACTCTGGGGAGAAGCTACTTCGAAAAAGCAGCAGTGGAGCATCTACACTTCTGCTCGTTCAAAATAACTATTTTGAAATAAGCATTATTTCTAAGGAAAGCAGGAGTGCAGATTTTGAAATAACCAGCTTGTTATTTTGAAAGAATGGACTTGGTAGTGTGGACGCTCTGCTTGTGGTTTTGAAATCGGGGGGAGGGGGGGAAGGTATTTCAAAACAACTTGCTAGTGTAGACCAGGGCTCCCTTGATTAATGGCCTAAAACAAGGCTCCTTTCCCAGTGAATGGACTGGGCAACAGAGGGGGGCTGAGCTTGGCCCCTCATGGTTCCAAGACTGAGCTTGTTAAGTGCTGGATGTTCCTGGGTGCAACTCCCTTGGAGCAAGAGCCTGAGCACATGTGCAAAAGTTGAGTCCCTTGCATGGAGACAGGGTTAGTGCAAGCAAATCATGAGCCACCCCAATGTTTCCTTTGAGAAGAAAAGAAAGAATTTCCTTTGTTTGGCTGCTTTCTCTGGGCCATGCTTACCTAGCTTGTTCCAGACTGTCTCTCCTCATGCATGGGTCTGGCCCTGCCACAGGTCTCCCCGGGAAATTCTCATCTGAAGGGGTAACTTGCCTTCCAGCTGAGGGAGTGCAAGTGAGCCTCCCCCTTTGCATGCCAGTGTGAAGCCCTAGATCAGCTGCCAGGGAGCTGTGAGCAAGAGCGAGCCAGCACATTCTCCCTGGGGGCTGAATATCATCCTTGCAACTTGCCCAGCTTCCACTGGCTCAGCGCCTGGCATTCCAGATTGGCTGCTGAACCCAGCTCCTGACGTTTGTTGTTCAATTTGCTGCAACTTCAGAGCTGCATTCAAAACATGTATTCTGTATCCCCCTGTCCCGCATGTACACTCGGTGCTGACAGTGTGCCTTTGGAATAAGACTCCTGCGTGCTTAGGGGAGGGACTGGCTTGGGGTACTGGCAATGACAGAGCCTTCTCTTAGTTGGCCAGATTAAATCCAGTGACTGAAAGTCCCTGCCATCTGATGGTGGTTCAGCGAACTGTGGTGGGTGAAATGAATGTTGTAGTCTCAGTCCAATTTCTATTTGTGTCTGCATCCCACAAACAATTGGTGACAGCCACAACAATGTGTGTAAGGATTGAATAGGTCAGCTTCTTGTGCTCCGAGCCAGGGCAGAGAGAAGCAGTATGGGGGAATGCTGCAAATTTTTTTGTAGAACCTGATTCATCAGAGTCTTTCTTTCACAGTCAGCATTATCCTTTATACTCTTTGAATGTTGCCTCCATGTGGCTGAAGCTTGGGAGACTTTATATGGGACTTGAAAACAGAACTGCTGGAGTGAAAGCTCTAAAAAAGGTATGCCCACCCTTGCCCAGGATCAATAGCATTTTAGCTAGGCATGTACTCATTGAAATGTTAAACCATTTCTTGCCCAATGAATCACTTCTTAGAAAACGCACAGTGCCTTGTGTTTAGTTACTTGCTTTTCTATACGTTCCTTCAGTCAGTATGAGTAGGAGAGGGTTATATATGTAAGATGAACTGCAGCTACTGCTTCATCATTTCACTTTCTGTTACGCTAAGGAGATCTTTTTCACAATGGACCTCAATATTTCAGAATCAAAATGGGACAGTATGTTGCATTCCCTGTCTATTCCCTTCATTAGGTCAGAGTTCCATTGCAGCTAGATTTTATTTACCTGCTTGTTTCACAAACTGTGCATCTTCCCTCCACCACACACCTCCAATCTTCCTGTGAAGCTGCACACACTTCAGTTTTGTGGTTTTTAGATTGTTGAGGAGTTAAAAATGTTTCTGGCTCACTCCTTCTGGAATAGGATAGAGGCAGATTCATTTTCATCATGTGGGTTGAATGCTTAGTACATACAATAGTTAGATTATGATCGGATAGCAAACCCATCACATTTTTTTCAGCTTTGATTTTTTTTCCCTCTTGTTACTAATTTATAGTGTGTTTCATGATACTTTCTTACTCTTGTCTTTGGCTGTGTTCACTCTTGAATATAAGTAAATACCTTTTTAGTTTCCTTAACCTTGATGACTTTTTGTTTTTATTTCTCTGGACTTCCCTGATTTTTGTAGATGCTTCTTGTAGTTAAGATAGGCTTGAGGCAGTATTAATGGAGACATCCAGCCATGGTGATGAATGCTACAAAAATCTGGTACCAGTCAGAATACAAAGTGTATGTAAATCTGGTGGTAGGCAGTTGCCCAACATAAATCTATATAATTTTTTAATGCGTCATTTCCAAAAATAACCTCCCAGAACACGGGAGGAAACTGGCAAAAGCATCCCAGAGAGCGGGGCTGTATCTTGAACCTATCAGAAAACAAAGCAGTATCTCTTTGGAAATAGCTCAGACGGGATCTTCCGATTTCATCCAGTGAGTGAAATGGGAATGCCGAGGGCATTGTTGCTTTTCAGGTGGAAAGTAAATCTCCCAAAGCCAAACCGAGTAGGGGATACTCCCAGTCAGCATTCCCTCCTAAAATGGCTTCTAAGATGATGTGAGTTCTTACTCCATGGTATCTCAGCCTAGGCACATGGAGCCCAGCCATTTGCTAGGATTGTCATTAGCCAGGTGAAGAGCTGGTAGCCCACTGTCAAAGTAAGTCAGAGGACGCTTGTCAACGATACACAACTGTCAGAATCTGACTATAACTACATCACTGGTTGTTACAGTGAAGTGATTGGCTTCCCTTTTACCCTGTTCTTTTCAAACCCAGTTCAGGAATGACCATAGGTGCTTTGGCAGGTCAAAACCTGGTGAGCAGGTGGTTGGCTCAGTGACAATAAAATGATTAATGAGTCATCACTGACCACAGTCATGTCCTGTGGTGACATACATGATCAGAAAGGGTGTCTAGGAGACAGGTGCACTGGCAGCTACCGAGGCAAGTTGCTGTTCTCACTGATCTTGGCCAGGAGTATGATGGAGGTCCCCTCACGGCAAATATGGGATGGAGCTGTGTGACTAAGCATCAGCAGCCATAGCAGCAGAGTTGCACATGAAGTCCTAGTAATCATGTGTATATCAACACCAGACAGGAGCACAGTATTCTGCTGCTGAATAGCAGAAGGCAAGATCTGATGTAGGGATGTAAGGCTTTAACCTACAAGCATCAGATTATAGGTTTCTGCTATGGTTAAACTCTTTTGCCAGTGCATGCTGGCTCCTGGTGAGCCAAATGCCAACCCATGCTGTGGGATCTGCAGGCAGCTCTCAGGAGTGATGGGGGCATCCCTCTACCATCCTTCCCGCCACAGTCAGACCTGGCCAAAAACAGTTAAACTCCTAGGATGTGTAATGGTTACACTGTTACTTTTTAAAGACCTTTTTTACAACCCTAGTCTGATATTCTAAGGCTACGTCTACACTGTGGCCTTCTTGTGGAAAAGCTTGTGCAAATGAAGCTCGGCATGGAATATCACCGCGCTTCGTTTGCATAATTGAGCAGCCATTGTTACGTAAGAGGCTTTTGTGCAAAGAAGAGCGGTGTAGATGGCTCCTTTTTGTGCAAAAAAACCCCTCTTGCACAAGAGCCATTCTTCCTAAGGAAGAGCCATCTACACGGCTCTTTTTTGCGCAAAAGCCTCTTGTGCAAAAATGGCTGCTCATTAATTATGCAAATGAAGTGCGGTGATATTGCATGCTGAGCTTCATTTGCATAAGCTTTTCCACAAGAAGGCTACAGTGTAGACGTAGCCTAAGTGTCCCAGGTTGAACGGGACAGTTGTCTGTGCAAGTTGCTTTGTGCGCTATCTTTGGCTGTTGTCTTCAAGTAGTTGCAATACCTCGATGACCTTCCAGTGTCATGCTGAGGTAAACAGGGTTTGGGTTATCCTGCAGTCATTGGTCAGTTAAGAAAAATAACTTGGGACATGCACTTACATTATGCAGATAAAATACCGTACTCTAGAAACTGGAAAAGCTTGGATGCAGCCTCTGTCAATTATAGTAATCTGCTACTAACATAATAGCCTCATGTAGGACCTGGCCCCTTTCTAGAAGCTGCTTGATAGCTGCTACAGATCTGGTCGGCATAGATGTGCCAGAGTATTGCTGGCATGTTGATTGATAAGTACATTGACCGGGATTAATGAAAGGCCTGAGTCAAGAAGAAGACTGGTAGCCTGACAACTTCCAGGAATTGTGATACTGCCCGGGCGGACTCTGTTTTGGAGGAAGAGCTCTGCTACTTTGACCACCCAATGCACAACCACTTGAGAGAATTTCAACAGAGAACCTGTGTGCCAACGGGTCAGAAACAGTCATCAAATCCAGGAAGATGGCATCTGTCTGTAGATTTTGTTGAAAACTGTTGGCTACGCGATCTTTGGCAAAGTTTGGTCTTACATGCTCCGCTGTTTCCACCCACATACCTATGCTCTCCACTTCTGTCTGTCTTCTGTATCCTCTTTATTGTACTTGAGGGCAACAGAAAAACCCATAGCCTACATGGATAGTCTCCTTTAAATCTCACTCTAAAACCCCAGTTCTGATCACTGAAGCACTTTTGACTTGCTGAGGGAAATAAATTGGGTGTCAGGCAGTTTAGCATTGGTATAGGATAGGAGCTGAGCACATCTCTCTCTGGAGCATCTGCTACAATATCCTAGGCTACCCTGCTCTCTAGCTTGCAGCTTTTTACCTTCCAGCAGACAGCTTTTCCAGTGGTATAGGGTTTTGACAAATGCATTGGGATCCTTCAGGATGAAAGGTGTGGTATGAATGCAAACCTTACTCTAGGAAATGGAATTTGAATGGTTTCCTATGGGGTAGATAACTTTAAAGGGATAATAGCAAGAGGTGTCAGACTGTTTCACACCCCTGAGGAGAATTCTTCTAGCCTAGTGCTAAATATGAATCAATTATATGAATACTTTTTCCTTTTACAGGCAATTGCTATCATGGAAGTCGCACATGGGAAAGATCATCCATATATTTCAGAGATCAAAAATGAATACAAGGACCACTGAGCCTCTGAATCTATGCAACCCTTCTACTTTTATTTAAAAGCCTGGCTAGGATATCTGCAAGAATGCTTTGAAAATTGCTGTTATATGAAAGCACTGCTGTAACATAAGTGGTATGACAAACATTGAGCAGTTGCGCCTTGCATCTTGCATTTTCTAAGGCTTGTGCAAAACAGCTTGAGCCTTTACAAATTCTTAAATGCTTTTTGAAAACAAGTGCTATGGGGTTTCATAGTTTGTTTTTGACAGCTCATGTGCAGAAAAGACCTTTTTTTTTCTCTGCAAATGTTAATGTATTAGCTGGTAGAGTAAATAAAAATGGTACAGCCTCATGGACCTGTTCGCTTTCTGGTTGCCATAATTTTGAGACAAACTTTTGCTTAACTCTCTGAATAATTAAATATTGAAAGCAACCACTTTCTCTATATCCCTTGTTTGTGGTATTTCTCTTGGGGACTTTGAAAATGAAATGAAATACAATGGTAGGAAGAATCTCAATGTTTCTGTCCAAGAGAGCTTGATGGCCCCTGGCTCCCTTCATTTGTGCTGAACAGTTGTGTATTCCCACCCCAATGTCACCTCAACTCAGAATGTAGGCAGAGTAGCAGCTTCTGCATCTACACAACAACAGCTTCTACTCTTTGTCCATTCAGGGCATAAGCTAGCATACACCCTCTGTCACAGGTGTTACATTAGCCCTTAATCTATACTAGGTTTTCAGTTCCATGGGTTTGGAATGTGCTGAAGGATGGTCTCCATAAAGAAGATGCCATAAATTGCTGCTATTGAAACTCAAGTTGAAACATGGGGTTTGTGTTTAATGAGAATGGATTAAAGGGGGTTCGTTATCTCTAAGATCAGGGCTTCCAGCTTATATTTAAATATTTAAAGTGATTCAAGTAGGGAGATAAACATACTTTGCCATTTTTACAACCTGGAGAATGGGCATGAGAAATCCAGAATGGTAATTATTTTGTAGAGGAACCCATTGTACCTAATCTGGCTTCAGACTAGCTGCTGCCTTGATTTTCCCCCCAGTTCCAGAGCTGATTGCCTGCCTTTGTGCTCCACACCATGTAAGCTGGCTTGTTTCTCCAGTAGGAAAGACTAAATACACAAACGAGCAGTCCTGTGGCATCTTATATACCCATGAAAACTCATACCCTAATATATGTTAATCTATCCCACTTCATTGTTGTTTTTAAAGTTACAAACTTAAATGGCTATCTCCTGAGACTTTTAAGCATATCAAGTTTTCCAAGTTCATTCCAAAAGTCCACATTACAAAATTAAGTTGAGAAATTAATTGGCTTATAGCCACTGCAGTAATTAAATCCACTTTTTCATGTCTACACTATATTCTTTGTCAGCAGTTCATATCCTCACCAGGAGCATGTGCACTGATTTAACTGTGTAAGTAACACTGTCTATGCTGAGTGCCAACCTACATACTATGCCTCTCATAGACATGGAGTTAAGTTACGGTAGGAGGCAAGTTACACTAAAATATAGTTTCCACTGATGAAGACACGCAGTTAGGTCAACATAAGCTGCCTTACGTCAGCCAACTCTGCAGGATAGACCAGGCATCAATTTACAGAAAAATCCACATAGCCTGAGGCTATGTCTACACTACAGGGTTTTTCCAGGATACCAGGAAACATGTCTGCTCTTCCACTTCTTTTGCGGAAGAGCAGATGCGCTCTTTCGGAAGCCCTGTCTTTCTCCTCCCTCATGGAAGAAGGGCTCTTCTGAAAGAGGCTTTTCCAAAATTTGGCCCAGTGTACATGGAACAATTTTCGGAAAAGCCTCTTCCAAAAAAACAAAAACAAAACAAAACTATCAGAAAAAGGTACACACAATTGCCTGCTTCTCTCTGCAGCTCTAGGCTTTGCAATTTCTAATCCAGTGTGACCACTTCCAGGAACTGTTACAGTACCTCTCTTTGGCTGAATCTACAGTAACTCCTGACATTGATCTATTCTACAGTGCTTCAGCTATCAATGTATATAATTGCAGCATCTTGCATGCAGTAAATTTGATGGGGATTACTCTTCTATTGACGCTGGCTACTCTTCTTGTCTTGGTGGAGTATCAGTGTTGATGGGAGAACACTCAAATTGATTGATTGATCTTGTCTAAGCAGATCTAATAAATCGATGGCTGGTTGATCGATTACTTCAGCATCAATCACCGGTGCTATAGAGACAAGCCCTTCGATAATACCCATTATAGTGAGAGAATTTTATGTTGATAATCACCACTGTTGTTTACAATCCTACCTCACACAGCAGAAACCTGTCAAACATCAGAGGTGCTCAAATACTACGTTGAAAGGAGCAAGTTTTAAAACCTCAAGTTAGGCAAGGAGGAAAACAAGTGGATTTCCTTGGCATGAAAAAAAATGTTTATTGCATACTATGAATACAATGGATAAACAGCTTTAAAAAAAAAAAAAAAAAAAAGATTAAGTGAGTCATGAGTCTCATATCTAAAAAGGCATAGAGGAAACTATTTACACAAAGGCAGTGAAAGATGTAAAAAAAAAAAAGTTATTGCAGTCAACTAATGCCAAATAGCTTTTATAAAGAGAAGAGAAACAGTGCAAAAATACTGTCAAAAGTATTCAGTTTTATACACAAGATAAAACTGACAAGCATAAGCTTATGTACTGATGAATAATATACAGTAAAATATAAAATAGCATGCATAGTTTTTAAAAGACTTTTGATAGTATAAAATCAGATACCACTCATATTAAATAAGCAGGGGAAAGAATTGACCTCTGTTGTCTACCATGAGGCTGAGAAATTGTTAAATCATTGTCTTGAACTTAACTGTAATGTACAGAGTTGTGGCACAAAACCAAAAAGGAAGCACTGAAATACTGAAGTTAAATAGAACATCTAGGCTTGTGTCTAAACTTCATCCCTTTTCTCGAAAAATCTGTATTGATTCTCAAAAAAGGGATGTAAATTAGACACTTTGAAATTGCAAATGAAGCCAGGATTTAAATTTCCCATGCTTCATTTGCATAATGGCGGCTGTGGTTATTTCGAAACAAGGCTTTTTGAAAGAAAAATGGCTGTTTAGATGGGGATCACACAAAAATAAAACCCTTTTTTGAAAGATCCCGTACTCCTGAAAAAAATGATTTTTTTTTAATAGCAGCAACAAAATGAATCTTTGCAAGAAAAACTGCAGTGATTAAACTCTTATCAGTTCTGCTCCTCCTCATTCAGGCACCACATTCTGATTGGACTATCTGTCTTAAGGAGTGCTGAACCTGTGACACTAGATAGGTGAATACCAACAAGTAAATTCAATTGCAAATTTTAAAGATTGTATTTGTTTTAAAAATGTTAATTTTATTTCCACTATTTCAAAACGGTGCTGGGATGTTTTAGCGCTGCTGGTATATTGTTAAATTTCAGTTTGCTGTCACAGTACACAATCCTACAGTTCCTTGTGCCTATAAAGCACACAACGGGAGTTGCATGTGCATCAGATACAACATGTATCCTTTGTATACAAAGAAATAGTGATCATTTGGCAAATATAGGAGAGGCTGGGGAATTTCATAGTGGTTTCAGGTACTGTATGTGATGTTTCAGTTGCTGGAAGAATTGGATTGATATACTTCTATTTTTGACACATACATTGTTTTATGTAAATGTATTGATCAGACAAAGGTTAAGCAACACTTCCTAAAAGAATTTACCCTCAAGCTTCTGAGTCCAGCATACTTAGTCAAGCCATCCTCTCTTCTCCAATTATGAGCCCAGTCTTGTTTCATTGAAGTCAATATTTAAACTCCCCTCGAAATGCTAGGAGAGGTCAAGCACTAAGAACTCCCACTGATGCAGAGGGAACTGCAGATGCTCTCTCTGCCTCAGTAAGAATGTGGTCCAGCGAGCCTCATCCTGTTCACACTAGAATCTCTCACGCTGACAAGCTCATTCAGCACTGAAAATGAAATTTAAAATAATCCTCTCTTGTTTCCAGTGAATAGCATCTTCATTTGCAAGCAATACCCCTGATTCTAAATGAGTGCTGGCCCCGGGCTATTCACAGAGGAAGATACTATTTGTCACTAGGGTCAGATTAAGGGAAGTTACCAGGACGTCCTGAAAAGGGCCTATATCAGAGTGTTAAGAACTACTGCATGCTGTGGAAGCACCTAGAATTAGTAATCCATTTCCAACTTGTTCTACACGTCGCAACTTGTGCTCCTGTTCATTTAGATACAACGAATACAACTTTTTAAAATTCAGCAAATACAATGATATTTGACGGATTTAAATACACCAAGGTCAGGGGTAGGGAACCGAAGGCCTGGGGGCCAGCTTGCCTGGATCTGTCCCCTGAGGCTCAGAGCTCCCCGCCTCCCCCCAGCCTATGGGAGCCTGCAGGTGGGGTGCTCCAGCCCCCTTACTGCCCTCCTCCCGCAGAGCTGGAGCACACGCTATCTATTAGGCTGGGCCCCCTTAGGCTCTAGTGTGCAAGGGGAATGTCTTTCTTCTCTCTTGACGGCCACATCAGTGAGGGTGGTTTTTTTTTAATTTGCTTCTCACTTGTGTGTGGCCCCTGACTGATTTTTCAGTGGGTCAGCAGCCCCTGACCCAAAAAAGGTTTCCTAACCCTGCCCTTGCTAATTTAACAGAAGTCTCCATCAATGCATGTGGTTCAAATGTCTGGCCTATGTTAATGGAAGGTGCAATTAGTGAACGAATACCACAGCCTGCTATCCTCTTAATCCAAAAGGGATCAAACAAAATTTGACCCCTGTGAATGGAGTAAAGTGAACTGAATGTTCCAGTACAACCTACAATACAAAGTTATATCAGGTTTAGTATGAAAGGCTCAAGACTACAGGAAGTCCCCGGGTTACGTCAGTCCGACTTAAGTCGGAACCCTAGTTACGAACGGGGTGGAGGGGGCACAGCTAGTGCGGGGTGCCTCCCACACTGTCGCCGCCTCTGGCGGCGCTTCCCCCCAGCAGACCAGGCAGACGTGGAGCTAGCGCCCCCCTCCAGCAGACCAGGGAGACACAGAGCAGCTTTTCTCGCCGTGGAGGACGCGGGCGGCGGGACCACCGAAGCGCGCTGCGGTCCCGCCGCCCGCGTCCTCTGCGGCGAGGAAAGCCGCTTCGCCTCTCCCTGGTCTGCTGGGGGGAAGTGCCCCCTGCGGAACTAGGGGTCCCGCTGCCCGCATCCTCCGCGGTGAGAAAAGCCGCTCCGCATCACCCTGGTCTGCTGGGAGGGAGGGCGCAGCTAGTGTCCCCCCCCCCGCAGACCAGGCTTTTCTCACCGACGCCTGGGGTAGAGCAGCTGTGAGGCTGCCGCGCTGGTCCCACAGTGCCGAGGTGCGGCGCTGCGGGGACCTACCTGGCAGCGCCCCAGCTGCTCTGTCCCAGGCGTCCAGATTCAGCCACTGTTGAAACTGATCAGCAGCTGATTCCAGGAAGCCTGGGGCAGAGCAACTCTGCCTTCGGCTTCCTGTAGTCAGCCGCTGGTCAGTTTCAGCAGCTGCTGACTTGGGAACATCTGGGGCAGAGCAGCTGGGGTGCTGCCGGGTTGGTCCCGCCGCGCCGAGGGTCGGCGCTACCAGACCAACCCAGCAGCACTCCAGCTGCTCTGCCCCAGGCATGTCCGATTCAGCCGCTGCTGGTCAGTTTCAACAGCGGCTGAATCTGGACGCCAGTTCCGACTTACATACAGATTCAACTTAAGAACAAACCTACGGTCCCTATCTTGTACGTAACCCGGGGACTGCCTGTATATTCCACTAACACTGGAAACCCATTCAGCCCTTAATGAATTCACCAATGCCCAAGTGGATATAATTCAAGGACTAACTAATTTCCAATCCACGAGAGAGCATTGTATCACACTGTGGCCAGGTCTATGCTGGTGGAGAAAATTGATGCAAGATACACAAGTCCAGCTATGTGAATTGCATAGGTGGAGTTGACATACTTTGTATTGATTTTCTTGAGCGGTTTAAAAACAGTGGTTTCTTGAGGATCCACAGCGGGTGGCTGATGGGAGAAATACTCCTGTTGACTTCCCTTCACAAGGAGTATCACAGTCAACAGGGGTGCCCTCAGCATTTATTTAGTGGGTCTTTACTAGGGCTACGTCTACATTGGCCCCTTCTCCGGAAGAGGCATGTTAATTTCCAACGTCAGAATAGGGAAATCCGTGGGTGATTTAAATATCCCCCGCGGGATTTAAATAAAGATGGCCGCCGCTTTTTTTCCGGCTTGGGGAAAAGCCGGAAGAAAGCGTCTAGACTGGCGCGATCCTCCGGAATAAAGCCCTTTTCCGGAGGATCTCTTATTCCTACTTCAAAATGAAAAGTTTAAAATGACCACGATTTCAATAAAAGGGAAAGAGGGAATCACCTTGGACTCCAGCTACCATTTTAGTAGCCGATTGAAGGTGGCTGTTAGTCACCAGCTAACGGACTCATTAATAGGCACATGTTGCTAATAATGAAAGGCTTTTGGTACCATTGTGTAAGTAATTTTTAGCTGAGAAATCAACAATGTGCCTTTGCACTACAAGAAGCCATGTAATGACAATGGTGCTGAATTTTCTTCCTTTTTAACGAAGCTATTTATGCTTTTATTCTATACTTTTTTCCTATACTTACAGAAGATGGAAAGTAGCAGTAGTCATATACATTTCAGCCAAGATATCTGACTAATATGACCTAGCAACAAATGATTTTCCCTTCTGATTTCTACTTTTCCAGTCCAAATGGAGCAATGTAACTTGACAGCACTGAGTTCAAACTTAATTCATGATTAGGAAATTATTCAAAAAGCTGTAACGAGATAACCAATTTAATACACTTTGCTTCAAGGTTTATTCCTTGGCCTGATTCCCAGATATAAAGCATCTCTGTGCAATTACCATGCAGATGCCACTGAAAAGACTTTAAATGGCTGCTGCTAATTTAACAAGAGAGATGTTGGCACTGGCAGAAGGCATTAGAGGAAAACTAAAGTTGACTGAAGAATCAACTGATTCTTAAACATAATAGCAAGATAATTTAACTAGATTTTTTTAGAATCTGTCTTCTTTTCTCGCCATTATGTCTTCACTCCAGTAGTTTACTCTAAATTCCAAGGTACCAGCACAGACAACATCAGTAAGACTCTAAGACCTGGAGCCTCAAAGGTATTTATTGAGGTGCCTAATCGGAGTTTAGTATCTAAATACCTTTGAGGTTCTGGTCTTTGTGTGTCCTGAACTCCCACCTAAAGTTGAGGGCACTCAGAACCTTGTAGGAGTGAGCTTTTAAACATTTGTTTAAAACAATTATGTGGACTTGGCAAACAGCTTGAATCAGAACAAATAAAGGAGCTTACATTTGGCTGCCAATATCTGCAAGGCAAGTTCTGAAAAAGCAGCAGCTGGTGGGGACCTTATTTAGTGCAATGTTTCACCTTAATCCTGTCTCTCCTATAAAGCTGACACACACACAGCAGAATGCTTGCTGGACGACTCTGGATGTTTCCAGATAAGGATTTAGGGAGCACGGCTCTAAATCCACCTACAGTCACCATGTACCTATCCAGGTCTGAAGAAAGGTGGACACTATACAATGAGTCAGGGCTGCCCAGGATAAAGAAATAGAATGCTTTAGTGACAGCAGTAACTTGTGTCATTTTGGGGCAAAGGGGCAGAAATTCATCCAGTTTTATACATTAAACAAGCTAGGTCAGGTAAGAGCAAGGGCCTGAGCAGGCTTTTTAAATTTGAGGCTCAATTTTTTCTGCTCAAAACTAACTGAAAATGGGCCCATCAAACGTATTGCCAAGTGACTATAGGGGGATTCTAAGGCTGTGTCTAGACTGGCCAGTTTTCCGGAAAATCAGCCGCTTTTCCGGAAAAACTTGCCAGCTGTCTACACTGGCCACTTGAATTTCCGAAAAAGCACTGACAATCTCATGTAAGATTGTCAGTGTTTTTGCGGAAATACTATGCTGCTCCCATTCAGGCAAAAGTCCCTTTTGCGCAAAGCTTCTGCGCAAAAGGGCCAGTGTAGACAGCTCAGATTTGTTTTCCGCAAAAAAGCCCCGATCGCAAAAACGGTGATCGGGACTTTTTTGCGGAAAAGCGTGTCTAGATTGGCACGGACACTTTTCCGCAAAAAGTGCTTTTGCGGAAAAGCATCCGTGCCAATCTAGACGCTCTGTTCCAAAAATGCTTTTAACGGAAAACTTTTCCGTTAAAAGCATTTCCGGAAAATCATGCCAGTCTAGACGTAGCCTAAACGTGTTTTCATCCATTTCTTTCTAGCATACATTTAAAGCAAACCCTTGACTGAAACCACATTTATGGCTGGATTTTCTAGTGTTTTCTGGTATTTCAAGCAAAGCTTGCTTGGGCCCTGATCTTGCAGCTGATGTACATATGTGGACTTTGTTTCCGGGGATACACTTGTGAATACTCCATTACAAGATCACAGCTCTCAGTCCCATGGGACTAAATTTTAGACCTGATTAAAGCAAATGCAGTTCCCCTGAGCTTAGTGTATTACCCCGGAACTGAATTTGACCCATCAAGTTTTCTTAGATATGGTGGCTTTGTTTTTTTATGAGTCAATGCTACCCAGCTAGCCCATTAAACAGAACAAAGGGATATAGGTAAGAGAGCACAGATCACTATAACATTGTACAGAGGGCTAGGAAGTAAACCATCTAATGACTGAAACAATGATTTGTGCAGAAAACAAAACTCTGAGAATGAAGATGAGATGTCTAGATCTTACTGACACACTTTGCCTGAATAAAGTGACTGGGATCTGATCTCGTGACAACAATGGAAAGGGTTAGATTTTTGTGAGCACTTAGGGTATGTCTAGACTACATGGCTCTGTCGACAGAGCCATGTAAACTAGTTTACCCGACATAGTCAATGAAGCAGGGATTTAAATAATCCCCACTTCATTAAAATAAAAATGGCCACTGCACTGTGCCGACAATCACTTGATCCGGCACAGCGCGGGAGTCTAGACACGGATCGGTCAACAAGGGAAGCCTTTGTCGACCGCTCCCTTATGCCTCGTGAAACGAGGTTTACAGGAGCGGTCCACAAAGGCTTCCCTTGTTGACTGATCCACGTCTAGACTCCTGCGCTGTGCCGGATCAGCTGATTGTTGGCACAGCGTGGTGGCCATTTTTATTTTAATGAAGTGGGGATTATTTAAATCCCTGCTTCATTGACTATTTCAGGTAAACTAGTTTACATGGCTCCGCTAAGGTTGATGGAAAGGCTCCCATTAACTAAAAGGTGGTTGGGATCTGGGCCCTGGCAAGAGTACTACAGCTTTTTATCTAGGAAGGGATCAAAGGATGGTGATACTAGCAAACATCATGAAGCTGTAATATGGCTTCTTGTCAAGCACTAAGCTGCAATGGAAATTCTTGCCAAATTTTGAACATCTAAGCGCTCTGCACACCTGATTACAGCAATGCTGTATAGTGGGGGTACTAAAAACACCCCCATTATACCTGAATATGACAGAAACCACTACAAAGCAGAGGATACTGCCACACTTCCAACATCTCTCCCTGAAATACCCCTTACTTCGTAATGCTTCCATCCTTCCATTCATTCATTTACAGATGCATGTATTGGCTTCTCTGCATTGTATTTTCTCTGTATTTATCAGATTTGGCCCATTACAGAGTCTTAACTTACTTTTAACAGGTCTTGTTTTCATGATGAAAGCCACAAAACTGTCTCTAAAATGTTCTTATTGGGGAAAAAAAGCCCCAGTGTCTGAAGAATTGTTCATTTAAAAAAAACATTTAACACAATACAGAACACCCTTTCAGAGGATCACCTTCCCTATGGATACCCGACAATAAAAATCAGTCATGTCAATTCAAATGTAACCACAAGTTTTACAAGTTCAAGAAATTTACAAAAGTTATTCCACAAAAAATAAATTACGGTGTACAAAATAATTTGTGGTATTCTATATTGAAGAACAAGGGCTTCTTACTTTTGAGGCCATTTAAGCAAGTGCAATATTTGCACACCATGATAAAAGACGTGCTGTCAAAGAACAGGTCTGTCTTGCCAGTTAGGTTAGGCCAAATCCACAATACTGCATCTGGGACCTCTAAAGAGATTAAATAAGTCTAGAATTTTGTAGGAATTGGATGAGCACTCGATAGACAAATTTGTACTGAGCGATAGTCTGAATCATAAACATTCGCTGCTCCCGTAGCTGTCTTAGCATCACTGGAACATCCATTTTCTGCAAAGCAACATGACAAAGAGTGAGGTTTGTGTTAATTAAACCAAAGGTCACCAGAACCCTCCGTTGACTAAGTGTAAGGAAAGAAGAAATAGAACTCATTTATAGTGAATGACCATAGTTTGCTTTGGCCTTACCTTTCACACTGCAGCAAGGAATACACACTCGGAAAAAGCAGTTTTAACACTTACTTCAGTGGGTTTAATACTAAACATCTGGGCTGTGTCTAGACTGGCAAGTTTTTCCACAAAAGCAGCTGCTCTTGCGGAAAAACTTGCCAGCTGTCTACACTGGCCACTTGAATTTTGGCAAGAACACTGACTTCCTACTGTCAGAAATCAGTGCTTCTTGCGGAAAAACTATGCTGCTCCTGTTCGGGCAAAAGTCCTTTTGTGCAAAGCTTTTGCACAAAAGGGCCAGTGTAGACAGCTCAGATTTGTTTTGTGCAAAAAAGCCCCGATTGCGAAAATGGCGATCGGGGCTTTTTTGCACAAAAGCGCGTCTAGATTGGCCACGGATGCTTTTGCGGAAAAGCATCCATGCCAATCTAGACGCTCTTTTCCGCAAATGCTTTTAACGGAAAACTTTTCCATTAAAAGCATTTGCAGAAAATCATGCCAGTCTAGACGTCACCCTGGTGTATCTCTGTTATCTCATATTGTACCACTGATGGAGTGTGTAGTAAAAGGTTATTCAGGAAACTGAATTGAACAGCCTCTTCAAATGTCTGGGTACTCATCTGGCTCTGCCTGGAGGCTTCTTGCTAACTAAAGCCACACTCTGCTTGTCAAAAATTAACCCATTTTGTCATGTGACCTAACAAGTCATATGCTGGGAATATGGATAATTTAAATAATCAAAATTTAATTTATTGGGTCAGCTCCCATCAGCCATCCACTTAGGGCAAGACTAAGTTTTATCGAGGCTGTTACTGAAAGGTGTTTGTCTAAACCGCTCTTAAATATCTCCAGTCATGGAGATTCCACAACCTGGACAATTTATTCCAGTGTTTAACTACCCTGACAGTTAGGAAATTTTTCCTAATGTCCAACCTAAACCTCCCTTGCTGAAATTTAAGCCCATTGCTTCTTGACCTATCCTCAGAAGTTAATAAGAATAATTCTTCTCACTCCTCCTTGTAACAACCTTCTATGTACTTGAAAACTGTCATCCTGTCCTTTCTCAATCTTCTCTTTACCAGATTAAACATACTCAATTCTTTCAATCCTGCTCATAGCTCATGTTCTCTAGACCTTTAATAATTTTTGTTGCTCTTCTCTGGACCTTCTTCAGTTTCTTCACATCTTTCCTTAAATATGACACCCAGAGCTGGATACCATTCTCCAGCAGAGGCTTAATCAGCGCAGAGTACAATGGAAGAATGACTTCTCATATCCTGCTTATGACACTCCTGCTAATCCACATTTGCTTGATGTTTGCTTTCTTTGCAAGTGTTACACTGTTCACTCATATTTAGCTTGTGGTCCACTATGACCCCCAGATCCCTTTCTGCAGGACTCCTTCCTAGACAATCACTTCCCATTCTGTATGTGTGAAACGGATTGTTCCTTCCTAAGTGGAGTACTTTGCATTTGTCCTTATTAAACTTCATTCTGTTTACCTCAGACCATTTCTCTAGTTTGTCCAGGTCATTTTGAATTTTAATCCAATCCTTCAAAGCACTTGCAACCCCTCCCAGCTTGGTATCATTTGCAAACTTAGTAAGTGTACTCACCATGTGTATGGGAGGTTTGCGTGTGGGTGTGCAGGGGGGCTGTGGGTGTGGTGAGAAGTGTACAAAAAGGGTACTGCGTGTGTGTGCAGGGACGTACACGTGAGTGCACTGCAGAGTCCAGTCAGGCCCCTCAGCTAAGCTCCTGTGGCACCAGGGGCACCCCAGAGCTCCACTACCTGCTCTCTGCCAGTGTGTCTCCGAGACCAGAGATGCTTCCACTCCACCAGCAGTGGACCTGACAAGTTCTGTCACGGGTGAGAGAGGGGTGAGCACAATAGATTCTTAGAGGGCCACACAACGTCCCTGCTGGAGCCACCACAGCGGAGATAAGACATGCACTGTAGATACAAGATTGCTGCCCAGCTGGGCAGTTTGCAGAGAACACAATCAGATCTTTAAAGGAAGAGCTATATTTGTGCTGTTCTGCAAACGAACTGTTACGAGAGATAGGATGGCCAATTTTGGTTGGCCATATTCCTAGGGGTTGTGTCACATGACAACCTTAATTAAAGATTAACCTTAATTCCTGAGACTCCAGGACAAACCTGGAAGGTTGGCAACCCTAGCCAGAGGGTAGTTATAGAGGGCACATAAGTACCAAGAAGTGAAGAAATTATTATGTGAATTTTCATTTTATTTTCAACTCTGCAGCTGAGAGCATAGCACCTGTTTATTTTACACAGCTAAACTACATAATGCCTCAACATGGAATCTGATGGTTAGAAAAGCAATTAGGTCACATAAGCCATGTCAGAGCTTGACTTTGCCTCTACAGTGACAAAACCAAAAAGAGGCATCAAGCCAGTCTGGACCTGTATAATCCAAGTTCCAGACTCAGCATCTGACAAGCTGTTGATTTCTACTGGGCTAATACCATTTTGTGATCAGTCACTTTCTGTGTTATCACAACACAGGTCAGGCTTTGATTCATCTCAGAACTATTTTGTGTGTGTATAACACTAAGCCTATCACACACATCTAACTTATTGTTGCCCTTGTAAGGATGTGCAACAGGCTGTCCCCCATCTGTCTCAGGAGAGCTTTAGTTAACCACTTTATGCCAGGAATGGGGGATCTCTGGATTCAAACCCACCATAGCATCTGTCAATGCTTTGTAAAGATGATACTTAGTAAGTCACAGAATTAAAAGCTTTGCCTTCCATACAACAAACATCTTTCTCACATAAGGGTCATTGCAGCAAGAGTCACAGACTCACGTTCCAGTGCCAGGCCAGTGTTAGATTCAGGTATGTTTAAACTTTGTGTGTCAGTTTCCTCATCTGGAAAATGGGGAATAACAGCTTCTCCATTTACCAAGGCACCAAGGTGTGCTGTGAGAAATTCCCTATTCCCAAGGCGTTAAGGCGCTTTAAGGAGGTACTATATAGAGTCTAAAGAAACAGGCAGTTTTATTTCAGAGTCAATAGAAATAAATCTGCTCCAAAACAAATAGAAAAAAGTTCAACTCATTTACAATTGGGAAGAGGAGGTTACTCACCTCAATAGTAACTAACGTTCTTCAAGATGAGTGTCCCCGTGGGCACTCCACAACCCTCCCTTCCTCCCTTTACTTCGGGATCCTGGCCTTCCTAAGCCGTGGTTTCGGGGTAGAGAAGGAACTGGGAGTGGGAGGGGAGAGGGGGGCTCATGCATGCGTGATGCCTGCAGCCTAATAGCACGCGGCCGCAGGGACACTGCTATGAAATCTCCGCTCTGAGGCTCGGTGACAGCGCACTGTCCTAATGTGGAGCACCCACAGGGACATTGCTCAAAGAAGAAGAATGTTTTTGTATATGACAAAATATTTTATCTGTATAGTATGCGATAATCACTAGAATATCCAACCTGTTTCTCTTGACAATAAATGGCTCATCTAGGGAGAAAGAAACAAAACAAAACTACTCATTTACTGTAAAGCTAGATAACTCTCTCCCCTCTTAAGTTACCAGGTCTTGAGAAAAAAAACAAAAACTCTTAAAATCTGGCTTTAATACAATAATCCAGAGAAAGGAGAGTTTAATTAAAGTCAATAGAGAAAATCTTCCCCTTCCCGAGAGCTCTATATTCCCTTGGTGCCTTGCTGAGCATTCCTCAGAGCCCTGAGGACCATCCCCACACCCAAACGTTTTATGAGCTCCATTTTCAAAGGCTCAGACTCATGCCAAACTATTCTGCTCACAGAAGAGGTGCCTGTCAAAGCTGAAGACACACCAAGATGGCCAAAGGGGGTGCATGATTGTTGTTTAATATTTGTCTATGGCACCACTAGTATGCAGGGGGTTGCTACAGAGTGATTTGAAATGCCGCTTCTCAACAAACAACTGAGCATATTATCTCTAGAGCTAGCTCAAAAGCCATGAGTCAGACCTCAGCTGGCATCCCTCTATCTGTCAGGGTGTGTGTGGGGGGGGGGGGGGAAGGACTGAGGAGGAGTGAGGCTGAATCAAGAGCAATGCAAAGTTTTACCCTCCCACCCAAAAAAAAAAGTTGACACTGCGCTCCTAAAATATTCAGGACCAAATTCAGCCTTGGTGTAGCCCAGCTGCAGTCAGAACGGTTACATAAGAGTAAATGTATCCCATGTCTCTAGAGGCCACCTGGCAACTGCTGTGTCGAGCTGCTGTAGTGCCACAAGGCCAGCCATTTCCTTTTAATTTGAGTGACTAGCCAACAATCCCCCCATCCCATTATTTTCCAAAGGCTGGTGAAGAGGGAGGGAAAAGTACATGGTGCCCAACAAATGAAGGGGAGCAAAGTCCACTGGCACCCTCCCTTCTGTGCTAGGCAGGACACATTCTCGAGTGAAAAGTGTCACTTCACTTCTCTGTCGTTACTCCCCCCGCCCCCCACATCAGTATCAGATTTTCCATTTCAACACACGGATAAAGTCTCTAATGTAGCATCTGCTGCATTCAGTTACCTTTTCTAACTATCCAATGCATTAAAGTCTCCAAGCAGTTCACTCAAGGAAGCCCCTTCATTTCAACTAGGGATGTAAAAAGTCAAAAAAATCACTAACCGTGTAACTGATTGAATTCCATGGTTAAATGCTTTGCTTTAAACATGGACTCCTGGTAGTGGCTGGAAGGTTAACCAAGAAGGTTAACCAAGAAGCTAATGTTTAGCGGTTAATACGGTTAAACACTAACATCCCTAATTTCAACAGCTGTTTACATCCTGTTGGCACTCTACATTATCATACATTCTTCAGGACAAAGTGTTTATGCTGCATTGTTCTCCAGTGACAAAGGACACAGCAGAACAAGTAGGTATATACTAGAATTCTTATGTGGTTGATTCTCTAACATCGGGCCTGTGACGGCGCGTTGGGGGTTTCCCATCTCCTGCACCCCAAAATGGCACAAACAGACTGCACCAGCCGGTGGAATAGAGGAAGTTTATTGCCTCTCCAGGATACAGCACAGCACAGATGGAATCTGGTCACAGAGCTGGGCTAGGATGCCTCAGGCCCCTTTGAGATGGGGGAGACAGGGCCCCTAAACTCCAGCCCCTTTCCCTAGGCTGTCTCCTCCATGCTTCCAGACAGAAACTAACTAACTCTCTTCCAGTCCTGCCCCCCAGCCAGGGCAGCATTCCACCTTCCTTTGTTCCTCTCCATGGGGGGTGTCTGGCCATACTGGTTTGCATAGTGACTCATCCTTTTTTGCTGGGTCGTGGTACCCACAGCAGCCAGTGGGGGTTACCCCAGAGCCAGCAGCATAGAAACCAGCCAGGTACCCCCACTATGTCACAGGGCCAGTCTGTGAAACAGGTCTCATAACAATGGCTGTGGCCCATCTATCTTATTTTCCTATTTTTTTGACTCACAATTGAGCTTTGTTCCTTTGTGGAAGCCAGAGAGAAAGAGAGAGAGAGAGAGACAGCGAGCAAAGAGATGCTGACAATAGAAGCTCGGGAACTAAATCAATTGTCCAAACCAGTATAGAAGCCAGCTCACTACCCCAGTGGCTCTTAAGCTGCTTTTTTTACACAGTTCTGTTTCCAGATTGATTAATTAAGACACAGACACGTCTTAATTTAGACTGCAAACTTTTTGAGGAAAGTGTCCAATCTCAGCAGTGCTGTATTAAAATAATAAAAACAAATAATACATACATAATGGCCAAGCTATAGAGAAATTGGTGATAAATCTCGGCTCACTGTGTCTGGGTACGCTAATGCAATGGATGGTATTTTATGACTAGATTTCCCCCACACAAATGTAAAAAATTATTCAGAGAAAAGCAATTATTAAGGGGGAAGTTTACTTACTTCATTATGCTCCAGGCAGCCAATCATCAGTTCTGTTAGAATAACCACCCCTGTCCTCCCCACACCTGCACTGCAGTGAACTACAATTGGCGGATTGCAATTGTTGCTAGCATCTAACACACTGTTCGTATGGCGACGTACTGACTGTATCTCCTCCAAATAGGCTGTAAGATAAAATGCAAATTATGCTGTAAAATCCTATATGGCTTCACATAAAAGTTAAAAAATGTATGAGAAAGTCAATTTTCTTTTAAGTGACAATAATTTACAGTTCCTACAAGACACTAATTATTTGGCTACTGTGCACTGAACAGCCCTGAATCCAAGGAGTACCAGCTGGGTATCAATTATTACTTGGGAGTTTGGTCCCTTAAATTAAATAGTTCTTTTTAAAAAATTAAATTCTGTTTTCCCCTCTGTAAATCCCCAGTTCCCTGAAGCAGATGATTCTAGACATTACTTACAGCAATTCCTGCTATTAACATTCTGGGATCAAAAACAACAGCTAGGTCCCCTAGAAACTACCACCTGCCAGAGCCAGTAGCGGATAGGAACTGAACATCCATCTGCCCTTTTCTTTCCTTCCCTTTGCAGATTGAGTGAGAATGTCAACCCTGGCTCTAATTCTTGGGGTTCGTCTTTCAGGAAGAATTGGGACTTTTTTTTTAAACAATTCTCTGTGGCTTTCCTGAAATCATGACTGCAAAGTATAAGGAGCTTTTGCCTGGCTGTAAAGCTCTCCAAAATAGTAGAGTTTTTTGGTTTGTTAAAGTATAAACTTCTCTGACATGCTAGTGGCTCAGCAGGTTGGGAAAACACAATAGCAACAATGACACTCAGGTTCTGACCTAAATATTGGTCCCTCCAAAGGTTATTCTAGCAGGAATAAAATGAATCATGGAAATTAAGTTTCTGGGCCTAATTCAACATTGCACTGCACCATGTGATGTCCTTCCCACTAGTGCAAACTGGGTATACAATATGGTTGAAATCAGAGAGGTGGTATTTTACACCTATTTTGGCAGGAGAACATTATTCCAATAATAGAGAATCATACCCTCTATGAATAGCTACGGTTCCAATTTTTACAGTTTCCCAATTGCTGGGTAGAATGTTGGAAGAATCATCTTTTTTTTAAAAAAAAAAAAAAAGCTTGGAACTACAAGGAGAAATAGAGTAGCCCAACTTAAAGCAGTGGGTAAAAACTCCATTGCTAACCCCCAGTACCCTCAGTCACTTGCTTAGCAAAGCTGAAAATTCCATATTTTGCATATTCTTGCAGTTCAATACAAGAAGAGTGCATTTTACTTAGGGCTTGGCTGCCCCACCAGGCTCTGTGGACAGCCTTGGGGCCACTGGGGGGCTCTGCTGCTTCCAGGCTCTGCCGCCAGTCCAGGGCCAATGGGCTCCACAAGGCTCTGGCCTCTGTAGCCAGCCCCGGCTGCCAGCTCCGTTCCCTGATGCTGGTCTCCTGGGGAATCTCTGAGGGTATGTCTACACTACAGCGCTAGTTCGAACTAACGCATCTAGAACTAAAAACTAGTTCGAATTAGCGTTTTGCTAGTTCGAACTAGCAAGTCCACATTGAGTGGACTCTGAACAGGGCTTAAGGATGGCCGGAAGCAGTGCCGGCAGGGCATAAAAGGAGGACTTAGAGCATGGAGATGCTGTCTCAGGCTAGCCGAGGGCTGCGCTTAAAGGGTCCCGACCCCCACCCCGGACACACAGTTCTAAGGGGTGCCCCGCTTGCAAAGAAGTTCTGGCTTGGAGTGCCCTGAGTGCCCACACTGGGCACATCACACCACTCGGCCATCAGCCCGGCTGCACTTGCCGCAGGCTGCCATCTGGGGAGAGGGAGTAATTGGGGGGCTGCAGGAGAGCTTCCACCCCCAGAAGCCCGCAAAGCCAGCCCAGTCCTCCCCATCGGGGGCTCGTACCCCATTCCTCCCTCACCTCCTTCCACTTACCCTTCCCTAGTCCCCCTTCTTATTGATGTACAAAATAAAGATAACGTTTCTTCCAACATTGACTCTGTCTTTATTGAAAAAAACTGGGGGAGACTGGGAAAGGGAGGTGGGAGAGGGGAAGAGAAAGGCTGGGAGAGGGGAGGGCAACTAACATGATCAGGGGTTGGGAACAGGTCCCAGATGAAGAAAGGCTACAGAGACTGGGACTGTTCAGCTTAGAAAAGAGGAGACGGAGGGGGGACAGGATAGAGGTCTCTAAAAGCAGGGGTTGGGTGGAGAGGGTGCATTCAGAAAAGTTCTTCCTGAGTTCCCCTAAAGAAGGACTAGAGGACACCAAAGGAAAGGAATGGGTAGCAGGCTTGAAACTAGTAAGAGAAAGTTGTTGTTCTTGACAAAGCAAATAGTTAACCTGTGGAACTCCTTGCTGCAGGAGGCTGTGAAGGCTACAACTAGAACAGAGTTGAAAGGGAAGTGAGATCAAGTGATGGAGGTTGGGTCCATGGAGTCCTATTAGCCAGAGGGTAGGAGTGGTGTCCCTGCCCAAAGTTTGTGGAAGGCTGGAGAGGGATGGCACGAGACAAATAGCTTGGTCACTGTCTTCGGTCCATCCCCTCCAGGGTCCCTAGGGTTGGCCGCTGTCTGCAGACAGGCTACTGGGCTAGATGGACCTTTGGTCTGACCCAGGACGGCCATTCTAAGCTCAGGGCTCAGTGTCGGGGGTCTCAGTGGACCCCCTTGATTTTCATGCACACCTGCTCCTGGGTGGCCAGGCTGGCAGCTCTCCTGCCCTAGACGGCCACTTTCCTGTGCCTAGTGCAGAGATCGTGGACGAGGTCCACGATGTCCGCACTAGCCCAGGAAGGTGCCCGCCTCTTGCGGTCCAGGGGAAGCTCCTGGGAGCCGCCAGCCTGGTCCCGGCAAGAGGGGGTGGGCTGGGGGGCATCGGGTGGGTGGCTCTGTGCCGTGCCAGGTGCAGGGTCTGCTAGCTGGGTGCTGGCAAGCTTGCACCTGGCACGGGCACCGTAGCCAGCCCGTGCCCCTTTAAGGGGTCCGGGGCCGGGAGGGGGGCATAGAGTTTCCCTGGTGTTGGCCAGAGTGGCCACCAGGGAAACCTGGGAAGGGCTAGCCTCCCACTAGTTCGAACTAAAGGGCTACACAGCCCTTAGTTCGAACTAGCTAGTTCGAACTAGGCGTTAGTCCTCGTAAAATGAGGTTTACCTAGTTCGAACTAAGCGCTCCGCTAGTTCGATTCAAATTCGAACTAGCGGAGCGCTAGTGTAGCACCTATTAAAGTTAGTTCGAACTAACGTCCGTTAGTTCGAACTAACTTTGTAGTGTAGACATACCCTGATCTCCTGGACCAGTAACATCTGTGATCCGGCCAGACCACAGAGGTTCAACCTGTACCATATGGCCAGACAGCTGCGAGAGGAACACTATGCAAGCCTGGCAAATATTAATGGGACAATATCATTGACATTAATGGGGGTCACTGATCAGCATAGGCTGTCTACCCTAGTCACAGTTTTTAAAACCCTCGGATCAGGGCATGCCCCCACCTGAGGCTAAGTCTCAACAGGGACACTTACTATCTAATAATGTAACAAAGGAAACTCCACGTTACTAAAAACTGTTTAAGGTTCAGAGTGACTAATTGTAAAAGGAGAATTATTGAAGCAAGGGAACATTCCGTGCACTGTCACCAGCAGTAAGGAATGGAGGATGGGGGAGGAGGGATGGCAGCCATACAGGTGTCACTCCAAAGGGAGCAAGAGCCAATTCCCTATGAGAACTTCTAAGGGAAAGCCTTCCAGCACATACCTAATTTGGAATGGACATGAGCAAGCACTTCAAGAAGACTATCTCCCCTATGTGATCTCCTCCTCGGTTGGAGAGATTGTGAAGGCCTTACACTCAACTTGATGATATTTAGGAACTGATCTACATTTAACATGGTAACTTTTGAGCACCATGCCCAGCGAATTTCAAAATGTCAGGGAATGTTTATGCATTTATGGCTAGAACCCTATTGGTTATGGAGGGAAATGGAAAACTGGTAGGGGGAAAATGGGAGATGCATAAAGATAACAGCCAGTTGATGACACCCATTGACACCTTCCAGAAGAATAACAATCCATCTCATCTCTTCTCATCTTCCCAGTACAGTTTAATATCTTCTAGATATCCTCCAAATATCCTCCAGGAAAAGGGGGCAGGTGGAATGGGGTAGCACAGAACCCAATAGGAGAAATTGGGTACCCTGTTAGAGATGCAGGGATTACACACAGTGCTTACCATAGGAGGGAAGGGGCCAGACGGAGGCCTGGGAAAAAGGAAAACATGGGGGAGGAGGTGCACACAGAGTTCCTGTCTTGAGGGAGAGAATGGGGGACCATGGAATGAGAAGGGTACACAAATCCTGAGAGAGGAGTGAAGTGGAAATGGAGGGGAGAGGCGCACCACTGGCAATGGGTAGTGAAGAAATTACAGGGAGCCCCTGAAATTCAGGGGATAGGAAGATGGCATACGAGGAGCTTATGGAGTGGAATGGAGGAATGCCAGAAGCCCTTTGCATATGCAGTGAGCTCAGCCAACAGAAAGTGTGCAGCATCCCCCTCAATTCTTAAAAATGGTCCTTAACCTTAGATGAGCACATTAATTAAGGAATCTTACATAAAAAGCCTTGGACTTCTTCTGGACAGCCATGATCTGGCCAGTCAGTATATTGCAAGTGCCACACTGTCTTCTCCTGCCCAGACAAAAGATGCTTGACCTTTAGCCCTGTGGTAGCATAGCAACCAGAATCCGTGCGGAACTTTGTTGTCACTTTAAACTTCCCGTAAGTGGCCGAGCTGTGCTTTGAGCCCAGTTTAGGCCAGTAGCGATGACTCTTGCTTCTTCCTCCTTCCTGAACCCAAAAGCAAAAATATTAGTATCATTATTCTCGCAGTCTCACAATTAAATTCTCATGAACAGAACCACTTGTGCACTGAACAGTGTCCTCCTATTTGTCTTGTCTCGCAAGAGCAGAACAAGTGCTTCCCATAAATCTGAATGGCATTAAATGTAAAATCCAAAATGCATATTGAACCTGTAGAATCTCAATGACATTAAATAAAATTTAGTCCAAGAGTTTAGAAGGGTTGATATGGGTAAAGAGAACATCCACAGTCACACTGAAGAAATTAAAACAAATCTAAGGATGAATAAACTCTCATCCTTCAGGGTATAAGTCAACTTCTGATTACAACAGGTGAGGAACAAACTTCCCCAGAGGCAAATTATTTCATAGCTGTCTTTTAAGAGGATTTGTGTCTCCTAACCTGACCATCTGGTACTGGTCTGCAAAAGTAGACTAGACAAAACACTGGGTGAATGTGATAGAGGTTGAACCTCTCTAGTCCAACATCATCCATGGTCCGGCATGATTTTAGTTATCCGGATGTCCACTTATAATGGGTGTGGCCAAGTTTCTCACAGTCCCATAAAGTTTGTTTACAGCCACCAGTTCTGACTCTCAGTGTTCTGTGTTGTTATTTAGCTCTAATTTACCCCTAAGTGTCTTTTTAAGAGCCCAGCAAGCAGGGCAAGTGCTGGTCAAGCTGCTATACAATACTGACCTCCTCTGGTTTGGCAAATTCTCTGGTTCGGTGCCGGTCAGATCTGGAAGGTGCCAGACTACAGAGGTTCAATCTGTATTGTAATTCTGATGTCCTAATAGGCAGAAGGGCTCAAAGCTAGATCTAGTGTTAGTTGGCAACGTGCCATTTTTTTATAACCGAGCACACGGATCTTGGATTACAATAAAAATAACTATTTTGCTTGGCAGAGGAATAAAAATATTTTTTAAATGGACACTTTTCCAGGAACAACAGCTTCTGGTCTCTTTTCAGTGATAAGAATGATGGCATGCAGAGCTGGCCTTGGATAGGATGGGGATGAATATGATTTCAACCAAGATTCCAATGGAAACATCTTTGCTTTGTTTGGCAAATCAAAGTCTTGCAACTGAACTGAAGCGTGGTGGTGGTGGTTATTTTTTATTTTAGTAAATGGCAAGCTAAATGCTAGAGAGCTATAAAAGACAAGGTCACAGACGCAGATTATCTCCAGACAAGTTCAAGGGAACAAAAAGGAGAAAATAAAAAGCTGCTCAAGAAAAACAGATTATTGGAAAGGAAAGCAGTGACAATGGTAGAGTTGCCCACATTTAGGAAAAAATGTTCTGTGTAACTTTACATACCTCTTCGGCTGTGACCATGGCTATCACATTCACCCCCTGTTCCCACACCATCTGCCAGAAGTCATGGCATGTGTGTGACAGAGGCCCTTGTGTGGCTATATAGTGCCATTCCTCTCCACCTACAGTAACCTAGGAGTAAAAAAAAATACAATGAATGCCAATCTTTTCCATAGTGGCTGTTCTAATATTGTATTTTAACTGTAATTATATGTAAGAAAACATTTTATTCTTAAATTTCCACACTAATCCATCCCATAGCATACCAGCAAAAAATTAATCCTTGGGAGCATGACTCGTCTCTTATCCTCTCTCTGAGCACAAGGGCCAGGGTAAAAGACACCCACATGTAACACACTGAAGGTCAGAATTTGCCTTGAATTTCTCTTCCTCTACCCATTTGTATTTTCAGTTCAGTGGTTGCAATCTGTCCTATAATAAATATGGTGCATGTAACAGTTTTTCAAGAATAAATTATGGAAATCCTTTCCCAGTACATGTAATAGACCCAACAGATCTTGCAAAAATACTTTTGGTCTTTCTAACCTGCAACATACAAATGAAACAAGACATACATGCTCTATATTGTGCAATAATGACAACAAACTAGGGATTGTTTAACCAGTTAACTGATTCAAAGGAGGTTGCCTGGGGGGAGGGGAGCAGCTGAACCAAGATGGAGTGGTCCCTCCTGCCATGGACAGGGACTGCTCTGGCCAGTCTAGAGTGCCTCTGCCTGCGGCATACCTGGGCCTGCCTGCAGCTGACAGGGCCTGCTCCGGACAGACCCTGCAGGGCTGGAGCAACCTCCTGTCTGCAGCTGGCAGGAAGCTGTTCCATCCCCCACCAGTTATCTGGAACCTGTAAACCTCACCTGTTAAGAGTGTGGCTTACTGGCTAACCATTCACAACCCTACAGAGAACTGATAGCTCACTTTGAAAATTTCCATTTAAAACAGATTGTTATCCTCCTATGAAGTAAATATTCTAAAAGACTTATCTGTGGTGTCCAACCAGTTCCAAAGCAGTAGCCACTATCGTGGCCACTACAGTGAACTAGCCACACTTAAATGGCCAACTACCTACATTGTTCAAGCCAACTAGTCACACTCAACAGGCCAAACAGCCACATGTGGCTAATGGCTGGCATGGTCGACACTGTGGACTTGCAAAATGGCAGATTTTTACACATATCATCTACTAAATTTCACTTTTTTTCCACATATAAGCTATTTTTCAATTCTACAGGTAAAAAGAAATACACAAGAACATTTAAAGTCACTAAACTAATTAAAAATACTTTTAGCAGCTTAAAAATAAAATAAGGTGAACCCATTATTTTGACACTGTTTTTATACTGTATATGTATGTATTTTTTCCTGTTTCTTACACGGGGGCCGCTAATTCCAAATTTCAGCCGAACACAACTTTTTATGGACAAAATTATAAATCACACAGAAAAAGATTTATATGGTAAGTGCTGACAGCATCATAAATATCAAGAATCAGGCAGCCAATGCTATAAAGAACAATCAATAACTGTGAGAGAACAGGGTGTGTACTATACTTGAGATTTAAGTCTTTATATAAATTTTTAAAAAGGACTGTCAGCTTAGCTCTTAATACTGAAATAGCACAACACTTAGATCTTTGGCTTTTGCACTTACATAAATACAACTCTTCTCATTGTGGTAAGTGTATTTTTTTTAATATTCAAAAAATGTTTTTCCCCTTAAATTGAATCCCTTGTTTTGGTTCCTGTTAAATCATATCCACCACTCTCCAATATGTATAGTAAGTACAGTCTATGGGCCAAATCCAGATAATTGATGAACAGTGCTTAAAATCAATTGAAATCTCTCATGTTCTACATCTGGCCCTGTATTTGTATAGATGGCACGCTCTCTCTGTCTCTGTCTCTCTCTCTCTCTCTCTGTGTGTGTGTGTGCTTTCTTTAATTTGATTGCATGTGAACCTGATTCAAAGTCCACTGAAGTCAATGACAATTTTTCCCATTGTTTTCAGTGATCTTTGGATTATGCCATACGTGCAACAAAAAATAAGATTTTTTTTTAAAGCCGTAACTTAAATTTTGATTTTTGTCTCTGTATTCAGACCATGCTGAACATCTTGATAAAATAGTCTAGTGTTAACTAAGCAGAGAAGTGCTGACAAGCCACAGGGACTACAGACTTAGTGGTGGGAGTCATGCTCCTCCAGGCATGGATCTTATCAAAATGATATAGGAGTTTTCTTTGTCTGATGACTTCTGGTCCAAATATCCAGCCTCCTGGCATCTGAGATGATAGAACCATAAATAGCCTGGAGGGAAAGTGCTGCCTGGAATGTTTACTGCATTCTAATGCCCTGACTGCAGGTTATTAAAAACGGAGTCCTGGGCGGCAAGCACACACTTTGTACTGCAGAGGTAAACTTCACAGCTGTGATTTCACCATCTAAGCAAAAAGATTGTCTGCTTGGCTTCTGTTAACAGCCACTTGGAGTTCAACAAGAAAATGCTGGCGAGAGCCAGAGTGTCATATACTAAAACATTAGTACATGTTCCTGCATGCTCTCTAGCTCTCAAATGTGTGCATGTCCAAAAGTAGATGAAATGTGAACTCTTAACACTGTCTAGGGAAAATTATTTTTCTGGCTGATTGCACCCTATGAACATAATGTATATTGGTAAGAATTTTTTTCTCCCATAATTTAGATGAAAAAAATTGATTCAATAATCCAGCATTTTAGCAATGGCAGATGAGCCCCAAAACCAGTATCTGCTACCCACCAAGACTCCAGTAGAAAAGTGATAATCCACCAGCATCCTGGTTTAGAAAGGTGTTTTGAATCAACAGGATTTAATATTGGAAATTGTGACTAATTGTTCTCTTTGGACTTAGAGGCCCTTCTTCCATAAAGATGTAAATGAACAGAATGTTTTATTTATTGTTATAATTTGATTTTTTTCTATTTTATTTTTGACAATGGGAGAAGACAGCCCTGTCATATCATGTGCCAGCCTGACATGAAGTAAGTACCACTACTTCTATCAGGACAGACTGTAATCACAAAGGTGGCATGGAAACAGCTTGTGGAGTAGTCCGAACGGACTTGCCTTGACTAAAGTCTTGACCAAAGGCTTGACCATACAGCCCTGTAAGCCCAAGGCCCTGCTAAAGCCTGGTGCAACTGTGCACACAGGTGGACCCCAGGAAAAGCAAGGATGTGGAAACATAATCTCTTGCCCTAGGCCATTGGGTAAGACCTGACCATAAATAAAGAGCAAACGCTGAAACTGCTAAGTGTGACCATAAATAAAAAGCATGGCTGAAACTTTCTGAGATTTTGATACAGCTTGTGGAAACAGGGAGCAAAATAATGGACACACCTTGCATTTCTCAGAAATGCCTGCCACAAAGGGGTAAGCAAACTTAAGATAACTGCGCATGTTAGTGCCTGGAAAGATAAGGTAAAAAAGCCAGCATAGTAATAGTTTGAAGCACAGGGAACTAACTTTAGCTACAAAAGTATGTGGCAATTACGGGTGTAACGACCAAGTCCAGCTTTGTTATAAAAAGAGGCTTCACAAAAACACAGCTGGGAGGTGGGGAGCAGGATTGCCCCACAGATCCAGCTAGTTGTAACTAGAAGTAAAGACCGTTCATTCCGACAGAGGCATTTGCAAGGAGTCTTGAAGCATGGGAATTAAAGAGACAACAACCTCCTGTCTGGCACTGTAAGGTTGCACACGGATGAACTATAAGTAAACAAGGCTTATTAACAGTATTAATTGTATCTAAGGCTTGATAAGTTTAGTGATTGTATTTAAGACTTAAAATGTGTATTAACTGCTTAAAGGCTTGCAATAAATAAGAAAGGGTATGTCTATACTACCCCCCTAGTTCGAACTAGGGGGGGTAATGTAGTCACACGGAGTTGCAAATGAAGCCCGGGATTTGAATTTCCCGGGCTTCATTTGCATAAAGCCGGCCGGCGCCATTTTTAAATGCCGCCTAGTTCGGACCCCATGCCGCGCGGCTACACGCGGCACGGACTAGCTAGTTCGGATTAGGCTTCCTAATCCAAACTAGCTGTACACCTTGTTCCACGAGGCGTACAGCTAGTTTGGATTGGGAAGCCTAATCCGAACTAGCTAGTCCGTGCCGCGTGTAGCCGCGCGGCACGGGGTCCGAACTAGCCGGCATTTAAAAATGGCGTCGGCCGGCTTTATGCAAATGAAGCCCGGGAAATTCAAATCCCGGGCTTCATTTGCAACTCCGTATGACTACATTACCCACCCTAGTTCGAACTAGGGGGGTAGTGTAGACATACCCAAAGTAGTTAAGTCTCTCTGGAGTGTCCTGGTTTCCCTCGGATCTAAAATAAACTGAACTACACGACACAGTGTTACCGGAAGCTGAGAAGCTAAAAATTAATTTGCAGACACTCTGGGCAGATTACTGCTGAAAATGACTATACAGAAGGGCTGTGTCTAGACTGGCAAGTTTTTCCGCAAAAGCAGCTGCTCTTGCGGAAAAACTTGCCAGCTGTCTACACTGGCCGCTTGAATTTCTGCAAGAACACTGACTTCCTACTCTCTGAAATCAGTGCTTCTTGCGGAAATACTATGTTGCTCCCGTTCGGGCAAAAGTCCTTTTGCACAAATGGGCCAGTGTAGACAGCTCAGATTTGTTTTGCGGAAAAGCGTCCGTGCCAATCTAGATGCTCTTTTCCGCAAATGCTTTTAACAGAAAACTTTTCCGTTAAAAGCATTTGCAGAAAATCATGTCTGTCTAGATGTAGCCAAGGCATATAAGGAGCATATAGAGTCAGTATCTAAACCATTCATACAATAAATTTTTGAACAGCAATGTAACTTCCTTTTACAAAACTCCCATTTGAAACCAGGTAATATGAATGCTCATATGGCTAGTCTAAGTGTAAGAATCATTACTTTAGGAGTCTCTCCTACCAGACCACTGGAGTACTTGATTTGTTCAAAGGACAAACACGCAGCTAATACCCCTACATTTTAAAAATCAACTTACACACATTTTAAAATTAAGATAGAACCTTATGTCCAGATCTTTTGATGATTCAGTGCTTCTCCCAAGCAGTCCAATGTTTCCCCTGCTGGAGCCCTGCCTATTCCCCTTCCCTACTCTGAGGGGAAATCCCCACTAGCCCAGCTGCTCCTGCAGTGTCAGGTTGATAGAAATTATACTGTTCTGAAATAATATGGGTATCGCTAGCCCATTAGTTAAATTTAAGATACGCTGAGTGTCTCTTTCAGCTTAATGCAAGCATTCAGCCCAATCTACACAACATTGCAAAAGATAAGGATATTTCTGTAAAATGATCTGTAGGTCCCTGAAATGTAATAAATACATCAATTCATGATTGTTCAGTGAGCCCTGAAATTATGTGATATAGTGACACTCACACCCAAGGTAAAACCACCTGCTCATTTTTTTTTTAAAGAAACCTAGGTAGATGTGAGTAAATGAGGGTATGTCTACACGGAGTAGGTAGTTCGAATTAGGCTCTCTAAATTTGTGGAACGAAGTGTACCGGTAGTTCGAATTAGAGAGCGTAATTCGAACTACCTACTCCGTGCCGCGTATAGCCGCGGGCACGGAGTCCGCACTAACGGGGATTTAAAAATGGCGGCGCCCGGCAAGATGCAAATGAAGCCCGGGATATTTAAATCACAGTGCAATGCCTACATTAGCCACCCCAGTTCGAACTAGAGTGGCAGTGTAGACATACCCTGACTTTTTGCGAGTCATCTTATGTTAGAAAACACTGCTCATACCTGTAACAACATACCCACTCCCCTAACATTTCTTTATGTGTCATGTGATGCTTCAAAAGCCTCTACCTTTATGTGTGAGGCATTTATGTAGCCTGTATTGTTTTCTTTAGTTGGTACCAGTTCTACTCTGTTCTCCTCATAAGGAACAACTTCCCTGATGCGGTTGCGCTCAGCATTTTCAGGCAATGCTGCAGTGGTGAAGATCCCATCTGCCTTTTTTTTTTGAATTTGCTCATATTCGGTGAATACCATTCCCTCTTCCAACTTCCTCTTCAAGATTTTGCACTGTGATTTAAGAGAAGGAAAGGAATACTATCATCAATTAATTTTTCTAGACAGAACTATGGCAAAAGTATCACAGAGCAGTATTTCATCTCAGCACATAATGAATCACACTGGGATGCTCTTGGCCTTTGCTTGGAGCTAAATGGCTAATACACACAGTTTTATGTTGTCTGAGAATGCATAGGCCAATCTACAGCAATGGAGTTAAATCAGAAAAAACATTATGTTTCTAATACCTTTTTATAGTTACAGATTCTGGTGCTAGATAAAGCAAAAACCTTTTAGTTACAATTCTGTTTCTATACATGGCCTTATCTCAAGTATATTTTTGAAAAAATTCTCTTTAAAAATAGCTACTCTTGCAATGAATTTAGGTCCACATTTTCAAAACATGGCCTTAATTTGTACATTGCCATGTCTATGAACATACAAAACCTCTTGGAATGCAACCAGGACTCTTCTCAGCAACCTACATTCACCATTCAGCAAGTTATGTTACCACATAGAGTGACTGCTGCATCAACCCGTCTAGCTAGTCAAGAGGAGACGTGTGATATTTTAGATTTAGGGTTTGATTCTGCGAGATGCTGAACACTCCTCGAGGTGTTAAGCATCTTCAATTTTCACTGACTTCAGAAGGCAACAAGGGTATTTGGAACTCTTACAATCATTTTTGGCCTTCCCAAAACAGCAACTATACGATTAAAGAATTCCATCACGGATGGTACTCTCAATATGGCCACGAGGAACAGTTTTCAGTACTTAAAATCTCAAAAACTCACAGTGCTGGGAACAATGGAATCAACAGCACGTTGTGAACCGTTCTCTTACCCTTTCATCCATTGGCACCTTGGCTCCTTCATCCTGGCTATCCTCAGGCACTGGAACTCTAGCAACTGAAAGTCCATTTAATGCTGCCAACATCAAGGGCCTCTTCTGGGCCTCCAGGCCTGCCATCTTCTGCTTCTCTAGATTCTTTTTGGCAAAAAAGGCATGTTTTCATCTCTGTGTTGTTATCTATAACGCCAGTAAAACACTGGAATGTTTTTTTAATCTTCAAAATTTGCAACTCTCTGGCCAAGGAGTGCAGATGATCACCATTAACCGAGTAAATTCAAATACCACCTCCATTCTCCCTGTTATTCCCCAGGGGCTTGCTTCTACATGAGCACAGAATTTTAATTTCAGGAAACAATCCAAAGGTAAAATATAGCTTACTTGCTAGCAGAAGACTTGCAAATACAAATCTCAGGCATCCCTCCTGTAATTGTAAATTGCTAGCAGGACATAAAGAATCACCCCAACATGTTGTGATGGCTGTAGCTATGCAAACCTATCCTATACTGATTTTAAACGGTGTTCAATACCATTTACTGCGGCAGACAACCATGAAAAATATGCACTACTTGCTCCACTGCATATTTTATCTTTTCTGGGATGTTTATTTAATGTTTAGAATGGGAAATAGCTTGGGAAATTTAAACTAGCATGTCTGGTAAATATCCAGCTGATAATGGTGCCTGCTATATACTAGATGGTGTTTTAAAACAGATTTTAATACCATGCAATGCATAGAACCTGCTTTACATCATATTCATGTAGCACATTACACTGCTATATGAAGAGTTTGAATTCCAATTTCATTCTGTGGCTAATGGGAGGTGGTACATCTACTAGGTGAAAGGCTTCAACTCCAGCACATGTGCACATGGGGCGTTGATGGGGTGAACAAAGTTGATCTAGTACAGAATGACTATCCAGAACCAGAATCAGAGGGGTAGCTGTGTTAGTCTGAATCTGCATAAACAACGAGAAGTCCTGTGGCACCTTATAGACTAACGGATTTATTGGAGCATAAGCTTTCGTGGACAACGACCCATTTCGTTAGATGCATCTGATGAAGTGGGTCTTTGCCCACGAAAGCTTATGCTCCAATAAATCCGTTAGTCTATAAGGTGCCACAGGACTTCTCACTGTTTATCCAGAACAAAGTTTCTTAGATTATTTTACCACTCTTGGCCCCAAAACCACAAAGTTTTCCTCTACCTTGCCTCTCATTCTAGAATCCTGTGTGTCCAGTCTCACAATCCTTTGTGCTTCTTTGGTTCTGTCCAAAATGCTGTAACTAACTAACTTACTCATTCACTCACTAGTTTGTTTTGAATTCCTTAGGCTGTCTGTAGCTTCTGGGATGCTATCCATTTAATAAGCCTTACCACTGCAGTGTTTATATGTGAGAGATTATATTTTGCAAGCTAAAAGGTTAGAAATACCTTTTTCAAGTTAAATAAAAGCTTAGATTCTGTAGGGAATAACATAACCGCTAACATACAGCTTTGTGATCTATCTTGAGAGCTTGACTCCAAGAATCAGAACCAATGATCTAGAATTGACAGTTTTCAGAATGAGAGATCCATTCTCTTTTCAGAATGAGAGATTGCATTTCTTCTAGCAGAACTCAAAGGAAACAGAAAGCTTATCAACTTTCAGGCTAGCAATTTTATTCACGCTTATTCTAAATCATTACTTCAAATGCAAAAATCAGCAACAACAAAGTGGCAACTTTCTAAACAAGCTTGAAAAATCCCATAGGATTTTCTTTACTAATAGTCTTGCCATGACGAATATTAATGGCAAAACTAGTATTATTTTCTAACTACCCCCAGATCACTTAGACATCACACTAATATACATGGATTCAATGTTTCTTCTGCTTTCAGGCCCATCCCGAAAAAGAAATATGCACTAGTTTAACTCGACTACAATAGGACTATTCGGTCTCTAAAGTTAAGCACATGACTAAGTCTTTATATTTTGATACCCTCATGGCTATCATTTAGGTCTATGAAAGACAAGGCTTTGTATATGTACATTTATTATATTATATTTTAGGAAACATATTATGTATTCCTACCACAAACAGAAGAGATGGGAAATTTGATGATATGTATCTTCAAAAAGGCATGTCTATTGCAGGATGTCTAACTCAAGTTGTTAAAAAAAACAGTATTTCACAGTTAGTCACTCTTGCCAGTTTAATCTCCTAAAACACTGTGCTCACCAGGTATGTGCATAATTCATTAACAGAGTTGTGAGCTGGTACATTCATCTGAAAACTGACGTTGTGATGGCACTTCAAACCCATCCAAACTACACAGGATCAAATGACTGCACAAGCAGTCAGGCAATGGAGAATCAGGCCCCTTATTTTTCACTCACTCTTAGCTTTCAGCCAATCCCTACGATTGTCAAAAACTCTTTTTCTCCCCCCATAAGGCTGTTTTACATTCCTCATTTTTCAGGGATATAACATTTTTCAATTTGTATTTTTGGATATAAAAAAAAAACCCAGGTTGCTTCCTTTGTTCAAAGAAACTTCTGCATTAGAGAAAGATACTTACCCTCATCATCATTTCTCTTTCTATAATGCTGTCCTCGATAGAAAACATTTCGGACACAGGCCTTTCCTTCACTGGTTCTTTCTTGACCCTCTCTTTTACACTGGTGAGATCAGGCTCTGAGATAGAGGGTCCAAGTGAGGACCCGTTTATTGACATTTGATCAGTTCGAGACACACTAATGGCCTTGGTAGGCCCTGGCCTCATGGCCTTGGCCCTAGCTACAGCCACTGAAATGCTTGCTTGGTCCTGCCTCAGGGCTCCATTGCTAACACTTTTCCTTGGTCCAGGATACTCAGGAGGAGGTTTGTTTGGTATTCTAGCCAAAGCAGCTTGCAACTGAGCACTATATTCCACATTTTCATGGAGTGGTGCTATCTGTGACACAGACTCTGCAGCTTCTCCTTCCTCTTCGCTTTCACTGCTGTGTATCAGCATTGTGGCAGTGGATAACGTCTTCTTGTGATGGTAACAAGGGAGCTGCTGAACCGCATGTTCCACCTGCATTGCCTCTTCTGGCTGCACCTGCTCTCGCAAGGTGTTTCTACGTGGCAGAGGGGCATTTAAAGTCTTTAATGCCATAGCTTCTATACCACGTACCATGTTGCTGATGACCTCCAAACTATGGCGCTTGTTTAAAGCTGCATGATGTTTGACTGCCAAGAGGGGCTCACTAACCTCCTGGAGAGACTGATGAACCACGGGCAAGCTGTCCTCTTGGAATGTCTTCACTGAGAGCTGGACCTTCCGAGTAACCAAATCAGGGCTACTGCCACTGACATATTTATGACGGTGGCTTGCTAGGTCAGGCGTGCTGGTGGCAGGACGCGGACATGGATATGGAGGTGGTGGCCTAAAGAGATAGTTCTTTAACATATGGGCAGTACTATAGCTTTGACTGCTCTGCAGCTGCATGTTAGCTAGTTCTGGTGTGCTAACAGTGTGGGATATGGCACTAGCTGCTGTCTTATTCTGCACAGCATTATTAGCGTTCATTTGGTCAGATGGGGCAACGGGTTTGTTATAACTGCCGTGCGGCCCATAGGGAACAGTATAGGGATGTCTCTCTCGAATCTCAGGTTGGCTGTAAACCAGATCTTCTGGCTGGTTGTATGCATGTGTGTTTCCAATATTGAGGTTTCTTAAAGACTGACTTTGGCTATCCATGTGAATAACCCCTCTCTTCATTTGCCTCATAACAGTTTCATAGTCTGGTGTTGGCCTGTAGGATGGCACTATGATTGCACTGTGTCTATGGCTGGGGATGTAGTCTGCCCTCATGATATCACTTCCTGGGATGCTGAGATTGGAGGACATTGGAGACGCCTGGACAAAGTTCTGTGAACGGTTGAGGGAGTTCATGCTGTGGGCGCTGCACATACTGCCATTTGGCCCATTACCATTTAAGTAGCTGAAGTCCACTGGACACCTGTCCAAGCTGGTCTGAGATCTACAATAGAATGTTTCTTCATTTCCATGGAAAATGCTGTCTGTGCACAGTAGAGGGAAAGAAAAAGACACTTTAACTGACAAGGGAACGTGCAATGCCGTGATCCTCAAAATCATGCCTACATAAAACCACAAAACTTCAAATGCATTCTGGACCAGTGATGATGTCTTGTGTACATCTTTGCAGGATACACGATTTCAGGAGTGGCCTTTCAGATTGTTTATTTTACCAATACCTCAAGCTTTTCTCTCCCTTGCCTCATATTTCAGAATCCTTTGTGCTTTTTTCCATACCCTCCCCCTCAAAGTACCTACATGCTGTAGTTTGATAATTGTGTCAAAAATAGGATCAAAACAAAACTCCAGATCCAAACACTCCTGTAATTCTGGAACATTTGGCGGTTGAACCCTGTCTGTATAACCGGCGAACTAAATCTTAGATCCAAATCATGCGCAGGCTTTGAAACAGTTCAGATCCAGACCCTCCCACAGGTTCTTAAGGGGAAGGAAGTGGTTGTGGAATTCTCCTTTATCCCCTTCCCCCCTCCACTCATTTGGAGCACAGCAGGTTCACAGCTGCTTATAACTAAAGATATATCACATCATTGGCAGCTGTAGGCCCCAGAGCTACAGTCCCAGTCAACATTTGCTTAGATCTCCTCTTGGTGTACTTCCCTCACTCCCCAAACTGGTAGAGATGGTGAAAGGGGAGGTCCTTCCAGGGCTGTAGCAGATTTCTCAACTTCAGATTAATCTGTTGTCTCCAGGACTCTAAGCAGGCCAAAGCATGCTGATCATGCCCTCCAAAGAACCAAAAGAGCCTACTGATCAGATAACTGGGATAAAGAAATTAAATTATTGGGCCAAGGTCACCAAGGGGGACTGTGGCACAGGCAGAAATAAAAAAAAAATCAGATCTTGAGTCACAGCTGAGTACTTTAACCATGGGAATATCCTTCCTCCTAAATCTCACTGACCCAGAAGGATGGCCTCTCCAATAATGCAAGCAGTTATCCCACATTATACCAGAAGTCTGTGGTAATATTCAGTCCTGCTAATATTGTCCCCAATCCATTCTTTTCTACAGCCCTTGCCCCATTCCTGAGACACCATCACAACAGTAAGATCCCATCATGTGTGACGAGTAGCTAGGGTTCTTCAGCTGTGTCTCTCACAGCATGCAGGCATAGCTCTGAGAAAATCATTTAAAAAGGTAGTGTGGTTCAGTGAATGAGAGGTGAGTCTGCCACAGTAGAGGTCTGGGCCCTGCCACCTGCTCTGGTGGAAATGACTTGGTGCAGCATCCCCATCATCTTATCTGCCAGTGAAAAGGGGGAGCAAAGGGATAGGAAGAAACAGTAGTTGCATCTCCCTAGTGTGGAGCTGTGTCAGTAACAGTGCACAGATGTCAGAAGAACTTATGGTCTCCTCATGCCCAGACCAATGCACTAGGCTATAGGATATTTTTTGTGAGAATCTCAACTTTTTATTCACACTTCTGAAGCTTGATCCTGGTGCCAGGCATTAGAACAGAGAAAAAGCCATTAAAGAATATGTAAGTTGTGTGGATCTACTCCCCCACCTCCCCCTTTTCACTGGATCTACAGATAAAAAGGCACAACTAGAAAACTGCTATTTTAAAATCAGACCCCGATTGGAGACTTGTAACTTAGCAACCCCTTGACAAAATGATCCCAAACATGCCCTATAAACTCTACCCATTGCGCTGTACAGGCATGCCACATTCAAAGTCCCTGTAACGGTGCATGTGTGTTTTAGAGACGTTTGAAAATTGAGCTTTAAATAGAACCGTTACTGCAGCCCTAATTCTGAAGGTACTGTAGAGGAAGGATACTAACTCCCATTGGACCAGGACACCATTCTAGAAATCAAGCTCTGATGAACAAGAGTCCCTTTGCGGGCATGCTAAGCTGCAGATCTCTGAAAGGAAAAAGGCACACCCTAAATACCTTGAGAGTTGTGTGTTTCAGTGTAGTGTTCTCCGCACTGGACATGCATAGGAGGCATTATAAATGGATGCTGTCTTGGCTGAAATGAAAAGGGAAACATGAATAACCTCAGCAAACTGTTTGTGCCAATGACATTTGCCACAGTTTTTGAAGCTGAAGCGCAAAAGACATTACTCTAGGCTATTTCCACGACATAGAACATTTCCTTACAGCAGAAGAGGGGAAACTTTTTTCTGTCAAGGGCCTTTGACCCATGGAAAAAAGCAATCACAGGGCACAGCCTGTACTGGGGCTCAGGGCTTCCCCCCTGCAGTGTATGAGCCAGTGCTTGTGGCTTCAGCACTGGGAGGTGTGAGGGTGGGGGGATGCCGAGGCTTGGGGTTTCCCCCCACCACAGTGGAGCAAGCAATAGACTAATCAGACCCAAAAGCCTTAGGTTCCCCAGCCTTGCCCTACAAGTTCTGAAGATGTGCATAGAGCTTCATAAAAAACAAGCCCATAGGACAGTAAGTTCAAAAGGGCCTATATGCCTAGATCTCATTTCCAAAAGTGGCATAACTACTTAGGAGCCTGGTTCTTATTGAGAATTACTGGGACTTCAACTCAAGTAACTTCTGAAAACAGGAGTAAGGCTCCTCACTCACTTTACTTTTTTAACATTTTCACCCAGAGTCTTTGCCCCTGAAGAATTTTAGGCTCTGACAAAAACAAGGAGAGACAAAAACAAAAGCAGTAGTAGGTGGGAGGGCAAAGCAGTCTGAGGTGGCTCAGAAGAGTCACATGGGTCTCTTGAATGCAGAATTTCAGTGGGCAAACCCCTAACTGATAAATATTGTAGCTAGCATTGTGATAGGATAGGACTCAGTGGCAGGGACATATTAACATTAAATCAGTGGGATTTTTTACAGGTAACAATACAAAGTATGGATGACATCAAGGTCAGTTTTGCCCATTGATACATGAAGAATTTAGAGGCTGGAGGATAGGATTGCAGTCACCTTGAGTGTAGGTGTGATTAAGTTGAGAAGTTTATGGAAACACACACTGGTATGTTCAGAAAGAGGCAAACTGTCCCGACTCTGAGCAAGTATACCCGAAGAACCTTCTCAGAGGGATCTGTCGCACAGGCCAGTTCAAGGCGAGCAAAATACTGAGTGAGTGCATGGCTTCCAGGGAGAAGAGGCACAGTTCGCCTTTGTGCAGAGACAAAGGGTCACAGTGAAGGCTAAGCTCTGAATGGTCAAAAAGGAAGTGGGCTTGGCTTACACCTACATTTTTATGGGATCGGGGAGATAGAAAAGAAGCAAAAGAGACAGTGATAAAGGCATTTCAATCCTTGCATGCAATCTGGCAAGGAAAGGGTGAAGCCAGAACCAGAGGAAAACAGGAAATATTCCCATGGGATCCAATTACAGATGAGGATGCTCCGAAGAACATGGCTCCAGTCAGCAGAAGAATGGTTCTGTTGGCAGTTTGAGCAGCTGGACTTAGTCTGGCAAGAACTGAAGGAGCCTCCAAAGATGTGAGCCAGAAAAAAAGCCTTCAGCAAGAGAAGGGGGTCTAAGCCTGTATCATGGATATTAGAGAATATAGGCCAGCACAACAACGGTATGGGGGGGAGGGGAGATTGCCCTGGGGCCCAGTGATTCAAAGGACTCTTGGCAGCTGCTGCTACTGTGGCAGCAGCCAAAGCTCCAGGCCCTTACATTGCCACTGGAGCACCAAATGGAATACTCCAGGTGACTGCCTGGAGAGGCGTGGGTATCGCACGTTTCGGGCATCACTGAGAGTTGGCGGGGGGGCCCTCCACCTTACCCAGGGACCCGCAGAAGTTGTTGTCCCCTTCCCCCAAATATAGGAAACAAGCTGAATCCCACATATTATTGTGGGACTGGTCTGCAAGGGCACTTCTGGGAAAAGCAGGAGTTATTTGAGAGATCAGGCAAAATAGTCTGCTCGAAAGAGGCACACCAGATACTCCACTTCATTATCCCACTTTTGCCTACCGATTTATTATAGTGCTACTGTATAAGACGAAGGAGTAGTGATAATGCGATCTAGCACTGCTGTATACAGCACAAGGAGGCTGTCTGCAAAGCTAATTACTATACAGAATAACTACTCTAACAAGTGAGCAAAACTATTAATAATAAACAACAACAAAAGCATGTGGAGGTTCATTTGAACAGAGAGGAAACCAGTATGTTTTAAGGAGAATGAGCTATTCCTCTTCTCCTTGCTTCCAATCCACATTCTCATTTGTCAAATGTTTACACATAGAATCTGAGGAGGCATGACTCATTTTTCCTGTTAAAATATAGGCTTCCATTTTTCATATCTGATAGGATGAGGGTCTTGCTTTCTTTTCAGTAAAGATGAGGCTCATTAGATCATAAGGAATTCAAGCACCCATTCATTTCCTTACATTAGATATTTCACCACAGAGCTAATAAAGCAAAGGAACAGATTATAAGAATTTTGTGTTTTAAAGAATGTAAGCAATGTCTGCTAACCAACGGCTTTCTGGAAGTAAATTAAAAATGACAGGCAGTGTTGGAAAGAAAACTGGGCAGGACTACTAGTTTAAAATATAGATACCTGCCAACATGTGAAAGCTATTTGCAGCTTTTGGAGAGGAAAATATGACAATTTTTAATACCACTGAGATAAAATGGACTACAACAGATTTATAGAAAGACCAGAATTAATAAATGGTCAGATTTTATTAAAACACAGGGAATGGCAATCTTAAAACCAGACAGCTGCCGTGCATGGATAAGAGGTGTTAAAAGCAGAGCTACTAACACTGTCACAGAGTCATATGCTAATAAGATTCATTACTTCAAGAAGGTGCTACAAGGTGAGAAAACTATTCTTCATCACTGGGCCTGGGATAAGCCAAGAAGGAAGTCTATCTTATTCTGTTTCACAAGCAAGCCATTTTATACAATCCATTTGCCCTTTGCAGAAGGGCATTCCCACTTTGTTGTCCTGTGAAATTTGATATTTCTTGGGATAGTCCAAGGCTGCTGAGAGAAAGATGCAGCAGCAAAAAATGGTTGAAAAATAGGACATGTTTGCCAAAAAAATTGCATCAAAACTTTATATCATTTTGTGAAAATGTCAATGAAAAAATGTAGTCAAAATTATAAGCAAATTTACCAAAAAGGAAAATATTGACTCAAACAACCATGTACTGATTGTAACAGTTTTACTCAGAAACATTAGGCACTTCACAGTAACACATAAAGAGATAAAGTTCTGACAACAAATACAGACTTGACACCTTAGGATGACAAAAAAGAAAGCATGGAGGGATGCTTAAGAGTTACACACTGTAAAATTATGCAATGATTCAGTTTTGGCCTATTTATGTTTTCAGGTTCTATTATTATACAGTAATAGATCTTTCAAATTCTACCCAATCTGCAGGAGATTTTTATTCTGCAGGACAAATCCCATTGCACATCTCCACATTCCTGCAGTAAAGTCCTTCCATTTTTGCAGGACAAATAGAAACATTAAGGCCTCAACGCTTAAAATCAAGAGTAATAATACTTTCCCTTTAAATTAATACTTTCCCTTTAAATTAACACACTTCCTATAAGTGATATGGCAGGAATGAGTTTCAAAAATGCCGATGTCTAATCATTTAACATATGTGAACTTCAGCAAATATCCTATCTCACGAATTGCCCCGTCCCGGTCTCAGCAATACCAGCATTATTCTTAAAGTCCCCATTATAGTACATACCAAGGATGACCTACTCCAGGTGGGCCGTCGTCGGATAGGGGGAGGAGAACTTGATTGCCTATGGAGAAAAGTGGAGAGATATTAGGAACTGGTCTTACTACACAGTTTAAATTCTGGTTCAAGACTGGCTGAGGAAAGTAAGAGCCTAAAATAGTGAAAGATATTCCCTCTTGATGATTTTATTACTTATATATATGAGCAGATTATATATATGAGTATATATATTATATTAACAGAGGGAAAAATTAAGTTCCTTCTCTATGTATAGACATATTTTTATTCCAAATTAAACTTATTATCTGGCCATTATCCTAGATGGCCTAATTGGAAACGAGAGAAAGAAAATAAACTCTGGTTTAAAAATGGCAAATGTAAAAAGCAGAAGTCTGTTAAGGAAGCATCGGGCAGGTCTCAAGATGATACAGGTGAACAGAAAAAACAGCAGCAGCAACTTATAGAGGTCACAGCAAATCACTAAAAGGCAGTGCACACCAACCAAGAGACAAAAGAGCTGCTGAAGGACAATGCTAGCAGAGCCAGGTAAATGTTGGACTAGCCGGATATAGTGGGAATAGTAAAGAGGGAAAAAAGAAGCATTGAGGAGTCAGAAAGTCAGTGCTTACGTGTAGAGAGGAAAGGTGAAAATTCTCCTCTTACAATTTCTGATCTGGTGAATGATGTTATATGCGATTAGAGGAAATGCAGACAAAGGAAATACAAACAACACAATCTTTTTAACAAAGAGATTTGGAAACATTTTCAGTTAGAAAACACACTGGAATATGTCGCTTGCTATTAATACTTGTAACACACAAATAGTGGTAGCAGAGGAGACTCCTTCAAGGACAAGGACAATTTGCTTAGTAATTGAATTTTAGTCTTATTTATTTCTCTCAGCAACTTAATTTTGCAACTTATTTTTATCTGAGGATAGAAAAATGCATGTGTTTTTAGGGTGTTATTCATTTGAAGTGTCTGCTTATACTAGAGTTACGGTATCTGAGCACCTATCCTCTCTGTGTCAAGGGATATATAACTTGTGCAAACATCTCTGCTCATCAAGTCTGCAATTATGCAGCCTTTACTATAATAGGAGAGTCTCCTGTGCTGACCCTGGTATATAGTGTCAAAGTAGAAATATGCTTCTCTTTGGGTTCTGCTCAAAGTTGGGTGGGTTTTTTTTTTTAAATCTTTTACCCATCATATTGTTTTGTGAATGAATGAATGAATGAATGAATGAATGAATGGAAATATATCCATCTCTCAAGGACAGTCGATAACATTTGAAATCTGATCAATTTCAAACTTTTTCATTTGGTGATAAGGCAGTGGTCACACTTAGAGTTCCCTCCATCAGTCCTCCGCTCACTCATCCCATTTTAAAATGTATTTTATGCTCATGCATGTGTGTGCATCCCCTCCACACACACACTTTCCTGTCTTGCTTTCCATTATTGTGGCCTTCCATTTCCAATACATGACAACATGCAACAGAACAGATGGATGTCCATCTGGGAAAACAGAACTGATGGTGGTGATGATGAATGGAGCTTCTTCTCAGCTTTACAGTTAACTAATGTGTTGAATACTTTACAAGGAATTCGCTCTGTGTGTGTCATTGCTATATAACCCAGCAATATTCTGAAAATGTCAAAATATAAAATCACAGCTCCCACTCCAGTAGGTAATCTATGCTGAAAGAGATTTTCAGCTAATAAACTGGCCTTTGTCCTCTCCCTAAACTATACAATCTAAACTTCTCCCATTCCTCTTCCATCAGAGTGAAATCCCCCCTTGTGCAGAAGACCAGTTCAAAGCCTATGTATTACTAAGTGCTCAAAATAGACTTAAGGACTACGTCTAGACTGGCATGATTTTCTGCAAATGCTTTTAATGGAAAAGTTTTTCCGTTAAAAGCATTTGCAGAAAAGAGCGTCTAGATTGGCACGGACGCTTTTGCGCAAAAGCACTTTTTGCGGAAAAGCATCCGTGCCCATCTAGACGCGGTTTTGACCAAGAAAGCCCCGATCGCCATCGGGGCTTTTTTGCGCAAAATGGTTCTCAGCTGTCTACACTGGCCCTCTTGCGCAAAAGCATTTGTGCAAGAGGGCTTTTTCCCGAACGGGAGAGTCATTGTATTTGCGGAAGAACACTGACAATCTTACATTAGATCGCCAGTGTTCTTGCACAAATTCAAAGTGGCCAGTGTAGACAGCTGGCAAGTTTTTCCGCAAAGGCGGACACTTTTGCGGAAAAACTTGCCAGTCTAGATGCAGCCAAGGAGTATACAGTGATACACAGGCCTCATATAGCACAAGAATTATTCCATTGCTGGTGAAGAGTAATTGACGCAATTATTTTTAAGTGAGAGACAACCCAAAAATCAGAGCACTTTCAAAGCAGTGTATTGGAAAAAAAATCTGAAGTATGCATACTCACTCTGTGCAGATTTTATTGTGTTTGTAAAACTTATGCCTTGCAGCAAACAGCCGTGAAATATATTTTGCATTTTCAATATCATCCTTTAAAACACAAGAAGAAAAATTAGAAAAAGCCATCTGATTAGTCATTCTGCTGCTGTTACAGTGAATTGATTTCAGCAACCAAAAGTGTTCTAAATATTCAACAGCAATAATGCCCTTTAAGGAATGCCACACAAACAAAGTCAACTGCTAAGAATATGTGCAGTGCCCTCAAACCTTAGATCACTGAGATGCATTAGCATGTCCTTACATGCTGCCACTTTGCTGCTAATCACAGTGAAACAGAACAAAACTAAGAAAAATGTTGGAGCCAGGTTGCAGAATTTATACACTAGCATCACATTGGGGGTATGTGGCGTTGCAGTTTCCTCAGATCACAGCACACTGCCTCCTAGAGCCAGAGCCGTAACAAGAGTGGGGCAAGCAGGGCACTCTTCCTAAGCGCATCATAACCAGTGGTGCAAAGACGCAATAAGTAAAAATAATAAGCTGCAAAAGTAAAGAGTGCAACGCATGTTAGCCTAAGAAGAAGGGGGCACATAACTCATATTTTGCCCCGGGTGCAAAAATACCTAGTTACGGCGCTGCCTAGATCTCCAAAGAGCATGTACAGCAGGGCTCGGGATGTTAAATTACGGGTAACTGACTATTCAACTAGTCGATAGGGCATCTCCGCCTTTGAAGAGTAGGAACAGCCCTAAGGCTGTTGCTACACTTTAAAGGCAAAAGCAGCGCGTGGAGCCCAGGGTCAGCCCACTGCTGCTTTGAAACGCTGTGGGAGCCTGGAGACAGCTCCTCACGAAGTTTCAAATTGGGAGTGCCACATGGAGCCCGGGATCAGCTTTGAAGTACCCCCTCTTTTCTCGTACCCCCTCTTTTCTCCTCCCCCCTACCTTGCTGCTTCTTTCTGATAGAGGCAGCAAAGGGAGGCAGGGGGGAGAGGAAGGAGCAACTAGTCAACAAGCTTGTCGACTACCTGATAAGCACTTTCTTATCGGATAATCAATTCGTCCTTCCCATCCCTAAGCAGTGGTGGGGAACCTATGTTCTCGGGAGCTAGATCTGCCCCCCTAGGCTTGTGCCTCCCCCCCAGCTTCGGGGAGTTGGGACTCCAGCCCTGTGTCCTCCCTCCCACCCAGACCTCACACCTTCACTCTGTCCTGCACCCTACTTCCTGCAACCCCAGCCCGCTCCTGTCCCGTTACACCTTCCCAGATCCAACAACCCCAACCCACTCCTGCACTCTCCTACCCAGACCCTACACCTCAAGCCCGCTTCCTGCCAGCCCCCTCCCACAAACTCAAGTGCTCATTTTTGCCCTCAGTGCAGTGAACGGAGGCCACAAAATGTACTAGTCTGGGGCCCCCTAAGCTCTGGTGTGTGAGGGCAAAGCTTCCCCAACCCTGATATACAGGCTCCACCATTGCTTAGGCTGCTGCAGCTATGACAGCACAAAGTGTGGCCATCCAAAAAGCAGTCCACAGTGCTCCCAAAACAGTAGATTTTAGGCTGTCGAGAAGGTAGTCCATACATCTCAAGGTAAAAAATTAATTGTGTTCACCCTTCAAATACAGGTAATGGGCATGTTAGTAAGCATGAGCAGGTGACAAGACTGCATGTGTGACTGACACCCTCCAAATGAGGTGAGTGAGATGACAGCTCTATGCATCATCTCTATGAAGACAGTGTGACTTCAAGTTCAGTCTGTTATACTGTGAAGTGGCTATGGTGTAGCCACTTTGCTTACTGTGTGAAAGAGCACGGTTTCTTCTTTGTTGATCAACTCCACGATGATTGAAGACTTGTTATGTATTATATTCCCAATATCATTCCACCTGCAGAAAAGAAATGCAGTTGACTTTGCCAAGACATACAGTCAAACATTTCACATACATGGTAAGAATGTATCAGTTTATGTGCAGGATCAGATTATGTGAGAAAAGGTTCCTTAGCTATTTTATGAGAAGAAACACAGCCAGCAAAAATAAAATAAAATAAAATAAAATAAAATAAAATAAAATAAAATAAAATAAAATAAAATAAAATAAAATAATGTGCTGTGATTAAAGGAAAAGCCATTTATTTTTCAAAAACAGCAATGTTAAGGGTTACAATAAAATATATGATTGGAAATACAGGTTGGATCTCCCAGAACTGGGACTCCCTCATCCAGCAACATCTGTGGACCAGCAGAACTATTTGTATTCCTGGACTAGCGAGTCCTGGCTGGGAGTCCTGGTGGCAAGACAGCTGGCGGCTCGGAGCCTAGCAGGGCTAGAGTCACAGCAGCCGAGCAGCCCGACAGTGGGGGCTGAGGCCAAAGATGCAGCAGCTACGGCAGCCCCAATAGCAGGGCTGGGGTTGGGGCAGTCCAGGCTGCTGTAGTAGCACAGCAGCCCAGCGGGGGGTGGCTAACGCTGGCAGTAGGGAGAGAAAGTGGTCTGGGGAGCCGGTAACAGGGGACCTCCTCTGGTCCAGCAAATTCTCTCATTTGGGACCAGTCAGGTCCTGAGGGTGCCAGACCAGAGAGGTCCAACCTGTATATGAATGCTTAATTGTAAACTGAACTCCATTGTGTCACAATTTAATTTTGGTGTGACTGTGACTAGTTGGCAGGGAAATATGTAGAGTTCTTGGTGGATTCCCCCCCCCCCCAAAAAAAAAACTCTTTCTAAATTTCTTAGATTGAAGGCTTAGTGTATACCAGAAAATTAGATCAAGTTAACTTTGCTAGCTTGGGTGAAAAGTCCTTACTCTGAGCAGCATAGTTAAGCCAATGTAAATTCCTGCTGTAGATAGCAACCAAACTAAATTACTGCACAGACCTAGTTACTGCTTCTTCGGGATGTGAATTACCTATTCCATCAGAAAAATCCCTCCTGTCAGCATAGGTAATATCTACACTAAAACACTACAGTTTGTTAATGTGCTTTGATCAGCTCACACTAACGTCAGCAGGGCGCACACAGACAGTTCACAGCAGGCTAATCCACGGTAAATTTACAGACCAGTTTGCCAGAAATTAGTATTTTGGTAGACAAGCCCTTACCCATTAGTGTTTTATACAAGCAATAGATACCATTTACTATTGTGTGCTTTATGCTCCTAATTTTTTGCCATGTGTTAACTCATTCTTTCCTCCAGTGACTATCAGGCTGCTCAATATCAGAACTGTGTGTCCATGACATACAAGCTTATGGAATGGAAATGACTTGCTCTTCTGAAAAATGTACTTGGCTACATCCTGTCATTACATGCTCAGGAATGCATGCTGAAACAGAACAAACAAGGATGCCAGCATTTTCTGAGAACACCTACTCTTTAAAAAAAAGCTGAGTGTTGTCTCACTTTTGTAAGCTATATTTTCAAGTCTTGGGAATGGTGAAAAAAATAATCTAAACCCTTTCAAATAAACACTAATGTGTTTAAAAAAGAGCTCCCACTGCTGGCTTAAAACTACAGTGTGACTCATAAAGACACCTGTTTTATACCTTGAGCTCTATTGAAACATTCACACAGCAAGAGCACAGGTCAGAAACAATCCTATAGATTGTGGTTTATCATTCTAAAATAATGTAATAAGCAAAAATAGCCCATAAAACCACAGCAACACAATAAAAAAGGGTGAAATCCTGCCTCCACTAAAATCAATGGGAGTTTTGCTACTATCTTCAAAGGGGCAGGAATTTGACTCAAAGCTTTGTTTTACGTATTTTCTCTACTTTTTTTTCTTTTTTTTGGTAGAGTAACAAAGATCATAAAATTTAAACAATAATTGAAACTGATAAAACAATCATTTGGCCAGATGTTCCTATTCTGCATTAGCACCACTGGGCAATCCCACAATAACAAAACCAAGGGCCAGATTTAAATTCAGACATGGCTTTACCCGATTCTGATCTCAGAAGCTGTTGATCTAAAGACCGTTCAGTGTCCTATGCAAAATAAGTTAGTTTCAACCTAGTTTCTCTTGAGCAGTTGTCACATAATTATCTAAATAGCTCTGTAAATGAGCATAGTGCCACACATATAAATAAGACATTGGCCTTGAGTTTCAAAAATGAGCCTAACATTCAGCTTCATTATCCTTATTGAGACACTTGACCTTATTTGTATAATGGGAGTGCTGAGAGCCATTGAACCAAACTATAACTATATACCATGGAAACCACTTCAAGCCAAGTGGTGCTGCAGGATTCTTCTTCCCGCATCTATGGAAGTGGGGCCCATGCAGCAGTCCCCACTGAAGTCTAATGTATTTGCTTTCTGATGCAAGAAAAGAAGTGATTTATGCATAAGCTTACCCTAAAAGTCAAGGGGAAAAAGGACATCTCAAAAGGAATTCAAGGGTACAAGATAGTCCCTTGTCTCTCTAGCCATATAGCCCATTCACAAACCATCTTTTACTACATAGGTTTTAATCCCTACTCATGCAAGTACTCCTTTATTCACACAAATAGTCACACTTAACCCACATTTGAGGCCTATGTCACTGGCGGGGGAGGGGTAAAGCACTGCTTTCCATAAAAAAGGAATTGACTATAAAGGCAGAATTCTCTTGATGGTACCTGTATATCACTGTTGGCCTTCCAATTCTGTTTTTTATGAAGATTCCCATGAAGAAAATGCCAAGATGCAAATCATTTCCATGATTGTCCTGCACAAAAGCCACGTAAACGTTTAGTTAGTTAACACAGGAACTGGTTTGATATGAAAAATGTCATAGAACTACAGTAAAATGTTTAATCAAAATAATATCCTAAAATATACAGCACATCAGGCGTTCAGTTTATGTGTAGGTTAACTAAATAAAAAGAGTCCCAGTCTATGTAGTGATTGCTTCTTATTAACAAGGTATTTGCACAATAATTCAAAATAAATGTCATATGCATATAAGCCATGAAACTAAAGGATTATTGCGAACAGGACAACAGTGATGGATGGTGATAGGTCTGCTGTTGTTACCTGCACGGCTTGTGCCATGTTTGTCTTCCCCCTGGAAGAAAGAACAGATTTCATCTGCACGAAGTGCAAGCTGGTTGATATTTTGGAAGAAAAAGTTAGAGGACTGGAGGCCCAAGTGTCGACCCTACGCTCGATCAGAGAGGATGAAGACTTCCTCGATAGACGACAGCATTTAATCCTTCAAGCACGGCAGGCGGAGGAGCCAGAGAGGGCAGTATGTGACCAGGAAGAGAACTGGCAGCATGTAACTTCTAGAAGGGGAAAAAGACCAGCATGGGAATCCCCCAATGCTATAGAGGTAAGTAATCGCTTTCAAGCTCTCTCCACAGGCTCTGCAGTGCTGAATGCTTTGGAAGGGGCCTCACAAGGAAAAAACCAGAAGGGAACACCATCTACTGGAAGGCATGGGATGCATAGTCCTAGGGATGGGGGTTCCATGGCCGCCACCACACCCAAACGAAAACGACAGGTGGTGGTGGTCGGGGACTGCCTCCTAAGAGGGACTGAGCGATCCATCTGCCGTCCGGACCTGGAATCTCGAGAGGTGTGCTGCTTGCCGGGAGCTCGAATTCAGGATGTTACTGAGAGGCTTACCAAACTGATCAAACCTTCGGATCACCCTTCCTGCTTCTCCACGCGGGTACTAACGATACGGCCAAGAATAACCTTGAGCAGGTTACTGCGGATTATGCAGTGCTGCGAAGAAGGATCCAAAAATTCGGAGCGCAAGTGGTTTTCTCGTCCATCGGGAAAGGGCTGGGCAGGGATCGTCGAATTGAGGACGTAAATGCGTGGTTGCGCAGGTAGTGTCGCAGAGAGGGCTTTGGTTTCTTTGACCATGGGATTCTATTTCGGGCACAAGGATTGTTAGGAAGAGATGGGATCCACCTAATGAAGAGAGGAAGGAGCATCTTCACGGGCAGGCTTGCAAACCTAGTGAGGAGGGCTTTAAACTAGGTTCGTCGGGGGACGGTGACCAAAACCCTGAGGGGAGTGGGAAAGTCAGATACCGAGAGAGGAACGAACAAGAAAGGAGGATCCCTGATTCGAATGGAGAAGATAGGGCGATCAACTGGTTACCTGAGGTGTTTGTACACTAATGCGAGAAGCCTGGGCAACAAACAGGAAAAACTGGAGGCCCTGGCCCAGTCCAAGAAATATGATTTAATTGGGATAACAGAGACTTGGTGGGATGACTCGCATGATTGGAGCGCTGTCTTGGAAGGGTATAGACTGATCAGGAAGAACAAGCAGGGGAGAAAAGGAAGAAGAGTTGCACTATATGTAAGAGAGCACTACGATTGCTCTGAACTCCAGTATAAAGAGGGAGAAAAACCTGTTGAGAGTCTATGGGTTAGGTTTAGAGGAGCAAACTACAGCAGTGATGTTGTGGTTGGTGTTTGCTACAGGCCACCGAATCAGGTGGATGAGGTAGATGAGGCTTTCTTCGGACAACTCAGAGAAACTTCCAGATCGCAAGCCCTGGTTCTTGTGGGGGACTTTAATCACCCTGACTAATGCGCTAAGTGACGCAAGATGGGATGAAGATGGACAGCCCTTAGTGGGTAAAGAACAGTTTAGGAACTATTTAGAAAAGCTAAACGTACACAAATCCATGGGTCCGGACTTAATGCATCTGAGGGTACTGAGGGAGTTGGCAAATGTCATTGAGGAGCCTTTGGCCATTATCTCTGAAAAGTCGTGGAGATCAGGAGAAATCCCGGATGACTGGAAAAGGCAAATTTAGTGCCCATCTTCAAAAGAGGGAAGAAGGATGATCCAGGAAACTATAGGCCGGTCAGTCTTACCTCGGTTCCTGGAAAAATCATGGAAGGGATCCTTAAGGAATCCATTTTGATGCACTTGGAAGAGAGGAAGAGAGGAAAGTGATTAGGAATAGTCAGCACGGATTCACAAAGGGCAAGTCATGCCTGACAAATCTGATTAGCTTTTATGATGAGGTAACTGGATCTGTGGACGTGGGAAAGTCAGTGGATATGATATACCTTGACTTTAACAAGGCTTTTGATATGGTCTCCCACAATATTCTTGCCAGCAAGTTAAGGGAATGTGGATTGGATAAATGGACAGTAAGATGGATAGAAAGATGGATAGAAGGCTGGGCCCAGCGGGTAGTGGCTCAATGTCAGGATGGCGGTCGGTTTCTAGCGGAGTGCCCCAAGGTTTGGTTCTAGGACCGGTTTTGTTCATTATCTTTATTAATGACCTGGATGAGGGGATGGATTGCACCCTCAGCAAGTTTGCAGATGACACTAAGCTAGGGGGAGAGGTAGATATGCTTGAGGGCAGAGATAGGGTCCAGAGTGACTTAGACAAATTGGAGGATTGGGCCACAAGAAATCTGATGAGGTTCAACAAGGACAAGTGCAGAGTCCTGCATTTGGGACGGAAGAATCCAAGCATAGTTACAAGCTGGGGACCAACCAGTTAAGTAGTAGTTCTGCAGACAAGGACCTGGGGGTTACAGTGGATGAGAAACTGGATATGAGTCAACAGTGTGCCCTTGTAGTCAAGAAAGCTAATGGCATATTAGGGTGCATTAAGAGGAGCATTGCCAGCAGATCCAGAGATGTCATTATTCCCCTTTATTCGGCTTTGGTGAGGCCACATCTGGAATATTGTGTCCAATTCTGGGCAACCCACTACAAAAAGGAAAGATTGGAGAGGGTCCAGCGTTGGGCAACCAAAATGATTAGGGGGCTGGAGCATATGACCTATGACGAGAGGCTGAGGGAGTTGGGTCTGTTTAGTCTGCAGAAGCGAAGAGTGAGGGGGGATTTGATAGCAGCCTTCAACTTCCTGAAGGGAGGTTCCAAAGAGGATGGAGAGAGGCTGTTCTCAGTAGTGACAGATGGCAGAACAAGGAGCAATGATCTCAAGTTGTGGTGGGAGAGGTCCAGGTTGGATATTAGGAAAAACTATTTCACTAGGAGACTGGTGAAGCACTGGAATGGGTTACCTAGGGAAGTAGTAGAGTCTCCATCCCTAGAGGTGTTTACGTCTCGGCTTGACAAAGCCCTGGCTGGGTTGATTTAGTTGGGACTGGTCCTGCCTAGAGCAGGGGGCTGGACTTGATGACCTTCTGAGGTCTCTTCCAGCTCTATGGTTCTATGATACTGCATGGTACAGCATAAGGGAAATTAATGTGTTCTAGCAGAATAAACAGTAGACAGAGTCTGAAATTCCTGCATTTTAATTCATACTGTATGGATCTGGACCATTCACTTGACCCCTGGAACCAGATTTTCAGACTGGTCTAAAAAGAGCCTCCATTTTGATAAGTACAAATACCTGGGAAAACAATTTAGGCAGCTTAGATGTTTACACATCTGATTCAAGGATACAATCACGTATGCAGAAATTTATTTGAATGAGAAATTGCAACAGAAAAGAACTATTCCTACAAATCTGTGGAAGCAAAACAGAAGACCTATATTTGCGAATCTGGCCCTCTGTGACTCCATTTATCCTTCTCTAAAAGAAGTAATACTTATTTACCTCACAGGGCTATTTATATGGTGCTTCTAACATATCAAGAATTGTTTTTACAAAAAAAGCAGTATTACCTTCATACACCGAAGAGAACGTGAATTTAGTTCTTTAAGACAAAAAAAAATTGTGTGTTTTCTATTTTATGCAGTAATGAGCGCTTTGTGCTTCTTATCTAATATGGTCCAAAATGGCATGCAATAGCCAAACAAAGACATTCTATATATAAAGCCTGAAAAAATGCACTTCGCAGTACCAAGGGGGAAAGCCTGTTGTAAAATTTCTGAAAATTGTACACAAAAGAAATTTGTCTATAAATCTGATGAGAGCCAAGAGACACATCCAAACATAAGCCAAATGTAAACTGATGCAGTATAGTCTTCCTGAGTCTGTGGGCAGCTAGACCCAGTGCTTTAGCCGCTGCTCATTGGTTTGCAAAGTTTCAGAACATGAAATTAATAAGACTTTTAGTGCCAGATGGACAACAGTGATACTATCACTCTGCTGCTGGTGCTATTGGAAAATTGTATAGGCTGCTGCTGAGATACGTGCAGTATTTGGGCCAAAGGAACTGAAACAGATGGAAGGGGAAGGGACAGTGGAGATTCCCTTCTGTTCACCTACACCCTCAAGCCATTCAGGCCAAATTAGAAAAGAGACAGGTTAGGGAGGTCCACACTCTCTCTCTCCATTGATTGCTGTTTTAAGAAGAGGGACAATCATATATGACCTATAGCATCTGGAAGTGGTAAAGCTTCAAATTAATCAGATGCCTATTACCAACAGAGGAAAACAAAAAGATGAATTTCTTTCACAGTATCCAAGACAATACCCTGTTAGAAATGCTAGATGCCTTCTTATTCTGAGGCTCTGTAGATGAGCAGGGGTCTAAATTTTGCCCCAAAGATTTGCGGTAGAATGCCCCACAGATGCATTTTGTATCTCTTTCTTCCTAGCAAGGGCTAATCCCCCAATCAGGTGGGGTCTGGTACAATTTTCAAGCCCTGAACATGCACTGATTCACAACACTGCACACACCAGAACTCTTTACACTTTACTCCAAATCTACTGTGGATTGAATGTTCTCTGCTCTCCGGGGTGGTAGTGATGTGTTTTTTCTCTCTCTTGCAGTATGTGAGCATGCTATTGGTACTTCATCCAACAACCACTACCAACAATCAGGAAGAATGAAAAAATCAATGAAGGACATAAATTGCTATAGTAAAGTGTTGTAGTGTAAATTTATTCCAGACCAAACCTTTGATTTCTTTTAGACGCATAAAGGTTTGACATCAGAAGACCACATAATTTCTACCTTCCAGTGAAAAAGCCATTAACTTCAATGGAGGACATCACTAGATCCAAAAGTGCAATAAGCCAATATGTTTGGGTATTTGTGTCCCTTCAGGCAAACTTCAGGTGTGTGTGTTTTTTTAATCTCAGTAGCAGCAGATGCAGAAAAACACTTTTACTGGAAAGTGCCTGGGGTAGGTGATAAGGGGAACTGTTGAACAATCCAGTATTTATAACAAATAACCATCCAAACCAGCACAAAGAAAATGTGTTTGCCATTGCAGAATGGGCTCATAATCTTCAAATGTTCAGCCTCCTAGTGGATCATGATGACATACTCTGTTCATACTTAACAAGGTTGCAGATGACAGCATCAAGGATTATGATAAGGAAAACTGATTTAAAATTCAAAGGAATGAAGAATCATAAATCTACTATATATTTGAGTTTGTCTGTCTGTGCATCTGTCTGTATGTCTAAGAACATCTGTCTACTAGGACCATCAAATTTGGCATGCAGCTTCCTCTTATCATAACTTAAAGCAAGGTCAGGATTTGGTTGTGCCAGGAAAATGGGATATGCCAAGAATGGGATTGTGTCTCATAAAACGGAAAGGGGCAGCCACATGAAGGCAGCAGGGATATGGGATGGAAAGCACAGACAGTTATATTGTGAAAAAAAAAAAACAGGGTAGTCCTGTAGCACCCTCGAGGCTAAAAAAATAGTCTTGTTTTTGTTAGTCTTTAAAGTGCTAAAGGACTACTCTTTTTTTTTTTTTGTTACAGACTAACACGACTACTCTTCTGTGACTAGCTATACTGTATAATGACCACAGAGGGGCAGCAAGGGGCCAGAGAGGGAGGATTGGGACAGCTATAACCCCAATGGGGCAGCAGGATGACAGATGGAGAAAAGGACAGCAATCTGCTAAATATATGAGTTTTCCATAAAACCATACAAAAAAGAGACAGAATCACCACACAGGTGAATTGGCTGGCTGGTGGTGCACTTCCCTTATCCACAACTGTCCCAGCCCCGAGCTTCCCACCCCATAGGCAGCTGTTAAGAAGAGTGAGGGAGGCTAAAGCTCCCCTCAACTCCATTCTGATTTGTCTGAGAACTTCACCGTCTGTTTCCCTTTGCCAGGAAGTGAGGGGAAAGTGACACTTTGCTGCATTCCTCTCTGGCTGGGAAGTGCAGGGGCAGATGAACCTGGACTTTCCCCAGCTGGCGGACATGCACTCCTCCCATGGCTGTGCTCGCTGAAGATGCAACGGTCATGGAGAGGCGTTTCTTACCTGGCCCCAAGCTGCTGGGGCGAGAGAGGGCTGGGGCAGCCTGCATACTGAACCCCTCATACCCAGTCCAGAGCCATGATTTAAATACAGCATGTATATTTTCATTTTGTTTTCTAAAGTACAAATATTGAGTTAAGGACCCAAGCAACGCTGGGTAAATCTTCTAGTAGAACAAAACTGGACCACCGGCCCCAGTTGTTATTCTGTTACTTTGCTTCTGTTCAGTTGACAGAACTTGGCACAGTCATATATGCAAGCATCTAAACATCCTATCTTAGCTACTGTCGAGTGAGGTGAACAATGTCGTTATGGTCATTTCACAAATCGGGAAAGTGAGATACAGTGGTTAAGTGACTTTTTCCAAGAGTAACTCAGCACGTCAGTGCTGGGATAAAATCAGGTGTCCTGATTCTCCACTGCTGTACATCTAATGTAGTCAACTACCCCAGGGCAAAATGGATCTAAAACACTACCATTCCAATTTGGTAATGCCCTTCAACGACTTTACACAGCCATACGCAAGGTGCTAGACAGTGAACAACCATGCCTAAGATGTCCTCTATCAGAAAATAATTCCTCTCTATATATTCTGATATATGAAAGAGGTCGTTCTTCATTTGGATGTACACAAAATGTTTACAATAACATGAGTTATACACAAATCACTGTCTACCCCTATACTGTCTTTTTAAATGGAATTTTAAGAAATAATACAGCCCCATACCTTCACAGGGAAACTTTCCTGTCCAAACCCTTCAAGGCGTTCTACTTCACTGATGTACATAAGTTCAGCTTCTGCTGCTGGTATGCCACTACAGTTAAAATAATACAAAATAGCAAGAAATTGTTCAGGGTAACAAGTCGTATTAAAGGTCCTAGAAAAAAAAATCGCAGATCCAGAATAATCTGGATCAACTCACTTTAGATATTACTGAGATTCTGAAGAGAGTCTACAATATAATTAAAACAGATCATTACTTGTACTACCAAGATGGGATTAGATATTTTAGCTTGACATTCTCTATACTGTCATTAGTAGGACATAGTAGGACATTCTCTATATTTTCATTTGCACTGTTGTCCAAATCTAGAAAGGAGCAACGTAGGTGACAGAGAGGCATTTGTACTCCAATGTTTCAAACAGGCTGGTGACCAGGACTATTTTATATTTGTAAAGTTTTGTGAAAAGCTGATTAAATTTGTGTATAGACTAAATTAAAACCCAACTTAAAGTAGTAGAAGAATAACCACATGGACCAATTTCCCACAGTCAGTAAAAACAGAACATACCAGTATCTTAACATTTTGGGGCTCACCTGTGAGTTTTATGTTCCTGAGCTACCTTTTGAGTCAGATCTTCCAGGACTGCTTCATCTTGAGTCCAGTCCTGTAAAAATACAAACAAGAGCGCACTGTTTATTGTGGGATATTGGTCAGGAAAGAACCAAAACAAAACACAGAACAGACCATGAAAGCTCATGCCCAAATATATCTGTTAGTCTTTAAAGTGCCACAGGACTCCTCATTGTAATGTTGTAAGTTTTAGGGTTCTCACATGTCTTTAAGCTTGCAAGACAGTGAGAATGCCTAATATTAATGGAAATTAGGATTAATTTGCTATTATCATTTTTTCCTACGGGTAAAATACCAGACTTTTTGAGAAAATTTGTAGGTGGGGAGGATTGAAAATGTTAAGGAGATTGTTAATTCAAAACAAAAAAATGGCCAGAAATTTCTCCCCAAATACAGAACAGAAAGACCTCTATCTTTGCTTTTACAAAGTGTTTCAAAAAGTAAGATCAAAAGCTTTGCTCTTCTTTTATATGTATAGTTAAGTTAGCCATGTGTTTTCAACACACATTGATGAGCAAATTGTTGTACATTTTGTAATGTGGAACTATGTGTGTGGTAGGATTAATTCTGAAATCAATTGGGGCAAGAAAATAAAGGCAGTCTGGTCATAAAATCAAAGCAAAAAAGGGAAAATGAAAAAGTTATCTAGAAAAACCTCTAAGAGATTATATTAATATAAAAACATGCCTCAAAGCTGTGCATATTGTATTTGGCTAAACGGCTTGTTTCTTGCTCACTGAAGGCCTCCCTGTGATATTTGTTCCTACCACAGAAAAATGTGCAAGTGGTAGCATGGTACTGATCAATGGCACAATACGTGCCTGTACACAGCCACACACCTGTGAGCTGTCCTGTATACATAATTGTTCTTTTCCCTGAAAAAATGCCGGTTGACACCTAATGAAGCCTCACAAGAGCAAATACAGTCCCTGTGCTGCTGCCCCTCCCCCCCCATTCACCAGCTCACTGAAATTGTGCATTTTTTCAGCAAAACAAGCAAATCCTCCCACCACTGCTCTAGCACTGGGGCAGCTCTACAACAGTTAGCAATGATAACAGCACGAGTGATTTTACTATTTCGTTACCTAAACCTGCCCCAAGGAAGGGACGGAGATGAATAGGAGGCGACTCAAAGCTAGAGGACAACATGCTTCAAGAACTGCTGCTTCGGCTGGCAGTGGCAGCAACACTACAGATCTTTGGAGCATGTCTGTGCTTATGCAGCACCTAGAACAATGGCGCCCCTAGTCCTTGACTAGGCTTCTAGGCACAATGGGATTACATCTAAAGATAAATACAAGCAGGCTGCACCGCAGGCTCACCAAGCCCCCTCTTCCCGCCCCGCCACTCCCCCCCCCCCCCCCCGGTGACTTTTGCAGCCAGAGTCTGTAAGAGCGTGATGACATCATTCTGTTGCCTGGCAGGAAAAGGTTATTTGTATCGAGAGAGAGATAATAGTAGTAACAGTAATAACATTAAGAGGTGGTAAGAGACAGTGTGATGATCGGTCCAAAGCAGAAATCAGATAACACAGTCTGAACAACAACAGAGGGCAGGAACAGAAAAAAAAAGTATTAACAAATAGGCCCAATCCAGAACACTGGATTCAAACTCTCTCAAACTATGGAGCCAAACTTCTCAGATCCCTCTGTATTTTTACTACTGACAGAAAACTAAATGCTATCTATTGTAAAAGCTCAGTGGGAATGCAGTCCTTTGAAATGTAGACACATAATGGTAAATTCACTGCACATCTCTCTGTCAACAGTGCAGTCATAATCTCAGCTCAGGTGATCACCTACAATATGACACACAACACTCATCATGGAGAAATCCCAAAATAGCTTGTAGTAAATGTGAAAAAAGGCCTCATGGAAACAAGAACTCTGCTAGTCACTACACGTGTGTTGCATATGCCATGGCAGATGCTATTTAACTTTCGCTAAGCAACATATGGCTTCTTACACTTATGTCAACTCATTCCCGCCCCCCTCCCCCTGCTGCAGTTTTCTCTCAGATACTTCCGAATTCCCAGTACATGTGACTGATACTCAAATTTCCTTTCTCAGCCTCTAAGGCGGTCAGAGAAAATGCCCATAGTTTTACAATTCCTACACATTTAATTTCAGCTCAGAAAGAATTTCAAGATCAGGGCCTGATCACTGAAATTTTACAAAAGTTAAGCTTAAGTTTCGTAGATGTGAGGTTGCTGGTCTTAGTTAAAGCCCAGCTTAGCTTCATGACTTCTTCAAGTTATCCATTCACCCAGCAGCTGTTCATTGCTATGGTATCAAAGTAGCTGGTATCTTTTACTTCATTCTCTGTTATGGTGGCAGTTTTACATTTCTCCACAGAATTTCTCAGTGGACAAGAAAATAGTTCTTTAACTATTGGAAAGACCTGATACCTTCAGACTAAAAATGAATAACTTTTACTGCACACTCACTGTGACCAAACCTTGAAGCCCTGTTTGACCTGTTAGTCGGGCTAAAGGCTGATCCATTTTGGTGGAATTTTTTCTTAAATAAGGACTGCAAGACTGCATTTGTCATATGAGCCAGTCTGCACATTCCATGATTATTTACTGTTTTTATTGCAGTAAATAGGGATGTTAAGAGGCGGGGTAATCCCCTAATTGTGTAGTCAATAACAATTTTATAGACTACATGATTAATCAGTAAGGGAAGGCTGCTGCAGCTGCACAGTTTAAATGTAGTAAGAGCCAGATGTGCAGGCAGCCCAGCTCCTACTACATTTAAGCTGCAGTGGAGGTAGGTCCCGGACTCAGCACAAGCCGGGACTGAGCGGGGACTGCTCAGGGTCACAAACAGGGGCTGCTGCCAGATAGAGGCAGCAGTGGGGAGGCAGGCAGCACTGCAGAGACAGTGCTAGGGGGAACCGGTTTTTAAGCCTGATACAGAGGCAGCGGTAAGGGGGAGGGGGAAGGAGAATAGTTGAATAGTCGACTACTTGCTTACATCCCTACCACCCGCATCAGGAATATGTTAAATATTGTATATTATGTTAATATGTTAAATATTGTATAACTTTTACTTAGTTTAAGTAAATATATTTCTTCTGCTGAAAGCTATCCCTATGGGAAAAATAATAAGCATAAATAGAGCTCATAAAGAGTTAAACTTGTGCTTCTTATAGTAATTTAGCTAAAACCATATGAAACACAATCTTTTCGGAAGCAAAGCTTATTTTACTCATTTAAAAAATTAGCACTAACTTTTCATTGCCCTATCAACAATGCCATTTCTACGGGATGGAGGAATTACTCATAGGAGACTATGAAATAAGAGAGGAAAAAAGTAACTCACCATAGGAAACAGGACATATTCGCGGAGGAAATCATGAGATTCAAACTGATTACAGTCACCAAAATCCGCTGGAAAAACAACACCACATTTACTCATATTACATAGCACTTTCCATGGATATTAAAACCTGGACCTTATGAACCTTTGATTCACATGCTTAACTTTAAGTATGTGAATTGTCCCACAGAAATCAAGTGTTTATAGAATTGAGGTCTTGAACAACAGTTTAAAAAAAATCTTTTTTTCCCCCATGTCCAGGCCTGAGATAAGGGCCTAAGGACAGTTAAAGACTGACCTGTGCATAATTAGGATTTGTCTTTACTACCTGGTGGATTGATGGTGCAGCAATCGATCCATCAAAGGGCAATTTATCTTGTCTGCTTAGACATGATAAATCGACCGCCAAGAGCTCTCCCGTCGACTCCGATAGGACGAGAAGTGTAGCTGGAGTCGACAGGAAAGCAGCCCCTGCTTATCTTACCACATGGAAGACACTGCGGTAAGTATGCTGACTTAAGCAGTATTACTGGCATAGCTGAAGCTATATAGGCTAGATTGACAAGAGGAAGGAGCAGAGGGCCTGACACAAGCAGCTTCCCCTTTTGTCTTGCCATTCCAGGGCCAGCCTCAATTGAAGTGCCCCACTCCATGAAGCAGGGCTTGCCAAAAGCTGGTCCAACACTTTATTTTCTTATGCTAGTACTTCCCTCTCATTTGCCCCCTCTCACCGTCTATCCATTAGGGAGCTGAAACAATCTTGGCACTCACAGCATTGCTCTTAGTCATGTACAGGCAACACCCAAAAGATAATTATTGTTCAAATGTTCTTAAAATAGTGCAGTTTTGAAAGTGCTTCCTAAAAATTAAAATGCTTTTTCTAACATACACAAAAATCATGTCTATATTTATCTATTTGTTAAACACACAACAGCTTATAACTAAAGAATGAACTTGCTGGAAGGTTATTTTATTTTAACTGAACCAGATCAAACATCATTTACAAAATCTAGTATTTTAGAAGCTGGAAATCCCTACCATAAATCACATTAGAAAAACATTTTTGCAAAGCTTTTAGACAATTTCATGTAATGGCAAAGATGCATTTTCATTTTTTTTACCTCACAGAGTTATGTTTCAGAAACAGGGAATTAAAATGGACATTAAAATACAAAATATGCAGTTAAAAATAACGGTGTGTCCGCCAAGTCTCTTTAGTGGATCATGCAAAAGATCAAAGACAGCACTACAGTGTTAGGAGTAAAACAACAAAAACTAGAATAAATGTCCAACACAGCTATCAATCATAATAACAGATTTTGCAGAAAATTCAAAGCAAAATAAGTGATTATTACTCAAACCATTTATAGAAACAGGAGAATGGACAATTGTATGGTAAGAGATGCCTGCACAGAGCCACTGGAAAGGCCCCAAACTGAGACAGTGGAATTTGATTTTGTGTCTGTCCATCACCAATTCTTCACCTTACACTGTAGGAAAAACCACTTAAACCACACTGCAAAGCTCAGGATGAACATATATTTCAGCCCAATGGTCAATAGAAAAGATTAGGATTTGCTTCTGAACACCCAATAGGGCATTACAATAGTATTTCTACCAGGATTTGTAAAAATATTAACTTCCTCAATATTACTACTCTTTACCTATTCCACAGCTTTCATCCTGGGCTCTCAGAATGTCCTACACAGGTGGATACCAGTATTCCTACCCTAAGGCAAAGAGTAAGTTAATGACCTGGTGTTCAAGGTGATGAGACTCCACAGTTCTCACTGATTTCAGTAGGGATGAAAGATGCTCAGTAGCTCTGAAAATCAGTCGCGAAGAGACTTACAAAGGCCTTTAGGCAACTGAGTGGCTATCAGATGAGGTAATACACATGTTCTCTACTGCCAGGTCCTTGTTCTAATCACTAGACCATGCAGAAGTGGAAGTTCCAGGTCATAAATTAAGCTCTAGAAAATTTCATCTCAGCAACAGAATGCTTCACAAGTCAGTAGAAATGGGATGATCACATGTTCAAATAGGGACCCATTGTACCACAAAAAATCTTTCATTTATGAAAAGCCAGTAACTGTGTCTTAGCTACTGTATATACAATTACCTGATTTTAACATTTACATCTGAATTCCTTTCAGCAAGTACATCAGATGCATCAGGTTATGACATTGTATCATTAAGGTTAATTTTGAACTAGACAGTCTGAGAGACATTATAACTTAAAACATATTTATTTTTCCATATTGTAGGTATTCTTTTTCTCTCTCTCCTTGCTAGGCCCAGAGTAAAATCAGCCAATAGTCAGCTGTAAATTAACAATAATCCACTTAACAAAAACCACTATTACGTACTCTGTAGTACTTCTAATAGTAAGTGAGGCAAAGTGAATTTTAAATTCAAAGCAAAATTAAAACTTCTAGTTTGGCTGAAAATGGAATTACTCTGAAAATAGAATTTGAAAAACAGTCAGCTCCCATCTTTTCTGCAAAGTAGTCAACTATTACTGAAAGAAGAATCTAGATTTGTTGGTTGTTAATTCAGAAAATCCAGTGTTGGAGCTGAAAAACGTTTACATGTACTTATGATCCAATCATTCAACACCTGAGAGTACAAGTAATTCATCATCTAAAATTCAATTCTACTCCTACTGAAATCAATGGAAAGACTAATGATAATTAACATGTATTGGACTGGGCTTAATTAGTGTCAAATAAATACTTAGAATTAACTGTAGAGAGCAAAGTTGGAAGAGGACTAGCAACTAATTAAACTTTACCTTGCACAGCTAAGCCAGCCAACCGGATCCCCTGATCCAATGAAGAACGTAATCGACCATCAAGAACATCTTTTTTCACTTGTAGGTAATACTGATACCTGTAAGTAAGTGAAACAAAACAAGACATACTTGTATATTCTCTACAAAATGAAGATTGCTGAAGATACAATATTTTGCATAGATTGTATACAATTGCACTGTGTATGTTTGGTGCTGCAGAGACCGCATATGCAATCTTAATTTACTTTAAATATATAGGCTAGAATCATCAGTGTGACCCTCATGAGGACCAATGCTCCCATCTGTCCAAAAAGAAAAGACATCAGAATTCCATTGGGCACTCAGTGGACCACACTACAAGAGTGGCAGTTTCTGGAATTTCATCCAACCACAAATTCTGTAGGTGTAATTGAGGAATATATCCTTGTATGCAGTAGTGTTGTAGCCATGTTGGTCCCAGGTTGTTAGAGAGACAAGGCAGTTGAGGTAAGATCTTTTATTCAACCAGCTACTGCTGGTGAGACAGACAAGCTTTCAAGCAAAGTGTTCTGTATAAGCTTGAAAGTTTCTCTCTCTGAACATACATCCTGGCATTCACAGATCACAAGCAACAGAAAAAAAATAATCTGAGATGAAGGCACAAACAGAATATGCAGGATAACAGGAAATGAAATTAGGCCTGGTTTACGCTTTCTATACAGATTTTGTACCCGTATTGCTGTTTCAGTTAGGGGTGTGATTTTTACTAAAAATAGTTAAAATTTGGACATCCTTTCCTAACAGTGCCTTGTACTGGTACAGCTTATTTCTCTTCCTGTACAAGAAGTTGTGCATGTATAAATGCATCCACACTAGGAGAATTCTACTGCTTTACTATTTAGCAGTAAAAAATTGTTGGTATAGACAAATCCTAACAGTATTAGAAAAAAATCCTTGTTCAAATGATAAGAGCAAATAGCTCAAAGTGTCATCCACCATTTCTGCATGGTCATTAATTTAATAAAACCTTACTTATTCTTCTACAGCCGTGGTCACCAACCTGTCGATCGCAATCAACTGCTCGATCGGGAGGACCCGACCAGTAGATTGTGAGGTGTTCTGGGCCCCCCCATTACCTAGAAGCCCCACAACCTACCTCCAGCGACAATGGAGGTAATGCTGGCTTTCTGTGGGGTGGAAGGAAGTCCAGCAGCTGTGCGTCACTTCCAGGGTTTCAGGAAGTGTGCTGGCTATCCTCCAAACAGGCGGCATGCTGCCACAACCCTGGTCTGTGGAGCACCGGGGGACTTGCTATGCCGGGGGGGGGGGGGGGGGGAGGAGAGGGGTGGGGAGGGTTTAGGAGTTCCAGGAGGAGGTGTGCACCGGGGTTCCCTCCTCTGCGTCGGGGGAGAGAGGGGAGAGGAGTCCTGGGAGAAGGCGTGGCGCGGCGCGCACCGGGGCTTCCCTTCTCTGCGGGGGGGAGGGTTTAGAAGTCACCAGAGGAGGTGCATGCCGAGGCTTCCCTCCTTTGCAGGGGGGATGGAGGATGTTAGGAGTCCCCAAAGGAGACACATGCTGGGGACTCCTTGTCCCCTTCCAGCACCAAAGTTCTGACCAGACCGACATTCTAAGGGTTACAGCAATTATAGCAATACTAATGCCCATTTTCATTTTCTTCAAATTAGAGAAATTTCCCTTCAAACTAAAATTTTTCAAATTTACAGAAAGCCCAAAGTTGAATTTTGGACAAAGTTGGAAGAAACCCTTTGCAGATAATTGTGGGTTACTAGACTTTTACAAAGTTGTTACATATTTTCGATTTACGATGTTGTTACATATTTTCTTGTGCTCTGGTAACTCAAAACTGATTTAATTTTATAAATTTAGCTTGGGCATGCACATAAAGACTACCATTAATTTCAATGTACTTTGAACAATTTGATTGTGATACAGGAAAGCATGAGCCACTGAAAATAACACAGTCTCTCTGCTGGCCCTTTATGCTTCCAATCCCAAATTTCACAACTCTGGACTTGATGACATCTGGAGGTCCCTTCCAGTTCTAGTATTCTAGTAGTCTCGCCAGACCACGGATATTGCTGAACCAGAGAGCCCCAGCTGGCCAGGTTCAGAATCATAGCCCACGCTGGGGAAAGCACAGTACTTGCCAGGGCTGATGACAAGGAGCTCAGCCCCAGCCAGGGATGGAGGTAATGGGGCTGGTGGCCAGGAGTGCAGTCCCAGTCGGGGCTGGCATTGTGCGAAGCACAGCGTTAATAGGGGCTGGCGCTGTGCAGAAGCCCATGGCTAGGGGGAACGGCAGGGAGCTCATCTCTACCTGGGACTGGAGGCAGTGGTGCTGGGCCCTGTCTGGGACTGGTGCGGTGGGGGATACAGCTGAGGCCAGGCATGGCACAGGGTGGGACTGGAGGCAGAGGCAGGGAGAGCAGCCCCACCCGGAAGCACAGCTTACAGCTGGAGTAGAGAGCCTTGACCTACCCTCATCCGGCAAACTCCATTGCTCAGGAACACTCAGGTCCAGGACAAGGAAGGTCCAAGGGCAGATAATCATTTTTGGTGGGGGGCCACTCCATGATTTGGTAAGTGGTCAAGGGCCACACCATACTTTTCTATGGAGGAGGTGCGGGGTCTAGGACGGAGTTGGGTGCAGAAGGGCGCATGGGATAAGGATGTGGGGTGCAGGAGAGGGTGTGGGGTCTGAGAGGGTGTTTGGGTGCAGTAGAAGATTCTGGCCTAGGGGAGGGGTATAGAAGGGAGTTGTCACCTGGGGCAAGGAGGTGCAGAAGGTTTGGATGATGATCTGGGGGAGGGAGCTGGGGTGCAAGAGGGCTTGGGATGCCAGAGGAAGGTGCTGGCAGGCAGCAGTTTATCTAAATGTCTCCTGGCCGGCAGGCTGCAGCACCCCCAAGGCAGGCTGGGTTCCCTGCCTGCTGCAGTCCCAGCCCACTTGAAAATGCAGGCTGCTCTCAGACTAATCTCTCAGCGTTGATTAGCTGGCTGTTTCCAGTCAATGGGAGTTGAGAGATTAGCTGAGGTCAGTTCTTATTGGCCGGTTGTTTCTGACCAATAGGAGCTGTGAATTGATCTGCGGGCGGGAAGATCGCACGAAGCCCTCCCTACCTGCAGAGCAGAGAGCTACAGGGACTGTGTTTTAAACCAATGTTTCTCAACCAGGGGTACGAGTACCCTTAGGGGTACTCAAGAGAAGTCTAGGGGGTACATCAACAGAACTAAAATTTGGAGAAAACTGAATGTTTGTTTTGAGTTTTACAGTGTTTTATTATTTTTGTACTTTTTACACCCAAAAATTTCATCGCCTGCCCAGCATCAATTAAGTTGTTTAAACAAATGTGTTGCAGTGGTAGAAAAAAAATTGTGTGTGTCTGAAAACTATAGGTACTGGGGGTACTTTTTTTTTTTTTTTTTTTTTTTTGGAAAAAGGGTACTTTATAAAATAATAATAAAAAAAAAAGGTTGAGAAACACTGTTTCAAATCACAGCTGGTCCCAGCAGGGTGGGCTGTAGGCCAGATCTGGTGGCTTGGCAGGCCATATTCAGCCCCTGGGCCATATTTTACCTAGCCCTGGTCCAACCTGTACTAGGTCAGGGGTGGGGAACCTAAGGCCCAGGGGCCGGATTTGACCCTCAAGGCTCTGGGCTCTTCCCCAAACATGGGGACTCCACGCTGGTGCTCCAGCCCTCCTTCTCCTATTGCCCCACCATGGGGCGGGAACACACAAGATCCACTAGCCTGGGTGCCCTAGGCTGTGGTGTGTGAGGGGAACATAGGGAGTGTCTTTCTGTTTCTCAGTCAGGTGCCATGCTAGTGAGGTTTTTTTTTCTTTTGCTTCTCACTTGTGTGCAGCCCCCAACTGATTTTTCTATGGGTCAGCAACCCCCAAACCAAAAAATGTTCCCCAAATTTTCAGATTTCTAACTTCTGGTTTTCGACCAGAATGCCCTGTCCAGAAGGGACATTGGCAGTTCCAGTCAGCACTGCTGACTGGGCTACTACAAGTCCAATCGTTGGTGCTGCAGAGCTAAGGCAAGCTAGTCCCCACCTGTCCTGGCACTGAGCCCAGGAACTGTCCAGCATGAAAGGTGGGGAGAGACTTGGGGCTCCATGTGCTCTTCGAATAGGAACTGGACAATGAGATCTGGGGACAATGTTCGTAGGTGAAAGCAGTGCATGCAGCCTCCTAACATCCCTCATCCAATGCCAGACCTGCTGGCTGTTTCTGGGGTGCAACAGTCAGGACAGGTAGGGAGCCTGCCTTAGCCTTGCTGTATTGCTGACCGGGAGCCACCTGAAGTAAGCCGACCTACCAACCCCCTGACCCAACCCTAGCACCCCTGAAACCTAAAGTCCCCTCTGGCACCACCAATCCCTCATCCCTAGGCCCACCCCAGAGCCTGAACTCCCATCCAGACCCCTCAATGCCCCTGCATCCTAATCTGCTGCCCCAGTCCAGAGCCCCCTCCTGCATCCTGAACCCCTTGTTTCTGGCCCAATCCCAGAGCCTGCACTCCCAGTTAGAGCCCTCACCCCTTCCCGCACTCCAACCCCGGCACAGTCCAGTGAAAGTGAGTGAGGGTGGAGGAGAACGAGCAACCAAGGGAGTGGGAATATAGTGAGTGGGGGCGGAGCCTCAAAGCAGGAGCAGGATAGGAGCATAGCCTTGGAGAAAGGGCAGACTAGAGCAGGGTTACCCACTTTGGAAGCCCCGGCGGCCACAATGATACTCACAGCACATACCGAGGGTGGCAACGTAAGTGTGGTTGCATATACATGCAAATATATGCAAATGGATTATTTCACCCTGACGGGAGTGAATACAAAGATTAAGGCAAGACTACACAACATGCAGGCCCCATTTAAGTCAGTTCTGCTGATATTAACAACATGCAGTACTTACCCAATTTCCATCCATATGACAGCACTTTTAATGAACAATGACAGGCCAAGAATTTAACTACTGAATGCATATCAACAGAGGACCATTATATTGACTCCTTTTGTGTTTTGGCTCCCACCCAGGGGCTGCATGTTGAGCCCTGTGTAAACCCAAACTGGCTGCGGCCCTCATGCAGCCCGCAGGCCACATGCTGAGTAGCCCTGGACTAGAAGGTTCAGTTCTATAGTATTAGAAAGTTGGCATCCCTATCATAAACATGTGCTGTGGGTCCAATCTGGAGCAAATTATTTATAAATTATTTGCTTATATGGACAACACAAAAGATCTGCCAGGACAAGTTTCAGTCAATCATTCTTTTACTTAAAAAATTAACTGGCTGTGGATGGTTACCATTCCAAAACTGTAAAAAAAAACCCACATGTCTGTCATACCTGCTTTTTGAACTATTTTAAAGGAATATAAACAGTGATTTCAGACCATAAATGTGGTTGTTGGTGGAGTTTTTTGGTGGTGGTGGTGGTGGTTGTTTTTAAAAGGGGTTGATTGTTGGGGGGGGGGGGGATATCATAAAAACTGCCATGAAAATAAATGTCTATCTGAAATTAGAGAAAAGGTATAAACACAGCATTCTCTGTTACAACTGAAAATGTCTGCTTGCACAACGCCTCCAAAGATACAGTCAAAACCTGTAGCCTCATTAGAGCAAAATAAAATTTAGAAGCCTTCTAGGGTTGTGAGAAACTTGACAGGGCCCTGGGCAAAGTATGTGTAAGTGTGTGAGGGGGGAGGGAGGAAGAAAGACACAGCTCTGTGCTCCCAGAAGTGGCGGGACCTTGTGTGGAAGGGGCCAGCTCTCAGAGCCTTCCAGAGTGCACAGCACAATTTAAAAGACCTGGGGCTCTAGCCGCTACCACTTTTGTGAAAGGAGCTCCAGGCTCTTGTGAATCACCAGCTCCAGTGATTTTTTTGTTTTAACTGAAATATTTACTTAGAATCTTGGATGAATAAAACATTTTTTATAATCTTTCAATGTTTTCTCTCTGTCATTTCCTGTGGGATGACAAAGTGACATCATCACGTCACTCTGTGTCCCCAGGAGCCCTGACTACATGACCACTCAGTAAAATGGGGAGGGTGGCCCCTGGAGCAGCACCCACCTGCCCCTGGGGCCCGCCCCCAGCCTGCCCGGCCCATGCACCTGCCTTACGGCTTTTCTCTGTGCAGCCCAGCCGAGCCCAGCCCAGCCACAGCGCTCGGGGGCCGTGATGCAGGTCTTGCCCCTGAGCAAGCGGCTCTGGCATATGTCAGTGACTCGGGCCAGTGCACTCTCCCAGGAGCTCCATCTCCATGCGCCCCGTGGAGCAGTATCTGCCAGCCTCTGGGCCCAGCCCCCGCCTGCCTGGCCCACGTGCCTGCCACGCTGCTTGGCTCTGTGCAGTCCAGGCTCAGGCGCACTCTCTCAGGCCCGCTGTGAGCTGGGCAGGTCTCACACTTGGCCGCATCTCCAGCCCTCCAGAGCGGCCGCTCTGCACTCCGGGCTTCCTGGGCCTCCCACAGAGCAAAGCTGCCCCAACAGGCCTGTGTGGAAAGGCTGGGCTGGGGGCGGGCTATGGTTCCTGCTGCAGTGGCCAGGGCTGTGCTGCCTGGCCCAGTGGTGCTCCTGGGGGTGGGGCACGCAGCTCGACAAATTCATGGGAGGGGGCAGAGTGTAAGTAGGAACAGATGAAGGGGAACAGGGTGTATGTGGGGATGGACAGGATGGTAGGGATGAGGGGGGATATAGGAATGGAGTTGGGGGGATGGGCAGTGTGAGAGTTGGGAGGGATTAGGGAAGGAGGGGTGTGGGAATGGAAGAAGGAGGTAAGGGTAGGGATGGGCAGTGTGGTGTGGAGGGGGAGGGGCTAGGGAGGATGGTGAGTGCAGAAATGGAGGCAAGGGGATCAAAATTAAGTATAGGTTGTGAAGTGGGGGTGCAGCGCCAGAGCTGGCCTGGCCTGGCATCGGCCCTGCCCAACGGCCAGGGGGAGAGCTGGGGCTGGCCTGGCCTTCACCTGGCAGCCAGGGGGAACCAGGGCTGCCTATCCTCAAAGACAATGGTGATGGCAAGCATAGCGAGCAGGGGGCACTGCCCCTTATATATTTTGGAGAAATAAGCAAATCTAATAGACAAATAATGTTTGCGCATTGCTACAAATTGTTACACAAGATGGCATCAATGAGTAATTTCAGTTATGTAGCCCTAATTCACAGGACTACGGGGAAAGCAGAGAGAATTAAAATAACCAAATGCGTTTAGAACTGAAGTTCAATCTTCTTTGCTCATTTTGAGTTAACATTTTTTAGCACAGTTTTTCTATATTGAATATAGTAAAGGCTACCGCTCTTTGCCAGCCTGTAGCTAATTCCAAGGGGGATGGGAGTGGATAACAAGTCTGAACAAAACCATAATTACAAGGATATAATTTTCCACAATTCCGCTCAGCAAACACAAATATACATTAAGAGTATATTTTAAGAATAAAGATTTTAAAAACATGATTACATTTGAGAAACAACCACAAGTTCTTGGTAGTAGTTTACAAAATGTTCATTAGTTACTCAAGCGGTACAACGCCTTTAGAATTGTCCCTAATGATGTAATTACTGGATTAACTAGCAGTTTTTCAGAACTCATTCAGTACCCCTTTGCAGCCAAACTGATCTACTGGGTAACTACTACATTACGTAGTTTTGTTGTTAACGGAGGAAAGAAGAGAACAGCTGTAATGTTACACAGAAACAATCAAAGTAATTAAGAACATGGAAGAGAGATAGTTTGACAATCAGAGGCCCACTACAGGATTTTAACTTTCAATCCTTTAGCTCTTTTTTACTTTTTAAAAAATGGTGAAATAGAAGAAGTGAGTAGATCATAATATAAACCTATTAAATTAGTAACATCACAAATGCCACTGTATCAAAACACTGGTTTAGCTAGCTGAGGATTCTGTCTGACAGTGGCAGATATCACCTTCTTCAGAGAAAGAAGAAACTCTACAGTGGGCAATCATGGAATAGCTTGCCTTTATGGAAGTTTCTCCTTAAAAACACACTCCTTAGTAGAACTATTTTTTAAACATCAGCATCTCCAATATGGATAGTCTTGTCCATACAATTTAAATCTTTTTTTTTTTAAAAGTCCTGCTATGCTCTTGACATTCTTGTGAGGGGAGTTCCACAGTTTGTGGTTTTTTAAGTATGTCATTTCTCTCCTTTTAAATTCATCTTTTATATTTTCACCTTCCATGTTGATTCAATCATTGCCTATGTTTTGTGAGTGCAAATGAAGGTGCTGCTTTCGTACTGACTGAATTGGTGAATCTCTGAGGTGATACCACAAACGCATTTCAAATGGGTAAGCCAACAGCATCCAAGAGAACAGTAACTTTTTCTCACTGCAGACCTAGATAGGTTTTGAAATAATAATAGAAAAAGGTGAATGCTCAGTCTTTTCAGGCATCCATCCAGATTCAACCTTCAGTATAATGGCATAAACGGTGTTACTCTCATGTTAAGATTTCTGGTTCTGGATGTGTTTCAGCTGGGCCAGACAGGGTAGCCATGCTTACCCCTTTACATCCTTAGTTTGTGTGGGGGTGTTGGGGTCACTGGGCATGATCCTAGGTAACTCGGGGGAGTGGAAGATCACAAGGATCGATGAAGCCCCCCCGCTCTAGGCCCAAGCACCCTAAAAGCACTCCCCCCCCCCCCCCCAGGCATAACTTTTCTCTGGCTCACTAATAGCCGGGAACAGCAAGACAGACAGACCTTGAGGTTGCCTAGTTACTATCAGTGGTATAGAAGAATTCCGATGTGTCTCTGTAGAGGGGAGGAGGAGGCAGCATGTCCCAGCGTGGGAACCTTGCTACAGTTCACTATTTTCTTGCAAGTAAACAACCTGGGTATACAAGGAGGAAAAACTGCTTACGTTGGTGTGCTTGATCTGAGATGTCTAGTCTCCTGGCACCTTTTTGAGCGTTCAAATAAATTTTTTTTTTGCTTCTCCACACCGGTGTGTTTATTGGAGCACGCACACCGGGCAACGAACCTGGCTGTTGCTTCCCTCAGGCACTCTCTGCCGGCAACAGTTCTTGGCGACCCAGATGGGACTCGAGGCTGAAATTTAGCCTTGCCTGGACCCCTCCCGGTGGTCGATGGATTGTGGCAACGACTGACACGCAGCGCGCACCGGTGACTTTATCGGGGGCCTCAGCGAAGACACAGTTTGATCAACCCCGGAGGGCACAATGGTGCAACGCGCTCAAATAGTGGAGAAGTAGTTGCAGGCGACAGTGCGGAACCGGTCCCGTGGATAAGGTAGGAACAGTCCAGTGGGGTGGACTTTCGCCTGTTAAGACCTGGGGACGCCCAGTGTCTCCTGAGGTTATGGGGCAGGCGACAGGCAGGGCATGCTGTACACCTTTAGAATGCATTCTAGTGAACTGGAAAGTGTTTGGATCAGATCCCATGACTAAAAGTAAACTGAAAAGGTTCTGTACAGTAGACTGGCCTCAATATCAGCTAGAGGACCAGGAAAGGTGGCCACTGGAAGGATCAATCAATTATAACACGATCCTCCAATTACTCCTGTTTTGTCAGCGAACGGGTAAATGGCATGAACATTTATATGCACAGTTGTTTATGGCTTTAAGAAATAGAACAGATATTTTGCAACAGTGTAATTTAACTCCGTCGGGTGCAGTAGTAACTAATGTGAGCCCCCAGAGCTCTCCTACAGCTGTAATGGCAGATTCAGTGTCCCCTTCGGCTTCAGCACCCCCACTATATAAGGAACAGGTGCCTCAGGTCCCAGAGGTTGCCCCCTCTGTGGGATTCTGCCCACTGATTACCGAGACTGTGGTAGCCCGCCAAGGAGCCGAGGGGCGGCAGGCCACTACTATGCAAGTTTACACCCATGTGCCTTTTAACCCAGCGGACCTAGCAGCCTTTAAAGTACAGGCTGGGGAATTCTCCACGAACCCAAGCCGGTTTATCTCAGTGTTCGAGGGGTGTCTGGCTAGCCACAAGCCTAACTGGGATGACTGTAATATCCTCACGAGGACCCTATTGTCTGAGGTGGAGCAGAATCAGGTTATAGCCAAAGCAAGGGAGGAGGCACAGCGGAGACATGAAAGGGATCCACAAAACCTCCCTGAGCCTGCAGACATGGTTCCCTTAGCAGATCCTAGGTGGAATACTAATGACCCCTTGCAGTACACCCGTCTCACCTCCTACAAGGAGTTGCTTTTACATGGTCTCCGGCACTCGGCTGTCCGACATAACAACTGGGCAAAACCATATGAGTTAATACAGGAACAAAAGGAAAGTCTGGTTGCCTTTTTGCAGCGGATTCGGGATGCCATCCGGCAAAATACTAACACAAATCCCAATGACCAGGTAACTGAGGCAATTATAAAGGGGATCTTTACCAGCCGTTCAGCCCCTGATATTAAAAGGAAATTACAGAAAAAGGAGGACTTAATGGGCATGTCCATGCCACAGATTCTGGAAACTGCTAATAGGGCTTATTCCCTGAGGGTATGTCTACACTACAGCACTAATTCGAACTAACTTAGTTTGAATTAGTTAATTCAAACTAAGCTAATTCGAATTAGCGCATCTAGACTTAAAAACTAGTTCGAATTAGCGTTTTGCTAATTCAAACTAGCATGTCCACACTAAGTGGGCCCTGAACTGAGGTTAAGGATGGCCAGAAGCGGTGCCGGCAGGGCACCAGATGAGGACTTAGAGCATGGAGCTGCTGCCTCAGGCTAGCCAAGGGCTGTGCTTAAAGGGACCCGACCCCCACCCCGGACAGACAGTTCTCAGGGGTGCCCCGCTTGCAAAGCAGTCCTGGCTTGGATTGCCCGGAGTATCCACACTGGGCACATCACAGCACTCGGACATCAGCCCGGCTGCACTTGCTGCAGGCTGCCATCCGGGGAGGGGAGGAGGGTCAATTCGGGGGCTGCAGGAGAGCTTCCACCCCGAGGAGCCTGCAGAGCCACCCCAGTCCTCCCCATCGGGGGCTCGTACCCCATTCCTCCATCACCTCCTTCCACTTACCCCTCTCTAGCCCCCCTTCCTGATGTACAAAATAAAGGACACGTGTGTTCAAAAATAGAAACTCTCTTTATTCCACAAAACTCGGGGAGACTGGGAAAAGGAGGTGGGAGAGGGGAAGAGAGGGTATGTCTACACTACAAAGTTAGTTCGAACTAACTTTCATAGGCGCTACACTAGCGCTCCGTTAGTTCGAATTGAAATCGAACTAGCGGAGCGCTTAGTTAGAACTAGGAAAACCTCATTTTACGAGGATTAAGCCTAGTTCGAACTAGCTAGTTCGAATTAAGGGGTGTGTAGCCCCTTAATTCGAACTAGTGGGAGGCTAGCCCTCCCCAGCTTTCCCTGGTGGCCACTCTGGCCAACACCAGGGAAACTCGTCTGTCCCCCCCCCCCCCCCGGCCCCGGACCCCTTAAAGGGGCACGGGCTGACTACGGTGCCCGTGCCAGGTGCAAGCCTGCCAGCACCCAGCCAGCAGACCCTGCACCTGGCACAGATTGCGCCACCCACCCGATGCCCCCCAGCCCTCCCCCTCTTCCTGGGACCAGGCTGGCAGCTCCCGGGAGCTTGCCTGGGACCTCAAGAGGCGGGCACCCGCCTGGGCTAGTGCAGACATCATGGACCTCGTCCACGATCTCCGCACTAGGCACAGGAAAGTGGTAGTCTAGGGCAGGAGAGCTGCCAGCCTGGCCACCCAGGAGCAGGTGTGCAAGAGAATCAAGGGGGTCCACTGAGACCCCCAACCCTGAGCCCTGAGCTTACAATGGCAGTCCTGGGTCAGACCAAAGGTCCATCTAGCCCAGTAGCCTGTCTGCCGACAGCGGCCAACCCTAGGGATCCTGGAGGGGATGGACCGAAGACAGTGACCAAGCCATTTGTCTCGTGCCATCCCTCTCCAGCCTTCCACAAACCTTGGGCAGGGACACCACTCCTACCCCCTGGCTAATACCACTCCATAGACCCAGCCTCCATGACTTGATCTCACTTCCCTTTAAACTCTGTTCTAGTTCTAGCCTTCACAGCCTCCTGCAGTAAGGAGTTCCACAGGTTGACTCTTTGCTTTGTGAATAACAACTTTCTGTTACTAGTTTGAAGCCTGCTACCCATTCCTTTACTTTGGTGTCCTCTAGTCCTTCTTTATGGGAACTAATGAAGAACTTTTCCGTTTGCACCCTCTCCACCCCACTCCTGCTTTTAGAGACCTCTATCCTGTCCCCCCTCCGTCTCCTCTTTTCTAAGCTGAAAAGTCCCAATCTTTTTAGCTTCTCTTCATATGGGACCTGTTCCCAACCCCTGATCATTTTAGTTGCCCTCCCCTCTCCCACCCTCTCTCTTCCCCTCTCCCACCTCCTTTTCCCAGTCTCCCCCAGTTTTGTTCAATAAAGACAGATTCCATTTTGGAAGACACGTTATCTTTATTTTGTACATCAAGAAGAGGGGCTAGGGAAGGGTAAGTGGAAGGAGGTGAGGGAGGAATGGGGCACGAGCCCCCGATGGGGAAGACTGGGGTGGCTCTGCGGGCTTCTGGGGGTGGAAGCTCTCCTGCAGCCCCCCAATTGCCTCCTCTCCCCAGATGGCAGCCTGCGGCAAGTGCAGTCGGGCTGATGGCCGAGTGCTGTGATGTGCCCAGTGTGGGTAGTCCGGGCAATCCAAGCCAGGACTGCTTTGCAAGCGGGGCACCCCTGAGAACTGTCTATCTGGGGTGGGGGTCGGGACCCTTTAAGCACAGCCCTCGGCTAGCCTGAGAAAGCATCTCCACGCTCCAAGTCCTCCTCTGATGTCCTGCCGGCACTGCTTCCGGCCAGCCTTAAGCCCGGTTCAGGGTCCACTTAATGTGGACATGCTAGTTTGAATTAGCAAAACGTTAATTCGAACTAGTTTTTTAGTCTGGATGCGTTAGTTTGAATTAACTAATTCGAACTAAGTTAGTTTGAATTAATGTTGTAATGTAGACATACCCAGAGAGGGTGGGAGAGGGGAGGGGGAAAACTGGGAGGAGGGAGCTGGAAGGGGAAGCAAGGGAAAGGAGGGGGTGGGGAAACTCAGGGATCAGGGGTGGGGGTCTCGCCGGGCCAACCGCCTCCCAGCACGGCGAGGGAGGGGGCCTCGGCGTCCCCAGGGGGATGGGGTGGAGGGTGCGGAGGTTGAGGTGGGGGGTGTGGACATTGAGGAGGAGGGTGTGGGGGTTGAGGAGGAAGAGGTGGGAGGGGAGGCAGGAGTGGGAGGAGGGACAGCAGTTGGGGGGGCAGCAGGCGCAGGACTGGCACGGGGCACCATGCTCTGCAGCAGGACCTGCAGGTTTGTGCTCAGCCCTCGGACCTCAGCCAGCTGCTCCTGGCGGAGCTGGAGGTCTGCCCACATCCAGGCCTCCAGTGTGCGGTGCACGGCTCGCAGGGCCCCCAGGTGCTGGTCTCAGTACTCCTGCTCCGTGCTGGCGGTCCGGAGCAGGCCGCAGGTGCGGGAGCATGTCCCGGGCGAGGTGGTGCGCCCTGCACGAGCAGCTGGTGCAGCTGTAGAGAAAGAAGAGAAGTGGTCAGTTCTCCCTGGGGACACAGAGGATGATGCCCAGCCCTCTCCCTCACCCCGCAACGTGAGGGTGACTGTGTCCTGCACCATCAGAGCCACTGTGCTTGTACAGAGGCCATGGTCAGGATGTCTGGCTCTCCCCGGGACTGGGAGCTGCCCCAAGACCGCACCCATGTCCCTGTGCCATGTATAGTTTGGCCGGGGCAGCGGGGGGGAGGGGGAGATGTCCCCTGCCTCTGTGTAGAGGGGACACATGAAGGGAAAGCATCCTTCTGGGTCCCGCCCCGGGGTCGGGAGTGTGTCAGGTCTCTTTGCACAAGCATGTGCCTATTGGGCCATGGCCCCTGGGTGTCACGCAGCTGGAGCCACCTGCCCAAGGGTGGCATGGCACGTGATCGCACATGCACAGGTGTCTGCATGATCCGTGGAAGGCATGGCCCACGCGCGCAGTCTCTGGTCTCCCTCCCGCTTCTCCGCCCCCCCCCCCCCCCCGAACTACTTAATTCAAACTACTTACCCAGTACGGTCTCCCTGGACGACCCTGCCGACTCCGGTGCTGGGACATCCTGCGGTGGCCCCTCCGGTGTGCCCGGGTCAGGGCCCTCCGGTCCCGGCTCGCTGTCCCCCGGGCTGGCACGGACTGCCCCGCCCCCCCCAAGAGTCGGTTGAGGGCAGGGAAGTAGGGGCAGGTGGCAGCCCCTGCTGCGGCGCCGCCCCTGGTGGCCCTGGCGTATGCCTGACAAAGCTGCTTGACTTTCAGGGGCACCTGCTCCTGGGTGCGCCTGTGTCCCTTTCAGGCCATGGTGGCTGCTATGCGGCCGTAGACAGCCGCGTTCCTCCTCCTAGTGCGGAGATCATGGAGATTGGGGGCCTGCCCCCAAACCTCAATGAGGTCCATGACCTCTGCACTAGTCCAGGAGGCTGCGCGCCGTCTATGGCCCCTGGCTGGCTCCTGGGTGCTGGGGGATTGGGCGGGGGACACGTCACTGCCACTGGCTGCCTGGCTCATCCTGCGGCCACTGGGTCAGGGGCAGAGACTGCTGGCAGGGCTGTTTCTGCAAAGTGCCGTCTGGCCAGAGTCTACCCCTTTAAGGGCCCAGGGCTGGGGGAGAGGAGAGGAGTTTTCCTGGTTGTGCCCAGAGAGGCCATCAGGGGGAACCTGGGAAGGGCTAGCCTCCCACTAGTTCGAACTAAAGGGCTACACAGCCCTTAGTTCGAACTAGTAAGTTCGAACTAGGCGTTAGTCCTCGTAAAATGAGGTTTACCTAGTTCGAAGTAAGTGCTCCGTTAGTTCGAATTAAGTTCGAACTAGCGGAGCGCTAGTGTAGCGCCTAGCAAAGTTAATTCGAACTAACGTCTGTTAGTTCGAATTAACTTTGTAGTGTAGACATACCCTGAGAGAGGGAGAGAAGGAAAAAGCATGTGAAAGGGGAAGGCAAAAGGTTTGGAGCCCTATGGGCATAGTGGAAGGAATAAGGAAAGTAAGAATATAGTCATTAGAAAGTTAAATTAATAGGAATGAGAAACGTTTTCTTTGGAAAGACGAAGCAAGTGATTTGAGGGTATGTGAAGGTGAAAAATGGACTCTGTGGAAGTGTAGAAGGAATTAAGCGATTGTTGTAATATATGAAGAGAAACCTGCTTTAAAAAGAAAACTGATGGAAGCCCCAGCCCTGGGTCTGCCAGACCTCTCCAAGCCATTTCAACTGTATGTACATGAACGAAAAAGGGTGGCCTTGGGAGTGCTTACTCAGTTATTAGGCTCCTGGAGACGTCCCATGGCCTACTTTTCCAAACAACTCGATCAAGTAGCCAAGGGCTGGCCGGCATGTTTACGGGCGGTCTCAGCAACAGCCTTAGTACTTGAAGAAGCCGAAAAGCTGACGTTGGGGGGGGGGGGGGGGGGGGTCATGCAAGTGTATACTCCCCATATGGTCCAAACCCTGCTGGATGCTAAGGGTGGTCTTTGGCTCACCCAGGCTCGGGTAGCTCGGTATCACGCTAAGCTTTTAGAAAACCCCGAAGTGACCTTGCTAACCTGTCCCTCCCTTAACCCGGCCATTCTTTTACCGGAGACAGAGCAGCAGGAGCACGACTGCTTGGAGATAATAGATGCCCAATATTCCAGCCGTCTGGACTTAAAGGATCAACCGCTCCCTAATGCGGATTGTGAGTGGTACACTGATGGTAGTAGTGTTGTGGTAGACGGGCAAAGGAGGGCGGGCTACGCTGTCATGACCCTCCACGATACCGTGGAAGCCGAGGGTTTGCCTGCTGGGACATTTGCCCAGCTTGCTGAACTGGTAGCCCTGACCCATGCGCTCGAACTGTCAGAGGGAAAACGGGTCAACATCTTTACTGACTCCAGATATGCTTTTGGAGTACTACATGCTCATGCTGGTCTGTGGAAGCAGAGGGGCATGCTGACAGTCCAAGGCTGCCCGGTCAAGCATGGGGCCCACATTCTTCGGCTCCTGGAAGCAGTGCAACTCCCCTCGGCAGTGGCGGTGGTACACTGCAAGGCTCATCAGAGGGACGACCAAGACGTGGCAAAGGGAAATGCCCAGGCAGACAGGGAAGCTAAGCGTGCTGCCACACTGCAACCACTGGAAGCAGAGAACGCCTATATGCAGGCCCTCATCCCATCCGTGGGGGAGCTCCCGACTCCTCAGTACTCACCTGAAGAAAGAAACCTGGCCGCCAAACTCGGGCTCCGGGAAAAGGAGGGATGGCTCCACTCCACAGAAGGAAAGTTCCTCCTATCGAAGGACCTAGTCCGACCAGTGCTGCAGAGACTACATCAAACCACTCACGCCGGCAAAGAGGCTCTAACCCAGCTTATGAATAAATACTTCTTAACCTCTGGACTTCAGCCCCTAGCATCTCAGATACAGGCCAACTGTCTGGTCTGTCAAAAGAACAACCCTCGACCAGGATTTTCAGTACCACCAGCTACTCTGGGACCCACCCCAGGCCTGGGATTGGTTTGGCAGACAGATTTCACTGTGCTCCCACGGACTCAAGGGTTCAAATACCTCCTCGTCCTGGTGGATCGATTTAGCGGATGGCCTGAAGCCTTCCCGTGCCGTAACTGTACAGCCAAGACTGTGGCTCTCAAGTTTGTCAAGGAACTCATCCCCCACTTCGGGCTGTCGCAGTGGATGGAATCTGACAAGGGAACCCACTTTACATCCAAGGTTGTCCACCACATAGCAGCCGCCCTACAAATCCCATGGAAGCTCCACACGCCATGGAGACCGCAGGCCAGTGGAGCGGTGGAATGCACAAATCAGATCCTTAAGCGTCACCTCTCGAAAATCTGTCAAGAAGCCTCCTTACGGTGGCCTGATGCTTTTCCCATTGTTTTGCTCCGCATCCGCGCTCTCCCAAAGGGTAGATTAGGGCTTAGCCCCTTTGAAATTATGTTTGGAAGGGCATGGCCTATGAATGGGACACCGGCTCTGGCAGGGGAGTGGGAACTGGGATGCGGCTTTTTATCTCAGTATATGTGCTCTCTGTCTGCTGCTCTCTCTTCTCTTCACAGGTACACCAAAGACTCACAGCTTCTTCCGCAGGATGCCCCTGTCCACTGCTTGCAGCCAGGAGACTCCGTGCTACCTGGAAGGACGAGCCTCTCCGGGAGATGTGGAAGGGACCCCACACCGTCCTGCTGGTTTCCCACACGGCAGCAAAGGTTGAGGGACACAAAAACTGGATTCATCACTCGCGTCTGAAAGCAGTGCCCACATCGCCGCCAGCAGAACAGTGGACCGCCCAGCCCGCCAGAGCATCATCCACTGACGCTCTGGGACTTAAGTTGTTGTTTAAAAAGCGCTGAGGAGTTAGGGGTTCTGTTGGGAACATAGCTGCCCTGTCCAGTAGACTCACCATGGGTTCTAATGCAGAGTTTGCCCTACTAATACTTTTGGCCACAGGTGCCAGTCTCTTGTTGTCTCCCATGTCACCCTCCACGCATGCAGGATGGGAAAGGGCCTCTGCAAACTTGGCTACTAACACATATGAAGCCCTAAAGGTTGCCTTCGCCCGCGAATTTAATCTCTCCAACTGCTGGGTGTGTTCTCAAATCCCTCACCATGCAGCAGGGTTACCTTGGAGAGCGGTTCCCCCGAATTGGTCTGACTTCTGTCAAGAGGTGCTTGCCACCTCGAACTCTTCTAAGTCCAGGTTCAAAATGTCTATCCCTGGAATTCCCCCAGGCTGGCCAACCTTAACCCGAAATTGTACCCAAGAGCAAAAATATGCTTTAAGTAATGAGTCCTGGCATCCCTATTGGAACAGCACGCATCTCCCATCGCCCATTAGACTACACTCCGTTCCCCCAGGGCTCCTCTGTTGCCAGCAATCTGCCACAGAAAAACACACCGGTGTTTTTGCTGGTAATAGCACTTGCCAGTATTATTTGTCCCCAATAGCTAACACCTCTATCCCTTTGTTCAATGCGTCAGGTCAAGATTCCGGTGAGGGCTTGCAATTTTACTTGCACCGCACTGCTCTGCATGACTTACAGGGCTATAATGGCATGGGGGCAAATGGCCAGTCCTTTTATATATGTGGAACTTATGCCTATAAGTGGCTGCCCCATCGATGGAACGGAAGCTGTTATATAGGATACCTTACCCCTCCTCTTCACGTTTTAGCCCAACTCCCGCCTGGTCGCCCCAGGCGTACTAGGTCTCTACACACCACTCCTGAGCCCATTGGTGAAGGGGACAGGCTTGGGATGATCCTGCTCCCATCCTATGGGGTGGCACGACTGGCCCAGCTTTATCGGCGACTCTCTGTGTTCCTCACTAAGCTCGCCAATGACACCTTGGCCACAGAGAAAAGCCTTAACTCAGAGCTTTACCAACTGTGGTTACTGTCCCTCCAGAACCGCCATGCCTTAGATTATGTTCTGGCTTCACAGGGTGGGGTGTGTGCCATCATAGGCAATGAATGCTGTACCTATGTCCCAGAAAACTCACAGGATATTAACAAACACATCCTGTCAGCTGAACAGGCTTTTAATCAGTGGAAAGCCCAAGAGCAAGACCCTACAATTTTTGATTCCCTCTGGAACTGGCTATCTAGCCTGGGAGGACTGGGGGGAGGTATTGTTCGCCTCCTGCTTACAGGTCTTGTACTATGTCTCGTCTCTCTCCTCTTGATCACTTGCTGTAAAGCGCTCCCACATAAAATCTGTACTTCCCATTCCCTGGGAACCCCACTATACCCTCTCATAAATGACCCCAGTTCCTTAGCACTTAATCAGCTTTTGTCCTCAGAATATGAGAAAACTCAGACAAAAGTTTGTTGAGTATTCTCAAAGGAGGGAGCTGTTTGGGTCACTGGGCATGATCCTAGGTAACTCGGGGGAGTGGAAGATCACAAGGATCGATGAAGCCCCCCCGCTCTAGGCCCAAGCACCCTAAAAGCACTCCCCTCCCCCCTTCCGCCCTCTCCCCGCCCCCAGGCATAACTTTTCTCTGGCTCGCTAATCGCTGGGAACAGCAAGACAGACAGACCTTGAGGTTGCCTAGTTACTATCAGTGGTATAGAAGAAGAATTCCGATGTGTCTCTGTAGAGGGGAGGAGGAGGCAGCAAGTCCCAGCGTGGGAACCTTGCTACAGTTCACTATTTTCTTGCAAGTAAACAACCTGGGTATATAAGGAGGAAAAACTGCTTACGTTGGTGTGTTTGATCTGAAATGTCTAGTCTCCTGGCACCTATTTGAGCGTTCAAATAAACTTTTTTTTGCTTCTCTACACCGGTGTGTTTATTGGAGCGCGCACACCGGGCAACGAACCCGGCTGTTGCCTCCCTCGGGCACTCTCTGCCGGCAACAGGGGGATAGCAGAAGGTGAACGATGACAGAGATGCCAACTTCACAGAGAGCCACATTCCATTCATTTCATTGGCATTTTGTGGGTGTATGTTCAAATAATATGCACTGTTAGCTGACCTGCTCAGATTGTCATTAGCAATAAGAAGTATATGCAAAGGCAAGTTACCAGACCAAAATGATTCAAGTTCCCAAAAAAGAAACACTTTTTTTTCAAATTGAGGCCCAGCTACAATAAAAACACTTTCCTAAAGGCAGTAGAATATGGAAACTCTAGTACAATTAAAGATATATATAATAAAATAATGCTGCATTCCTTATGTAACTTGCAAGCCCCATTTGCCCAATTTACTACTTAAAAGTTGTTCTTATTTATGCAATCTCTAAAGAATTGCCAATCAAAATTTCTGATCTATTTTGTTCCATGCTACACATACTCACCATCAATTTACAAACAAAAACGTTCATTTCAGACATTGTGGGCCCAATTGTACTCTCTTACTGGAGTATATAAGAATTCTAGGCAATTCAGTGGATTCAAATTGGTATGAATGAGAAGAGAATCAGGCATTCAAGAAAGAAAAAAAAGAATAGATATTGGGATTTGGAATTGGATGGCTCAAGGGACTGATAACAGGACCCTTTCTTAATAAGTAAAGAAGAACTGATCATGGTACTTAAGGTAGTAGTGATCTTGACTTGATCACATTTTATAATGTGGAAGCAGAATAAATTCCAGATCAATTATCTACAATAATTGTTGTTTTAATAGGGACACTTTAACAGAGCAAATAACAATTATGAACCAAATCAACTGGGAGAAATAAATAAATTAGAAAAATGTGAATGATAACTGGCATCCTTTAAGTGCCACTTACTACCTGCTCAAAAACCACAACCAAGGAAGAAAGCTGTGCTAGTTTAAAAATCAACCTTGTTTAGAGGGGAAGTGAAGCTAGCAAATAATTTTTTTTAAAAAGAATGAATGGAAGAAAGGAGAAATCGATAATGATGAGTATAAATAAAAAAAAAGGAATTGTAGAAAATTCAAAAGGGAAGCCAAGAGACACAAGGAGAAATCTATAGCCAGCAGAGTCAGGCATAATAACTGTTTAAAATATATAAGGAATAAAAAGTATTCTGACAATTGTACTGGTCAGTTACTATATGGAAACGGTAGCACTAGCAATAATAATGCACAAAAGGCAGGTACTCAATAAATATTTGTGTTCTCTATTTGGGAGGAAAAATATGATGTAGTCTCATATGTATACCTTCCATATCTGTAGTATTTCTGGAGTGTATTAAACAGAAGCTATTTAAGTTAGACATTTTTAAATGAGCAGGTCCAGATAACTTGCTACAAGAGTTTTATAAGAGCTGACTGAAGAGCTTACTGAACAATTAAAGTTGATTTTCAAAAAGTCTCGGCACACAAAGGAAATTTCAGGAAACTGGAGGGAAATAAATGTGATAATTTTTTAAAAGTGTAAACAAGACTACTTGGGTAATTATAGGACTTACCTTGAGTCCAGATAAAATAAGGGAAAAGCTGATATGAGACTTGATTAATCAAGAATTAAAAAGGGACACGATAATTAATGAAAATTTATTTATGGAAAATATAACCTGTCAAACTAATGATTTTGATGAGATTATAATTTTATTACAATTAATAGTGTTGGCATAATATAAACACTTCTGTAAAGTGTTTGACTTAGTACAACAGGACATTTTGATTAAAAAACTAAATATAAAATTAACACGCATTACGTGGATAAAAAACTAGCTAACTGATAGGTCTCAAAATAAAACTAAACAGGGAATTGGCAGAGTGGGTCTGTTTCCAATGGAGCCTGCAGGAATTGTTTCTTGGCTCTGTGCTATCTAATAGCTTTATCAATGATTTGGAAGAAAACAAAATCATCAGTGGTAAAGTTTGAAGATAACATTAAAATAGTGAGAGTAATAAATAATAAAGAGGACATATAACTGAATCAGGGTGATATAGGTCACTTTGTAAACTGGATGCATGCAAATAATATGTATCTTAATATGGCTAAAAGTAAAAGTATACTTTTGGGAACCATGAATATAGGCCTTGTATATAGGATGGGAGAATCTATCCTAGGAAGCAATGACTTTGACAAAAATTTGAGGGCTGTGGCTGTTAATCAGCTGACCATGATCTCCCAATGTGATGCTTTAACCAAGATCCTAGGATACATAAACAGGAGGATCTTGAGTAAAAATAGAGGTTATTTTAAGTTTGTGTTTGGCTCTGGTGAGGCCTCTACTGGAATTCTATGTCCAGGTTCTAGTGTTCCACAACTGTTACAGGATGTTGGTAAATTGGAAAAGAGAAGAACCACAAGAATGATTAAAGGGATGAAAAAACATGCCTTACGTGATTAAGAGCTCAATCTATCTTAACAAGAGAAGGTTAAGGAGCAATTTGATTACAGTCTGTAAGTGTCTATGCGGGAACAGTATCTAATAATGAGCTTTTCAATCTAACACGGAAAGATATAACAGAGTGGAAGATAGACAAATTCTGACTAGAAATAAGGTACAACTTTTTAACAGTGAGAGTAATTAACCTCTGGAACAACTTACCAAGGTTCTTGATGAATTCTCCATCACTGACCATTTTTAATTCAAGCAGGGATGTTTTTCTAAAAGCTATACTCTAGGACACGTTACTAAACTTTGGAAGCCCTCAGGGCCATAATGATACTCATAGCACATTCCAAGGGCTGCAAGTTAAGTGGGATTGCAAATACATATGCAAATATATGCAAATAACTTTTCACACTGACAGGCATGAATACAAAGATTAAGGCAAGACTGCAAACACTCAAGCCCCTTAAGTTGGTTGTGCTGATATTAATAACATGCAATATTTTCCAGATTTCCACCCACATGACAGCACTTTTAGTGAGCAATGACCGTCCAGGAATTTAACTACTAAAACGCACATCAACCGAAGACCATTATATTGACTCCTTTTTTGTTTTGGCTTCCCAATAGTCCAGGAATTTAATTACTAAAACACCTATCAACATGATTGTGCACTGAGTGAAGGGGAAAAAAAGGTTGTGTGTTTCTTGGAGTATTTTTACTCAGAAAAGTTTCCATGTCAGAGTGTTTCAACCTGCGGACATGAGAATTCAGGGCGGCTGCCTCAACAGATTTTTGGAAGGGACCCACAGGGCCCAGGACAGCCCAAGGGATTGCCAGGGGACCTGGCAGGGGACAGCAACAAAGTTAGCCCTCTCCACTCACTGTGCCAGAAAGAGCTGCAGTGACCCAGCAGCCGACTCCATTCCACAGTAACAGTGAAACAGAGCATAGCTGCCTGGGAGAGGGCAGTGGGGCACAATAGAGCAGGCTTCCGCCACTGCACGGTTCTCCCTAGAGTACACCCTGAACAAAATGGACACTGGGTCTTTGGCCCAGCCCAGCCTAACACCGCGCTCCCTTCTCCCTCCTAACACCGGGTAGGGAGGGATGGACCCTAGGACTCTCACCCCAGCCCAAGCCCCAGCACAGACCTTTCTTGCCCCGGCCTTGCTACCTAGCACCGCCGTCACTTCTTGCCGAGCCCCTGCCAGCCGGCGGCTCCTGCACATGCACCAACTGGTGGCCTTGCAAGAGCCGGTCCGGCTCCGCTTACAGGGAGGTACTGCATCTGGAGGCCACAGGCTGCACCTGCATATCAGTATAGCAACACGCCGGGAGGGAAGCCCGGGAAGCAGCTCAAGGTAAGCTGGGGGAGGCCTGGGGGGCGGAGACCTCGCCCTGTGGACACAGGTAAACTCAACCACACTGTGGGCCACATGCAAATGGGGCATGAGCCGCATGTTGCATAGCCCTGCCCTAGGAATTATTTTTGGGAAGTTCTATGGCCTGGGTTATCTGAGAAGTCCATTCTGGTCTCAGAATCTATGAATTATCACAAAGGCCAAGCACTAAGTATGCCTGGAGACTTAACTCCGCCCCATGACTTCTATCTCTTGGTGGAGGTTGAAGCACATGGGGATGGCAGTGTAGGGGAGGTTGGACACCTGCTGCTCATGATGTGCCTTTTCTGTTCATTAACAGATAACTCCTTTTGTCTCTCAGGCTGCTAGTTCAGCACTTTCCACTAGCACTACATTTATGGGGGGGGGGGGGGGGGAGAAAGAGATACATCTAGAAAAACAAGCTCAGATGAAAAATGCTCTATAAGTGTTTTGTTCTTCCTGCAGACCACAAGCTGTTACATGTGCCGAGGCCCCGTTGAGGCCTGTAGGCATGTTACAAGCTTTTCAAAACACATATTTCTCTTGAAACACTTACCCAACAGTCTTGGTCATTTACTATCCATCAATTTCTACAATATTTAAAAAGAAAGAAACCCCAACCACAACAGGTATAACCTCCAACCTAGACTCTCCACTATTTTAAACTGTGTGTTATACTTTTTGGATACACTAAATTAAAATAACCTCTTAAGTATGAAGTTAAACCATAAATAATAAAGGGCAGTAATAGCATGCTTTTGCAAGAGAGAAAGGCATGCCACAACCTGATCCTTATTTACTGCCCTTGAACTCTTGAATTAATTATAACAAATTACAGGGAGCCTAAGTGCAATTTATAAGCACAATAAACTCCCTAATAATCACCTATAATTTAATGTGGGTTAATCCAAAATACCAGAGATATTATTCAATACAGTACACCAGCACACTTTTAAAAGTGAACATTATAGTAGTGCCTAATTTTCACACAGTCTGAGCTTGACTTCTTCTACCTGGATTGGTTACACAAATTTCAAACACCTCAGCAATCAATTTGATGTATTTGATGCACATTTGATGCTTATTACAAAGAGACACTAAGATAAAGATTAGGGGCAAGTCTACACAGCAGGGCAAAAGTCAAATTAAGCTACATCTATGCAATTGACGAAGTCGAAGTAGCTTAACTCGGCTGTTGGCACTGTCTACACAGCAGGAAATCAAAGGAAGAACACTCTCCCTTTGACTTCCCTTACTCCTTGTGAAATGAGGGTTCCAGGAGTCGGAGTAAGAAGTCCTCTAGGTTGACATTATTTTGAAATAATGGCTTGCTGTGTAGACACGCATTTAGTTATTTTGAAATAACGTCAGTTTTTCCGAAATAACGCTGATGTGCAGATGTTGCAGGTTAACACTTTGTTAACCATATTCCTTTGAAATCAGGCTAAGGTCTGCTGCTCTGATCCAGCAAAGTACTTAACCAGGTGGGGGAAGCAACGCAACCAGCCCCAGCCCACTCTGCCGAACCCCAGATGTGTTGTTCCACTTCCTGCAGCAGGTGAGTGCGGAAGGCGGTTTCACCACTTCTCCATACCCTCTCCCCTGAGTGATATGGCTGGGAGCCAGGGGAGTGGAGTGGGCTAGGGCCTGGTTGTTCCACTTCCCTCTGAGGCGGCCCACCCCTTCTGCTAGCACCAGGTCCTCTGCTAACTCCCTCTTCTCCGGCCACTAGAAGTACTGGGCCTGGGGCAGTAGCCCCAAACTGTCCAATGGATGGGAGGGCTCTGCCTGTCAGCACTGCTGACCAAGCCATTTAAAGTCTGGTGAGCAGCGCAGCAGGAGCCTGGGATTAAAGCAAGCTCCCTATCTGTCCTGGTTCTGCAAGGCTCCCAGAAGTTGCCGCAAGGTCCCCAAAACTCCTAGATGCAGGGAAGTACCATGCGCTGCCCCTCCCCCAAGTGTCAGCTCCGCAACTCCCATTGGATGCAACGGCAGTACACAGAACCCTTTGGCTATGACTCCACCTAAGAGCTTCAGGGGCCTGGTGGCTGCTTCCTAGGAGCCATGGTAAGAGCCACCAGGACTCTACAAACCAAACCCCTGCCTCAGGCTGTAGCCCCCTCCTACATCCTGAATACCACATCCCCACCCTATCCCAGAGCCCTCCAACACCCGCCCCAGCCTGGTGAAAGTTCACGCGGGTGGAGAAGAGCAAGCAACAGAAGGAGAGGAGATGGAGCAAGTAGGGGTGGGGCCTCAGGGCAGGGCAGGAGCATTCAGTTTTGTACAATTAGAAAGTTAGCAACTCCAGGAGAGGAAGGGACATGACTTGCCCTGGGTCACCCAGCAAAGCAGCAGCAGAGAGGAGAAATGAATCTGAGCATTTTGTATCTCAGTCGATTGCCTCTCTTGCTCACTAAACCTCTCTCTCTGGGTACATCTAGACGATACCTCTCTGTTGAGAGAGAGATGTAGATTAGGCATGTCGAAATTGCTAATGAGGCAGGGATTTAAATATCCTGTGCTTCGTTAGCATAAACATGGCTGACACTTTTTTTCCTAAACGAAGCTTTTTCGAAAAAAAAAATGGCAGTCTAGATGCGGGACTGTTGAAAATAAACCCTTTTTTGAAAGACCCTGTATTCCTCAAAATATGAGGTTTACAGGATCTTTTGAAAAAGGGTTTATTTTTGACAGTTCCGTGTCTAGACTGTCGTTATTTTGGCGAAAAAGCTTCGTTTAGAAAAAAAAGCGGCAGCCATGTTTATGCTAACGAAGTGTGGGATATTTAAATCCCTGCCTCATTAGCAATTTCGACGTGCCTAATCTACATCTCTCTGTCGACAAAGAGGGAAAGTCTAGACACAGCCATTGTGTTCTGTTTGTTAGTGACAAGAGAAATGTAGGTTTACAATGGGTTATTTGTGACTGTTCAGATCAATTATCCTCTGGTTTAAGATGACTATCTGCAATTCAACTTTCATAAGTATAAAATCTAAATGATGATCTACAACTGTGTATCCAGAGGAACATGCATCTCGTTAGGGGCAAGAGAGCACCAGCCCAAAGAGGCTGGATCCCTCCCCAGCCTACTTAAAAAAAAACCACCTTAGATTCTATCCTAAAATACAGATGTCCATAGTTCAACCTACTTCTTCCACTAACACTGGCTGACTCCATTCAAAATATGCTGTTGCCTGCCCTGAAATGTAAGTGCAACTAACATTAGGAGTTATCATTGTGGGAAAAGCTGGCTTAAATTACATATAGCAGCAACATGAGTCAACAATTTGAAGATTTTTCTGGTAGCCAGCCAGGTTAATAGTCAAGCAGGTTAGAGTGTCATGCTAAAACAATTTTGTGAACTGACTAGAGCTAATGTTATGTAGCCAAGAAGGTTAAAAACTTCACAGGAAAGAAGTCTCTTTAAAAGTGGGTTTTAGTTCAGAAATAGCTTGCAACTGCTCTTAATTCATTCTATAGGCACAAATTAAACACTTACAGAATTTGTTTTTAAAAAGCACTTTTCTCTAGAAGAGATCTAACCTCTTGATTCCAAAGGCCAGCCACTTTTTTTTGTAACACTGCAGTCACACATCACTGTGCCTGCACTTAGCAGTACAAACATCTGTGACCCCACAACAACACCTGTGCACTTGCATATGCCAGAGTTCACAATGTCAAAATAAGGAGTTTGTGGGTACAAGCTCTGACATTTAATGTGTACTCAGGTGCTAGTTTATTTAAAGGGCGAGTACACATTCAAACTTTACAGAACACATGCAGGTGTTACTTGGAAACTACAGGCTCTGATACTGGCAGCAGAATTTTGCTCTTACACAAATGTAGGCTGAAAATGTAAAGCCAAGCTGAAAATGTACATTTAAGAATTCGATCATTAAGGCTGGAACACACAAAATCGCAATCTTCAGCCACCTAAGGAAGATATCTGTAGAGCCTTTAAATCAGCTTCCAAACTCAGAACAGAGTAAGCCTATTGTTTTTGGAGGAGGGATTTTTTTTCCTGGCAGCGAGATCAGAATCTAGCCCATTCTCTGCACAGTGTTTTTGTCGCTGACTTGTCTTGGAATGTTGCACGAAAATATTGCTTAAAGTGAAAGATGAGGCGTCAGAAGTTTTTACAAAAGAGATAAAACTATCTGGCTTCAGCAATACCAGTATATCTTAACGTACATTCCTGTGAAAAGATTACCCAAATCCTGCCCCTTTGCAGTGATAACTAACGGCTAGCAATCCTGCAGAAAGAACTAAACTGAACCCAACTCCCTGTCTTCATTGTTTTTTCAAATACCTTGGAGTCCTTTACATCTCTGTAGATATGATAGAAATATTCCCCACTTATCAGGAAACAATGTGTCAAAGCATGGAGGTCAGGTAAATTCCAACTGCTCAGCAAAAATGACCTGTGTTAGGATACGTCTACACTTGCTCCCTAGTTCGAACTAGGGATGCAAATTTAGCCGACCGAAATTGCTAATGAAGCGGGCATTTAAATATCCTATGCTTCATTAGCATAATCTCGCCTGCGCGCTATTCCGCTCACCAGCTGATTCGAACCAGGAAGTGCGCTCCAGGCCGCATTAGTTCGAATCAAACCCCTGGGTTCGAACTAATGTTACTCCTCATTTTTTATTTGAACTAACGTGGCCTGGAGCGCACGTCCTGGTTCGAATCAGCTGGCAAGCAGAATAGCGCGCGGGCAACATTATGCTAATGAAGCACAGGATATTTAAATCCCCGCTTCATTAGCAATTTCGGTTGGCTACATTTTCATCCCTAGTTCGAACTAGGGAGCAGGTGTAGACATACCCTTAGTGAACAGTGCTCTACTAAGGACAGGATGTTGCCAGCACCCTATGTGAATCAATGCCCTGCCTGCTGGGTGAAATGGTTATGTTTTATTAACTAATTATTCTCTGTAAAGCCTTCAAAAACAGCTGAAGATACCAAATGCCACACCAGTTGCCAAAGATAAAACTCTGAACCAGTAAACATCTCAATGCACAGGAATCTGCCATCTTCCTATGTCAGAATTTCTGCCAAATTCTTGTTGAGCTTTTAATAAGGTCCCCTGCACAAACACTTCTTTTAAATCCATTCAAAGTCCCCAGGACTGTACTGACATCCAACTGCAGATTTTTTAGTCTTATGTCCTGCCAAGAGGGGAAAAATGCCGAAGGTATTTGGCTCAAGAAGAAGGCTGTTTCTAGAACTAGGTCCATGGTTTGTAAGCATCTTCGAGAAGGAGAAATGTTGCCATATCTTGCAGTACAACCACAAAATTCAACCATTTTGAATAAAGATTAGATATGTTATTGCAAATAAGGTTTTCACTGCTTGACTTCTGATACAGTGAATTTTAAAGCACCAGCCCACAATTTTTGCATGGCACTTTTTGCATGCTTATGGGTGAATCACATAACTGTGTCAAAAATGTGTGCAGTGCTCAGGACTAGGGATGCAATCGACTAATCGACTATCCGATAAGCAAAAGCTTATTGGATTGTCAACACACTAGTCATCTAGTTGCTTCCTCCCCCTCCTTGCTGCCTGTCATGAAGAGGCAGCGAACAGGAAGAGGAGAGAGTGCTAGAGGGTAACTGTGTCAGGACCAGTGTATTAGAGAGACAAGGAGGTGAGATACTATCTTCTGTTGGACCAACTTCTGTTGGTGAGACAGACAAGCTTTCAAGCCACAAGGAATTCTTCTTTAGTGTATGTGAACTCAGTCATATCTGCAATGAAAAAAATGTCACTTCTTTACTTCACCAGACCAGCACGCATCCAGGAAGTGAAGTACATTCTCTGTGACTTATTCATCAACAGAATCATTATCTAACTCCCAATGGTAGGGTCATCTGTACAATACCATTGTCTTCAAACTGTTCAGTTACACTGCAGCATTCAAAGCATCTGAGGAAAGTGGGATTTGTACAGATGTAAATACGGGACTTCATTTGGTCCCCACTGTCTCTACGACTTGTGGAGATGCACAAAGCAAGGGTTTCAGCCCCCCTCCTGAATTTATAGCACTGGCATTTAAAAGCAAAATTGATATAGAATTCATTGAAACACAATAAATGTGCAACCCACAATATCTAGTCAGAAACAATGGTCTCATGGTTAAGGCATTGGACCGGGACTCTGGAGATCTAGATTCAATTCAACAGTCTTCCTCTCTGACACAGTACATTACAGTCTCACTATGCCTCAGTCCCCATGTGTCACAGGGGGATAATACTTTCATTCACCCACTCTTTGTCTATTTTTAGATCACAAGCTGTTGGGGGAAAGGAACATCTCTCCCTATGAGGATGTAATGTGGGACCCCAGTGTCATTTGGTGATACTCTAATACCAGATAGAATAGAATATAAAATACATATAAAATAGAATACAGAATATTATAATTTTAAAGCTACCCCAGTAAACAACTATACTTCATTTTTTTCCACTTCTTAATTGTTTTGTCTTTATATTGTAAACAGCCATATAAACAGGAAAGCCTGGCTTGGGTGAGCAGAGAGCCGTGTAGGTTACGTACTTGGGTGCACACCTGCATCCTTCAGATGTATCTGAACTCGACTAGCCATAACTATACCTCCCTAACTACACTGATACTTAAACCAATGTCAGGGGCGGGGGATACCTGAGTACACACAGGCCATGCTGCAGAAATAAATATTCAGCATGGTTGCTCCTGCACTGACAGACAAGAGTGGTGTCCTGAAATGTTCTAGGACTCATGATGAGGGGGTAATGTTACCATTAGAGCAGTTCAACTCTTTAAATTTCAGTTTCAATTGCTGTTCTCAATAGTCAAGAAGAGAAAAAAGGAGGAGAGGCTCAGCAAACAGGTAGGTATCTCTGCTCAAGTCCCCCAAAACAATTTGCCCAACATGCATATATGCATTGAGAGATTTAGATTTTCAGCTGACTTTAGCACAGTCATTTAATTCTATATTATGCCTCTGCTAGGGTTGCCAGATGGTTTAAAAAAAAATACTGGACACACCTGACATTACATCACAATCTACATTACATTTTATTTAGAAAATACAGGATATTTCTGTCTTCTCATTTATATTTTCTCAATTTGTTTCCCAAACAGAAAGCTCAAATACTGGACTGTCTGGTTCAAAACCAGACACCTGGAAACCCTAGCCTCTGCTTTGTGGAACGGGAAAGAGAAAGATATGAATGTCACATAAGATGAAATTTTTAACTTATATCTTTGGAGAGCAAGTATAAATGATTAAGGAAGGTGACAGACAATCCTAGGGAATTAAATCCTCAAGTAATGGAAAAGGTCCATTGCAGACAATAACAGTGTTAGTTTCCACACCAACATGCCTCTCTGCTGATTTCGAGCATCTACTTCTAGAGACAAGAAGGGAATCCACTTCCGGTTCACATTCAGTGCTTCACCTCCCTGCTGCCAAGCTACTGTATTTGTGACATGGTTATTATTTTAGTCCACTTGGACACTAGATTTTTGTCCACTAGATTTATTTCACTTCTAAAGAAAATGCTACTTACATCAGTAATAAAACATGACAAAGGCATTTATAAACAAATAAGAGGTTTCCCCTCCCTGCTCTGTACCAAACCACAATTTTGACAAAGCCTTCAAGAATAAATACCTACCTTAATGCAACAAGTGTTATCTGAAATGCTACATGATTAGCTAGACTTGCTGTTAAAGACCACTTCCCTCTAGAAATCCTTGGGCTATAGTTTTTTAACTTTCACATTCAGAAGACCATTCATTTCCCTAAGATAGTGTGCCATGTAAACAAAGCTAGACTCGTAACTTTCCACTTCAGTTCAAAAGGGGGAGGGGATTCTTAATTTTCATGCATGCTGCAGAACATCACAGGAAGTTTACAATAGTGCCAAAATGTGGTTTTAAAACAATCTCAATCAAGCATAAAACAAAAACAAAGGAACACATTCAGATCACATAGGCAAACTTCAGCTGGAAGGTTCTTCAAAAATGTATGGCCAGTACTGGAAAAATCTAATGGGAGAAATACCTACAGCCATAAATAACATACTTAAAATAGAGGAATCTAGGATGTATACACTGGATCATTCTTGTTGTCCATCTACTTCAGTACCCTGTCTGCCAACAACTGCTTCAGAGTTAAGTGCAAGAAAGAAGAAGTCATCCAGTGCACATGCAACAAACTCATTGCCACATATAAACAGATGATGCTTTGTGTGCAGGGACAGACCCCAGACCCTACAGTACCAACCATACAACGTATCTCTACAACTTGACCTCAAGGAGAAAAATCTGCTTTTGGTGGGTAAACAACAGACCCTTATCTTCACTGAGGCAAGCCAGTAGGAAGGATGACAGTGTGTTCTGAGCAACAGGTTTGAAAAGTCTTAGGGTACGTCTAGACTACATGCCTCTGTCGCCAGACGCATGTAGATGAGGCTACCAAGCATAGGAAAATGAAGCGGCGATTTAAATAATCGCCGCTTCATTTAAATTTACATGGCTGCCGCGCTGAGCCGATCAGCTGTTTGTCGGCTCGGCGCGGTAGTCTGGACGCGCGGGTGTCGACATCAAAGGCATTTGTCGACTACCCAGGTAAACCTCATCCCAGGAGGCATACCTGGGTGGTCGACAAATGCCTTTGATGTCGACATCCGCGCGTCCAGACTATCGCGCTGAGCTGACAAACAGCTGATCGGCTCAGCGCGGCAGCCATGTAAATTTAAATGAAGCGGCGATTATTTAAATCGCCGCTTCATTTTCCTATGCTTGGTAGCCTCATCTACATGCCTCTGGCGACAGAGGCATGCAGTCTAGACGTACCCTTATGGAGGCCCTGTCAGCAGGGGAGGCTTGTCACCCATTGCAAATTTTACATACAGGGAATTAATGTTGAATCTTAGCCTTCCAAAGTGAAACCAAATATCACAGGAGCTGGCAAGGTTGCCCGCCGCAGGCCTGGGTGCCCCGCAGGCAGGGGCTGCTCCCAAGGAGATGTCTCTGTCCATGGGGAGCCCGGGTGCCCCACAGGCAGGAGCTGCTCCAGGGTCCGGAGCAACCTCTCCCCGCAGACAGTCCGAGCCTGCTGCAGACAGGGGCTGATTCAGTGGGGGCTGGGAGCCGGCAGCAGCCCAGCCCGAGCATGGGGGCTGAGAGCTCTGCAGGCTGGGGGCTGCTCCAGATGGGCTAGAGCAGTCCCCAACCCAGGATCCCGCTTTTGTCGATTAACCAGTTAAACAGTAAGCTAAAGTTTAACCAGTTAACTGATTAACCAGGATTTAACATCCCTCGATCAGCCAAGAAAGAGCAGGCCAGGCCATCCCCCCTCTTCCACTAGTGAATGGTTCCATCAGCACAGCTCTCCTTGAAGGTACGGGGGAGTAACAACTTGCTTTCCTCTGAAACGGCAAAGGAAGGTTTGGCCCCATGTCTTTAAATATCTTACGATAAAGATGCAAAACTTTAGGAGACTAGGAACTCAAATCCTAACCCTTGTGGAAAGGCTGACATTTAATAAGACACTGAACAAAATCCCAGCTGATTTTAAAGGTACACAAGACCCAGTGGGGTCATGAATATGAAACTAAGCTCCCAAATGAAGATAAAGTAATGTTTCCTAACTATCAACATAAAAACATTATGCTTTCTCATCACAGGACACGGCTGTTACAACATTTCTGGACTTCAAAACACACTAGCTAGCATTTTTTCCTGGTTAAAGTAGCCTGGATCTTAACACTAACATTATTTCATGGAATGGTTAAATATATACTCCACCCTACCCCCACCACACACATGGAAACACACTCGCTATCTGGGCTGAAAGCACAGTACAATGTTTTAGATTAGATCTGGGTGTCAAAGCTTCTGAAAATATCTGGCACAAAAAGCTCAGCTTTCAATAACCAACACACAGAGAACAAGCTCCTCATTCACTAGAGGGAGTCAGCAGGGAGAAATGCTTGCCATCCTCAGCAAATTATTTTATAAATAGGAATGAATGCTGAATCTTAAGTCTGCCTTGAAGGAGCTCTTATTTTTAAGTCTGCAAGAGTGTTTCCCAGCCATTAATACAACATTTGTAATGAACATAAAACACGGGGAAAGAATCCACTGAATACTGGTAAAGAAAAAAAAATACCCACCCCATTACAATGGGAGGCTCTTATACTTTGCTTATTTTTTAAAAGGAAAATGTTAAAGCTGTTTGAACACTGCTTTGTTTACAGGAGGAAAGGGCAATAAAGCTGGTGACTATTTTGTGCTGCAGTAACTATAAGCATTACACAAAATCCAGTGGTTTGAAAAAAATGTCACAGAAACACTAAAATGAGAGAAGCAAAATACAGGAAACTTCCGATAATCTGGCACCTTTAGGACCCAGGGGGTGCTGGATTATCAAATATGCCGGAGTACCGGAAGGCGGAGTATGAGGGGTCTGGGATGGGGCTGGGGGGGTCGGCGGGGAAATGCGCAGCATGGGAGATGGCGGCGCTGCGGGACCAAACCGACAGTACTCCAGCTGCTCTGTACCAGGCTTCCCCAAGTCAGCCGCTGATCAGTTTCAGCAGCAGCGGACTTACAGAAGCCGGGGGCAGAGCAGCTCCAATTGTCTGTCCAGCCGGAGCAGTTCCGAGTTCCAGTTGGTACCGGACTATCAGGAGTGCCGGACCATTGGATGCCAGACAACTGGAGTTTTACTGTACTTCATATTATCTAGTCTAATACAGGATTCTTCCCTAGGGTAAATTTCATTGCTTTGGCCACTCTGAATTCATATAATTAACATTTCTACTGCCTCCTTTGGGAGTTTCCGTTACAGTCCAATGTCATTACTAAGCTATTTTTGGTAGATAGTCTAACTTTTCCTTTTCTTTATTTCATCACAGTGCTCCTGGCTATTGCACTTGGGATCAATACTTCAGGTAAGACCTACGAGACAATTACCACAGAAAATAAAACAGAGCACTAAAAATCTAAAGAACATGAGACATCAGAATCTAGAGATACCAATGGCTAGATGACAACTCCAGAGAGATGAAGTTGTATAATAGGGTTGTCAGGTGTCCGGCTTTGAACCAGACAGTCCGGTATTTGAGGGTTCTGTCTGGGAAAAAAATTAAGAAAATACTGGACATAAAATATCCGGTATTTTCTAATTAGGTAAGTTTTATTATTATTAGGAGTATCAGTACATAGTTGCGTACTGCCTGGCTGGTAGACGCGCTCATGCTGTGTGAATGTGTCTACCAGCCAGGCGACTCAACTACGCAGTAGAGAGGAGGGGGGCAGGGACAGGGACAGGGCGGGATGGAATCCTCAGGGCCGGACTTGCTTGTGCTTTGCCAGGACTGTGCATGGGACGGGCAGTGCCCCGAGACTGTGTGCGCCCGGGTCAGTTCCGCTCCCCGCCAGCTGATTTTCTTCCCCCATTCTCTCCCCCCCAGCCAGCCCCGCTTCCTGCCAGCTGGTCTTCGGCCCCCCCGATCTCTCCCAGCCAGCCCCACTTCCCGTCGGCCAGGCCCCCTCCCACCTGATCTCCCCTGGCCAGCCGACCAGCCCTGCTTCCCTGTATAGACAAAACTGGCAACCAACTTTGTCATGCCCTGGGCAATGTGGAATGGCTTGGCTCTGGGGCCTTGGGGAGAAAGGGTGGGGCTGAAAGGCAGCTAGCCCTCAGCATCACCCAGACCATACCATGCCATGTCTCCCCCAGCTAGCCCTCAGTGCTCCTGTCTTCCTCCCCTTATCCCACCAGACAGCACCGCATGAGGCTCCAGCGGTGATTTAAAGGCCCTGTGGCTCTGGACCATTCTAAATCAAAGGGCACACGGGCAACTGCCTCCTTTGCCCCTCACTTCTCCCACACTGGAGGCTAAAGTCTGCACTAAAGACAAAATTAAAAGCATGCTCACTTGTGTGCAATAACAGCCTGCTTCAGAGAGAGGTTGTTGCCACAATGCTGGAAACTTCCACATCAGTCCCCCCTGTGAAAATCAGGTACCTTTCTGTGAGGTGGGGCGGATTAAGGACGTCTACCGTGCCGCAAAGATTTGAAACTTGACATGCCATTTATATACTTCAGTGCTGACCTCAACAATTAAATGTAGGATTTGCACAGCCTCCTCAGGTTCCCAATGATCGAGAACTTGGCTGTGAGGGTGGGAGGTTTCAATATGAATTGACAGCCATGACTTCTGTGGAATTAACCAACGTGGATCCTGGTATAAGAGAGATCAGACTCTTCTCTTGTGTATTTAAATCTCTTTTCCACACATTTTGTCTCCCCATACTGCCAGCTCCCGCACAATTCTTCCAGCCCATCAAGCAATAAAATATTTCATTTGATTTATTTTACAATTTTTTGTTTGAAATTATTTTTATTTAAAAATCCAGATGATGTTTTGCACAATGTTAATTTTTAGAAGTCATTATTATCTTTCTACATTTCTTGTATAATCTCAGTAAGATACAAGCAAGTGGCACTTTTTTGCCTCTTTCCTGACTTCACACCAAAGGTGTGAATTAATCAGCACTGCCATGCAGTCTGTCATGTCCCATTACTTCAGACAGGCATACTCTTAGTTGTCTTGAATAAATCCTATGCTATATACCTCATGGTTTTCTTGACCTACGTACTGGATTCTGAAGACCTGTTTTGGCCAAGGGAGTCACTATATTGCCCCAAACTATTAAAACACTTTACATTCTGAAGCAGACAAAGAGACACTCGGCCACAAGGCACAGATGTGATCAAAACAGAAAAGAAAGAGTTTACGTACTGTACCACATTAAAAGCCATAAAGCTTCCACATCACTGAGCGTGCCACAAAGAGGGACTGGAACAAAAAGGGTATGTCTACACTACCCTCCTAGTTCGAACTAGCGGGGTAATGTAGGCATACCGCACTTGCAAATGAAGCCCGGGATTTGAATTTCCCAGGCTTCATTTGCATAAGCGGGGAGCCGCCATTTTTAAAACCCCGCTGGTTCGAACCCCGTGCAGCGCGGCTACACGGGGCTCGAACTAGGTAGTTCGAACTAGGCTTCCTATTCCGAACTACCGGTACACCTCGTTCCACGTTCCGGTAGTTCGGAATAGGAAGCCTAGTTCGAACTACCTAGTTCGTGCCCCATGTAGCCGCGCTGCACGGGGTTCGAACCAGCGGGGTTTTAAAAATGGCGGCTCCCCACTTATGCAAATGAAGCCCGGGAAATTCAAATCCCAGGCTTCATTTGCAAGTGCGGTATGCCTACATTACCCCGCTAGTTCGAACTAGCGGGGTAGTGTAGACATACCCACAGTGTGTTATACAACCTTACCAAGGCAATTAAAAGCACCACTTAAAAAGAGCAGTCACTAATGTGAAAACAACAATATGGTGGTATTCGTATTAAAATTATGAAAACGGTAGCCTCAGTGCTCAGCATTTGTCATTATTTAGCTTTAGATTTATAAAAAATAATGACAAAGCAAAACAGATTTAAAGAAAATATAAGATCAACAAACAGAGATATTTAAGAGATGGACTTTTCCTCAATGAAAAAACATTTGAGAGATAAAAAAGAGCCCAGATCAAAATAGATTGACTTTACCAGTTATTTTCTGTGTTTCCCCCCTAACCAGCGTTCCCTGTAAGTTGAGTGCTTGGGCAGCGAATGAGGAGAGATTCAAATGCTGCCCGGCTGATTAGCAGAGCACTCACAACCAGCAGTATGTGCGGATACTGGCGGTGCACATCCACACATGCCTTGGTGCATATAACACTCAGATGGAAAAAATTAGAGGGAACCATGGTTGCATCCCAGATTTTCCTGCTCTTATTCTTCAGTGAAGTCAAAACCATCCATTCATTATAGTCTGTTGTCACGTTAATGGTAACAGTAGATTATCAATTCCTCACTATGCATATGGAGCAAAATAAAATGGGATGAGAGTGGCTCTGAGGAAGAAACATTTCATGAACAGTAAAGCTGGGAGACAAAAGGAGGTGGAGGTAAAATATAAAAAGAAATGGATTGTAAATCCAGTTAAAAGGGCCAGTTTTTTGAAGGGCCTCCACAAAAGCATTCCTGGCAGCCACAAAGGCTCCTTTTTCCTCTGTAAATACATTCATTTTCAATTTCGAAAGGTGCAGTTGTGGCCATCCTTTTCCAAATTTGGTCCCTGCATAAAAGTTGTACATTGCCTTCCCTGAGGAAATGCAGAGCTAGCTGTGGGATTCAGACGTAAGGCACAATCCACCACAGTGCCGAGTAACTCCTACAAGATGCAAAGTACTCTGATCTTCCTACACAGACAATAAACCCAATTTCCAAGGTGCAGCATTCCTCCTGTATGCATTCCTCCTTTCAAATCCCACTTACATCAATGAGAATGAAAGGTGCTCAGAACTGATACACCAGAGGCCCAATTCTGCAAGTGGACAAACACTATCTAATACCTCTCGAAACAATGAGCTTAAATCCTACAAGGTACAGTATACCTCTTGCAAAGCAGATTTTTAAAAAATACACTGCAAGATGCACTCCACAATGCACGCTCACACCTGATGACTGGGAAGATCTGGAAACGAAATTGCAGTTGGAATTAAATTGGGGACTGATGCTTGTGCAGAAAACAGCATTACACCCACATGAGAAGTAGCGATGAGAGCACATGGGATCTGTTTGCAAAACAGAACAAGCTGGTTTGCTCTGAACATTATACAAAGGCTTATTTTTAAGCGCAAATTGTTGGAAAGATGCCTCCTCTGAGTTAACAGCAAATAAAAGGCAGTTATGTTTCTAATCTATGCAAATATCTATTTTGCAGGGCATCACAAAGACTGCTTTATATCAGACACCACACAAATCCAAGGCACGTTAAATATGTCTAAACAGGCACAGCATCTCCATCTGTGATGCCTGGTAGCTCAGAGAACAGCTGGATAACTGGAAAAGTTGTTTAACTAGACTGTAATTGAAATAGCACCTTCCATGAAAAAATCCTTTGCTAATGTGCCAAGACCTCTACTCCCAACCCAATTGCTTCTGCTGTAGTTGCCATTAAGGGCAGATAGTTTGCAAAATCCTAGATAAACCAGGAAGCAAAACTATGGGAATGTCTACACATCAAAGTTATTTTGGCATACCAGAGGTATCCTGAAATAGCTACCCCGCAACTTCACAAGCCACCCATCATTTCGAAATATTTTTCAAAATAACAGGCATGCTATTTCAGCATCCCAGTAACCCTCATTCCATGAGGGTCAAGTGATGTCTCGAAATAGCACTTTATTTCAAAATTTGGTGCTGTATAGATAGTTGTGTATTAAGATACAGCGCAAATTGTGTATCTTATTTCAAGTTTATAGTACAGTGTAGACTTAGCCTACCATAAAATCTCACGTATAATGTGCACCTATATATAATGCACATCTGTCTTTTAAAGGTCAAAATTCTTGAATAAACTAAACTATTATCTATAATGCATACTCCCATTATACGTGAGATTTTAAGGTATGCATAGAAAGGAAGGGGCTTCTGCCTGCCGCCGGGCCCCCTGCCCAGCTGAGCTTGTGTGTACTGAACTCACGCCTGCCGCGTGGTCCCCCTGCCCAGCTGAGCTTGCGCCTGCCGCGGGGTCCCCCTGCCCAGCTGAGCTCGTGCCTGCTGGGGGGGGGGGTCTCCCCCGCCCAGTTGCCGGCGCATCGAGTTCATGCCTGCCGAGGGAGCCTCCTCTGTCCAGCTGTCTGTGCACTGAGCTCGCGCCTGCCGGGGGAGCATCCCCCGCTTAGCTGCCAGCACACAGAGCTTGCGCCTGCCAGCCCCCCCACCCCAACCCAGCCCAGCCCATGTCTGCACTCCCCCCCCCCACCCAGCTCATGCCTGCTGAGGGTGAGTTTAAAACTTTTAAAAAAAACCTCCTATGGATAATGTGCACCCCGACTTTGACATTAAAAAAACGGGAAAAAAAGTGCGCACTGTACTCACAACTTTACGGTATGTGAACACTTATGTAATAAATCTACTGCTGATTATTCAGCAAAAAGAGCCTGCACTTATATTAGACTCTGCTATGAATTTCTGAACTAGAAGGGAACTTTTACCAAGAATTTCTTCCACTATGGACTTTCTGTCACCTTATACCAGGAGTGGGCAATAATTTTTGATGGGGGGCTACTCCAAGAATTTGGTAAGTAGACAAGGGCTGCATTCTTCATAATATTAATGGAGGAGGTGTGAGGTCTCTGATGGAGGTTGGGTACAGTAGGAGGTTTAGGATAAGGGACTGGGGTACAGGAAGTGGGATCTGGGTGAGAGTTTGGGTGAAGGAGAGGGCAAAGGATTCAGGTGCAGGAGGGGGTGCAGAGTCCAGGAGGGGGTATAGGTGCAAAAGAGCATTCTGGCCTGGAGTAGCAGTAAAGGCTGGGGTACAAGATCTGGGATGAGGTTGTGACCTGAGGCAGGAGTGGCTCCAGGGATTTGGGTTGTGACCTGGGGTAGGGGATTGGAGTTCAGGGTCTCGGAAGAGGTATGGGGACAGGAGTGGAGGTGCAAAGGGTTTGGATTATGTGGGGAGCAGGGCAAAGAGTTAGGTAGAGGGAGGGGGGGGGGTGCCAGAGACAGGCTCTGGCTAGGAGGATCTTATCCAGACATAAGCCCAGCAAATCCCTCAGGCAGGCTCCCTGCCTTCCACACCCCCTGCATGGCGCACAGAGCACAGGCAGCTTCCATTGGCTGAAGACTGGCCAATGGGAGCTGCATGATTGTGCTGTGGGCGGAGCAGCACATAAAGCCCCTCTCCCCTTTGCATCCGAGCTCCCAGCGATCAGAGAAGCATATGGCATCTGCAGCCGGCTACTCTGAGCAGTGTGCAGAGGCGAGTCAGGCAGGGAGACTACCTGAAGTGCCTGCTGGGCTGTGTACCATATTTTGCTCAGCCCTACCTCATAAACTCATCCAGTGATGAGTTATGATGTGCATTTATAAAGCAACCATCACCACACTATGTGGGCTCACTTCACGCAACTTAGATGAACAGTGAATACTATCTTCCCAAATATAGGGCCCTATTTTGGAGACTAATAACTTTATTTGTCGTCATTTATTATTAATTCTCCTGTCTAGGCAGGGCAGGGCATCAGAGTCTCTACACCACCCTCCAGGATTTTTTAAGTGATGGACAATTTTTATGTTAAAAGGCATAACAGCCTTCATATATCATGCTGCATTAAGTGAATTTACCCTCTGGCATTTCAACAACACAAGGTGGGTTTTCCAGAAGTGCTCACTGTTGGCCTAACTCTGCTTACATTGATGACAATGATAAAACAACTTAATTACACCACTGCAGAGTGCTTTTTAAAACCTAACTTGTAAATATCTGAGGTGTGCCATCTTGAGTGGACCAGATGGAAAATAATCTTGACAGTGGCTATTTGTTCCTGCCTCACCTAATAGTCGCCCACATACCTTGGAACTATTCACCGATTTCCTCTTAAATCCTTGCATTTTTCCCTTCGATCTTGCCCACTCTCAAGTCACAGTTACTAGATGCTGACGTGTAGTTCACTGGTCCCCATCTGGAAGTGTTAGATCGAGTCAAGCTCATTCCATCTTAAAAGTGTCCCAGACATGGAAATTCTGTCATCACAGAACATTAAACTACTAGAATATGAAGGACCCTCGAAAGGTCACAAGAATGGCTTCCTCGCACCAGTATTTTCACAATGCATTGAGTACTGACCTATTTGAATCCACGTGCCACAGGGAGCGTGCAGGAAGCACACAGCCAGTCCCATATCCCACTTTCCCTCCACCCACACAGCCCAAAGCCCAGGGACGATTTGCTCCTCTCACATAGGATCAGGGATCTTTGTTTTCCCTTCACTCCTGGAAGCTGTGCAGGGCATCTGGCTCATATCGCACTGAAGAACCACATTTACTAATCTTACAGAACAGAGGCAGAGAAAACTTTGCAGGTAAACAAAAATGTGGAACATGGCCTAGCACTGATCCTGTGGAGGACTGACTAGAAGTTAAAGCAGGGGTGGGCAATAAACGGTCTGGGGCCTGGATACAGTTTGCCAAGGTTAGCCTTTGGCAAGCTGCCAGATGCTTCATCTACCTGAATGTCCACAGGTGCAGTCCTCTTGCAGCTCCTGTTGTCCGTGGCCTGGCCCATGCCACTTCCTACAGCCCCACTGGGTGGGAATGGCAAACCGCAACCAATAGGAGCAGCCAATGTTAGCAGCCAAACCTGTGGACAGTCAGGTACTTAAAGTATCCCACCAGGGGCTAATTTGGGTGAATCACATAGAGCCCACAAGCCACTCACTGCCAGCCCCTGAGTTAAAGCTTCCTCTCCTTGAGTGGAAAACATCCACTCAGTGTGCACTGGCAGTCAAAAAAGCAAACAGAGTGGGTGAGAATACACCTGTCAGGGATGATCTAGACAGTGCTTGGTCCTGCCATGAGGGCAGGGGACTGGACTCGATGACCTCGCGAGGTCCCTGCCAGTCCTATTTGGAATTCTATTACCGTTTAATGTCATTGAAATAGCAAGTAAATTGTGATTAATTTTTAATCAAGTTAATTTGTTTTGAGTTAATCACTTGAATTAACTGCAACTGACAGCCCTATTTTTAACTTAAAAAAAAAAAAAAAAAAAAAAAAAAAACCTGTCCCAAATTAAATCCTCCACTCCCCTGAGAGTAAAGAAATCTGCGGAACCTGTGTAAAATTCAGTGGCTTACGTGCCCCTTTCACTTAATCGCTCTACGAAAGCCAGCCACTCTTTCCTGAATTTTGTTGTTATGGTGGAAAGTGATATGCAAACAATGAAATTATATGAAATAAGCTTTGAAACTAAAAACAACAATGTTAATTGCAATCCTGTCAGGAGCTTCAGGAGAAAAAAACCACAAGAAAGAAAAATACTGATAGAACAAACAAAGATTTATTTAGAGCAGAAATTATTAAAGAATATGAAATAGAAACCAAAAATGTAAACAGATGGCATGTGTGTAAGGCTTGGAGAAGAACACACACAAAAGCACCTGAATAGCTGGCAACTATGCTACCCTTCCAGCTCATCCAGACATGGAGGTGAAATGTGCACAGGTACATGGATCTAATGTTAACCGGTAAGCATCACCCTTAATTGGTGATACTTACCAGGTCTGGTTAACCACTGGGGGCTGGAGCAGCAGAGTGTGTAAAGCCTGCTGTGGAGAGGGGCACTCCAGACCAGCCAGAGCAGCCCCTGTCCATGGCGGGCCCTGCCTGCAGCGCAGAGTGCGGGAGAGGGCCACTCTAGCTGATCTGGTGTGGAGCACCCCCCCACCCCCCACCTGCCCCGTTTAATCAGACAGCCAGTCAAACACTACCTTTAACCAGTTAACCAATTAAAAAGGGATTGATTTTACATCCCTAATCTGAAGCAACACACTGCAACTTAAATACAAGGGAAGAGCATGACCCATACTTCCCTAAGCCAGGCATTTAAATGGTTCCACTGCAGGGGTTATGTGGCTCCTCAGCCAACTCTCCAGAACTCAGCTTGCTCTGAGTCTTAGCTCTCCCCTGTCCTCCTGCACTCAGGAGTCAGAGAGGCCAAAGGGTAATGATTTTGGCTTACAAGGGCCACAAGATCTGACCCTCTGTCATGAGCCCAAGGCCCACCAGCAAAATCCCAGGTCTTTTTCCTCTGGGCCCCTTCATTGTATCCGTTTAACTGCACCAGAAACCAGCAGTAAGTTGCTACAAATTAACAACCAAGTATATCAGTTAGGTACTAATCCACTGTGACTCCAAGGTGCTGCAAAGAAAGCCAAAATGCTCCCCAGGCTTCTGTCAATTGGTCCTGCCAATTCCTTCATGATTCCCCAACAGGTGACTGGTCAGACCCGCAGCATCTGCCAGGCTGGCCTCCCATTTCTAGCTCAGGGTGGACAGGGCTCCAGGAACAGAGCTGAAAGAGGCCCCACATGGCCTATGCTCCACGTTAAATCCCAGGCACTAGGCTGTGCAGGCTAATTGGTGCTCTTCTCCACCAGCTCTCCATGGTGCCAGAGACTCCAGTGGATGGAGTAGAGCTACACGGACTCCCTCAGTGAGCAATTCCCTCCCTTGTGCTGGAGCTTTCTCTTTTCTCCACTAGCCCCATCAAGTCCCCACACCAATTGAGGCAGATGGGCAGCATTTTTAAGGTGTATTTTATCACTTCAATTTTGCAGGACACTAGCTGATGCAACACATAGAGCCAATCTTTTCAAACGAATGTGCCAAATGGTGGTTTCTCCCCCTGGTTTTACCTGGAACTGAAAAGGAAGGGGGCAAAACAGATGACCCTCCAATTCTTAAAAATCCAAAGCAAAGAGCTATGCCCCAGATTCACTATCAACAACGCAACCGGGAGAAATTCTCATACCTTGTGACCTCTTGCTGCAGTCGGGACACACTGGGGACATAGAACATTACCCCAAAGAAAAGCAAAGGCTCATTGGCAAATTTGTCGAGCTGTTTCTTCAGAGGTTTCTCCAGTTCCACCCATCGTGCATGCTGGTTCTTGCTGAGAAACCAAAGGCCAAAATAGTGTGTCTAGAAAAAGAAGTAAAATAGCATCAGTTTATTATTTGGGCCAGTTTCTTGAGACCACACATTCAACTGTCATCATAAATGCACATAAGAATGGAAGGCTATAGGGTGTCGATTTTCCAACGGACATGCAAGGCCAAAGTTGTCTTTTGATTGCTTTTTTGCTTCCTAGGGCTAACTTGAAGATGTAAAATAACTTTGAAATACAGCAGATATCACAATGCAGGACCACAGTGCTGTTTGCTTCAGTTTTTACAGGTTGTACCTCCCTGATCCAGCACCTTTGTGACTTGACTGTTCTTGAACCAGGAAATCTCCTTGAACAGGAGAAGTCAATACCAGCGCCTCTGCTGCAACCAGCTGCTGGGCTGTTCTGGTGACAGTTGAGGAGCCAGCCTTGCCAGAGTGGGGTCTGGGGCAGGTTACTCAGGGGAAGAGAGCGTGTCTGTGGTTCCCTGAGGCTGCCAGGTTGCACTCCCAACCCCCACCACCAACTGAGGGAATGGGGTGTGCTCCTGGTCTCTAGTCACGGGGTTCCGCATCCACCCTGCCTGTTCCCAAGTGCCTCCCTGTCTCTGTTCCGGCCCCTCCCTGAATTTGAGTGCCACCAATGAGCTATTTGTTGCAGTTTGGAAGCTCTGGAAGGGTGGAGGAGGAGTTGCTGTGTGCGGGGCCTGGCATTTTCCCATGAGTGCTCCAACCTGAGCACAGCACAGATGTTGCCAGACTATGGAAGTCCGGACCAGAGAGGCAGAACCTGTACAGAGTTGCATGTTAAAGATACATCTTCCTGCCAATTAAACACCCACAGCTGGTCTGTGTCAGCTGACTTGGGCTCACAGGGCTCAGGCAGCAGGGCAGCAGTGTAGACGTGCACCTGTTGCAGACAAAGTTGAAGCCAACTGCTAAGCTGAAAAATCTCTCTTCTGAGAGGTTCTGAGAAGGGTGTAGAGGTAGCACCCTCTACCCAGTCTAGCATAATGAGCTACAAAGAATCTATGCATGGAGCTTTAGGGGTCAAGTAAAGATTTTATACGCATTCAGACTTTTTTTATGAAAAGTTTTCAAGGTCTCAAATTTGTTCTGCATCAATATAAAAACATATTATAATAGTTCATTTTTTCCCCAAAAACAAGTATTTTCCAGCCAGCTCTAGTATTAAGCCCTTAAAAGTATGATGTTATCATGGTTATATGTAACAGTGTATTTCATATTCTCCTTGGAAATATGCTTAGCTCAAATATGCTTTATGCAAAATGTTTCATGTCACATATCATTGGCAAGTTTGTAAATCCACTGAATGTAGCTATTCTATATGTGGAGCTCTGTGTAGACACCAAATTTGTATCTGCATCTGCAAAATGATCCATGGATATTCACATCCCCACATGTGGATGCAGATACCCAGAGTTATAAAGCAGCTATCTGCAAATTAGCAGGGTTCAAGACACAAAGTTTAAATATTCAGCTGCATCTGAATTCACAAAAATAAGTTGTGGATATTTGCATTCACATCCATGGATGCATATCCCTGTAAATATAAAGCGGACATCCAGAGATTTATAGAATTCTATCTATTTGTATGCATGTATCATTTCTGTATCTGAAATTAGGAATATTGCTGTTGATTTATTATTGTGTCCATGATCATCAGAAAGAACACTAAAGAAGCCAGACACAGAGTCCATTAGCAAGAGACAATTGAGTGGCAGAGAACTGTCCTCCTACAGATGTGCTATAAAGACATGTGTCCATGTCACCGGATGCTGGAATCCATCTTGAATTTTGTACCATTCCACAGAGGTGTTAGGGAATTGAACAAAGGCATCCCACCCTAGGAAATTCTATAAGGCAAGAGAAGTAAACGATAGTAATCTTCAGCTAACCACAAGGGATACCTGAAAACACGTGGAAACAAAAGGACTGTAATGAAAGGGGCAGTGGACAACTTCTGGAACCATGTCAGAAAGGATATCTCTGGGCCGAGGACTTTACATGAAATAAGGAATGGAGTGATAAATTATTATTTGTAGCAAATATTCTTAGTGTATTAGGCTAAGCTGGTGTGTTTTGTTTTCTTGTGATTAGTAACTTACTTTGATCTGTCTGCTACCACTTGCAACAACTTAAATACTACTTTTTATACTTAATAAAATCACATTTTTTATTATTAAACTTAGTGTAAATAATTGTTACTGGCGGGGAGAGGTAAAGCATTGATAAAGTGGGTGAACAATGTATAAACTTGCTCTGTATAAAACTTTTATACAGCATGAGATGGATTTATCTGGGGTCTGGTCCCATTGGAGCTGGGCACTTGGGCTCTATGTCAAGTGCCTTTGACTGAGCCTTCATTCACAGAGATAAGCTGCTCTCAGTGTCTGTGCTGCTCTGCTGTGGACAGTAACCCCTAACTTTGCCCCAGAGTAGGGGCAAGTAGGTAGACTCAGTGGTAATTCAGCACATCAAGCGACAGCCTCAGGGGACCTCTGTGACCAAACCCATCGTGTTATACATGCAGACACATCTATGATTTCTATCTACTGTCTAAGCCAAAGTGTACATTCCTAGAAATCCCATGTCATGTACATAAGGCTGGTGCTGTGAGGAACATAAGGCAATTTTTAGAAAACTGTGGAAGAAAATTGTACACACTTTTTTCTCTACAGCTCTTTGTGTGTAGAAGGTGCCAGAATGAATTCTAGCAACATGTTATCTGCCTATTCACAAAATGGGATAGAGTCTATTGGGCTCACAGTAGAACTTTAAAGCAGTGGTTCCTAACCTTTTTGAGAATACGGATCCCTTTTCAATCTATTAAAATGTCACGGACCCTCCCCTCCTCCCCCCCTCCCCCGAAGGAGAAAAGAAAAAGAAAAAGAAAAATAAGGATTGCAGTGGGCCCAATCCTTACTTTTATACTTTCCACGGACCCCCTGCAGTACCATTGGGGATCACCATGGGTTTGGAGACCACAAGTTGGGAGCCACTGCTTTAAAGTATAGTACATTGTACATGCTACTTCAGTCGCTGACCTCTTTGCTGAGACAGTCTATAGTGTTGCAATTTCTTCTGGTTGTGGCAGTGGGTTTGAGCAGGTACCTAGCCAATGATCCGTGTAAAATGAGATAGTCTTCTTCACCCAAAGAGCCATCAAACAGTACCAACTTATGGGGATGATATATCTGGGCTGGTTCTGAATCATGTACTGTACCTAGAGATGAAAGACTCTCTATTCCATTGCCAATACCCAGAGACAGTGAATTACTTTCCTTGCTATTTAGAAATTCACTAATTTACAGGAATGCATGATAGTGGTGGTTGTTTAACTGTTAACATTATAAAATATTTGAAAGTGTTAGAATTAATGTCTTTATGAACTTTTTTTTCATTTAAGCTGAGATTCAGCTAACTGGCACTTCTGTTTTATGAGCTGTTTATCGCATATACAGAAAAGAACTCTGTGCACTCACAAGTGTATCAAGCCTTTCAGTTGGTGATTTATTACACTAAATGCTTTCAGGGAAGAGAAGTATCACTTCTATATCCCCTAAATTCCCATTGCTCTTTCTCCCTTTTCTTCCACACTGAATTGTCTGACATGGACACTGTCATTGGACAGCCTTTTATATCCCACAGAACATGCCAGAAACCTTGGTAAATTTCAAGTCATTAAAAATGTTTGATTTTTGTCCCTTAGTTTTTATCCCCTGGGTAAAATGACTTCTGCTGTTCAAAGCCTCTCACAGTATTTATAATTTTTCCTAGCCTTCGAATAACTCATGTAAATTTTAAACTACAAATAATCTTGGCTCTTTGGGAGATCTTTAAGATCACTGACATTACTGTAAGCCCTCTAATAACTTAAAAGTTCAGTACAGTATCAGCTCATTTCATTTCATGTTGAGGGTGAACGAGTTAGTTTGAAGAGTTCATGTATTAAATGGTTTCTTCTAGAAGGTTGTCAAATAACTATACTTTTTTCTGCTCCCACACATTCCTTTTCTTTGCAATCACTCCTCCCACCTGCAACTAAATCTAATCTAATATTGCAATGAATTAGTAAGGAAGGAACATTTATTTGATGATGATTACCTATGTGGAATGATTATGTAGCAGGAAATTAGTTTTACCTGTGGGCTTGGGAGAGGTTTAAATTTATACTTCGGGATGCATTGTTGCTTCTTATGCATTGTTGCTGCCTATTACTTCAAAACCTTGGTAGAAATTCTACATTCATTTTAAACAAAACAGGGTTTTGCCTCACTGTAACAAAAACAATGCAAAGAAGGGAAGAAGTAAAAAATGTTCAAACTGCCTTGTCCATAATAGAAATTTTATTATACATTTTAATTTAAATATACTTTTTCAGCAGAATTTGAGGGGGGTTGGAATTTTTCTTTAAATAAATAGTTATAAAGAGTTCCAACATTTTCAACATTGTTATATCTTTGAATGAAAACAATCAGTTAATTTAAAATTAAAAATGAGATGTTTATTTATATAAAACTCTGTTGTACAAGCTTAAAAATTCCACAAATTTCAGTGTAATAAACTTTGCTATACAGTAGAACCTCAGAGTAATGAACGCCTCAGAAATGGAGATTGTTTGTAACTCTAAATAAAACCTTTGGGTTGTTTTTTCAAAAGTTTACAACTGAACACTGACTTAATATAGCCTTGCAACTTCACTGTGCAGAAGAAAAATGCTGCTTTCCCTTTTTTTTAATAGTTGACGTTTAACATGGTACAGTAAAACTCCAATTGTCCGGCATCCAGCGGTCCGGCACTCCCGATAGTCCGGCACCAACTGGAACCCGGAAGTGCTCCGGCAGCTGCTTCAAGAAGTTGTTAGTCAATTATACTACCGCCAGCTGGATCCACAAGTGACGGGCTTGCAATTTATCTTTCCTCTACTGCCTCTGGCGGGGGCGGGGAGGGGGGGGGAAATGAATGGGGAGGTGGCGGGGAACAGCGCGGCGAGGGCTGAACCCTCTGCCGTTTTGCAGGGAGGCAAAACCTGCAAGCGGCGGGGCAGAGAGGCAGGCAGCTGCTTCAAGAAGTTGTTAGTCAATTACACTACCTTTGGCTGATGGTGTACTTCGGATTCCAAAGGAGGTGTGTGGTTGACTGGTCAGTTTATAAGTCTGAGCTTCTACTGTATCCTGGAGACTATTCCAGAGACATTCCTATTAACCTGTTAGCATCATGGGAATGACTGGAGGAGGAAGGTTGAGGGGGCCAAATCAGATAACACTTATTCAATTAATTAACTTAAATCAAAAGAAACAAATGACTCAACATTTATTGGCATATTCAGCTATAAACCTAAGTATAAATTAATTCTAAACAACAGATGAGGCATAAAGTATCTGCATGCCTCTAATAAAAGAGATCCCCTGAATCCCATGTTGGGCTATCAGTTCAATACTGGAAAGGGAGATCACAACTTACTGCAGCTGCTTGTTCTTGGAGGTTTCCCTCTTTCATGCACTCAGAGGGTGTAATCTTGTTTATCTTGAGAGACAGCAAGGCTAAAGAATGCAAGACTTCCTGTTGTGTATAGCCACAGTGCTGTAGTCAGAGATGCTGGTGACTGAAACAGTGATTCATGTGAAGTTCTGTGGCACCATGTGCTGCTAGTGGTGCCATTACTGTCACTTAAAATGGTAGGGTACCTCCAACTCCATTATGCCTGGGTACTGAGACTAGCATAATATCAAGGTAAAGTTTGCTGTACATACCTAATATCAGCTAATCTATTAATTGGTTTTAAAGTGCACTATGTTTATTATTGATGTATAGAGCCTTAATGAAAACAAAAAGCAACAAACACTAAAGTTTCATAGACAGCTAGCATGGCAAAATTCTTTTGTAATAGTGAATATAGAGTCACCAGTTCTTTTACTGGAGAGGAATAAATCCTATTATGCGAAATTCCTTTCCTGATCCGTGTGTGGGCGGGAGATAACTCTTTTGTACTTTTAGCATTATATCAAGGCCTACAAGGCTTATTACTACTGATAACTGTCAACTCAAAATGAATCAAACCTTCAAGCTGATGCTTAGTGCAAAGGATTCAAACTAATTTTACAGTAGTTACATGGTTACATTTTCAGCTGGCCTATGCTTGACCCCTGACTCAGTCAAGGAAAGAGCTGCATTCCCTGGAGATCAAATAAAAATATGCATAACCCATAAAATACTGTTTTTCAGTCATGTGTGGTAGAATGATTGACAGGTCTTCCACAACAATACACAGTGAACTCCAGCAAACTGAGTTTTATTTTTAACAAAATATTTTCCTTACAAGTCAGTTTGACTGAAAGATGTGTTTATTTCTGAACCTGAAGGTGCAATTTATAACACACCTGTGAGTTCTGTAATAGAACCAGTAAAAGTCTATCAAATTAAACACACAATTGCTGTTTATTTTAATAGAAGCTTTCATATAATTAACATCACTGTCTTAGTCAAGGTCTAGATTATTGATTTTTAGGCAGTCACAAAAAATAACAAAGGAGATGAAAACAGGATTATAAAAATAATCTAGATAAAGGCAAAGTGAGTGTGGGAATCAAGGTTAGTGAGAAAGGAGAGAGATAACTTTCAAGGAGGAGACATTGTGCAGAGTTGGTGCAGGACACGAAACAAGCATGCTCTTTGGCCTAAAATTTTCCCATGCCTAGACTGAGACATGAATGTGTATGAAGGTTCTGTTAAGGCTTAGGAGAAAAGTAAAAAGTAATTCTCCCCTTGCCCCACAGTTCAATGGAAGCAGTAGGTAAGTTTTGGGCTGCAACTAGAGCTGGTCAAAGAAACAATAACAGAACCATATTCTGTAGAAAAAGGCAACTCTCTCTATCCAAACATTTTGCAAAATTGGGATGATACTGTGAGAACTTAATTCAAAAGAAAACCAGAGCAAAAGTTCTGAGGTATTCTGACATTCTCAGCATGAAATGATTTGGTTTTTTGTTTTGAAATTACCTTATAGAGACTATTTAAATGTTATATTACACATTACTAGAAGATTTACCCAGCGTTGCTCAGGTGCTTACCTCAATTAATTTTTGTTTTTTTGGAAAATAAAATGAAAATGTGCATGCTTCATTGAAATCATTGCCCTGGGGTGGGGCTTGGGATGAGGGGTTCAGCTTGCAGGCTGCCCTAGGGATAGAGCTTTGGGCCAGGTGAGAAGCACCTCTCCATGACCGCTGCAGCTCCAGCGGGTATGGTCAGGAGATCAGGGCAGGTCCCAGGTTGATCTTCCTCCTGCGCTCCCCAGCCAGAGTGAGGAATGCAGCAAAGTGCACACTTTCCCCTTGCTTCCTGATGAAAGGGAAAAGCCAGCAATGTTCTTGTATGAATCTGGTGGAGGGAGAGCTTCAGCACCACCACCACCCACCCCCAGCCTTCCCAAAAGGGCACTTGATGGGGTGGGAGGCTTGGGACTGGGGCAGTCCCTGATTGGGAGGGGTGGGACACCCCCAGCCAGTCCCGTTCACCTGGCTGGTGATTCTGTCTTTCTTCTGTTAGGTTTTATGAGAAGCCATCCTATTCCAGGCACATCCCATTGTCCTGGCACAACCAAACTCTGACCTTACTTTAGGTTGTGACAAGAGGAAGGTGGTCCTAGCTTTTACTGTTTAGGAGGAGTTCTTGAACAGACAGACAAGCAAACAGACAAACTCTGTCAAATATATAGATTATTTGACCAATCAAAATTCAACTTACAAGTCACTTGTAAAATGGGGATCTATGAATAGCATCTATTTATAGTTCATCTGAATTTGGCCCTACATGATTTCAGAGAATTGGTTTCCATCCTGGCATAACTTCTATATTTTAATAAGTAGGTAAGCTGCAGTTATCAAAACCTATTTTCATATTAAAACAGTGTTATATGCTGCCCACTTCAAAAGACAACGGGCTGATTCTGATTTACAGTGATGGCAGAGTGGAGTCACTTAAAATCAATTATATTATGTCAAAATAATACCAACATAACCAGGCCCAAAGATACTGCTTGATGCAGGAAGATGCATCTTAAGAATGCATAGCTCTAGTTAAGGTTGTAAGTTCTTCTAACTTTATTTTGTTATCTATTGAACTTTCTCAATAATACTTGGTTTGGACTAAAACTTCCCACAAAACATGGGTTCCAAAAAGAGATGCCACTATGCTAAGCTGATGGAATGATCAAATATCATGTATTTTATAATAATTTTTAATAAATTCAAGTACCGAAATTATACATACACAGTAGGGTTGCTATCAATTAATAAATTCCATTACAGATCTAAATAATTAAAAAGAAACAAATCCTGAAGACTATTTCCAGCTTGTAAAAATCTTAGGATTTGGCAAATAAATTGCACAGTTAAATCAACATATATTAGTACTTTGGTACTTAACTACTAGTCCTTTCTCAACAGTCTCAAAAAAGAAAGAGAACATTAGTTTACTGCCTTTGCCACAAGTGGGAGTTTTAACCATTTTGGATGTGAATCCCAAATGTGTAAATTATCAGTTACCGTCTCAAAGGTAGAGAAACACACACTTACTTCCATGAGCAGAGAAGAGAGCTCTCTTTCAGATCATGCAGATTTCTTCCCAGCAAGGATGAATGTAAATCACAGAACAAAGTATAGGCAGTGTGCTGTCCTCAGTTTTCATTAATACCAGAATGTGTATGCCAAAGTTCCAGTTACTGATAACATGAGGCCAACAAGCAGAACATGATCTTTATAAACAGATTCTAAATAACAAATTGCTTGAGCTAAAAAAATGTTAAAATTACACTGGACAGATGGCCTTTCTTAGGTAACCCTTACCTCCCGTAATTCCAGTCTCTGGGCCACAGCTTCCAGACACTCCTGGCCTGTGCTCTCCACTGACAGTGTGCACTCAATCACATTGTTGTCCAGCAGACGGATTTGGGTCACAAAACAGTTCTTGCTCAGGACATTATAGCGCCTGGTCCGTCGCAATTTCAACCCAAAAGGCATAGTTGTTGGGCTGGAAGGCTTCCCCTTCCTGTTATGCTTTGGATAGCTTTAGCACGTGTTTTGGTTTTTCTTGAATGCTACTCCACTAGTTAGTCCTCTCCTTCGAGCCTGGAGAGGGTTGTCCATGCCCAGGGCCAAATCCAAGGGATCTCTGTATAACATATAAATACGAAGCATAGTTAATAATGTGGAATGCTAAAGATCACTGGAATGTTAACAGGTTGGAACTCAAAGAAAAACTTCCACTTGACAAGTAAAATAGATCCCAAAGCACTTTCTTCAGATCTCAAAAACAAAAAACAAAATCTTGCAAAACTATATTCTGGCATTGCATTTTAAACACAACTTTAATATCAGAGACAATCTTTGAGGAGCTCCAGACAAGCAGCTGCTGGATAGGCAGGGTTGGAAAACTAGATTCTTATTAGTGAATGTTCGGAAATGTTGATTTCATGATGCTTAGGCACACTGACCAATGAAATATATTTTCCAAATGTACAAACAAACTAAGGAAATGCTGACTAAGAACACAGAGTCTGATTTAAGGATATTTACTCCCTATATTTTGGCAAATGATTTGACAGTTTGTGTTTTAATGGCTATAAAGCTTTAACACTTTGGAATCTCAACGTATGTGATCATTACATTTTTTGCCTGGACATTCCCGGTATCTGGTATCTCCTTTCTGCTAATTTTCCACAGCTGTGAAAATTTAAATAGATAAAAATTGAAACTGCTTAAAAATAAACTTATTATCCATCAACATTATTTTTTTAAAAACTGAATTCTGACAAGCCTCATTCTGAGGTGTTAATTCTCCCACCATTAACCTCCATTAAAGAACCTATAATCGAGCCTTGTTCTAAATCTTTGTTGTCCCCAGGCCAGATGCTGAAGTCAGCAGGAGCTGCCGGTGTTCAGCACTACTGAAAACTGGCCCAAACTAGCTAGAACGCATGTGAATGGGAAGAAGTGCCAGAAACATTAGCGAGAACCCTCCTATTGGGTAATTCCTTTCATTTTAATCATTTCAGCTCCATAATGGTTATGCTTCCCACTCTTAGCTAGCCTAAATAACTACAGTCACCACTGACAAAGAAGGTAAAGCCAAATGGGAGGGAGGAGAGCACTTATTTACTATATTAATTTTTAATTAAAAGTAACCACTTCACCATCAATGCAACCACCATACAATTGGTTAAGGTTATTTTTCAAAGCCACCTTACATCCTGCCATTTACTAGCAGTTTAAAATAGCTACTGTGGTCGAGCTTTCGTAATTACCCAGGCAGTATGATCACTTTACCATGAAAAGCAAAGACGCTAGGGATGCCTACTAATATATACTGTAAGTAACCATCTTGTACTGGCAAGTGTAGGTATCTCTTCCATCGCCAACATCTGTGTACCCAGATATGTGTGCATTCTATTCACATTGTTGTTTATTCGTGTATTTATATGCCACACATCATCACAACATCTGAATACTTCAAACATAGAATTCATCCTCATCCTGCTCCCTGCCTTGTAACAGTGTTATCATCAACATTTTAGAGGTTAAAAGGACTTGTCCAAGTTCATTTAGGAACTCTGTAGAAGATCCACAATTTGAATCTGTATCTGGAGTTCAATCCGGTGCCTAATATTAGGCTAAAAATCAGAAACAACAACAACAATAAACCGCACAGACAACCACCCAGGGAAGACAGACCTTAGCCAATCTAACTTTAGAGAGCCCTTATCCTGAAGTCACTATATTCATTTAGGTTTGTTTGTTTTTTTAATAGAACTTAACTACACAAGGAAGTTGACTGGAACAGCTATGATAGAATAAATTCATGTAGAGTAGCTCTCCAAATGTATACTCTCTTCTGGAATAAAAGTCATTATTATTTTGCAATAGTTCCACTCACAAAGCACAATCACTATTCCAAAATAAAAGTGCATTTTTATTCCAAATGAGAGTATCTGGAGAGTTATTCTAAATACATTATACTGGAATAATGATAGTGAAATATTTCCTTATGCAGACAAATGTCTTCACTTCATTATTATTATTACTATTTAGTAGTCACATAGAGGAGGAACAAAATTAAATTTTAATATGTTAATAGGAACATATGTTAATATGTGATAGATCAGTATGAAAAACTGAGGGGTAAAGCCGTGTAAGCGTTATATGGAGGAGACAGAATTTGGAAGTCAGAAGATATGGTTTCAATTCCCAGCTTTACCGTAGTCTTTGAAAGGCTTTTGAGCTCCATCAGTGGAAAGTGCAACAAGCAAGTATGGTGGAATTTTCAATGGGGCCTATAGAAGTTGGTATCCAATGGCAGTTGGATATCTAATGCGAGATGGACATCCAGATTCCATAAGCTCCAACCTTATTATAAAATAATTTCACATTAAAAATGTTTTGTTATACATTTTGGCTCTAAAGCAACACTTGCCAGGACTCTCAGTGTATTACCTGCATAACAATTATAATACTATATAAAACACAACAAACTCTTAAAACACAGTACAAAATCACTCTCGTAAAACTAGATATTGCCACCTGGGGAAGGAGGAAATATTATTCATTGAACTAAATTTAAATACACACACACACACACACACACACACATAAATACACCTATCCGTTCCCTCCAGGCATCCTTGCAGTCACTTACAAAGACAATGCATAAACATTACACACAACTTTAAAAACACACTCACCCACTTACCCAGGCACTGTCACCTCTATTCTCCCCTAATGCGTACACAACAAAACGGGCTTTGCAGCACTGCCTTAGTTCTAGGATGTTTTATATCAAGCTGAGCAGGGAATTTCCAAGTGACAGGGCTATTACAGGGACCATCCTGCAAGCCGCCCTCTCCTATATCCTAAAAGAGCTCCAGCTTGCTAGTTTCTTCAGGTTTAAACTACAGCAGTAAGCCACAAGGTGAGAGGCAACCTCTCTAACTGGATAGTCCCAGCCCATTAGGGCTTTATAGGACAATCAATCTCCAAATGTCCACGCAGAAGACAACGAACAGCCATTACAGCTCGTGAATTAATTAGCACCACCTCCCTCCTCTCTCATCAACAGAGATTAGCCTGAACTTTTTTTTTAAGTAGTACACAGATTTTGTGAAGTGCTGCTTTGGCTATATTTTCATACTAATCAATAGCTGTCTAAGCCTGGATTCCCTACGGCACCCCCTTTTTATATTTACTGTATTAATTGAAACCAACCAAATTATTTGCCAAACAAAGACTACACTAAAAAAAAAAAGTATCAGTTTTACTCCACCCTCCCACTCCCCAGAAAACTTCTGCTGAGCCAGGTTGAACCATTTTATGACAATTCAGTGAGCTCTTAAAACTTTTAGTGCTGCACCTTCTTTATCCTTGATTCTGTGCACAAGACTAGCATTCTTATTTGGTCACACATTAAGAAGGGAAGCAAATTTGCTCTTGGTTTTATCCCTGTGTTAAGGTGACCTTTTACAGGTGTAAATATAACTTTCTGGATAAGGTATACTACAGAGAACCTGGTCAATTATGGTCCTTAAAAGTGATCTTCAGATACAGGGTGAGGGAGAGAGGAATTGTGCTTTTGCCTCACATCCTTCATTAGAATGTATAAGAAAGGCCTGAATCCTCTCTCTCTTCTCCTGCTATCCCTTTTCCCCCCAGGCCCATAATCTCAGAAGTACCAAGAATATCAATTTTTCTCTACCCATATTTCTTGGAGAATTGTGAGGAGTAGAGAACTGCAGTCAGAACTCTCTCCAGCCTCAACTAAAGGTGACAAGAGTGCTGAATTTTTTCACACAGAGCTTTTCTCCCAAAAGGTCAGGAATTGATATTAAATAAACAAAAATGGACAGCAATTTGAAGCAATTTAACTAAAGAGATCTCTTCCTTCCTTAATAATTATTGTTATTCTTTGTATTGTGGTCATGCTTCAAGGACCTTACTGTATTAACATATTACAGAGAGAGAGAATGAAAAGACTGTCTCTGTCTGAGATTTCAGCCTCTTGTGATGTGGCTTATGCTGGCTTTAGGAAGACTTTTGGCCACTGGGAACTTACATCCTGGGTTTTGGGGACAGAAGTCAGTAAATCTGGGTAGGGAATCTGCTTGCTGTCTGTAATAATGGATGGAAAACATGCTTACAGTGAGCTATATTCTGCCACGATTACTCATATTAAATAATATCTTATTTCATGAGTAGTTTCACTAAAGCCAGTTGGAAAACTCATAAATAACATAAACCTCAAATGGGACTAAAGATGCCACAATCAGTATTATATTCTACAGCAAATTAATTGCACACGCACCAAACTAATTATACAAACATTTTCAGGTCAACAGATATACAGGCAGTCCCTGGGTTACGTACAAGATAGGGACTGTAGGTTTGTTCTTAAGTTGAATCTGTATGTAAGTCGGAACTGGCGTCCAGATTCAGCCGCTGCTGAAACTGACCGCCAGTTCTGACTTACATACAGATTCAACTTAAGAACCCCAAGTCCCCAAGTCAGCTGCTGCTGAAACTGATCAGCCGCTGATTCCAGGAAGCCCTGGGCAGAGCAACTCTGCCTCGGGCTTCCTGTAGTCAGTGCTGGTCAGTTTCAGCAACGGCTGACTTGAGGACGCCTGGGGCAGAGCAGCTGGGGTGCTGCTGGGTTGCTCCAGTAGCGCGGCTCCTTGGCGCTACTGGACCAACCCAGCAGCACCCCAGCTGCTCTGCCCCAGGCGTCCTGATTCAGCCGCTGCTGAAACTGACCAGCAGCGGCTGAATCAGAACGCCTGGGGCAGAGGGCTGGGGTGCTTCCGGGTTGGTCCAGTAGTGCCCAGAGCGGCGCTGCGGGACTAACCCGCAGCGCCCCAGCTGCTCTGCCCCAGGGTCCACAACAAAAGTCTGGTCTGCTGGGGGGGCGCCCCCCCCCCAGCAGACCAGGGACACGGGGAGCAAAGCCGCAGCGGCGGGGTGCCTCGCCTCTGAGGCTTTGCTCTGGCGCGGAACCCGCTTTGCTCGCGGTGCCCCTGGTCTGCTGGAGACCGTCCCCAGCAGACCAGGGGCACCGCGAGCAAAACCGTAGCCGTGGCGGGGTCCCGCGCTTCTGAGGCTTTGTTCTGGCAAAGCCTCAGAAGCGGGGGAACACGCCTCTGCTGCGGGTTTGCTCACGGTGTCCCTGGTCTGCTGGAGACAGTCCCCAGCAGACCAGGGGCACCGGGAGCAGTTTTTCTCGCCCCGGAGATCAAGGTGGCTGACCGCTGCCTGTGAGCTCCGGGGCGAGAAAGCCCCGTTCGTAAGTGCGGATCCAACATAAGTCGGATCCGCGTAAGTCGGGGACTGCCTGTATTTGCATACACACACTTAAATGCTGGCCTGCTTATTTCATACTAGAGTCACCTCTGCTTCCCAGCTACAAGATTATCAAAAGAAAGTTAATATTCTTAGCCAAATTAACACACTAAAAAGAAGTGTTTGTAACCCTAATTCCAGTTCAGAAGCGTACAGACTTTCAATAAAATTAATAAAGCAAACCAAAAAGTGATGGGTCAAATAAATACTATGTGCACATTTCATTCTGTTTTAAACAAGCCTCTCATTATGACTAAAAATATTTCATGTAGGAGAGGCAGTTCCAGGTTAAAATCTTATTTATATATCTTTCTAAATGGAAATTGGAGGTTCTTTACTTAAAGTTTTATTTCTGATAGGAAAATGTTTTGCAACCCAGATTTTGTCCAAATGTTGCTTTGGAGAAATTTGTGAGACTCTCAACAAAAGGAAGATCAACACCACCACCACAAATGTCACTCCAATCATCCTGCTAATCTGAACTAGGGTTTGTATTAAATCCTCAAATAGTTAGCTATGTATATTCTATCACTTGTACCTACAACTGATTGCTAATTCAAAACTGAAGTCCCAAAATTATAGGCTGAAGTAAGGTCCCTTTGAAAGGGTGTGGAACTAAAAGTTTTAAAATGGGTATGGGGTAATAAATCCCCACAAAATTACTGCGTATTTAATGTTTGTAGATGTTTTTAAAGATTGCTATATTAAAAAAGAAAACACTTTTTTCCCCAGAGTGAAGTGTACTAACTGCAATTCAAACTTTTAAAAGCTTTTCAGCATCTATTCATTTCAAGAGGCATACTATGTCCTGCTAAATATTATACCCAAACATTTGTAAAACATTTTGATGTCAAATATGTCATCTATAAAGTTGGAATAACTGATCCAAGAATGTCTTTCCTGAATGCAGACTGTTCGGTACAAAGGCTGAAAAGACACCATCTTAGAGGTGGTCCAGTGAAGCGTAAGAAACTTCAGCTAGAGAGAAAGGATTAAACCAAGAAATATTAAAGAAAATAATTAAACCATTCCATTCCTATCATGGATGTTAAATTTGATTTGGCATGTTATTTACTGGCAAAGCCATGGGGATAAATTCATTGACGTATAAAGTGCGAGAATAGATTTGGTACAATGTAAATCCAAACTTTCTCCTCTCTCAAGCCATTCTAAATCAAAAATAAAATCTCTAGTAGTTTTTACTGGACTCCTGCCAGATTCCAGGCTGTTAATTTTGGACTTCATGTCCTCCTGGAGATAGGATTGTTTGTCCACCTTGCTATCAATCACACATTCTTTACTCTTGTCAGAATACTTCCCACACATGGACAATAACCTAGATGTTTCCATCACTCTGACAAGAAACACTACCATTACTATCCCAATTCAAAAAGGGGGAGGGGAATATTCTCATAGCCTTTAACTTATATAAATGAATTCTAATGAGAGTGGAAAGATATCAGTCCTCCACCCCAGCACAATGGAAAACAACACTTGAACCCAGAATTGTACTGACTTGGCTGGCTGATTGGCTCACACTGGAGAACTACCTCCCTCCTCACTGCTAAGTGAGTTAATCCTTTGGGGCAGGTAATTTAGTCTTCTCAGTTTGATGCTGAAGACACTGGGATCTATCCTCATTTATGACAATGGTGCACACAACAACTGGGCCTCACTATGAATTTCTAATCACTAAAGAAGCAACTTGTATAGGGTGACCATCCATCCGTTTTTACAAGAACAGTCCCTTATTTAAGACCTCCTTCAGGAAGCCCAACTTCTCTTTAAAAACGGGAACATTAACCCATATTTCCCCTGAAGTGGGGGGGGGGGGAGGGGAAGGACGAGGAGAAGAACCGTTAACACTCAGTAGTTTCCCTCCCCCTTTAGGCTAAAGCTCCGAGCACCGGCAGGCCTCCCCTCTTTGTGCCCCATATTTGGCATGGGGAAATATGTGTGACCTTACACATGGACTTGCTGTCCCAAGTATTAGGTGTACCTGATAGCCTCTCTACACAAACACAGCCTAGAGAACGACTGGGGCAGGGGTGGCCAACCTATTCTGGGCGAAGAGCCAAGATATCAGTGGATCCAGCGCGAAGAGCTGAGGCAAAGTTGTCGAGAAAAAAAAAAAAAAAGAACAAAACAAAAACACCCCCGTGTTTAGAGGAGGCTTTTGGCCACATCAAAAAGCTGGTTCCCACCAGCCAACACCATCTTTAATACTCCATCTTTAATGGCCGCACCGGATGGCTCCCTTGCCCCGTTGAGCACAGGGAGCCGGGAGGCGAGGGCCGTTTTCAGGGGCACAGAGGCGGCTTCATGAGCCATTGGGGGTGGGGGGGGAAGAGCTGCATGGACTAGGGGCATGTCTACACTAGAAGCATGACAGTAGAGCTGCTGTAGTGTCTCAGGTGAAGAAGCTTTATGCTCTGCTGTTGACATAATGATACCACCTCCATGAGAGGCAGGCGCTATGTCAACAGGAGACATTCTACTACCAACAGTGTGACACGACACTGCACACGCTAGAGTTTAGGTTGATGTAACTCATGTTGCTCACTGGTGGCTTATTCACATCCCCGAGCAACATAAATTATGCTGACATAACCTGTAGTACAGATCAGTCTTAGCTATTTCAAATCTGCAAGTTATCCCCCCAAAAAGCACACTTCCCTACTCTTTGTGCATCTACTGGAGTTTAAACTAAAAGAGGATGTCTCCCCCTTTGGTCTTGAAATGGTTGGCTTGATTTCTTTTGTTGCAGAGGTGGACTCCTAACAAAACTACAATTTAAAATGGTGGATTATTTTGTAATCCACGTAATTTATAATATGGATATATTCAATGTATATTGAGACTGGTAGAACAGGTATAAACCAGCTGATTGCAAGAACAGGAAATATATATGGAGTTGAGAAATTTTACTATATACAGCAACCACAAAATGCATTAGTCTTCTTTACCTTTGCTTTATTTACACCAGAAAAATATTAGCTCCCTGCTCCCGAAATCATTTTTAGATAATCTACTCAAGACCAGTGTTTTATATCCTTCATATTAGGGCCTTCTCAAATTCACAATTTATTTTGGTCAATTTTCACCATCATAAAACATTTAAATTACTACATTTCATTATTTTAGCTACTTAAATCTGAAGTTTCTGAAGTTGTAATTTTAGGGATTCTGACCCAAAACCAAGCTGGGGAGGAGTTTGCAAGATTATTTTAGAAGGGATTGTTATGCTGCAACCCTTAATTCTGCACTCCTGCTGGCAGATGCCATCTTCAAATCTGGGAAGCTGGAAAGCGGCAGCTGCTGGCCAGGAGTCTGGCTCTGAAGGCAGAGCCATGACCAGCCACAGCACCGCAGTATGGTTGTCATGGCATGGCATTGCCATCATTACTTCTGCACTGCTTTCTTCGGAGCTGAGTCTTCAGTCAGCAGCCACCACTCTCCGTTCACCCAGCTCTGAAGGAAGTGCAAAAGTAAGAGAACAATAACACAATCACCCCTAAAATACACACACACACACACACACACACACACACACACACACACACACACACACAAAATATGCCCTTTTGGGTCAGACCCTCCAGTATGGGAAACTCTGGTCTCCCCTGTGAAACTGGTATAGTATAGGGCAGAGGTGGCCAACAAAGAGCCAAAGTAGTGGTGGATACAGCACAAAGAGTTGAGGGAAAGAAGTTGTTGAGCAACTTTAACAGCCGCACACGGGCCAAGGAGGCTTCCATCGGCCGGAAAGAGTTGTTGAGCAAAAAAACTCACTGCACCAAGTGGCGCAGAACGCCAAGTAGCCTGTCCAGTGTACCTTTGGGTGCTTGTCCCCAGCTCCACAGCACAGCTGTCTCAATAACCAGACACCCACCGCCCCAGCTCTGAGCTCCCCTGGAACTAAACTTTGTGGCCGCCAAAGCCAGGCAGCATGGCTGACACCAGCAGTGGGCTGGAGCAAGCCCCTGCCACTTCCACTCTGTTGCCCAGAATGGAAACAGAGCTCTTTGGCTTACAGAGTCTCCAGGCTTACAGAGGGGAAAGGCCAGAGCACAGCCTGCAAAGGCAGCCAGGACAGAGGCAATGCATCTGTTATTGTGCATTAGGACTTCAGGCCCAGGCTGGCGGGGCGGGGGGGAGCAACTGAGCCCGGTGAGGGACAAGATTAAGGTGTGAAGGGCAGCACACCCCCTCCCGCCCTTTCACTGCTCTCAGCCTGCAGGAGACCTGGCAAGGGAATGGGGCAGGGAGCCGCTCTGGAGTGGGAGAGAGCTGCCAAGCCAACCCCTCTCCTGCCCCACCAGGGCAAATGCCGAGCACCTTTGGCACAGCACTTGGCAGTGAAAGGCTGGACCTTGGGAAGCGAGCGGGGGGCTGTGACCATCCTCTGGGAACTGCCAGCCCTGCACACGCTGGGGGAACTCTGCCCAGAGGGGTTGCAGGAGAGACAACACCAGGCGGGGCACAAATGGCGCCGAGTGGGGAGGCAGGGCAGAGCGGCCCCGCCTCCTGGCTCCACTCCCACAGGTGAAGGCACACGGAGCCACCCCAGGCCCCTGCCAAGACTGGCCCTGAGCTGGCCGGCTCCTAGCCTCGGGTCTGCCCCAGGAGCAGTCCAGAGCCTGGCAAAGCCCAGCCCGCTGCTACCTGCCCGGAGGGGGGGGGGGGGGGGGGGGGGGAGGGCAGAGCCCCTCGCCCAGGGCTAACTCTCCACAGCGTTAGGGCCCAAGCAGGCTTCTATCCACCGCAGCGTCAGATAGCACTGCCACAAGAGGCGCCCTGACCAGACAAGGAAAAAGGTCAGAGCAGGGGAAAGCAGAACAGCCGTGGGTGTGGGAGAGTCGCAATTTTTCCTTTGAAGAGCCGCATCTGGCTTGCGAACCTTAGATTGGCCACCCCGGTAAAGGGTAAAAGCACACAAAAGACCCAATTTCACGAAGGGGAGAGGGGAACTAGATCAGGTCTATGATATGTTTTTCATGGTTGTAAATTTGGCAGAGCCCTATTCGTGTCTGATATGCTAGAAAATCATATATTTTGTGGGTAGTACATGCTGAAATAAAGCTTCCAGAATTAAACTAAAAAAATTTACTCAAAACACAATTTGGGTGCACAATCAGAGCACTCTTCTTCAAGGCAAAGATAGTGCTAAAGGAAAACTGAAGCCTTAACCCACAGTTCAGGAGAAATAGCCATACTGTATTTAGAACAGTATGGTTATACAAATAACTGGCCAAACTCTGAAGTTCTTGACTTCAGTGGAAATTCTGCCTGTGAGAGGACTAAATATAAGCTCATAATTTGGTCCATATCTTCAAGACATTTCTATTTTAACTGTGGTTTTTGATAAATTTTGTTTATTTACCACATATACCATTTTCTGGGGCTACTTCTCATTAAGTTCCAATTATTAAGATGTAAATTTATCTTTCCAACATCATATTATTTTTTCTCCATGGAAGATTACAGTGGCTCAAAGTTGATAAAAGGGCCTATACTCAGCAAAAAGGACAAATAATGGAATACTTGGTCCCCATTGCTGCATGTGCAAAGGAACAAGTAGAGCAGCTCAATTTTGCAGGAGCTGTCAAAAATTATATTTATTAAGACTAATGGAGCAAGAGCAATGGAAACCTCTGGGTTTGGATTATAAGGAGTGAGCTGCCAAAGTTTTCCTGTGTAGGCAAATGGCTCAGGAGCAAGTGCTGCTCCAACCACAAGCAGTTCTCTAACTTTCCCTAAAAATACTTAAGGCCAGTATTGAAAAAGGGTCTATATACTGAGGCCAAAAAGATTCTAAGGATGTTCCACGCTCCTATTGTTACAGGCATCCAATATTTCAAAGTCTGTATTCTAAGGAGAAAATCTGACCACTTAACATCATGTATAAAGTAACATTTAAAAGACTTTTCCTATTACATTTGATTCTGAATTTAAATTTCTAAAATTCCAGGAAGAAAACAATTTCTGTAAAACAGCAGCCTATATTTACTACAGGCTCTGGAACGATTCCAGCATTCCATGTATTACAGAGCTGTAGCACACCTAACAGAACTATGTAACTCTGGCCTGGGTTTGACAAGGAATAATTGATGCAACTTGCTTATGCTGTGATAGTGTGTAGTTTTAGGGAAGGGTAAAAATAAAGTGTAAGTGAGATAGGACTCACCTGGAGCAAATCCATCTAACAAGAATTCTTTCATAGGTTGTGAAAGAGACAACAGTCTTTTCACTGATTAGCCACTGTCATGTGAATTTTTCCTGCAGAAGCTTTACACTACAGTCTGTCCAGGTAACACAGCCAAGGCTGAGTATATTTTTGTAGCTGATTAGCTGACTCCACACTAGGAAGCGGGTGGGATTTGGCTAAAGCCTGCTACATGCTAAACACTTAAATATAGTCACAGACAACTGATGCCTTTTCCACTACGGCTGTAAGTCCCCGAGGACAAAGATGGCCTTATTGGACAACAGGGGGTGGATCACTCAATAATTGCTTGTTCTGTTCATTCCCTCTGAATCACCTGGCTTTGGACACTCTCAGAAGACATGATATTGGGCTAGATCAACCATTGTTCTGACCCAGTGTGGCCAATCTTATGTTGTTTCTTGTCTGTACAGTGCCTCGCACAATAGGGCCCTGATCCCAGATTGGGCTCTTAGGTGATACCGTAATGCAAACAAATACAAATTGAACCACCCTGGTCCAGTATCCTGAAGACCTGACTACCCCAAACAAGGGAATTTCCTGGATCATGAGAGGGCAATGTCAGTCCCTCTGCTCATGTCTAGGGCTCCCCTGTGCCAGGGGCTCTATTGCTGTCCCAGGGTGCCACTGCTCCACTCCCAGATGCCAACCACTGCTGCCTGGCTCTTCCCAGCTCCTTCAACACTTCTGGCCCAACCCGCCATTTTTTTCCAGTGAGTGCTCTGGCCTCAGAGCACCCCCAGGTAACCGACAAAGCCAGACGAGCGATGTTGCTAGACTTGGGAAATCCAGATTAGGGAAGTTCAACCTGTACTGCACAACTAATAATACCCACACAGCCACACATACATTTTCTGATAGAGGGAAAAATTCAATTTGCCACTTTGTTTCATGTTAACAATTAAAATGGCACTTCACCCAGGAGCTGTACCACGGACCATTCTCTAGGCCCAATTCCCTATACACCTCTTTGCACCAGCAGACCCCCTTGCTCCACTGAGGAATCCAACCCGTGGGAAGATCTTTTAACTCCATAGTGCAGGGGTGAGGAACCTCAGGCCCTGGGGTCCCCAGCTTGCCTGGATCCAGCCCCCAAGGCTCAGGGCATTGGGGAGCTCATGCTGACACTCCAGTCCTGCTTCCCCCCCCCCATCCTCCGCCTTCCCGTGGGGCTGGAGCACACAATATCTACTAGCCTGGGCTCCCCTAGGCTCTGGTGTGCAAGGGGAATGTGGGGATTTTTTCACGTTAGCGAGGGACTTTTTTTGTTTGTTTGTTTGGTCTCTCACTTCTGTGCACAGCCCCTGACTGATTTTTCTGTGGTCAGTATCCCCCGACCCAAAAAAGGTTCTCCACATCTGATATGGCTGTTCTGACGACAGTCTCCTGATAAGAAACAGTACTACAGATCCAGTACTACATTTCCCCAACACAAAATTACTGCACACCATCGGCCAGATTCTGTTCTCAGTAACTCTCCAATAGATCTGGAATAATTCTCCTGAAGACAACTAAATCATCCCATATTGATACTGGTGTAACATTAGAATTCAATCCTTTGTTTCTTCTTATCTTTATTTTTAAGAAAAGACCAGAAGATGAGAAAATAAGAACATACCAGAAAAGAACTGAAATGTTAGTCAAATTGTTAAACGAGCAAAAAGGTTTTTAATAGTTCCCTCCGAAATAATGTCAACACTGCATTTTTGTTAGTCTTCTCACCTTTCATCTAAAATCATGTTTCACGTCTTTTCAAAAAATCTGTTAATGTTCTCCGTTGGTGAGTGTCTTACCACTTCCTTTTACCTATCATACTTATTTGACAACAGTATCTGAGAACCTCACTACCTTTTATGTACTTATCTTCTCAACACACCTGTGATGTACGGAAGTAGTATTTGCCCCATTCTACAGATGGAAAACTTCAGCAGAAAGATTAAACAACTTGTACATGGGGTCACACATGACGTTCATTGTGGAACAGGAAACTGAACCTGTATTTCCCAAACACCAAATGAGGGCCCTAGCCAAGAAACTGTTCTTCCTCATTGCCAGGGGATGGACTCAATAACTTAATACAGTAAACTTCCGATAATCCGGCACCTTTAGGACCCATCGGGTGCCGGATTGTCAGATATGCCAGACTATCAGAAGGGGGGGCTATGAGGGGTCTGGGGGGGGGGATGTCCCAGGCGTCCCCGATTCAGCCGCTGCTTGTCAGTTTCAGCAGCGGCTGAATCGGGGATGCCTGCGACAGAGCAGCAGGGGTGCTGCTGGGTTGGACCGGTAGCGCTGCCCCTCGGCGCTGCGAGACCAACCCGGCAGCACCCCAGGGGCTCTGTCCCAGGCATCCCTGAGTCACCTGCTGCTGAAACTGATCAGCGGCTGACTCCGGGAAGCCCAGGGCAGAGTTGCTCTGCTCCGGGCTTCCCAGAATCAGCTGCTGGTCAGTTTCAGCAGCAGCTGAATTGGGGCACCTGGGGCAGACCAGTGTGGGTGCTGCTGGGTTGGTCCTGTAGCGCTGCCCTTCGGCACTGCGGGACCAACCCGGCAGCATTCCAGCTGCTCTGCTCCAGGCATCCCCAAGAGCAGCTGGGGTGCTACCTGGTCCCGCAGCCCCAAGGGGCAGCGCTACGGGACCAACCCAGCAGCACCCCAGCTGCTCTGCTCCCAGCTTCCCCAATTCAGCTGCTGAATCAGGGAAGCCGGGCGCAGAGCAGTTCCAATTGTCCTGCTCTGGCCGTTCTTGACTGGTGTGGGGAGGTGTAGCCCCAGTCAGCCCCTTTAACCTATCTGGCTGCCTGCTGCTTAGCTTGGCAGCCTGCAGGAGAGCCCCAGGACCCAGGCTGAGAGTGTGCTGCCTCCTCCTGCAGCCAAGCCTTCTTACTGGAATGGAGCACCTGGGTGCACTGGTTTACTTTCATCTCTGATGGAAAGCATTAATGGCACTAACATAGCACTAACATAGCACCCCTGCTCATCTTCCCAAGGGGTCTGGGCACCCTGAATGGCCTATCTCCCGAAGGAATAACAGCAGTGAGGAGGAAGCAGAGAACTGGAAAAGACATAGAGAGAATCAGGGCATACAAACAGCCATGGCAGGGAGAAGGGGGGAGACCCTGGTGTGCATGTGGGGTGGGGGGGGGAGGTGCAGTCTGTAGCATGCCAGGAAGTACCTGAAATGGAAGGGGATGGCAAGGTGGAACACATTTGGCTAAATGTGATGAGAGTACTGAGGAAATGGGCAGTGCCCACAAAAGCTCATGATACTATATTATAGTTTTGTTAGTCTCTGAGGTGCTACAGTTAATTTCTGCTTTACTCTATATCAGAATAGGAAATTTCTTTAAAACTCCTAGTGATGAAGCAACTTTCTCCTCTTACCTCTCTAGCTTGTACTACTTAATGTCTGAAAAATAAAACACCCTGAATTATTTTCCTCCATGTGTATGCATACTCTGCCTGTTCATGCCAGGAATGCATTCCTAGGAACTCCACCTCTTTTACAGGGGGTTATGCAACAAAGAGTATAGCAGAGTTAACCTTTTATAACCTGATAATCTGAAGCGGTCAGATCTCAATTTAGGGTAGTCAGTGTGTAGATGACTGCATGATTAACTGATACGCCTGCACTTATTGGTTAATTCTGTCAACTATACGCATTCCCCACCCCGCTGGCTCTGTATGGGTATGTCTACACTGCCACCCTAGTTCGAACTAGGGAGGCTAATGCAGGCATTCGAACTTGCAAATGAAGCCTGGGATTTAAATATCCCGGCATGGACTAGGTAGTTTGAATTAAAGCTCCTAATTCTAACTACCCTTAAACCTCCTTGCAGGGAGGTTAAACCTTCCTTTGCAAGTTTGAATGCCTACATTAGCCATCCTAGTTCGAACTAGGGTGGCAGTGTAGACATACCCTATCAGAGGCAGCACGGGGGTGGGGGAGAAGGGAGCCAGTGCCCATTGGGAGCCAGCTTAAAAGCCAGTTCTCCCAACTCCGGCTCCCTCTCACACTGCTGCCTCTTTCAGAGCTCCCCACTGACTTGAGCTGCTCTGGCATCCCACGGAGCAGCCTCTGTCTACGAGGAGCTCAGACACTCTGCAGACAGGATTGGCAGACGGAAGCTAGTCTATGCAGGGAGCTGGATTTTAAATTGGTTCCCCTCATGGATTAGCTCCACCTGCCACCCTGCGCTGCTGCCTCTGATAGAGAGACTGCAGCACAGGGGCTCTCAGAGAGTGGGGCCAGGAGCACACTGGCTCCCAGCCTCGTCCCCATGGATTATCAAATAGTCATGTAACTGATAGTATTTTGTACGGTTACACGACTATTCAATTACACACTATCTAGCATCCTTACTCAAAGTAAGCAAGGGTGAGACCAATCGGTACTCCGGGTGCTGGAACAATTTTTCAACGGCGAGGGGGCTGTAATTCCCATGGGCCTGGACAAACGATCATTTTGAGTTATTACAGGTTGCCTGTTTAAAATTCCCCTGGGGATTTCAATTGGAGAAAGTATGCTTCATTTCTTGTGCTAAATCTTTTCTACATTCCACTTCAGGATGGTAACATTCAATGATAAGGAAGCGTTCCCTCAATATACTTCATATTTCAGTAGTTATATTTGTCAAGTGCTTCAAATCCTTCAGAAAGAATGGTGCTATATAAATAAAAGATTCTATTTCCCGATTAAGGTAATTAATGGATTAAGGTCATTAATGGATGATATAATGTTTGAGAAAGGTGCGTATTAAGGGCCAGAGTGCAGTTCTGCAAATTTTAACAACTGGGAAATCCCTCAACATGGCCATAGAAGTGGAACTTTGTAGAATAAACTATCGTCCTAGAAGGAGACTGAACACTGGCAACATCATAACAAGAGATCCACTTTAAGAATCTTTGGGATGAAACTGAAAATATCTGACTCTGTCAGCAATTGACACAAAGAGTCTAGTGACTTTCTGAAAAATCTTTGGAGAAATCTAAAGAGAAGGCCAGCATCCCCCTGACACGTCTCTGTGTGGCTTTGGAAAGAAAATCAGGAGGTGACCTGAGTCATATGAAATCAAAAGGAACTTTATATAGAAATCTAGAATGGGATTGTGGTGAACTTTTGTCCCTGAAGAACATTGTGAAAGGAAGATTTTTGCCAACAGAACCTTCATTTCTCCAACCCTATGAGCAGAAGCAATGACCACAAGGAATAAAGAAAGTCACTTCAAAGGAAAGAGAACCCTGATCTATGCTATCAAGTGCCAGCAATGCCCCTTTGCCATGTATATTGGACAAACTGGACAATCTCTACCGTCAAAGGATAAACGGACACAATCAGACATCAAGAAAGGTAACACACAAACCTGTAGGGCAAGCATGTCAAACAGATGTCTGGTGGGCCACCTGCGGTGGGCCAATCGGAGTTTTTTGTGGCACACCACTACATTTTTATAAAAGAATAAAGTGCAGCCCGCTGGCTGCTCTGAGCACGTGACCGAGTGCAGATCACAGCCGGCTGACCAGCCGCTCTGCGCACGGCACCCCACTGATTGCTCACGGCTGGCCAGCCGCTTGGTGCTCCAGCACGTGCTCATGGACGGACGAACGACTGCTCTGTATGCGGCATCAAGCGCCTGCTCATAGCCGGCTGCTCTGCTCACACGCCCCAGCGCCTGGGGGAAGAAGTGTGGTGGCAGTGGCGGCGATGGCAGCTCTGGGACCCAGGCATTAGGTTGGGGAGGCTGGGGGCCTGGCTCTGGGGGAGGTGGGAGGCATTAGGTTGGGAGGTGCTGGGAGTGCCTGGCTCTGGGGGAGCAAAGAGGGATATTTTACTAATATTTTGTTTTTTATTTATTTATTCCCAAATAAAAATCACAAAATGTATTGTATTTATTTTATATCAATAAATATGTCCTTTTTTGGCAATCACACGAATAATTATATGTTTATGCAAAATCTCAAATGTTCACAGAAGCCTGTTCTATTTGATTAACCACTGTCTATACTTGTTTTTATTTCAACAAAAGTTATGTATCATAAAAAATTTAAAAGTACCTTAAATTTATATTTCAATTAAAATATATGAGCAAATAACAATTTTACACATCAAATTATTGTATTATAGTCAAACAAGGCCTAGAAAAATATTTAAAAATGTACCTAAAACATAATCTATAATAATAAATAATTATGATTTTCTGATAGAAGTACATTTTCTTTGATGGCCCTGAAAGCTCTCAGTTTTTGTTTGTGCAGCCCTCAGTAGGCTTCGAGTTTGACATGCTGGCTGTACGGGAACACTTCGACCTCCCTGGACTTTCAGTAATGGATTTAAAAGTAGCCCACTCATAATATTAGGAGAAATGCCAGTTGAGGTTGCTGGCTGTGCTGTGCTGTATTCCTCCTAGGTAAGAAACTGAGATCAGGCTTTGACTACATGTGTCTTGGTGAGGGATGTAAGCAACTAGTTGACTATCCAATAAGAATAAGCCAGTTCCCCCAGCACTGTCTCTGTGGGGGCAGAGGCACAAGGGGAAGACAGCGTGAGTGGGGACTGAAGCAGGGAGTCCAGGGGGCTCTTGCTACATTTCAAAGGCTGAAGTGCCACAGTGGGAACATGGGGCAAACGGGGACTGCTTGAGACCCCGCTCGCTCCGTGCTCCCTACGGTGCCCACCTTTTGCTGCCTCTACGAGATGCAGTGGGGGGAGGGAACTGAAAGGAGCCATGGTGGGGGAGCCAGCTTACAAGCTCGTCCCCCCCAGCACCATCTCTGGGGTGCCATCAGCAACCTGTCCCGCCGTTGCTTAAATCAGAAGCATGGGGGGAGGATTGGGGTGGCTGCTATGAAGCAACCCCTGGCCACAGGGACACTACTCAAAGAAGAAGAACTAGATTTACAGGGACAGATTTCTAAAATATAGTAGGCCACACATACCTCTAAAGATATAAAAAAAGTCAAATTATTTGTTCAAAGAACCAAAGTCACAATATACTCACTCAATGCCCCAGTAAGAGAGATCAGATCATACATACACACATAATAAAGCCTAAAGAAGGGGGTCACCGCTCCAGCAACGTGCTTTTAAAGAGACTCAATAAAACGCCCACTCGGTCTGCTGAACAATCTCATGTAAACAAATTGATGCATGATCAGGGGAAAGGTTCTCATGTCTTTTAGGGTATGTCTGCACTAGCCCCCTAGTCTGAACTAAGGAGGCTAATGTAGGCATTCGAACTTGCAAATGAAGCCTGGGATTTAAATATCCCAGGCTTCATTTGCATGTTCCCAGGCGAGCACCAGTTTTAAATGCCCCATAGTCCAAACTGACTGCCCGCGGCTACAGTTCAAATTAACTCCTCCTGCAATGAGGTGTAACTGTTAATCCGAACTAAGGATTTAGTTCGGATTAACTTCTGACTGCCGCGTGTAGCCGCGGGCAGTCAGTTTGGACTATGGGGCATTTAAAACTGGTGCCCGCCTGGGAACATGCAAATGAAGCCCGGGATATTTAAATCCCAGGCTTCATTTGCAAGTTCGAATGCCTACGTTAGCCTCCCTAGTTCAGACTAGGGGGCTAGTATAGACATACCCTTAGTGACACAGGGATCAATTCTGCTTTCATTGACTGCATTCAGGATTAAGCCCTCAGGTATTTCTGGTATTATTAATAAAACTTCAACTGTCTTCCTGATAACCACAGCAAAAGAACAGCTCCTGGCATGTCAAGAGTGGCAAGCTGATTTAAATGGGAGACCAGGAAAGCTGGGAATGCATACCAACAGCTGAAATGGAGCACAGAGAAAGTACTGCACCAATGCTACTCAGTATAAATCCACAACTTTTGAACTTGGGTAGCTGGGGCAAATGTCAACCTGGTCTCAACAATATGTGAATTGTACTAAACCCTGAAAAAAATCTTTAAAGTCTCATCAAAGAAAGTCTACATTGCGTATGCCTGCACGAAGAAAATGAATATTACCTTTAATTGAATAAAAGCCTTGATGTAAGTCATGCAGCTAACAGGTTATGAATAACTACATTTGTTTCAATCACTAAACACAACACCTCCTCCGCGGCAATACTGAGCTAATGGTATAGTTCTTTTTGCATTATAAGATTATTTTCCAGTTGCACTGCATAGGCTTTAAAAAAACCGCCTGAACCAGCCAAAATACTTAGCAGGAAGACTCACAAATGAAATGAAAGAGATCTTTCTTTGAACTATTTTCCTGACTTCTTTGACTCAAATGTCTTAGAATTACGGAGCTTCAAAAGGTCCCTTTTCTGTGAACAACTCTACTACATATAATTATCTTGCTAAACAATATTTGAAAATAATTAAGTGGACATCAGTAGGGTATGAATAGAACAGCGCGGTCAGCGCATGCTCAGGGTGCCGAACTGCGCGGCTGGTGAGCGGGGCTCGCCGCGGTTTGGCAAGCCCTGGATATGTGGACAGAGTTGACAACAGGATTTGTTGCAGGGACTGGTTCCTTGATTCCTTGAGCACATAGTTGGTGTTGAGTATGTATTTCAGGTTGGGGAGGGGGAGGGAGGGCTCTCTGGAAGCGAGGACCGGCTTGCCGAACAAAGGATCATCATCTAGGATAGGTTGTAGATTCCTGATGATGTACTGGAGAGGTTTTAGCTGGGGGCTGTAGGTAATGGCCAGAGGTGTTCTGTTACTTTCTTTGCTGGGGTTTATGACTTCTGGCCGCTGATCAGAATCTGTTCCTTCAGCTTGGGGCATGGCCCCAAGAGTCCCATTTCTCCCTCCCCACTCCAGCGGAGTTTTCCTTCTGGTTCTCCCCCTTTGCGCCAAGGAGAGGGGTTGGAGGTTTGCGTTCTCCTGCAGCCAACCCAGCAGATAGCTCTGGCTCCAATCCTGAGTTTTTACTGGTCAGCCCTTAACTGAATTAGGGTTCCCTCCATTTATTCTTCCTAGGCCTGGCATTGGAGGCAGTTAAAACAGGGTGGGGCTAACTGGGCAAAAAGCCTTGTTTAGCTCCTGCACTGCCAGGCCCTCCTCTCACTCCCTCGCACTCTACTTATTTTCTTATCTGTGCAGTCAACATATTTGTTTGTTAAAACTGTAGAAAAAAAACGCTAATTTACTTTCCCCCATTGTACTGACCATTTGCATTTTTTGCACCGCATTTAGATTGAACAATACATACGAACACAAATGTTATTCTCTCTTTCTGGGTCTGACATATTAGCACTAATGCTGCTGCCAAGAAATAGTTCTTTGGATCTAAATACTTTTATGCATTTTTTTTAATTATGGAAAACTGATATCTCTTCTTTACATCGCCTGATTTCTTGAAGAGCTTTATATAAATGTCCTTTTAGTAGATTAAGAAACAAATTATTAAGCTGAACCCAAAAAACAACATGAGTAGAAACAAAAAGCCAAGCACAGAAAAGCCATGTGATAGTGCTCTTCCTGTAACTGTGAGTAGACAGCTGGAAGCAGTGCATTCTTTGACCTGGAGACTGATAGTATGTAGATTCCTTTGTAAATTAACAAGGATAAGGGCTACAGAGTACATTATCTTAAGAAAAATGATTTAATATAGCAAGCCCACAATCTATAAATTAGAGGTCAAAAGTCTTGTATTTGTATCTACTGCAAAAAGAAATAAAGCAACCATAAGGAAGCCAACTTCCATGTCAACAATTTCTCCCCTAAAAAGTATACAATTCGGTGCATACTGTGACGGGACGCGCCCGCCCGACACGGAGGAGCAACCCTGGCAAGCCCTGCTTAGCCAGCGGCCGCGGGAAAGCCGGCGGTGTCCGGGCTGCTCAGCCGCTGCCCAGCTGGCGCCGGCTGATGACGTCACGCCCGGCGTCCGTGAGAGGCAGCCGGGACGCCCGGACAGTTGCCGCGGCAATGCGGGGCCGGGCCGACGCCGGGGGCGGGGCTTCCGGAGAGCGGCCAGGGTCGCCGACCTGGCACGACTATAAGAAGGCTCCAGCACCAGAACAGAGGGGGAAGAGGCAGGAGTAAGGAGCGGTGGAACCCCCCCCCCCCCACCTGCCTGCAGGCGCTCACTCTCCAGAACACCAGACACGCAGTAAATGACGCGACACCCTACGGTGGACGGGGGATCACGGCGAGAGGGGCGAAGAAGGAAGTGGCCCAGGGCGGAGCCCGGAGTTGGCTGGTGAGCTGGCGAGCTACGGTCTTGAACCCCGTCAGCCGGACCGGATCTCGTGAGATCCGAGTCCTTAGGGCCCTGGGCTGGGGCCCATGAGAGGGGGTGGGCCCGGGCCCCCCTTCCCTGTCCTTCCCCCAGAAGGGCCGGAATAGATAAAAAAGGGAGCGTTCCGGGGAGAAAACCTTGGAGGCGTTGTCACGCCGGTACGGACGGCCGCTTGGAGCATCAAAAGATGGTGGAGAACGTGGGTATGAACTGACGTAAGGGGCTGGACACGCGTAACGTAGGACGTAAAAGAAAAAAAAACACAGAAAGGGGGAGGGGAAGGACCAAGGCGAATTAACCGTGGAGGTTTTTTTTTTTTTTTTTTGGTGGTGGTGTTGGAAGGAGGGAATTTTGCCCAAGAGGCTTAAACCCCAGTACGACACCCCGAGATTGATCCCGCTCAGTTTATGGAGTGGGTGAAGGAGAGTCAGCGGCAGAACCAACAACAACAGACAGCATTAATACAACAGCTAGCAGCACAGCAGCAAGAACAACAGAAACAACCAATCAAGGAAGTCGCCGAACAGATGAAGGCGCAGCAAGAGCAATGGATACGTCAGTACCCACCTGTGGTACTACCGCCTGTAAGCCTGAGCGGACCGGAGGAGGAGGAGTCGTCGGAAGACGGAGAACTACCCCGACTCCTCATCCGTCTAACCAAGATGGGACCCGCAGTCGATCCTGAGGCGTATCTAGCCACCTTTGAATCGGTGGCAACGGTGGCCCAGTGGCCGGAAACCCATTGGGCCACACTATTGGCCCTGTATTTGACGGGCGAGGCCCAGAGAGCTTACCGGAGCTTAAGCGACCGACAGGCCCTTCACTATTACAAACTAAAAGAGGCCATACTCGACCAGATGGGAATTACCCCAGAGACCTATCGACAGAAGTTCCGGGGAGAGCCCTACAGTCCCGACACTCGCCCGAGAGTCATTGCACAGAGGCTGAAGGAAGCCGCCTGGCGCTGGCTAGAGCCTGAGCAGCGTACGGGGCTTCAAGTGGCGGAGCAAATTGTCCTCGAACAGTTCATTAATATCCTGCCAGCAGGCAGCCAACGCTGGGTCCGACGTCACTACCCCTTCACCCTTACCGAAGCCATGGAATTAATGAGCGACTATGAGGCCGCCGAGCGGGGAGACGGGCAGGAGCGTGGAAGAACCCCCCCCCCCACACACACACACATCCACGCCCGGACCCAGAAAAGGGGTTCCGGGGGAAGGAGAGGCCTGAAGAGGAGCCGCGGTGCAAGCCACTGACACCGGCCTGGTCAGGCGCCCCGCGGGAAACGCCCCAGGGCCCACACGGACAGCAAGGGAGCTCCCTGCGGGAAGATAGCAAGGGGGCATCTACCCGAGGGGCCTGTTTTCGCTGTGGCCAAGAGGGCCATTTTGTCAAAGACTGCTCCTACATGGATTGCTCTTATGCACAGGCGCTAACGGGAATAGGGACGACCCAGAGTGACGAAGAAGGTAAGATCCTGAGGACAGTAAAAATAGGGGACAGGACGGTGATGGCTCTGGTTGACTCGGGGTGTAGTCAGATCTGGTGCCAGGGGAGGGTCCCCGTGGTGCGCCAGTTTGGGTGCAGTGGGTCCACGGGGACATGCACCAATACACTACGACCTGGGTACAGATTACAGACGCAACCCGCCAAGATTGGTGCTATGTCGTAGTCGCCCCCAAACTTGTGTACCCGGTCCTCCTGGGACAAGATTGGGCGGGCTTCCATAAGGCACTGAATACGTGGGGGGAAGAGGAGACCTCCGGAGGGGCAGAAAGCATGGTGGGGCTCCAACGAGATGGTGACCAGGACGCGGGGACCGGAGGGGCCCAGGTGTTAGAACTCTTTGACGGAGACTTCCTCCAGGAACAACGAGAGGACCCCTCCCTATGGCACGCTTGGACCTCGGCCCGAGAACCATCGGAAGAGGGGGCGCCCTGGACCGGAAGTCCGACCAGCCCACACTTTGAGGTATGTGCCGACCGGTTGTACCGAGTGGAGGAAGGCAGGGAGGGGCTACCGGGAGTGAGGCAGTTGCTAGTACCAAGACGGTACCGGTCGCGGCTTATGGAGCTCGCCCACGCCGGCAAGACACCTAGGGTCCGAAAAAACGATACAGCGCCTGGTGCGCCGGTTTTATTGGCCCGGAGTATTCCGAGAGATGCAGGAGTTTTGTGCCTCATGCCCCGAATGCCAGAAAGTGGGGCCCCGAGGGGTACCCAAGGCGCCCCTCGTGCCCCTACCAGTGGTGGGGATACCCTTCTCACGGATAGCCATGGACATAGTGGGGCCACTTGAGAAGTCTCGCACGGGCTACCAGTACATCTTAGTGCTGTTGGACTATGCGACGCGATACCCAGAGGCGGTACCTCTCCGTAATGTACACGTGGCAACGTTGGCCGCCGAGCTGATGAAGATTTTTTCCCGTGTTGGGCTACCTGAGGAAATCCTAACGGACCAGGGGACTAACTTTACCTCGAAATTAATGAACGAGTTGTGTAAACTGTTAAGTATTGGGCGGTTGAAACAGCAGTCTACCACCCACAGATGGACGGGTTGGTAGAGCGTTTCAACAGGATCTTGAAAGAAATGTTACGGAAATTTGTGGAGCAGGAGTCAAGGGACTGGGACACTCTGTTGCCCGCCCTGTTGTTCGCGGTGCAGGAGGTCCCACAAGCTTCCACAGAGTTTTCTCCCTTCGAGTTAGTGTTTGGGAGACACCCCCGAGTGATACTAGACATTATACAGGAAAACTGGGAGGAACAAGGGACCCGAGTAAAAGGGTTCGTGCAGTACATACTAGGACTACGGGAGCAATTGCACAGGCTGGGGGAGTTCGCAAAGGCTAACCCGGAACACGCTCAGGAGGCACAGACCCGATACTATAACCGGGGGGTCCTGGTTGAGGGTTTTTGAACCAGGACAGCTAGTGTTGGTGCTACTCCCCACCCCGGGCTCGAAATTGGTGGCAAGGGCCCTTTGAAGTTCTGGAAAGAGTGGGGGAGGTGGATTATAAGGTAAAGCTGTCCGGCAGGCAAAGAGATACCCGGGTATATCATGTAAATTTCTTAAAAGCCTGAAGCAACGGGAGGCCCTCCTGGTTAGCCCCATACCCCCCGACCGGGAATTGGGCCCAGGGGAGGGGCCAGAACCCCTCCCCCCGCGGCTTCCAAATAGGAGACGAGCTCACCGAAAGCCAACGAGAGGGCCTCAAGACGCTACTCCATACCTTCGCGGATGTCTTAACGGAAAAACCGGGGCGGATGTCCCTTATCCACCACCACATTGAAACGGAGCCCCAGAAGAAAATACATGACCAGGTACGGCCCGTGCCCCGGCGGATGTGGGAGACAGTACGGGAAGAATTACAGAAAATGCTCCCATGGGGGGTGGTAGAGGAGTCCTTCAGTGAATGGAACAGCCCTATAGTGCTCGTCCCAAAGCCAGACGGGTCCACATGTTTTTGCATTGACTTCCGCAAGGTTAACGCTCTTTCGCGGTTCGATGCCTACCCCATGCCACGGGTGGACGAGCTGTTAGACCGGCTGGGGGGAGCCCAGTACCTATCTACCCTAGATCTCACCCGCAGGTATTGGCAGATCCCCCTATCACCGACCTCCCAGGAGAAAACGGCCTTTTCTACCCCTTTTGGTTTGTACCACTTTACCCGGATGCCATTCGGCCTCCACAGGGCCGCTGCCACATTTCAACACCTCATGGATCGGGTACTAAGGGAACAAGGCCAGTGGGCGGCCGCCTATATTGATGATATAGTCGTATACAGCTAAACCTGGGAAGAACACTTACAACACGTAGAAGCCGTCCTCCGAGCTCTTCGAGAGGCCGGACTTACCGCGACCCCCCGAAAGTGTCGGTTTGGGGAGAAGGAGGTAGCGTACTTGGGTTACATCGTGGGCCGGGGGCGATTACGCCCACTGGTGGAAAAAGTGGAGGCCCTCCGGAACTATCGTACACCGACAACCAAAAAACAGATACGCCAGTTTCTGGGCTTGGCGGGGTATTACCACCAATTTGTACCAAACTTTGCAACTATAGCCGCACCTCTAACGGACCTGACCCGAACCACGATGCCCCAAAAAGTGTGTTGGACGCCGGAATGCGAGAAGTCGTTCCAAGTGTTGAAGGAAAGTCTTAGCCAGGCTCCCGTGTTAGCCCAACCTGATTTTAACCGTACTTTCACTGTCCAAACAGATGCCTCGGAGACGGGGATCGGAGCAGTACTGTCCAAGGGAGATGAAGAAGAAGAGCACCCGGTCGTTTACATCAGCTGGAAATTATTTTCCCACGAACGCCGATATTCGACCATCGAGAAGAAGGCGCTAGCCGTAAAATGGGCGCTAGATATGTTAAGGTATTACCCCCTAGGGGACAAGTTCCGCGTAATCACCGACCACGCCCCCCTGCGTTGGCTACAAACCATGAAGGACTCTAACGCCCGGGTGATGCGATGGTATCTGGCCCTGCAGCCATACGCTTTCGAGTGGCCCACCGACCCAACTCACAACATCAAAACGCGGACTTCTTCTCACGGCAGTATGAGAACGAACGAGGGGAAGAGGGAAGTAAGTTAAAAGGGGGGATGTGTGACGGGACGCACCCGCCCAACACGGGGGAGCAACCCTGGCAAGCCCTGCTTAGCCGGCAGCCGCGGGAAAGCCGGCGGTGTCCGGGCTGCTCAGCTGCTGCCCAGCTGGCGCCAGCTGATGACGTCATGCCCGGCGGCCGCGAGAGGCACCCGGGATGCCCGGGTGGTTGCCACGGCAATGCGGGGCTGGGCCGACGCCGGGGGCGGGGCTTCCGGAGAGCGGCCAGGGTCGCCTACCCGGAGCGACTATAAGAAGGCGCCAGCACCAGAACAGAGGGGGAAGAGGCAGGAGTAAGGAGCGGTGGAAACCCCCCCACACACACCTGCCTGCAGGCGTTCGCTCGCCAGAACCCCAGACACGCAGTAAGTGACGCGACACCCTACGGTGGACGGGGGATCACGGCGAGAGGGGCGAGGAAGGAAGTGGCCCAGGGCAGAGCCCGGAGTAGGCTGGTGCGCTGGCGAGTTACGGTCTTGAACCCCGTCAGCCGGACCGGATCTCGTGGGATCCGAGTCCTTAGGGCCCTAGGCTGGGGCCCGTGAGAGGGGATGGGCCCGGGCCCCCCTTCTCCGTCCTTCCCCCAGAAGGGCCGGAATAGATAAAAAGGGAGCGTTCCGGGGAGAAAACCTCGCAGGCGTTGTCACGCCGGTACGGACGGCCGCTTGGAGCGTCACACATACCAAAGAGACATAAGACCTCAATCACCAAGTTCAACCATAAATACATGACCAACTCCACTGAAGGCAATACATAACTGTGAACCCAAGAGTTTTAAAATGTGTTAATCACTATCTCTAGCCATATACTTGATCCTAGCATATAGATAACTAGTCCCATAAAGTTTGTTTACAGCCACCAGTCCTGGCTCTCAGTGTTCTGTGCTGTTATTTAGCTCTAATTTACTCCTAAATGTCTTGCTAAGAGCCCAGGAAGCAGTGGAAATGTTGGTAATGCTGCTAGACCAGTGTTTCTTAAACTTTTTGAGACCACGGAACACCAAACAATATTTTTTTATGCGGAACACCTATGAAAATTTTCTTCAAAAAAAATAGCTTGTTTGACAAAAAAAGATAAAAACAAAGAAGAGACCGCAGCACACTTGCGAGTTGTTCACAGAACACTAGTGTTCCGCGAAACATAGTTTAAGAAACACTGTGCTAGACAATACTGACCTCCCGTGGTTTGGAAAATTCTCTGGTTTGGCACCAGTCAGGTCCCAGGAGTGCCGACTAGAGTGGTTCAATTTATACTGGTAAATGGCTTTCACCTGAATTAGAAATCAGAATTCTTATGATTATAAATACATACATAAATGCTTTTTTTTAATTCTAGAATGCACTCAGACTTACGTCACATTTTCAAGATTTCCTCCATAATCTTAAGGACCAGAAACTTACTTAAAAAGAGAAAGAGAGGTTACCATATGATCACTTGTTTCTAGGAGCCAGGTCTTAAAGTAAAACACCTAACACCATGAGACTAGCAATAAAATGGCAGGAGTTGTAAACAATATGCAAAAGACCAAATACATTACTCAATTGTGAATGAAAGGAGAGATGGTATTTGATATTGGAAGGGGAGATAGCTCATCAGTGATGAGCAACCTAGGATAGCAAGAGGACCACATGAGTGATCCTTCATCTCAGTGGGCCACAAGATTGTCGTAACCAAGACAGTTTCCCAGATAGTGTAATTTTGCTAACTGTGCTTGTGTAGCTAGAATTTGTGGTTGTGCCAAATGAACTATAGAAGGACTTTGATTGACTGGAGAGGGAGTACATTGCTCTCACAGGCAATGCTGTGTGCAATCAGTATGTACCTCACTTCGGTGCCCTTACTTTAGGTGTGTGTCACTTTAGTAAAATCGGAAGACAGAAAAAAACGATGTGGATGGAAACCAGCAGAATCTGGCAACCCTGAGTGGGCAAGAGTAAACAAAATGTCTCACGGGCCAGACATAGCACCCTGATGGGCTTCAAGTAATCAGCAGACCACAGGTAGTATGTGCTATTGTGAAGAGAAGGAAGGTATCCATGAGAAAAACTCTGTATTAATATTGGTTCACTTCATGAACAAGGATGAAGGGAGGAGTTTGATGGAAATAATGAAATTATTTTAAGTTACATGAGGGAACCAAACTGCTTTACAACTATCTATAAATAGAACCACTGGAAACATAGCCAGTTCCCACACCTAGAGCGATAGTCAAAATACAGTAGAATAGGGAGGGAAAGTTAATCTACAGGCAATAGTGCAAACTAGAGGTATAAACTCCCATTTAATTAGTTAACCAGTTAAACATTATGTTTAACTGGTTAACTGATTAAAGAGGGGCTGTGCTGGAGCAGCCAACCTGCCTGCGGCACCCCATCTGGGCTGGGCACACCATGAATTGGAGCAGCCCCTGCCAGTGGTGGGTCCCCCAGCGCTAGAGACATTCCCCTGCCTGCAGCGGGTGTGAAGCTGCTCTAGCCCTCACCAGTTAACCAGAACCAGTAAGCCTCATCTGATAAGGGTGAAGCTTACAGATAACCAACCACATCCCTAGTGCAAACCTCTAATTTTAGGTATATTTTTCTACAAAACAATGAGTGAAATATTCCATGTAGCATTTTTATTCTTCCGCAATTCAAGTGTACTGCATGCAGACTTCCTCTAGCTGAATGCACTTTTCTTTTCCATGTGCAATTTAAATTGCCAAGATTAAATAGAGAAAAATATTATATGTATCCATGGATATCTAAATTTAGAAATACAAAGAGCTCTGCTGCAGCCGAAAGAAAGCTGGTCGGACATCAGTACTTGCTGAGAATCATTAAGAAGGAGCTATTAAGATCTAGCAGCACTAGGGCAAGTACACATGCAGTGAGGAAAAAAGGTCATTTACTCTCTACATTTAAAATGAACTGGAAATGGTCAATGTCAGCATGCTGGCAGCAATAGTAAGACACAGAATAAATTAGTAAATAGATTGGAAGGTCTATGGAAAGAAAAAGTAGGGGCTTGTACTTGCAACTCCTGCCCAGTGTTCCCTGTAAGCTGTGTCTTTGTGTGGCCTCTCAGGAGAGATTCAAATGGGCTCAGGTAACTAGTAGATTGCTCACAGCTAGGTTTTGTTTCTGCACGTGGATAGAAAAAATCCATACATGGATGGAAAAGATTAGAGGGAACACTTCTCCTAGCACCAATTTAATTAAATAAGGACAACCCCCTAACATAGCCTCAATAACACCAGTGTAAAGGTGTTTGAATTCATATAGTGTGCCAGCCAGCTCAGAAGGGCTTCAGTGCAGAAAGCACCCTTCAGTACATAAAGCAGACATTGCTCTGATGTCCTGCTGAGCCAGGCAGGCCTTGGAGAAGCCAGTTACCAGTCCTCTCTCTGAGGAAAGCCACGATGCCCTTAAAGGCTTTCCACAGATTTTTCAGGTTTCATTCCACAAGCATAATTGCTGAGACTGGCATGACAATAGCTCTAAAGCAGGGTGGGCAATAATTTTTTTTCCAGGGGCCACTTTGGACATTTTTCAAGTGGCCCCGGGCTGCACAGGAAGGGGTGGGACATCAAGCAGCAGGGGTGGGGCCAACATACTTCCACATTCTCCGCCCCCAGACAATGATTGGTCTGGGGGTGAGGGAGTGCCTTTCCCCCTCCCCCGCCCCACATTCCGCCTAGGTGCCTATGCCCATGGCATGGAAGGAGACTTCCCGCGCTCCCCTGCCCGTAGGATCTGGCCCGCAGAGGCCCTTTTGCCCACCCCTGCTCTAAAGCATGCAAACAGTTATCCACTGTTCTTTCCGTATAAGCATGGCTACTGGACAGAATATGGCCAGATATTTTAGAAAACTTACTAGAGGACCTGTTCACACCAGGATCTGCAGGAACAAACAATATATTATTCGGCTGGATATAGTAATACCTTTTCTTACTAGTGCTATCACCAAAAAGGAAAGAAAATCCAATATCTAAATTATACTTAGAACACACTAGGACAGTGTTTCTTAAACTATGTTCCGTGGAACACTAGTGTTCCGTGAACAACTCGCAGGTGTGCCTCTTCTTTGTTTTTGTTACTTCTTTGGTTTTGCCTTTTTTTTGTCTGACAACAATTTTGTTTGAAGAAAATGTTCATAGGAGTTCTGCATAAAAAAATATTATTGTTTGGTGTTCCGTGGTCTCAAAAAGTTTAAGAAACACTGCACTAGGAGCAGGAGGAAGAATACAGACCAAAGTCCTCCCAAGTTCTTATTTATAACTTGATGCCTTTCTTTCTTAGGTAAAAATCTCCCTTATAATGCTCAAGATGAAAAACACACATGAGCACCCCACTGGCTCTACAACAGTGAACAAAGATGAGCAGGCAATTTAGAATACCAGCCCCCACAGAGTCTAAATTGCGATATCAGGTGGCTCGCACATTATCAACCAACCAAACAATGAAGGTGCTTGATGTCCGTGTAGAATATGGTGCTAGCACTCTTCCTTTCCTAATGCAAACTGATGGGTTTTATGAGCCTCTTTTAACTAATTAGTCTTTAAGGTGTTACTAGTCTATTTGTTGTTTTTCCTGTTACAGACTGGCTCGGCTAACCCTTTGAAACTTATCTACCCTCTTTCCTCCTCCTGCCCCCCCCCCCCGCTCCCTTATTTTTTCTTGGTTCTGGACGTCCAACACTCCGGTCATCTGAAGAAGAAGTGGCCAGTGCCCACAAAAGCTCATACCATCTACATGTTTTGTTACTCTTTAAAATGCTACCAGACTATTTGTTGTTTCTAAAGCCCCCACATAGGTAAAAGTTAAATACGCCCAAGCAGCAGCATCGAGCATTTCAGGTCTTCCACAGAAGGATTAAATGAGGATGAAGATACTACAGAGCAACAAGGCAGAGAAATTAAGAACCCATCTGTAAGCGAAAGGCTGACAGGTAAGCTAACTGGTGCAATTGCTGCATGAACTTTCCCTTCCCAAAACAAAATGGTGATGCAACTAAACCAATGAGACTTGGGCAGTGAAAACTCCCATTCTTCGGGATTTCAGTTCCACTTCTAAAGGAAGTGGTTGCAAGCAAAAGGATGACAGGATGAACTGCAGGTAGCCAAGAACTTTCTTCAATCGAGAAGTTTTTTGGTAATGAGTGGCACTGAAAGAACTTTCCACGGAGAGCACATATTCTGTGGGTATAAATAAAAGTAATGAAAGGTTCTTGTTTTCAAATATTTTTTAAAGATAAACACAAATGACCTACCTCATTCTTCTAACTATAAAACAAATCATTCATCATTTCAAATTTAAGTTCATTTTCCACTTCAGTTTTGTGAAAGCTTATGAATGTAATAACAGTCCACCAACAAAATATTTATGCTTGCTTGAGAATGTATTGCTTCTGCATAACTATAGCCCAGTGAACAGATAAGAAAGGTACCCAAGAGGAAAGGCAGAACAACAGTATGCAGAGTGATTGTGGAGTAGAAAGTCAGACTAGGAAATAGTTTAATAAATATAATGTCCATGTTGGAAAAGGGATGTCAGAATTAAGGGATGGGGGAAATGCACTTTAATTAGCCTAGAAAGTTGCAGGGCTCCTTCATGAGCTCCCAGCATTCATTGTTGGCACAAATCCATTACGGGTATGATTCCTTAAAAGTGCTTTGAATAGTTATTAGTGTGCCTTGTGAAACATTAGGGCACTGGGCCATAATTCCACAGTTGTGCTGTGCAATTTATAAAACGTTGCATTATTTTAGAAAAATTATTGACATGATATCTGAAGGAAGAATTGCCATCTTGCTGGAGAAAGTGAAAATGTGTTCCTCATTTCTTCGATCAGATCTAGTAATGATATGAAATCCCGTTTAATCAATTAACTGGTTGAATGTTACGTTTAGCTAGTTAACCGCTAAACAGGGATCCCATGGACCATCAGAGAAGCTCCAAGTCCATGTGCGCCTCCCTTCAGCTCCCGCTGGCCAGGAACTTGAGGGCACAGGCAGTGCACACTCCACTAAGTCATCCGGCCATATCACAGCAGCTCACAAGAGCAGCATGGGGCCAGGGAAAGGGTGTTGTCCGCCACAGCCCCGATGTACCACCAACCAGGAGCTACCTAAGGGAAGTGGCACCCAGCTGGAGCCCGCACCCTTCACCCCAGACTGCATCTCAACCCCTACCCCCAACCCTAAGCCCTCTCACACAAGCCAATCCCATCCCAGAGCCTACACCCTCACCCTGAAACCCTACCCAAAGTTAAGACCCATTCCTGCACCCTAACTCCATTCCAGACCTCACAGCTCTACTCCAAACCATCTGCCCAAGGTCTGAACCCCCTTCTACGCCTTAACTCCCTTCCAGAGCCCTCAACTCCTGCCCCAAGTCAGAACTCCCTCCCACATCCTAACTGCCTCCCAGACTCCACACTCCCACCCACAACGCAACCTCCTACCTGCTCCTACACTCCAAATGCTGGAGTCCCCTCCTGCACTCTAAACCCCACACCATCCCAGAGCCTAGGAAAAGACCTGAGCCTCTGCCCCCCTCCCTCAAGGCTGTGTGTGGCCACAATTTATTTTTTTCTCTGGGTCAATGGCTTACCCGGTCTCTGTGTCTTCCACCGCCCCTACTGCTCCCATTGGCTGGGATTCTGGCCAATGGGAGCAGTGGGGAAAGCCCCCAGGCAAGTGGTTTCCTGTGCTGCCATTCCCCCATATGGCAATGGGATTGCTTCATTCGCCAGCAAGCCAGAATCAGCCTGCGAGGCTCAGCGCCCCACCCCTGGCGTTAGCACTCCAATCTCGCGAGGGGGAGGAGGAGACTGCAAGGCTCCCCTCCCCACTGCAGTTGGAGGGAGCCCCAAGCCCGCGGCCCACCTGCAAGACGGTTGGACCACACTTTGAGAACTACTGCCCTACTTCCACACAAGGCTGCCATCATTACATGTTTAACATTAGCACATCCCTAAAAAATGATTAACAGTAGATCAAGAAAACAATAACGGAAAAAAATATGAGTGAAATAAAACAAAAGATTTAAAGCATTCCCACTCACTCCCATTAAAACCTGGCTTTGTGTTCTGAATTTCAACTTGCTAGCAACTTATCAGCCAGATTCACTCCCCTTGCTTCAGCCACTTTGCATTGGCTGGGCAGAACAATGTGACGGAACCTGGCTCTTAAAGGCCAGCAGAGAATTTCCAAGCACAGAAATTATGCAAACAGACCAGGGCACCATGATAGCCAGGCAGATGATTGCTGTGCTTCTGTCCACTAAATGCTGAACTCAAGGCAGGAGAAACTCTGGGCTGACAAAAGACTGGCTGATTACATATTACACAAAAATTCCAAATCCTTGTAGCCAAAGGGTCAAAGATCAGAGAATAAAAGCCTTAATGCCAAACCAGATATAACATTCCCCAGAGAGACAGGACCCAGGTCAGAAACATATGTTCAAAAACTGACAGACGTGGTAATTTGAAATGTGATCTGGTCTCTTTGATACAGTTCAGTAGTTTAGAAAATGGAGAAACCATATCCCATTAAAAAAAACAGGAAACCGACTGCAGCAATAAATCTAAAACTTTGGCTGCTGCTATTTCTTATCTTGGATTAGCAGTTGTTGGTGTGGAAGCGACCAGATAGCATTTTTTCCTTCTTTTTAAAACAAAAAAATTAAATTCACTCTAGAACTGCATCTTCCATTTGGAGATATAACTGACACCGTATCAGTCAGCTGTAGTCTTTGGACACATGGAGCCCTTATACCCTGCCATGGCAGGGTATATCTTGCTGTATTTCTGATGGCTCGAGGGCAAAAATGTGTCACTAAAAGTCAGTGCACTCAGGTAGATTAGTCCCAAGGAATCCAATCAGGGACTTTGACAGTACTTGCGTATTCCTTTTGTGTGATCTCTTCCCTCAAAATAACACTTATAACTCCTTTGATGCCCTCTCTGTCTATTACTATGATTGACATTTCTTAGACTGTTCTTAAAACAAACAAACTCTCAGAGGTGTAAATAACTCTCGTTTTACTTTGGTATTTGGTCCTGCCACGGGGGCAGGGGACTGGACTCGATGACCTCTCGAGGTCCCTTCCAGTCCTAGTATTTTATGATTCTATGATATTTCTTGCCCAATCTAACCAATGTCTTTGCATTTTTTATTTTTCTGCCTATGTCCTAAGAGCGCCTCTGTTCCCTGGGGCAGGCATTCTTCATGCACAGAAAACAATTTTGTAATGGATCACTTGGGGAGAGGGGGGGTGTCAATCTTGGCAGGAGAGAAACTGACAAAAATTGGCAGTCCCCAAGCAATGTATTCCATGCCTATGTTTAGAGATATATTTGATATTTCTCAGCTGGGTATTCAGGTTTTATATGAAATATTACAAAACAAAAATATAATGACTGCAGCATCCAAGAGAAAGTAAGTACTTCCAATGGTTAGACTCAACCCTGGTGCAAGCAGGTCATTTCAGTGGAATTGCAAAAACTTGCACCAATGTGGAATATCTAAAAACATCTATTTGGCACAAATTTACTCTCCTGATTGTCTATCAATGGAAGGCAAGATGGAAGGGGGCTGGCTCTGTCTCATTTAGTATCCTGTGCTCTTCACCCCTCTCCATAGGAGCTCCAAAACAACATCGCATCCCTTTGGGAAGTATGTTTCAACTCACAGAGCTCCATACAGTTTCTCCTCTTTTATGTAGATTACTTCTGCTGAGGATGCAAGAAGGCTCTTTGTTTCAATTTACTTTCTTAGATAGCCCAAACCACTGTGGAATCTGAGCACCTGTAAACAATTAATGAAGCAGAAAATAGCGACACCAAAGCTCAGGCTCTTCTCTCTTTACTTTGGGCCAGGGCATTCTTTTTATTTAAATGACACCAGTGTTTCAATTAAGGAAACTGTGTTTCATGCACAATTGTTGTGTGAACCTTTCACTCCAAGTTCCTCATTGTGAGCCTAGACTAGTTTCTAACTTCGAAAATAGTTTCTGAAAAGCATGTGATTGTTGTCCATATTTAGAGACAAAACCACATGCCAGTTTAACGCACACATTGTTTTCACAAACCGTTTCCTTGCATTGTCTTTCCTGTAGTACTGATAGTACCCCATAAAAGTTTCCAAAGTGATTGGGGATATTTCTGGAGGAAAGTTCCTATATACAAAGCAGATAATCATCATTTCAAGCCACCTCAATGCTTTTCAATTCAATTATTAAAGCCAGAGTTGCAGCTATAAAATTCCTTCATGCTTGAGGGCTAACTCTTACCAACATCAACACATCTACTGTACATTGTTTTTTGTCTGTTTTGTTTTCTTTCTGCTACCAAAAAGGGAATGCACTTCAGAAATATTATGGCCCACCAATTTCATATTTTATCAAAACTACATATTCAAATATTTTATGGAGATTAAGAGATTACAGTCCAAGTGTTTTTATTCTTTTGCATGCAACGTTCTTTCTTTCTTAATCAAAGTAAGTAGTACTACAAGGTATGATGTTAATTACTGAGGGGAAATTATACATAACCACCCCGTCCCCGTCCCCGCACGCGCGCACACACACACACACACACACACTCAAAGAAGTTGGCTTGCTTATGGTTGTTTTTACAGCCTGGAATCCATTTCAAGCTATGCTTGTTTATAAAATGTAAGCCTACAATGTTCATTTACTAAAAGCCCTGCAGAATTAAGTCTTCAGAATACTAGAAACGATACTTGTAACTCTTTCCAAAAAGTACAAAAATGTTTACAAAATATATATGTAATAATAGTATGCAGGATTCATTATTAGTCACTGCAGAATTTCATATTTTATCCAAAGTCATAGTTTTGATAAACCATATATCAATATTTTAAGCAATGAATTAAATTTAAGATTTCTACTACAATGCAGAAGCAAATAATTAGTAGTGTATCCAACAAAAAAACTTTTCTATTTGTATTATCACATAACATTTTGTATTGAAAATATTATCATGAACATTGCTTCTCATTAAAAACCAAAGCAGAAAGAGTCTCACACTTAAGCAAAAAACCGAAACAGGTATTACGTTTCCTAAATCCACATTTAAAGCACCTTAAGAAACAGCTTGATTCTCAAAAGTGCTATATACTAGGGATGTTGGTGTATAGTTGTTTAAATGATTAACAGATAAGCCTGGGCTTTTAAGCCAGCTCCTCATGAGCACTGGATCACACAGAACTGCCTCCTCCCCCCCACTTCTGCACTGCTGCCTCTGATAGAGAGGCATTGGCAGCTGAGGGTGAGGGAATCAGGTGGGAGCTGGTACATATGGGAAGAAGTTAATAATAAAAAGAGGAAGTTAATAGTCGAGACACTGATATCAACAATGCAAATAGTATCTGAAGCTATTTAAAACTGATGTTCACCCGCTATGTTCCCTTTAACCAAATGTCAAATCCTATTCATCAGCAAGTACTGAGTACAGCTCTATAAATCATGAAAAAGAAACCAAAATCAGTATAGTCTCCCGAACACAATATTTTTTAAATAAGAATGTACCGTATATACTCGAGTATAAGCCGACCCGAATATAAGCCGAGGCACCTAATTTTACCACAAAGAACTGGGAAAAAATATTGACTCGAGTATAAGCCTAGGGTAGGAAATGAGGCAGCTACTGGTAAATGTAAAAAATGAAGATAGATACCAATAAAATTACATGAATATTTATTTCAAAGAAAAACAATAACCTAGCTCTGTAAGTGGAAAAGGGGGTCAACAAAAACAATATGGTATCAAAAATACCGTAACTTTAAAAGTACAACAACCTTAACTCAATCAGAAACCAAGCTCAATCAGCTCCCCATAGCTCTTTTCCTCAGGTGTCCCGGCTTCCTAGCTGTTTTTGTGTTTTTAGCTGAGGGAAACTTGCAGATGGCAACTCCCTCTCCACATATACCATTCCCCCGACACAGAGGATAAAATATTTCCACAATCCCTGGGCAGATCCTGCTTTCCATAAGGATTTTATCCTTTCCATTCAGGCCCCTTACCTTATCTCTTCTCTTCAGCCTGCGCCGAGCCGCGCTTCTGCCTCCGGACCCGCCCCCTGCCCACAGCACAGTGACAAGCCAATCACTGGCAGTCACTGTGCAGCCAACAAGCCTATGTATGTGCGCTGTTCATCGCACATACATAGAGCTTTCAGACCTCAGAAATTGACACGAGATACTTTGATGATGAATTTACAGCGCAGTCCATAACAATAACACCTCCTGACAGATACGACAACCTGGATGCCTTAGAACCTGACCAGCGTACTCACTTTCCTCAGTTCTCGAGACGCTGACTCGAGTATAAGCCGAGGGGGGCATTTTTCAGCACAAAAAATGTGCTGAAAAACTCGGCTTATACTCGAGTATATACGGTAATTTTCACTTCTAAATTAATTAAATCAAACTGCTCTGTGCAGTACAAGAAAGAAAGAAATCATTATTAACACTTGAGACACTGAAGGGAGTGGAGTGAGATGAAGGAAGGCTAGAAAGAATAATGTGTCAGCCACAACAGAACAAAAAAAGGGGTTTTAGCACTTAAAATAACAAGGAAAGGATAGAGCCGTCTTTCACCAGGCACAAACTTACATTCAGAGCCTTGTCTGGCTGATGAAATTGATAACAAGAGTATCAACAATGATGACCAAGTGTCCACAAAATTACAAGAAGAATAGCCCACTGTTTTTATTAACTATTAAGCTAAACTTAATGTACACTTCAGCATCATTGTTTCAAAATTCTGTGTTGAATATCTAATCCAGAAACCGGCCAATGGGAGCTGATTTTTAGAATAGCAGGCAGCTAAGAAGAATCACGCCCCCTCTCCTGGGCTCACTTATTCATGGAGCTTATGGCCAGGCAAGCAGGCTGGCTGGCGGGGAAACATTTTAAGTTCTGCAGGCAAGCAGGCAAATTTGGCAGCTGAGTCTCTTGGTCACAGCCTGCTTCTGGCACCCCAGCCCTTTCCTGCCCCAACTCTCTGCCCTCCTCAATATATCCTAACCCTCTGTCCCCCTCTTACACTCCATACCCCCTCCCAGATCTGGCAACCCAATCTCCTGCCCCAGATCATAATCCCCTCCTACCCTAGGTCACATCCCAAACCCCTGCACTCCAGTCCCCTGCTGTAGGTCAAAACCACCTCCTTAATCCAAACTCCCTTCCAGACTCGTGTCCCACCTGCACCTCAGTCCCTTACCCCAAGCTCCCGTCTGCACCCAGTCTCCATCCCAGACCCTACATCTCCTCCATTAATATCATGGAAGAGTGCGGCCCTCGACCACTTTCCAAAATCTCGGAGGGGCCCCCCACCAAAAATGATTGCCCACTCCTGATCTAATCTCTTGAATTATTCAATCCACCACATGATTCTGTTTTTTCTAATCAGATGTCATTTAAGATGCAACATTCTATACCTTGAGGGAGTACCCTATAACCTCCATATTCTTCATTTTGTATACAATTATAATACTGCATATAAAGCATACCATGTGAGGCACTAGGACAAAGGTTATGATCTGCAGGAAGTCAGTCTCAGTCTCTCAGTCTCTCCCTCTCATAGACTCATAGACTTTAAGGTCAGAAGGGACCATTATGATCATCTAGTCTGACCCCCTGCACAATACAGGCCACAGAATCTCACCCACCCCTCCTAGAATAATCCTCTCACCTATGTCTCAGATATTGAAGCATTCAAATACTTCGAAGACCCCAAGATGCAGAGAATCCTCTAGCTGTGATCTGTACCCCATGCTACAGAGGAAGGCGAAAAACCTCCAGGGCCTCTGCCAATCTACCCTGGAGGAAAATTCCTTCTCGACCCCAAATATGGCGATCAGCTAAACCCTGAGCATGTGGGCAAGACTCTCCCTCATGCATATGAAGTTATAAGAATGTGTTGTATGATTGTCACTAAAATATGCTGTGGATTTGGGAAGTGCCCATATACTAGTTCAGGGATGGGCAATAACACAGCAGCCATTTGTCAGGGTTAGCCTCTGGCAGGCTGCCACCACTATATTTACCTGAAAGGCCAGAAGTAACAGTGATCACAGCTCCTGTTGACCATGGATTGGGAACACGGCTTTCTGCAGCTCCCACTGTCCAGGAACAGAGATCCACGGCCAATGGGAGCTGCGACTGCCAGTGCCTGTGGCTGTGCAGGGAAATATAGCGGTGAGGGCCCTCCAGAAGCTAACTTTGGTGGACCATATCCAGCCTGCAGACTGGTTGGTATTTGCCTATCCTTGTACTAGCTCTAAAAAGGCAATGACAAGGGAGGTAACCAACGCCCAGATGGGTACTGTTGCACAGAGATCACCAGCCATTGTACAGCAATGGAGCTACAAAGCTATGACTGACCTGCACATTGGCCACACCAGGGCAATTGCTCGATTTTGCAATGCCCACTAGACAAATCTGGATTTACATTCACCAGGCACATGGGACTGAGGGTATAAGAAAGACCACAGGGGTGTCATGCTTGTCCTTTCTCCTACCCCCACCTATGACACGAGCAACAAGGACACTGAGAAGAAGACAGAGGATTCTGAAGCTATGTCTACACTGCGGAGCTACTTCAGGACACCGGAAGTATCTTGAAATAGCTATTCCATGTCTTTTAAGCAAGCCAATTATTTTGAAATATAATGGGCTCGCTATTCCGATGTCCTTGTAAACCTCGTTCCACGGGGATGGAGGGACGTTTTGGAACAGCGCTCTATTTTGAAATTAACTCGAAATAAGATATGCAAATTGTGTAGCTTATTTTGAGATAAGGGTGCAGTGTAGTCACACCCCAAGGGAGGGGACTAGACCAGATTTAAAGGGTGAAATCCGTATACTATGAACTGCAATATCGAGTGGGGTGAGAAAAACTCCTTAATCCAGTTGTTGCCCAAACCCGTAGGTTTGGGGGTATAGACTGCATGCTTATATTTTATTTGTTTTGGTAACTGACTTATAAATCACTTATAGTCACTTAAAATCTATCTTTGATAATCAATAAACCTGTTTAACAGTTTACCTTTACCAGTGAATTTTGCCTGAAGTGTTTGGTAAAGTATTGCTTAGGTTTTATAAAAGCTGGTGTATATCCACTTCCCTTTGATAAAGTAGTAAACCAATTAATAAAATTGCAAGACAGAATATTGCAGAGGTACAAGGCTGGGAGCTGAGGGAATCTGGCTGGTTCCTTTCTCTGAGTGTTTCATGAGTAGCTCGGGGAAATTTCATGCAATTTAGCCAGGTGTGCAGCTCCAAATGATGTCGTGGTCAGTGATACCAGAGTCTGGAGGGGATTGCTACTTGTCACTAGCAAAGCATTGAGAGACACAGCCCAGGCTAGACAGTTACAATAGACACAGCAGTCCCACAATCCCAGGCTGTATCCGGGGATCTTCTCACACAGTGATACAAATATTTTTATTTACAAAGTGTTCAGTATTTTAGTGGATTTGGTGGAGGGATTGAAGACCAATCAGAATTTTTAACATTCACCTTGATCAAAAATAGGGGCTGAACATTTATAACAAGACTTTGCACATTGCAGTTGACAGAAAACACCATCAGATATGATGGGCTAAACTACATAAATATTTCTTGCTGCTCAAAGCATGGAACCTTATTCATCAGTATGAAAAGAGAGACTTTTACAGCAAGGAAAAGATATGCCAGTAAGTTTGGTTCACTGGTATTAGTGTATACCATAACTCATTGAATGTGTCAAACCACCTTACATTTTGTTAAGGTCACTGGCCACAAAAATCAAATTTTCATGTTTGCAGGTTGGTCTGAAGTTTTAAACTGGATGATGCATATTAAATAAATAAAAGTGTCCTTACTTTCAAAGATGCATAGAACACCTGAGTATCAAGCCTCTTATTCAGATGCTAAATACTGATTTAGGCACCTAACTTCAGGCATCTGGATTTGGCCATTTTAACTCACAAAGCTACACCAGTTAGAAAGTGTAGTGGGAGGGGGACACACAAAAAACTATATAAAAGCAGGAAAGTTTTGCTAGCAAACACTGTGGCTCAACAGGCAAACACATTTTAATTATTATCACTTATAAACTTCAGCACTGTTAAATATAGACATTTAAGATTTTAAAATTATATAATGTTTTAAATAATTTTTATAATTATAAAAATAATAATTATTATTATTATCATCATTACCGGGGGGTATGTCTAGATTACATGGCTCCATCGATGGAGCCATGTAAACTAGTTTACCCGGCATAGTCAATAAAGCGGGAATTTAAATAATCCCCACTTCATTAAACTAAAAATGGCCGGCGCGCTGTGCCGACAATCAGCTGATCCGGCACAGCGTAGCAGTCTAGACGTGGCGTGGTCAACAAGGGAAGCCTTTGTCGACTGCTCCGGTAAACCTCGTTTCATAATTCAATTTTGATTCAAAAATTGCCAGTGATGGACAGTTCACCTTGATATTTGGTAGTTTGTTCCAATTATTGACTCTCATGATAATACATTTACACTCTATTTTTAGTCCGAATGTATCTAGTTAAATTAAGCAGAGTTCCCTTAAGTCTATCAATTTAAGGGAAGTTTTCTAATCCTTTAACCATTCTCTTGGCTCTTCTCCGAATCTTCTCCAATGTTTCCAACATCCTCCTACTAAAGATTCCCCAATAGTCTTTGTCAACAGTTACCCACCACCTTCTCATTCTTAGCAGATGACTTACCAGAGAAAAATGTTAAATCTGGCATGTTACTCAGGTTAACCTTCTGACTGTTGACATTTCTTTCCTCCTCCCATTCCAACAACTTGGACAAATGATCATAGTAATGTAAAGTCTATAGGTGCCCATGGCAACCTAGAAAGGTTCGTCCTCCGACTTAATGCCATAGTAATTTTGATTACTAGTGGTTGTAGCTGTGTTGATTCTAAGTAATATTTTTAAACCAACTTCTACTGGTAAAAGGTTCAAGAAGTCAAGCTACACAGCTTGTCTTCTTTATCTGCACCTCGAAAGCTTGTACCATCCACCAGTAGATGGTCCAGTACAAGATACTGCCTCATTGGCCTTGTCTCTTTCTAGTCATTCTGGCTGTCTCTAGATTGCACCCCTTTTCCGTAAAAGGGATGCAAATTAGACACAGCGCAATTGCAAATGAAGCGGGGATTTAAATCTTTCCTGCTTCATTTGCATAAACATGGCTGCCGCTAGCACCAGTCTAGACGGGGATCTTTCGGAAAATAAAGCCTTTTCCGAAAGATCCCTTATTCCTGATTTTAAGAGGAATAAGGGATCTTTCGGAAAAGGCTTTATTTTCCAAAAGATCCCCATCTAGACTGGCGCTTTTTGCCGGCAAAGCCCCGAGCCGGAAAAAAGCGGCAGCCATGTTTATGCAAATGAAGCAGGGAAGATTTAAATCCCCGCTTCATATGCAATTGTGCTGTGTCTAATTTGCATCCCTTTTACGGAAAAGGGGTGCAATCTAGACACAGCCTTTGAGTCTTTTTACAAGTGTGAGCAGAATGTATCTTTTTATAATTAACTGAGCCACTAGAGGACATGTCTCAGAAAAGAACACTGAGTGGAGGAAGAAATTAAATTTGTATATCATTTGACAATCCACTTTTCACACAGATGCTCCTTTTGGCAATTCTTCACCCGTCAGTCGTGGCAAAGCAGGTGCCATCTTCATTTTTCTGGTGGATTCAATGATGCCAGTTTATTTTAAAAAAATATATTGCACTCCTCTTTTAAACTGAAACAAGTTCCAAAAGTAAGAAAAAGTAATGTGCTGTGGCAGCCAATTACTTTTCACAGGTACCCAACACATTTAGCAATTACATACCACCTGTTCAATGAGTCCCAGCATCTCCCAGCTGTCAGAATTTCTTTCAGGACTCCCTGCTACCACAGGAGATGGTTTTGCTCTGCAAGCAGGTTCAGATGGTACCTGTGTGTTGTCCCAATCTTTTCTTCTAGACAACTGTCACTGATTCATTCATTTTCTAGCAAATAGGGTAGGCAAATGGTCCTTTCAGACTAAATGATGAAGCACTGTGGATCAGCTGTCAAATTACTGACTCAGTCAAATCATAGTTATTGGAAACGAATACCCAGGAATGCTCCTAGAGCAAGTGATGTGTGTTGTAGGTGCTCAATGGAGCATTGTACTATGGGCTGGTAGTCACCAAGCATCGGATTTGTTCAGAATTATTTAAAATTGCTGATGCTTAATCACAACAGTTAGCCTACTAACTTCATTCATCTGGCTACCTCTGTTCAGGAGTTAATTTGGGATTCCCACCCCTAGCACTGACAGTGGCACCGGCTAGCTCAGCTTCAACCACAGAGAATTCACCCTTAATAGCAACAAAAGTATGTGCTGTGGATGCCAATATGAAGAGTGAGGAAAGGCAGTCTCAGGGTTTATCTTTTGTTTTAACTGACAATTAATCCTTTACCCCATCTTCACAGTTCTCTCACATGACTGTTCCCATTGGATTTCTATTAATGTGACAGGAAGGCTAATTCAAGCTAAGATGCCAGGAAAAACTCCATGTCACTAACTCCTTTGCTGCAAAAGTACTCCAAAATAAATGCCAATAACAAAAGGTTAGTAATGCAAAAGAGTCATGGCAACAAACTAACTTATTGAGTGAGGTAAGTAATTTGCTGTCTTCTGAAGTAAACTAGGGAAGTTACAGTAATAGATTAAGTCTTGTAGCAAGTTAGCTCCATTGGCATTAATCTATATCACATATAACAGTATCCTCATTACAAGGGCTTGACAAACGGCAGCGAAAGCCGCTCGTTAGCCCCGCACTGCGCATGCGCAAGAGCCGCATTGCACATGCGTGTGCCACCAATAAACAGGGCGCGCAGCTGAAATCTACTCGCCACGGGCGAGTAGATTCTATAGTTTGTCGAGCCCTGCTCATTATCACAATATACAGACTTACCAGAACCCTCGCCTCTCCTATATCCTACTCTCCCCCATACAACAATAAGAACATAAGAATGGCCATACTGGGTCAAGACCAAAGGTCCATCCAGCCCAGTACTCTGTCTGCCAACACTGGTGTCCCAGAGGGAATAAATCGAACAGGTAATGATCAATCGATCTCTCTCCTGCCATCCATCTCCACCCTCTGACAAACAGAGCTAGGGACACCGTTCCTTACCCATACTGGCTAATAGCCATTTATGGACTTAACCTCCATGAATTTATCTAGTTCTCTTTTAAACTCTGTTATACTCCTAGCCTTCACAATCTCCTATGGCAAGGAGTTCCACAGATTGACTATGCACTGTGTGAAGAAGAACTTCCTTTTATTTGTTTTAAACCTGCTTCCCATTAGTTTCATTTCATGGCCCCTACTTCTTATATTATGGGAACAAGTAAATAACTTTTCCTTCTTCACTTTCTCCACATCACTCATGATTTTATATACCTCTATCATATCCCCCCTTAGTCTCCTCTTTTCCAAGCTGAAAAGTCCCAGTCTCTTTAATCTCTCCTCATATGGGACCCATTCCAAACCCCTAATCATTTTAGTTGCCCTCCTCTGAACCTTTTCTAATCCCAGTATATCTTTTTTGATATGAGGAGACCATATCTGTACACAGTAGTCAATATGTGGGCATACCATGGATTTATATAAGGGCAATAAGATATTCTCCGTCTTAGTCTCTATCCCTTTTTTAATGATTCCTAACATCCTGTTTGCTTTTTTGACTGCCGCTGCACACTGCGTGGACGTCTTCAGAGAACTATCCATGATGACTCCAAGATCTCTTTCCTGATTAGTTGTAGCTAAATTAGCCTCCATCATATTATATGTATAGTTGGGGTTATTTTTCCCAATGTGCATTACTTTACATTTATCCACATTAAATTTCATTTGCCATTTTGTTGCCCAGTCACTTAGTTTGGTGAGATCTTTTTGAAGTTCTTCACAGTCTGCTTTGGTCTTAACTACCTTGAACAGTTTAGTATCGTCTGCAAACTTCGCCACCTCACTGTTTACCCCTTTTTCCAGATCATTTATGAATAAGTTGAACAGGATTGGTCCTAGGACTGACCCTTGGGGGACACCACTAGTTACACCTCTCCATTCTGAAAATTTATCATTTATTCCTTCCCTTTGTTTCCTGTCTTTTAAACAGTTCTCAGTCCATGAAAGGATCTTTCCTCTTATCCCATGACAACTTAATTTACATAAGAGCCTTTGGTGAGGGACCTTGTCAAAGGCTTTCTGGAAATCTAAGTACATTATATCTACTGGATCCCCCTAGTCCACATGTTTGTTGACCCATTCAAAGAACTCTAATAGATTAGTAAGGCATGATTTCCCTTTACAGAAACTATGTTGACTTTTGCCCAACAAATTATGTTCTTCTATGTGTCTGACAATTTTATTCTTTACTACTGTTTTAACTAATTTGCCCGGTACAGACATTAGACTTACCGGTCTGTAATTGCCGGGATCGCCTCTAGAGCCCTTTTTAAATATTGGTGTTACATTAGCTATCTTCCAGTAGTTGGGTACAGACGCTGATTTAAAGGATGGTTTACAAACCATCGTTAATAGCTCTGCAATTTCACACTAGAAGCAGCTATCTTGGAACCAGACAACTAATCACTATCATTTAATGGGAACAAATGTATTTTACATATACTTGTAACTTCAGAAATAATTTACAGCAACACGGAGACAGAACTACTACTCTATAGGTCAAATAAAACACTCCCTAATGAATTATAAGGCTGTCCTCAATATCCCATTTAACAATAAAAATCATTTCTGTGAAACGGATAGAAGGACTGATATTGCATGTGACTCTAAAAATCAATAGTTTAATACAGCCAGGTTGTGTATTATAAGCCAATGGGTCCCAACCTTTTGTCTTTCTGAGGCCATCCAAACATGGTATAAAAGCTCCATGGCCCACCCATGCTAGACCAACTCTTTTCAGCATATAAAAGCCAGGACCAGCACTAGCGGTTAGGAACTAGGGCAATTACCTGGGGCCCCACCTCACAAAGGGTCCAATGAAGCTAAGATGCTCAGGTTCAGCCTGAGGTGTCAGGACTTGAGGCTTTGGCTTTCTAACCCAGACCCCAGTATGTCTGCTGCTGGCCGTGCTTGGCGACCCCTTGAAACCTGCTCATGGCCCCCTGTTTGACAACTGCTTTTCTAAGCTACCTGTCCTAACATTTCAGCTAGACTGTCCATATGGCCACCAAAAGCCATAGGGTATGTCTACACTACAAAGTTAATTCGAACTGATGGATGTTAGTTCGAATTAACTTTCATAGGCGCTACACTAGCGCTCCGCTAGTTCGAACTTAATTCGAACTAGCGGAGCGCTTAGTTCGAACTAGGTAAACCTCATTTTACGAGGACTAAGCCTAGTTCGAACTTACTAGTTCGAATTAAAGGGTGTGTAGCCCCTTAATTCGAACTAGTGGGAGGCTAGCCCTCCCCAGCTTTCCCTGGTGGCCACTCTGGCCAACACCAGGGAAACTCTATTGCCCTCCTCCCGGCCCCGGCCCCCTTAAAGGGGCACGGGCTGGCTACGGTGCCCGTGCCAGGTGCAAGCCTGCCAGCACCCAGCCAGCAGACCCTGCACCTGGCACGGTTCGAGCCACCGACCTGATGCCCCCCAGCCCACCCCCTCTTCCCGGGACCAGGCTGGCGGCTCCCGGGAGCTTGCCCGGGACCGCAAGAGGCGGGCACCCGCCTGGTCTAGTGCGGACATCGTGGACTTCGTCCATGACCTCCACACTAGGCACAGGAAAGTGGCCGTCTAGGGCAGGAGAGCTGCCAGCCTGGTCACCCAGGAGCAGGTGTGCATGAAAATGAAGGTGGTCCACTGAGACCCCGACCCTGAGCTTACAATGGCCGTCCTGGGTCAGACCAAAGGTCCATCTAGCCCAGTAGCCTGTCTGCCGACAGCGGTCAACCCCAGGGACCCTGGAGGGAATGGACCGAAGACAGTGACCAAGCCATTTGTCTCGTGCCATCCCTCTCCAGCCTTCCACAAACTTTGGGCAGGGACACCATTCCTACCCACTGGCTAATACCACTCCATGGACCCAACCTCCATCACTTTATCTCACTTCTCTTTAAACTCTGTTCTAGTTCTAGCCTTCACAGCCTCCTGCAGCAAGGAGTTCCACAGGTTGACTCTTTGCTTTGTGAAGAACAACTTTCTGTTACTAGTTTGAAGCCTGCTACCCATTCCTTTCCTTTGGTGTCCTCTAGTCCTTCTATTATGGGAACTAATGAAGAACTTTTCTTTATGCACCCTCTCCACCCCACTCATGCTTTTATAGACCTTTATCCTACCCCCCCCCCTCAGTCTCCTCTTTTCTAAGCTGAGAAGTCCCAGTCTCTCTAGCCTCTCTTCATATGGGGCCTGTTCCAAACCTCTGATCAATTTAGTTGCCCTCCCCTCTGCCACCCTCTCTCTTCCCCTCTCCCACCTCCTTTTCCCAGTCTCCCCGAGTTTTGTTCAATAATGAGAGATTCTATTTTTGACCACACGTTTTCTTTATTTTATACATCAGGAAGGGGGGCTAGGGAAGGGTAAGTGGAAGGAGGTGAAGGAGGAATGGGGTACGAGCCCCCGATGGGGAGGACTGGGCTGGCTCTGCGGGCTTCTGGGGGTGGAAGCTCTCCTGCAGCCCCCCAATTGCCCCCTCTCCCCAGATGGCAGCCTGCAGCAAGTGCAGCCGGTCTGATGGCCGAGTGCTGTGATGTGCCCAGTGTGGGCACTCAGGGCACTCCAAGACAGGACTGCTTTGCAAGCGGGGTACCCCTGAGAACTGTCTGTCCGGGGTGGGGGTCGGGTCCCTTTAAGCACAGCCCTCGGCTAGCCTGAGGCAGCAGCTCCACGCTCTAAGTCCTCATCTGATGCCCTGCCGGCACTGCTTCCGGCCATCCTTAAGCCCTGTTCAGGGTCCACTTAATGTGGACATGCTAGTTCGAATTAGCAAAACGCTAATTCGAACTAGTTTTTTAGTCTGGATGCGTTAGTTCGAATTATCTTAGTTCGAATTAACTAATTCGAACTAAGTTAGTTCGAACTAGTGCTGTAGTGTAGACATACCCATAATTACTTCCTCAGTTTGCAGCAACTAAGGCATTTTCAAAACACAGCAGGAAAATGTGTCTTTTTGGATACTTTGATTAAACAAACAGTTAATCGGTGTAATTTCAGAACAAATAAAAACCGTGTTCCTTTCATAAGTGCTTTACAAAAACACCGGGAAGCAGTATTAATCTCACATTATAAGCAGCAAAACTGAGACCTACACGGAAAGTTCCAATTAGCTGCCCAACATCACGCGCCAAGTTAGACTTTCAGAAACAGAACCCAGGCCACGAGTAGTCTCAGATCTCAACATCATATAACCACTATACCATGCAGTCCAAGCAACTTTTACATCTTTAACGCAGGCCTTTGGGAGTAAGATCAGAAACCACTTCTTAACATAAAAAAAAGTGTTTTACAACAGTTAGGTAGGAAGATTATTTTGTCTACACTGAAAGCTACACTCAATTAATTCTACTGTAACGAAAGAAAAGCATTCTGCAGAAAAAGTGAAGATCTCCCTATGCTCAGCTAAGGATTTGTCTACACTTGCAAATGAATGACAGAACTCTTATTTTTCACAGGTGCTTAAAAAAACTCCTGAACAACATTTTGCTATGGCAAGTGCTTTCCTGTCAACAAAGTGAAAGCCATTTGTGGGGGCTAGAAGTAAGTTTTTGGCAAAAGCCATGACAAATAGCCTTTTCGCGCCCCGACTTTTAGCAACCAGGCTCTGTGTCAACACAGCTTCATCACTAACAGCTGCATAATGGAGACACAGCCTATATTAAGGATGTTAAATTGCAGTTACCTGGCTAATCATGTAGTCGATACAATTTATATCAACCACACAGTTAGTCGATAAGGACTGCTCTGCAGAGCCACAGCGGGGGTAATTCCCGGAGCCAGCTTGTGCCAGCTCTGGGAGCCACCTGTGCTTGTGGATCTGCATTTTATAGATAGTAAGAGCCAGCCATTTTAAAATTCAGAGGCGCAGCATCCCAGACCAACATGAGCCAGCCCTGGCTGCCATGAAAAGAAGCTGTTCTGGCAGCAGCCCCTGTTCGCAGTGGCCAGGACTGGTCGCAGTCAGGGGCTGCTACCAGAGCAACACATGTGCGCAGCAGCCCAGGTCACTGTGAACAGACCTGGTCTGCTGGGTGGCAGCAGCCCCTGCCCATGGGGGGCCCAACTCCCCACTGGGACCACAGAGGACAGGGACTGCTGCCAGAGCAACCTCTCCTATATTCCCCTCCCCTGCTGCCCCGACAGAGGCAGCGGGGATGAGGGGGGAGGCAGCACCACAGAGAAGGTTCTTGGAGGAACTGGTTTTTCATCTAGCTCCACACAGCACTGTCTCCTGTCCCTGACACCTCCTCCTCCTCCCCCCCCCCCCCCCCACCACCACCACCCTTGCTCCCTCTCATACTGAGGTACCAGTATCGCTTATCGGACACTCGCTTATCAGGTAGTCCAGTATTCAACTACTCGCTAACATCCCTAGCCTATATCGGCCTCCACTGTATAAGTTCACCAGTTCGCCGATGATCTGATATTACACCAGGCTCAAGTTACTGAATATGAAGATCTCGCTTCCATGAGGAAATTCTCAAAATTTAAAACCCAATTAATCAAGTTTGGAAACTTACTTACTCTTCAAAAATTGTCATGTCTGAAAATCGGATTTGAGAAATGAACTTTGTTTCTTTCAACCCATTATTGCTTCTTTGTAGAAGCGAAAAACATTTTAAATTTTGTCTGCACAAGGGAACCTCTGAAATAATTTGTTGGAGAAATGAAGTTGAATCCTGCAACTGTAAAAATCTTACTTTATATCTGAATGTATAATTAAATATTTTCTAAGAAAACAAATTGGATAAAATGTTGAAAACAATTCCTTTAAAAAGGTATGAGAAAAAAGTAATACATGCATGGAAATAGAAGTTATCTTTTTTTTTCCTCCAATAGCTAAATTACCTTTCTAGATAGCCATTAATGTATCTTTTCAAGAAAGGTATGTTTTCAACTTGTCAAGCATTAAAATAAGTTAGTCCCAAAGCACAGATTCATATTTCAAAAATTTCAAATTCTATCCAAATCTACAATGCCATTTATTTATTCAGAGTAAAATTGTACAATTATATGAAAATATTCAGTATCCTCTGTTTTGTACCGAGCTCTAAAAAAGAAATTTGATCTATCGTGAAAAACCAAAATTAAAGGGACACTTAAACCTGACAAGCCACATTTCTGTCTGAAAATTAACAACTGAGATGAGTATACTTTAAAGAGATAAGAGAAAATATTTTTCCCCTGGTTACTTGACAGCCTTGTCCATAGTTAATTTCAGTTTTCCCTCTTCTACTAATTTGCAGAGGAAATCATAGAAATGAAAGGATGAATTGAATAATGGATTCTCCCACATCTACCCCACAAAAGGTTGAATTTGCACCCGTGCACATAGAGAAGTAGGCTCTCGAAAATACACAATGCCTAAGCCCCACTCCATACACAGATATTCAGCTTACATCCTATTCCGGTGGTTCCAAACTGCAGCACACTGCCAGGTCACGCCCATGCCTTGATGATTGGGTCGGTGGGACTCTGGAGCAAGCCGTTTGCCCAGAAACCCTCCTTCTCCTCTCCCCCCAGGATTGTCTCTTTTCCCTGTGCTCAGCGCTGCATTGGCTTCTCTGCATGACGCTGCCTCATTGCAGGGGATGCTGCCCAAGCCCAGGGGCGGGAGGGCCCCCAGGGACAGGGGCTGCAGTGCGGCGGGTTGCTTGCTAGAACCCAGCAGCAGCGGGCAGAGGCTGCCAGGGCTGGGTTCAGTCCCCTGCAGTGCTCGCAGGAAGCAATTGGCAGCCACTGCTTGTGGTGACTCTGGGGCCAGGCTCCGGTCCAGATCCTTGAGTCCCACTGAGAGCTGCTGCTGGGTCTCCAGAGCCTGGGCTGCAGCCGGGAGGGGGAATCCCCACCAGGGCCAGTCCTACTGCTGGGCAGTGCCCCCAGCCTGGCCCAGCCCCTGCCTGGCCCAGCCCCTGGCCCAGGGAGGGAAGCCCTTGAGGGGCAGGTAAGAGAGTCCTCCCCTCCCCCACCAAGAGCACTGCCCCCAGTGCCCCACAGCTGCAGGGGGAGGGTTTTGCTCCCGGCTGCTCCCGGCGGAGCTGGCTGTGATCCCTGCCCAGAGAAGCTACTGCCAGCTTCCGGTGTGTGTGGGGCAGGGGAGCCGGCTTCCAGTGTGTGGGGGGCAAAGGGATGTGTGAGGCAGGGGCAGGAGGGGGATGCAGGAGGTGCTGAAGGGAGATTGGGGGGATTCAGGGGAGACTTATGGGGTGGATGGGAGCAGAAATGGAGGGAAACTCTGGGGGGATCACAGGGAGGGAAAGGGGGGATGCAGAGAGGGCAAGCTGGCGGGGGAGGGACCGTGGGAGCCAGAGCAGCCTGGCTGAGGAAGGGAGAGACACAGGGCAGGGTTGAGGGGGGAGATACAATGGCAGCTCCTTGAGGGGGGGAGATGGTTGGGCAGAGGTGACTGGTGGTAGCACTTGGGGGCACCAGGTGCTATGCTCCTGACAAAATTTCAGTTGCTAAATGGGGTGTCCCACATGCCCCCTACCCCTGTGGGTGCCCTTCCCCGCACCCCTCCCTCTGCAAGCACCAGTCGCCCCTGAGGGAGGGTCTGCCCCACCCAGCAGCCAGAGGGGAATTCTTTCTGTGACTTTATTTTAGCACTGTAGATATCTGCAAACTCTGATACATTACAACATGTGTTGCATGCATACAGATGTGATATAAAATAACACGTGACCTCTTAACAGTAATTACCATAATGAATACGCAAATAAAACACTACCACCCGCCAAAAGTTAGCGAATGGGTCTTCTAGTGTGCAGTATAAAAAAAGGTTGGGAACCAGTGTCCTATTCCATATTGTGGAATCTGGTAAGGCCTCTCTCTACAGTTCCTTGAACCTCTGGCATCTAAGCAGCTAATGCAGAAATACTCCAACCACCTGTGCCCACCAGCTCGAAGGATTCCTGACATGGCAGCAATGATCAGCTCTTGGCTTCAGAGCCCCTGTTTTCCTTCCCCTCCTTTGGGCTGCTAGTGGCGACTGAGGATTCCATGGCACTCCTCTTGCTTTTGCTCTTTACTGTCAACTCCTCTTATGTGGCTTTGGTTCCTTTTCATTTCTCCTGATGAGGTGGAATAGGCTGCTGCTACTCCATGTGACAGGCACAAGTCTGACAGATTTAGGATTGGCTCTCTCTCTACATTCATGTAGTTTCTCTTTCTGGTCATGTGTGTCTTCAACACAAAAACAAGGGAGAAACATTTTTAAAATAGGACTGTGAAACTGTAAAACCAAAATAACCAGCAGGAGGCTTCAGGGCAAGTCTCATGCCTGAAACTACTTCTGACTCATTTTTTAAAACTGACTAAATTTTAAGTTTGTGGGACTCTTTCAAAGTCATGACTTGCATCAGGGTATTGCATTTAAAGTGATTATGAACCTCCAAATAGTATGGGCCCATAGGAAAATTAAGAACTTTACTATGGACCAAAACTTGACCTTATCTGAAAAGCCAGCAATATGTCCTTCCTATAGACTGTAGTGCACCAGATGAGATTATACGTCCTCCTAAAGCATAAAATAGGTATTGTCCAAGTAATACTGGAAAAGATACTACTGGTACTGAGTTCTTGAAAAGGCATTCTGGTAGATAACTTATTTGATGGTTCAGCTCCTCAAGCAGGTATTCCACAAAATGTGTTGGACCCTCCCCATACCTGATACCACAAAAGTATCAGTATCTGTAACTCATTTCTGGCAGCCCTGGGTTCAAAAAAGGACCCAACAAAGGAATGTTGAACTAAAGACCTGCCTAGACTAGCACAAATTTGCAATGAAATAGCCACAAAGATTTAGTTACAGTGATGTAAATCCTACATGTAGCCACACTGCACTAGTGCAAACATAGCCTTGCAACAACTGGGGATAGGGTTACCAGGTAGACCGCCCCCTCTTCCAAAATACCGGACACACTTGATCATGGGCAGGGGAAGAGATGGGAAAGGGTGGAAGGGACCGGCCGGGAGGGGGGCGGGGCTGGCCGGGAGGAAGGGGGGCAGGAGGCAGGGGTCGGGGGCTGCAGGACTGGCCGGGAGGAAGGGGGCAGGAAGCAAAGCTGGGGGGAGGGATCGGGGACCAGGGGGACTGGACAGGAGGGGGGGGGCGGAGGAAGGGGCGAGGGAAGCAGAGCTTGCGGGGGGGGGTGCAGCCACTGGCCGCAGCTGGAGTCCAACAGGCCACGCCCCCAGCAGGCACTCCCTCTAGTTGCTAGTAGAAGCCAGCTAGGAGCCACCCTCCCCGCCGCCCGGCTTCTGCATGCAACCAGAGGCTCCCAGCTGGGAGGCGGGGCCCCGACTGTCACTGGAAGCCTCTGGTTGTGTGCAGAAGCCAGGCAAGGGGAGCGGCTGGGAGTCCCAGCCACTGCCCCCGCCCTGCCCAGCTTTTGCACGAGACCACAGGGCTCCCAGCACCAATCGCGGCCCTGCGTCCCAGTCACTTCCCCGCCCCCACCAGGCTTCCATCCAGCGCCCAGCCGAAAATTCAGAAAATACCAGACATTGCACATGTCTGGTATTTTCTGAATTGTTCTACCGGACAGAAGGCACAAATACCGGACTGTCCAGTAGAAAACAGGACACCTGGCAACCCTAAGTGGGATGTGTAGCTACACTGAGTGGTTGCATCAGTGACATGCCTTGGAATAGCTATATCAGTACCCACCCTTCCCTCCCCCACTCCAAAAAATAAAACCAACAGTAGGCACAGGGCCTTAGAAACTTGCAATGAGGCCTGGTTTAGGCAACTATTCTACCTTTCCTTATCAAGTGTCATTTGTATGTCCACATCTGGGAAGACAGATGTGATCCCTTGTAATGAAACATATGGCCTTAAACTGGCATTGTTTGCAACATGAGACGCTTCTGGCAGGAGAAATTGAACATGAAGTGTTCTGCAGGCTGCCCCACTTAACCCATTTTTCATTGGATTCTCGGCTGTGGTGAAACTAATCGGCTACTTTGTGAGTGGGCACAATGCCAATCTAACAGACGGGCAGGAGTGAAGTCATGCCAAAGAACCAGAATGTGCATTAATTTGATAATTAGGGGTCTGAATTCCCCTCCAGAAATATTCAAATAGCAGCCTAGACTAAATATCCACGCTGAAGTGTAAGGGAATATGATTATACCACTCCAGTTAAGGAGTGTGTTAATTTAAAAAAATTTAAAAGAAAACAAATCAGTTCTTCAGCCACAGAGGGAAAACTGTGGGCTCCTGTCATTCAGGATTATTGTTCTTCGAGAAGAGGGGAGACAAGCATTAAGATTAAGCCTTTATCCTCAAACAATTATCCATGAGAGTCAACTGCAGATCTTGGCCAAAAGCTTTCTGTGGCCTTGCTGAAATAATTATTTGATGAACTGAGATTAAAAAATGATCCACTTTACAAAGCATTAAACGTTACTTTTTGTGGACAGGAAAGCTAAGAGCTATTGGTTAGTTATAAGTAAGTGGCAAAGGGTATGTACAGCTCAGTAAAAACAAGGTCACCACATATAAAAATCTGTGTGCATACCTTGATTAGGGATGCAAAATCCTGATCAATTAGTTAACCGATTAAACGTTAGGTTAACCTAACTAAGCTAACCAATAAAGCAGGATCCCGGGCCGGGAACTGCTCCAGCCTGGCTGGAACAGCTCTGGGCCCCAGCTGTGTGGGATGGGCTGCCAGCTGACAGCCCCTGCGCAGAGGCCTGGTAGGGCCAGAGCAGCCATCCATCTGCAGCAGGCCATGGGTGGGGGCCTACTCCCAGGGAACTGGTTAACTCTTTACCTGCTAAGCATCATCCTATAACCAGTTTCCCGTTAACATCTCTATTTACTGTAGCACAGAAATGTCTATTTTTTTAAAAGTAAATTTAACAGAGTGGTGGGTAGAGGGACGGAGAGTAAAATTGGGATTGAACTCTAATTCCTTTTCCTATATGTGAACAATGTACACATGTTCATACATTACTGCAGGGGTTTTCCAACTGTTATTTTGTAGACTCTGTAGAGGAAAGATCTTCACGTGGACCATTTCCTCACTCTCAATCCTAATCTTTCTATTTTTATTTTGCAAATAGTTTTACTCTACATATCACAACCACAACTTGAAAATCCACGACTTTGATGCATCCCCCTCCTTCTTTTCATTTTTTCTTCTAAACCATTTATTTTAAAATCCTCTCTTCTTCTAAGAGAGCTAGTGGTGAAGGGTTTAAAATGTTTAAAACAAAAGTAAGATCATTTGGAATCTGAGGATTAAGAGAAATTTGCTTTGTATCAAGAGAAAATACATTCCCACATTTCCTTAATACCTTATGATAAAGCACTAGATTCTAGTATTTGGGAGATTACCTGTCTGCCGACATTTCCCACTGACAGGATTTCTCATGTTGTCAACACTTGAAAACTATCTTTCCAGATCCAGTGATATTATTGTTAGGGGTTTTGTTTTTTTTTTATACAGAGCACACTAAATCCCTTGCACTACAGGCAGTCCCCAGGTTACGTACAAGATAGGGACTATAGGTCTGGTGGGGGGAAGCAGCTAGTGCGGGGTTGCCTCACCCCGTTTGTAAGTAGGGATTCGATGTAAGTCGGATCCATGTAACCCGGGGACTGCCTGTACTTTCAATGAAAAATAACTTTGGTGGATTTTTTTTTGAGGTTTTCAAGGCATTGCCTATGACACCAGTCCTTTCTGACTATCCAACTCTGCAAACGCTCTTGTTGGGCAGAAGTCACCAACTTGTCGATTGCGATTGACTAGTCAATCTGGGAACCTCAGCCAGTCAATTGCAACCTCTGGGTCACGAAAGTCCGGCAGAACTCAGACAGATGGCATGCCGGCTGCAAGTTCGCCTCTGTGCTCACCTTTGGGAGAGAGGGAAGACGGACGTATCCCTGCAAGTTGGCTCCTAGCCAATGGGAGCTGTGAGGACAGTGCTGAGGTCAGGAGGCAGCCTGCAGAGACATTCTGTCCCTTTCCCCTCCCAGGAGAGCACAGAGATGAACCTGCAGCCAACTACTTGTGGAATCAGTATGGGGCCACTGCAGGCAGGCAGCCTGTCTGAGCACTGCTGCTTTCCAGCTGAGAGCAGCCTGTGATAAAACGACTGCTCCCAACCATAGCCCACACCTTGCACACCCCCTCCTGCACCCTAACACACTGCCCCAGCCAGGAATCCCCTCCCAGAGCCAGCACCTCCTCCTCCACCCCAATAATCTGTCCCAGCCTGGAGTCCCCTCCTTCATCCCAACTCCCGCCCAGAGCCCACACCCCCCTCCCCAGCCCAGTGAAAGTGAGTGGGAGGAGGGGTGGAAATGGAGTAGGTAGGGATAGGGTGGGGCCTTGGATAAGGAAAGGTAGACCCTGAGTTGCTCTGAAATCTAAAAAATGATCTTGAGTGAAAAAAAGGTTGGAGACCATTGTTGTAGGGTATAATGCAAGGCTTCCTGCTTGTACATCACTGATGAGGCAAGAATGCTTAGGTGTAAAAAAGAACATGGCCAACTCAATTCAAATCAACCAGTTAGGATGATTCAAAGGCTTTATTTAGAATCAAAGAAACATAGAACTGGAAGAGACCTCAGAAGATCATCAAGTCCAGCCCCCTGCTCTAGGCAGGACCAATTCCAACTAAATCAACCCGGCCAGGGCTTTGTCAGCCTCTCCTCATAAGTCATATGCTCCAGCCCCCTAATCATTTTGATTGCCCTCCGCTGGACCCTCTCCAATGCGTCCACATCCTTTTTGTAGTGGGGGGCCCAGAACTGGACACAATACTCCAGATGCGGCCTCACCAAAGCCGAATAAAGGGGAATGATGACATCTCTGGATCTGCTGGCAATGCTCCTCTTAATGCAACCTAATATGCCATTAGCCTTCTTGGCTACAAGGGCACACAGTTGACTCATATCTAGCTTCTCATCCACTGTAACCCCCAAGTCCTTTTCTGCAGAACTACTACTTAACCTGTTGGTCCCCAGCTTGTAACTATGCTTGGGATTCTTCGTCCCAAGTGCAGGACTCTACACTTGTCCTTGTTGAACCTCATCAGATTTCTTGTGGCCCAATCCTCCAATTTGTCTAAGTCACTCTGGACCCTATCTCTGTCCTTAAGCGTATCTACCTCTCCCCCCAGCTTAGTGTCATCCGCAAACTTGCTGAGGGTGCAATCCATCCCCTCATCCAGATCATTAATAAAGATATTGAACAAAACCGGTCCTAGAACCGAACCTTGGGGCACTCCGCTAGAAACCGACCGCCATCCTGACATCGAGCCATTGATCACTACCCGCTGGGCCCGGCCTTCTAGCCATCTTTCTATCCATCTTACTGTCCATTTATCCAATCCACAATCCCTTAACTTGCTGGCAAGAATATTGTGGGAGACTGTATCAAAAGCCTTGCTAAAGTCAAGGTATATAACATCCACTGACTTCCCCATGTCCGAGCCAGTTACCTCATCATAGAAGCTAATCAGATTGGTCAGGCATGACTTGCCCTTTGTGAATCCATGCTGACTATTCCTAATCACTTTCCTCTCATCCAAGTGCCTCAATATGGATTCCTTAAGGATCTCTTCCATGATTTTTCTAGGAACCGAGGTAAGACTGACCGGCCTATAGTTCCCTGGATCGTCCTTCTTCCCTTTTTTGAAGATGGGCACTACATTTGCCTTTTTCCAGTCATCCGGGATTTCTCCCGATCTCCACGACTCTTCAAAGATAATAGCCAAAGGCTCCACAATGACATTTGCCAACTCCCTCAGTACCCTCGGATACACTAAGTCCGGACCCATAGATTTATGTACGTTTAGCTTTTCTAAATAGTTCCTAACCTGTTCTTTACCCACCACGGGCTGGCCATCTTCATCCCATCTTGCGTCACTTGGCGCAGAAGTCCAGGAGCCGACCTTGTCCGTGAATATAGAGGCAAAGAAAGCATTGAGTACTTCAGCTTTCCCCACATCATCTGTCACTAGGTTACCTCCTTTATCCATTAGGGGCCGCACACCCTCTCTGATCACCTTCTTCTTGTTAACATGCCTGTAGAAACCTTTCTTGTTAGCCTTCACATCCTTAGCCAGTCGCAATTCCATTTGCGCTTTCGCCTTCCTGATAACCCCCCGGCATTCTCGAGCTATACCTTTAAACTCCTCCCTGGTCATTTGTCCAAGTTTCCACTCTTTGTAAGCTTCCTTTTTGTGCTTAAGTTCACCAAGGATTTCCCCTGTAAGCCAGTCCGGTCTCCTACCATGTTTGCCTCTCTTGCTACGCGTCAGGATGGTTTCTTTCTGTGCCTTCAATAAGGCTTCTTTAAAATACTGCCAGCTGTCCTGGACTCCTTTCCCCTTCATGTTAACATCCCAGGGGATTCTGCCCATCAGATCTCGGAGGGAGTCAAAATCTGCTTTTTTGAAGTCCAAGGTGTGTATTTTACTACTCTCTTTTCTTCCTTTGGTCAGGATCCTGAAATCTACCATCTTATGATCACTGCTTCCCAGGTTGTCACCCACCTCCACTTCCCCTATTAGTTCCTCCCTGTTTGTGAGCAGAAGATCAAGCCGCACACGGCCCCTGGTCGGATCCTTCAGCACTTGTACCAAGAAATTATCCCCAACATTCTCCAAAAACTTCCTGGATTGCCTGTGTACTGCCGTATAGGTTTCCCAGCAGATGTCAGGGTGATTAAAGTCCCCCACGAGAACCAGGGCCTGCAATCTGGAAGCTTCACTCAGTTGTCCAAAGAAAGCCTCATCTACCTCATCCACCTGATTCGGTGGCCTGTAGCAGACACCAACCACAACATCACTGCTGTTGTTTGCTCCTTTAAACTTAACCCATAGACTTTCAACAGGTTTTTCTCCCTCTTTATACTGGAGTCCTTTTCTCCCCTGCCTGTTGTTCCTGAACAGTCTATACCCTTCCATGACAGCGCTCCAGTCATGCGAGTCATCCCACCAAGTCTCTGTTATCCCAATTAAATCATATTTCTTGGTCTGAGCCAGGGCCTCCAGTTCTTCCTGTTTGTTGCCCATGCTTCTCGCATTAGTGTACAAACACTTCAGGTAACCAGTTGATCGTCCTAATTTGTTTCTAAATTAATGGGTACTATGGTTGTAGACATGGCTACAAAGAACAAAGATGATTTCGACTAGCCATTCACTAAACATTTTCTTTTTAGCTCCCTATGGATTAAATTAGTAACTAGGAAAGCAGAAGAATCACATTGTAAGTACTGCTATGAAAATAAATATAATGAGCCTCATGAAGGCCTTATATCAAGGGGACCAGTTCAAGTCAACACAGACTTGACTGAATTGTTTATCAGACTCTTCCATTAGATTCTGATTCAAACCCTCTCCCAGCTCTCCTGCTTGGCAATGCCATAGATTTCATTATAAGGAAGCACAGAAGGATACACCACAGGCATCACATAACTTAACAGGAGTCCTGGTTAAAACAGGAGGAATGACACAGTTTTTTTACTCTTATCTTAGGTCAACAGCTTGAGTTATAGCCTTTAGGAGAACCTGGAGTTGAACTCAAGCTTCTAATCCAAGTAGCTGGGACTTCACCGCTACTTTAAACCAGATAAGGATTCTTAACTCGTATTGGTTTGGGAGTTTTTGGGGGGGAGGAAGGGCGGAGGTGCATGGATCCTGAATGACCGCTTAACCAACAAGCAAGCAAAAACCAATATTGTCCAGTATATGGCAAGCAAGCTACAGGTCAGACCTCCCTGGTCTGGCACCCTTGGGACCTGTCCAGACCTGGATGAGGGATTTTGCTGGATCATAGGAGGTCATTTCTGCCCCTTCCCCACGCCACCCGCTCCCCCCAGCCATGGCCTGGATGTCAGCCTTCTGGCCAGCTAACCGCCTCCGACTCTTTCCCCACCGCTGCCCCCTCCAGCCCACCTGGGAAGTTGAGCTGCCAAGTGGCAGCCCCATGGTTGGGGTTCAATTACAACGCTGGGCAGAGGCCCTGCTGCTAGACTCTAGCCCCATTGGGCAGCCCCACCGCCCATCTGCCTGCTCCAGACAGCTCTGCCAAATGGCAGCAGGACTGCCGGGTTCTGGCTAAGCTGTCAGGTGGTAAACCCACTCCCAGGATCCTGCCCCTGCAGCTGACCAGTTCAACTGTTGGGCTCCCAGCCCCACTGCCAGGCAGCCCTGCTGCCTCTGTCTCTCACCGGGCGGTTGTACCACCAAGTGGCAGCAGAGCTATTGGGCTTATGGTTATGCCACCAGGCAGCAGCACCACTACCAACTTCCCAGTTTTGCTGCCCCATGGCAGCCCCACTATTGAGCTCCAGCCTGCCTGCAGGGCTCCCGGCCACTAGAATAGACCTTCACTGGGACTCTCTAGTCCTGGAACATCCGTGATCCTTCCGGACTAAGGACGTTGCTGGACCAGAGAGTCACAGTTTAGAGAGTTTCAACCTGTATTAGGCAGCTGGATGAATTTGTAAAAGAAACCACCAAAAGAATCCTAACATCAAGTAGTATTTAGAAAGGAAAAACTTGCAGGACTTAACGTAAAGGACATGCAAGGAGCAGTCCGTGATAGAGATGGAGGAGCTTTGTTTGAGCCTTAGGCAATGTCTGACGATGCCAAAAGAATTATGAAATTATTCTGTGATTCCAGAGGTCAGATACTTTGTTTTGTGGTTTAATGTCACATTTCCAGACCTGTTCTGAAGTTCTTATTTACTGTTGATAACCGCATGTGAAATTTACCCCTTCTCTTCAGCTATTTTCAACCTAACCAGTTTAATAATAACAGTATCGCCTCTGAAAGAGATGAAGTGTTGTAACAGAAAAAAATAAAGCATGGCGGCTGCCTTCAAAAAACAATCAAACCAAACCAAACACACCCTTCTGCCTGCTCTAAAAGGCACCTGCGTGTTCCAAACTTCTCACCTGACTGTGAACCACAAACAAACTATGCATTTCAAATACCAGACAACCAGTTCAGGCAAGTTTTGCAACCAAAAGCTGGCCTGCAAGGTGCTGAGGGCTCTCAATTTCCACTTTTATCCATGAAAGTTGGAGATCAGCAGCAGCTTGTGAGGCGAGCGGAAAGACATTCAATAGGAGGCACTCAGCAAATTGCAGGGTCAGGTCCTTGCAAATGAGTTTGGGGTTAGAGCACCTAAATGGGCATTACAGCTGAGCAACTTCTTTAGCTCTGCCAGTTGCACAAGCCATTGAATAGCAGTAATCCACAGAGAAGAACAGCCTCATGCTTTCCTAGCCAGAGGGTTATCACCACAGTGGCTATGCCATTAAAAACAAGCCTGAGGGGATTTCACAGAGGTAGAAAGGTGAAGGTTTGTTTATGAAAGGGAGGGAAGGTTGGGGACGAGGAAGGAATGTATATCCTAAAGTCTCAAAAGAAAATCAAAAGTTTAAAATAAAACCTGTGGAATCACTTAATCTAATTACAAAGAAGGGTAAACGACTTTTTTTCTTTTGTCTTAAACATGACTAAAATAATTATTGAAACAGGAACATATAAAAACAACGAGAAGTCCTATGACACCTTATAGACTAACAGATTTATTGGAGCATAAGTTTTCGTGGGCAAAGACTCACTTCATTAGATGCATTAGGAACATATAATAGCAGGTCTGCTGATTAGTATGTCACAAAGGAAGTACTGTTTAGCCCACGAATCCTATGAGAAAACCTGGAGATGATCTTAAGGACATCTTTACCATTAACTAGATTTTGGTTTAATATCTATAATATTATATTCTCAGTACAACAAAAGAATTAACTTAAAATAAGCTGTTAAAAATCTCCAGCATCTTTCATGCATTACACTTTAGAGCACAAAGTACCATGCTGATTCTCCAAAACTTTGCAACACGAGCCGCCTACCTGGTTTCAATGGGACGAGCTGCAGGAGGAAGGACTATCAGAAATGGTAACGCTTTTTGAAACTACCGTATTTTCCGGCTATAAGATGACTTTTTATACTAAAAAACATCCCCCAAAAATTGGGGGTCGTCTTATACGCCGGGTATAAACATACAGGCAGTCCCCGACTTGCAGGTACGAACGGGGCTTTTCTCGCCCCGGAGGACACGGACTGCGGGACCTCGCGGTCCCGCCGCCCGTGTACTCCGGGGCGAGAAAAGCTGCTCCGCGTCTCCCTGGTCTGCAGACCAGAAAGACGCGGAGCAAAGCCGCGGAGGGGCTCCGGCAGCGGGACAGCCCAGACGTGCCGCAGCTGTCCCGCTGCCGGCGTCCTCAGAGGCTTTGCTCCCGGTGTCCCTGGTCTGCTGGAGACGGTCCCCAGCAGACCAGGACCACGGGGAGCAAAGCCGCAGCGGCAGCGGGGTGCCGCGCCTCTGAGGCTTTGCTCTGGCAAAGCCTCAGAGGTGCGGGACCCCGCCGCGGCTGCGGCTGCGGCTTTGCTCCCGGTGCCCCTGGTCTGCTGAGGACCGTCTCCAGCAGACCAGGGACACCGGGAGCAAAGCCGGGGAGGCGGAGGGGTCCCGCACCTCTGAGGCTTTGCGCGGGACCCCGCCGCGGCTGCAGCTTTGCTCCCGGTGTCCCTGGTCTCCCGGTGTCCCTGGGGGGCGCGCTAGCTGCAGACCAGGCTTTTGTTGTGGACCCTGGGGCAGAGCAGCTGGGGCGCTGCCGGTTGGCTTCTTAAGGGGGGGTAGTCTTATACGGCGAGTATAGGCGAAAACCTATGTTTTAACTAGAAAATTAGGGGGTCGTCTTATACGCCCAGTCGCCTTATACGCCGGAAAATACGGTATGTCAGTGGATTAGACATCTAATTCATTCATGGTTATGGAGATGCTAGATGCATCAAATGGGAAAAATAAATTGACAGTTCAATTGTTAGATATTTTCATACATATTCACTATACTGTAATGTAACATATTACTGTATTACAATATTTAATAACACAATATTACTTAGACTTTTACACAGCATTAGAAATAGTTCTCATCTTGAATGATCTCCTGCACCAGGCACCATATCCACTCTATTTAATTATACTGCTCCACAACGGACTCATTCAAAAGGTTTGTTTAAATACTACTACTCTCAAATGCACTCTCAGCTCACTTTCTTATTTTTTACTCATTTCAAACTCAATAAAATATAGCAGGCTGCAGCACCACATGGCAGAAAAAGGACAGACTAATCAGTTTTTCATGCTTGCTGGGGATGAAAGTAGGGATGTGAATGGCTAACAAGTCCAGTTAACAGGCAAACACCATCCTTATTGGGTGATGCTTACCAATTACAGTTAACTGGCACAGGGCTAGAGCAGGCCCACACACCCGCTGCAGGCTGGGGGCTGCTCCAGGCTGGAGGTCACTCCAACCTGGATAGAGCAGCTCCCACCCAGGGTGGAAGGGGACAGTTACAGCCTGGCTGCAGTGGGTGGCCAACACCGCTGCCCCTGTTTAAGCAGTTAACCGGTTAAATACAACATTTAATCAATCAACAGCTACACGAAAGCCGGATATTTTGTTTAATTTATTATCATCTCCACCACTGCTACCCTGGGTCCTTGGAGTTTGTCCTTGCAATGTCTTACACATCTGTGTTTAAATAAGCTCTGTATACCAACTACTACCACAGATGTTTGACAATATCCTTTGTCCACACTGCCACCAATTTCACACAATGTTGTAATTTATTCCAACAGATATTTTAAACAAAGATCAAAGGGCAAGGAAACTCTGAAGCACTGATACTAAGTGGATTTTTGACATTTTGCCTTTAAACGTGGTGTGCATGTTTGTGGGGAATGTATATTATAACATCTAATGTGATCATTTTAATTAACACTTCAAAGTTAGAGAGAGAGAACGAGAGAGAGAGAAAGAATGATTATTTCATTATCTGATGTGTTTATGATCCCTAGCAGAGGAAATATAACCATGCAGACATATTTCTGGACAAGTCTAGACATTACTTTTTCAAGGCAGAAGCCTACAATGAATGTGTCAATAAGCAACACATCACAGCTATTACAAACAATATTACTGCTTGCAGCCTATGACACAATATTTTAGTGTACAGGCTTATGAAAAACCATAAAAAAGAACAAGGCTTGTGTGGCAAGTGGTACATACACTGAAGGCACAAAAATAAATAAAACAGCTGCTAGATGAGAAGCTTCCTCCTACTGAACAAAATAGTTGCTAATTTATTTTTCTTTTAATTAAAAAAAGGGTAGAGTAGCTGCCAACATTGACCAGCTGTTCTCTTACATACGCAAAGTAGAAGAAGAGAAGGTATCCAATATACAAAACAAGGCCCTAATTCTTCAACAACCTCCACACACAAAAGACCAAAGAGAGCCGCTGGCTCTGTGAAGACACAGGGCTCCTCCTGCATGGAGTTCATTGCATGACTAAGGCCCCAGACAAGACAGCACTACTGAGGCAGTTATGGGTTTCAGTGGGTATACAAAATATACTAGCTAGGGATGTAAAAGAGTAGTCGAATAGTTGACTACCCGATAAGCCTAGGTTTTTCAGGCAGTTGAGCTGACTACTTGCATTCTACGCCCCTTCTTGCTGCCTCTATGTGAAAGGCAGCAAGGGGAGGGGAGCAGGAGCTGGCACTGGGGGGAGCTGGCTTAAAAGCTGGTTCCCCGCCCCCAGTATCTCCGTGGTGCACGGAGGAGGGGAGGCAGAGACGCGCCAGGTCCCGACTGCTACACCTCTGCATTTTAAATGTAGTAAGAGCAGCTCATCTCCAAGAGGTGAGGCTTTAAGTACATAAGAATGGCCATACTGGGTCAGTCCTCAGGTCCATCCAGCCCAGTGTCCTGTTTGCCGACAGTGGCCAATGCCAGATGCCCCAGAGGGAGGGATCACAACAGGTAATCCTCACATGATCCTTCCCTGTCACCCATTTCCAGACAAGGCAGCAGCGCAGGGCGATAGGCAGCCAGTCTGCATGGGGAGACGGTTTTTAAACTGGCCCCCCTTGTGGACCAACTCCTTCCTGGCACCCCCTGCTGCTATCTCTGATACAGAAGCAGCAACGCAGGGTGGCAGGGGGCTTCCCTGGAGTGGGGCCAGAGCGCACTGGCTGCCACCCTGCCCCCAGGGCTATAGAATAGTCGTGTAACCAGTAAGAATTCATGCGGTTACACAACTGTTCAATTACCCGATATCTAACATCCATAAAAAGGTCTATAAAATCATGACCAATGTGAAGAAAGTAAATAAGAAAATGTTATTTACTTGATCCAGTAACTCAAGAACTAGTGGTCACCAAATAAAATTAATAGGTAGCAGATTTAAAACAAACAAAAGCAGTATTTTTTCACTCAACGCATAGTCAACCTATGGAACTCCTTGCCAGAAGATGTTGTGAAAACCAGAGTTTAAAAGGGTTCAAAAAGAACTATATAAATTCATGGCAGATAGGTCCATCAGTGGCATTAGTCAGGATGGGTAGGAATGGTGTCCCTAGCCTCTGTTTGTCAGAGGCTAAGAATGCCCCCTAGGGCATTCTGGCATTGGCCACTGTTGGAAGATAGGATACTGGGCTAGATGAACTTTTAGTCTGACTCAACGTGGTCATTCTTATGAACTACTCCAAGGAATGCTTGCTACATACAAATGGAATGTATCACTACTAAGAACTTGAGGTTGGCAAGAAAGCAAGCAAATCAAGTAGCAGGGTGTAAGCAATGCCATTCCTACAGATCGGTGACTTTGGCAAATCTGACTCTTGTGAACAAAGCAGACCATACAACACATGTAAGCAATTAGATGTGCACTGCAGAATAGCAGTGAGAAGACTGTGCCATTAGTTCTACTGGGTGATGAAATCCTGTAGCACAACACCAGCACCATTAAGTTTACCCAAAGCAAGCTTAATCCAAATCAGAGATGTGATCACCTGTGTACCACTGGGAGCACATCTCTGGAACTATTACAGGCATACTAAGTGGTCCAAACAGTAGTTAGCATACCAAACTTTTAAGTGTAGCCAAAAGCGCAAAACTGTGTTATAAAGACATTGCTTGATTCACCAACATGCACTTTAAGCATTTTTACACTGCTATTATAGGTGGTTATTCCAATCTCTTATTAAACATGAATCTTCTTCATTCCTGTAGCTTTCCATATGGCAAGAATTATCAAAACTTGTGAAAAAGACAGTGTAAACTATATATAATCTGTTTTATATTCTCAGATCACCGCCAAATGGGAGACTTGAGCAGTTACAAAGTTAGAAGCCTGTTAGGATTCATAATTCAACTTTCTGCCTGTACAGAATTACTGGTGCTTTGTCTAGTCTTGTTGCAAGTGTTGTAGGTGATGCAATTCCCACTGACATTCTTGACAAACTATTCCACAGCCTAACAGAGCTGATAACAGGAAGTTTTGCCTGATAGAGAAAAATGAAGGTTGCCAACTTTACAGTTTTGCAGGTTTCTCTTTACTCTTGAATGTGTTTCAGGCTATTTTCCCCAGACATATTAGTTAATCTCTCTTTTCCACACTGAATCATGAATTTTGTTACTTCCTACTCAATATTCTTTTTTCCTTTACATTGCACCTACCGAGCACTGCATACTGTAACCCAAGAAGATTAGTACCACATCTGCTTATGGAAAGATGATAATCTAAGCAGTCACTCTGCTTCTAAGAAGGCTTCTTCATGATTAGTGAATTCAAAATCATCTTCTACAATACTGAAATATCTACTGCAAATCTCTGGTATCTATCTTCTTCCTGCAATTGAATCTAACACCAGAAAAACCTCCAAAATATATCCATGAATGATGTTATCCCTGATTTTATAAAATCTTCCCATACCAACACGATTTGTTTCATCCTTAGAATGTTCCAGGATAAATAATGACATCCTTCTGTTATTGTTATTTCCATTGTATTGATATCTGGAAAGTATCAAATCATTCTGACTGACTGCAAAACACCACATGGAGAGTTTAAAAAGTATATATTCGTTTCCATCCACTTGACAGACACATTTTTTGGTTGAAAGGATTCGATTTCAAAGGCTATGTCTACACTACCCCGCTAGTTCGAACTAGCGGGGTAATGTAGTCATCCGCAGTTGCAAATGAAGCTCGGGATTTGAATTTCCCGGGCTTCATTTGCATGAAGCCGGCCGGCGCCATTTTTAAATGCCGGCTAGTTCGAACCCCGTGCCGCGCGGCTACACGCGGCACGGAGTAGCTAGTTCGGATTAGGCTTCTAATCCGAACTAGCTGTACTCCTCGTGGAACGAGGAAGCCTAATCCGAACTAGCTACTCCATGCCGCGTGTAGCCGCGCGGCACGGGGTTCGAACTAGCCGGCATTTAAAAATGGCGCCGGCCGGCTTCATGCAAATGCCGGGCTTCATTTGCAACTGCGGATGACTACATTACCCCCGCTAGTTCGAACTAGCGGGGTAGTGTAGACATACCCAAATAGACTTGGAAAGATTCAATTTTTATCAGTAAAAGTTGGTAAACATTAATGTAGACAGACACACACATCCATCAAAAGTATTTCCATTGACAATAAGCACAATTTATAGATAAGAAAAGTAAAAAAGATGCGCCTTGAGAACTTAAAAATACAGATGTTGAAATATGTTTATTTTTGTAAACATGTAATCGCTGAATTTTTCAGTGGTTACACATTTACATGTATGAGGGGCAGGAGCTGGTGCTTGTGGGGAGCTGGCTAAAAGCCACCTCCCCACACACCAGCTCCCACCTCCCTCCCCACTGCTGTTTCTGATACAGAAGCAACAGCGCGGGGGGCTGGAGTTCAGAAGGGGGCTTCCTGTAATCGTGAGGGTTGACCGATGAGCCATGCAGTTAAACGTGCTCATGAATACATGTTTACATTCCTAATTACAAGTTTGATTTAAGGATATTTACTTAGTAAATTATCAACATCATGTGTCAAAATATGTGTTTTAATTATTATAAAATTAACTTTTTCAATCTGTCTATGGTCATTACATAATTGGTTGACTCCCCTGTAACAGGGGTAGACTCATCCCTGCAGTACCTCCTGCAGGCCGTTCTGGAAATGAGCTCATAATCACAATACCTCGCTTTACTGGTGATTTCCTGTCAGTCATTTCTGCTGTCTCCATCATCTGGACCACGGCACTCCTGGATCGTGGCATTCTCTTTGGGGCATGACCCTCTGGATGTGCCCCAACCCACTGGAGGTCCTGAGACCCATCACTTGCCTCCGCAGCTAATTGCAGTCTCTAGTGTAGCTCCTAGCTTCAAGGACAAACTGCAGATTGGATTCAGGCCACTCCCCTCATTGACAAGCTGGGGCAAAGGAGGTGCAGTGACCCAGGCTCCCCTGCTATTCTGGGTCCTGTCCCGGGGTGCCTATATCTGGCAGCTACTTACTGCTCTTCCTCCTATTTCTGCTGCCAACTTTCCCTGGTCCACTTCCCCAGGAGGCCTAGCACCTTCTCTGCCCCTGAATAACAGAATCATAGAACACTAGATCTGGCAGGGACCTTGAGAGGTCATCGACTCCAGTCCCCTGCCCTCATGGCAGGACCATCTAGACCATCTCTGACAGGTGTCTGTCTAACCTGCTGTTAAATATCTCCAGAGATGGAGATTCCACAACCTGCCTAGGAAACTTATTCCTATGTTTAACCACTCTGATAGGTAGGAAGTTTTTCTAATGTCCAACCTAAACCTCCCTTGCTGCAATTTAAGCCCATTGCTTCTTGTCCTATCCTCAGAGGCCAAGGAGAATAATTTTTCTCACTCCTTGTTGTAACACCTTTTTCAGGGCTTCAGTCTGGAAGCCAGTCATGCTGGATCTCTCTCGCCTCCTGACACTGCTCAGCACTGCTCTGAGGTGCTCTTCTGCAGCCAGTCTCACCCTACCGCTCTCCTGTGTGTGTGTCTGTGAGAGACACTCCCTTACACTCTGCTGAACAGCCCTTTTGTATATGGGCTGCTTTAGCATGCCTTTTCCTGATTGGCTTAGTTATGTGCAGCCTCGCCACGGTTGCATAATCTGTCTCCTCCTTGGGCAGGGCAGTTGCATCACTATCACCTCCTATAATTTCCTGCAACCATGATCACGTTAACTGACAACAAAAAGTTTAAAATGCATAGTTTTGTGCAACTGTGAAAATTTAAATAGATACAAAATTAAGATTGCATAAAAACAAACTGGTAGTTGCTGAAATTATTTAAAAACATTAAAAAATAAAATTTTAACTCTGCCAAGCCTCTATAATGAGGCTACTTAGTTAGGAGCAAAGAACCACCAAAGCTAAAGCTGTATGTAACAATATACACTGTTCCTTGAAATTAGTTCTTGGAAGTTCCTTTTATACTATAGCCTGAAATTTGCTCTATTAGCCTAAATACACAGATTTACTAGACATGAATATTTATTTCAAATATATTTTATATGAAAAGAATTGAAAGACAAATTTCACAGCAATTTCCAGAGACTTAATGACAGTTGTTGAGTGTACTAAACATTCAGGCATGACAAGAGGACTAAGCTATGTGTTAAACTTCTATTGCACCACAAGCTGAAAATCCAAAATTAGCATTAATAAATCAGGAAGAAATCCTATAGTCACATTAACAGAGGTTAATACTACCGGCTCAAATAACGAAGAAGCGCAAATTGCCTCAAACTCATGCCGACTCTTGTCAAGTATTTTCACAGATTAATTACTAACTGGGTGATACTGTAGAAAGCCAAGTCAGACTTTCTAGAAACTTATACAAATCACACCTGTAACATCTCTATGGATACAACTATTTGTATGTTGGAGGTAACATCAAACCCTTTACTAGAAAAAGTTCAGAATGGTATCTCATCTCAGTTACCTACTTATTTCATCAGTAGATCAGCTTTACCAAACTCACAAAATCATGGAGTTATACAGCCCTAACTTAAAAAAACTGAAGTTGCTATCATGTCAATGACGTAAGCGATGATAGATGGAATATGGCTGGTGGGAAGAGCTACAATACATATTGGATGTCCCTGGCCCAGCACTCTCAGGACCTCACCAATCCCGGATGAGGGATGGTCATTTCTGGCCCCCCCGCCACCAGCCCCCTCCAGCCCTGGACCGACTACTTCCCTCCCCACTGGCTCCCCCCTCTCGTTGGCCCTGCTGCCCTGTAAGCCCCCACTGCCCTACCAGGCAGCCCCCCCGCTTCACCAGGGCCCTTCCCCACCCGCCGCCATGCTAGGCAGCCATGCCACCTGTGCACATACCAGGCTCCTGCTCTAGGGTCTGGCAGCCCCCACTACCTCTGCGCGCTGGGTCCCCACTGCCACTCCAGGCAGCCCCACAGCCTCTCCTCCAGGCTCCCGCTGCCCTGCCAGTCTGCAGGGCTTCCAGTGGGACTCTCTGGTTGCTGGACCAGAGAGTCCTGGTTAAGAGAGTTTCAATCTGTAGTAAGAAGTTACAGGCCAGATCCTCTGAAATGCTGAATGCTCCCAGAGGCATGCACTGTTCCCAGTGACTTGAAAGGAATTTGAGCACTTCCCAAAATCAGGTATTATGAGAATAATTTATCTCCTAAGCCATATTCCCCCAACATAATTTAATTTGAAATCAAAATATACTGCAGCAAATATGTATCTCTCAATGAACATTCAATAGTTTTATGATTTAAAATTATATCTCCAACCAAGAAACCATCAAGAAACTAGCTAGCTAATCATTACTGAAGAGAAGAGAAGAGAAGAGAAGAGAAGAGAAGAGAAGAGAAGAGAAGAGAAGAGAAGAGAAGAGAAGAGAAGAGAAGAGAAGAGAAGAGAAGAGAAGAGAAGAGAAGAGAAGAGAAGAGAAGAGAAGAGAAGAGAAGAGAAGAGAAGAGAAGAGAAATGTGTTCAAACAAAAAGTACAAAACTAAAATACATGAGATAACTTTTACCCTGCCTGTTTTTTGTATTCATTCCTATACCCTTCCCTTTTTTCTCTCTCCTTTCAGTTTATAAACTTTTTGGGACAAGAACTTTGCCTTTCTTTATGTTGGTACAGTGCCCAGTCCCTTCTGACTGCTACTACAATATAAAAAATAATTCAGAATAAGAAAAACAGAAGGAAATCTGAACATACAGTACATGGCAAATAAGGCTCTTTTCCTTACAATATCTCTTCTTTAAACATGCCTCTCAAGGAAATGCTGCCATACAATATTACATGTAAAATATATCCACAAGACTGTCTTTATAAAATGTAGTGTCTAGGGTAAATTTTATACTTTAGGAGTAGCTTATATTTCCTAAATGTCAAAAAAAAACCTGACTAAAACAGTTTTTTAAATGTAACCCTCACCAATGAAGATATTTGGTATGCCGGGGTTAAATACGACATTATCTGGATAATACTCTCTTGTAATATTTTAGTTTTCACTTTTATGGCTGAGACATGCCTTTAAGCACAAATTAATGTTGTTCAGAACCATTGAGCTATATGAAGGAAAGTCGTATGTGTCTGCAAGAAATAAATTATGAGGTAACAATGTCACCACTTTTCCTTATTCTCAGAATACCAGAGACTAGCACAGCCACTGCAAAGCTACAGCAGCTACCAGTGTATGTGGAAAAACTACACATTTCCCTTGATGTTGCACATGCACACCACTGTCGCAAATCAGTTGTTGCAAACAAAGGGCCTAATGATGCAAATAACAGGAGCTACAGTAAGTTAATAACAAAAGTTCTTGTGGGCTGAAGAGGACCAACTGGACAGGAGGTTTAAACCTTGAACATACTGTTGAGAGGCTAGGAAGTCACCATACTGCTGGTCCAATTCTGTAGCACCAATCCAGTATCTGGGAAACTCAAATAATGAAAGGCGCTGGCCAAGAGAATGACTCTCCTGGATAATAAATTAAATGTGTTCAGAACGCTCCCCTTCCGCCAAAGCTAACTCCAAACTACCCCAAGATTTCATCAGGGATTTCTATCTGTACTAAGACTTGAGGTAGTTTGCCCACAAAGAGTGGCCTTTACTTTCCTTCTCTACATTAGGGTGTGATTTTTCAAAAGCACTTAGCACTGGCTTACCTCTACTCAAAGCTGGCATGTTAACTATTGACTGCAGTGGAGCAGAATTAAGCCAAAGTTGTGAGTGCTTTGGCCAGTCTCATCTCTAAGGTTTGGCAGCTTGGATGTTTTGTTTATTCTGTGTCACAGTAAACAATGAGGCCAAAGCTCGGGACAATGTAGGCTGAAATAAGTGCTGTCTCACTAGTCCCAGAAGTGAGCTTTACCCTTTGGCTGGGGGTTCAATGCAGGCTTCCTCTGGTTAAGTTGCCCAGACTTGCGAGGGGAAGTTGTAAGGGGAGAGAACATAGAGATCAGAGAGTTGGCACTAGGAAACACAAGTAAGTGACTGCTAGTAGCCAAATCTCAGATTGCCAAACCCCCATGCTCAGGCCTGTCCAAATAGCTAACTTTATCATCCTCATCAATAAAAGTCTACAGCCAACTTTATCTACAAGTAATGTGTGTCTTTTCTCAAAAGAGGGATCCTATGATAAGACCTAATCTAAGAAACTTGAGGAATGCAAACTATTTGTTCTTGGTAAGAAAAAAACACCCACAAGCACAAAGCTAGAAGGATTACTGTTGACCTCACCCTCTGTCCCTGATTTATTTTGAGTTATAGCCTGCTGCAGTGCCATTCAAGTCAATATGCACTGAATCAGGTCTATAGTTTTTAAAAGGATGACACCCTAAAAGAAGTGCAAACACTTTTCAGATCTCTACAGGAATGCTGGTGTCTCCCAAACTCAGGAAACCAGAAATGAAGGCAAATATTGTCGTTACTCATCCTAATAAGTACCCTGGGCTTCATCCTCACCAACATGAAGTTAGGAAAACAACTCTCAGTTTCATTTTGTGGATAATTCTGTAATAATACAGGAATTGGAAGAAAAGCACAAGACACTCCTCAGTTCTGTGATACTAAGTGAGAAAGCATTTATTCAGTGGCTAAAGCATGACAGAGTTTAGCAGCAGATTCTTTTAGTTCCCTCAGACTGTGGGGAACTTTGCAGAGTTTGTGAAGGTGGCCAGATAGGATACACTTTACCATATGTAAGTTCTTAAACAAGGAGCGTTTTGTATTTTACCAAAATCTGTAAGGGTATGTCTACACAGCAAAGTAATTTCGAAATAACGGTTGTTATTTTGAAATAACTTTGCTGTGTAGACATACCCTTATTTCAAAATAACAACCTGGGGCTAGGAGCTAATCCTGCTGCAGTCTTTAAAGTGCTACATAGTCCTGCATTTTGCTTCAGCTACACCAGACTAACACGGCTACATTTCTATTACTATTCTTTCAAAAAAGAGTGTCTAGTCTACAACCAGTACTTTCGGAAGAGAGCACCCAGGCAGTCTGGATACTCTCTTTCGAAAAAGCACAGTTTGCATTACATAGCGCCTTTTTTAGAAAGCAAAATACAGGACTATGTAGCACTTTAAAGACTAACAAGATGGTTTATTAGATGATGAGCTTTCGTGGGCCAGACCCACTTCCTCAGATCAGGTTTTTGATCTGAGGAAGTGGGTCTGGCCCACGAAAGCTCATCATCTAACAAACCATCTTGTTAGTCTTTAAAGTGCTACATAGTCCTGTATTTTGCTTCAGCTACACAAGACTAACACGGCTACATTTCTATCACTTTTTTAGAAAGAGCACTTTTGAAAAAATGTGTTATTCCTCATAAAACGAGGTTTTCCACGGTCAAAAAAAACTGCCACGTTCTTTCGATTTACTTTCGAAAGAACACGGCAGCAGTTTAGACACAGGGGAAGTTTTTTCAAAAAACGGCCACTCTTTTAACAAAATTCTGTAGTCTAGACACACCCTTAAGAGAATGCCAAATTGGGATTAGAGTACCCAACATGCCTGTTAATGCTAGAATACCAAAGGTTTGACATTTCAAATACCATGTAGACTTCCTTAAGAAGAATGCCTTTCGTATGGATGTTTTAAGATTACTATTTTAATATCCAACTATAAACTAAGTATTTTTCAACTTGAAAATAACCACAATTCCTTACCAGCAGTAGTAGGAAAAACTGTAAGGAATGAATATTTATATCCAGAAGATAGCCCAAGAAGCATTATAATTCTTGTCCTTGAGAAATCTGTCAGTTACTTTAAGCAGAAATTAGAACTGCATGGGGTCTTGAACAGAGGCGATGCCACAATATAAAGCCCAAGCATAGGAAAGAAACAGATAAACATAGACGCAATCTACAAAAACAAAAAAAGGTCAATCTCCACAAAGAGGGTGAAAGGCAAACCACTGTGCATGCACAGTTATGTCACATTTATTTTACCATGATCTAATGTTGTTAATTCACTAGAATAGACCTGATTTCATTACAATATCATCATAGCCATAATAACCAGGATCCTGCAGTCCTTCCTCTCACAGAACACCCCTTGAACTCAGTGAAAATGACTTTTACAATGCCCATGTTATAGAATACTATCAAGTACAAATCCTAGGTATCAGATCAAGCCAGTGGAGACTATATTATAATTTCAAAATAAAAATGTGCCATTGAGGCCTGCTTACGAGGTATGGGAGGCAAAAGGGGTAACTGCTCTAGAGCCCAGTGCTCCCATCTCTTTAAATCACTGTCGAAGCCTTGTGTGGTGCGCTCTGGGCAGTGCTCAGGGCTGGCAGGGGGGCACGGCACAGTTTGGACAGAGCTAAGGTCTGGTGGCCCCCAGTCCTGCCTTTCTGCCTGCAGCCCCGCCCCTTCTGAGAGCACAGAGCCACCCTCTCCACCTGGCCCAGAGGTCCAGCAATTCTATTGGTCCCCTGATGCCATTTGTACTACCTTAAAGTAAATGCAACAATACAACTATATTGAGATATAACATTGTAAGGCACAAGGAAATTATGAGCCATAGTCCCACGTTGTCCTTAATCACATTACATCAGAAAGTACAGCATCCTATGATTATGTAATTTCATTGAGAAGCAAATATTTATTTTGCCTCATGAGTAAAACATACACAGAAGAGAGAAAATATACACACAAACTGAACACATAACATAGGACCTATTTGCTCATGTGGCTACAACATACCTTTGGTAATCAAGAGATCTTGATTTCAATGTGTGCTCTCATTTTGATTCTGGTCCTGTTCTATTTCCATCTCTTCAGTTTATACAGCTATGTTATTTATTGTAATGATTCACTTTAAGACTTTTATTATTTTAATCTCTAAATGGTTCTCTCTGGTTTTTAAGAGGTGGAAAACCAAAAAGACTAGCTTCACCAAAAAAGTTGAAACTTCACTGTATTTTTCATTTCAAAGCATTTGAAATGGAGCAATTTTTTTAATCTTTTGCAATCTTATAGAGTTTGTTTTCACCACAAAATATTACCAATATTCTTCGTTTATCAAAGTTTATCAATTTATAATAAACACGATTTTTTTTTAAAGGAAGAGGTAGAAATACAGCAGGAGTTTCAGAAAAAAAGGTAACTGCATCTGAAGACCAAATATGAGGTTTAATACAGGAAACAATAGATAAAATTCCCAAACTTTGATAAAATTATATAAAATAAAACCAAAAAATCCATGAATAATTTTATCTGTGAAGAGGCCATTTTTTATTCGAAATATTTTTATTTGAAAAACTTCCATTTGCTCTAATGAATTCTTCTTGTGGTTTTATTCTTTTTTATTCCTGTTTTCTGTGTTTTTTCCATCATTGATATAAAAGAACCGAGATGCCTTAATCTGAAGTGGCCCCCGCTGCATGCACTAAGCAGTTATTTAAAAAGAGAGAGCAAAGATAATCTTTGCCCAAAAGAACACCCAAAAAATAAAAAAATAAAAAATAGAGTCACCAGCTAAATGAGGAAAAACTAAGCAATAAATAAATAAATTTCTTCCTTGCGTCTCTCCCTCACACATTTGGGAGGGATGGTGGTGACCCATCGAAGGTGAAAAACAATAGCAAATGTGCTCTGGTCTGGTTGACTTAATAAAAGTGTGTATTCCACAACATCTGCAACCACAATCTTCAGTCCCTCCCACCTCAGGTGACCAGACATCCCAATGTTAGGGGCTTCGTCTTACACAGGCAACTATATCCCCACTTTATTTAAAAATAAAATAAAAAAAAAAAAGTGTCCCGATTTTTCACACTTGCTAGCTGGCCACCTTATTCCCATCTGTTTTCTGCCAGGCCCTCTTCTCACTACTTACATTCATCTTGGACCAGGAGTCTCCTTCCTCAGGACACCTGCTTGGAAATCCACATTCCTGGACTTCCAAGAATTTTCCTCCTCCCAACTTTCCAAAAGATGAGTCACAGGATGTTTCAAGGTATTAGGAAACCACTGGTACAAATCACTTGTGGCATAATTCAATGCTGTTTAAGTAGGAGGGAAGGGGGACACTTTTCAAACTTCCCTGCAGCTTTGCTGCATCCTATGGAGTAGAGCAGTGGTCTCCAACCTTTTCATGCCCAAGATTACTTTTTAAATGTCAGAACAAGCCAAGATCTACTACCTCATCCTTCCCCTAAGATCCCACCCCTTCCCTGAAGCCCAGCCCTCTCTGTTCTCTTCCTCTCTATCACTTACTATCCCCAGCCTTTATACACTCTCAGGGTATGGCTACACTGCCGCTTTTTTTTCTATTCTTCTGTAGGAAGAGGTTTTTCCGATATTTGGCCTGTCTAGACTAGACCAAATGTCAGAAAAATCCCTTCTTTTGGAAGCCCCCTTATTCCTCGTGGAACGAGGAATACAGAGATTACCAAAAGAGCATGTTTGCTCTTCCGCTAAAAAAAAGCAGAAGAACAAATGCGTCCCTGGACGTGGAAGAATTTTTCCAGGATACCTCTGGAATCCCAGAAAAACCCAGTGAGGGTACGGCTAGACTGCAGGAGTTGAGATAGGCTGTGTGGGTTCTGGGGTGGGAATGAGGGATTTGGATGTGGGAAAGGGTGAGAGGTGCAAGCTCTGGGAAGGAATTTGGATACAGGAGGAGTGGAGAAGGGGAGGAGGCTCCAGGCTCGCGAGTGTTGGGGTCAGGTGGAGGGTTGGGATCACTGAGCAAGACACAGGCTTGAGGATGTGAGGGTGCAAGAGTTTGGGTTGGGGTATGTGAGGGCTCAGGGCAAGGAGGTTGGGAGTATGATGGGCTCAGGACAGATTTGCGGTGTGTGGATGGTGCGGAAGTGTTGTGGTAGAAGACTGAGGATGTGGGGGTACAGAAGTTTGGGGATGTGAGAGGCTCAGGACAGGAGGTTCCAGTGTATGATAGGCTCAGATCTGGGGGGGGGGGGGGCGGAGAGAGGGTGCAGGAGTATTATGATGCTGCGGCCAGATGGGGGTTTGGCCCCAACTGGGGGCTTGTTGACCAGGCTTCATTTTTTAATAAAATATTACATCAAACACAAAAAGTTTCTGCATTGTCTTTATTTATGAGAGGGGCAGGGAACCTGTTTTGAGTCAGGGGTCACTGACCCACAGAAAAGTCAGTTGGGACCACACAAGTGAGATGCAAAAAAATAACTCCTCCAACCCCCCCCTCCCCCAAGCCTCACTAATATGGACCCAACTGTGCTGGTGGGAGCAGGGGCCATGATACTGGGGAAGGGTGCTAGTGGGTGCTGGGGCGGGGACAGAGTGCCACTGGGGACAGGGTTCTGCAGCAGGAGACAGGGTGCCAGTGGAAGCAGGGACAGGGAGTCCCCGGCACGTGCCTCATCCCGGGACTCCTATCCCTTCATACAACTAGAAGGGACCTCGAGAGGTCATTGAGTCCAGTCCCCTGCCCTCAAGGCAGGACCAAGTACCATCCCTGATGCACGCCTCCTCTCAGGATTCCTCCTCCCCCCCCCCCACCCGCAGTGAAGGGAAGCCCCAGCACGTGTCTCCTACCCCCTCTCCTGAGGAGGGAAGCCCGGGCGCGCACCTCCTCCCACGACTCCTACCCCCCTGTGCAGCAAGTTCCCAGCACGCCACAGATCTGGGTTGCGGTACCATGCCGGCTGTTTGGGGGAGGGGGAGCAGCCAGCGCACTTCCTGAAACCCCGAAAGTGGCACGCAACTGCCAGACTTCCTTCCACCCCGTAGGAATCCAACACTATCTCCATTCGCTGGAGGTAAGTAGTGGGGCTTCTTGGGGGGTAGGGGAAAATGGGGGGCTCTGAACACCTCCTGATCGACTGGTTGAGCCTTCCCGATCAACCAGTCGATCACAATCGATGGGTTGGTGACCATGGGAGTAGAAAGATGAGGACTTTAACACTGGTCTCCTTAACGGGCTGCAGTGAGCTGGCACAGTCGGTGCAAAGCAGGAGAACAGCCTAGCTAGGAGTGAAAAGGAATAGCCCCAAAAGGGAATCCATCTGGGAAGAGAGAGATCTGTCTTGGCTGGCCATCAGAGGGATCATCCTGGGCTCTAACTTTCAGGGGTTCTAAATCAGCACATGCGGTGTGGGGATATCAGTCTACCTTTTTCTTTTTTGAGCTCAGTTGCTTTGTGGAGAGAAGAGGACAACAGCATTTTGCACTTAGGCTGGCAGACACCTAAGGCTGGACCTGGGATCTAGCTTAACTTCTGCTGCCTGTTAGGTCAGGGTGCCCTAGAATTAACTTTGGGCTTCTCTTTCAGGCTCTGTTATACCCTAGCATGTAACCTTGGGAAAGTCACTTAATATCTTCACCTCAGATTCCCATTCTATAAACTAAGGATGATAATAGTGCATAGCTCATCAAGCTCTATGAAGCTTAACTCAATAGAGTTTTTAAAATGCTTCGAGGTCCCCAATTAGAAACCTTTTTTTTTTTTAAAGTACCTTACAAAAGAATCTTTTAAACTTAGTAAAAATTAAATCAAAAGTGTTCTATGGAAATTACTAGGAACCAACTGTATAATAAATTTTAATACAAAACTACAAGCCTTATATAAAATTCCACATTTCCTGTTGGTCAATAGAAAACTCACAGGAGAAACAGTCCTTAAATATTTACAGCTTGTTTCAAAAACAAAAAAACCCACCCTTATGTAACCTTCTGTTGATGTTGATGTTTTTAGGCATAAGAGGATTAAATCAAGATTGCTATAGTATCCCTAATCAATAACATCTCTATTTTGGTCTTAATCTTAGTGCAATTGTGCTTGAAAAGTACACACACCCATACTATATACATCTTAATTATGGCAAGAACTTATGCACATAAATATTATTATACACACAAGTCATCTCAGTGGCTTCATTGCGTAAAGTTAAGCACATGGGTAAGTCTTTGAAGGACTGGGACCTATAATTATAGTAGTGAAAGCCTAATGAAAACTTTCTAAGACATATTAAATTACTGCATTCTTACAATAGTTCTATCTAGTTATATTAGCTGCCTAACAATTTGTGTACAACCGAAACTGACTTGCCAACCAAGCAGCCTGATTTATTTATGCTGCGCGGATATGCATGCAAAAGCTATTCACAAATAATACACTTGTGCTTTAGTGTTATGTAATCAATTCCAGACCCAAAGTAAAGAAACGACAAAGATGAAGAAAAATGTGTGATCCTTTGATCACAGTGGTGCCAAAAGCACCTCTGACTCTTCTTCAGAATGAAAACTTTTTCTATGTTTGGTTTAGCCACTTTTAAGAGGGGGAAGTGTGTGCAAATTTGAGTTCAAAGAACCCTAATTCATGGGGCACTATGCCATATTTAAGAAACAACTACTAAGGCACAAGGCACCTACAAGGGATGTGTTAATATACACAATTAAATGGTTAATCAATGAGCCTGGGCTCATTGGTTAATATTCACAGTTACATGTAAATCTCCCCACCACCATCACAGTTACATGCAAATCTCCTCACCAGCACAAGGGCGAGGGTGGGGTTGCAGACAGGAGCCAGTGCTTGCAGGGAGCCAACTTTTAAGCAGGGTCCCTGTGAGAACTGGCTTCCGAGGCAGAACCCGGTGCTCATGGGGCCAGCTCCCCACAAGCCACCTGCCCCACATTTCTGTACTGCTACTACTGTATCAGAGGCAGCAGTGCAGGCAGGCAGGCAGGAGAGGAGCCAGTGTTCACAGGGAGCCAGCTTTCAAACCAGCTCCTCATGTGCACCAGTTCCCATGGAGCCGCCTCCCACCCCCTGTATGTAAAAATGCAACCACTGAAAAATTCAGCAGTTACGTGTTTATAAAAATGCTTTTTAACATCCACTGGCACTTATTGACCAGCTGCGATATACATGAAGAGCCATTAACAACAATGGCTAATTGAATCTGAGACCTGTCCAAGAAGATTACTTTACCTTAGGGCCATGCCAGTCATCAAATCCTCCTAGTGAGCCAGCGGGCACACGCCTCTGGCAGGGCCCTGGGAGGGGTGGGAGAGGACACATGCTCCCCAGCCCTGCCTGCCACCCTGGGGCAATTTAAACCCCATCGGGGGCCTCCATTGCTACCAGCAGCAGTACAGCAGGGGCTAGAGCAGCTTCTGGTTGCAAGCTCTGCATCACTGTCAGGACATCCCTGTGGTCTGGGGACATGTGTGCAGAGCTATCCCATCCATAGGATGGGTGGGGGAAGCTGCTCAGGGCTCCACTCTTTGTGGGCCCCCATGGCCATTCCAACCTCCTACAGATGGTCTGATCCCTCACACTCAGGTTAGCCTGTGGGAGGGGCGGCTGGGGTCAGGCTTCCCGGCACTCACCACAATGGTGGGAGCCGCAGGGAAGTGGAGCGATGCAGCGGCCTGCTCCTCTCTGTCACCATCTCCCAGGTTAGCCCAGTCGCTTTGCTTCCTGCAATGCAGGAGGGAGAGAGGGGCCCGATCACCTGATGCCACCCTGCACCAGGCCTCCTAGTAATCCCAGAGGCCACATCCCTCGGGGGAGGTGTTTGGGATAAGGGGTGTAATGGGTGGAGAGGAAAGAGCAGGAGTGGGAAGAAGTGGGGCAAGGCAGAGTAGGAGGGGGATGAAGGGTACTGACCCCTCCAGGGCCACAGGGACTCATGTGCTGGACTGGGGAGCTGCCTGGGCTGTAGATGGCCTGCGACCCATGAGTTTGAGACCCCGGCTCAAGGAACACCACTGTACTAAGACTAGCTGTGGCAAGGGGAATGCAAATATTTGAAAGTCACGGATTTTAAATGTTTTCTTTTTTAGGCACATTGTATACATGAAGCAGTATTAATGGCTCCATCCTGCAGCATTCACCCATATGGGCCCTGATCCTCCAGTGAGACTTGACAGAGCCCATGTAATTGTACCATCAGACCTTTACATGGGCATATGGCCATAAAGTTGTAATTGCAGGCTTGGAAACCCATGAGTTATTCCACAGATTTAAAGGATTATCATTGGAATGAGAGCTTCAGGACTGGGCCCAAAATCAGCAGTTTGCATGGCTCAAAACTTCTGAATCATGCCCACTGGATTTAGGTTTAGGCTCCAATCCTTCAAGAAACTCAGCTAGGCAAACCCACTATGTTAGTGCAGAGATCCACTAAAATCAAGGGATCTGCACAGTCATTTACAGATCAATGCCTAAATCTATTCTATGCACACATAATACAGTAACCCCTGATATTTTAAAGTAGTCCAATGTTAGCTATGATCTACAGCTGGGGTGGGGAACCTAAGGCCCGGGGCCAGATGCAGCCCCCAGCTTGCCTCATCTGGCCCTCAAGGCAATCAGAGTTGTCCCCAGCATTGGGGAGCCCATGCTGGTGAAAAAAGAGAGAGAGAGAGAGAGAGAGAGGGTGGGTGGTTGTTGTTTCTTACTTGTGTGCAGCCCCTCTCTGATTTTTCTGTGGGTCAGTGGCCCCCAAACCAAAAAAGGTTCGCCAGCCCTGAGCTACAACCTTCCTTAAAGGGCAATAGCAAACTGTGGAGTCTGTATGTCATTATAAAGTTTGATACAATTTCAAATGAATGGTCAGAATAGACCAGAAAACAATGACAATTTCCAGCAAAAACGTCTCCTAAAAACTAGATGGCTTTTGTGGCTTTTACACTGTGCTAGACCCTTTGTTGTTTTTTAAGTTTTTCCAGTTACAGACTAACTCGGCTACCCCTCTGAGGTATTATTTGTTTCTATGAAGTTAAAGTTACAGCTGCAACAGAGAGATGCTTATAATGGAATTACTTCTCAAACCAAAACTACAGTGTTCATGATGGGCAAAAATATTAAGGCACATACACACAGGCACACACACACCCAATACCTTATGTACATCCCAAATGGATTATAATTAGTGAAGAGGCTACTTTTGACTTTTTTAAGATTCAGGAACTTTGGAACATGAGAAATGAGAAGGGATACCCCACACAGTCTTGTATAACAGGAATTTCTGCCCAACTTGTTACAACGTTCGCTATCCAGTGGAATGGCCAGTATAGATTAACTTGTTACAGTGCTTATAGCTAACAAAGAACAAGGTAAATCCATCCCGCTGGGGTGGGGCAAATGAAAGGAGAGGAGGATCCTGGAAGCTGAACAGAGTCCTGCCAAATAGAAAGCAGCTCAGCAGAAGGCTAAGGTTGTCCTAATTGGTTCTATAAACCCTATATTGAAACATCAGCTTTCCTTACATATTAGGGCTTGTCTAATTATATTTACACAGAGTGGCCTTGTTTTATTAAAATTCACAAACAGGTAGTTTATCTGTAGCACGCAGCAGTTTCAGTTTAAATATATTTGCATTATATACACAATGCGTCCTGGACTGCGTTGCAACGGAGGATACTTTATAATAGATGGGGGCAGATTTCTATACCCCCCCCCCCCGCGCTATAAATTATGGCAAGCCTTGTTTTAAAAGTCACTCTCGCTGCGATCCGCGGGATAAGCAAGTCCGAGCGCTAACTCCACACAAGCCAGTCACGCTTGAGGAAACGCGGCTGCTTACCTGCGTTTACACGCCCAGGCAGCTTCTCCTCTCGCGGCGCGCTGGGAACGGGCTCCCCCTTCTTCGGGGAAACGGCAGCAAGAGCCGCTCAGCCTTCGAGCGAAACCTCCGGGTGGGCTTCCCGGCGTGGAGAAGGAGGTTTCCGCCTTGATCCCAAGCGGCGCGGGGCGGGGGGGGGGGGTAGGAACCGGTGCCGCTGGGAAGAGGAGCTGATTGCGGCACAAGGCGAGGGAACCGGGGGGGCTGTCTGGATTGTGGGCTCCGCCGCCCCCGCGCGCTACGCCTGTCTCTGCCGCGGCGGGGAAAGTTTGCGGGAGTTTGGGGCGGCGGAGGCAGGAAGCCCCGGCCGGGAGGGGAGCTCCCGCGGCAGCCCGGGGGCGGGGGAAGGAGCGAGGCAGGGGGCGGCGGCGGAGCCGGAGCGGGCCGGCGCGGCTGTGTGCGGCGCGGGGCTGGAGCCGCGGCCGGGCGCGCAGTCACAGCCCTGGAATGCCAGGAATGCGGAGCGGCCGCTGCGCCGCCGGGGCCCGAGACGGCGGGGACTTGACATGGGCTTTCTCCGGCTTGTTTTCCCTCGCACGAGAGGAGGGACGAGGCCTGTCCCAGGGAGGAAGAGGAGGGGCAGGCTCCTGCCAATCCCGCCGGCTGCTGCCCGGGCCCGGGCGGCAGGGGTGTCGCGGGTTTCTCGGGAGCCCCCTGCGCCACCTCCTCGCGAGTCAGTGGAGACAGGCCGGGAGCGGGGGGCGGGACTGCTGAGCGAGCCCGGGGGAGGCAAGGGCTGAGTCAGTCCGCAGTGGGTTTGGCGGAGGAGCGGGCACTGAGGCAGCCCATGTCTTTGGGAGGCCGGCCTGCTTCTCTGCCCTGCTTTGCCGCCACCCGGGATTGCGACTGGCCCTTGGTCCTCCCGCTTCCGGCTGTCTGGTGCATCCACCCTTCCCTCCTTCTCCTTCCCTGCCCTCAGCTCCTTTCCCTGTGCTAGGTGAAGGGCTCCCAGCTCCGCTCCTCGCTCCTCCCCCCTCCCCCCGCCCGTTCTCTTGTGTGGGGAACAGTAAATTCAATGGCTTACAGGTACTGCCCTGTCACACACCCTGGGGGAGGGGAGCTCAGGGCAGGCAGGGGGTGGGGAGCTGTGATGTGCATGCGTCTGGACCTGTAAGAAATATAAGTTTGAGCTGAAGTGTGGACTCAGGGCAGGGCAGGGCTGGTGTCTGGAATGGCGCAGGAGTCAGAGCAGCGAACTGGGAATGTGGGAAGTGTAGGGGGTATGATGAGAGGCCCAGGGCAGAGGGTTTGGTTGTGGGATGTGGGAAGAGGCTTAGGACAGGGGCCTGGGAGGGGGGGTGCAAGGGCTGGGACAGTTCCAGTTGCTGCTAGGTCACCTTTCCTGGCTGGTGGACAGGTCCCTGCCTGCTGCTCCTGTTCCCTGTGCTGCCACAAGTCGAGCTGTGCGCTGGCTGTGCGGCAGCGCTGCTGTAGGGAAACCCATAGCAGTGTTAGAGACCCCCTGGCCTGTGCTCCTTTCCCCTGGCTTTTTCCCAGTGGCTGCTGGCAGCAGTGCATGCATGTGTGCTGCTCAGCATCCAGCAAGAGAGGGGCAGCAGGACAGGCATGAATGCACTAAGACTGTGGCTGGGAGCTCGAACCCCACCCTGACAGCGTGTTCCCATGCAGCCCCCTTCACACATGCCTGCTTCACGTAGCTGCATGTGCGGGAGCACAAGTGCCAGCCCACTGCAGAAACCATGGGAGCCCAGCTCTGTGAACATGCTGCATTGCGCACCCCTATAGCGGAGCGTTCGGCATATTGTCCCAGCTGACTCTTGCCCGCACAGCGGTACACAGCCTTACTTTCACATCTGGTGAGGAGCCACTCTTATCCAGGGGAAGGACACTGGGGAATCCAGCTGCAACCAGTTCTTTCTGCTCATGGCCAATTATTTGCTGGGCTCCTGCAGAGGGAGTAGATGAAATACTCCCTGGCTACTGGCAATGCTGGCGCCACATGCACCCGTTGTTTGCAAGAGAAACCACAGAGGAAACCCTGCGGTCCCCCCCAGACATGTGATGGAGTATCACAGATGGGAATCTTATGCAAGAAATAACTATTGGTAAATGAGGAAGGGCCATTCTGCTCTAAGGTTGGCTGAGGAGCATGATTGGAGCACACTGTACCAGGCTGCAGCTTCTGCTAAGATGATGAATCCGTTACGAGTGAACTAGTGTTAAGAATATGTAGACCCTGCATATAATTCCCCAGATATGTATAGAGTTTTGCAGGTGTTGCGTATTTAAATAACGAAAATCACAATGTTTTTACACCTATAAAGAGCCCTTGTTTGCTAAAAATCAAGAGAAAGTTACCTAAACCCAGATTTTTAATCTTGCATTAAACCACTTTTAGCTTTTAACTTCACCTTTCTCTGCTTGATTTCAGGCTATGGGACACTGTTTAGGAGGGTAGTTTGAGTTAGCAGAGTGGGGGAGAAAGAAATGGAGAGTACGAGCGGCTTTGGAAAAAGGCACAGAATTCCTCTTGGTGTCATTAGAAATGTGCAGAGATACTAAGGTCAGAATGTGCTCCTAAAACTGTAACTTTGAGATTCTCTACACTTGAGTTAGAGAGAATCTCATGTCTTTAAAAGAAAAAAAAAAAGTGAAAATTGGAGGTTGATTTGTTTGTAAGACATTTTGGAATTCATATGTACAGATCTTTGAAGGGCTTGGTCATGCAGTACTCATTTAGTACATGAGTAGTGCCATTAGACTCAGTGGGCATTACTCATATCAGTAAAGGTAATAGGATCAAGCCCATAAAATGGAGAGAAATAGAACAGGTCCTCAGATTAGATAGACAAGTAATTGTGCATAAGTACCATATGTGGAGTCACAAGTCTTACCCCTGGCAATATAAAATGTAATTATACCTTGCAGTGAAAGTCCCATTTATCTGAAACGTTCTAATTCTACCATTCTAAGCCTCACAGCACATTTGTGAAATAAGGAAATAGCATCCACATCTTGGAGATGGTTAGTTATAAAGTGTTGCATTCAAAGGCTTGTCTTGCTCAAGGTCACACACAGAGTCAGAGTATATGGAACTGTGAATAGCACCTAACCATAAAGCACAGCAGGTGTAACGTACCATTAGCAGAGTAGATTCTTGTTTATATTTTCCCTCACAAGTAGAAAAACACAGGGATGGGGTGGGAAAGTGTACATGAAACTCCTGAAGTTTCTGATGGATTGTTTCTACAGCTGAGGAAGAATTGACACCTTAGGCCCAGGGAGCAGGCAGAAGACTTAGTGTATAAGCACTATGGAGGCTGACATTCATAAGCGTATGTTAATGTCTCAGCAAAGGATGTTAGCTGTTTCTGCAGTTTTGTTGGGCCCTGGGTATTGCTGCTGACCTCTTTTTTTCCTCCCCTAGGCTTCCCTGCACCTGTACAGAACTCTTCATTTCAGGGAGTTTTAAGTGTGAGGATAAGATAAAGTTGCAAGCAGCATTAAAATATCTGCTAGTTTTGAATGAGAGATGAAACCCAGCTGCTGCCTCTCCTGCCCCAGCAAAGTCCCGGAAATACTGAAGAGTCTAAGAGGAGATAAAAATATGTTCCAAAAGCCAACGGCTTATATAAACAGGCATTGTCTACCTGAATACTACAGAGAAAGGTGGTTTAGAAATACACGGTTAATACAGACAGACTTATGAATGGGAGGTATGTCACTTTGGTACCACTCCCCCCTTTAGCATGCAAAGGACCTATTTTATTCTTGTTCCCAGTCCTTTGCTCCCCCAAACAGAGTTGAAGGCATATAGAGCCATGAGCTTTAAGAACGCATGTTACCAACTTCCTAGAGCTCATGTTTAAACATAATTCTCTCTAGAAAGGTCTTGCCGTAATTTAAAATATCATTAAAAGTGAGATTTAATGGTTTCATATTCCTGTTTATGGAATGTATCTCTCTAATAACCTATCTGCTTTGGAGAAAGTGTATTTGTTTGAGGATCCTTTTGCAGCAAAGTAGTCCTAACAAAGTTAATATACAATTTTGATTTGCAGAACAGACAGGACTGAATCACATTTTAACTCTATTCCTAAACCCTGCTAATGTCTGCAACTAAGCAGAGCTGCATAATGTCTCAAAAAGATAGTCAAAACATCTGTGATGTATGCTGAATGACTGGGGTGTCAACCATATCAGAGGACTATTGTTGTTTGTTTGTTTTTTTTTATCTGGGTCCCTGTATAGTAGATATTCCAGTATCTAAGGGATTTTAGCTATGGTTTACAACGAAATTTTAAATAGTTTTAGCACCTGGTAACACCTGTGTTAATGTTTATCCTGGGCTAAAGTAATTTTTAAAGTCTTTTTATAACACAGAAAAGGTTCTGTCCTTGTTGGCAAAACCATGTCATAACCTGTTTTCAACAAAACTCCCTTTAAACTGTACTTAAGTAACATCTGGTGGTTTACTCTGGGAAGTTGATGAGATTTAATTAGCTGTGTAGCCAGCTACATTACAATCAAATCAAAGGACACAGTTGCAACACAATTCCAACTTACAGGGTAAATGTGACCTTAACTTTGTTCCCAAACCATTCTAAAACCTGAGACGTGCTGGGTACACTGTCTTGGTTGTAAACTAATGGAGCCAAACCTTAAGCAGTAAGGAGAAAGAAGCTTCTTAGTCCTAAAGCCATAGAGGTACTTTGTAAATTGGTGCTTTCAGTTTTTCTGAAGCTTACCAATAATTAAGGCAAGTGTTCTTGTCCCGTGTCCTGTGTGCTTGTTAATGATTGCATTTCATAGTCCTTTTCCTTGAAATTACACATAATTACACAATTATGGAAAACAAACTTGTTGTGACCAAGCATGAGCTAACATGTTAGTATTTGAGTAGCTGACTAAGCCAGCACCCAGTTTTGTGGACCAGAAGTAGTTTTCAAAGATCATCTATGCAAATAAGTTATGCCACATTGAACATTCTTGTTTGCTTAAAGCAGGGGTGGGGAACCTCAGGCTCGGGGGCTGAATGCAGCCCCCGGCTTGACTGGATGTGGACCCAGAGGCTCAGGGCCCATCCCCCCAGCACTAGGGAGCCAGTGCTGGTGCTCCAGCCCCCCAGCTGTCCCACCGAGGGGCTGGAGCACACAAAATCTTCTAGGCCGCCTCCTCCCTTCCCCCCCTCCCCCAGCTCTGGTGTGGACTGGGAATGTGGGGAGTGTCTTTCTCCTTAGTTGGGGGCCACCCAAAAAAGTTTCCCCACCCCGGCTTAAAGTTATGGTGTATTTCTACAGGTTTGGTGAGTAACTGAAAATGTCTGACTTAGTTCTTGAATAAAAGTTTGTAAAATCAAAAAGGTTTTAGCACTTGAAACTGATTATGGCAGTGAACTCTTGCTTCCAGAGCTACAGTGTTGTCACCACTTATGTTAATAAACCCCATTTTTCATGCTTTTATAGCACTTGTCTAGAAATTTGTTTCAGACTGGACATTAATATTTGACACAGTCTTAGGACAGAAGCAAATATTTTTTGCTAGGTTTTGGGGAATAGTTAACATCAGTTAGGCTATTCATAAATGTATCATTTGAATTATTAGATGTTTACAGTTGTAATTTTTTAGTTTATATCATCCAAAACTGGCATTGATTAAAGCAAAAAAAGCCCATGATTTTTAGTGGATTTCCTGCTCATCTAATTACTGGTTTGACAACCCTGGAAATGCAAGTCCATAATGTATCCATATATCAAGGCAACAGTAGTACAAGCCTAAATAAAAGACCTGATTTTTCAGAGGTGCTCAGCACCTCCCCTTCCTAAGTGCATAGTTCAGCAAAGAACAAAAGCACATGCTTAATTTGTAAGCATGTGCTTAAGTTCCATGGAAGTTAATGAAACAAGCATGTGCCTAAAGATAAGCTTAAAGATGGACTACTGATCAGAGCCTAAGGCTATGTCCACACTTGCACATGATTGACAAAACTTTTATCCTTCATGAGTGCTTAAATGCTTCACCACATCCCCACACACAAAGACAAAGTTTTGTTGCAGCAAGTGAAAGTGTAAATGCTGCTTTGTCAGAAGGAATGCTCTGCTGCCCACAAATTGAAACCCTCTAATTGAGGATCAAGTATCAGAGGGGTAGCCATGTTAGTCTGAATCTGCAAAAGCGGCGAGGAGTCCTGTGGCACCTAATAGACTAACTGAAGTGTTGGAGCATAAGCTTTCGTGGGCAAAGACCCACTTCGTCAGATGCATCTTTTCCGTTAAAAGTATTTGCGCAAAATCATGCCAGTCTAGACGCAGCCTAAGTCTAAGCGAATTTCAGCTCCTCAGCACTTCTGAAAATCAGTCTCTGATTTCTTTCAGCACCTAAATATGTATTTAGGTTCCTAATTTTGGATACGTATACTTGAAAATATTAACCTATAACTTTATTACCACTCTGTGACCAATACAGTTCCTGAAAATAGCAAATAATGGTACCAAGAGACCTGTGTTTATGCTTGGTGCTGCCGAATGCTTTGACACTTTGCCTTTGTCTGTATGACACAGCTTTTAGCAACAAGGACATTTCAACATGGCTGTGTTGCTAAAAGTCTAACAGTGTGAATACTGTTAGCACTTTTGCAAACAAACTATTTCCACCCCCTACAAGCTGGGTTTGGGTGGTCAATAGGAGAACCCTCCTGCCAACAAAGAGGCATTCACGCTGCCACTTGCCACTACAAAACATTTGTCTTTCAAAGGAGGCTTTTTTAAGCACCTGTGAAAGACAAATGTTTTGCCATTCAATTGGTGGTGTAGACAAAGCCTGAGGGCAGTGGTCCCCAACCTATAGAGGCTCCCGGGCGCCCAGAGGCGGGGCCACTCATGCGCCGGGCGCCCGGGGGTGGGGCTGCGCGTCCTGGGGCACGCCAGGGGCGGGGATGCCCTTGCACCCAGCGCCGGCATGTGCCCCAGGGCCGGGGCCACCCAAGCGCCTTGTGCTGTGGGCCCGGGGCCGGCGCCACCGCCCGAGCTGCGCGCCTGGGGCCGGCACCGGCGCCACGCACCCACATGTGCCACGGGGCTGGGGCTGCTGGAGCGCCACGCACCAGGCGCCGGTGCGTGTCACGCGCCTGGGGCCGGCGCCTCCAGTGCACCGCGCGCCTGGGCCTGGGGACGGCCCAGGTTGTCGGCGGGTGCACACAAATGCCCCCGTGGGCACCATGGCGCCAGCGGGCACCGCGTTGGGGACCACTGCCTTAGGGTGTATCTACACTGCAAAATTTTGAGGACAAAATTGATATTGACAAACAAAAATCACCAAAAACAAAATTTGCCGATGTGTGTTTACTGCCTTCCTCTGTTGACAGATCATGGCCACATTCTTAGGTTCCCTGTTGACAGACTGAGCAATGCACTGTGGGTATGCATCCCACAATTCCTAGTGACACCTTTTGCTAGGCACTGTGTGAATGTGCAACAGAGCACAGCACATCTTGGGAACATGAAAAACATCCTGTCAATTGCTGCTTTGTTTCCCAGCCCTCCAGAGGCTTCCAGCTCCTTTTGCGCCATTTGTTAAACTGCACTTCTCTCCCATGCTGTGTTATGAGGACATCATACTTTGCAGCAGAGTTACTATTAAAGTTACTGACTGAGGAAGTATCAGAGGGGTAGCAGTGTTAGTCTGAATCTGCAAAAGCCGCGAGGAGTCCTGTGGCACCTTATAGACTAACTGAAGTGTTGGAGCATAAGCTTTCGTGGGCAAAGACCCACTTCGTCAGATGCATGTAGTGGAAATTTCCAGAGGCAGGTATAAATATGCAGGCCAGGATCAGGCTGGAGATGACGAGGTGGATCCAATCAAGGAGGATGAGGCCCACTTCTAGTAGCTGATCTGGAGGTGTGAATTCCAAGAAAGCAGAAGCTGCTTTTGTAGTTAGCAAGCCATTCACAGTCTTTGTTTAATACAGAGTTGATTGTGTCAAACTTGAAGATGAACTGTAGCTCAGCAGTTTGTCTTTGAAGTTTTTTTGCTGCAGGATGGCTACCTTTAGACACACAATTGCAGATCTAAAGGTTGCAATTTAGTATGGAGTGGGGATGTTTACCATTGAGGTTGCACTTCTGTAAGTGTGTAGGGCAATAAATTGCATTTTGCTGCAGAGGATTTTGACTCTAGGAAATGTGGATGGCATAGTGGCTGGCTTTACAGAGATGGGATTTCCTAAATGTGGTGGGTCCATAAATGGCACACATATTCTAATTGTTGTGGCATTCCACCTTGCCACAGAAGACATCAACTGGAAGGGGTACTTTTCAATGGTGCTTCAGGGGCTTGTGGAACATCATGGACGTTTCATAGACATAAATTTGGGGTGGTCTGGAAAGGTGCATGATGCACGCATCTTCAGGAATGGTGGCCTGTACCAAAAGCTGCATTCAAGGACTTTAGTTCCAGACCACAACATTACAGTGAGGGACTTGGAAATGCCCATAGTGATACTTGGTGACCCAGTTTACCTCTTACAGCCTTGGCTCATGAAACCTTACTTGGGGCACCTGGATAGCAGTGAGGAGCAGTTCAACAACAAGCTAAGCCAATGCTGCATGGTAGTTGAATGTGCCTTTGGCAGATTGAAAGGGACATGGTGGTGTCTCTACGGCAGGCTAGACCTAATGGAGGATCATACCCCATGGTTATAGCCGCATACTGTTGTTTACATAATCTGTGTGAACATAAGGATGAAGTGTTTGCTCATGGGTGGACCACAGATGCACAGCACACAGTTTGAGCAGCCATTCACTAAGCCTGTCAGCCCTGGTCTACACTAGGGAGTTATTTGGAATAACCCTCCTTATTTCAAAATAACAAGGGGAGCGTCCACACTACCCACCCCATTATTTGGAAATAACAGATAGGTTATTTAGAAATCTGTACTCCTGCTTTGCTTGGGGGAATAATGCTAACTTTGAAATTATTTCAAAATAGTGTTAATAAAGACACTCCAGTGCTGTTAATTTTAAATGATTAGCATCCAAAGGCATCTCACAGTTGCACTTGTGGCTGCTCTGGCCACACCTGATAACTCCACTGCTCCCTGCAGAGCTCCTGCAGAGCTTAAAGCAACAGGCTCCTAGAGAAAGGCTTGTGACACTTGGACAACCCCATGCCAAACAGAATCAGCCAATGAGATATGGCAGACCCCAGTGTGCTCTCTGAGTCCCCCATGGCTGCCAGCACTTCTGCAGCACTCTCGGCTGCCCCGGCCAGGGACACAGGAGAGCACTGGCCTGAACTGGTACAGAGCTTCTGCACCCCCTTGATATCAAAGGCAAGGAGACCAACCTCCCGGATCTTTGCACCAGAAAGAGAAATGCTGATGTGTATGGCTGGATGGCCACCAGCCTGGCCAACAAAGGCCAAACCCTTGACCTGGTCCAGATGAAGATAAAAGAGCTCCTGCAGGCCTATAAGAAGGCCAAGAAGCAAAGTAGATGCTCTGGAGCGGCACCCCACACCCGCTGCTATTATGAACAGCTCAATGCCATCCTGGAAAGCGGGGGCAGTCACCTCTGCTCCATCATCATCCAGTCCAGCCAGGACATGCCTGGTGTCAGCATCTACAAGTGCAGGGTTGTGGAAGAGGAGCAGGCCAGCCAGGCAACCACATCCATGAGCCAGGTCCTGCTTCTCACCCTGGAGCCAGTCCCCGTCTCCCAGGCATTGGACGAAACCAGGGAAAGCACTTCAGGTGAGTTCTGTAACTTTCCCTGTACATATGTAGGGGCAGATGATGGGCTATGAGGGGCAGCACGCTCCTCACTCAGCCTACTCGCCCTGGGCAGTCTCACAACAGCCTGCATACATGGGTGCACATGGAGCACCAATCTGGAGCACTGAGCCCCATGATACTCTCACACAGGAACCTCTTGATCCTCCTCACGAGGTTACTGGAGGAGCCTGCCTTACTCCGAACTCCATGGGACGCCTTCCCACAACAAGCCACCACTAAGGAGGCTAGGGTCAAGAAACACACACAGCAGTGCTACTCAGGGTTCAGGAGCGGCCCGAGGCTGGCTGTGGCAGCTAGTGTCCCAGGCGGAGTGCGCGATCGGCGCCCCCGCCTGCAGAGCCATCAGTGGACTGACGTCATCGGGGTCTCCCTGGTCGGCAGTGCCCTAGGCGGGGGCCAAGTCCACTTATAGCCACGGGCCGCCCCGACAGGGTTATGCCCACACTCAGGTAGCACCCACTCCCAGTAAAGCACAGTGATGCAGAGGAGACTGATCTTGTGCATGGGAACCTGCTGGTAGGAGAAAGGAAAAGCAACCCCAGTAGCACTCTCTCCAGTAAGTGGCCTCTGCTGCTCATGCACATCTCCCCCCTACCATTCCCTTCCCCCTCCAACGGGCAGGGATTAGGAATGTTAGGAAGTGAACAATTAACTAATTGTGTAGTCGATAGAAATTCTATAGACTACACATCGACTACACAATTAGTTGATAAGGGAGGAAGCTTCAGTCATGGCTTGTGCCAGGTCCAGGAGATACCCTCACTGCAGCTCTGCAGTTTAAATGTCATAAGAGCTGGGTGGGCAGGCAATACCGTGGAGATAGTGCTGGGAGGATCCTGCTTTTAAGCTACTAAAGGATGAGGAACAGCCTAAGCCCATGGCAAGCCTGAGCCCGCCACAGGCAGAGGCTACTTCATGCCAGCCTCCCCTGTCCCCTTCACACTGCTGCCGTGGCAGGCGGTACCGTGGAGCTGGTGCTGGGAGAAACCAGCATTTAAGCTACTCCTCCTCCCCTGATACAGAGGCAGCAAGTGGGGGAGGAGGAAATTTGAGTAGTCAACTCAACTACCTGAGAAACCTAGACTTATCGGATACTCGACTATTCAACTATTTGCTTACATCCCTAGTAGAGATAGAAGTTCTCTCTCTCCAGGACGCCACCATTGCTGGACCCAAGGTGTGCAGGACATGGAAGGAAGCTGAGCCACCTTGTTCCCCTCCTCCCTACCACAGGCTCCTGGCTTGGCTGGCACCTTCTCATACCTGCTTGTCCCCTGGGATGTCTGTGCCCCTGCAGGAAACTGCCTACTATCAAGACAACAGATGGCCTTGCTCGAAGCACATCGCCATCATCTGAACCGAGACCTGCTGTGTCAGCTCAGAGATTAGGGCTAGGCTTCATACTCCATGTTTCCTAGGATGACTGCCATTGTAACTTTTCTTCACAGCTGGCCCAGCTGTGAGCATGGCATGTCCATCAGCTCCCATGCCATCTTCCCGACTCCGCAGGATCTGCAGATGGAAACACACCTGGGAAGACCTAATAAGCTTGCCTCCTGTCCCTCATCTGGCTTGCCTCCTGTCCCTCATCTGGTGGCTCGAAGAGGAATGCCGGGAGTGGATCTCTGTCTGGGAGCAGCGGAAGGCTGCCTGGGACCAGCTGGCATGCCAGCACAGGCCTATGTGCTCCTCCCGCACCTGGGTGTTGGAGCGCATGGCCTTGTGCATGGAGTAGGCCACAGCCACCTCCCTCACCCTAAAGCTTCCCCTTCTAGCCCCCTCAGGAGCCACCAGGGCCCCAAAATGTGGGGCGGTAGAACCTCTCAGGCAGCTGAAGCCTCTCAAACTAACTGAGGCCAGTCCCAGCCCTATCCCTGAGACCCTGTCCCTCCTTCCCCATTCCAGGTTCTTTATGCAGTCCCTCCTCTGTTGTATAGCCCCCAAATAAACAATTGTGTATTTTTTTAAAAGGCTTTTTTATTTGCTTTGCAGGGGAGGGGACAGGTAGGAAGGGAGGGCAGAGGAAGGGAGTGGTGTTGGGGTGGGGGGAAAGGCACAGGGGGAATGCAAGAGTCCCTTGTGGAAAGTCTCACAGGTGGCCTTGGCTAAAACACTCCCTCAAGGCCTCCCTGATAAGCATGGTCCCCTGATGTCCTTGTCAAAGGGCACTGGTGTCTGCCCTGGCTCGTATACCCTGGCCAGTCATTCAGCCTCTTGTGAACAGGAGCAGCTAACAGGGAGTTTGGAGAGGGAGTTCTCCAGGTAAAGGAGGAGTAAAAACGGGACCCTTGTGGTAAGTGGATGTCTGTAGTGTGTGTTTGTGTGTGTGTGTGGGGGGGGGGTGTTATTTGCTGTGTGCTGAGCTTGTGTGTGTGTGTTTGTATGTTTGAAGGAGCTTCTAAAAGCTTTGAAATCTAGAAGCCTCTGTTAATTGGCTGAGCCTCAGTCCAGGGGAGGTGCTACCAGGGCTTTATAAGCTGTCAGTCAGCAACCAGGGAGCTTGCGACCAGGAGCAGCTAACAGGGAATTTGGAGAGGGAGTTTAGAGGGGGAGGTTAGAGGGCACTAGTGACTTCTGACCGTCTTTTAACATAACTTTTATAATCATCTATATTCCAGACATTTAATAAGCCCAGTTTATACTTAAACTTATTCATAAGAAAAATGGAGACAGAAGCCCAGCAGCAGAGTGGGGGCTATACTGTTTATTGTGTCAAGTGTAACATGTATGATTACCTGCCCTGTGGGCGGGTGGCATGTGTGTGCACTCGTTGCAAGGAGCTCCTAACCCTCAGAGACCAAGTTCGGGCTTTGGAGGCCAGGGTGCCTGAACTGGAGGAGCTAAGGGAGGTAGAGAGCTACGTTGATGAGACTTTCTGGGACACTGTAGTACTGTCCCACCTCCAGTCTGAGAGCCCCAGTGCTCTTAAAGAGGATGAAAGTCTCAAAGGAACAGAGCATTCAATGGAAACAGAGGGAAACCATCCCATAGTTGGGATCCTCCTTCCAGAGGATGTTGCAGTATCCTCTTGCACTGAGGATACCTCTAAGGGGGAGGGAACTCCAGTTGTTAGAAAGAGGCAGGTGTTAGTAGTGGGTGATTCCATTGTTAGAAACATAGATAGTTGGTTTGTGATGACAGGGAGAACCGTATGGTCACTTGCCTGCCTGGTGCGAAGGTTGCGGATCTCTCGAAGCATCTAGATAGATTTATGTGTAGTGCTGAGGAGGAGCAGGTGGTCGTGGTACATGTAGGTACCAATGACGTAGGGAAGGGTAGGAGAGATGTCCTGGAGGCCAAATTTAGGTTGCTAGGAAAAAGACTGAAATCCAGGACCTCTATGGTGGCATTCTCAGAAATGCTTCCAGTTCCACGTGCAGGGCCAGGTAGGCAGGCAGAGCTTCAGAGTCTCAATGTGTGGATGAGACAATGGTGTAGGGAAGAGGGGGTTGGATTTATTAGGAACTGAGGACGCTTTTGGGAGAGGGGGAGCCTATACAGGAAGGATGGGCTCCACCTAAACCAGAGTGGAACCAGACTGCTGGCACTAAACATTAAAAAGGTGGTAGAGCAGTTTTTAAACTAAGAGATGGGGGAAAGCCGATTGGTGTGGAAGATGCACATAAATCGGATGGAGACTTCTCTTAGAGGAGAATCCATTGATTCTCTAAAGCTGTAGTCAGAAAGAGAGGAGGGGAGAGGACAAACCATGGGCCAGAGCAGACAAACAACCTCATATAAAGGAATCCAATGCATCAGGGAAGGGCAGACAAATAAGCAGTGGCAAATTTTAAAGTGCTTCTACACAAATGCTAGGAGTCTGACTAATAAGATGGGTGAACTAGAGTACCTCGTATAAAAGGAGGAGATTGACATAATAGGCATCACTGAAAACTGGTGGAATGAGGAAAATCTGTGGGACACAATCATACCAGGATATAAAATATATTGAAAGGATAGAGCAGGCTGGGTGGGTGGAGGAGTGGCACTGTATGTAAAAGATAATGTAGAATCAAATGAAATAAAAATATTAAATGAATTAACATGTTCCACAGAATCACTATGGATAGTAATGCCATGCTCCAATAATAAGAAATTAGCAGTAGGGATATATTATTGACCACCTGACCAGGACAGTGATACTGACATTGAAATGCTGAGGGAGATTAGAGAGGCTACCAAAATAAAGAACTCTATAATAATAGGGGATTTTAATTATCCCCATATTGACTGGATACATGTCACCAAATGTCAAAAGATATTTTGGCCTTGGAAAGGATTCAGCAAAGGGCAACTAAAATTATTAGGAGTTTGGAATGTGTCCTATATGAAGAGAGGTTAAAGTGACTGGGACTTTTCATTTTAGAAAAGAGGAGACCGAGGGGGGATATGATAGAGGTATATAAAATCATGAGTGGTATGGAGAGGGTGGATAAAGAAAAGTTATTTATTAGTTCTCATAATAGAAGAACTAGAGGACACCAAATGAAATTAATGGGTAGCAGGTTTAAAGCTAACAAAAGAAAGTTCTTCTTCACACAGCGTATAGTCAACCTGTGGAACTCCTTCCCAGAGGAGGCTGTGAAGGCTAGGACTATAACAGAGTTTAAAGAGAAGCTAGATAATTTCATGGAGGTTAGGTCCATAAAAGACTATTAGCCGGGGATAGAAATGGTGTTTCTGGCCTCTGTTTGTCAGAGGCTGGAGAGGGATGGCAGGAGACAAATCGCTTGATCATTGTCTTCAGTCCACCCTCTCTGGGGCACTTGGTGCTGGCCACTGTCGGCAGACAGGCTACTGGGCTAGATGGACCTTTTGTCTGACCCAGTACGACCGTTCTTATGTTCTTACGTCAGGAAGAGAAGCAGAGATAAAATTTCTCAATGGCTTAAATGACTGCTTCTTGGAGCATCTGGTAAAGTAACCCACAAGGGGAGAGGCAATTCTCAATTTAGTGGATCGCAGGATCAGGTCCAGGAGATAACTGTTACAGGATCGCTTGGGAATAGCGACCATAATAAAATAACATTTAACATTCCTGTGGTGGGAAGAACACCTTAGCAGTCCAGCACTCTGGCATTTAATTTCAGAAAGGGGAATTACACAAAAATGAGGAGGTTAGTTAAACAGAAATAAAAGGCACAGTGACTAGAGCCAAATCCCTGCAAGCTGTATGGAAACTTTTTAAAGATACCATAATAGAGGCCCAACTTAAATGTATACGCCAAATTAAAAAACATAGCAAGAGACCTAAAAAAGAGTCACCGTGGCTTAACCACAATGTAAAAGAAGCAGTGAGGGACAAAAAGGCATCTTTTAAGAAGTGGAAGTCCAATCCTAGTGAGATAAATAGAAAGGAACATAAACACTGTCAAATCAAGTGTAAAAATGTAATAGAAGCAAAAAAAGATTTTGAGAAATAGCTAGCCAAAAACTCAAAAAGAAATAACAAAATGTTTTTTAAGTACATTAGAAGCAGGAAGCCTGCTAAAAAACCTGTGGGTCCCCTAGATGATCGAACTATAAAAGGAGCAATCAAGGACGATAAAGCCATTGCGGAGAAACTAAATGATTTCTTTGCTTCAGTCTTCACAGCTGAGGACGTTAGGGAGATTCCCAAATCTGCATCGTCCTTTGTGGGTGATGAATCTGAGGAACTGTCCCGGTTTGGAGTGTCATTAGAGGAGGTTTTGGAACAAATAGAAAAATGTAATGTTAACAAATCTCTCGGGCCGGATGGCATTCATCCAAGGATTCTAAAAGAACTCAAATGGGAAAATGCAGAACCATTATCTGTGGTTTGTAACCTATCCTTTAAATTGGCTTCCGTACCTGATGACTGGAAGGTAGCTAATGTGACACCAATATTTAAAAAGGGCTCTAGAGGCGATCCTGGCAATTACAGACCGGTAAGCCTACCTTCAGTACCGGGCAAATTAGTTGAAACAATTGTAAAGAATAAAATTGTGAGGCACATAGAAGAACATAATTTGTTGGACAAAAGTCAACATGGTTTCTGTAAAGGGAAATCATGTCTTACTAATCTATTAGGGTATATCTACACTACCCCCCAAGTTCGAACTAGGAGGGGTAATGTAGTCATACGGAGTTGCAAATGAAGCCCGGGGTTTGAATTTCCCGGGCTTCATTTGCATAAAGCCGGCCGGCGCCATTTTTAAATGCCGGCTAGTTCGGACCCCGTGCCGCGCGGCTACACGCGGCATGGACTAGCTAGTTCGGATTAGGCTTCCTATCCGAACTAGCTGTACGCCTCGTGGAATTATTAAGAAAAGGATAGAAAATAAGACACAGAATACCTTACTGTCCCTATATAAAACTATGGTACGCCCACATCTTGAATACTGTGTACAGATGTGGTCTCCTCACCTCAAAAAAGATATTTTGGCCTTGGAAAGGGTTCAGAAAAGGGCAACTAAAAATGATTAGGGGTTTGGAATGGGTCTCATATGAAGAGAGGTTAAAACGACTGGGACTTTTCACTTTAGAAAAGAAGAGACTGAGGGGGGGATATGATAGAGGTATATAAAATCATGAGTGGTGTGGAGAGGGCGAATAAAGAAAAGTTATTTATTAGTTCCCATAATAGAAGAACTAGAGGACACCAAATGAAGTTAATGGTAGCAGGTTTAAAACTAATAAAAGAACGTTCTTCACACAGTGCATAGTCAATCTGCGGAACTTCTTGCCAGAGGAGGCTGTGTAGGCTAGGACAATAACAGAGTTTAAAGAGAAGCTAGATAATTTCATGGAAGTTCGGTCCATAAAAGGCTATTAGCCAGGGGATAGAAATGGTGTCTCTGGCCTCTGTTTGTCAGAGGCTGGAGAAGAATGGCAGGAGACAAATTGCTTGATCATTGTCTTCGGTCCACCCTCTCTGGAGCACCTGGTGTTGGCCACTGTCGGCTGACAGGCTACTGGGCTAGATGGACCTTTGGTCTGACCCAGTATGGCCATTCTTATTTCTTATGTTCTCTGCCCCTCACCCTGACAGGAAGGTTTCTCCCTTACTCTCACATGGTTGTGGAGCACATAGCAAGCTGCCACCATGCAGGCGATATTGCACTCACTGAGGTCCAGATAGATGAGGAGACCCTGGAATCTCCCCTTTAGATGGCTGAATGCACACTCCACCCCCCTGCAGCTCCTGCTCAGCCTGGCATTGAAGTGCTCCTTCGTGGGGTCCAGGCTGGCTGTGCAGGGCTTCAGAAGCCAGGGGATCAAAAGGTAGGCTGTGTCACCCAGTATGCAGATGGGCATGTCCACGTCCCTGACCCTGATGGTGCACTCAGATAAAAAGTGCCGGTGTGCATCTTTCGGAACAGGCAGGAGTTCCAGAAGATGCAGGCATCATGTGTCTTCCCCGACCAGCCAATGTTGATGTCAGTGAAATGTCCCTTGTGGTCCACAAGCGCTTGCATCACCATGGAGAAATACCCCTTCCTGTTTGATGTTATCCGAGGCATGGTGGTCGGGGGCCAAGATGAGGATGTAAGTGCTGTCTGTAAGTGCCCCCCCTTCAGTTGGGGATGTCAAGGGCAGCAAAGCTATCAACAGTGCTGTCCATGTTCCCCAGAATGACAACCCTCCATAGCAGCACGTGGTTGATAGCCTGGGCTACTTGCAGGAGCATGGTCCCTACTGTGGATTTCCCCATACCAACCTGGTTCCTGACAGAGCAGCAGCTGTCCGTAGTAGTGAGCTTGCACAGGGTAATGGAGACACTCTTCTGCATGGGGATGGTGGGTTGCAGTCAGGTGTCCTGTCACCTGAGGGCAGGAATGAGCCACTCACACAGCTCCAGGAAGGTGGCCTTCCACATGTGGAAGTTCTAGAACCACTGCTGGTTGTCCCATCGCTGCAGGACGATGTGGTCCCTCCAGTCTGAACTGGTCTCCCTCTGCCAGAAGTGGCATGCGATGATGTCCAGGGGATTGAGAGTCCTTTGTTGCAATATGAGTGCCAGGACCTGGGTGAAGAGAGCCGCCGGTCTGGGCTGGTAGTTGTCCTGCTGGAGCAGCATGTAGGCAGTCTGGATGAACTGCACCATGAGGCGTAGCACAAGGCCTGTGAGCCTGACACTGCTTTGCAGCATTTCCAGTTCCATGCTGGGAGTGCTGTGGCATCCACAAGGGCAACCCAAGTGCATGGCGTGCATTCTGTGTCCTGTGAAGGGGTGGCAGTGGAGGAACAGCACGTGAGATGCGGCTGTGGAGAGGAGCCCCTGAAAGCACGTGTCACAGCTTGCCCTTCCCGGAGTGCTTCTGGGGCCTCCAAATCCAAGGCAGGCTCCAATTAGTGTGGACATGCTAATTCAGACTAATTTTAATGCTCCCCCATATTGGGAGCATGTTATTCAATTTTGTTATTTCAGGAGTTATCATTTTGTTTCATTTATTTTGAAATTATTTCCTAGCGTAGACATGCCTTCAGAGGAGTCCACAGAGTGACCATTAACATCAAGGAGGCTCTGAGGAACCACTTTGACAATGAGGAGTGCTGAAATGTCTCTATTGTGGGTTGTTTCCCTGCTGCATAACGCTGCTTCTCCTGGGTAACATCCCCATGAAACTAAGGGATGTAATGGCTTTCAACGGGGCCTGAGCGATTGGTATGGGTTGTGAAAGAGAAAATAAAGTCATTCTGCCCTTCAACAGTTTCGTCTTTACTGCTCACTGCAAATCATGGTTACACACCTAAGATGAATGTTTGCTGCTGGTAAGGGAGGCTTGGGGGGGGGGGGGAGAGGGAAGCCCCACAATGTTGTGTAGGTCCAGCTATTCTTATCAGAGCTGGACAAATAATTCTGTATATGTTTCAAGAGAGGCCATTGCCAATTCTGTTAACTCTGCATCTTGGTTAAACACATTAGCCTCTCCATTTGGTCCTCCATGATCTTGATCATATAGCCAGTGGTGTCTTTTCTATCTTTCATGTCCCTTTCCCAACTCTTCTCCCTTCTGTGCGCTTGCATGGATGCATGTTGCAAAATATCCCTCACAATCTCTTCCCTATTCCATCTCAGTCTCCTCTTCAGTTGATGCAGTTTGTCAGTGGAAGTTCTCTGAGTTGTGAAGGTCTTCTCTGAAACTTAGAATGTAACAGAAGTGGGACTGTATAATTCCTGCTAAAGGTTGAAACATTTCACTGAAAAGCACCTGTAGCAACATAAGCTGCCACTTTTCCACTGATCCTTTAGTGCAGAACAAGTTTAGGGTAGAATTGAAAAGAATGGAACTACTGAGGCCTTATAAGACTGAGTACTTGTTCCTAGCTGAAACTGTGATGAATGCATAACCACGAAGAAAATTCCTTTGGTGGAGTGTTGAAGAAGTGATCCTGCTAGGGCCACTGTAAGAGTTGGGGTGATGCCTGGTAAGGTTATTAGCAAGTGTGTTTGGGGTTTTATTGTATATAATATGTTTTCTCTGTAGTGCTTTTACTCTAATAATAAAATAGACTTGCATAAAAAGAGTTGTGTAGTATCTTATAACTGTAGCGATTACAGTTGCTACCCATCTCTGAGACTGCAAAAAGGTCTACTTAGGTAATCTGTCTGTGCTGGGAGTAACACAGTGAAGCCAAGGAACTGTGCAGCCTGGAAGAATCCCAGTCAGAGGGGAAAGAGATATGGGTTTCCAGCTAGGAAACGCAATGGCTGGGGAGCAGGAAGCATAGGAATGGTTGCCCTTGCCAGACCATTGAGAGGAAATACAGGTGTAGTTGTCCTAAACACCTTATACTGAACTTGTACATTTCTGAACCACTCTTCCTGTGTTCTCTTTTGTTGTTGGAGCTGAGCTGCTTATGGATTGTCAGATGGTATATATGCTGTTCATTCTTACAAAGACATTACTTTTTGTTCTTTCTTGCTTAGCTTTCCACTTAAAATAAAAGTAATTCAAACCATGTCTCTCTATTTGCTCTTTGACTGGAGCCCCACACAAAGGGGCCGGAATCTGTTTACTTTTACCTGTATCACCATATTGACTTTTATGTGGTTGCAAAGTTGTAAGTGGTTACTAATTCCACACAATTCACAGGCTGGTCCATTCTTCTCTGTTGGCAATGGACTGGTGTAGGGGATGACTCCAAGTTGCTCCCCAATCTCAGTGACTAGTAGACATGAAACTTATAAGACTTCCCCTTTATTTAAGTTTTTTTATCTTAAATACCATTGACACCGTTAAACAGAATGCTACTCTTATTATTCTGATTATTTTACAATTCATCATACAGATTTTTAAATACAATATTTGTTTTTTTTTCTTTTTTTAAAAAACAAATATTCTAACTTTAATTACAGCTCAGCCATTGGTAATTGACAGCCCTACAAAAGAACTGAAGACTTAGCTCTATTATTTCCGAACTATGATAGTTAACATTACTTATAATTTTCTTTCCATAATAAATCTATGAGCATTTTAAGAACATAAGAACGGTCATACTGGGTCAGACCAATGATCTATCTAGCTCAGTATCCTGTCTGCCAAAAGTGGCCAAAACCAGATGCCCCAGAGGGAGAGAACACAACAGGTAATCCTCACATGATCCCTCTCCTGTCATCCATTTCCAGACAAACAGAGGCTAGGGACATCATCCTGGCTAATAGCCATTGATGGACCTAACCTCCGTGAATCTATCTAGTTCTTTTTTGAACCCCATTAAAGTCCTAGCCTTCACTACATCCTCTGGCAAGGAGTTCCAGAGGTTGAGTCTACGCTGAGTGAACAAAAACTTCCTATTGTTTGTTTTAAACCTGCTGCCTATTATTTCATTTGGTGCTCTCTAGTTCTTATATTGTGGGAATAAGTAAATAACTTTTCCTTGTTCACTTTTTCCACACTGCTCATGATTTTATAGACCTCTAACATATCCTCCCTCAGTGTCCTCTTTTTTAAGCTGAAAATTCCCAGTCTTTTTAATCTCTCTTCACATGGGACCCATTCCAAACCCCTAATCATTTTTGTTGCCCTTTTTCTAAACCTTTTCCAATGCCAATATACCTTTTTTGAGATGAGGTGACCGCATCTGTATGCAATATTCAAGATGTGGGCGTACCATGGTTTTATGTAAAGGCAATAAGATATTCTCTGTCTTATTCTCTATCCCTTTTTAAAGGATTCCTAACGTTTTGCTAACTGAGGTGTTCATAGCTGGAACTCATTGTAACTATAAACAGCATAAATAGAGTATCTTTGTGGATTTGCTCTTATTGCAATCACAGCATTGCTGCAGCCATGTGACTTTGCCAATCTATCCTTCTGAGTAAGTGAGGGCACTTTTTAAAAGTATTGCCGTTAGGCTCATTATTACATTCTTTCCAGAACATAGGAAATCACTAGAAAATTTGCATGATCAAGTTCAAGTTGCTAACATTTACACCATTGAGTTGCATTTATGTAATATATTACTGACAAAAATGTTAAGCTTTCAGCAGGAGTTTGTGTGATAAAACAAGTTTAATTATAGCTAAAAGTCTAAGTGACAAGGGAGTGTTTTTCTATCTTCAAAACTATTCACAGTAATTTTACCAAAAAGTTATCAGATTTTCCCAGTCTTTTTTAAAGTGAAAGCGGCAACATTATATAACATGCTAGCTGGAAAGTTGTAAAATAAACACAAGTTAGCACACATGGCAGTGTTAAAAGAATCAAATCACCTACTATCATATATGATAGAAAGGCGCTATCTTTTAATGGCTAGAGCACAAGCTTAGTTTCTAATTCTACTTCTATACAATTCACTATGTGACCTTAGACAAGTCAAGTAACCTTGATAATCTTCTCTGTATAGTAGAACCTCAGTTACAGACAGCTTGGGACTGGAGATTGTTCATTATGCTGAAATGTTTGTAACTTTGACAACATTACAGTTCTTTCAAAATTTTGCAACCGAATTCAGTGAACCTTTGAAACGTTATTATGCAAGGGAAAATGCTGCCTTTAATCATCTTAATTTAAGTGAAGCAAGCACAGAAAAAGTTTCCTTGCCTTTTCAATTTTTTTTAACTTTCTCTCTCTTTTTTTAGTAGTGTATATTTAACACAGTATTTGCCTTGCTTCTGCAGCCTACTTGCATACTTCCAGTTTCAAATGGTGGGTGTGGTTGACCAGTCAATTCATAACTCTAGAGTTTATAACTCTGAGGTTCTACTATATTAAGAAATTTTACTACTTCTATTCAGTAGGAAAATTTACTATTGCTATTCTTAATAGTGGAGGACTAAACTAAATACAACTATATATCAGATTTAGACATTTTTACTACTTAACAATATGTGCACACACACTATATTAAGTCCAGTAGTGCGGCAGAGCTGTTTGGGAGTATGTGGTGAGAAATTTGCTGGCTGAAATGCACCAAATGGGTGCAAAGGATCCATGTCTAAAACTTTTAGCTGAGTGTTGCTTGAGCCAAATCTTTTGGATACAGCTTTGGAAACTGTTAGTTGCAGTCTATTATTATTTATTAAGATAAGTCCTAGAGGCCTCAAGCAGGATCAGACCCCTGATGCACTAGAGATGTGACAAAGATACAAAGATGTGGTTCCTGCTGCAGAGGAAGATTACAGTAGCACTTGAACTGTCAACATCAATGCCGCTGATCTAGCAGCTGCTGAATGCAGAGTATGCCAGTGCAAAACAAGGCTTCTATGACTCAGATTCTACATCTGTAAAAGGGAGATAACACATGTATCCACCTTTGTAAAGTGCTTTTGAGCAAAGTGGTATAAAAGTGTAAAGTATTATGCCTTGTCTACACAGGAAATGTTTTCAAGTATAATCTAAGGTGTGAATTTAAATCAATATTGTTATAGTAATATAACACACTGTGTAGATGCTGGTGTGTTCTGTTCAGCTTTTATTGCGTGGGAAGGGTATTAGCCAGTTGTATTGGAATAAGAGTGTTATATCAGCATACAACATAAGTAAAGTAAAATGAAAAAATGTCCATGTTCAGAAGGTCAGAGCTCATCATTCATCATAAGGGATGGTCTTTAATTTTGTTCCTGAACTCTGAAAGGCCTTATAGATTAATTAATTGTCACTAAAACAAGTCAGAGTCAGAGTATACTGTATTACAAAACCAGAAATCACAGATCCCTGCAGAGTGGTTACTCGCACTAAGGGTATGTCTAGATTACATCCCTCTTTCGACAGAGGGATGTAAATTAGGCACTTCGAAACTGCAAATGAAGCTGGGATTTGAATTTCCTCTGCTTCATTTGCATAATCACATAATGGCGCTCTTTTGAAAATGCGCTATTTCGAAAGTAAAACTGTGGTCTAGACGCGGTTCTTTTCAAAATGGAAGGCTTTTTTGAAAGATCCTGTAACAGGGAAAAAGCCTTCCCTTTTGAAAAGAACCGCGTCTAGACCACAGTTTTACTTTTGAAATAGCGCATTTTCAAAAGAGCGCCATTATGTGATTATGCAAATGAAGCAGGGGAAATTCAAATCCCAGCTTCATTTGCAGTTTCGAAGTGCCTAATTTACACCCCTCTGTTGAAAGAGGGATGTAATCTAGACGTACCCTTAGTCACCTCTGCTAGTGATAGCATAACGTGATAGAGAAAAAATGTGGCAGTAATATGGCAATGAGGTGGTATGAGAAAATGGATCTCTTCTTGGTTAGACATGTGCTCAGGTAGACATCCTTGAAATTGTGTGGCCTAGAAAAGTCATAGTATGGAATGATGTGGAAAAGATGTGACTGCATTGTGCCAGGAGGAAGCAGGATAGAAACAATGTGATGTGGGATGTAGGACATGGCATGGAATTATCTGGCAGCTTGAGGATTATGACCTCGAAGGTCAATACAACAACACAGCCTAAAGCAGTGGCCTCTTGATGTTCTTGTTTTTTAATGTCATATTGTCCAAAACAGCATTTCCACAACTTTAGTTGTTTGGATAAAATAGTTTTGCAATAAGACTCACTCCAGACCTTGGCATTGTAAACTTCAAAGGACACATTAAAAGGTTGTACAAAACAAGTAACAATCTGTTTCACATGCATCACCAAAGTATGTAGTCAGTTCAGATAAATGTCGACACATTTCTAACTGAAAATAGATCTGTTGCTCTGGATTTACTTTGCATGTCTAAAATGGGGTGAAGTAGGTCCAAACAGAATTGAACCTGGAGGTGTGAAATCATAATCCCCGTATGGATTTCTGTGAAGTGCTGTTGTTATAAAATAAATAACTTCCCAAGGCCTTGTTTAGTTTTTTTTTAACTTTCCCCTTTTCCTTCCCCACTGACCCATTAACATCAGTAGCCTCTCTCAAACTTCACAGCATCCCCACTCTCCTGTGACAACAAAAATTACGACTTGACCCTGGGAAGGGGGACTGAAGGCCAAGAACCACTGCCCTGCTTGTGGAAAAAGGGGTGCTGGGGGCCCAAAGCCAAAACCCAAACCTTGCCACCCTGGAGTGGGGTAGGCCAAAGCTCAAGGGCTTCAGCCCTGGATGGGGTGGGGACATTGCCTGAGTCCTGCCATCCTAGGCTTCAGCTCTGGCAGGCCCAGGCCCCAGCAAGTCTAATGCCAGCTCAGGCAAACCCATTAAAATAGAGTCACTTTGGGGTCCTGTCCCAACTCACAGCCTGAGAATTGCTGCACTAGTATAACCAGACCTTTAAGGGGTATGAAGTAGTGCAAGGAGAAGCAAGAAAACTGAACATTGAATGCAGTCACTGTAATGGTGGTTGTTCCCTTTTAGTAGACATAGGACAAACATATCAGCTCTTATAGGATATAGCTTTTGAAAGTTGTGTTTAACTGGTAGAGGTTAATATTCACTACAAGTGATGATCAGCAATACTCAATGCCATGTTTTAGTAGGCAATAATACACTGGCTTTCTTGAATACACAAGTTTTTTAATTTTCTTTAGATGTTTCCAGATATTGTTATGATTGCAGCTCTAACAATGGGTAGCACTAATGCAAACAACCCATTGTGAGCATTTTAACCAGTGCATGTCACACACACTTGCTCTGTGGAGGGTTAAATGACACTGCTTAAACTGACACCAGCTGCCTGCTAAAATCAGTGGGAAGTTTTTCAGAGGAAAAAATAAATCACAAATGCAGACAAACCCTTAAGTACAAATCATATTACTCAAAGGCCTGAATTTTTACAAGGTTTGGGTTAAAAATCAGTTGATGTATGCATAAGCACAATTGCATAGCCCTCAAGTTATGCTGCTATATATCTGTATATATGAGGCTGAAAATTACAGCTGACTCTGCTGTTGTACACTTGGAAGTAGTTGCCCTGTAATTGCCTTCTCAGTACAGTCAAAATATTTTGGAGTCTCTGTTTATAACTAATTTTCAAATTAATTCTGAATTTGATTTGCACATTTGCACTCTTTGTTGACCTGGCTATACTAGTTATTATGCGGGATAAAGAAGGTATCTTTCTCAGGGTAAGAATTATAGGATCCTGTTATGGCTTTGCCATTTCAGGCCTATTCTTTACAATAGATTTCTGTCCAATGTATGTTCTTGGTGGATGTAGGCAGGGTTCGACAAATAATACAATCTACTCGCCGCAGGCGAGTAGATTGTAACCCGGAAGAGCCGGTTTGGGCGATTTGCGCATGCGCAGATCACCAGACAGCACGGCTGGCGAGCAGGGCTCGCCACAGTTCGGTGAGCCCTGGATGTAGGGGTGGATCTGCTCAGAGGGATTAAGGCTAAATGGACAAAAAATGGGTTAGAGAAGAAGGACAAGTGAATATAAGGGAAGCTGTTAGTAACCCCTACAATTAGATTGTTTAACACCTTCTATTATAAAGGATTTTTGAGATTTTTTTATTTTGGAAGTTCTCACACAGCTCGGCTACATCTAGACAGGCATGATTTTCCGCAAATGCTTTTAATGGAAAATTTTTTCCATTAAAAGCATTTGTGGAAAAGAGCGTCTAGATTGCCATGGACGCTTTTCCGCAAAAGCACTTTTTGCGGAAAAGCGTTCGTGCCAATCTAGACGCAGTTTTGCGCAGGAAAGCCCCAATCACCATTTTCGCCATTGGGGCTTTTATGCGTAAAACAGTTTTTAGCTGTCTACACTGGCCCTCTTGTGCAAAAACATTTCCGGAAAAGGGCTTTTGCCCGAACGGGAACGTCAAAGCATTTGTGCAAGAAGCACTGATTTCAGACAGTAGAATGTCAATGCTTTTGTGCAAAATCAAGCGGCCAGTGTAGACAGCTGGCAAATTTATGCTCAAAAGCGGCCGCTTTTGCGGAAAAACTTGCCAGTCTAGACGCAGCCCTCCTGTTTACAGCAGTCCATTGCTATGCAAGTGACACTATGCTTAGTCTAAGAAAATGCCTTATTTTTTCCCATGAAATTCTGTTCAGCTGATACAAACAGTTAAAAATCAGCAGGCTTTTAAGAAAATATTATACAAACATATACCAGGGGATGGTTTAAGCCTGCCTCCTCATGGAGGGATGAACTAGATGACATTCCTTTCCTTTCCTTTCTCAATAGAAGTGGGCAGTGTGCTAAAAGAATAATCAAACACACCAACATTTGAAGGTTGGCCTCATACTTTCCTGCAGCAGATATATGACAATGCCTGAAAATTGCCAGTTAAACTATAGTGGCATGGAAGTACGAGGAAATAAAGCTGCTCAGGATGAGGTCCTACCCCTTTAGATATCTGGTACATGGCCTCTGGAGAAACCACATGGGACACATTCCTCCAGCTACTGCCCTACTCAGCATCTGGCCTCAGCAGTTCATTTCTTAACCTCCCCACTCAAGGGCTATGTTGAACTGAATTTCTGCCACGTCCGAACATGGGTGGGGAGAAAGAGATAGACTGGCCACACTCATCCCCACAAACTCCTGTATTTAGCATGTGGCTCCAAGTGCCTATCTCTCCTCCAGGGGTATCGCAAAGGCAGGAGCGTCCTCAGTTTCTGAGGGTATGTCTACACTACCCCGCTAGTTCGAACTAGCGGGGTAATGTAGGCATACCGCACTTGCAAATGAAGCCCGGGATTTGAATTTCCCGGACTTCATTTGCATAAGCTGGGCGCCGCCATTTTTAAATCCCTGATCGTTCGAACCCCGTGCCGCGCGGCTACATGCGGCACGAACTAGGTAGTTCGGACTAGGCTTCCTAGTCTGAACTACCGTTACTCCTCGTGAAATGAGGAGTAACGGTAGTTCGGACTAGGAAGCCTAGTCCGAACTACCTAGTTCATGCCACGTGTAGCCGCGTGGCACGGGGTTCGAACGATCAGGGATTTAAAAATGTCGGCGCCCAGTTTATGCAAATGAAGCCCGGGAAAGTCAAATCCCGGGCTTCATTTGCAAGTGCGGTTGCCTACATTACCCTCCTAGTTCGAACTAGGAGGGTAGTGTAGACATACCCTGAGGGACAGGGATACAAGGGATACAACTCTCCCCTTTTCATCACTTCCAGGACCAGGAAGCAGCTAAACACAGCACCATGTATCTACTGCTGCTGCAGAGAAGTATGAGGCCAACCTTCAGATGTTTGTGTGTTGGGTTACTCTTTGAACATGCTGCCACATTTTATTGAGGAAGGAAGGAAGGTAAGTAGGTAGGAAAGCCATCCTGGACACAGTGCTCCATTTCCCTTGATGGAATAACAGCTTTCTCTTATTGTCAGCTAACACAGTTAGTTCTACAACTTAAGAGACAGCTTCCTGTCCTATGTTGCTAAAGGTTAAAATCCCACTGGTGATGGGGGGAGGTATTATAGTTGCACAACTAGATCTATGGTTGCCCCCTTGTGCCCAACGCATGAGGATACTGTCCTTAATTTCATGATAGCATACATTTTTTCCCCACAGGACCGTGTCTTGTTCACTGCACAAGATGGATGCAAATGAGGTAGAATTAGGTTGCATGAACATTTTTAAACCTGGCATTTCTTAAATTTGAGTGCTTGACTTTGCAACCTAAATAACATCATTTTAATGTATATTTGTATGTAATTTATATTAAGCCTGCTGTGCTGGGTGAGAAAATGGACACTCCCTCCCCTAAAAGGTTTCCTATTTTAAGATGCAAACGGAGACAGACAGAAGATGTAAAATATGCTGAAGAATTGACACAGCTTTCTGTTACATGTGGCGGGAATGTGGTTTATTTTCTTTACATTGGGGTTAAAAAAGAAAGAAGTAGCAAAACAAATGGAACAGGCTTCCCGCCAGTCTAATCAGGAGCAGCACGTTGGGTTTTGTAAGCAGCACGACAGATGAGCTTGCAGTGGTACTTCATGCATTCAGGTAAACAGGAGTTCAGCCTGCATGGAATCAGTTCTTTGGTGTGATATGAAAGGGGATGGGGATTAGAGGAAGTATTGGAAGCATCACTCGCTATACAAAAAACAGGACTGTGTAGCACTTTAAAGACTAACAAGATGGTTTAATAGGTGATGAGCTTTCGTGGGCCAGACCCACTTCCTCAGATCAAATAGTGGAAGAAAATTGTCACAACCATATATACCAAAGGATACAATTTAAAAAAATGAACACATATGAAAAGGATCATTTTTTAAAATTGTATCCTTTGGTATACACGGTTGTGACAATTTTCTTCCACTATTTGATCTGAGGAAGTGGGTCTGGCCCACGAAAGCTCATCACCTATTAAACCATCTTGTTAGTCTTTAAAGTGCTACACAGTCCTGTTTTTTGTTTCAGCTGCACCAGACTAACACGGCTACATTTCTACCACTCACTATACCACATTTTTCCCATGCTGCCTTTTCCTGCCTCTTCCAAGCACCATGAGAGTTAGTTTTTAATGAGGGATCTAATATCTGTCCATCCCATTGGACATACTGGGTGACAATGTGATGCTGCTAAACCTCCCTAACAAATAGTCATTAACTAACTCTTGTGCCACTGGTAATGCTTCTATTGCTGCTTTTTGACTTGTTCCTGAGCCATTCATGCCCAGAGCCAATCATATTTCAGCTTCCTCTTCACAACAGCCTAAGGAGTTTGAATCATTCTGAACACACTAACTGAGCCACTTCTACCCTGGCTTGATTAGCCTCATTAACACAAGTAACTTCTTCCTTATATATTCTCCTGCTGCTGTTACTTCCACTCCAATACATCTGATTAAGTGGATTTTATTCACGAAAGCTTATGCCCTAATAAATCAGTTAGTCTCTAAGGCTGCGTCTACACTGGCATGATTTTGCGCAAATACTTTTAATGGAAAAGTTTTTCCATTAAAAGTATTTGCGCAAGAGAGCGTCTACACTGGCATGTGCTTTTGCGCAAAAACATCTGTGCCAGTGTAGACGCTCTCTTACTCAAGAAAGCTACGATGGCCATTTTAGCCATTGGACTTTCTTGCGCAAGAAATTAACATTGCCTGTCTACACTGGCCTCTTGCACAAGAATAGTTGCTCAAGAGGGCTTATCCCTGAGTGGGAGCGTCAGAGTATTTGCGCAAGAAGCACTGATTTCTTACATTAGAATGTCAGTGTTCTTGTGCAAATACTCGTGGCCAGTGAAGACAGGCGGCAATATTTTGCACAAAAGCAGCTGCTTTTGTGCAAAATCTTGCCAATGTAGACACAGCCTTAGGGTATGTCTACACTACAAAGTTAATTCGAACTAACAGCCGTTAGTTCGAATTAACTTTAATAGCAGCTATGCATGCAAACCGCTAGTTCAAATTTAATTCGAAATAGCGGAGCGCTTAATTCGATCTTGGTAAACCTCATTCTATGAGGAGTAACACCTAGTTTGAATTAAGTAGTTCGAATTAAGGCCTGTGTAGCCACTTAATTCAAACTAGCTAGAGGCTAGCCCTTCTCAGGTTGCCCTCGTGGCAATTCTGGGCCAAACCAGGAAAACTCTTCTGCCCCCCTCCCAGCCCCAGAGCCCTTAAAGGGGCACGGTCTGCCACAGTGCCTGTGCCAGTTGCAAGCCTGCCAGCATCCAGCCAGCAGACCTTGCACCTGGCACGAGATGAGCCAGCCACACGCTGCCACCCAGCCCTCCACCTCTTCCCAGAACCAGGCTGGTGGCTCCCAGGAGCCTGCACGGGGCCGAAAAAGACGGGCACCCGCCTGGTCTAGTGCAGAGATTGTAGACCTCATCGAGGTTTGAGGGGAGGCCTCCAATGTCCACGATCTCCGCACTAGGCACAGGAACGTGGCCGTCTACAGTTGCATGGCTGCCAGCCTGGCCACCACAGGTCATATGTGGACCCAGGAGCAGGTCCGCTGCGAAATTAAGGACCTGCGGCAGGCCTACTCCAGGGCCTCCCAACCAGAGGCTGACCCAGAGGCCTGCCCTCACTTTGAGACCCTGGACCACATCCTGGGGGCTCACGCAGTCCATGACCCTCGGGTGGTGGTCAACCCCGGGGCAGAAACGGAGAAAGAGGAGGACACTGAGAGCCATGAGCCACAGGAGTCTGCAGGGAGCCTGCCCTGGACCCAGGACCCCTGAGTCATCCCACAGAACACATCTACTGTGTCGTCTGAGGCCAGGGAGGGCTCCACATGTGAGTGCCATCATGCTCCCCTTATGTGTATGCAAGGGGGGTGGGGGTGGAGAGGGAGCCCAGGGACAGTGCACCTGGGCGTTGCCCACCATGGAGCAGCAGCTGGGTGTCATGCAGGGGCCCTGGCTCATTCTCCACATGCCGACCTCGCCTTGCAGAGGGGGGCTGGGTTTCACCCACTGTGTCCCCAGGGAGAACTGACCACTGCTCTTGTTTCACCACAGCCACAGCACCTGGGACTGCCGGGTGCACCACCCCACCTGGAACAGCCACCTGCACCCGGGCCAGGAGGCACACCCGCAATCAGGAGGAAAACAAGCGGTAGCTCCTGCGGCTACTGGGACAGCAGCTCTGCAACCAGGAGCACTGGGTCCGTGAGGACCTGCGGCTGTGGCAGCAGAGCTTGGAGGTGCTGGAAGAGCAGGGCCGTGCCCTCCGAGGTCACCTCCAGACCCTGGTGGACAGGTTCCTGCCTCCTCCTGCTCCAGCCCGTGCAGCTGACCCAGCTCTCACTCCTCCTCCCACCTCTGCTCCCCCTCCCACTTCCTCTGCACCTCCCATCCCTCCTGCCCCACCCTCCACACCCACTCCCCCCAACGCCCCCACACCCACAGTGCTGTGAGACGGGAGAGCCTGCAAGACCCCAAACCCTGAGCTTTCCCTTCCCTTCCTCCCCTTCTCCCACTTCCAGCTCCCTCCTCTCAGGTTTCCCCCTCCCCTCTCCTACCCTCATTCCTCCCTCCCCCCACCCCAGTTATGTAAAATAAAAGAGATTTTTGTTGTCAGAACAGGTGTCTTTAGTTTACATTAGGAAGGGGAGTTAGGGAGGGGAAAGGAAAGGAAGGGAGGGTGGAAGAAGGCCCCAGTGGGGCATGCAGGGAGAGTTCAGTCCTCCTGCACATGGAAGCTCTCCCGCAAGGCTTCCCGGATCCGGACGGTCCCCCGCTGGGCCTCCCAGACAGCGTTGGTGTGGGGCTGCATGTACTGGCCAGCCAAGTGTTCTGCCTCAGTCATCCAGGCTGGCAGGAAAGCCTCCCCCTTCCATTCGCATAAATTGTGCAGCACACGACATGCTGCCACCAAGGGAGGGACATTGTGTTGGCAAGGTCAAGGTGGGTGAGGAGGCATTGGAATCGGGCTTTCAGGCATCAGAAGGCCCCCTCCACCATGATGCAGGTCCTGGTGAGCCTGGCATTGAAGGCCTGCTGGGAGGGGTTGAGGTGTCCCGTGTAGGGCTTCATTAGCCGGGACTGTAGGGGATAGGCTGCATCCCCCACCAGGCACACTGGCATGTCCACGTCCCCAACCCTGATGTGGCAGTCTAGATGCACAGGCTGCAGCACGATCCCCAGGCTGAGAAGGCCAAGTGAGGAGTGTGCAGGTGCCCCTCGCCACCCACCACCTCCACCTGTGTGTGTCTAGGGAAAGGAATGGCACCCATCTGAGGGGCCTTCCCTGGCTTCAGATGAAGCCTGGGAGACATCCTGGGAGGGAGGTACCAGCTCCAAGTCAAGCCTGATTTCCTGGCTGGTGGGTATCAAGATGGTACTGATGTGGCAGTTGGGGAAGAAGGTCCCAGCATGCAGCCTCTGGCACACGGAGGAGTTGTGTAACACCCTGGCATCATGTGCCTTGCTGGACCAGCCCACATTAATGTCTGTGAACTGGCCCCGGTGGTCAGACACGGCCTGCAGGAGCACAGAGAAGTAACCCTTACGGTTAATGTAGAGGGAGGCCTAGTGTTCCAGGGCATGGATGGGGATGTGCATCCCGTCAATCACCCCTCCGCAGTTGGGGAAGCCGAGGGCACTGAACCGCTGGATGACTGCGTCCAGGTCGGTGAGGTGGACCAGCCTGCGGAGCAGTACCCGGTTGATGGCCTTGACCACCTGCAGAGAGACACACCAAACCGAGAATCACTGGGGTGCCCAGGTGGCTGGGAGTGTTCGTTCCCTGATATTGCCCCGCTCCCCACTCCCAGAAGCAACCCCTGCTGCGATCCTGGCCGCCATCGGCGGTGTGTAATACAGCTGGGACAGACGAAACCCTCTCGTGCGGGCCACTTTCACCTCCTCCCCCTTGTTTTTACTGGGGCGGCCCAATCCCTCCTTGCAGTCCCCCTCCCCCTCCGGCCCAGTGTCCGGTGAGTGCTGTACCTGCATGAGCACTGCTCTGATGGTGGATTTCCCCACGCCGAACTGGTTCCCGATGGATCAGTAGCTGTCCAGCGTGGAGAGCTTCCGCAGGGCGACGGCCACCCGCTTGTGGAGGGGAATGGCAGGCCTCGTGCGAGTGTTCCATTCCTGCAGAATAGGGGCGAGCCACTCGCAGAGCTCCAGGCAGGTGTCCTTCATCCTGAATTTCTGGGTCCACTGTTGGTCTCCCCAGCGCTCCAGGACGATGTGGTCCCAGCAGTCGCTGCTGGTGTCCAGACACCAGATGTGGCGGGGCACACTGGCATCCGGGCACTGTTGCGGCTCCTCCACAACCCCCAGGGAGGTCAGGGGGAGGGGTAGGAGGTTGACATGCACCTGATGGTGCCAGGCAGCCTCCAGCCATTGGTGCCAGGCTTGCAGCACCAAGTCCAAGAACTGGACCAGAATGCCCAGGGTGAGCTCTGGCTCAATGGTGCCAACTGCAGCGTTAATAAGAACTACTAATAAGAACTAATAAGAACTACTGACACAGGCAGGCAGAGAGGAAAAAACGCTTTGCTGTCCCTTGACGAGGTAGGAAAGCAAGCAAAAAAGCTGAGAACCGGCTGTCCTGGGGGGGTCCCTTTAAGCACGAGCCTCAGATAGCCTCAGACAGCAGCCACACAAAGCAACTACTGACCTGTTATCCTGCTGAAACTGGTTTTGCTAATTCAAATTAGTGTTTTGCTAATATGAATTAGCACGTCCACACTGATTGGACGCTGGGTCGCATTTAAGGCCTGCTGAAACTGGTTTCAGCTGGCCTTAAATGCGACCCAGCGTCCAATCAGTGTGGACGTTCTAATTCAAATTAGCAAAACGCTAATTCGAATTAGTTTTTGGCTCTAGATGCGTTATTTCGAATTAGCTTATTTTGAATTGACTAATTCGAAATAAGTTAATTCGAAATAACACTGTAGTGTAGACATACCCTAAGGTGCCACAGGACTCCTCATTGTTTTTGCAGATATAGACTAACATTGCTACCCCTCTGAGACTAAAGTTTTAATTAGCTTGACATTTTCTGCGCTTTGTGACAACTTCTTAGCAGGTACTTAGCATATTGCAGCCTCATGCTTTTGGGCATGATTCACTGGAGACCTGGAACGTCTTCTCCAATAAATAAAGCACTACCAACTTCACAGCCATGAAAAATGTTCCACAGACCGTGAAATATGGTCTCCACTCATGAAATCGGATTTTTTGTTTTGTGGGCTTTTATCCTATTCTATACAAACTGAACAGGGGAGACCAATGTTTCTCAAATTGGAGATCCTGATTCAAAAGGATTGCGGAAGGATGGGCGGTTGCAAGGGTATTTTAGGGTATTTATATTATTGCCACCCTTATTTCTGCACTGCCTTCAGAGCTCCGTGCTCAGAGAGTGCTGGCTATTGACCAAGGGCCCACCTCTCAACACAGCAGTGCAGAGTCAGGGCCTTGCGGATAAGCTTGCATAGAGCAACAGTGACACCTGGTGGCCAATTATGACCATAAACTACATGACTGTGTCCCTCTAAGAGATGGATTTACATTTTCAGCCTAAACTACCATAAATTCAGGAGGAAGTTATTTAGGGTATGTCTACACTACCCCCCTAGTTCGAACTAGGGGGGGTAATGTAGTCATACAGAGTTGCAAATGAAGCCCGGGATTTGAATTTCCTGGGCTTCATTTGCATAAAGCTGGCCGGCGCCATTTTTAAATGCTGGCTAGGTCGGACCCCATGCTGTGCGGCTATACGCGGCACAGACTAGCTAGTTCGGATTAGGCTTCCTATCCAAACTAGCTGTACGCCTCGTGGACGTGAACGAGGCGTACAGCTAGTTCGGATTAGGAAGCCTAATCCGAACTAGCTAGTCCGTGCCGCGTGTAGCCGCACTGCACGGGGTCCGACCTAGCCAGCATTTAAAAATGGCACTGGCCAGCTTTATGCAAATGAAGCCCGGGAAATTTAAATCCCAGGCTTCATTTGCAACTCCGTATGACTACATTACCCCCCCTAGTTCGAACTAGGGGGGTAGTGTAGACATACCCTTAGATGCTAAACGGTCCCAGGCTATATACTTAGATGAACTAGAGTTCAAGATAAGTGTCTTATAATTAATTTGTAGTAATTAAAAATAGAAAGTATTAAAAACACAGAAAATTCAAAGATAAGTTAAATGTAAACCACAACATTTTACAGTTTGGAAATGTATACTTAAGGCTCTCAAACTACCTCAACTCTGCCTCTGCAATAACTCTAGCCTCTAATATATCTTCCTTCCTTCCTTGCTTGCTTGTTTGACAAGGTGCTGTTTGCAAGTTCTTCACTGCAAGGTTAGGCCTCCATATTGAACTTTTTTTTATATTGAGGGCCTTCTAGAGCCAGTATAAATTGTAAAAGCATGTGGCAATTGCTTTGTTGAAGCTGGCCATTCTAGACTGCTACCATTCAGTTGCAAATCATATTGAAAAAAATAATAACGGCCATACTAGGTCAGACCAAAGGTCCATCTAGTCCAGTATCCTGTCTACCGACAGTGGCCAATACCAGATATTACAGAGGGAGGGATCACAACAGGTAATCCTTATGTGATCCCTCCCCTGTCATCCATTTCCAGACAAACACAGGCTATGGACACCATTCCTACCCATCCTGGCTGATAGCCATTAATAGACCTATCCTTCATGAATTTATCTAGCTCTTTTTTTAACCCTTTTAAAGTCCTAGTCTTCACAACATCCTCTGGCCAGGAGTTCCACAGGTTGAAACATGATAGATAATATGCCCTTAGAAGTACAGGACCAGCTTGTAAAAATGTCATACCATTGATAGGCTGTCATTTTGTTTTCAGATTTAGCAATTCTTAACATTTCTCTATTTGCATGTAACATTTGAATGACCTGTTTCCCTATAGCCTTCTGTGTCTGTTGTAAAAACGGAATCACCTTTGTTTCTGTTAGTAAGTTATCAGTTAAATTATGCCAAGCCAAGCCAAAGAGAACAGAGAAATTAACCAAAGTGACAGTTGTAGTACTCTGTGCCCACTTTATCTTTGGTAAATACTGTAGTAAGTTTGATTGTTAATATATATCATGATGGCATTACATCTACATTCATTCACTGGTAGCTTACACAGGATGTAACACATACACATTTTCCATTATATAAGATATGCAACATATTTTCCAATTTGTCCCAAACATGTATCCATACTAAATGACTATGATGACAGGCAAGGATAAGCATACCCATTTTTGAGGGCTCTATTCTGTACATCTTTGAATGTCCAATAATTGTTTTCTTTCCCAGCTCACTGACCTACAACCTGGGGTAACCAAAAAGATCTCATAGTCAATTTTGGAAGTGGGCTTACTTTTCATATTTCTGTCTCCACAGACTATTGGTGAGCAATTTTAACAACAATTTCACCTAGAAATAAATTAGGCTTAACCATGCTGGAGACATATTGCACCCATTTATATATAGAGGTATCAAACAATGACCTTTTTCGTTGTTTTAAAAAATGTGCTAATACCCTAACATTTTCAGATATTACCTACAACATTTTATGTTCAAGTGATGCTAAGGTAAGAATGTGCATTTCAGTACATCATAGGGCCAAGGCAGTTTTAGTTCCAAATTCAATTTGTTTTTTATACAACAGCCAGATGGTGGTGTTTAACCAGTGCCTCATGTTCCACGTTACTTTCAGAATATGCTTTCATGTTCCCGAGACCCATGAACCAAGTCCCTATTAGTATCTGCTTCCTTGTGAATGAGGCTATCTTGCAGTTGAGACAGAGTTGGTTAATGCCTATTATGCCCGCTGGCGTGTAGGACAGCAACAAAGGATAACCTCTAAACCCATGGTATTTATAATCCCTGTTCCAAAACCAACTCCTCCTAAAATATAGTATCTGTTACATCTCATTTTGCTTGGCCATTGGGATGTTTGATGTATTTTCATGCAGGCCACCAAAATAGAAAGGGAGTGTGGTAAACATTTAAATTCCATTTTAAACACATTTAGCTGAGTCCTGTCCATACCCATTTTTATTTCTACTAGTAGCAGTTTTAATAAGACTTTCACTGGATTAGAGTCACAGATAAATCAGGTTTTTTTATTCTTAACCGAGTACTTCTTTAGTCTAGGTTTTAGTACAGGTGTCCATGAATCATTCGTGTAAATTACCACTGAGTATTGAACAGTGTCCCAAAATTATTGTTAGAATTGTTCCTGATTTAATAAGTGTATCCCACTCATATGGTGATAGTGGGTAGCTGGTAGTTCATGTAGTATCTTCAAAGGAATCTTTGATTCTACCCCTTACTTTCAAATGATTTTGTATTTCTCTAGTATTAATGAGGTGAACCATAAGTTTCATTTCACCTTTCCAGCCATTTCACCTTTCACATTGGTATTTCCTAATGATTTTAAAATTTGGCTGGTGTTTTTATCATACCGTTTCATGATGATCTGGTAGGGATCCATGACTGATTGACAGGGAGTGAATTATTTTGTCAATATTGACTTATGAAGACCGCTGTATTTCTTTTCCCATGACTACGTTAACTGTCTGGGTTCTGAAAATTCCCAGCAGCAGACAAAGCCAAACCTTACACTGGAGTTTTATTTTCTGTGTATTGAAAATTATGATGGTTAATTAGCAGCTCATTTTCAGGTTCTAGGAAGTCCTTTTTCTACAAAGATTTCCTTTGTCTATTACTGCTATGGTTAGCAGCCAAAATGAGTGACAATTTATCTGGCCAATCTTTTCTTGTGAGGTTCACTACTTTGGCATATCAGTTGCTAAAAAGGGATTTATAGGTAGAAAAAGAACTAAAATTGTCACCAGTTTGTTTCCCTCAGTGAACTAACTATTCTTCCTGGCCCAAGGTGTTTAATTCTCCAAGAGGGGGTGCTCGTACTAACAAAATCCTTTATTCCAAAGAAATTTTTAACACTCATATTTGTTTCCCTCTTTAGTTAAAACATGTCAGAATGTCTAGTGTGGACACTATTTTAGTTTGTTGCCTAGAATGAGGGCCACTGAGTAATGTGACCATTGAGATGTAATATAATCTGGCAGCAGAGAAGAAACAGACTGATCACATGACTTTTGAGCTAGAAGTAGCAAGATTCCATCTTACAAAGCCTTGATTTAAATTTGTGTTCCCGGCTATGCATGGGTGTTGACATTAGTGTCCTTGCAGAGGCTGATTCCTGCAGCATTGAGGCAATAGTTGCCTACAGGCAGCTATGATGGTCTGGTCACATGGTCAGGGTGCCTGACACATGCTTGCCTACACAGATTTTCTACACTCAGTTGAGGACGGGGTTGAGGTCTTGTGGTGGTCAGAGGAAGTACTACAGGGATGTCCTTAAAAACACCTTGGTAAAGTGCAGCATTGATGCTGACACCTGTGAGAGGCAGGTGAAGGATCGGGTAACCTGGAGGACCACCATCAAGAATGGTCTCCATGAAGAAGATCAGAGAGCCCAATGTAAGGAGCGTGCCCAGCCCCATATTGGTACCGCTGCAGATACAGATCTCATATGCAGCCACTGCCAGGGAGTGTTCCTTGCCAGAATTGACTTAATTTCTCATCTACATACTCATCAGTTATAGGCCTCTAAGGGGAAATCTCGCTCAATTCGAGGGATCCCAGAGAGAGAGAGAGATGTTGAAAATGTAAGTAATGAATTTTGCACATATTGGTATTTTCATTTGATTTATAGTAAAACCAAAATTAGGTTCACTTAGGAAAAATGGAAAGAGCAGAAATATTAAATGTTGTCCTTATTAATATCTTCTCTCTATTTTAATATATTTGATATAATTGCTCCATTAGTAGCATGGAAATCTAGTTAAATATTTTATCTTATAAACATCTGGCTATGAAAGATATGGAGGCCTTTAGTGAAACACCTGAATATATACTAAAATTGGCCCATTTCTTTTGTTCTGCAGCCCAGGTTTTCCCCTCATTGTAACAAAGTGATGATGCCTCTCACCTATAGAACTGGGAGGTGGGCCAGTATTGTTGCTGGAGGTTCCAGGTCTAACCTCCACCCTTCCACTCAGGCCATTGGAATTGTGTCCAGCAGCAGAATAAGTTGGCAGTTCAGTTCTCCTGGCCATTTTCATGTATAACTCATTTGTATTCATTTTTCTTCAATGCTGATTTCATTTTAAATTCTTCTCTGCTCTTTCTCTCTCCTCAAGTAAGTTTTCTGGATCCTCTAACACAACACCTGTCAATAACTCCCTTTGACCACTGTTGCAGTGATAGAAAAGCCCTGAAAAATCAAGTTAAATATAAGTAATGCAGTAAGTAGCTTCTTAGGAGTGTTACAGGGCAACCTATGTCCAACATACTAGTACCATTCCTATGCACATACACACACCCATTAGATGCCTTGACGCTAGTGTGAGAAGGCTTGATCAGCAGTAGGAGGCTTCTCAAGGAGATGAGGACCTCACACAGGCTATGTCTACACTGGGAAGGTTTGGTGACAAAAGTGCTGTTGACGTCCAAAGTCACCAAAAGTGAAAACCACTCAAACTGTTTTTTCTGCCTCCGATTGTTAACATTTTATGGCCACATTGCTAGCACTCTTTTGACAGAGCAAATCAATGTAGGCAAGCATCCAATAGAGCAGGGGTGTGGGAAGCTGATCCTTTCATTTTGTGGGATTCTCTCACACTGAGCTCTCTGTGCTGAGGCATAGCAAAACAACATGGCAGTCTCTCCAGCCCTCCCTCCACAGCTTCACTCTGCCTGCTGCTGTGTCCCCTAGCAGGACAGAACAGGAGGAGTCCAATGATTTGCTCTTTGTTTGTTCCCCAAACAGAGCAGCTCACTCAGCTGTCAGATACTTCCCAGAGCTTTGAAAGGGGATGGGCACATCCCTGCAGGGCAGCAGAGATGACAAAACATGGAGCACAGCTACCAGGACAGGCATTGTGGTGTACTGGTGGAAGCCAGTTCTCATGACAAAACAAACAGCAGAGTTCCTACTGGCTCTTTGTCGACAATAAAGGGAGGGGAAAAGAAAAATGTTTCTGAGTTTTTTGTCATCAAAACTGGGTGTTTTTCCCAGCAAAAGTTGCACTTCAGTGTAAATGCTCCCAGGGTATGTCTACACTACCCTCCTAGTTCGAACTAGGAGGGTAATGTATGCATACCGCACTTGCTAATGAAGCCCGGGATTTGAATTTCCCGGGCTTCATTAGCATAAGCGGGGAGCCGCCATTTTTAAATCCCCGCTGCTTCGAACCCCGTGTATCGCGGCTACACGGGGCTCGAACTAGGTAGTTCGGACTAGGGTGCCTATTCCGAACTACCGGTACTCCTAGTTCGAACTAGCGGGGTAGTGTAGACATACCCTCACTGTGTTATCACTGAACAGCAATTTTTGGCAACAAAATGTGTCAGTGTAGACACGGCTGCTCAGGAAAAAGACATGGAAACTCCATATGCTCTGGGTCCCAAAAAGAGAAAAGGAATTGTCTCTTTTGTAAAGAAGTAATGTGCACAATTAATGAGTGGGCAGTATAAACATTAGGTTTTAGTGTTTTTCTCTTGCCTTCCCATTTGAAGGGCATGCTGGTTGGGTTTTTCTCCCATATATGGATCTCCCAGAGTGCTCTATATTAGCTTCACTGCCCCTTTTAGCCCTGGAGTACCTTTTGATGAGGTACAAAAAGCTGTTAAACAGATGAAATCTGGAAAGGCACCTGGTAGTGAAGCAAATGCATCAGAAATTTATAAAGCTGCTGGTGGCCAGCTGATGTACCATCTCACCCATTTATTTAGCACCATTTGGGAGAAGGAGATAGTCACCTTTCCTTTTATATATATGTACAATCAGGGCATCTTTCAAGCCCTGGGGGACTATGTGTGTTGTGATGACCATCAGGGCATCTCTCTGCTCTCTATAGCTGGTAAAATCCTGGCCCGCATCCTTTACAATAGGCTCTCACTACAGGTGTTTAAAAATGGTATTATTACTGAAAGTCAGTGTGGATTTTGTGCCAGTTGAGGCACTGCCAATATGATATTTACAGCTAGACAGATACAAGAGAAATGTAGAGAGCAGCATCAGGACCTCTATGTGATTTTCATCGATTTGACCAAGGTGTTCAACACGGTCAACAGAAATGGGCTCTGGAAAATACTTGGACGAATTGGTTGTCCTGAAAAATGTATCAACATTGTTCGGTCTCTCCATAATGGCATGCTTGGTCACGTCCTTGACAATGGAGAAACATCAGCACCTTTTGAAATATCAAACGGTACAAAGCAAGAATGTATCCTTGCTCTTCTCCTGTTAAACATCTACTTTTCAATTATGCTGTTAGTTGCTTTTAAGGACTGCACTTTGGGCATACCTATTCAATTCCGAACCCATGGCAGTATTTTCAATCTCCGGAGACTCCAGGCTTGCACTAAAGTAGTTTCTACAACTATTTGTGACCTATTTGCCGATGACTGTGCTTTCTGATCGCTTTCTTACTTTTGCTCACCACTTTGGACTCTCAGTGAGCCTTAAGAAGTCAGAAGTTATGCCTCAGCCTGTCTGGAAAGAGCCCAGCACTCCAGTGATTACTGCTCCTGGTACAGTCCTTTAGGCTGTTGACAAGTTCTGCTACCTGGGAAGTGTACTATCCTCTAGCATAGACATGGATCACAACGTATCTACTCGATTGGCCAAAGCCAGTGCAGCCTTTGGAAAATTGACCAAATGCCTATGGAATGACCATGGCATTAAACTCCATACCAAGATAGCAGTTTATCAGGCAGTGGTCCTGAATGTCCTGCTGTATGGGTTGGAGTCATGGACACTATATCGTTGCCATGTTTTGAAGCTCGATCAGTTCCAGAAGATTGCTCAAGTGAACTGGTGGAACAAAATTCCTAATACAGAGGTTTTTAAGTTGTGTGGTGTCATGGCCATTGAAGCAATGCTTATGAACAAACAGTTTCACTGGATTGGTCTTGTTATGAGGATGGATGATACACGGATACCAAAGATGGTCTTCTATGACCAGCTTGCTCATGGAAAGTGCTCTATCAGTGGTCAATATAACAGACATCTGAAAGGCCACTATGAAGTCATGTGCCATATCTCCCAATGATCTGGAAACTCTAGTTTAGGACAGATTGTCTGGTGACAGACCATTGTACAGGCTCTTAATTGCTTTGAGAGTCAGCGTATCCAGGCATTACAGGGAAAGCAGAGGATCCGAAAAGAATACACAGTGCCTGCAGTTGGCGGCTTTTTATGTGACAGCTGTAATCGGCTCTGCTGATCAAGGATTGGTTTAGTTGCTCACCAAAGGCATCATAGAAGTTGAGATCTGTCAATCAACAGCTCAATCCATTATCTGACCATGTTACTTCTTTCCACATTTCTTTTGTTATGCAGACCAGGTTTTCTCCTTTTATGTAACAAAGTGGTGATATCTCAGGTGGTAGTGTAATGTAAATTGTTCATCTCTGCTTCTCAGCCTGAGACCCTCTTTCAAACAGGGAAGGGAGCTCAAATTTTAGGTTGCCATGGAGAGGGAATTGTGCCTGTCTGTTTATCAGGTCAAGGAGAAATGCTTTGCCAGGGAAGAGTATGGAATGTCCCCCTCTCTTTAGACTTGCACAGCATTGAAGTTAAAGGAGCACTTAGACACTCTGGGTATGTCTAGACTGCATCCCTCTGTCAGCAGAGGGATGCAGATTAGGCAGGTCGACATTGCAAATGAGACAGGGATTTAAATATCCCATGCCTAATTTGCATAAAAATGGCCACTGCATTTTGCTGACTCAGCACTTTGTCAGCACAAAGCAGCAGTCTAGAGGGGGATCTGTCGAGGAAGAAAGCCTTTTCTGACAGATCCTGTAAACCTCCTTGCAGAAGGCATAATGTGCAGAGGGATGCAGTCTAGACATACCCTCTGTGTCCAGAACAGAAGGACATAAGGATTCCATTCCATAAGTAGCTACCCCATCAGGGGATTACAGAGGTGTCAGGGGGAGTAATCCCTTCCCATGTTCAAAATGGCTCCTGCTTTACCAAGTAAAAAGCCCCAAGTGGTACTAATTTTCTTCTGAAGTACTTACATGGATCCTAGCCTAGTCAGCCTGAGGATCAATCACTATTTCTTTCAGTACCTTAAAGTAGCATTTCCCAAACTATAGTCCGTGGCCTGATACCAGGCCTCAGCATGCCTGGTGGCTGCCGGCCCTTAGGCCAATTCGACCCATTTGGTCAAATTGGGCCCCGCGACCCTGCACCGAGAAGTGCCGGTGAGTTAAGAGCCGGGGCCCTGCATCCCCCCCGTGCCTCCTCCAACCCCGCCCCCAGAGTGTTCCCCTAAGCCCCGGACGTCCCTGCCATGCGTGGCTCCTCCTCACCACCTGCCACCCATGCGTGGTGTTGCACGTGGGCAGGGAGGATGCCCGGGCGTGACGTGATGTCACGGCCCGGGGTTTTGAAACCCGCGGGAGGCACGTTGCGGGGCCTGGCTGGCTCCGGGTTCGGCCTCCGGGGCCTGAGTGCGGACTCCGGCCCCGCAACATGGAAGGAGGTGGGGAACCAGCTCATGCAGCAGCGGAGGCGAAGAGAGGAGAGGCGAGGAGAGGTGAGGAGAAGCAGCGGAAGGCACCAAGGGACAGGGGTGCAGGAGAAAGAGACAAATCCCAGGGGGCCAAGTGCAGACCATGAGGGAAAGGGCAGGAGGGGAGGTGTCAGTGGGAGGGGGGACAGGGTGATGCTGGGAGAGGAGAGGAGAGAGGAAGGGCACTGGGGGCTGGAGAGGGAGGTGCTGGGAGAAGGCTTGAAAGTAGGGGTGGGCATGAGGAAGGTCAAGATGGAGCAAATCGTGTGTGAGGGCACAGAGGGGCAGGAGGGGAATGGGGCAGAGACTGGTGAGGGGGTGGGTATTAGGGAAAAAGAGGGCAAAGGGAGGCACCAGAAGGGTACAGGGCTAAGGGAAGTTGCAGGTGCCAGGAGATTCTGGGGGGAGGAGGAGGGGAGAGCTGGCCACCGGAAGCAGAACTGGATGGGGGAATCAGGGCAGGCTGGGGAGATTGGGGGGCTGGTGGAAGCAGGGCTGCCGTGGGGTGTGAGGTCGGGGCAGGGAGCTGGCCGGGGAAGATGTGGGCGGGGTGGGAGAAGCGGCCACTGGAAGGAGGGCTGGACGCAGGCAGCGGGGCTGGCCAAGGGAGATTGGGAAGAGAAGTGGGGGAGAACTGGCTGCCAGGGAGGGGGCTGGGGAAAGTGGGGCTGGCCAGAGGCACAGCAAAGGGAGCAGGGGAGAGGAATGAATCGGCCTGCAGGAGGTGGGACTGATCTGACCCCGTTCCCCCCTCCCCTCCACCCACAAAGCACGAGTTAGTCCGGCACAGGGATTCTACTGTCCCCCTCCCCCCCGCACACCCCTCGAGTAGTTGTGAACTATCTGGCTGGTAGACACACTCATGCAGCCTGAGCACATTTACCAGCCAGGCAGTTCGAAACTACAAACTGATACATCTAGTAATAATACAACTTACCTACTGAGAAGATACCAGACATGTTATATGTCTGGTATTTTCTTAGTTTGTTTTTCATGTGTTTATATTTTTGGGCTGCAAAAAGCAGAACTGAAAAAAAAGGGTTCCAATTAAAGTAAAAATTTTGGGGAACCCTGGTCTAACCTGCTTTCTGTCTGTCTTACAGCCCATTTATCCAATCCATATTCCTTAACTTGCTGGCAAGAATATTGTGGATGACCATATCAAAAGCATTGCTAAAGCTGGCACTGGGAGATTTGGGAGGACCAGAAACAACTTATTTGAATATTCATCATTTGATTAATGAATATGCAAATATGCAAATGAACATTACTGGTCCTCCAAAAGTTCGTGAATGGATTTACTGGTCCCTGTGTCAAAAAGTTTGGGAACCCCTGCCTTAAAGGATCATCAGATCAGTATGATTCACAGGCTCTCTCACTTGTATAAACAGCTGGGGGAAGTATCCTTTTACACCTCCACAGAAAAACAAAACAATAAAACCCCAAACCCACATGACTCGTAGGTTAGATCTAGACTGCGGCATTTTTGTAGAAAAAGCTATGCAAAATGCGCCATGCATTTTACACAGCTTTTTCCGCTTTTTTTTTTTTTGGAAGAGGCTTTTCCACCTTTTGGTCCTGTCTAGGTGGGGCCAAATGGTGGAAAAGCCTCCTCTTTTGGTGGAGCCCTTATGCCTCATGAAACAAGGAATACTGGACTTCCTAAAAGAGCACATTTGCTCTTCCGTGAAAAATAGTGGAAGAGCAAACGCGTTCCTTGGATGCAGCGGGGTTTTTGTGGGATACTGAAGGTATCCCACGAAAACCCCTCAGTCTAGAAGTAACCTCAGGCCTGGAAGCCACTGTCCTGAAAAAAAGCTCAAAGTATCAACCCCCCCATGCAAAATTCAATAATTTATCATACTTTCCTTCTTTGAGATCATCAGTTTCAGTTTAAACTAAATGTTAAACTAAAATGTTAAATTCGAAGAGAAGAATATTGCCATTCAAGAAGAGTTGTTATAGAAAGATCTTATCCTGTTATAGAAAGAGAATAGGATGGATGCAGAAGGTCACCAGCGAGGAATTATATAGGAAGATACAGCTGAAAGAGTACCTACTGCAGAAGGTTATACAACGGAAGTTACAGCTCTTCAGGCATATCTGCAGAATGAACAATGAGTGAAAAGTTAAGACGCTGGTATGTGGTATAATGAATGGTCCAAATAGGAGAGGCAGACCCCACAGAGAATGGGTAGACGATATAGTACATTGGTGCAGAGATAATCTACAGAAACTAAGCCATTCCGCACTGGACAGGGAAAGATGGAAGGAAATAGTTAGGGAGGCATCGGACACCAATGGGTGTTGAGTCCATGGTTGTTGTTGTTGTTGATGATGATGATCCTTACTGTCTGGCTAGACGCAAACTGTGGTTACATTCATGAACAGGAGAAAAATCATCCCATGCCCTACACATCCACATTTACAAGTGCAAGGCTATTTGGGAACCAGCAACATTAGTGGCCAAGACAATAGAAGTCTGAATCTTCCCTGTTAAAGCATCATAATGATCCATTGGTCATTGTCGCCACTAAAAGTATTCATGAAGGGACTGTTTGCCTAGCAGAGGGAAATGTCTGAAGCAGAAGCTCACATGAATGACCTAAACATCTTTTGTTCTGAACAATAAAATCTTCAGCATCACAAAGTCAAATTGAGCATTTGTGTGGGAAGAGTTTAGAATTCCTGCACAAGGCTATTTGTTCTGATCTATTTCTGTGTCCAGATGTTTAAATGGCTGGTAGGAGTCACAGCAAGGCCGAGGCCCCAAGTTACACATCTATATCCATTTATAGACAACATCACTGTTTGTGCTCTGTTCAAAGAAACAAACCCATTCATAATTTGCCAGCAGTTAGAAAGGATTCAGACCCACAAAAATTCAAAATCAAAAACATTCTGAATCCAATACAGAAACCTGTTCAACCAGAAGAAAATCCCAAGCACGGTTTTGACTATACATTTACCACTATGGTAAAGATTTACAAAGATCCAAAACTTCATCTCATCAATTGTCATGGCAACAATCGCACCATGACTGGTCTTCTCCAGTTTGCTTAAGCCACACCTTGATACTGTCTTTTGAGTGGGATTTCACAATGTATCTCCAGAAATTCCTTCTCTGGATATGTTATTAAGTCAACCTAGTTATCATTTTGGCTTTTTACTGATTGCAATTGCTTCAGAAGAATGTTCAAGAAACTCAGTGGATGGCAGTTATGGAATAACTGACCCACAAGGGAAAATTTTTGTTCTAATAAAGTTTCATTTATGGTACAAAAGAAACAAATTTTTGGGTGCAGGGACCATCCTTTTGTTGTATATTTATGTGGTGCCTAGCACAATGGGGCCCTAGTATCTAAGAAATACCAGAACTTCAAAAAAACTATCACAAAGTTTTGATGACCTTAGCTACACTAGAATTTCTCCCATGTTGTTAATTAGAGAACTATAACTAAGCACCTTAAAAAAGTATGGGTGCCATAAGGGTTCTTCATGCAGGACATTAAACTCTCAACTGAGTTCCAAATGTCAAGATTAATCCGACTGGACAGCAATTGGCTTTTCTAGTTGTGCTTAGTTCCAAAAGTCAGGTTTTGGAATTAGTTCCTCTAGCTTAGGCCGGGGCAAAATATGGCCTGTGGGCCATATTCAGCTCACAAAGCCACTGGATCCGGCCCACAGAGGCAGCAGGGAGCCCCAGGTAGGCTCCCCAGCTTTCCCCACAGCCTCACATTGCGCCCCCTCTCCTGCGATCAAATTCCTGCAGAATTTGCATATCCTCTTTCAAAAGTCTAGTGTAGTCTAGATACACCCGTAGTCTCTTTCCATCCACAGTGCAGGATATATAGCTTTCCAAGTTGCTGCAGGTAAGATATTAAACTCTTTCACTATTTGACATGTTAGTCATTTGAGAAACCATTCACTGAGTGAATCAAGGTTCCCTCCATAAGGTCCCTAGTTGGACTGTGGGACAAGTGTCTGAGCCTCATTTGAGGAAAATATGCAAAGTAGGTTCCCATTTCTCTGCAGAGGCATCCTTTTGAACATTGCTACTTACTTGGTTTCCAAATAATTTCTGCAATATGAAGCTTTTGTTTTATTCTGTCCGTTCTATTTTAACAATAACTAAAATTCTGATTTACCTTTTTCCTTTCCCACACACACATCTGTCAATCACTGCTTACTATTTCCTATTTGTGAAGAATGAAGAAAAGCTCTTCAGCAGAGTGAGAAATTTCTTGCCTGATTTTCTTTCTACTAGTAGCATCTCTTCATTCAGCCCAATATCTTAATCTGATAAATGACTCTGATACAATTTATAGAGAACTGGATTTTTTTCTAAAAGGAGATTTAAATATATTATTATGTTAATGTTAGTTATTATAATTTCAGGTTGTCTTAAGGTTAGTAATAGGTTGCTAGAGTGTTCCTATAGTTTTAGAATCACTCTCTTAAGATGGCCTGAGTGGAAGAGCAAGGCTTAGTCTGCAGCTTCCAGCAACAACACAGGATCAAATAGCATGGGGTGAGCTACATTACCTATTAGAATGAATGAGAGAAGCTTCTAGCAGAAAATTAACAGGTAAGAAAATTTCTGTCTTCTTTGCAGACTCACTCTTGTTTTCCACTGACTTTTACCAGTTGCAGACTTCTCCTACTGAATGAAAACCAATGGCTTGCATGAGTTGCAAGTGCATGGTTTGCCTAATGAAAACTTGGGACCCAAGTGAGAGAAACCTGAGATAAGACTATGGCTGTGTCCAGACTCCATGCCTCCGTCGACGGAGGCATGTAGATTAGCCAGCTCGGAAGAGGGAAATGAAGCCGCGATTAAAATAATCGCGGCTTCATTTAAATTTAAATGGCTGCCCCGATCTGCCGATCAGCTGTTTGTCGGCAGATCGGGAGAGTCTGGACGCGATGCCCCGACAAAGAAGCCTTTCTTCATCGACACAGGTAAACCTGGTTTCACGAGGCTTACCTGTGTCGATGAAGAAAGGCTTCTTTGTCGGGGCATCGCGTCCAGACTCTCCCGATCTGCCGACAAACAGCTGATCGGCAGATCGGGGCAGCCATTTAAATTTAAATGAAGCCGCGATTATTTTAATCGCGGCTTCATTTCCCTCTTCCGAGCTGGCTAATCTACATGCCTCCGTCGACGGAGGCATGGAGTCTGGACACAGCCTATGTGAACAAATTACTATCAAACTGAACTCTGAATGTGCAATGGTAATGAAAGCAAGATCTGCAGAAGAGAGTCCAGCAGAATGAGCTTGAGAGACTGAATGCGGAAATATATCTAAGAAAGACACAGACAGCCACAGTGAATTGTCACAATTGAAACTCTTCAGCTACAGGTAGAGCAGGCAGCTAGTGAAAACCTGAGGCTGTTCCATGGAATAGAAGAAAGCAATAACATTGTTAGTGCTCAGCACATGGAAATTGAAAGAATTAAACTCAAGGTTGGATTTGACGCACAGAGAACTATCTGTAAGAATAACTGCTTATGCAGAACTAGAAAAAACAGTTTTCGCACTTAAAAACAAAAACTGTATTTAAACGATGAACAGGAATCTGTTTCTTTTGGTAAGTAGCAGATTCCTTATAAGATAAGATACCAGAAAAAGAACTTTATGAGGCGAAGTCTGAGATGGATGTGTGCAAAGTTAGATTATTTGATGTCACAAACATGCTGAATAACTTTAAAATAGCTAAAGAAGAAGCATGAAAAGTTCCTTGAAATGGAAAATGAATTCAGGACAAAATCTGATAAAGAGAACACAGAGTCATGCCCTGTCCATGGAAAGTGACATAAAGGAACTTCAGATTAAAAAAAATCAGCGGTTAGAAAAAGAAAATGGAAATAAACTGAAAACTAATTCAGTTCTTCAAGAGCAACTTGCTGTAATTACAACTGAGAGAAACTGACTCAGTGAAGTCCTGATCATTTTGTCAGAAACATGGAGGAGTTAGATCAACTGAATTAAACACTGCAGGAAAAAATAAAAGAGTTAGAATCAAATAAAGTGGATTCTATTGAAGCTAAGACACAAGCTAAACAGCTGCAGACCACAAAATCTCAGGTAGACCAGTTATCAAGGGGAAGCAACCATCTTGCGCAGCAGTTGTACAATGTGGTGGAGGATGCAGATGTTTTCACGTTCAAAAAAGAAAAGTTGCAAACCAAACACAGCATCTGGAAGAGGAAAAAGTATTGATTCTACGGGAGTCTGAAATATTGCATGTTATATTAAATATATCAGAAATGGAAAACTCATAAGTTCTCCAAAGACTTGGAAGACTCTTTAATTGAGAAAGATGTATTTGTTGATAGACTGAACTCAGCAGAAGAAAAGGTAGTTCATCTGTGATATGTAATCGAGACATTGAAAATAACATTAGAACAGGGGTTCCCAAACTTTTTGACACGGGGACCAGTAAATCCATTCACAAACTTTTGGAGGACCAGTAATGTTCATTTGCATATTTGCATATTCATTAATCAAATGATGAATATTCAAATAAGTTGTTTCTGGTCCTCCCAAATCTCCCAGTGCCAGTGTTAGCAAAGCTTTTGATATGGACACCCACAATATTCTTGCCAGCAAGTTAAGGAATATGGATTAGATAAATGGGCTGTAAGACAGACAGAAAGCTGGTTAGACCAGGGTTTCCCAAAATTTTTACTTTAATCGGAACCCTTTTTTTTCAGTTCTGCTTTTTGCAGCCCAAAAATATAAACTCATGAAAAACAAACTGAGAAAATACCAGACATATAACATGTCTGGTATCTTCTCAGTAGGTAAGTTGTATTATTACTAGATATATCAGTTTGTAGTTTCGAACTGCCTGGCTGGTAAATGTGCTCAGGCTGCATGAGTGTGTCTACCAGCCAGATAGTTCACAACTACTCGAGGGGTGTGTGTGTGAGGGGGGAGGACAGTAGAATCCCTGTGCCGGACTAACTTGTGCTTTGTGGGTGGGGGGGAGGGGAGAAGGGGGTCAGGTCAGTCCCACTCCCTTCAGGCCGATTCATTCCTCTCCCCTGCTCCCCTTGCTGTGCCTCTGGCCAGCCCCACTTCCACCAACCCCCTCCCGGGCAGCCAGTTCTCCCCCGCTTGTCCTCCTAATCTCCCTTGGCCAGCCCTGCTGCCTCCGTCCAGCCCTCCTTCCAGTGGCCGCTTCTCCCGCCCCACCCACATCTTCCCCGGCCAGCTCCCTGCCCCCAACCTCACACCCCCCGGCAGCCCTGCTTCCACCAGCCCCCCAATCTCCCCAGCATGCCCTGATTCCCCAGTCCAGTTCTGCTTCCGGTGGCCAGCTCTCCCCTCCTCCTCCCCCCAGAATCTCCTGGCACCTGCAACTTCCCTTAGCCCTGTACCCTTCTGGTGCCTCCCTTTGCCCTCTTTTTCCCTAATACCAACCCCTTACCAGTCTCTGCCCCATTCCCCTCCTGCCCCTCTGTGCCCTCACACACGATTTGCTCCATCTTGACCTTCCTCATGCCCACCCCTACTTTCAAGCCTTCTCCCAGCACCTCCCCCTCCAGCCCCCAGTGCCCTTCCTCTCTCCTCTCCTCTCCCAGCATCACCCTGTCCCCCCTCCCACTGACACCTCCCCTCCTGCCCTTTCCCTCATGGTCTGCACTTGGCCCCCTGGCATTTGTCTCTCTCTCCTGCACCCCTGTCCCTTGGTGCCTTCCCCTTCCCCACCCAAGTCCCTTCTCCTTCCACCTCTTCCCCCCTCGCCTCGCCTCGGCCATTGCATGAGCCGGTTCCGTACCTTCTCCTTCCATGTTGCGGGGCCGGAGTCCGCACTCAGGCCCTGGAGGCTGAACCTGGAGCCAGCCAGGCCCCGCAACGTGCCTCCCGCGGGTTACAAAACCGTCACGGCACGCCCGGGCGTCCCCCCCGCCCACGTGCAACACCGCGCATGGGCGGCAGGCAGTGAGGAGGAGCCACGTGCGGCAGAGACATCTGGGGCCGAGGGGAACGCTCTGGGGGCAGGGTGGGAGGAGGCGCGGGGGGGATCCCCCCACTCCAGGCAGAGCCGGGGAGAGACCCAGCTCCACATAGCGGTGGAGCAGGGCCCGGCTCTTAACTCACCGGCACTTCTGGGTGCAGGGGCGTGGGGCCCGATTCGACCGAATGGGTTGAATCGGCCTAAGGGCCGGCAGCCACCAGGCATGCTGAGGCCCAGCATTTTTTTTCTATGGCCCGGTACCAGGCCACGGACTATAGTTTAGGAAACGCTGGTCTAGAGAGCATGACCTATGAAGGAAGGCTGAAAGAACTGGGTTTGTTTAGTTCAAAAAAGAGAAGATTGAGGGGGGACATGATAGCAGTTTTCAGGTATCTAAAAGGGTGTCGTAAGGAAGAGGGAGAAAACTTGTTCATCTTGGCCTCTGAGGATAGAACAAGAATCAGTGGGCTTAAAGTGCAGCAAGGGGGGTTTAGGTTGGATGTTAGGGAAAAAATTCCTAACTGTCAGGGTGGTTAAATACTGGAGTAAATTGCCCAGGGAGGTTGTGGAATCTTCATCTGTGGAGATATTTAAGAGTAGATTAGATAAATGTCTATCAGGGATGGTCTAGTCAGTACTTGGTCTTGCCATGAGGGCAGGGGAGTGGACTCGATGACCTCGCGAGGTTCCTTCTAGTCCTAGTATTCTATGTTTCTATGATCCAGCAGGCATTCACCTGGAAGCCACCACCTCCCAGGAAAGGGGAATCTCTTGGCCAACAAACTTCTCACCACGAGTGGGCTCTCCATCTATAAGTTGCTGCCATGCTTTTCTGGAAATGCAGCATTTCCCAGGTGGTTCTCTTTGCTACTGAGCAGAATACAAAGTGTACAGCTCTGCTCCAGATAATGTGAGAGCAAAGGGTACTTGTCCGACACCTTCCTCATCTCACAGTTCCCCCCAATTCTCCTCATTGCCAAGGTCCTGATGAAGGTCAAGCAGAACAGAATTAAGGTAATTCTCATTGTGCCAGCATGGTTCCACCAGCACTGGTTTGCCATTCTGATATGCCTTGCAGTGCTTCCTCCATGGCCTTTGCCTCCCCACCCAGACCTGCTCTGTCAAGATCACAGTCACCTGCTGCATCCAGACCTGTCATCTCTCCACTTTACAGTATGGTGGCTCCATGGCTAAATCATGCTTAGCAGTGATTCATCATATTCTTTGCACCTGTCTTGAATGTTAGTCTTCCTGATGGTGATTACATTGGCTAGGAGGGTCTCCAAGCTGTGTGCCTTGACTTCAGAGATCCCTTATACCATATTCATTAAAAACAAGATCCAGCTGCAACCACATCCCACCTTCCTACCTATGGGGATCTCAGCCTTCTACATGGGTGGAGACACCCTTTTCTCCCTGAAAAATCTCATACGAGCAATGATGAGAGGCAACTTCATGCTGAGGATGTTTGCTTGCCTTTTACATTGACAGAACAAAGCCATTCTGTAAGTTGCCCTAGCTCTTCATCATATACGTTGAAAGAACGAAGGGGCTCCCAGAATCTGCAAGAAGATCTCCCACTGTTGAACCTCTTGCATTTGGAAGAGGTGTGTTGCAGTGAACAAACATGTCCTTAAACAACTCCTATCACTGCAGATACTGCTTGCATACACCTGGGTTGAATGGACATGTACAAGCACTCGAAGAAGAAAAGACAGTTATCTGTTTCTGTAACTGATGTGCTTCAGGATGTGTTGCTTATGTCCATTTCACATTCTTCCATCATTCCCCATTGTTGGAGTATTCCTCCATGAGGAGTTGAGAGTGAGGGAGCTCAGAGGAGCCCGATATAGTACGGCATGTGTGCACCACTCCAGGGGGTGCCTGCACTGGTTCCCTTTATGGATACTGCTAAAGGAAAATTGGCACCAGTGTACATGTCAGATGCACACACCTACACCTAATGGATATGTGCAACTCATCTTGAAGAACACCAGTTATGGAAACTGGCAACTGTCTTATTTTAAAAATGATGTTAAACATTTAGAATAACATGACATTCTATTGAATTATTTTTCATATTACATCTGGACAAGATATCCACTGCAGGCCAAAGTAAATGCTTCTGGGTTAAATAACTATAGCTATAATAGCTATAATAGCTGCAGAATAAATTACAGGACATTTCCAAATTCACAATAAAATATCATTAATTAAATTATATATTTCAAAATACCATTCTGCAGAGCAGTAATGGAGGAAGAACAGACCAGAGAAGGACTACTTCTTACCTTTTCCTATTGAACCCTTGCCATTTGTGGTGGCTACATTCCTGACGCCACTGCAATTGACAAATTTAATGAATACTGGGGGCAGGAGGAAACAGAGAGACTGCTCAGTTTCCCTGCAGCTCCCAGCCATTTCGGTGAGTGTGTGTGGGGCCTGACTGCTGCTGCTGCCCTGCAACAGGCTCTCTTAAGTCTCTGTCTTTCCCCTCCCCCAACAGGCCTGGGGATGGGGTGCAATGGGGTGGGTAAGGCAGTTGCAGGAAGGGGTGGGGCTTGTGGAAGGGCCAGGAGGGTCTTGGGGCTAGGACATGGCTGCGCTTGAACAGCCGTGTGCTCTAGCTGCTTTGCTGCCACAAGTGGCTGTGAGGGTGACTGTCCCTTTAAAAAATGGCTGCAGACAGGAACCAGAGACATGCAAGCCATGCCCCAGATTGTCCACCAGGGCTTCTTCCTGGAGGCCATTATTTTAGAAAAAAGGCCTCCCTGCGTCCATACTCACTTATTTTCGACAGATCTCTGTCGAAAAAGGCGTTCTTCCTCGTGAAATGAGGAGTACCGTCGTCGAAAGAAAAGCCGCGTTCTTTCGATTTAATTTCGAAAGAACGTGGCTGTAGTCTAGACGCAGGTGAAGTTTTTTCGTAAAAAGGCTACTTTTTTGGAAAAAACCCTGCAGTCTAGACACAGCGTAAGACTGTAGCTTACCAAACACTGAAGATATTTTCATTTCTTATTGTATCTTCATAGTGTCACAGTATTTCTAGTTTTTACAATACATCTTTTTCAATTGTTACTAATCTAGGAGTTGGAAAACATTGGTCTTTCAAGAATTTTAAGAAGAATAGCATAGTTTTGCTCTAAGCTAAACTGGTGTTAATGCTTACATTTTGTAGTTATTATTGAGGTATTAGTTTCAACATCATAGTTAAGGATGAGCTTTATTCTCAAAGATAATCTCTTTATGTTCAGAAAATGCAGCATTATTCTGCCTGCTGAAAACTAATAGTACTTTCCTTTTGAGCATAGAAAGAACTTTGAGAATTACAAGAAAATATATAAATTAATGATTTACAATTAACTATAAACTGGGACCCTTAAGAAATTTAGCATTTGTATCATTCTTTTCAATGTCCCAAATGATCTTAACACAAACTCGTCCTACAGTGAATTCCCAGTGAGATGGCTGTAAAAATTAAGGTAACTTTTTCAGCTAGGGCTGATAAATAATCAGTGAAAGCACACTTGTCCTTAACTCTCCATTTTGATTTATGAAAGTTTCCAGACTACTGTTGTCATTGGCATTCCAGTCTTGTTCTGTGCAAAGTAACCTATTGCTACAGTGAGATTAAATAATTGTGTATTCTATTGCAAAGAATATAAATTGTATATTATCGAGCACTGGCAGGATTTTTCCTTTCCTATGCAAGGCTTACAGTATAATTTATGCTTCTATAATCTAGTTTGCTACCTTTCTGTGTTTTTCTTCTGATGTGTCTGGAAATAGAACAAAAATCAGTGTGACCTGACAATAGCAGGCTAAAAACATCATGTAAAGGGGCTGGTATCATTGTGCTGTATGCCAGGGTAGCTGATGCAAGGGTCGAATTGATAGGTGCTGTTCAGCTCATCCTTCAGGTCTTGAAATATTCTTCTCATTTTTACCTAGTAAGGAAAGAAAAAAAGCACAAAACTGAGGTTTGTTTGACTGCTGCTCATTTGTAGGATTATTACCAAGGATGAATGTTTTGAGTTCGATTCTATTTCTTTGGCTGTTTGAAGTTCACAAGGGTGTTCTGCTCTGACTTTTCTGCAACCCATTCAACATGATGGATTTCAGTGGGATTCCTAGCTGGAAAAGCCCAGAGTTAAAGCCTCCATGGGGTTTGCACATTCTAGAAGAGCAGTGTGTCATTGACCACATTATAGGGTCACTCAGGGCTAGGCTCAGTGGACTTCTGGTGAGATACCTGACCAATTGGTCACCAGGTTAATGCAGGACAACTGCATGAAGCAAAGGAGATGAAGATGACCTCCTGAGATCTTTTCCAGACTTAGGATTCTATGATTCTAAGTTGTTGCATAGGGGATTAAAGAAACCTTGATGTACAATGAGAACTAAGGTACCACAACTATTCCCATTGAAAGCTATAGCCGCCTTGGCATGGAGATTAAGCAATAGTGAAGTAATTAGTTTGTGTCATGATTAGAGAGTTGACATGTCCTAATAAGAGCCAGAGTGGGTCAAAACCCATGGTTCATCTAGCTCAGTATCCAGTCTACTGGCATGGCCAATGCTAGGTGTTTCAGAGGAAATGAACAAAACAGGCAATCATAGAGTGATTCATCTCCTTTATTCACTCCCAGCTTGTGTCAGTCAAAGGCTAGGAGCACCCAGAGCTTGCAGTTGTGTGCATGGCCATCTTGGCTATTAGCCATTGATGAACTTATCCATTTCTTTTTTGAAACCGATGGGCTACGTCTACACTGGCCCCTTCTCCAGAAGAGGAATGCTAATTTCGAACTTTGGAATAGGGAAATCCGCGGGGGATTTAAATATCCCCCACGGGATTTAAATAAACATGGCCGCCGCTTTTTTTCCAGCTTGGGGAAAAGCCGGAAAAGAGCGTCTAGACTGGCGCGATCCTCCGGAATAAAGCCCTTTTCCGGAGGATCTCTTATTCCTACTTCATTCCGGAGGATCGCGCCAGTCTAGACGCTCTTTTCCGGCTTTTCCCCAAGCCGGGAAAAAGCGGCGGTCATGTTCATTTAAATCCCGCGGGGGATATTTAAATCCCCCGCGGATTTCCCTATTCTGACTTGCCTGCTTTGCATGCCTCTTCCGGAGAAGGGGCCAGTCTAGACGTAGCCTTATAGTTTTGGATTTCACAATAATTCTTGACAATGAGTTCCATAGGTTGAATATGCATTGTGTACCTTTTCTTTGTTTTAAACCTGCTGCCTATTAATTTCATAGACTGACCCCTGGTTCTTGTGTTGTTAGGAGTAAATAACACTTATTCACTCTCTCTACATATCATGATTTCTCAACATTTGTCATGACAGCTACAGCCCATCTAGTCACCTCTGTTCATTCATATTCAACAATGTATATAACTGAACTAAATGCATTCCTCTTACTTACTTTCTGAAGTGCCAATATTCAAAGAGAACACTGCCATTACACTAGGCTGTCCTGTTTTGTGTAGCACTGCAGCACTCAATGCTAGCTACACATTACATTGTTCAGAAAAATGTACTAGTCCTGTAAGGATTTCTTCCTGAGAAAAGAAAGAAATGCCTTTACACTATTCATCTTGTTGATTTTTCTGCTCTGTTGTCTGCTGCCAGGATTTATTGCACACAGTTGTGTCACGTTAAGGAGAAAATGTTAATACCATATTAGGTGGAGCTGTTATATATATCCAAAAGCAGGGCAGACTCAGACATGTACATTGAATTCCACATAGTCGTACAGTTTTTAAGAAGAAGATCCCAGAGGGGACTAGAACATCTGTACTAAAGTGGATTTTCTTTGCATTATAAGTGGGTTTCATTTTACAAATAAAGACTTCTCAGAACAAGGTAAATGGACCCTGTCCAGAAGAAAAAGCATTCTTGCCCCTAGGTGTAGATTACATCCCTTCTTGGCACCATCTTTGCCGATTTGCCTCTATGACTAGTTTTGCCTTCCTGTTCCTGTTCAATAGAACTTAGGACCAATTGGCCTTTGTAATGGCTTTAATATGAAGGAAAACTTGCCCTCCCTAGCAACAGCCTTAGTAAGCAAGATATATTCAGGCTTTCAACTCTCTGTGGAGAGTTCAGGTATTCAAAACAAACTTTTAAAACTTTGGCAATGCTGGTTACTATTAGGTTGTCTTCTACACATGTGAATTTTTATATAATCTCAACCATGATAGCACTGAAACTGACTTTAAAATCTTAGGTAAATTCCTGGCATTGCATGAAAATGGAACTGCTAAGGCTGCAGTCCCAAAGATGGAAAGATTATCTGTATAATTTTTGATTGTGTGATGTGCCCAGAAACTGAACCGTTTGAAAAGCTAAAGTAATAGCTTTAAAACAATTTGGTGTCCTTGAATATAATTGTTTTGTCTTCTCTGAATGCCTGACAAATCAGTCTCAGGCCCACTGACCGCAATTCTGGGCCCCAGGGCAGAACAGTCAATGGGTCCCCTCCCACGTAGTCCACCTGACATTTGAGCGGTGCTGCACTTGTGCTGCTGGCACCCGGTGAACTGCTGCCAGCTGTGCTGCTGGCATGTTCTCTGTTTTTTCTCATCTAGTGAGCAATAAATTGTATGTGCACCTGACCAGTGGCACATAGACCTGCTCAGTCTAGTCATAATTCAAGCTTTCAAATCTTCAGGTGAATGCTTCTGAAATTGATCCATGCACTGCAAAATAAATCGGCAGCCGTCAGTGTTCTCCTTTCCTTTTGCTTCTTATTTGGCAGCTGTTTGCCAGGTGCCAGCAACACAGATGCAGCACCACCCAAATGTCAGGTGGACTGCATCACAGGGGGTCCAATGGCTGTTTTGCCGTGGGGCCCAGAATTGCTGTCAGCAGGACTGAGACTGATTTGTCAAGCATTCAGAGAAGACAAAACAATTATATTTGAGGACACCGAATTGTTAAAGCTACTACTCTGGCTTTTCAAAGTGCTGTTCTGTTTCTGGATACATTTAATACATTAAATCAAAAGAGACAGATTAGTGAGATCCTGGCCTTAATATTCTGAACACTCCAAATGGTATCTTCTGAGAGTTGGAATTCCTTGAATGGAGCTAGTTAGAGTAAGTGTGGAACACATTGTAAATGCATCTAAAAAAATTACTGAAAAGACAAACATTTGACTTACAGAAATTTGGGGAATCCAGTTAGATCAGATTAACACATTCTGGGTGCATCTAGACTGGCAAACTTTTGCGCAAAAGCAAGTGCTTTTGTGCAAAAACTTCCCAGCTGTCTACACTGGCCATTTGAATTTGCACAAGAGCGCTGACTTTGTAATGTACAAAATCAGTGCTTCTTGAGCAAATGCTTTCCCGCTCCCACTCGGGAAAAAGTCCTCTTGTGCAAGAATACGTGCGCAAGAGGGCCAGTGTACACAGGGAAGAACTGTTTTGCGCAAAAAAGCCCCACTGGCTAAAATGGCGATCTGGGCTTTCTTTCTTGCACAAAATCTCATCTAGACTGGCCACAGATGCTTTTGCACAAAAGCACTTTTTGCGCAAAAGCATCCGTGCCAATCTAGACATGCTTTTGCGGAAATACTTTTAACAGAAAAACTTTTCCATTAAAAGTATTTCCGCAAAATCATGCCAGTCTGGACGCAGCCGCTAAGTTTTGGATTTCCTTATCCTGCATCTTTGAGAGGCAAATAAGGCAGAATTGTGTTTTCCATTGACTTGCATTGCACTAAGTACTATTTTTATTATTTTAGCCTGGTGCTAAATAATACACTGTAATACTACTGATTTTTAAAAGTATGAGTGACCTAGATTTATCTACTCTGTATTTTGGAGAATTTGTCCAAACAAGCCTGTCTGTCTGCCTGTCCATCTGTTTAAGATGGACATGAAAATGAGATGCTATTTTAGGGATGAACTTTGGGTGCAGTCTCAGTATTGCTTTCTAAATAAGAGCTAGGACCACCAAATTCGGTATACAGCTTCCTCTGTGCAGGGCAAAGGACTGAGCTCCCCTGCCATGCGTACAGAGATGCATAAAACCATACGAAAAAGAGACAGAATCACCAGGCAAGTAAAAGGGGCTGGCGGGGGGTACACCCTGCGGGTGCTCCACTGTGGGTGACTGAATAGCAGTCGTTGCCAGAACGGAAGGCAGGAAGAGAGTCTATTTATCTGCTGTGGAGAACACCGCCATCATCACCGCCTCATCCGAGAGCCTCCCCTGAGATAAGATGTAATGTTCGGCAAAAGTGACGTGTGAGGACCAAGTGGCCACTCTACATATGTCTTTGAGGGAAACCCCTTTTAGAAAGGTGGTCGAAGTTGCCAGGCCCTAGTGGAGTGAGCCCGTGGCTGAATTGGGAGCAGTATACACTTCACTGTGTTATGCAGGAGGTTACAATTAAATGATCGGTCTGTCTGAAGGGTCTCATCTGGTCAATTTAGAAGGCAAAGGCCGTTCGGGTGTCAAGGGTATGGAGGGCCGCTTCTCATGATGCTCAGGGGAAAACACTGGCAGAATTATTGGTTCATTGACATGAAAACGAGATGCTATTTTAGGGATGAACTTTGGGTGCAGTCTCAGTATTACACCATCCTTTTGGAATATTGTATACGGTGGTGTCACCATTTTAGCTGAGAGTTTTCCTACTCTGCTTGCTGATGTTATGGCGAGCAAGAATACCGTTTTCATATAGTTAGGAGCTATAAGGGTATAGTAGCCAGTGGCTCAAATGGTGGAGCCATAGAGGTTCCAGATCGGTGGGGTTGGATCTCGTGGTGGGCTCATATTTGAGCGAGCCTTAATAAATTTCTTTGTAATGGGGTGAGAGAAGACGGAGGTTCTGTCAACTGGTGGTCTGTAAGCAGAAATTGCCGCCAAATGTACCCTGAGAGATGCTAATGAAAGACCTGTATTCTTTAGGTGTAATGCGTAATCAAGGATAAGAGGAAGAGGAGCCACTTCTGGGAGCTGCTGTTTTGTGGTGCACCAGGAGACGAATCTGTGCCACTTGGACAGGTAAGTATTTCTAGTTGTTTGTTGTCTCCTATGTATGAGAACGTGTTTGACTGATGCCGAACATAGGGATTCGGATAGGTTTAGCCAACAAGGAACCATGCTGTGAGCTTCAAGGTGTGAATCTGGGGATGTCATAGATGACCCTGGTTCTGAGTGAGAAGGTCTGGAGGAAAGGCATACAGAAAAGGTCAGTTCCACTTGAGGAGAAAGGCGTCCCTTAGGGAACCCAGGTCGAGGCCCACCCTGGAGCAATACTTGTGACATTTTCTGTTGCGGTAGGTAGCGAAGAGGTCCACTAGGGGGGTTCCCCAATGTTGAAAAAGCATGTGGAGGACTCCGTCGTGTAGTTCCCACTCGTGCTTCGTATGGAAGTGCCTGCTGAGAAAGTCTGCAGTAACATTTGTCGTTCCAGGTAAGTAGGATGCCACAGGCGTTATTCCATGGCGAATTCACCAATTCCAGAATCGGATAGATTCCGCACATAGGGAACGGGATCAAGCTCCGCCCTGACGATTTACATAATACATGGCTGTGACATTGTCCGTGAGGATTCTCACTGTGGTGTTCTGGATGTGCTCGCAGAAGCATTTGCAGGCATTGAATATTGCGCATAGTTCTAGAAGGTTTATATGCAGACGCTTCTCCAGTGCCAACCATTGGCCTTGTGCTGAAATTGGCCCCATGTGGGCTCCCCATCCTAACAGGGAAGTGTCAGTTGTGATGGCTGTTGTCGGTAAAAGGTTACCCCTGAGAGAAGGTTGCTGGAACTCGTCCACCAAAGAAGTGATTGGATGACAGATTTTGGAGGTGATACTGACCTGTGGAGGTCATGCCTAGTGTGATTGTATTCCAGTATCAGCCAATATTGGAGGGCACGGAAATGCTGTCTGGCGTAGCGTACCACATATGTTGTGGCAGCAATATGGCCCATGAGTCTCAGGCAAGTGATGAGTGGGATGGTAGGACTGCCTACAATGGTCTGAATGAGATCTTGGATAGCCTGGAATCTCTGCAGGGCTAGATAGGCTCTGGCTGTAATTGAGTCAAAATTAGCTCCTATGAATTTGAGATATTGCGTCGGGTGCAAAATGGACTTTTACTCATTCACGAGGATTCCAGGGGTCTGAAAATTTCATTTGATGACCTGAATCATTTTGAGTACCTCGGAGGCAGTACGACTCTTGAGTAGACAATCGTCTAGGTATGGAAAGATAATTACTCCATCTTCGGAGATATCCTGGCAGTAGTTGCAGCCTCTTTGAGAACACCCTGGGAGCAGATGAGAGGACAAATGGTAGGACTTCGTACTGGTAATGGTTTGTGTTGACAACGAAACATATAAATCTTCTGTGGGCCAGATGGATTGAAACATGAAAGTAAGCGTGCTGGAGGTCGAGGGCTGCATACCAGTCCTCGCGATCTAGTGCAGGAATTATGGCAGCTAATGTGATCATTCTGAATCTTTGCTTTCGTAGGAATCTGTTCAAACAGCAGAGGTCTAGAATTGGTCACCAGCCTCCCGACTTCTTCTGAGTGAGGAAATAGTGGGAATAAAATCTCTTGCCCGTGAATTCATTTGGGACTGGTTCTATTGCCCCTAGAGAGAGTAGGTGGTTGATTTCTAAGCATAGAAAGGCTTCATGAGAGGGGTCCCTGAAAAGGGATGGGGTGGGAGGGTTGGTAGAATGGATGGAGGTGAAAGGAATGGCGTAGCCTGTTTGAACAATTTCCATTACCCATCTGTCTGATGTAATTTCGGCCCATTGGTGGAAAAAGGGCTTCAGGTGTTCATAGAATCATAGAATCATAGAATAATAGGACTGGAAGGGACCTCAAGAGGTCATCGAGTCCAGCCCCCCACCCTCAAGGCAGGACCAAGCTCCGTCTACACCATCCCTGACAGATGTCTATCCAACCTGTTCTTAAATATCTCCAGAGAGGGAGATTCCACCACCTCCCTTGGCAATTTATTCCAATATTTGACCACCCTGACAGTTAGGAATTTTTTCCTAATGTCCAATCTAAACCTCCCCTGCTGCACTTTAAGCCCATTACTCCTTGTCCTGTCCTCAGAAACCAAGAGGAACAAATTTTCTCCTTCCTCCTTGTGACACCCTTTTAGATATTTGAAAACCACTATCATGTCCCCCCTTAATCTTCTTTTTTCCAAACTAAACAAGCCCAGTTCATGAAGCCTGGCTTCATAGGTCATGTTCTCTAAACCTTTAATCATTCTTGTCGCTCTTCTCTGTACCCTTTCCAATTTCTCCACATCTTTCTTGAAATGTGGCGCCCAGAACTGGACACAGTACTCCAGCTGAGGCCTAACTAGTGCCGAGTAGAGCGGCAGAATGACTTCACGAGTTTTGCTTACAACACACCTGTTGATACAACCTAGAATCATATTTGCTTTTTTTGCAACAGCATCACACTGTTGACTCATATTCAACTTGTGGTCCACTATGACCCCTAGATCCCTTTCCGCCATGCTCCTTCCTAGACAGTCGCTTCCCATCTTGTATGTATGGAACTGATTGTTCCTTCCTAAGTGGAGCACTTTGCATTTCTCTTTATTAAACCTCATCCTGTTTACCTCTGACCATTTCTCTAACTTGCTAAGGTCATTTTGAATTATGTCGCTATCCTCCAAAGAAGTCGCAACCCCACCCAGTTTGGTATCATCTGCAAACTTAATAAGCGTACTCTCTATCCCAATATCTACATCATTGATGAAGATATTGAACAGTATGGGTCCCAAAACAGACCCTTGAGGAACTCCACTTGTTATCCCTTTCCAGCAGGATTTAGAACCGTTAACAACAACTCTCTGACTACGGTTATCCAGCCAATTATGCACCCACCTTATCGTGGCCCTATCTAAGTTATATTTGCCTAGTTTATCAATAAGAATATCATGCGAGACCGTATCAAATGCCTTACTAAAGTCTAGGTATATGACATCCACCGCTTCTCCTTTATCCACAAGGCTCGTTATCGTATCAAAGAAAGCTATCAGATTAGTTTGGCATGACTTGTTCTTCACAAATCCATGCTGGCTATTCCCTATCACTTTATTACCTTCCAAGTGTTTGCATATGATTTCCTTAATTACCTGCTCCATTATCTTCCCTGGGACAGACGTTAAACTGACCGGTCTGTAGTTTCCTGGGTTGTTCTTATTCCCCTTTTTATAGATGGGCACAATATTTGCCCTTTTCCAGTTTTCTGGAATCTCCCCTGTCTGCCATGATTTTTCAAAGATCATAGCTAAAGGCTCAGATACCTCCTCTATCAGCTCCTCGAGTATCCTGGGATGCATTTCATCAGGACCTGGTGACTTGCTGACATCTAACTTTCCTAAGTGATTTTTAACTTGTTCTTTGTGTATCCTATCTTCTAAACTTACCCTCTCTCTGCTTGTATTCACTACGTTAGGCACACCTCCAGACTTCTTGGTGAAGACCGAAACAAAGAAGTCATTGAGCATCTCTGCCATTTCCAAGTTCCCTGTTACTGCTTCTCCCTCCTCACTAAGCAGTGGGCCTACCCTGTCCTTGGTCTTCCTCTTGCTTTTAATGTATTTATAAAAGGTCTTCTTGTTTCCCTTTATGCCTGTAGCTAGTTTGATCTCATTTTGTGCCTTTGCCTTTCTAATCTTGCCCCTGCATTCCCGTGTTGCTTGCCTATATTCATCCTTTGTTAGTTGTCCTAGTTTCCATTTTTTATATGACTCCTTTTTTATTTTGAGATCATGCAAGATCTCCTTGTTAAGCCAAGCTGGTCTTTTGCCATATTTTCTATCTTTCCTACACAGCGGAATTGTTTGCTTTTGGGCCCTTAACAACGTCCCTTTGAAATACTGCCAACTCTCCTCAGTTGTTTTTCCCTTCAGTCTTGCTTCCCATGGGACCTTACCTACAAGTTCTCTGAGCTTATCAAAATCTGCCTTCCTGAAATCCATTACCTCAATTGTGCTGGTCTCCCTTCTACCTTTCCTTAAGATCATGAACTCTGTTATTTCGTGATCACTGTCCCCTATACTGTCTTCCACTTTCAAGTTCTCAACTAGTTCCTCCCTATTTGTTAAAACCAAATCCAGAACAGCTTCTCCTCTGGTAGCTTTTTCAACCTTCTGAAACAGAAAGTTGTCTCCAATGCAGTCCAGAAACTTATTGGATAGCCTGTGCCTCGCTGTGTTAGTTTCCCAACATATGTCTGGATAGTTGAAGTCCCCCATCACCACCAAATCTTGGGCTTTGGATAGTTTTGTTAATTGTTTAAAAAAGCTGATGGAAAATTTGGGTAAACTGGTCTTTGATGCTGCCCAGAACTCTTTGGGTGCCCACGACCAAGGCATCAAACTTGTTGCTTGTTGTTAGGTACGGTCTGGGTATGGATATTCCCGTTGCGTCGTCGAGGCCTCTGGCATGTGCTTTGATTGTTGAAGCCCCTTTGTTGCTGGTGTTGTTGTTGCCATTGGTGTTGAACGTATTGGTATTCATACCTTCGTTGGTATGGGGTGTACCGAAGTCTTTTAAATGGGGGGGCATACATCCCCAACGTCTGCAGAGTTGTGCAGGAGTCCTTTGAGGAGTGCAGGACGGTGTCAGTCTTTTCAGCGAATAACTTGTCCCTGTCAAAGGGTAAATCCTCGACCTTGCTTTGTAACTCCTTAGGAACACCTGCTGCTTAGAGGTAGAACGCTCTCCGCATAACCACGGTGGTGGTCATAGAACGAGCCGCCGTGTCCGCCACATCCATAGCTATTTGGAGGGACGTTCTACTTGATGTGTAGCCCTCCTGAACCACCAATTTCAAGATAGGCTTTTTAGAGTCCAGCAAATGGTCCATCAACGGAGTTAAACATGAGAATGTATTGAAGATATGGTTGGAGAGATGCGCTATGTAATTGGCAGTTCTGAGCATTAATGTTGCCGATGTGTAGACTTTTCTGTCCAGAAAATCCAACCTCTTCAGCTCTCTATCAGAGCCCAGATGTTTAAATTGTGGGGCCTTAAACCTCTGTTGGGTCACATTCACCACCAAGGAGTTGGGCTGGGGGGGTGGTGAAGAGGAATTCCATCCCCTTTGGTGGAACAAAGTATTTCCTGTCTGCTTTTTTGTTAGTTGGAAGGGCGGATGCTGGCATGTGCCATATTTCTTCGGCAATCTCTAGGATGGCTTCGCTTAGAGGAATAGCCAGTCTTGACCTATGCTGTGGTTGAAGGTTTTTGAACAGCTGATGTTGTTTGTCCTAACTTCTCCAATGGTCTCTCCTGCATTATAACTACTCATTTAAAAAGCTCTTGGAACTGACATAGGTTGTCTGGTGGAGAGACTTCGCCAGGGATGACCACTTCATCTGGTGGAGAGGAATCTGCTGGAGAGACTTCCAGTGGCTGGTCATCGAGATGTGTCTGCTCCGGTTCTGATGGAAGCTGAGGTGGCAATGTAGTTTGCCCCGTAGGAGTCAGGTGAATGCCTGGAAGAACCATAATCGTAGCTGGATCTGTAATGGTAGGAGTATCTGCTACGAGAATTGCAGGAGTAATGGTTGTCCCAGAGGTACAATCTATCCAACGGTGAACGTCTTTCTTGGATAATATGACTGTGTGCATTGCCAATGATGGATCCGGGGGAGTGAGGAGAACGAGAGCGGTTGTAAGATGCTCTGGAGGAAGCAGGAGCGATGGAGCTATGTTTTACTTTCATGGTAAGGATATGAGGCCAGGAATGGAGATGGCAATCTGTGTGGTGAATCTGAAAATCTGCGATGGCTATCGTTGTAGGATGGAGAACGCGGTGCCAGAAGGGAAGGGGACGGTGCTGGCGAGAAAACAAGGGAGCAGGAATGGCTTAGACTTGGTGGTGTCATGGGGGTTTGACTTGCGGTACAGGCTGTGGATGAGCGTGGTGCTGTCTTTCCCAGTGCCTTTGGCTCCGGTGCTGTTATTATCAGTGCTGAGTTCTTAGGCGGCGTTTGCCCCGGTGCCGTTTGATCTGGTGTCGCAACGGGTATTGGTGCCGACGCTACCGGTGCCAACAATGCTCTCGGCACCGGCTTGATCGTTGGTGCCGGCGGAGCCAATGCAACCCTCAGTGCCGCGGACGGTGCTGGCTCTGCAGAGCTTTTTGGTTTTGGCGATGTTGACAGCTTAGGGCACGGTTTTGCTGTGTCAGATGTGCCGGGCTTGTCCCCATGGCTGACTCTGCTGTGCGAGGCGGCGGGTAGAGACCTTATAGGAGAGAGTCTCAATTTCTTAAGTGAGGCTGCTATGGGGGATGAAGCCCTATGCTTTGGGGGCTGTTTGTCAGCAGCAGAGGCAGGGCGCTGTGGTTGCAAAGCCTTGCTGAACAGGAGCATGCACAGAAGCATTTCTCTGTCCCTTCTTGCCCTTACCATGAGTTTGGTGCAATGGAGGCACTTTTGGGGGACATGGGACTCCCGTAAGCACCTTATGCAGGAGGAGTGGCCATCCGAGGCAGGCATTGCCTCGTGGCAGTTGTCGCACTTTTTAAAACCTGGCGACGATGGCATAGTAAATGCCCGGAGCAGTTTTACTTGCTGCTTATACTGAGTTTATTCTTTGTTTTGTTCTTCTCTTTTGTTCCTTTTAACGAAAATCTAATAACTGTTTAAAATATATACAACAGGAAAGGATAAGGAGAAAGGGGTCCAACGAGAACTTAACTATATAGAACTACAAGAAATTAAACACTTTTTTTTAAGATTAATGAAGGGGGAAATCAAACGATATAGGGAAGAGGATAAAGAATTATAACACAAGATGATACTGTGAAGAACGCAGTTCCCTCTGTCTGCAGCCTGAGGCGGTTGAGAGAAACTGGCGGGAGGCCGGATCGCGCATCAGAGAAAAGAGCGCAAACGCTGTGAGCCACTGCCGTGCATGCATGGTCCGGCCGACTACTGCTTCCAGAAAAATCTCCATTCTGCATCGCCGGGGCAAGCCCAGCACCCACAGTGGAGCACCCGCGAGGACATCCTCGAAGAAGAACAATGGGTTTAAATTGCAGCAAGGGAGATTTAGGTTAGACATTAGGAAAGAATTCCTAGCTTTAAGGGTATTTAGGACTGGGACAAATTTTCTCACATAGGCTGTGGAATCTCCCTTATTGGAAGTTCTTAAGAACAGGTTAGAAAAACACCTGTGAGGGAAGGTCAAGATAATACTTAGTTCTTTTTTCAGTGTAGACAGCTGGACTAGATGTCTATTGAGGTCCCTTCTAATCGTACATTTCTGTGACTGATGTTCTAGATCAGCGTTTCTCAACCAGTGGTACGAGTACCCCTGAGGGTACTTGAGAGAAGTCTCTGGGGTACATCAACACAACTGAAATTTGAAGAAAACTGAATTTGTTTTACAGTGATTTATTATTTTTGTGCTTTTTACACCAAAAATTTCACTGCCCACCCAGCTACAATTAAGTTGTTTAACACATGTATTGCAATGGTAGAAAAAAAATGTGTGTGTCTGAAAACTGTAGATACTGAGTCAGCGACCAGGGAGCTTTGCAAACAGGAGAAGCAAACGGAGTTTTGAGAGGGAGTTTAGAAGAGGAGTGGAAAGGGGCCAAGGTACATTTGCCATTCTTTACAGTTTAGTTTAAAGGTTTTAAATCAGGAAGTTTTGATTAACTAGAAACCCTATCAATAACCTAGGTAACTGTAGGAGAGAATGCAGGCAGAAGCCCAGCAGCAGAGTGGAGACTATCCTGTTTATTGCACTCAGAGTAGCATGTATGATTACCTCCCCTGTGTGCGGGTGGCAGATGTGTGAATTCAGTGCAAGGAGCTCCTGGCCCTCAGAGACCACGTACAGGCTTTGGAGGCCAGGGTGGCTGAACTGGAGGAGCTGAGGGAGGCAGAGAGGTACGTAGATGAGGCTTTCTGGGACACTGTAGAATTGTACCACCTCCAGTCAGACAGCCCCTGTGCTGTTAAGGAGGATGAAAGGCTCAGGAAAGGAGAGCAGTCAACAGGAGCAGAGGGAAACCTTCCCATAGTCGGGATCCTCCATCCAGATGTTGGGGTATCCTCTCATACTGAGGTTACCTCTCCAGGGGAGGGAACTCCAGTCACTAGGAAAAGGCAGTTGTTAGTAATGGGAGATTTGATCATTAGAAATGTAGATAACTGGGTTTGCGATGACCAGGAGAACCACATGGTGACTTGCCTGCCTGGTGCGAAGGTTATGGATCTCTCGAAGCATCTAGATAGACTTATGTATAGTGCTGGGGAGGAGCCTGTTGTCGTGGTACACGTAGGTACCAATGACATAGGGAAGGGTAGCAGAGACTGCCTGGAGGCCAAATTTAGGCTGCTAGGAAAGAGACTGAAATCCAGACCCTCTATGGTGGCATTCTCAGAAATGCTTCCAGTTCCACATGCAGGGCCAGGTAGGCAGGCAGAGCTTCAGAGTCTCGATACGTGGATGAGATGATGGTATAGGGAGAAGGGGTTTAGCTTTATAAGGAACTGGGGAAACTTTTGGGATAGGAGGCGCCTATACAGGAAGGATGGGCTCCACCTAAACCATAGCAGATCCAGACTGCTGGCACTTAACATTAAAAAGGTCTCAGAACAGTTTTTAAACTAAGAGATGAGGGAAAGCTGATTGGTGTGGAGGATAATGTGGATCGGATAGAGATGTCTCTTAGAGGAGAGTCTATTGATAGAGATTCTCTAGGTTTTAGTCAGGAGGAGAGGATGGAAGAGGATAAAGTATGGGACAGATCAGATGAAAAACATTCACATAAAAAAGAATCTGACATCAGAAAAGGGCAAATAAACAGTGATGAGTTTTTAAAGTGCTTGTACACAAATGCTAGAAGTCTAAAAAATAAGATGGGTGAACTAGAGTGCCTCATGTTAAAGGAGGATACTGATATAATAGGCATCACAGAAACTTGGTGGAGTGAGGACAATCAATGGGACACAATCATTCCGGGTACAAAATATTTCAAAAGGACTGAACTGGTCATGTGGGTGGGGGAGTGGCACTACATGTGAAAGAAAATTTAGAGAGATTAGAGAGGCTATCAAAATAAAGAACTCAATAATAGTGGCAGATTTCAACTATTCCCATATTGACTGGGTACATGTCACCTCAGGACGAGATGCTGAGACAAAATATCTTGATACTTTAAATGACTGCTTCTTGGAGAAGCTGGTACAGGAACCCACAAGGGGAGAGGAAGTTCTCGATTTAGTCCTGAATGGCGCGCAGGATCTGGTCCAAGAGGCAACTATAACAGGACCACTTGGAAATAGTGACCATAATATAATAACATTTAACATTCCTGTGGTGGGAAGAACACCTCAGCAGCCCAACACTGTGGCATTTAATTTCAAAAAGGGGAACTATGCAAAAATGAGGAGGTTAGTTAAACAGAAATTAAAAGGTACAGTGACTAAAGTAAAATGCCTTCAAGCTGCATGGACACTTTTCAAAGACACCATAATAGAGGCCCAACTTAAATGTATACCCCAAATTAAAAACATAGAAGAACTAAAAGAGCCACCGTGGCTTAACCACCATGTAAAAGAAGCAGTGAGAGATAAAAAGACATCTTTTAAAAAGTGGAAGTCAAATCCTAGTGAGGTAAATAGTAAGGAGCATAAACACTGCCAAATTAAGTATAAAAATGTAATAAGAAAAGCTAAAAAGGAGTTTGAAGAATAGCTAGCCCAAAACTCCAAAGGTAATAAGAAAATTTTAAGTACATCAGAAGCAGGAAGCCTGCTACGCAACCAGTGGGGCCCCTGGACGATCAAGATAGAAAAGGAGAACTTTAAATTAAAGTAATGGAGATTGCCCATCTCCTAGAACTGGAAGGGACCTTAAAAGGTCATCAAGTCCAGTCCCCTGCCTTCACAACAGGACCCCTGACAAATTTTGCCCAAAATTGCCTTCAGAAGGATTAAACTCACAACCATGGGTTTACTAGGCCAATGCTCAAACCACTGAGCTATCCCTCCCCCAACTTTAAAGACAATAAAGTCATTGTAGAGAAATTAAATGAATTCTTTCCTTCAGTCTTCAAGGCTGAGGATGTTAGGGAGATTCCCAAACCTGACCCATCCTTTGTAGGTTACAAATCTGAGGACTTGTCTCACATTTAAGTGTCGTTAAAGGAGGTTTAGGAATTAATTGATAAACTTAACAGTAACAAGTCACCAGGACTGGATGGCATTTACCCAAGAGTTCTGAAAGAACTCAAATGTGAAATTGCAGAACTATTAACTATGGTTTGTAACGTATTCTTTAAATCAGCTTCTGTACCCAACAACTGGAAGATAGCTAATATAACGCCAATATTTAAAAAGAGCTCTAGAGGCGATCCCGGCAATTACAGACCGGTAAGTCTAATGTCAGTACCAGGCAAATTAGTTGAAACAATAGTAAAGAATAAAATTGTCAGACACTTAGAAGAACATAATTTGTTGGACAAAAGTCAACATGGTTTCTGTAAAGGGAAATCATGTCTTACTAATCTATTAGACTTCTTTGAAGGGGTCAACAGACATGTGGACAAGGGGGATCCAGTAGATATAGTGTACTTAGATTTCCAGAAAGCCTTTGACAAGGTCCCTCACCAAAACCTCTTCCGTAAATTAAGTTGTCATGGGATAAGAGGGAAGATCCTTTCATGGACTGAGAACTGGTTAAAAGACAGGAAACAAAGGGTAGGAATAAATGGTAAATTTTCAGAATGGGGAGGGGTAACTAGTGGTGTTCTCCAGGGGTCAATCCTAGGACCAATCCTATTCAACATTCATAAATGATCTGGAAAAAGGGGTAAACAGTGAGGTGGCAAAGTTTGCAGATGATACTAAACTGCTCAAGGTAGTTAAGACCAAAGCAGGCTGTGAAGAACTTCAAAAAGATCTCACCAAACTAAGTGACTGGGCAACAAAATGGAGATGGATGGTAGGAGAGAGATCGCTTGATTAGTACCTGTTCAATTCACTCCCTCTGGGACACCTGGGATTGACCACTGTTGGCAGACAGGGTACTGGGGTGGATGGACTTTTGTCTGACCCAGTATGGCCATTCGTATGTACTGGGGGTACTTAATAATATATTTTACTTAATGTATTTATTTAATTAAAAAGGGGGTATTTAAAATTTTTTTAAATGGGTACTTTAGAAAAAAAGATTGAGTAACACTTTTCTAAATCACTTTTAACTAGTTTGCATCATTTGAATTTGAGCTGGATGTAGTGGCTAAAAAGTTGAATATCCTGAATGGAAAACAGCTTTGTATTTTATGCTGATATTTTTTCCTTTGGGTGTTTTCTTTGCCACATTCTTGTGAGCAATTGTAACCAGAAAGGATCTGGATTTTGTGATTTCCAACACTTTATGCCTCCTGTACACTTCCAACAGTTCAATTTCAGCTTGTTAGTTTCTTTGCCTTACATAACATTCTTTGGTGTTAGCTACTGGGATTATCTTCCCACCATATTTCAGCTGAAGCTTGATGTTAATTCTGGAAGGACTAGTCTTCTGCTGCACTGCCTACTCTCATGGGCGGATCAGGCTAGTTATAATGGTAGGGATTTTTGCCTTCAAACCCAAAGCAGGTTTGTAAGACTAGTTACCTCCATATGGTGACTGTTCAGTAGCCCACCTAAAACAAGCTGGTGGTCTCGGCTGGTTCTTGTTCAGTGGGGATCCATGTAATACCAACAACTCAAATAGGTTAGGCACTCAGTAAAGTAAGCCAACAATTAAGTCCTTGATTCAGCAAGGCACTTCAACACATGCCTAGCTCCAAGCATGTGAGTAGATCCCATGAAGGGGACTTACTCAAATGTTTAAAATTAAGCACCTGCGTAAGCACCTTGCTGAATCAGAGCCTAAATGTACCTACAGACTGAACTGCTCTCTCCTCAAGACTTATTGGCAGGGCTGCATGAGGAATTCTGCATTGCTTCTGTAACAATTTGGGTAAAGAGAGCACTGCAATATACAGGAATAAAGGTTTTAAATAAGAAAAATTGAAATTCATGATCCGATAAGATTTTTTCACTAGTTCACTAATAAACATCTACCAATGACTTCTGGTGAATCCGCAAACAATGGCAGATGGCAGTGGTTTGCTGGAAGAGGTCTATAAAAGCAAAACATTGAGCAGTCTGGAAGCATCAGTGACAAGGATGGAAGCATCAATTCCATGTTTTAAAAAACCTGATTATATTGGCAATTCTTTCAGCCCATCTTAAGGACACAGAAATAGATGCAGTTTAATGCTTGTTTAAAGGCTGAGATTTTTCACACTGTTCTGAACACTGGGTAGCCTTGCTTTATAACTGTATAATCCCTTTTTAAAAAAACTTATACTAACCTTTTCATCTCAGTGAAATACTGTAGGAATGAGTCCCATAAACTAACCGGATTACATGAAAAAGTACATGCCTGACTGGAATGGACATGAAAAACAAATCTCAAAGAACAAGTGTTATAAGAATGTGAATAAACGTTGTTTCCTTATTATCAGTTTGAAATTGTCACCCATTCAACTTGATTGAATGTCACTTGTTCTTTTTAGGCGAGAGGGTGAATCAACTCTATCTAACCAAAATGTTTAGGGTTTCTTCACAAAAACCCAGCAGTTCTTTCCTACTTATGATTTTCTTTTCACTATTGCAGAACTGGGGAATTCAAAGAAGCCAGACATGATTGGCAGTTTTTGCACAGAGAGCCCAAAACTGAAACAGCAAGGGTATGTCTACACTACCACCCTACTTCGAACTAGGGTGGTTAATGTAGGCAACCAGAGTTGCAAATGAAGCCCGGGATTTGAATTTCCCGGGCTTCATTTGCATATTGCCGGGCGCCGCCATTTTTAAATGTCCGCTAGTTCGGACTCCGTGCCCGCGGCTACACACGGCACGAACTAGGTAGTTTGGATTAGGCTTCCTATTCCGAACTACCGTTACTCCTCGTGGAACAAGGTGTACTGGTAGTTCGGAATAGGAAGCCTAATCCGAACTACCTAGTTTGTGCCGTGTGTAGCTGTGGGCATGGAGTCCGAATTAGCGGATATTTAAAAATGGCAGCGCCCAGCAATATGCAAATGAAGCCCGGGAAATTCAAATCCCTGGCTTCATTTGCAACTCCGGTTGCCTACATTAACCACCCTAATTCGAACTAGGGGTAGTAGTGTAGACATACCCCAAGAGTGCTACAAGTCAGGATGGAAGGTGTCTGGGGAAGTTTACACAGCAGTTGGCTGGTGCCTATTATTAAAAGTATTACTTTTATTTACTAAACTTGCATAAAAATAGAAAGGCTACTGAACTGACTAGAATGCGGTTACGTCCTCAGCACAGATGGCAATAACTTGTTATCATGGGCTCGTGGTGCCATGATACCAGGTATATTACAGGCCCCAGGGTTAGGCTCTAGCAAAACTCACTCACTACCTATGCTGCCTGTCCACTGCATCCTCTGCCTCAACACCCTCCTCACACCCCACTCATGTCCATGCTGGGCCCACTTGCCACCCCCAGGAGATTTAAAATGCCTCAAGGGCCTTTGCTGTCACTACCAGTGGGGTTAGAGCAGCTTCCAGCTGCTTGTTCCCTGTGGCTGCCAGCATGCATCCTGACCAAAGGAAGAAAAGAGAGTAGTAAAATACACAACTTGGACTTCAAAAAAGCAGATTTTGACTCCCTCCGAGATCTGATGAGCAGAATCCCCTGGGATGTTAACATGAAGGGGAAAGGAGTCCAAGACAGCTGGAAGTATTTTAAAGAAGTCTTATTGAAGGCACAGAAAGAAACCATCCTGACGCATAGCAAGAGAGGCAAACATTGTAGGAGACCGGACTGGCTTACAGGGGAAATCCTTGGTGAACTTAAGCACAAAAAGGAAGCTTACAAAGAGTGGAAACTTGGACAAATGACCAGGAAGGAGTTTAAAGGTAAAGCTCGAGAATGCCGGGGAGTTATCAGGAAGGTGAAAGTGCAAATGGAATTGCGACTGGCTAAGGATGTGAAGGATAACAAGAAAGGTTTCTACAGGCATGTTAACAAGAAGAAGGTGATCAGAGAGGGTGTGTGGCCCCTAATGGATGAAGGAGGTAACCTAATGACAGATGATGTGGGGAAAGCTGAAGTACTCAATGCTTTCTTTGCCTCTGTATTCACGGACAAGGTCGGCTCCTGGACTTCTGCGCCAAGTGACGCAAGATGGGATGAAGATGGACAGCCCGTGGTGGGTAAAGAACAGGTTAGGAACTATTTAGAAAAGCTAAACGTACATAAATCCATGGGTCCAGACTTAGTGCATCCGAGGGTACTGAGGGAGTTGGCAAATGTCATTGTGAAGCCTTTGGCTATTATCTTTGAAAAGTTGTGGAGATCGGGAGAAATCCCGGATGACTGGAAAAAGGCAAATGTAGTGCCCATCTTCAAAAAAGGAAAGAAGGATGATCCAGGGAACTATAGGCTTACCTCGGTTCCTAGAAAAATCATGGAAGGGATCCTTAAGGAATCCATATTGAGGCACTTGGATGAGAGGAAAGTGATTAGGAATAGTCAGCATGGATTCACAAAGGGCAAGTCGTTCCTGACCAATCTGATTAGCTTCTATGATGAGGTAACTGGCTCGGTGGACATGGGGAAGTCAGTGGATGTTATATACCTTGACTTTAGCAAGGCTTTTGATACAGTCTCCCACAATATTCTTGCCACCAAGTTAAGGGATTGTGGACTGGATAAATAGATGGTAAAATGGATAGAAAGATGGCTAGAAGGCCGGGCTCAGCGGGTAGTGATCAATGGCTCGATATCAGGATGGCGGTCGGTTTCTAGCGGAGTGCCCCAAGGTCCGGTTCTAGGACCGGTTTTGTTCAATATCTTTATTAATGATCTGGATGAGGGGATGGATTGCACCCTCAGCAAGTTTGCGGATGACACTAAGCTGGGGGGAGAGGAAGATACGCTTAAGGGCAGAGATAGGGTACAGAATGACTTAGACAAATTGGAGGATTGGGCCACAAGAAATCTGATGAGGTTCAACAAGGACAAGTGTAGAGTCCTGCACTTGGGATGGAGGAATCCCAAGCATAGTTACAAGCTGGGGACCAACCGGTTAAGTAGTAGTTCTGCAGAAAAGGACCTGGGGGTTACAGTGGATGAGAAGCTGGATATGAGTCAACAGTGTGCCCTTGTAGCCAAGAAGGCTAATGGCATATTAGGTTGCATTAAGAGGAGCATTGCCAGCAGATCCAGAGATGTCATCATTCCCCTTTATTCGGCTTTGGTAAGGCCACATCTGGAGTATTGTGTCCAGTTCTGGTCCCCCCACTACAAAAAGGATGTGGACGCATTGGAGAGGGTCCAGCGGAGGGCAACCAAAATGATTAGGGGGCTGGAGCATATGACTTATGAGGAGAGGCTGAGGGACTTGGGTCTGTTTAGTCTGCAGAAGTGAAGAGTGAGGGGGGATTTGATAGCAGCCTTCAACTTCCTGAAGGGAGGTTCCAAAGAGGATGGAGAGAGGCTGTTCTCAGTAGCGACAGATGGCAGAACAAGGAGCAATGGTTTCAAGTTGTGGTGGGAGAGGTCCAGGTTGGATATTAGGAAAAACCATTTCACTAGGAGGGTGGTGAAGCACTGGAATGGGTTACCTAGGGAAGTAGTGGAGTCTCCATCCCTAGAGGTGTTTAAGTCTCGGCTTGACAAAGCCCTGGCCGGGTTGATTTAGTTGGAATTGGTCCTGCCTAGAGCAGGGGGCTGGATTTGATGACCTTCTGAGGTCTCTTCCAGTTCTACGATTCTATGCTTGTATGCATGTTTCTGTGGTCGGTGGCGTGTCTCCGTGCTGTGTGCTGCTCCAACCGCTGGAAGCAGTGCAGGAAGACACAGACACTTGCCCCACATGGCACACAGAGATACACATGCACACACCATCCTGCCCATAAACTCCATCTCAAAGCCTGCAGCCAGGACACCCACTCACAGGCCAGAGCCAGCATCCAGACTCCATCCTGGAGTCTGCACCTCTCACCCCTCTTGCACCCACATTCCCTTCCACAGCCTGCACTCAGGCCCGCCAGAGCTCCATCATTCACCTCTCCTACACCCAAACTCCGTTCCAGACCTTGCACCCATCCCACACACAAATTTCCTCTTAGAGCCTTAGACAGGTGGGGTGGAAGGGGGTGTTGAATGATGGAGGGGTGCAGACTCTGGGCAGCACCAAACATTCTGCAGGCCTGCTGCCCCGGTCCTTAGCATTGCTCTGAGAGCCTCTAAAAATAGAGTGCCTTTGTACTTGATTAAGCTTAGTTTTGGGAGGCAGCACTTTGAGGCTCATTCTGCATAAACATTTGGCAAGTCACAATGCCTGTTTAGCCTGTGACACAGCTAGGATCAATACCAATGCTCCTCCCATCCCCGAGACTACATCTACACAGTGGAGCTATTTCGGGATACCAGAGGTTTGCAATTCCAAAATTCTCTAGTGTAGAGAATTCTCAGTTTTTCTGTACTGTCTTGTGACTCATTATAGCTTCTTGTAAACTTACATGTTATAGGATACTAGAAGGTTTACCCTCCATTGCTCAGGTCCTTGTTTTTCTTCATTTAAATCATTGCTCTGGGATGGGCTGAGGGGTTCAGTATGCAGGCTGCCCCAGGGAGAGAGGACTACTCCAGCCCTCTCTCACCACAGCATCTTGGGGTCATCTGAAAAGTGCCTCTCCATGGCTGTTACAGCTCCACTGAGCACAGACGGGGTAGGGTGCATGTCCCCCAGCTGAGGGACAGACACACAAACACTCTCACAAATATAGTAGATTGCTATCCCTTTCTCCATACCAGCCCTCTGCTGTTCCAATGGGGTTAAAGCAGTTCTGATCCCTGTCTCTGGCCTCTTGCTGCCCTCTTGTGGTCTTTATACAGTAAGGCTATGTCTACACTCGTGGCTTCTTGCGCGAGTAATATGCAAATGAGGCTAAGCGTGGAATATCGTCAAGCCTCATCTGCATACCTAATGAGCCACCATTTTTTTCAGAAGAGGCTCTTGCACAAGAAGGAGCATCTACACTGCCCCTTCTTGTGCAAGAAAAACCCTCCTGCGCAATGCCGTTCTTCCTGAAAAGTGATAGGTGTGACTTTTAGGTATGCAAATGAGGCTTGGCGATATTCCACGCTTAGCCTCATTTGCATATTACTCACGCAAGAAGCCACAAGTGTGGACATAGCCTAACTGTCCTTGCTTTCCATTCCATATCCCCACTGCCTCTGCGTGGTCATTATCTAGCAGAGGCCTGCCTTCCTTCCCATTTTATGAGAAGCGATCCCACTCCCAGCACATCTCATTTTCCTGGCAGAACTAATCCCTTACCTTGTTATAAGTTATGAGAGGAAGAGGCATACCAAATTTGGTGGTCTGATCTTTTACCATTTAGGAGTTCTTGAACAGATAGACAAACATACACATTTACAGACAAACTTTCTCAAATAAATAGTAGATGTGCTAAATACATCTGTGATCCAGAATAATAGGTGAGCAAAGAGAAAACAGATTGATTTGAAGAAGTGTCACAGCAGTAAATTAGATTCCTTTTAAGAAGTGGACTCTAGGATTAAGGATCTTGATAAATACAGGAATAAATTCTGAATGACAGAAGACAAAGCAGAATTGCCTGAGACCCAGCACATCTAAGAAATTTGACCAATACATGGGCAAACAAAAAACCCCATAATTGTAAAGATAAAGTGCAAAATTTGATTAACTAACAATAGACTAGGATTCCTGGAGTAACCTCAATTTTTCATTTAATGAGGAGTAACCATCAAGATTTCCCTGTCACCTTTTCTTTTATGTTTGGACAGTGGAAAAGGACCTGTGAATATTCATAACACAAAATCATCAGAAGTTGTCTAGGACAAGTTTCTTCCCAAGTCTGTATTACAGCTGAAGATATGCCATGTAAAACTGAAACAGATAAACAGAATTAGGGGCAAGTTTGAAATTCATCTTGTGGGCACTGAAACTTCAATGTAATAACAAAAAGAAAGAAAGAAAATTGTTGATCTACACTAGGAGTTTAGATCAAATTTAGCTGCATAAGGTCAATTTTCTAAATGATGCGTCCACACTACCAAGCCTGGCTGGTCAACCTTGAATAGGGGACTAGAGCACACGACTTACAAGGAGAGACTGAGGGATTTGGGATTGTTTAGCCTTAAGAAGAGAAGAATGTGTGTGTGTGTGGGGGGGGGGGGGGGGAGGGATTTGATAGCAGCATTTAACTACCTGAAGGGAGGTTCAAAAGAGGATGGGGAGAGGCTGTTCCCAGTAGTGACAGATGGCAGCATGAAGAGCAATAGGCTCCAGTTGCAGTGGAGGTGGTTTGGATTGGATATTAGGAGTGTGGTTAAGCACTGGAATGGGTTACCTAGGGAGGTGGAAGAATCTCCATCCCTAGAGGTTTTTCAGTCTTGGCTTGACAAAGCCCTGGCTGGGATGGTTTAGTTGGAGTTGGTCCTCCTTTGGGCAGGGGTCTGGACTCAATGACCTTCTGAGGTCTCTTCCAGCCCTATGATTCTATGACCTTAAGGGCTGCTGAAGGTGATATCATGAAATCAGGAGTAACAAATGAGTAGTTGAAACAAAAACCAGGACTATGTAGCACTTTAAAGACTAACAAGATGGTTAATTAGGTGGGCCAGACCCAGCTTTCGTGGGCCAGACCCACTTCCTCAGATCAAATAGTGGAAGAAAATTGTCACAACCATATATACCAAAGGATACAATTAAAAAAATGAACACATATGAAAAGGACAAATCAAATTTCAGAACAGAAGCGGGATGGGGCGGGGAGGTAAATGTCTGTGAGCTAATGATATTAGAGGTGATAATTGGGGAAGCTATCTTTGTAATGGGCAAGATAATTAGAGTCTTTATTCAAACTTAAGTGTAAAGTGTCGAATTTAAGCATGAATGATAGTTCAGAGGATTCTCTTTCAAGTGTAGTCTTAAAAGGCCTTTGAAGCAGGATGCAGGTAATCAAGTCGTTGAGACAATGTCCTTGCTGGTTGAAATGGCAGGAAACTGTTTTTTCTTTGTGATTCTGTCTAATATCTGTTTTGTGGGCATTGATCCTTTGGCAAAGTGTCTGAGACGTTTGTCCAATGTACATAGCAGACGGATACTTTTGGCACATGATAGCATAAATTATATTTCTGGATGCGCAGGAATATGATTAGTGGTATTCTTCACCTTTCATGTTTGAGTTTATGGTAGTGTAGACCCAGCATTGGCAAAAGTCAAGGGTTTTGACCTTTGGGAGGCATCTTACAGTTCACCGCTCCGACCTCTCTGGTCAGAACTTGTGCCTCTACTGCTCTCCAGGTGAAGAGAAAAAACTCCAGGAAAATGTGAAGATGTGAGCACATCCCAGAGTGAGCAGCACACTGTGGCACACATGGACATGACTTCAACCAATTAAAATACTGCAAAAACTTTGGACCTCAATGAGGTCCAGTTCCCAGGGGTGCAGAGGAGCACCAATGTGGAATATCCAGGTGATCTTGGACCTCATTGAGGTGTGGGGAGAGGAATTCATTTTCTCCGAGCTCTCAACCAGCAAGCAGAATGCAGATATTTACATGAAGATCTCAAGCTGCCTGGTGGCTAAAGGCCATTCCAGGGACACCCAGCAGTGCTGAGCCAAAATCAAGGGTCTGGGGGTATGTCTACACTACAAAGTTAGTTCGAACTAACGTCTGTTAGTTCGAACTAACTTTCCTAGGCGCTACACTAGCACTCCGTTAGTTTGAACTTAATTCGAACTAACGGAGCGCTTAGTTCGAACTAGGTAAACCTCATTTTACGAGGACTAACGCCTAGTTCGAACTAGCTAGTTCGAACTAAGGGCTGTGTAGCCCTTTAGTTCGAACTAGTGGGAGGCTAGCCCTACCCAGGTTTCCCTGGTGGACACTCTGGCCAACACCAGGGAAACTCTATGCCCCCCTCCCGGCCCCGGACCCCTTAAAGGGGCACGGGTTGGCTACGGTGCCCGTGCCAGGTGCAAGCCTGCCAGCACCCAGCTAGCAGACCCTGCACCTGGCACGGCACAGAGCCACCCACCCGATGCCCCCCAGCCCACCCCCTCTTCCCGGGACCAGGCTGGCGGCTCCCGGGAGCTTGCCCTGGACCGCAAGAGGCGGGCACCTTCCTGGGCTAGTGCGGACATCGTGGACCTCGTCCACGATCTCTGCACTAGGCACAGGAAAGTGGCCGGCTAGGGCAGGATAGCTGCCAGCCTGGCCACCCAGGAGCGGGTGTGCATGAAAATCAAGGGGCTCCACTGAGACCCCCGACCCTGAGCCCTGAGCTTACAATGGCCGTACTGTGTCAGACCAAAGGTCCATCTAGCCAAGTAGCCTGTCTGCCGACAGCGGCCAACCCTAGGGACCCTGGAGGGGATGGACCGAAGACAGTGACCAAGCCATTTGTTTCGTGCCATCCCTCTCCAGCCTTCCACAAACTTTGGCCAGGGACACCACTCCTCCCCCCTGGCTAATACCACTCCATGGACCCAACCTCCATGACTTGATCTCACTTCTCTTTAAACTCTGTTCCAGTTCTAGCCTTCACAGCCTCCTGCAGCAAGGAGTTCCACCGGTTAACTATTTGCTTTGTGAAGAACAACTGTCTCTTACTAGTTTCAAGCCTGCTACCCATTCCTTTCGTTTGGTGTCCTCTAGTCCTTCTTTATGGGAACTCAGGAAGAACTTTTCTGAATGCACCCTCTCCACCCAACCCCTGCTTTTAGAGACCTCTATCCTGTCCCCCCTCCGTTTCCTCTTTTCTAAGCTGAACAGTCCCAGTCTCTGTAGCCTCTCTTCATCTGGGACCTGTTCCCAACCCCTGATCATGTTAGTTGCCCTCCCTTCTCCCAGCCTTTCTCTTCCCCTCTCCCACCTCCTTTTCCCAGTCTCCCCCAGTTTTGTTCAATAAAGACAGAGTCAATGTTGGAAGAAACGTTATCTTTATTTTGTACATCAATAAGAAGGGGGGCTAGGGAAGGGTAAGTGGAAGGAGGTGAGGGAGGAATGGGGTACGAGCCCCCGATGGGGAGGACTGGGCTGGCTCTGCGGGCTTCTGGGGGTGGAAGCTCTCCTGCAGCCCCCCAATTGCCCCCTCTCCCCAGATGGCAGCCTGCGGCAAGTGCAGCCGGGCTGATGGCCGAGTGCTGTGATGTGCCCAGTGTGGGTATTCCGGGCACTCCAAGCCAGAACTTCTTTGCAAGCGGGGCACCCCTTAGAACTGTCTGTCCGGGGTGGGGGTCGGGACCCTTTAAGCGCAGCCCTCGGCTAGCCTGAGACAGCATCTCCATGCTCTAAGTCCTCCTCTGATGCCCTGCCGGCACTGCTTCCGGCCATCCTTAAGCCCTGTTCAGAGTCCACTCAATGTGGACTTGCTAGTTCGAATTAGCAAAACGCTAATTCGAACTATTTTTTAGTTCTAGACGCGTTAGTTCGAACTAGCACTGTAGTGTAGACGTACTCTGGGGCAGTCCTACCACAAGGTGAAGGAGGCTAACAGATGGTCCAGCACCTCACAGATGCCACTTCTACAAGCACCTGAATGCAATTCTGGAGTGGGGGAGGGAACCCGACCAGCTTCCGCAGTGTGACCATGGAGTCCAGTCAAGCCTCCTGGCAGCAGCGTGTAGGACCACGTGGTGGCAGAAGGTGAGGCGGAGAAGAATGGCCAGCTGGCCATTGAGGAGAGCCAAGATCTGTTCATGACACTGAAACCACACCCCTCCTTGCAGGATGTCTCCGAGTTAAGCACCAACCCCAGGAGGGCACTTCTGATGAGTTCACAATTTTTTCTCGCTACAAGTGGGTTAAGGCAATTGAGTGTGATGTTCGGCGTACTCTGTGCCTACACAGTGCAGGGGGCGTGGAACAGCTTTTTAACATGTCTGCAGATGGAGTGGGAGATTTGCCAGCGAATCTCCATGAAGCTCTCAGAGAGGAACTTTTTGATCTTTCTCAGAAGGTTTTTTTGGGAGGCCAGCCTTATTCCATCCTCCACAATAGGACACCTTCCCATGTCAAGCCACCAGTGAGTGGTCTGGCATCATTGAACCACAAAGCATTGCAGCATAAGGCCCAGGTTTCTGGCCACATTCAGTCAGCATCCACTCCAGATCACTGTGTGATTCAGTGAAGACTGATATCTCGCATGGCAACGTGGATCAAGGTGGAGGGGAAGCTATTAGCACTCTCCCTGGGAAGCTACATGTGCCAGACACACAACCCCTCCTCTTGCAAGCTGGAAAAGTAGCACTGTCCCAGAAAGCTGCATGCGCCAGACCAAGCGTGAGCTGAACACAGAGATGAGTTGCCTTCTTCCATGCCCCCACTCCTGCCTGCAGGCTCCTGCCCTGGCTTGCCCCTTACCATGCCTGCCTACCTCCAAACCATGTGAGTCCAGATGCTCCCCTGAGAACTCTGTGCCCACTTGAAAGCAAAACTTCAGCCTTGCATGAAACACATCTCCACTGTCTTTACAGAGACATTTGGTGTAGGCTAACAGATTAGGTTTGGGCTTAACACAATGTATCTCCTGTAATGCCTGCCCTTGTAACTTTTCATTGCAGCTGGGACTGCAGCCAGTTTGCTGCTTACTCTCCCACCTCCAGCATCTGCCTGCCTGGCTCAGCTCTACAGGCGAAAACACACAAGAGAGAACGTGTTCAGGGAGCAGATGGAATGCATGAATTCCCTTGTGGAGGAGACAAGGGCAGAGTGCCAGAACCAGATCGCTGAATGTCAGGAGAAGAGAACCACCAGGGAGCAGCAGGTGAAGCAGCAGGAGACCATCTATGTCTCCCTGACAACTGCAAAAGGGCGCCTCGTTGCCTTTCTGGAGAGGGACTCCTCCCAGAACCCTGTCTGCTCCCAATGACAACTCCAGCCCCTCTTCCTCCATCCAACCCTATTGCTTCCGCTCCCACAGTCACCAGGGTCTGTCAGGGCCCCAGGACACAGAGAGGTGGGGTAGGGGGGAACTTCAAGGCAGCCTTACCCTCTAGGACCTTGGGAGGCAAAAGACTGTTCCACGCGTGTTTCCCTTTCCCTCTTCGGGTTCCCACTTTTCGTTTCTCAGCTGTTTTCCCCAAATAAAAACTCATGTTCTTTGAACAGCAATCTATTGCTTGAACTACAGGAGTGGGGTGGGGGATTAAAGACAAACATGGGGAATGAAGGGGCAACTTGTTGAGAGCAATGTGGAAGACTCTCAAAACTGACCATTCATGAAACTCATCTTCAAGGCCTCTCTGATTTGCACTGCCCTGCGCATGCTCTCCTTATGGTCCTGGTGTCCGGCTGCTCAAATTCCCTGGCTAAGCACTCTGCCTCAGCAACCCTCCCTGACAGAAGTTTTCCTCTTGCTCTTGCAAAAGTTATGGAGCACAACACAGCCTGCCGTCAGAAAGGGAATGTTACATTCACTGAGGTCCACCAAAGCCAGGAGACTCCTAAACCTCCCCTTTAAACATCCAAAGCACATTCAATCATCATTCTGCACTTGCTCAGCCTGTAGTTGAACTGCTTTCCAGGGTCTAGGCTGCCCACATACAGCGTCATGAGCCAGGGTAGCAAGGGGTAGGCTGAGTTGCCAAGGATTACAATAGGCTTTTCCATCTCTCCAATTCTGATATTTTTGTCGGGGGAAAAACATTCCATTCAGCACCTGTTGGAAGAGGCAGGAGTTCCTAAAGATGTGCATGCCATGCACCTTTCCCAACCATCCCATGCTGATGTCAGTAAAATGGCCCTTGTGATCCACCTTTGTCTTTGCAAAATCAGGTGCCCAGAAATTGACCACATTAGACTCTACCTTATCTCATAGTATAGACATGGCCTAAGCAATGTAATGGTTAGTACTTGGATAGGGGAAAACCAGAGAACACTTAGAAGACAGTATTGAGAGATTCAATACTGAAGCTGTGAGCCAGCATAGCATTAGCACTGTGCTTCTAGCTGGACCATCGTTTGGATATGAGGTACAACAACTATGGTCTTGGACCTCTTATGACTATTAAACATTCCATAGTGCTTTCTGCAGGACTTCGAATGGTCTACTTAACTTCCATATTTAGTAACTACAGTCTGCCTCATTACATGGCCCCCTGCACTATCAACTTGATGAGGCATTTAGCTGCCTATAGTACTCTTAACTTCCCAACTTGAAATGTTTAGTAAGACTGCTAAGTGCTGTTTAACAGCTGCTGCATTTCCCTCCCCCATCCCCAATATCTGGAGTGGTGACCAGATACAGTTGGTTGAGAGAGTATTTCAGGATGAGCTGAAACTAAAGGCATTCCATAAATGTCAGATGTTCCTACACTGTCTTCTAGAGCTCTGTATCTTTTGGTTTCTATTACAAGTTTCCAGGAAAGAAGTTACATGGAATAAGCTGTTTTGCAGAGGAGCCAACAGGGACGCCCTCCTATAGTGGCTATTTCCCATTCATTTCACAAAATGGATTGCTTTATTTATAAATATATGGTAGCAGCTAGTTTAGGGCTAAGAGTGACATTTGCCACATGGCAGGATTCCTAGAATCCCTCTTTTTGGCTCCTACCATGAAACTGTATGGTTTTAAAAGAAAATTTCCCATGGAAGTTGTGGTTCCTTCAATCTGAGCATGGACCAGATTTTGAGACTGATCTTCTGCAGATCGTCATTAATATACTTCCAAGTGTTAATGTACTTTGGACTGGGGAAAGGTAAGCAGTTTTTAATGTAGTAGTTTCCAATTAGGATGCCCTTTACTACAGAAAATGGGGACTATGTCTCTCCATAAAGGACTGTCTGCCATCTCCTGCACTCCATCAAATGCGGAAAGAAAAGCCCAAAGAAACAGCTATGAACATCCAGGGCTGGTTAGGCACAACAAGAACATTAATTTCAAATATCAGAGGGGTAGCCATGTTAGTCTGAATCTGCAAAAGCGGCGAGGAGTCCTGTGGCACCTTATAGACTAACTGAAGTGTTGGAGCATAAGCTTTCGTGGGCAAAGACCCACTTCATCAGATGCACGTAGTGGAAATTTCCAGAGGCAGGTATAAATATGCAGGCCACAATCAGGCTGGAGATGACGAGGTGGATCCAGTCAGGTAGGATGAGGCCCACTTCTAGTAGGCTTTCGGTACAGGGTGGTATTGATGTGATAGTCACTTATTTGCACCGTGGTATCCAGGAAATGGACCTCCCATGTAGACTGGTCCATGCCGAGGTTGATGGTGGGGTGGAAGCAACTACACACTGCACCATAATAACTCTCAGGGTATGTCTACACTATCCTCCTAGTTCGGTAGGAAGCCTAGTCCGAACTACCTAGTTCGAGCCCCGTGTAGGCCCGCTGCACGGGGTTCGAACCAGTCGGGTTTTAAAAATGGCGGCTCCCCGCTTATACAAATGAAGCCTGGGAAATTCAAATCCCGGGCTTCATTTGCAAGTGCGGTATGCCTACATTACCCTGCTAGTTCGAACTAGTGGGGTAGTGTAGACATACCCTAACTCAGGAACCAATCCATGCAACAAACCTCGGTGCCAACTCTGCCCACATCTATACACCAGCAACACCTTCACAGGACCTAACCAGATCAGCCATACTGTCACTGGTTCATTTTCCTGCACATCTACTAACATAATATATGCCATCATGTGCCAACAATGCCCCACTGCTATATATATCGGCCAAACTGGACAGTCCCTACGTAAAAGAATCAATGGACACAAATCTGATATTAGGAATGGCATACAAAAACCTGTAGGGGAACACTTCAATCTCCCTGGATACACAATTGCAGATCTAAAGGTAGCCATCCTGCTGCAAAAAAACTCCAGGACCAGACTTTAAAGAGAAACTGCTGAGCTACAGTGATAGAAATGTAGCCGTGTTAGTCTGGTGTAGCTAAAACAAAATACAGGACAATGTAGCACTTTAAAGACTAACAAGATGGTGTATTAGGTGATGAGCTTTCGTGGGCCAGACCCACTTCCTCAGATCAAATAGTGGAAGAATATATGGCTGTGACTATTTTCTTCCACTATTTGATCTGAGGAAGTGGGGCTGGCCCACGAAAGCTCATCATCTAATAAACCATCTTGTTAGTCTTTAAAGTGCTACATAGTCCTGTATTTTGTTTTTGCTGAGCTACACTTTATCTTCAAGTTTGACACAATCAACTCAGGATTAAACAAAGACTGTGAATGGCTTGCTAACTACAAAAGCAGCTTCTCCTCTCTTGGAATTCACACCTCCAGATCAGCTACTAGAAGTGGGCCTCATCCTCCTTGATTGGATCCACCTGGTCATCTCCAGCCTGATTCTGGCCTGCATATTTATACCTGCCTCTGGAAATTTCCACTACATGCATCTGACAAAGTGGGTCTTTGCCCATGAAAGCTTATGCTCCTACACTTCAGTTAGGTGCCACAGGACTCCTCGCCGCTTTTATTAATTTCAAAGGCAAACAAAATTGCTCCTCTTAAGTATTTGGGTAAGCCTGAGATGAAAGTGGTGTCAGAATGGAGATCAGTGAAGGGATCTCCAGAGTACCTCCCTTTGTGCCTCTGCTTTCCATCGAGAAATACATATTCTATACAAATCAGGCACAATTCATGGATGTCTTATTGTAACACTTCAAAATATAAAACTTCCTGTGGCTCCAGTGTTTGTCCTTCCTTCACTTGTACTTCCTCCCAGCTTTCTTCTCTGTTCAACCTTTCATCTCCTTTGTTGCGGGGCAGCTTCTCTTTTCCCCCTCCCAGGTCTACTACCCATCCCAGGTACTCTACCCAAGGCTGTAGCCTGGCCCCGATTCTAGGGCCTGATGGGCTGCTCAACCTGAACTGGTCATACAGGAAGGCTCACTGGCCCTTTAAAGCAAGGTCCGTTAGCCCTCTTCCCAGAATCAATAAACCAAGACAGTAGCTGGCCCTTTAAGGCATGGTCTGCTGACAGGTGGCGGCGAGTCACGGGAAGGGGCTATCCCCTGGTTGGGGGACCTGGGCCCACCTTACTCCTCCAGGTCCCGGCCCAGAGCCCTGTGAGTGGCAGGAGGACTCACCATGCCCTCAGCAGGGAATCTGTCCAAAATGCACCAAGGATTACAGGGTAGGAGAAACAGCACCTGTCCCTCCCTGGGCCACTTCCTACCTGATCCAGCGAGAAAGCGTCCACGTGCTTGCTGGGTCCACTACTTCCCTGGGGGCTGATTCTCCCTCCTAGGCTGCAGGGGAGATGTCCCAACTAGTGCTCAAGCTGCTGCTGTCTTCCCTCTGGTCAGCTAGCTAGTACTAGTCAGGTGCTCTGCTCTGAGGTCCTTCCCTCTGGCAGTCAGCTGAGACTGAGTGTCTCTCAAGGCTTTTATACCTGGGCTGCAGTCTGAACATGCCCAACAGCAACCTGGGGGCAGGGCTTCTTCAGCCAGGTGGGCCTGATTAGGCTCAGCCTTCACAGTTCTGGGCTGATATGCCCCCGTCACATCCCCCAACAACCTCTCAAACAATCTCCTCCCCTAACTGGACTAGGATCCAGCTCTGTCTTGCCTCTTCTTCAGATATTGAGAGGAGGCAACTGCCGCTGCAGGTGCTTGCTCCTTCCTGTGGTGGGGCTCCACGCACTACTCTGGCACCTGCTCTTGTTGTTTTGGAGATTAGCCCTGCAGATCAGTATTCTCATTCTCAGTGGTGCCTTGCCTGCAATCACTTCTGCTCCCGGACCCACGTCACTTCAAGGACTGAAGCACTGTCTTCATAACATAGCTGGGGCCTGTGGCAACCCCTGCACAGTGCGCCAGGCATGGGGCCTATGGCACCCTTCACCGCAGGCCCTGCCTCTGCTTCACCCCATTCTACAAGCCCCATTTGTGCTTGCCCCCACTGTGCTCTTGCTCTGCCTCTTCCCCTTCCCTGAGCAATATGAGCCAAGGGATTATGGGAAGCCTGGTGCAGGGCGGACATAGGGGTAGACTCCCTGTCCTGCACTCACCTCGGCAGCCTGATCCACTCCACCCTGCCACCCTCTCCAGGCCCAAATTCTCTGCAGCAGCAGGAACCAGAGCACCCTGGGGCTGTGCCCCGCTGCTTCCTGCTGCCATGGAAAAGCTGACTAGAGTGGGCTGGGAGAGGATGGTGGGGCAGAGTGGAGTGACGCAGGCTGCTGGGCCGCTCTGTGGTGAGTGCAGGAACAGGGGTCCCCAGGTGCTGTTTCACTATACATTCAGTTGCCATCAGGAACAGAGAGATGAATGCTGACTCTGGAGAGTGTATGTATGGAAGGAACAGACCAGCCTTGCAGCTCAAAGAAGCAACAACTATACTTGTCAAATATCTTGTTGCCTACTAGTCCAACAGGGCTTGAGAACACCTCTCATGGAAAGGACCGTGAGTTATAGTCATCTCATTGCTTTGTGTACCCAGGTCTAAAAGAAGATGTGAAGTAAAACAAATGTTTGTTTTAAAGACAAATAGAAACTGGAAGCAGAGATGACTTGGTAGATAATCAAGGCCCTGCCAATGCACAACTCTTCTATGGAGAGTAGATGGGGAAAATACATTTACGACTCAAAGTAACTGGGCTGCCATCACTTCCCTTGTATGGGGTTGAGAGGAAGAGAAACTATTCTCCAATCTTATCTGTGGCAACAAGTTTCTAGCAGAGCATCAGCATATTATTATTTATACCTCTTTATACCCTTTTAAATAATACCCCTCCCTCCTCGGCGTTTACACTTTTCAAGCTAATCTAGACAATTTGCTATTGCCCGTCAATTTTGTTTAGCCAGACTCTGTTATATCTGGCATTTTAAAAACTCTGTGTTATAAGTCAGTCCCTCCTCTAATAATGTTTGTTGTTCTTTTCTGAATTTACTCTAATTAGTTAATAATTTTGACATGACCAGGGCTCGACAAATTAGCCAATCTACTCGCCCATGGCGAGTAGATTTTAGGCTGGGGGGGGGGGTCGCGCAGCACAGTCAGTGCATGCACAGCGCAGTCTGCGCATGCGCAGCGTGCGCTTCCGCATGGCTGGCAAGCAGGGCTTGCCACCGCTTGATGAGCCCTGGACATGACTATGGCCAGATCTCAAAATTTTAGTCCACGGGGCAGTGCAGTAAACACTTGAGTAACACATACAGTGCAGTGGGATACAATTAAAAAAATCCACTGCCATTTAAGGACCCAATCTTTAAAAGCGCTGAGTGCCTCCTGTAAGGAATAAAGACCCCTCCAGCAGCCAGCAGAGTTGAGGGTGCACAGTACCTAAATAAGTGGCATTCAGAATCTTTTAGAATTAGACCTTCAGGGATATATACTCAGCATTGTCTAGTCAGACGTAAATTACAGATCCTTTCAATGTAATGTGTCACTTGAAAAAGTTCCTTTGTCTATGAAATTAACCTAGAATTCACTAACTTCAGCTTTGATTGTTCTTCAATAGACTCTTCCCTACCTACTGACTGTCACTCAGACTAATGTTTAAACTGCTACCAGAAAACACACATTCTAGCTGAATTGAGACACTTCAAAAAACACAAAATCATATTTTGCATTCCAATTACTTCAGAATGATCTAGATTGCTATTTAATCTTCATGCAAAGCACAGGTTAACTCCCACATAACCTACTATTTATGAGAGTAAATCACCAGACGGCACTCCTACACCATGGAAACAAGTAAGCAAAGACAGCCTTACTGTTTTAAAGGACATCTCATGCTGATTCCTCAAAAATGGATTCTATTTGAATCTATTGCAGCAGTATGAGTTTTAAACACTAATGTCCCAAGCCTCATGCCATTAATTCCAGCTGATCATTATATCCTAAGAAATGCCCTGTTTTAAGGTTGAAGGGTATGTCTACACTAGCTCGTTAATTCCTAAGTCCTTAGTTTGAATTAACTGTTACTCCTCATTCCACAAACTTAGTTTGAATTAACGTTTCACTGCCGAATGTAGCTACACGGCAGTGAGTTCAGGCTAGTGAAATTTCAAAATGGTGACCAGATGGGAACATGCAAATAAAGCCTGGGATATTTAAATCCCAGGCTTCATTTGCAACTCCGGTCGCCTCATTTGCCTACCTAGCTTGAATTAACAAGCTAGTGTAGACATACCCTTAGTTATTACAAACCACAAGTTGTCGCTTTGTGATATACCCCGTTCAGCTTTCTTATATATGAAGAAGTTACTCACCTTGCGAAGTAACGATGGTTCTTTGAGATGCGTGTCCCGTGGGTGCTCCACTATAGGTGTTGGGTTTGTCCCGGCGCTGCAGATCAGAGATCTTTTCCAGCCATGGTCTGCCAGACTGCGCATGAGCGAAGTGCGACTCATGGTTTTTCGCACTGTTTTAGTGCATGCGGTCCGGCCCCCACCAGTTCCTCCTGCCTCTTTATCTGAAAGATAAAAAGTAAAGAACTCTGAAGAGTGGAGGAGGGCGGGTCGTGGAGCACCCATGGGACACGCATCTCGAAGAACCATCGTTACTTCACAAGGTGAGTAACTTCTTCTTCTTCTTCGAGCAGTGTCCCGTGGGTGCTCCACTGTAGATACAGCAGTAGCTTACGAATGGAGGAGGGTTCGGAGCTAACATGCCGTAACCGAAGATAACACTGCTGCCGCCACTGCTGAGTCTGGTATTAGAAGATTTGGAATGGTGTAGTGAGTGGCAAAGGTTAAGTCCAAAGACCATGTGGCCGCTCTATAAATATCTCTTAGTGGGACTTCCCTGAGGAAAGCAGTGGATGTGGCAACTGTCCGAGTTGAATGGGCTCTCAATGTCGATGGCAGTGGTTTGATTCGCAGATTGTAGCAGTCTCTTATACATTGCACAATAAAGGAGGAGATGCGCTATCCGGATAATGGGCGGCCTTTAGAATGTTCCACAACTGATACTAGTAAAGAGTCTGTCTTTCGGAATGGTTTAGTTCTTTCACTATAAAAGGCCAGCGCCCTCCTCATATCCAGAGTGTGTAAGCGTACATGCTCTGGAGAAAGGTGAGGTTCGGGGTGGAAAACCGACAAGACTATAGACTCATTGATATGAAAACGTGAGTTCACCTTGGGGAGAAACCCCGGACGTGGCCTCAATATCACCCCTTGATGGGTGAATACCGTGTAGGGAGGTGAAGATGATAAAACAGCCAATTCGCTGACCCTTCTCGCAGATGTAATAGCCAGCAAGAAAATAACCTTCATGGATAAAATGTGAAGGTCACACGCTAAACCCTGAACATGTGGGCAAGACTCACCAGCCAGACACCCAGAAAGTTCTCTATAGTAACTCCTATCATCCCTCCATTGACCTATTTACCACTGATAATGAATGGTCAATTAGTTACCACGATCATATTATCTCATCAAACCATCCCCTTCATAAACCCATCTAGTTTAATCTTGAAGCCAGCTAGATCTTTTGCCCTCACTACTTCCCTTTGAAGGCCGTTCCAGAACCTCACTCCTCTAATGGTTAGAAACCTTCATCTAATCTCAAGTCTAAACTTCCTACTAGCCAGCTTATATCCATTTGTTCTTGTGTCCACATTGGTATTAAGCTTTAATAATTCCTCTCCCTCCCTGGTATTTATCCCTCTAATATATTTAAAGAGTGCAATCATGTCCCCTCTCAGCCTTCTTTTGGTTAAGGTAAACAAGCCAAGCTCCTTGAGTCTCCTTTCATAAAACAGGTTTTCCATTCCTTGGATCATCCCAGTGGCCCTTCTTTGTACCTGTTCCAGTTTGAATTCATCCTTCTTAAACATGGGAAACCAGAACTGCATACAGTATTCCAAATGGGGTCTCACCAATGCCTTTTATAATGGTACTAACACCTCCTTATCCCTACCTGAAATACCTTGCCTAATACATCCCAAGACCGTATTAGCCTTTTTCACGGCCATGTCACAATGGCGGCTCATAGTCATCCTATAAACAACCAGGACTCCGAGGTCCTTCTCCTCCTCCATTACTTCCAACTGATGTGTCCCCAGCTTATAACTAAAATTCTTGTTATTAATCCCTAAATGCATAACCTTGCACTTCTCACTATTAAATTTCATCCTATTGCTATCACTCCAATTTACAAGGTCATCCAGATCTTCCAGTATGATATCCCGATCCTTTTCTGAATTGGCAATACCTCCCAACTTTGTGTCATCCGCAAATTTTATCAGGACACTTCCACTTTTGGTGCCAAGGTCAGCAATAAAAAGATTAAATAAAATTGTCCCCAAAACTGATCCCTGAGGAACTCCTCTAGTAACCTTCCTCCAACCTGACAGTTCACCTTTCAGTATGACCCGCTGTAGTCTCCCCTTTAACCAGTTGCTTATCCACCTCTCAACTTTCATATTAATCCCTATCTTTTCCAATTTAACCAATAATTCCCCATGTGGTACTATATCAAATGCCTTACTAAAGGAACGAGGAGTAACGGTAGTTCGGAATAGGAAGCCTAGTCCGAACTACCTAGTTCGTGCCACATGTAGCCGCGGGGCACGGAGTCCGAACTAGCGGACATTTAAAAATGGTGGCGCCCGGCAACATGCCAATGAAGCCCGGGAAATTCAAATCCCGGGCTTCATTTGCAACTCTGGTTGACTACATTACCACCCTAGTAACTAGGGTGGTAGTGTAGACATACCCTGAGATGCTTGCTCATCCAGCTTGGTCTAACACACCTGCCTATAAATTTTTTCCCTTTTCTTGGGATATAGGCTTCTGACAGCTTCTGCAACTTTAACTTAAAATAATCCCAGGCCTCCTCCACCTCAAGATCCATAATTTCTTTAGTCCAATCAACTTCCCTATCTAATTTCCTTAAAATTGTTCTGGTGGAGAAGAAGCCGGAGTGAAGATTGCACTGTGTGGGAAGACCTGTACTGGCACTGAAGAAGTCAGTGCCGTAGAGGCATCCGGTGCCGAAGGAAGTAGTCCCAGAGAATGTCTCGGTTCTGATAAGTGCCGTGGAGCTGGTCTGTGCTTGGAAGTCAAGGGGCATCTTGGTGCCGTTGAATGTCTCAAGGATGAGGAGCTTCTATGTGCCGGCGAACGATCCGGTGCAGAGTGATAGCTCAGTGCTGGAGAATGCCTCAACAGAGAGAGGTATCTCGGTGCCGATGGATGTGTCGCTGATTGACGTCCCAGTGCCAAGGAGTCTGATCGTGGAGAAGGACTTCTTGGTGTGGATGGATGACTCAGAACAAGAAGACTTGTGCGAGAAGAAGGTTGTTCAGGCGTCTCTGAACGCGTCCGTGCCGATGCTCTTCGTGCCTGGGACCGCCGAGACAGTGAAAAGTGTCTCAAAGGCGAAGGGCATCTCGGTGGTGTATGCACCCGGAGAGAAGAGAGGCTGTGGGCTGATGGTGAATGCACCTGAGTATGAGCCCGCGCCGGTGCATCCCGTTGCATCAAAGGGTGACTCGGTGCCGACACCCATGCCGGGGAATGGGTTGGTGCCAAGACCCACACCAGAGAGTGCGTTGGTGCCAGGACTCGTGCCGGACGCCGACTCCGTGCCGGGGAACATCCCGTAATGGGAGAAGTTCTTGGAGCTGTAGCGGTTCCTGTGGATGATTTGGGAACCAAAGGAACGGCTGAGGCCATCAAGCCCGATATAGAGGAGCTTGGGGGTGACTTGTTCTGGCTAAGTTTTGGATTTCCATCGCTCCGTGTGGCCATTGTCCCAGAGGTACCTGGCTTGTCCCCAGCGTTCACCCATGAGGGTGGGAGAGAGCGTGACGGCAAAGATTTCTTCTTTGTCTTTTTGGCCTGTTCCACATGGCTCTTAGACTGTTGAGTCTGGGGCTGAAGGGCTTTGTCAAAGAGCAAGATCTTCAAATGCATGTCTCTATCTCTCCTAGCCCTAGCTGAAAGCTTTGAGCAGTGGGAACATTTAGAAGGTATGTGGCCTTGCCCAAGACATCGGATATATAGGGAATGACCATCGGAGGCTGGCATTGCCTCGCGGCATTTGCCGCATTTTTTAAACCCAGGCATTATAACTATTTACAGAAATAGAAAGAAGTAACAATTTTTTTGAACGACTGAAACTAAACTAATAACTATAGTAACTGTAACTATAACTATAACTATGATTAATAATATAAAGATTTAACCGTTGTTTGTCTCTCTAACAGGGTCTGTAGAGAGCGATCGATCCGTCCGCGGCTGAGGATGGTCAGGAGGAACTAGCAGGGGCCGGACCGCGCACACTCAAATGGCGCAAAAAGGCACAAGCTGCACTTCGCGCATGCACGGTCCGGAAGACCACGGATGGAAAAGATCTCTGATCTGTGGCGCCAGGACAAGTCTGATGCCTACAATAGAGCACCCATGGGATACTGCTCGAAGAAGAAATATTTATTCTTATAACCTGCCCAGTATTTCTGAAGAAAGAATGCCTAGAACAATAATAAATACTGTTAATTTACATGTGATCTCTTTCTTTCAGTTAAAAAGAAGCCAAAACACCATACACAAATACACAAATAATCATAGGAAGGAGGGAACATGTGACGGGGTTTCGGCCCCACACTGGCCCTATAATAGGGTGCCAGGTAAACCCCGCTAAAAAACTGGACACACTTGTTCGGGGGGCGGGAGGGGAGGACCGGCCAGGAGGTGGGTGCGGCTGGCCGGGAGGGGGCAGGAAGCAGAGCTGGCGGGGAGAGGAAAGGGTCCAGGGGCTGCGGGGCTAGATGGGAGAAGGGGGGGGTGGGAGGCAGAGCTGGCAGACGTGGGGGGTGTCCAGGGGCCATGGGGCTAGTCGGCAGGAAGAGGGGGCAGGAAGCAGAGCTGGGGGGGATCAGGGACTGTGGGGCTGGAGGGAAGGATGGGGGGCCTGGAGGAAGGGGGGCAGGAAGCAGAGCTGGCGGGGGAGGGTGTCCGGGGGCTGCAGGGCTGGCTGGCAGGAAGAAGGAGGCAGGAGGGGAGGATGGGGGGGCGGGAAGCAGAGCTGGGGGGGGATCGGGGACCATGAGGCTGGAGGAGAGGAAGGGGGGTGGGAAGCAGAGCTGGGAGAGGGATCGGGGGCCATGGGGCTGGCCAGCAGGAAGAGGGGGCAGGAAGCAGAGCTGGGGGGAGATCAGGGGCCGTGGGGCTGGAGGGGAGGAAGGGGGGTGGGGGGGAAAGGGGAGGAAGGGGGGGCAGGAGCTGGGGGGGATCGGGGTCTGTGGGGCTGGAGGGGAGGAAGGGGGGGAAGCAGACCTGGTGAGGAGGGGGGGCACAGCCACTAGCCTCAGCCAAAGTTCTTCCGGCCGTGCCCCCGGCAGGCGATCCCTTTACTTGCCAGAAGAAGCTGGGTGGGGGCCAGAGGCTCCCAGCTGGGAGGCGGGGCCGCGATTGGCGCTGGGAGCCTCTGGTCCCATGCAAAAGCCGGGCGGGGGGGAAGGGGTGGGTTGCTGGGAGTCCTGGCCCCCACCCCTTCCTGCCCCGCCCCGCCCCACCCAGCTTTTGCGTGTGACCACAGGGTTCCCAAAGCCCATCGTGCTCCACCTCCCAGTCACTCCCCTGTCCCCTCCAGGCTTCCATCCGGTGCCCAGCCGGGAATTCACAAAATACCAGACATTGCACATGTCCGGTAGTTTCTGAATTTTTCTACTGGACAGACGGTGCAAATACCAGACTGTCCGGTAGAGAACCTGGCAACCCTACCCTATAAGGGTTAAAACCCAGTCCTGGGAGAGAGCTGGAGCAGTGGAGCCAGCAGCTGTGGCAGGAATTAGCCAATTAGGGCCCAGCTGAAGGCAGTCAAAATAAAGGCTCCCGGAGGGGTGGACAGAGACTTACACTCACTCTTGCTGGGGGGCAGGAAGGACCTAGCTGCCAGGAAAGCTGGAAGCTTCCTGACTTAGAGCAGGGCTGGGGAAAGTCAGGCAGGGCTGAGGAAGCTCTGGTCAGGCAAGCTCCCAGGCAGCAGGGCCTGAAACAAGGCCTCAGGGTACCAGGGCTGCAGAGAGGCAGCAAGGAAAGCCAACAGATCCACCCGCTTGCCAATGACTGCAGCCGTTCAGACTGCAGTTTGCCCCTGAAGAAAGGGTCACTGAAGCAATGTGGACACAGGAGATTGGGGGTTCCAAGAGGGGGAGGACCCCAGAGTGTGGGGGCACTGCAGCCGGGCAATACCCAGAGGGAGGATGCCAAGATCTGGGAAGGACGTGGGTCCTAACACAGAGACTGAGAATAACAGGTAACAGCAAGCATGACAGCAGCCAAAAGGGAGTGCTCCAGAGCAGATCAGAAGCTAATTCCCAGAGTGTCCAGCAGGAGGCGTGGTGATGAGTCCCACCATATTATAGCACACTACACACTGAACTATGAGGAGCTTTGAGGCGACAGAGTTTTGGTCAAGGATGCAAGGAATAATCCTTTATTCTGTGAAAGGAGTCTTAGTTGTCCACACAGAAGAGAAAGAAACTCAATTTTTAAATTTCTCACTCAAGGGAACCCTCTGCAATGAGCTGTATAAATACCTTGTTATATTTTAGTACTATGCCTAGGACAACAGATCCCTGTTCATTGAGTGGCAAACTCTAGATGCTACTAGAATGGAAATAATAATACATAGATATCTATGGTAGAGACATACTGCAGTTAGCCAGTCTGACTCTGCTAATCATTTAGGACTTGAGCATCATGACCACTGATCCAAGTGCTGAGGACACAGATTAGAGGAGACAAGCCTAGGGGAATGTGATCTCTTAACATTCACTCTTTTCATTCCCTCCCCCCCCCCCCACACACATACCTCACAACTCCTCTATATGGGTAATCTGAATATCCCCAGGGGCTTAGACATCTGCGTCGGCTTTGTGGATCAGTGTTGTTCCTGTGATTCTTCTGGGTGTTTAAAAGTTAGGCAGTGCAAGGCTCAGCATTGGAGATCCTCAGTCCATTCATGGATCTCATCCTGAGGGTATGTCTACACTTGCATCCTCTTTCGATAGAGGGATGCAAATGTAGACATTCGAAATTTGAAAAGTGCTGTTTAGACGCGGTTATTTTGAAAGAAAACCCTTCTTTTGAAATAACTGTTAAACCTGATGTTATGAGGAATAAGGGTTATTTTGAAAGAAGGGTTTTCTTTTGAAATAACCATGTCTAAACAGCGTTTTTTATTTCGAAAGAAGGTATTTCGAAATAGCACTGGACTGCAAATATAGCATGGGATATTTAAATCCTGGCTTCATTTGCAATTTTGAATATCTACATTTGCATCCCCCTATCGAAAGAGGGTGCAAGTGTAGACATACCCTAAGTGACTTGCTAAAGTTCCCACAGATAGTCTGTGTTAGAACAAGGACTTGAACCAAGTCTCCTAATTCTAAGCCAATAACTCTAACTACTAGACCAGGCTCTCACACTGCCCTAAATGATTAGAAATTAACTTTACAATCCAGTAAAGGTGAGTCCTCGGCTGGGAAAACTGTTTCCAGAGAACAATGTATTATTTTAAACACCTCTTCCTTTTTGTGAATTATCCACAAGGAGCATTCAGTCTCTTCAGATTAGTTTATTATTTGTGTGTGCATAATGGTTGCTCAAAGATTATTTGTCAGGGTTCTTGCTTAAAATATTTGCTTTTAGCAATTTGCTATATGCAGTGTGTGGCTGATTGCCAATATGCTATTTATATGCTATAACGTGGGCTAGTGGCTAATGTGCTGGTGTGTGATGTAGGAGACTTGGGTTCTATTCTTAGCTTGGCCACTGGTCTGCTCAGACCTTGAGAAAGTCACATCACCCTTTCTTTGCATCAATTTTTCCTACTGTAAAATAGGGATGGACCCTTGGTGAAGTACTTGGTGATCTAACGCCAGTCATGGATCAGAAATCCTGTTGTGTTAGATACTGTGTAATCACAGAACCCAAAGACTGTTCTTATTTCACAGGTCTTACACATGTTGTTATCTGATTGGATGATGCCAAACACTTTCAGAATATTTATATCTTTTTGCAAATGAAAATTTGCTGAGATTAATACCCAGAGAATTAAAACAAAAGGGGTCACCGATAGCATTTGTACATATCTGCAGTTTTTGTCTCAAAGTTCATGATACTTTGCAGTATATATTTCACTCAGCCTGTACTTTGGTCCACAACATACTACAAGAAATGGCTTTTGAAGATGAGGGAACTTCAAAGTTTGCAGCTGAGCTTTGAAGTTCATCCTTTTATTGACCCATTTTCAGAACTAGGGCTACAAATCCTCCTTTGCCTTGTCTGCAATGGCAACAGCAAAACCAGCAGAAATCAGAAGAAGCAAACACTTCTTGCCCAGAGGCCCTGTGCAATATAAGCCAAATTGACCACTGAGTACTTTATAAAAAGTTTTTGGGAAGCCACACTAGAAACGTACGTACAAGTGCATAGGGAAAAAAAATCTCACGTTGCCAACTCTAGTTATAACACACGCTGCAGCTGTTCCTTTTTGTTGGAATAGGGTTTCTTCTCTCCCTCTATGTCTTTTCATTTAAATTGTGTAGGAGTTGGAATGGCATTAAGTTTTGTTGAACATTGATATTAAAACATTTCTCCTGCTCTCAGTGACAGAGTATTTAATAATAGATATTTGTTGCTCACCTCGTCAAGGTCATGCCTTCTACTTCTAATGTGCATTTGAAATACACCATCTATTGCCCTTATAAAGAGAGCAAAGAAAGAACATATCAGCACACACACAGAAAGACCATTCAAAAGGTGATATATTTTCCTTATAAAATACTGATCGATTAAACTTTCAAATCTACAGAGTTATATCCTAAATTCTCACTTTTACTCTAAGTTCCCCATCTTCTCACCAAAGAAGATGTAATCACATTTTTTAACCTCACAAATAGTTGAAACTTTTAAAAAAACCTAATGCTCTATATTCTAAAGTACACACATCAAATCAGTGTGAGTTCTGACTGGGATGAAATACAGCCAGATAAAAGCAGGACTCCCCTTTCATGCTTTTAATTTCATTCCCTATCTAGTCCCTTCCTCCACCTTTATTGGGGAGGTCTGCCTATGGTACCAATAGAAGGCTATGTCTACACTACCAGGTAATTTTGAAATATTGTTTCAAAATAACTTAACTCATGAAATAACTATTTTGAAATAAACATATTCCTCTTCACAAGCAAGAGTTATTTCAAAACAACAAGCCCATTATTTTGAAATAACAGGGTTGGCAGTGTAGATGCTCACCTAGTTATTTCGAAATAACTCCTCAGTGCAGACATGTTCTAACAGTGCCAAACCACTTGATTACCAGATGGTGGTCATCTGATAGCACTTGCATTGAGGGTGGGATCTAAGTCTCAGTAAGCTGAATGAGACTGCCATTATGTTCCAGCCACAACACAAATTGTAACTGTGGGGGCATGGGACAATTGTACCATTTGTCCCAGCCATTCCTGCACATGCCAGAAATGGACAGCAAGATCCATGCAATTATGAGTCAGAGTGATCAGTGTGATGCTCACCCAAGAAGTGAGCTAATGGTCTTTGGACAAAGCGAACTGATCAGACATAGCTCAGGTGAATACACTGTAAAAAACAGAGGTCAAGATGGTTGTAATGGTGATGTGTAAATCTACACAGGGGACTTAGAGCGGTTTCTTTTCTGAATATCTCAATAACCTGACCACATCTTTCTAGATGCCTTTGAGAATCTACACAACAGTAGCCTAGGGGCTATCATTTATCAGTGGTTTTTGCTCATGCTGGAGACAGAAATCTCAAGATACCCTGGATAAGAACAAGACGGAAGAATGAACCAGCTCAGACCCTGTAATTGTCATGGGTCATAATATCCATGTTCCACAGGCTGCAGTAAAACACATTAAAGCATATGATGAATGAAACTTGTTTTTGTATAAATTTGCCGTTGTAAACATCTTCTCCATACTTGTGTTAGTAAAAGACATTACAACTAACTGTCATAGTGTGACGGGGTGGAGCAACTCGCCCGCCGCCGGATGTGGCGGGTGAAGGGGGAGCTGGCGACACGGGCCGAGCGGCCCCAGGAATGCCCAGCGACGGGGAGGGGGCGCGTCATCACCAAGTGCCCGGGCGTGCTGATGACGTCACGGGCGCAACGCTGGGCATCGGGGCAGGAACTCGGAAGTGCGGAGGTGAGGAGAACCACCGCGGCAGGGGCGGTATAAAGGGCACGGGGGCACCAAGGGAAGGGGTGTGGAACGCGGGAGGAGGAAGGCGATGTGAACCCGGAGGGGGCCAGGAGGAGAGCGAGTGGAGGGGGAGCACGGAAGGCGAAGGGATGGCAGGAGCGGAGGTTAACTACGCCGGGTGGTAGCCGGCGGCGGAGTGGACCAGACCCAGGGCGGGCCATGAACCCCAAGAGCAGGCGTGTTTGGGGTCTACACCCCCCTGCTACCACTGAGAGTCACGCTGTTGGTGTTAGGGCCCTGGGTTGGGGTTCGGAGAGAGGGTGGGCCCGGACCCCCACTCCGCCCAGGAAGCCCAGAACCGAGTGGTACCCCGCATAGTCCAGAGGACCTGCGAAAGCAGGGCGCACGGACTAGGTACCCCGTGACACATAGCTACACAGGAGGTTCAATTAAAGCAAAACTGTTACACCCCTTGGAAAGTTCAGAGCATCAGGGGGTAAACTTGATCCTCTTTTCCAAGCAGCCAAAAATCATCGTAAAACTTTGCACACAAGCCAGGTAACAGCTTGGCTTTCAGACTAGGATGCTTTCACTTTACACAAACTGGTACAAATAAGCTTCCAAGAAATGAGACCATTGTTTCAGATGTGGATGGACAATGGCAGGCAGATTTTGCTGGATGTGCTGCAAGTCTCTGTACATTTGAACACCAGTAGACATATTATGTCCATAGGTTTGGGCCTAGTCCAGAAAGGTGATGAAATAACCAAGACCATCAAAAGTATTTTCAGTGAAGGTCTCATGCTTCAAAAATTAGCAGCCAATCAAGGAAAGAATTTTTACACAAGTTTCAGGGGGGTAGCTGTGTTAGTTTGTTTCAGCAAAAACAACGAGGAGTCTGTGGCACCTCAACCCTAACACATTTATTTGGGCATAAACTTTTACAGGCTGGAACCCACTTTGTCAGATGAATGAAATGGAAATCCTGGAAATTTTTAAACAAGCCTTTAAGTAAATTGTTAAAGCAATGTAATGTTCATTATATACTAATAATGAAAGTAAAGTAGGGGACATGTAGTGGTTTAATATAACTTTAAAATCTAAGACGTGAAGAAATTTTACAACCGACAACACCTTTCACTACAGGCAGTCCCCGAGTTACGTGGATCCGACTTACGTCGGATCCGCAGTTACAAACGGGGTTTGCTGCCCGTCTCCCTGGTCTGCTGAGACGGGGAGCAAAGCGTCTGAGGACGCTGGCAGCGGGACAGCCGCGGCGCGTCTGGGCTGTCCACTGCCCGCGTGCTCCCCGGCTTTGCTCCCCATCTCCCTGGCCTGCTGGAGACCAGCAGACCAGAGAGACGGGGAGCAAAGCCGGGGAGCACGCGGGCAGTGGACAGCCCAGACGTGCCGCGGCTGTCCCGCTGCCGGCGTCCTTAGAGGCTTTGCTCCCCGTCTCAGCAGACCAGGGAGACGGGCAGCAAACCCACGGAGCACGCAGGCAGCAGACAGCCCAGACGCGCCGCGGCTGTCCCGCTGCTGGCGTCCTCAGAGGCTTTGCTCCCCGTCTCCCTGGTCTGCTGGTCTCCAGCAGACCAGGGAGACGGGGAGCAAAGCTGCGGAGGACCAGGGCGGCGGGACCGCGGTGCGTCTCGGTCCGCCGCCCGTGTCTCCCTGGTCTTCCGGGGGGGGGGGGGGGCGCAGCTAGTACGCCCCCCCCCAGCAGACCAGGCTTTTCTCCAGACGCCTGTGGTAGAGCAGCTGGGGCGCTGCCGGTTGGTCCCGCAGCGCCGCTCCGGGGGCTACTGGACCAACCCGGCGGCACCCCAGCTGCTCTGTCCCAGGCGTCCTGATTCAGCCGCTGCTGGTCAGTTTCAGCAGCGGCTGAATCAGGACGCCTGGGGCAGAGCAGCTGGGGTGCTGCCGGGTTGGTCCAGAAGCGCCGAGGAGCGGCGCTACTGGAGCAACCCAGCAGTACCCCACCTGCTCTGCCCCAGGCATCCCCACATCAGCCACTGCTGAAACTGACCAGCGCTGACTACAGGAAGCCCGAGGCAGAGTTACTCTGCCCCGGGCTTCCTGGAATCAGCCTCTGATCAGTTTCAGCAGCGGCTGACTTGGGGACGCCTGGGGTTCTTAAGTTGAATCTGTATGTAAGTCGGAACTGGTGTCCAGATTCAGCCTGTTGAAACTGATCAGAGGCTGATTCCAGGAAGCCCGGGGCAGAGCAACTCTGCCTTGGGCTTCCTGTAGTCAGCCGCTGGTCAGTTTCAGCAGCGGCTGAATCTGGACGCCAGTTCCGACTTACATACAGATTCAACTTAAGAACAAACCTACAGTTCCTATCTTGTACATAACCCGGGGACTGCCTGTATATTGCTGTGTCACTGGAATTTATAAATAGTTATAACGAATACTATCACAGAACTATATGTAAAGCCGATGACCCAGGAGGGACTGAACCTTAGGAGCTAAAGCCATATGTGCTAAAAGCCAACTCACTCTTAGCTAAGGCTAGAACAGACTTCACTCTCCAGTATTTTTTTTCACCAGTGCCATATACATATACTCCTACATACTGGTGTTCCTCTCCAAAATGGATGAATGATAAAAGGGTGAATAGGTCAAAGTGAATTTAAGCTTCAAATGCAGAGAAGACTGCTAGTAAGAATATAACTTGTAAAACAGAATTTGGGATCTATTTTTACTTTCTCAGGGGATAACAGGCAATCCCTTTTGGAAACTAAGTATTTGCTCCACCTTTTTAAGCAATACTAGTTTTTAGATTTCCCTTTTCTTTTAAAATCTTGTGATGACATGAGCACACACACATGTATTTTTGTGTATGTGCACAAGCCAGCAAAAGGAATAAAAATCAAAGAACTATGCTGTAACTTTTATTTACACAGGTATACACACATGCAGTAACACCTCCCTATACAGACACACAGTCTCCCAGGGTATGTCTACACTACAAAGTTAACGGACGTTAGTTAAAATTAACTTTGATAGGCGCTACACTAGTGCTCCGCTAGTTCGAACTTAATTCGAACTAGCGGAGCGCTTAGTTCGAACTAGGTAAACCTCATTCTACGAGGACTAAGCCTAGTTCGAACTTACTAGTTCGAATTAAGGGGTGTGTAGTCCTCAGATGGGGGAGGACTGGCTGCAGCAGGAAAGGAGCATGCCCCACCCAGCTCTCTCCCAGTGCTGGTAACATGAACACAGTGCCGGGGTGAAGCACTGCTGCAGATGCACTTTAACTAAGCAATGTAAACAAAGCCTTAGGCTACATATACACTGCAGGCTTTTTGCACAAGAATGACTGTTCTTGTGCAAAAACTTGCAGAGCGTCTACACTGCACGCACGTTCTTGCGCAAGTAAATTTACAGTACAACGTTGGAAAACAGGGCTTCTTCCAGAAGAATTATTCCTCTCCCCATGAGGAATAAGCACTCTTGTGCAAGAGCTCTTCCACAAGAAGACAATGTAGAAAGGCAACATGAATTTCTTGCACAAGAAAGCCCTATGGCTAAAATGGCCATCGGAGATTTCTTGCACAAGAGAGCATCCACACTGCCATGGACGCGCTTGCGCAAAAGCACATCTCTTGTGCAAAAGCACATGTCAGTGTGGACGCTCTCTTGTGGAAGACCTTTTGCACAAGAACTCTTGCGCAAAACAGTTCTTGCACAAGAAGCCTGCAGTGTAGATGTAGCCTTAGAGTTTTGGTGTACTGCCCATGACTGAGTGCCTTTGCCAGAAAATCAGCAAGAAAGTTCCCAGCAAACTTTGGTTCATGCACACTGTGAGACTGTGTGGGCATCCTGCATCAAACTACATGGCCCAAAACCCAGGTATTTGCAGAGAGCAAAGGGCAAACACTGTGGCCTGGAGTGGTGGGGAAGTGAGGAAAACAAAGGGCTATGCTCTGGCAGCTGTTTCCCTGGACAGAGAGTGGGAAGCAGCACACACAGTTGCACCTGATGCTGTGTCATTTTACAGTATGCGAAGCACACTCTCATTCCTATGCAGCAGCTCAGCTCTACTGGCCAATGGAAACAGGAGAAGTAGGACAACAGCCTCATACCACCTTTTTAAGGAGCCTAGCTCTGCTCTTGTGCTCAGATTCCCCAGTCCTGCATGACAGAACTGCTATATTGGGACTGTGTGCATCTCCCACACTGCAGGGAATAGGCCCTCTTTGCACCCAGACAGGATGAGACAATTTACTATTACATAGGCCTAGGGAAAAGCAGAAGGGTGAGCTGGCAATAGCCACATTTGTGGCTATTTTAAGAAACCACAATAAAGAAGGTTAATTTAGCTATGGTTGTGTGATCTTTACTCAATATTATTTGCAATATTTTCTGATGGACACCAATCCTTATTCATTTGGATTGAGTCAAAAGCTCATTTAAATAATATTTACTTTGTAGATATATTCATAGACACATAAAATTTTTAATTAATTGCAACTCTGCAAACCTAGCAAACCCTCAAGTATTTTAAAAACAAATAATGAAGTTCTCAGGTAATTAAAAATGTAAACTGAAATACGCAGTGGGTAAATTGGGTTTGTGACAGTCTACATTAGTCAGGGACCTGTTGTACTTATCCCTGGCTATGTCTACACTGCAGTTGTTTTTCAGAAAAAGGCCTTTTTCAGAAAAAGGAAAAGCCTTTTTGCCGCTTCTTTTTTTGGAAGAGGCATTTCCGACATTTGGCCTGTCTACAAAGGGCCAAATGTGGGAAAAACTTCCTCTTTCAGAAGAGCCCTTATCCCTCATAAAATGAGGACTACAGGGCTTCCGAAAGAATGCGCCCACTTTTTTGGAAATTGATCCGAAAAAGTGGACGTGTTTCCTGGACACGGCAGAGTTTTTCCAAGATACAACTGGTTATCCCAGAAAACTCTGTAATGTAGACATAGCCCCTGAGTGGCAGGAGAGGGCAGGAGAAAACCATGAACTTGAATGTAGAATAGTGATAGAAATGTAGCCGTGTTAGTCTGGTGTAGCTGAAGCAAAATATAGGACTACGTAGCACTTTAAAGACTAACAAGATGGTTTATTAGATGATGAGCTTTCGTGGGCCAGACCCACTTCCTCAGAACAAATAGTGGAAGAAAATAGTCACAACCATATATACCAAAGGATACAATTAAAAAAAAAAAAAAAAGAACACATATGAAAAGGACAAATCAAATTTCAGAACAGAAGGAGGATGCGGGGGGGGGGGGAAGGTAAATGTCTGTGAGCTAATGATATTAGAGGTGATAATTGGGGAAGCTATCTTTGTAATGGGTAAGATAACTAGAGTCTTTGTTGAGACCCCAGCGCAAGGTGTCGAATTTTAGCATGAATAACAGTTCAGAGGATTCCCTTTCAAGTGCAGTTTTAAAAGGCTTTTGAAGCAGGATGCACGTAATTAAGTTGTTGAGACAATGTCCTTTCTGGTTGAAATGGCAAGAAACTGTTTTTTCTTTGTGATCCTGTCTAATATCTGTTTTGTGGGCATTGATCCTTTGGTGAAGTGTCTGAGACATTTGTCCAATGTACATAGCAGACGGACACTTTCGGCACATGATAGCATAAATTATATTTCTGGATGCGCAGGAATATGTGTTCTTGATCTTATAACTCACTTGGTTAGGTCCAATAATGGTATCAGCAGAGTGAATGTGGGTATATCTACACTACAAAGTTAGTTCGAACTAATGGACGTTAGTTCGAACTAACTTTCATAGGCGCTACACTAGCACACCGTTAGTTCGAATTTAATTCGAACTAACGGAGCGCTTAGTTTGAACTAGGTAATCCTCATTCCACGAGGATTAAGCCTAGTTCGAACTTACTAGTTCGAATTAATGGCTGTGTAGCCCCTTAATTCGAACTAGTGGGAGGCTAGCCCTCCCCAGGTTTCCCTGGTGGCCACTCTGGCCAGCACCAGGGAAACTCGTCTGCCCCCCTCCCGGCCCTGGATCCCTTAAAGGGGCACGGGCTGGCTACGGTGCCCGTGCCAGGTGCAAGCCTGCCAGCACCCAGCCAGCAGACCCTGCACCTGGCACGGATCGAGCCACCCACCCGATGCCTCCCAGCCCTCCTCCTCTTCCCAGGACCAGGCTGGCGGCTCCCAGGAGCTTGCCCGGGACCGCAAGAGGCGGGCACCCGCCTGGGCTAGTGCGGACATCGTGGACCTCGTCCACGATCTCCGCACTAGGCACAGGAAAGTGGCCGGCTAGGGCAGGAGAGCTGCCAGCCTGGCCACCCAGGAGCAGGTGTGCAAGAGAATCAAGGAGGTACACTGAGACCCCCGACCCTGAGCCCTAAGCTTACAATGGCCGTACGGGGTCAGACCAAAGATCTATCTAGCCCAGTAGCCTGTCTGCCGACAGCGGCCAACCCTAGGGACCCTGGAGGGGATGGACCAAAGACAGTGACCAAGCCATTTGTCTCGTGCCATCCCTCTCCAGCCTTCCACAAACCTTAGGCAGGGACACCACTCCTACCCCCTGGCTAATACCACTCCATGGACCCAACCTCCATGACTTGATCTCACTTCCCTTTAAACTCTATTCTAGTTCTAGCCTTCACAGCCTCCTGCAGTAAGGAGTTCCACAGGTTGACTCTTTGCTTTGTGAAGAAGAAGTTTCTGTTACTAGTTTGAAGCCTGCTACCCATTCCTTTACTTTGGTGTCCTCTAGTCCTTCTTTATGGGAACTAATGAAGAACTTTTCTGTATGCACCCTCTCCACCCAACTCCTGCTTTTAGAGACCTCTATCCTGTCCCCCCTCCGTCTCCTCTTTTCTAAGCTGAAAAGTCCCAGTCTCTTTAGCCTCTCTTCATATGGGACCTGTTCCCAACCCCTGATCATTTTAGTTGCCCTCCCCTCTCCCAGCCTCTCTCTTCCCCTCTCCCACCTCCTTTTCCCAGTCTCCCCCAGTTTTGTTCAATAAAGACAGATTCCATTTTGGAACACAATTGTCCTTTATTTTGTACATCAAGAAGAGGGGCTAGGGAAGGGTAAGTGGAAGGAGGTGAGGGAGGAATGGGGCATGAGCCCCCGATGGGGAGGACTGGGCTGGCTCCGCGGGCTTTTGGGGTGGAACCTCTCCTGCAGCCCCCCGATAGTCCCCTCTCCCCAGATGGCAGCCTGCGGCAAGTGCAGCCGGGCTGATGGCTGAGTTCTGTGATGTGCCCAGTGTGGGTACTCTGGGCACTCCAAGCCAGGACTGCTTTGCAAGCAGGGCACCCCTGAGAACTGTCTGTCCGGGGTGGGGGTCGGGACCCTTTAAGCGCAGCCCTCGGCTAGCCTGAGACAGCATCTCCACGCTCTAAGTCCTCCTCTGATGCCCTGCTGGCACTGCTTCCGGCCATCCTTAAGCTTGGTTCAGGGTCCACTTAATGTGGACATGCTAGTTCGAATTAGCAAAACGCTAATTCGAACTAGTTTTTTACTCTAGATCCGTTAGTTCGAATTAGCTTAGTTCGAATTAACTAATTTGAACTAAGTTAGTTCGAATTAACGTTGTAGTGTAGACGTACCCTTTGTGGAGAAAGCTGGCAACGAGGTTTGTTGCAAGGGAAGGTACCAGGGTTGGTATTAGTGTGGTATGTCCTGTGGTTGTTGGTAAGAATCATCTTGAGGTTAGGTGGTTGTCTATAAGAGACTATGAGTCTGTCTCCCAGAGCCTCTTGGAGTTTGGTATCCTGTTCCAGTATAGGCTGTAGGGGTATGTCTACACTACAGCGCTAATTCAAACTAACTTAGTTAATTCGAACTAAGCTAATTCGAATTAGCGCAGCTAGACTTAAAAACTAGTTTGAATTAGCGTTTTGCTAATTCGAACTAGCATGTCCACACAGAGTGGACCCTGAACAGAGGTTAAGGATGGCTGGAAGCAGTGCCAGCAGGGCATCAGATGAGGACTTAGAGCGTGGAGCTGCTGTCTCAGGCTAGCCGAGGGCTGTGCTTAAAGGGACCCGACCCCCACCCCGGACAGACAGTTCTCAGGGTTCCCCGCTTGCAAAGCAGTCCTGTCTTGGAGTGCCCTGAGTGCCCACACGCAGAACATCACAGCACTTGGCCATCAGCCGGGCTGCACTTGCCACAGGCTGCCATCCGGGGGAAGGGGGTAATCGGGGGGCTGCAGGAGAACGTCTGTTAGTTCGAATTAACTTTGTAGTGAAGACAAACCCAGTTTATTGATAATGTGTTGGACAGGTTTAAGTTGGGGGTTGTAGGTGATGACAAGTGGTGTTCTATTGTTGGTTTTCTCGGGTCTTTCTTGAAGTATATGGTTTCTAGGTATTTGTCTTTTTTATTTCTCCAGGTGGGTAGTTAAGGTTTATAAATGCTTGGTAGAGATCCTGAAGTTTCTGGTCTCTGTCAGTGGGATTAGAGCAGATGCGGTTGTATCGAAGGGCTTGGCTATAGATGATGGATCATATGGTGTGTTCTGGATGGGAGCTGGAAGCATGTAGGTAACTGTATGAGTCAGTGTTTTTTCTGTAGAGAGTGGTGTCTAATTTTCCATTGTTGATTTGTACTGTGGTGTCCAGGAAATGGATCTCTCATGTAGAATGGTCCAGGCTGATGTTGATGGTGGGGTGTAGGTTGTTGAAATCTCTGTGGAATGTCTCCAGTGTTTCTTGGCCATGGGTCCAGATCATAAAGATGTCATCGATGTAGCGTAAGTAGAGAAGGCGTAAAAGGGGACGGGAGTTGAGGAAACGTTCTAGGTCAGCCATAAAGATATTAGCGTACTGTGGGGCCATGCGTGTACCCATGGCTGTGCCGCTGATCTGGAGGTATAAGTTGTTCTCAAACTGGAAATAATTGTGGGTGAGAACAAAGTTACATAGGTCTGCTATCAGGTTGGCAGTGGTGTCCTCTGGGATAATGTTTCTAATTGCTTGTAATCCGTCTTCATGTGGGATGTTAGTCATTAGCTCACCGACATTTACCTCCCCTGCCCCCTGCATCTCCCTTCTGTTCTGAAATTTGATTTGTCCTTTTCATATGTGTTTTTTTTTTAAATTGTATCCTTCGGTATATATGGTTGTGACTATTTTCTTCCACTATTTGATCTGAGGAAGTGGGTCTGGCCCACGAAAGCTCATCATCTAATAAACCATCTTGTTAGTCTTTAAAGTGCTACATAGTCCTGTATTTTGCATGAACTTGAAGTGATTCCTGAAAAAAACCTAACAAGAACAAAATCCTCACACATACGTGAAATAATTTTAAAAAATAGCCCTTAAATCTTAGAAATTCTGGTTAGAATCCATTAGCAGGAAAACGAAAGATTCTAATTTGGTGTCAGCATAGCTGTGACTGATTGTGAGGTTTGGCACCCTCCTCTTTTCTATGGCACTTCACGAAGCTCGGGATCTAAACATGCTTGTGGTTAAATTCTCTTTCCTCCTTACAGGAAAAAAAAAAAATCCTGTATTTAAGATGCAGGCCATCAAGTAGAATGAGAGAGGGATATTTACATCACAGTACGTTTTGTCATGCTTGTATTCACTGAGGGCAACCAGTAAAGTCTCCTTTATATGAGTTTCCATAACCTTCATTATTAGATATGTAAAAGCGACAAGGAGTCCTGTGGCACCTTATAGCCTAACAGATGTACTGGAGCATAAGCTTTCATGGGCAAAGACCCACTTCGTCAGATGCATTTTACAAAGTGGGTCTTTGCCCACGAAAGCTTATGCTCCAATACATTTGTTAGGGTACGTCTACACTACAGCAGTATTTCAAAATATCTTATTTCAAAATAGTTAATTCGAAATACGTTATTTTGAAATAACACGTCTACACACAAAATGCATTTCAAAATAGAGTTTTGCTATTTCAAAATAGCGCATCCACTCTGAGTGGACGCTGAATCGCATTTAAGGCCGGCTGGAACCAGGTCCGGCAGGGCATCACGTCAGGATTTATTTTGTGTGGCTGTTGCCTAAGGCTATCTGAGGCCTGTGCTTAAAGGGACCCCCCTCGACAGCCGGTTCTCAGGTTTCCCTGCTTGCTTGTCTACCTCAATGAAGGACAGCAAAGCATTTTGTCTCTGAGTGCTCTGGTTGCCCTCATTTGGGACACCCTAGCACTCTGCATCATGGAGTCGGAGCTGCCCCCGGGCACTCTGGTGCTTCTCTTGGACACATTGCTGTGAGTCTGGCTGCACTTTCTGCAGGCTGCCATCTGGGAGGTCCATCGGGGGGCTGTCCGTATCCAGGAGGTGCTGCAGGAGAGCTTCCACTCTGAGGAGTACTAACAGTCTCCCTGGTCTGCCCCACTGGGGGCTTGTGTCTCATTCCTCCCTCACATCCTTCCACTCCCCCTCCCCTACCAGCCCCCTTCCTGATGTAAAATAAAATACATGTTTTTTCATAAACACAAACCATCTTTATTTAACAAAACTGGGTAGGGGGAAATGAAACTGGTGAGACTGGGGAAAGGAGGTGGGAGAGGGAAGGAGAAAAGATGGGAAAGGAGAGGGGGAAACCTGGGAGGAGAGAGCTGGAAGGGGGAAGCAAGGGGAAGAAGGGGGAGAGGAAGCTCAGGGCTCAGGGTTGGGGGTCTTGCAAGTCCAACTTGATTTTCCTGCAAACCTGATCCTGGGTTCGCATGTGGCCTTTGGTGGCCAGGCTGGCAGCTATCCTGCCATAGACGGCTGCATTCCTCCATCTAGTGAGGAGATCATGGATGTTGGGGGCTTTCCCCCCAAACCTGAATAAGGTCCATGATCTCCGCCCTGGACCAGGAAGGCGCCTGCCTTCTCCGGGCTCTGGCAGGCTCCTGGGAGCTGGCAGAATGCTCCTGGGAAGTGGTGGAGGGCTGGCTGCCAGTGACTTGCTGGCTCATGTTTTGGGGCCACTGGGTCGGGGCAGTGACTGCTGGCTCTAGGCTGGCAGGCTTGGAGCTGGCACAGGCACTTTGGCCAGAGTCTACCCCTTTAAAGGCTCCGGGGACGGGGGGAGGGAGAGGAGTGTTCTTGGTTGAGGCTGGAGTGGCCACCAGGGCACCCTGGGAAGGCCGGAGGCCCCCTATTTCAAAATAAGTGTCTACATAGCACTTATTTCGAAATAGCTATTTTGAATTTGTTGTTATTCCTCGTAGAATGAGGTTTACCAAATTTGAAATAAGCGCTCCGCTATTTCAAATTTATTTCAAAATAGCAGTTTGGCTGTGTAGACACTAAAAAAGTTATTTCGAAATAAGGGCTGTTATTTCGAAATAACTTTTCTGTGTAGACATACCCTCAGGCTATAAGGTGACATAGGACTCCTTGTCGCTTTTACAGATACAGACTAACATGGCTACCTCTCTATTATTAGATATGTAAATCAGTGGGAGAATATAAAGGCATAATTTTAATTAGGCAATATGAAAACTTCCTACAAATATTGCCCATTTGTGTATGTATTGGCGACTTTTACACAGTGTAAAAGCCAGGCGTGGGGAGCAAAAGGACAAATTAAAATAAATCCCTTTCAAGAATAGCATTATGGCATTAATCTTCACAAGTCTTCCAATACTTTATATTGATTATAACATTACTCAATTTCTTTCTTCAGATGAATCAAAAAGAAGAAATGTCAAATACTTACTCTTTGTAGTAACGTCTAATCAAAATATCATTTGTAACTCCTTGAAGAAACTGAAGGTATTTCAACTCTTCTTCTCTGGACAAACATGAAACAGGCCATCAACATTAATATTTCCAGCAAGACAGGGCTCCAAGTTTTATTTCCAACCTTCTTTAATGCATACAGAAGACGAACCAATTTGCAGAACTAATGTGTGAGGCCTTATTTCAATAAAGGTGGCTATCATTTTTCACTGCTGATTGCATTTTAAAGGCTTGTTTTCGCTAGGAAATATTGTGTTTCAATACAGCTTTGAGGAGTCAAATTAACAGAGCTGATGCTGATCACCATATTGTCCTTGACTATGTTGCCCAGTCTGTTGTGAAGCAACAAGAACCCTAAGAGGTTTTGATAAAATGCTGACCAAAGTTCAAAAGTAGGGGCAGTTGGTGAAGGTAGGGCTGGGGGAGACAAGACTTCAGCCCTACCCCAACTCGGCCCATTTGGCTGAGGCCCTGCTCCCCACTGGAGCCAAGCTGCCTCCCTACCACGGGAAGGTGGAGCAGCATGCCGCATAGCCCCTCACCTCTGCGGGGAGGGGAGGACGATGGGTGGGTGTGTGCATCCCAACCTCCCTGGCCCAGAGCATGGGGACTAGTACAGACTCCCCAGCCCCCGAGCACGGGGAGGGAGAATGGTGGGTGGAGTGGTTCCAGCAGCCTGGACTAGAGTACAGGAAGGGAGGAGGGCACATGGCTCCAGCCTTCCAAGCCAGGAGCGCTGGGAAAGGCGGGCACTGGGGGCAGCAACACTCTGCCTCCAGAATGCTTACTTCAGTGTTGCCTTTCCCAGTGCTCCCAGTGCTCGCCTTTCCCAGTGCTCCTGGGTTCAGGCATTCTGGGGGCAAAGTGCGGGCAGAGCCAGGCTGGCCATTTGGGAAGGCAATACCTTTCCCTGCCTATGATACCAGATGCCCATGTTCAAAAGTATCTAGGGGTATGTCTACACTACCCCCCTAGTTCGAACTAGGGGGGTTAATGTAGTCATACGAAGTTGCAAATGAAGCCCAGGATTTGAATTTCCCGGGCTTCATTTGCATGATCCCAGCTGGCGCCATTTTTAAATGCCGGCTAGTTCAGACTGCGTGCTGCACGGCTACACGCGGCACAAACTAGCTAGTTTGGATTAGGAAGCCTAATCTGAACTAGCTAGTTCGTGCCCGTGTAGCCACGCGGCACGCAGTCCGAACTAGCCGGCATTTAAAAATGGCGCCGGCCGGGATCATGCAAATGAAGCCCGGGAAATTCAAATCCTGGGCTTCATTTGCAACTCCGTATGACTACATTAACCCCCCTAGTTCGAACTATGGGGGTAGTGTAGACATACCCTAGTAAAGTAAGCTTGTGTGCTGACTCAGGGTGTGAACAACACACCCTTTCCAAGGGGTGCAGACAGGGAAACAGAGCATTTGGGGGTGTCCAAAGGAGGGCTTGCTGTCTGCAAATTGTTCCTGTTTGCAAGAAATACAAAAATGTTGGCTGCTCTGAGATACAGGCTCTTCGGGTATGTCTACACTACCACCCTAGTTTGAACTAGGATAGTTAATGTAGGCATTTGAACTTGCAAATGAAGCCCGGGATTTAAATATCCCGGGCTTCATTTGCATGTTCCCGAGCGCCACCATTTTTAAATGCCCCATAATTCGAACTCCCTGACCGCGGCTACACATGGCACAGACTAGATAGTTCGAAATAAAGCTCCTAATTTGAACTACTGTTATTCCTCCTGCAAGGGCACCAGTTCCAGCTATGGAGGGTGGGATCCAGCTTCAATTAATCCAGCTCGAATTAAAGCTCCTAATTCGAAATACTGTTATTCATCCTCACCGCACCAGTTCCAGCTATGGAGGGTGGGACACCGCAGCAAGGCTGGGACTGGAGCCACCATGTGGTGGAGGGCAGCTGCTTGCGCAGGACTGGAGTCGCCATGTGGTGGGAGGTGACTGATCAGGTGACCCCCACTGAGACCAAAGCTGCCACGTGGCAGGTGGCAGCTGGTCAGGTGACCCTGGCTGGGACTGGAGCCACTGTGTGGTCCTCAAATCTATCCCCCTGGCTCTCAGCTGCAGCACTAGCCTGGTGGGTAGCCACCAGCCACCAGCCTGGCAAACTTACTCCAGGAGCAGCTGGCTGGGAGTGCTGGGCAGTGCAGACCCAGTTCCTCCCTCGCCCACTGGTTGAGGGAGCTGGGCAGCCCAGCCCTGCTTCCCCCCTGCAGGGAGTGCTCCCCCCAAAAATGGGCAGCCCAGCTCCAGCCTTCCCTCCAGTGAGGAGCTGTCACTTCCCTGACCTCTCAGCACCCCATCTTGAGTTCCCCCCTACCCTGAATCCTGCCCCCCTGAGGCACCCCATACCTCCCAGCCCTTGCTTCCCTGATTCCTGTACCGCAAAGTCATGCACCTTATTAATTATCCCTGTTGGTATTTTTTCTTATGCCACAATTTAAATGTATGTATGTATGTGTGTGTATATATATATATAACATTTTTGTTAGTAACTGATTGGTGTCATGGTGGTGCACATCTGAAGAAGCATACATGGTATCAATGTTGGTCCACAAGATAAAACTCACTCCACTCATGGATGGGAGATCTTAGAGGGTACGTCTAGACTACATTCCTCTTTTGACTGAGGGATGTAAATTAGACACTTCAAAACTGCAAATGAAGCTGGGATTTGAATTTCCTGCACTTCACTTGCATATTCACATCATGGCGCTCTTTTGAAAAAGCACTATTTCAAAAGTGAAATCGCAGTCTAGACCTCATTTTTTGAGGTTTACAGGATCTTTTGAAAAAGGCTTCTATTTTCGAAAGAACCACCTCTAGACTGCAGTTTCATTTTCGAAATAGTGCTTTTTCGAAAGAGCACCATGACGTGAATATGCAAATGAAGTTCGGGAAATTCAAATCCTGGCTTCATGTGCAATTTTGAAGTGTCTAATTTACTTCCTTCTGTTGAAAGAGGGATGTAGTCTAGACAAACCCAGCGGGAACACTGGCTGGCACTCTGGCCAGACCACAGCACTCGATACAGGAAGCAATCCATGAGAAGATCCTCTGCGCAGAGACTGGCTACCCCTTCAGCCATTCTGTGATCACCACAAACAGCAGTGGGGACTTACGAAAAGGTTTTGTCCAGTCTAAATAAAATGAGAAAGCTCTCCTAACATCTAGAGTGTGTAAAGCCTGTTCCTTACCAGAAGCATGGGTTTTGGGGTAAAACACTGGGAGAAAAATGTCCTGGGAGACATAGAACTGAGATATCACCTTCAGGAAGACGGTAGGGTGGAGACGTAACCCAGGGCTGCGTCTAGACTGGCAAGATGCAGCCACTACCTCCATGGCATTCCGCTCACCCATCTTGAGATGGGTGAGCAAACACTGGAAGCTGGCTTTCAAACGGCCGAAGGTACACTCCACATGATTGCGGGCCCGGTTGAGGTGGTCGTTGAACTGGGCCCAGTTCTGGTCCGGCCACCTCGTGTAGGGCCGCATTAGCCAGGGCAGCAGGGGGCAGGCCGTGTCCCCGATGACACATATGGGCATAGGCACATCCCCGACAGTCAACTCCCGCTGGGGGAAGTAGGTGCCCGCTTCCAGCCTGCGAAACAGGCCAGAGTTCCGGAGGATGCAGGAGTCACGTGCCCTGCCGGACCAGCCCGCATAAACATCTAAGAAGCGGCCTCAGTGGTCCATGAGGGCCTGGAGGGCAATCGAGCAGTACCCCTTCCTGTTCATAAAATGGGCCGCTCGATGCCCCGGGGCCTGGACGGGGATGTGGGTTGCATCCAGGGCTCCCCCGCAGTTGGGGAACCCAAGGGCAGTGAAGCCAGCCAGCGTAGCGTCCACATCGCGCAGGCGGATGACTCTTGGGAGCAAGACGTCGTTGATGGTGTGGACGATCTGCAGAAGGGTACAGAGAAACACAGGGGAACACATCACATAAGGCAGGGTGAATGTGTGCTCCCTTGGGCCCCGCCCCGTGATGCCATCTGTGTGCGCGCACACGCGCACACACACACAGCAGGGCCCCTCGCCCCACGCCCCCGCCCACCAGCAGGCCTGTGCAAGGGAGGGATGGCCCAAATCCCTGGGTGACCCAGCCTGGAGTCTTGGCTGCCCGTGGGCATGGAGTGCAACACCCTCCCCCCATCCCACTCCCCACTCCCCCTGGGACTTAACTCTATCACGATGACACTGACGGTGGATCTTCCCACCCCGAACTGGTATGCCACCGATCGGTAGCAGTCACCGATCGGTGGCCAGCTTCCATAGTGCGATGGCGACCCTCTTGTCGATGGGGATGGGTTCCCACAGCCGGGTGGTGGCTCTCTGGAGCACAGGGACAAGCCAGGCACACAGCTCCAGGAACATCCGCTTTCGCATGCGAAAGTTCCGGAGCCATTGCTGGTCGCCCCATTGCCCCAGGACCAGCCAGTTCCACCAGTCCATACTGGTGTCCACTGGTGGCAAAAGGCAGCGGTGACCAAAAAGGCAGAGGGCAACCACCAAAACTGCTACGGCTGACAGTCCCTGCAAGAGGTCCTATAGCACGCAGCTGGAGAGAAACGGCTGTCCAGGGAGATCCCTTTAAGCACGTGTCTCAAAGGAGCTCCAGCTCCCGCCCCCGGAAAGGGCTGGTGCCCTTTTGCCCTCTGCAAAATGGTTCCAGGCTTCTGCTTTTGCGCAAAAGCGTCCCGCCAATGTAGACGCGCTTTTGCGCAAAAGCACATCGTTATAATGATAACTCCGGGACCAATCTAGACGCGCTTTTGCGGAAATACTTTTAATGGAAAAACTTTTCAGTTAAAAATATTTCTGGAAAATCATGCCAGTCTAGACGTAGCCTAACTGTATAACGAGGGGATGAGGTAAGAGCCTTCAGTTTGGACATAAGTCTGGCCGACATGATAGCCACCAAGAAGGACACCTTCCAGGAATGGTGTACTAGCGAACATGTCACCAGAGGTTCAAATGAAGGTCCTGTGAGCCTGGTGAGGACCAGGTTAAGGTCCCACTGAGGGATGGGTTGATGGACATGAGCCGCCTCCATGAGAATGATCTTCAAATGAGAGTCTCTCGCTTGGTATGTGGCTAGAAGCCCTTGCAGATCTTACATGCTTCAGACAGGTGGGCTTCTCCAAGGCACTTGAGGCAGGCTTTGTGGGTGCCCTGTGGGAAGTGCCACAGGACATAGGCTTCTGGAACTTCACACAGGGCTTGAAGCCATGGGGCCCAGGCATGCCCCACCAGACATGCTGGGGACCTGAAGTGAGCCCCACATGGAAGTAATTCTATGTTAAGTACTACACTTAACAACTATTTAGTAGATAAGAACAATGAAGTGATACAACTTCAATTAATTAGTGAACAAAAAGAGAAAACTTCTAAGTGGTGCTTGCAGAGCAAGAGCAAAGCATGTTCTGACAACTGGCATGCACAGTAAGATGGAACTGAGATAGTAAAGGGCCAACAGGGGTATATATCAGTGGATATAGTGGTGCCAACTCCAGGGGGCTCCCCTGCTGGCCCAATGATATTGCTAAGGGAAAAACTTCCAACAATGCGTGCATGTAGTGAGCAAACACCTACATGGAATGGACACGAGCAATTACTCAAAGAAGAATAATGCAATTGTTTGGTTAAAAAAAAAAGTTGTACGTAATAAAATTGCATTTACTACTACACTACAAAACTTTCAGGCTAGAGCCACTTGAGAGAAATTTTGTGTCTGCTTTTCACACACTTCAATGCCATTTTAATGCAAATATACTTAGATCCTACAATAAGAACTGGCAATGGATATGCTTACCTTCTGCTGTCCTGTGGAAACACTCCTGCAGTTAAATGGAGGAGCAGAAAGGATCCAAACAAGCTCCTTCTTATATTTTTCAACTGCTTTGACAAGTCTTTCCTTTTTTTAACTGATCCCTGTCTTTACATGTGAAAATTCAAAAGGAACTGTTACAAGACTAAGCAATCATCTGGTGACAGAATATTAGTATTCTCCTCTCCCCCAACGGTATCTCCTTCTCTTAACATCCATCTACATACAAGAATAGCAATTCCCCGGTCTCTGGAGGGTGACATGTGCAAGCTCACTCTGTCACCCCCCAGAGCTACCAAATAAATCACACTCCTTTGTATTTGAGGTGAAATTCAACCCAGATCCGTGCATGAGTCATCTACACCGAGGAGATTTTGCCATGTGACGGTGACTAGAAACTGCACTCTCTAATCTCCATCTTTCCTCAATCCAAAGGGATCGAAGGACAAAGGCTTGGAGAAATGGATGGAAATAGAGCTAAGACAAAGCTGAGTGCTTTGAAAATCTCACCTTTAAAACCCCATCTATTAGAAGGAGGTGGGGATCAAACAAACACTGAAGTCAGTGGGGGCAGATTTAAGCCTTCACTGAGTATTTTTGAAAAATCCCATAATTAATGTAGCTGGTATTTTTAGCTTTTCAAAATAATCAGGGAGCCCAATAATTATTCCAAAAAACCTGATTCGACTCCAACTATTGAAAGGCTCTCCACCTTATTTAAATGGGAGGTGCTTACGGATCAAAGTACAGTAAACAACTTTCTGATTCTTTGTATATCAACACTACTCCTCAGCTACTTGTGGCAATGACCATTCATGGAGCTTAATGTGAGGTGATAGCTAAAACACAAATGGCTGTGTCTACATTGGCAAGATTTTGTGCAAAAGTGGCCGCTCTTGCACAAAATCTTGCCACCTGTCTACACTGGTCATGAGTATTTTCGCAAGAACACTGATGTTGTAATGTACAAAATCAGTGCTTCTTGCACAAATACTCTGACGCTCCCGCTCAGGGATAAGTCCTCTTGCTCAAGTGTTCTTGCGCAAGAGGCCAGTGTAGACAGGTAACAAATTTCTTGCTCAAGAAAGCCCGATGGCTAAAATGGCCACCGTAGCTTTCTTGCGCAAGACAGCGTCTACATTGGCACGGATGTTTTTGCACAAAAGCAAATCTTTTGTGCAAAGGCACATGCCAGTATAGATGCTCTCTTGCGCAAATACTTTTAACGGAAAAACTCTTCCGTTAAAACTATTTGTGCAAAATCATGCCAGTGTAGACTCAGCCAAATGTGTTTGTCAATTGTTGCAGTTCAAGATCTGCAGTCCTTTTCTGGACAACCTGTGACAAGGGTTTCAGATACCTCTGCAATCAGACACCCTGTAATTTTTGTATTAATACCTACCTGATGTGCTACTTCTGCCATTTATTTGTAGAGTTGGCAGAATTTGATTTTTATTTGTTTATAATGTTGATGGATAAAATCAATGTTTATTTTTAAGCAATTTTTGAGATTTTTAATCAGTCTAAATTTTCACCATTAATGACAGTAGACATGGATATTCTAAAAGGTAAATCTGGTTAAAATTTGGTATAATGGCTAAAACACAAATTGTCAAACTCCCTTGTCAATATATTATAAGTAAACAGCGTTCAAACTAACTCTGTTTCTCAAGTAGCATTTTTCTTACTCAGCCTATCCATAAATTTCAGTTATCATTGATGGAAATTTTTTTCATTGCTGTGTGTGTGTGTTAGTGTGTATGTGTGGTGAAATCCATATTTACTAGTGAAAATTTAGTCCTCCATAGCCTATTCATTTTTAAGGGGGAAATAATGAAAATTCCCCTCTTCTAAACAATTGGCAGTTCCTTTGCTCCAAACATTCAATAATTTCCAGCTCCAAGAAATGTTTTCTCCTTCCTTAAATATTTTTCTGTGAGTTGTGCTACCATTTTCTTAATTATAATGAGACACCAGTTCCCTTTTTGTGAAGCTAGACAATTGTTTGTCTTTCGCATGACACATACCCTGTCATTTCCCACTGGGCATGTGTGGAAATAAAGAGCATTTGCCTGTATTACAGACCTTTGTCCTTTGGTGCAGTGAAAGGTTGAAGGGAAAGGTACATGTAGCAGGAGCAGGAAGTTGTTTCTCCAACGTTTTAATTTTATAAATACTTAATTTGCAGGAGACAATACATATTTTTTCCAGTCACAAAATTATGTTCATTAACATTTATGACTGTATGGTCATCAGAATTATGCATTACCACTTGGCATGAATGCCCACCAGTGAAAAGTCATAACTGCCAGGCCAGCACTGCAGCTTTAAGTATGTTTAATGGACTTACTTGATTATCCATAACCCTGTTTTTCTATTAATGTGAAACTTGATTAATAAAAGCAGAAAGCATACATAGACAGCCTGTTTTCCTGTAACAAGTCCACTGCTCTTTTGGGAACACATCAGGAGAGGTCTGTTAAAATTTATGAAAACAAGCAAACAGCTTATGCTACAAAAGCTTACTTTGCACCTTCAAGTACAATAGCAAAAACATCTTAACTTTAAAATGTCACATCCAATTGAGCCCCTTTCCCCTTAAGCCTTACATGTAAGACCTATTCATGAAGTTCTAGGAGCAGTTTTGTTCAATATCTTTATTAATGACCTGGATGAGGGGATGGATTGCACCCTCAGCAAGTTTGCAGATGACACTAAGCTAGGGGGAGAGGTAGAAACACTTGAGGGCAGAGATAGGGTCCAGAGTGACTTAGACAAATTGGAGGATTGGGCCACAAGAAATCTGATGAGGTTCAACAAAGACAAGTGCAGAGTCCTGCACTTGGGATGGAAGAATCACAAGCATTGTTACAGGCTGGGGACCAACCAGCTAAGTAGTAGATCTGCAGAAAAAGACCTGGGGGTTACAGTGGATGAGAAGCTGGATATGAGTCAACAGTGTGCCCTTGTAGCCAAGAAGGCTAGTAGCATATTAGGTTGCATTAAGAGGAGCATTGCGAGTAGATACAGAGATGTGATTATTCCCCTTTATTTGGCTCTGGTGAGGCCACATCTGGAGTATTGTGTCCAGTTCTGGGCCTCCCACCACAAAAAGGATGTAGATGCATTGGAGATGGTCCAGCGGAGGGCAACCAAAATGACTAGGAGGCTGGAGCACACGACCTATAAGGAGAGGCTGAGGGAGTTGGGTCTGTTTAGTCTGCAGAAGCGAAGAGTAAGGGGGGATTTGATAGCAGCCTTCAACTTCCTGAAGGGAGGTTCCAAAGAGGATGGAGAAAGGCTGTTGTCATTAGTGACAGTTGGCAGAACAAGGAGCAATGGTCTCAAGTTGTGGTGGGAGAGGTCCAGGATGGATATTAGGAAAAACTATTTCACTAGGAGAGTGGTGAAGCACTGGAATGGGTTACTTAGGGAGGTAGTGGAGTCTCCATCCCTAGAGGTGTTTAAATCTCGGCTTGACAAAGCCCTGGCTGGGTTGATTTAGCTGGGATTGGTCCTGTCTAGAGCAGGGGGCTGGACTTGATGACCTTTTGAGGTCTCTTTCAGCTCTATGGTTCTATGATTCTAAGCTATCTGTAGCAACCATCTGCTTATATTGTTACATCCACCCATCTTTTTGCCTACTTTATCTATGTAGCTGCACTATCTAGTTACCTTCCTACTGAACCCACATTGAGGCTACGTCTAGACTGCAGGCTTCTTGCACAAGAAGCTTTTTGCAGAAGAGATCTTCCGCAAAAACTTCTTGAGCAAGAGCATGTCCACACTGCAAAAGCGCATCGGAAAAGCAATGTGCTTTTGCACAAGGGAGCGTCCAGACTTCATGGACACTCTCTCCCAAAAAAGCTCTGATTGCCATTAACAGAATGGCCACCAGGGCACCTGTGCTTCTTTCAATAGGCTCTTTTTGCGCAAAAACCCCGTTTCCCGTCCACATGCACCTCTTTGCGCAAGAGCTCTTGCGCAAAAAGGCTTATTTCTCGTAGAAAGAGGAATACCTATACTGCAAAAACCTCTCTGTTCTGTTGATTCACTGTAAATTTTCTTGCACAAAAACGCACTTGGGGTACGTCTAGACTACATGCCTCCGTCGACGGAGGCATGTAGATTAGCCAGATCGGCAGAGGGAAATGAAGCCGCGATTAAAATAATCGCGGCTTCATTTAAATTTAAATGGCTGCCCCGCTCTGCCGATCAGCTGTTTGTCGGCAGATCGGGGCAGTCTGGACGCGACACGCCGACAAAGAAGCCTTTCTTGATCGGCACAGGTATGCCTCGTGAAACCAGGTTTACCTGTGCCGATCAAGAAAGGCTTCTTTGTTGGCGCGGTTCGTCCAGACTGCCCCGATCTGCCGACAAACAGCTGATCGGCAGAGCGGGGCAGCCATTTAAATTTAAATGAAGCCGCGATTATTTTAATCGTGGCTTCATTTCCCTCTGCCGATCTGGCTAATCTACATGCCTCTGTCGACGGAGGCATGTAGTTTAGACGTACCCTTGATGTGTGGATGCTCCATGAGTTTTTGTGCAAAATGGCCATTTTTGCACAAAAACTCTGCTGTGTAGACTTAGCCTGAGGGAGAAATCCTGAGCCTGTGACATCTGTGACAAAATTACCCATTGACTTCAATGGAAGCAGGATTTTCCCCAAAATATATTTGCCATGTGGCATCTGAGCATTGATTTTTTAGCTTTCTAAATGAAAGAGATATTACATCTGAATGACTTGAGATATGTAACAAAACTGTCTCTTTATAATATGATTTATATTACAGTAACACTTAGGGGCTCTAACTGACATTGTATTAAGTGCTGCACATGTGGAAGGGAAGAATTGATTTCACCAGTTCACCAGAAGCTGTCTTCCTTGTTCCATGAGGGACAAGGGATCTTCTGAAAGAGGGGTTTTTTTCTGAAATTTGGCCCAGTGTAGATGAAAAAAAAAACATTTTGCGTACCTTTTTCCGAAAAAAAGTGTAATGTAGACATGGCTGCTGTCTATGCCTAAAATGATACCTATCACCAGATTGGCTTTTGGATTCTAAATGCTGAGCTGCTTTTTTAAAAAAAATCAATTATTCCTTCTATGAGAAAACAGAAATATAATTTCTGTAGGACATGTTTTAGGAAGTTTTCAACACTTCTGCTTATTTAGCAGCAACATTTAATGCTGAGTTAAACGATAATTTAATGATGGTTTAACAAACACTTGACTTACTCCTGAATAAGCTGGTGGTTTTTTGGCTAAATGTAGCTCCTTGACTTTGATACACGATTACCGAGATAAACTGTGACTATTCTCACTTCAAAGAAAATCTCCTGGGCTGACTTTTCGAGCCATTTCCAGCCCTCTTCCCCAACAGTCAACAGACTTTTTTTTAAAATTTTCCAGCCAGCAAGTAAGCTGCTTACACACCTCGCCTGCACAAAGCCATTTAGAAAAGTCTGGCATCATGTCCAGGATAGCTGACAACTCCCCCCCTTGCTCTGCTCACTTTTCTACATGCCATCCTAGACTGTGGAGAACCTTTTCTGCTTTTCTCTTCTTTGGAATGATTCTGCTCATCAAATTTTCTCCCTGTACTCCTCTGCATCTCATTGCTCCAGCACTGCTAAAGTCCTTATCCCCATGTGTGACGGGGCAAAGCAGCCCCACACTGAACTCGCAGGACTCAGCCAGGAATGCCCCTGCAATCCTACTGAGCATTCCCAGGCTGCAGCTCAGCTATAAAAGCCTGGGGAGAGGCTCAGTCTAGGCTGGTGGCTGGAGGGGAAGGATATAGGAAGGGAGTGCCTGACCAGCATCCACCAGAGACCCTAGGACAAGCCAGTGAAGGCACCGGGGGCAGTTGGGACATGGCTGGGGTTGTCCACAGAGGAGAAGTCACCCCCAGGAATGTGGAGGACCCTGTGAGTACGTGGGAAGAGACCCCGTTGGACCAGGTAGGAAGTGGCCCAGGGAGGGTGCAAGATCAGCCTCTCTCACCCTGGGAATCTCGGTGGGTTTCAGGTGGATTCCCTGCTGAGGGAGTGGTGGGCCATCCTACAAACAGAACATCTTAGCACCTACCCTGTTGATATAAGCCTTAATCAGTGAAAATACAAACATCTTGTAAAACTACATTTTCAGACCATCATCAAAGGAGCTAACAAATGTTCCCTCTAATCTAACCCATATATGGATTTTTTTCCCCATCCATGTATGGAATAAATTTTTATGTGCACCGAAGCAAGTGTTAATGTGAACCCCCAGTAGCTAATCAGTTGAGCGGTGTTTGAATCTTTCCTGAGTGGCTGCACAAGGAGTATGGCTTACAAGGAACACTGGAGCTAACTAGTTACAAGATGGCTGTCTGTGGTTTACTTATTCTTTGTTAAAAGAAACAAAGGATTGGCATATGGTCTTTGTGCCACTGTCTGAGAATCTGGATTTAAATTTGTCTCAGCAGCTGTTTGGGTTCTCTATTGAATGACCTGAATTTTCATCTTGCAGGCCAAATGTACGACCAATATTTACAGGAGCATGTGGATTAAGACAAGGTAAGAAATCATGAAGAACGATGGTTATGTCTGTGTTTATCAAAGCCCTTGTCTATTATGGTGACCTGAAAGGCTTTAATGAGATGTGTGATAGGGTGGCTTAGGCCCTGACATCCCGGCTGGAGGCCTTTCCGTACCCTGCCCAGCAACAGGAGCAGAAGAAAGGTCCTTCAAGCAGAACAGAGTGGCAGCCTCTGCTGCAGCCAATCAGGGCGCAGTAGGTCAATATAAAAGAAGCTGCTGGGCCAGGACCTGCCAATTCCTTGCTGGACCTTGACCCAGGCAGACCTAAGGGCTGACTGGGAGAACAGCAGCACTATGGACATCTCCGAGTAGGCGCTGGACTTCAGATCTGGTTAGAATCCGATCCACAGGCTGAAGACTAGCTGGTAAGCCAACGGCAACACTTTGTAGAACCCTGGACAGGGAGGTCTTGACCACAAGGCCCAAGAGAAATGGCTGGACAGAGCAGCTTCCCAGGGAAATGACTCAGGGAACATGACAACAACTGATCTCAGGTAACTGCTACTTACAGGGTCCCTGGGTTGGGACCGAGAGGCATAGGTGGGCTTGGGTTACCCCCCTCCTCCCAACATCCAGCAGCCACAACAGGGGAAGAAGAAGCCTGGTCCTAGGCCTCACACCAGACACTTCCTCTCTTGCAGACAGCCGGGTAGAGAGACTACAAGACTCCCCTCGGCCACTGAGGGGTGCTCACAAGAAGGGCAGAGCCCTTTCTAGGATGCCATACTTATTAAACAGTAGCATCATTAACAAGAAAAGTTTTCTCAGTTTTATTAAATGAAAGGAAGAACACACTCTAATCTTTTACTACAGAGAAAATTAGCTGTGTCCTCATATCATTCTAATAGCCTGGCAAATAGTCCCTGTTTATTGAGCACTTTTCAAAATGCAAATACTAAGCAGAGGCCTATTTTTTGTAGCTATTAAATAATTTTATACTGCAGGAATGATTTGCACATCAATGCCATTAGCTGTAGTCCCATTGTGTTAGTGTTCTATTTTAAGCTTTTGATGGAAATAAATGAGTATATCAGCTCCCAGGAATCACTTCATTTTGATTTCTTACTTGTGGATCTGACATGCTTGATATATTGTGATTTTGTCCATTGGTGCTTACAAACCAATGGCATAAGAAACAATCATTTCTGGGTTTCATCTGTCAGTAAGAGGACTGGATGGACATCCAGTACCTTTCAGTAAAAGGTAAGTATTAAAGAACAATGGCCATTTATATCTGCCTGCTTCAATCTGAGAGAGTTAGGAGCATCTGTGCACGAGTCTGTCTGTGCATCTGTCTGTTTGTTCAAGAACTCCTCCTAAATGGTGAGAGTTAGGAGCACCAAATTTAGTATACAGCTTCCTCTTAACATAACTTAAAGCAAGGATTTGGTTGTGCCAGGAAAATAGGATGTGCCCAGAATGGAATTGCTTCTCATAAAACTATATAGAAAAGAGACTATATAGAAAAGAATCACAACGCAGGTCAAAAGGGCTAGCTGGGGGGAGTGCCCCCTCATCTGGAATTGCCCCAGCCCCGAGCCTCCCCATCCCCCCGGTCCCTTTGATGGAGGATAAAGCTCCTTATTGCCAAATTGTAGCTGTTCCCCTTCATCAGGCAGCAAGGCGAAAGTGCACAGTTTGCAGTGTTCCTCACTCTCATGGGGGTATAAAGGGGTCAGATTAATTTGGATCTATCACAGATAGAGGACACACTCCCAGTGCTTTTTTTGTGATGGTACTGCCTGGCACCTCCAGTCAGAGATTACCTGGAAAAAGTGGAGCATACTGGCACCTCTGTACGCAAATGTATTAAAGGGGCTGCATCTCCACTCTGGCTTTTTTTTTTTTTTGCTCAACAACTTTTGCCCTGGAGTATCTGCACCTTTTATTTCTACAAAAAAAGCACTGCACACACTCATCCCCTGGCAGGGCCTGTTGGAGCTGCAGCAGCCATGGAGAGGCACTTCTCATCTGACCCCAACCTGCTTCAGTGAGAGCTCTCACTCGCTCTCACCCTGGGACAGCCTGCATACTGAAAATCTCATCCCCAGCCACAACCCAGAGGAATGATTTCAACGAAGAAAAACAAAAATTAATTCAGTCAAGGACCTGTGTAAATATTCTAGTTGATATATAAAAGACAAAGATGTACTGAGGCCAGCTTTAAAAATTCAGCCTCTGTGGTGGATGCTCAGACCCTCTGAAAAATCAGACCCATTTCCACCATTTAGGGCAACATTCACCTCAGTGTGTAGAGCCTAAACTGGGTTCTCCATACTACTTCAACCCACTTTGCTGTGCAACTGGGACAAGAAGAGGACATGGGTTGGTCACTTGGAAATATGAACCTTCTGCCCAGTTGGATCACAGATTTGGGGGGAACCCTGAGAACCAAATACAGAATGGTAGTGCCAGAGAATCAGCTGTTTTGTGGATTCTTTGGTCTTTCCCCTTGTTCCCATCCCTGAATGGAGAAGCAGCACTAGGGGCATAGAAGCCCAGAAACCATCTGAATGGGGAAGTCTCTAGAAAGACCTCTGTAGGCTAAAATGGTGGCAGGATGCTTCCATCACATCCCTCTATGCATTTTCCAGTGCCCACCTCAGTTACTTGGGTTGACAATTGGAGAAATGAATCTCTTCTATCCCTGCTGTAATCCTACTGTAACCCAGTGCTCGGTGTATGTTATGCATCCTTACTCTATGCTTGATCAACAGAGGACATAATTCTATTGCAGCTCTTAGCTAGAAGACCTAGTTCTCTACCTCAAGCTATAAAAGGTCATGCTGTTTTCTGAAGATCACAGGTTCAATCCCTGGTAACACCAAGAGGACTTTTGTTACATTTATACCATATCAGTGTATCTTGATTAGCCTTGTTATAATGTTTAATTAAATGGTATACCAGTGAGGTCCAGACTTCTTGTGGCTTCGATCTCCAACTCAGAAGAGTCACAATTAATACTTGTGTACCAAAGAAAACATGATGTGGTAGATTTTCAAAGTACTGCACAAAGTTTTATCCAGTGCAATTTCTTATTCTACTGGAAACTGTGCAGCTAGGCCCCTGTGTAACCATGAACATTGCTCTGCTTTGATGTTTAACTTATGGACACATTGGGAAGTTAAGGCAAAGTTGTTCATTTCCTTGTATTACAGCAGTAAATGCAAGAGAAGTATGTCTTTTGTCACCTACTACTTTAATGGAAAGATAAAAGACTTAGAAAAACAAGTGCCATTTAATGAGAGATTTTCTTCTGATGGGGGGTAGTGGTGGAAAACTCTTAGGAGAGCACTTCTCCTTTCCCCAATCAATAGACAAGAGAAGGAGATGTAGCCCTGGTACATTAGGGTGAGAATATTGGTGTCTTGAGGGGGGAAAAAAACAAATGACTTTTCTTGTTCCTATAGTCTCACAGTAGAAGCATTTTCTAATCAGAGCTCTCCCCAAGTTAGGATCAGATGCTGTAGAGTAAATCAGTTCACCTGTGCCACCCTCTGGCGGCCTCTTATGCACGTGTGTAGAACAGAAGGAGCTTCCCATACTACCTTGGGCAGTGCACACGACGATAAGATGAAACTGCAGACTTTGTGCAGAGGAGGTGGTGGTGTGGAGGGAAGATGCATAGTGACCCAATATGGGTCTTCAAAGCAGAAAATCTTGCCAGTGGAAATGTCAGTTCAGGTGTATAAAGAACACTTGCCAAAACTGCAAAAATTAGATTTTACAGCACTGGATAATATTTATAGACATTGGCATTTCCTAGAGTATCAGAGATGATATAGCTGACTCTGGTTGTGTGATTCAGGCATAGGATTAAACTCTGGAAACCTATGTTTGGTTCCCCTGCTCTGCCTTAGACTCCTTGTGTGAGCCTGTCATTTAAACTCTGTGGGTATGTCTACACTACAAAGTTAATTCGAACTAACAGACGTTAGTTCGAATTAACTTTGATAGGCGCTACACAGGCAAACCGCTAGTTCTAGCTTAATTCGAACGAGAGGAGCGCTTAATTTGAACTAGGTAAGCCTCATTCTACGAGGACTAACGCCTAGTTTGAATTAAGTAGTTCGAATTAAGGACTGTGTAGCCACTTAATTCGAAACAAGTGGGAGGCTAGCCCTTCCCAGCTTGCCCTGGTGGCCACTCTGAGCCAAACCAGGGACACTTTTCTGCCCCCCTCTCAGACCCGGAGCCCTTAAAGGGGCATGGTCTGGCTACGGTGTCTGTGCCAGGTGCAAGCCTGCCAGCACCCAGCCAGCAGACCCTGCACCTGGCACGGCACGAGCCAGCCACCCGCTGCCACCCAGCCCTCCGCCTCTTCCCGGGACCAGGCTGGCAGCTCCTGGGAGCCTGCCCGGGGCCGCAAGAGGCGGGCGCCCGCCTGGTCTAGTGCAGACATCGTGGACCTCATCAAGGTTTGGGGGGAAGTCTCCAACGTCCATGACCTCTGCACTAGGCACAGGAAAGTGGTCGTCTAGGGCAGGATAGCTGCCAGCCTGGACACCCAGGAGCAGGTTTGCATGAAAATCAAGGTGGTCCCGTGAGACCCCCCCACCCTGAGCCCTGAGCTTAGAACATAAAAACATAAGAACGGCCGTACTGGGTCAGATCAAAGGTCCATCTAGCCCAGTAGCCTGTCTGCCGACAGCGGCCAACACTAGGTACCCTGGAGGGGATGGACCGAAGACAATGAACAAGCCATTTGTCTCGTGCCATCCATCTCCAGCCTTCCACAAACAGAGGCCAGGGACACCATTTCTACCCCCTGGCTAATAGCACTCCATGGACCCAACCTCCATGAATTTATCTAACTTCTCTTTAAACTCTGTTCTAGTTCTAGCCTTCTCAGCCTCCTGCAGCAAGGAGTTCCACAGGTTGACTCTTTGCTTTGTGAAGAAGAACTTTCTGTTATTAGTTTGAAGCCTGCTACCCATCCATTTCATTTGGTGTCCTCTAGTCCTTCTAATATGGGAACTAATGAAGAACTGTTCTTTATGCACCCTCTCAACACCACTCATGATTTTATAGACCTCTATCATATCCCCCCTCAGTCTTCTCTTTTCTAAGCTGAAAAGTCCCAGGCTCTTTAGCCTCTCTTCATATGGGACCTGTTCGAAACCCCTGATGATTTTAGTTGCCATTTTCTGAACCTTTTCCAAGGCCAAAATATCTTTTCTGGGGTGAGGAGATCACATCTGTACACAGTACTGAAGATATGGCGTACCATAGTTTGATACTTCCCCTCCTCCTTCTTCCCCTGGCTTCCCCCTTCCAGCTCCCTCCTCCCAGGTTTCCTCCTCCCCTCTCGCACCCTCTCTCTTCCCCTCTCCCAGCTCCTTTTCCCAGTCTCCCCCAGTTTTGTTCAATAAAGAAAGTTTCTATTTTTGAACACGTGTCCTTTATTTTGTACATCAGGAAGGGGGGCTAGGGAGGAGTAAGTGGAAGGAGGTGAGGGAGGAATGGGGTCTGAGCCCCCGAAGGGGAGGACTGGGGTGGCTCGTCGGGGTGGGAGCTCTCCTGCAGCTCCCCGATTGACCTCCCCCCGGATGGCAGCCTGCGGCAAGTGCAGCCAGGCTGATGGCCGAGTGCTATGATGTGCCGAGTGTGGGCATTCAGGGCACTCCAAGCCAGGACTGCTTTGCTGTCCCTCATCAAGTTAGAGAAGCGAGCGGGGAACCCTGAGAACTGTCTGTCCGGGGTGGGGGTCAGGTCCCTTTAAGCACAGCCCTCAGCTAGCCTGAGGCAGTAGCTCCACGCTCTAAGTCCTAACCTGATGCCCTGCCGGCACTGCTTCCAGCCATCCTTAACCTCAGTTCAAGGTCCACTCAATGTGGACATGCTAGTTCGAATTAGGAAAATGCTAATTCGAACTAGTTTTTAGGTCTAGAGGCACTAGTTTGAATTAGTTTAGTTCGAATTAACTAATTCGAATTAAGTTAGTTCGAATTAGTGCTGTAGTGTAGACATACCCTGTGTGCTTCTATTTCCCATCTGTAAAATGGAGATATTGCTTCCTTTAGCTTCCTACTTTTCTATGTAGACTGCAAGATCTTTAGGAGAGGAATTGGTTTTACTTCATGTATATTAAACGCCTAGAACAAATTGAGCCCTGATTGCAATGGGTCCTATAGGTATACTGTAATACAAACAGTACATAGCACAATACTGTACATATGCATAAAATGAATACATCTGTTAAAGAAATGTAGGTACCATTCCTTCCACATACATCACTTTATCCTGTCATCACATTTCCTGTCATATACATCATAGGTACTTGAATAAATTCTGTCCCTTTACTATTTCTGAATCAATTAGGTTTGTGTGTCTGTATATTACTCACCTAAATACTAAGCTTACAACAGGGCATCTACAGTATTTGCTCAATTCTGTAGAACTAGTATCACAAATTGGTTAATGGGAAAAAACATAAAGAACACAATGGACTGCACAGGGGAAACATTAACATTGTTAATTAGGAACAGTTATTCCACCCCAAAATAAGAATTACAATCAAAATTTTCTGCAGCTATGACCCTTAAATTCTCCTTCTGTGTTGAAGAACACATGTCACTTGCTATTCTGAGACTCCTAAAGATGTAGTATCCACTTATGTTCTAGGGTTAACAGAACTGTAGTATCTGTGCTGTACCATAGCTTTAGGCATGAGTTTATTTGCTTCCAAATTTGTTGTAATCTGTGATGTCTTAGTTTAGGTATCTCAGTACTCATAATATGGAGCTATGATTCCATTGTGGAAAATAGAAACTTTCCATTTTTCCTGACTTTTTTTTATTTGATAAGATACTGTACCTCTCTGTATAAAAGTTCCTGTTACTAGCTATATAATCATCCCATAGAAAAGCCTCTCAGGAGCGGGAATGAAGGAACCTGTCTGCATGCAAAAAGGGATGCTGTATCCATGGAAAGAGGATGAATTTGCCTTTGGGGAGAGAAAGGGTAGGAAAGGATTTCACTGCATACTCCAAAGACACTTCATGTTTCAGCCAACAGGTGGCATTAGGATCTAGTGCAAAGCTCCCCTGCTTTAATGATATTGCTAAACAAACACCGTCTGCTCAGATGTTCTTTGCAGCATTATGAGTAGTACAATATTGTCTGCCTTGATTAGCAAAGAATACAAAAGGCTGATGAATATTGCTTCAATGTATATGAATTAGAATTTCTGGATTTTGATGGGGAAGGGGGGAGAAGCAAGAGATTTATACCCCAAATAAAGACTTAATACTAAGGATGTTAAGTAGTGATAAATTTGCTATTTGATTAGTCGATGGAATTTCCAGAGCCCAGTAGGGGCTCTTGTGCACTTCAAAGAAGAAGCACCTGCGTGGAGCCCACGGCCAGCGGAAAGTCCTACTGACTCTGGGCTCCACACGGGCACGTCTGCTTTGAAATGCACAAGAGCTCCAGTGGGGGCTCTTGCACATTTCAAAGCGGAAGTGCCACATGGAGCTTGGGGTCAGCGGGGGTCTCAGAGTCCTGTGCTGGTCTCAGGCTTCATATGGCGCTTCCTCTTTGAAATGCACAAGAGCCCCTGATGGGGACTCTTGTACATTTCAAAGCTGGCACACCACATTGAGCCCAGGGTCTCCCCAGCTGATCCCGGGCTCCACCGGGCATTTCAAAAGTGACAGAGTTGCATGGAGGCCGGGGTCAGCTGGGCTGATCCCAGGCTCCACGTGGCACTGCTGCTTTGACATGCCATGAGGAGCCTCATACCGGGCTCCCCATGGCATTCAAAGCAGTGCCGCATGGAGCAGCTGACCGTGGGCTACAAGCAGTGCTACCTCTTTTAAGTACCCTTCTCTTCTCCCCCCTGTTGCTGCCTCTATCAGATAGAGGCAGCAAGAGCGGGGGAGCGAGTAGTCGACTATCCTGTCAACTATATGATAAGCAATTGCTTATCAGATAGTCAACTACTCCTTAACATCCCTAGCTAATACTAAATTCAAGGGACTGGGATTAGCACATCAGCACAAACACGCATCACACAGTAGACTCATTTACTTTATTATCTTGCCCACACTTGGAATGATGCAAACTTTAGTTATACGTGTGCCATTTCAAAACACCACCAGTGCAGCACAACAAAAATGAGATTATCCAAGACAAATATTTCTAAACCAAACAAATGAAGCCAGATGTATTTGGAAAGGAAAACAAAACCATACTCACATTTAATGCTAGTATGCAAACTCTTTGGTGCAGATGAATCAACAGCAGCTGGATTAACAGAAAAATAAGCATGTTTATCTATGATCTCAGTATTTCACTTCCAAATCAAAGTAGATAGCACTAGACTACAACTGATAGGAATGAACACGGAGGGTCTGATCCAATATTGACAAGTATTAGATACTTGGTGCCAGGGAGTATAATAGTAAAGATATTCATATTTAATTTGGTTATAACCATGTAAAATCTATTAATTTTACTCTGTGTAGTTTCCTCTTTGTTCTTAGCCATTATTGTACCATGTGCTAACTTAGGGTATGTCTACACTACAAAGTTAATTCAAAATAACAGCCATTATTTCGAATTAACTTTAATAGTGTCTACATAGCCAAACTGCTATTTCAAAATAAATTTGAAATAGTGAAGCACTTATTTCAAATTTGGTAAACCTCATTCTACGAGGAATAACACCAAATTCAAAATAGCTAATTCGAAATAAGTTCTGTGTAGACACTTAGGGTATGTCTACACTACACCGCTAGTTCGAACTAGGGGGGTAATGTAGGCATACCGCACTTGCAAATGAAGCCCGGGATTTGAATTTCCCGGGCTTCATTTGCATAAGCGGGGCTCCGGCATTTTAAAATCCCCGCTCGTTTAAAATATGAAGGGTGGGGCATATATTCAGGGAACCGAATGGCTGCCTCTCAGTTGTGCCAAATATTTGGAACAAGACTTAATAGCCGACCAAATTCACCTCTTCTCAGATCTTGTTACAAACCCAAACATTTATTTGGGTTCACAAGGATTAGAGAATCGAAGAGTCCCTGAGCTGAGCTGAGCTGAGTTCAGATAGATTTATGGCTCCACATGGAAATGTCTTGGGGAAAACTTGGTGGTTGGGCTGCGTTTTGCTTGGGAGTTTTCCCAGAACCTAAAGGTTGGGAACCCACACAAAACAAAACCTGCAAATAATTCACATAAAACCCTGCCTCTTGAGATTCTTTAAAACATGAATACCATGGTGCCTTAGCTAGGAGTTTTCCCACCCGTAACACTCATATCACAATACTCAATATACATTTATGATAGATGTCACAACCTGTCCAGATCCCAGGCTTCACAGTGGGTCTAGAACCAAAGTGGGCAAAAAGGCCTCCCTGGGCTGTATCCGGCCCGCCAAGGCCCTGCTGCTCCCCCGCCCCCAGGCCAGTCAGGGTCTGGGGTCGAGGGGAGCTTGCGAAGTCTCCTCCCACCCTGCCCCGTCCTGCAAGGAATGTAGGGTGCTTAGAAAAGCCACGCACTCCTGGCAGGGTGGGAGGAGACTTTGTGCATTCCCCTCTTCCCCAAGCGTTGATTGGCTGGGGCGGAGGGAGTGTACAAAGTCTCCTCCTGCCCTACAAGGGACTCAGCACTTAAAGTCAACCTCCAGCTGCTGCTCGTCAGAATAGGTGTGATTTATGGCTACTATAAAAAGAAACCTAATGACACTGCTGAATTTTGCTATGGATAAACAGTGTTATCTTCTGAACTAAAGAAAATGTAAACCTGTTTAAATAGCTAAGATATAGTACTTGATATCTTATTCTGCCAGGGACTTCTCCCCATAAATTCTTCTTTGTCCTACAAGAATGGAATAGACTAAAATCCCCCCCATAATGTAAAAAACCCCTCAAAACCTTGCATCAGTCTTCTCTCATGTGCGGCTGGCTCCTTCACTGCTCTCCTCGTGACCTGACAGACAGCTTTGGTTTAACTAGCAGAGACTAGAACAAGTGTGAGTTATGTATAACAGTTTTCATTGCCCTCAGGTAGTCCAGCTGCAGTTGCATATTTATAGGCAAACCATTTGCTTGGGAAGAAGGGTATTTGGGTTTTATAGATCTAGGTGTGCATTTTCTCTGAATTAAATGTATTAGCCACCCATCAGCAAAGGTCATTTAAACCCAACACTACATGGCAGAGAGCCAAACATATTTGTGTATTAAAGATTTTAAAAAAAGATATGGTGAGGTAAATCAAAGGTTAACCAGGATGATTTTGATTTTCAGCCTCAGATTCTCTTTCCTGGTTGTGGATTAGTTGTGATTTTCTAACTGCTATTTGTCCTTGTATTGGGGTATCCACCCCACACAAGCCCTGAGAAGATTAATGTGGAACAGAAACGGGAAGTTGAACTTATATAAGATGCACAGAGACTAAACTGCTAATTACAGATGAAGCTTGGTTGTGGGAGGAGCAGGATGGAAGTGTACAAGTTAGAAAGCAAAAGCAGGAAAGGATGGTTGGATTGCAGGCTAGAATGAGATGGAAGAGATAACAAATGAAACCAGAACTAAGCAAGGCATTAAGGAAAGGGAAAACATTGAGGAAGACAGGATGCAAATAAGAAGAGGGCAGAGTCTCTAAAACCAGAAAAAGGACTATCAAATAAGAATGCAAGAAAGGGAAATGGGACAAATCACATAATAGTAACATCCGTTGGTAAGGACATAAAGATAGGTGATATCAGTACCCTGACAGTTGCTGAGTGGATCAATAGAAGAGCTGGAGATACAGTAGGAGCTAAGAAACTGTCTGTCAGGCTATATCTACACTGCTGGGTTTTTTCGGCAGAAGCAATGCAAATTGTGCTCTCATTTGCATATCTTCTGCTGATCCTTTTTGCAGAAGAGGTTTTGCCACTAAAAAGCCCCATTTGTCAGAAAAAAACCAAACCCCTTTTTCACAAGATCCTGTAAACCTCATTTTTTGAGGAATAAGGAATCTTGCAAAAAAGGTTTTTTTTCTGACAAATGGCCCTGTCTACATGGGGCTTTTTAGTGAAATGTCAAGAGGAAATAAGCAAAGGATAGGTGAAGAGACAGGCCCGTATGCAGGAATTTCTCTGTGTGTGTGTGTGTGTGTGTGTGTGCTTTTTTTTGTAAATGTGGACCACAATTTTTTAAATATAAAGGAGTTCAAAACAGTCATGCAATGAATGTGCATAAGTTAATGAAAAGTTCGAGTGGAAAGAATGATTGGCAAAATGATTTTGTTATACTAAAACTTATACAGTAATAAAGGTTTTATAAATTACAAATCATTATCACTATAATTTATCATTTTGGCCGAAATCCTTTGGATGCGAGAACCGATCGATTATAAATCCTGTGGAGGACATTTTGATGTAGGAGAAGGCTGGGAAGGGTCGGTGATTGTCATCTACTGCCCGGCTGGGAGGGAAGCATTATCAATTGCACATTTTAATTGGGGTGGGCAATAACTGTTGATGGGGGGTCACTTCAAGAATTTGGTAAGTTGTCAAAGGCCGCACTCTTCCATTATATTAATGAAGGATGTGCAGGGGTCTGGGATGCAGGTTGGGTGCAGGAGGGACTTTCGGATAAGGGATTGGGATGTGGGATCTGGGAGGGAGTTTGGGTGAAGGTGGGGATTGTGACCTGGGGCAGAGAACTGGGGTACAGGAGGGAGTGCAGGGGCTTGGGTGGTAACTTGGGACAGGGGATTCAGTTGCAGAGTCTGGGAGGGATATGGGTGCAGAAGAGGATTCTGGCATGGGGGGGGGTGTAGGAGGAGGGAGTGCAGGGTCTGGGAGAGGTTCGTAACCTGGGATAGAAGCACAAAAGGGGGTGCAGGGTCTGGAACGGGATTGTGACCAGGTAGGGTGTAGGAGGAGATTCAGTGTCTGGGAAGATGTATGGGGGCTGTAGCAGGGGTGTAGAAGGTTTGGATTACATTGAGTAGCGGAGAAGGAGGGGGGCAGAGGATTTGGGGAGGGAGGAGCTGAGGTGCCAGAGACAGGCTCTGGCTGGGAGACCTTACCTGGATGGCTCCCAGCCAGCAGCCCAGCAGGTTGCTTAACCAGGGTCCCTGCCTTCTACAGCCCTTTACTGCTCACAGCAGCCACAGGGGCCATGTTTGCTATTGCAAAAACTGTGAGCTGGGAATGAGAAGGCAGGGGCCCTCATATGCAGCCCGTCCTGCAAAGAGGCAGCTGCTATTGGCCAGAAACTGGCCAATGGGAGTGATGAGGAGGCAGGAGCCATGTGAGAACCCTCTGTCCTCTCCCACAGGCTTTCAGTATTCACAAGCAGCACATGGCCCCACAGCAGCCAGCTTTGCTGAGTGCAGAGCACGGATTGGACAAGCAGAGAGCCAGCCGAGCCTCCCGCAGGTCAGATCTGGAGGCTTTTTGCCAAACTCTTTGATACATTCCATACCACTGAGGTGGCCATGGAACAGCAACTGCTCTTGGCTCAGCGGCACAGACCCACGTGTTCACCAGGGGTTTCCCTTTGGTTCCCTACCCAGACAAGCTCACTTCCCCAGGGCAGTGGCAAGATCTACTTCAGGGGCCCGAATCTGGCCTGGCAGCGGCTCCTTCTGCCTCTGCTGTCTCCAGCTGGATCGGGCCCTGCTGCCTGTTAACCTTTGCTTTGAGTGCTGCGCAGCTTTGGAGAGGTAGCTGCTGGGGTGCAGGGACCTGAGACAGGAGGGCTGAAATCCCAGCCCTGCTGTCCCTCCCCACTCCCTGGGACTTCTGCGAGGCCTGGATTTTGCTGGGAATCTGGCAAGGGCCTGTGAGACTCTGGATGCCCTGGCAGCACCCTGATGATGTGGCCAAGCCCCAGCACAGTCCCAAGGAGAAGAGACCCTCTCCTAGTGCCTCGGCCCAGTGCTGTGCCCTGCTTTGCAGCCTGGAAAGGCTGACGCTCCCTAAGCGGGTCTCCATGCCCTGTACATGTGCGGAGCTGTTGAGTGGGGCAGGAGGACCATTGGGGGTGTGTGCGTTCATACCCTTTGCACCCCCCTGCATATGGGTCTGACAGAATAATTAGCAGAATAGGCTTTGGGAGCAAGCCCTTAATGGCTGTGCTGGTTATATTTAAATAGTGGATGCTAACAGACAAACTAATTTTAGAGTATCAGATATTTTGGACTAAGCCCTATTATCCCCCTCCTGTGAGATGCCACAGATGCCAAAAATTTGATCTTGTAGCAAATAACTGAAAAGAGAAAATATGGTGCAGTAAATATGGAGGTGTACACTGATACAATAATTGTGATGAATGAACCTAACAAAATGTTGTAAATGTAGAGGAAGAAACAGCTTAGCACAGTGGTTTCCAACCTTTTTACCCTCAAGCTCACTTTTTAAATGTCAGGGCAAGCCAGGATCTACCTCATCCATTCCCAAGATCCCACATGATAGACAAATACAAAAGCATGGGAGTGCCTCTACTGTCATTAAGGATAATGTGAGCTGCTTAGAAACAGGGGTTAAAAAGATGAATATCAAATATATGAATATCAAATATACTGGGATGCCAATATAAAACAATTCTGTATCTCTTACTTTATAATGTCTATAACCCATGCAGGAAATTAGAGGCTATGAACCTGACATAATTGCAGATGTTACATGCCCATTCATTATCTGTAGTGATCTAAATAACCACAACAGATTATGGGGAAGTAAGAAAAAATGGAAAATATTTAGAGCAATTTTTGAAAAGAATAATTTAGTAATATTAAATGATAGAGAACCTATGCGGTTCAATATCACTGATGGAAGCTTCTCATGCTTTGATCTGTTAATAGCTTCTAGCACAATAAAAAGTAAATGTAGCTGACATATTTACACAGAAGAAGGAATAAGTAGCAACCACTTCCCAATATTAATCAAATATCAAAGAAAAGGAAATAGTGAAGACAAGGATAATGTCTCTACTTAGAATCTAAAATAAAAAAATGGAAATTATTTAAAAACAAAAGTAAGGAATATGTGAATGAGCAATATATAGAGGAAGATTTTCAGGAACCGTGTAGTAATGTTACTAAAAGAATCACAAATACAGCCTAGATAGCTACTCCTAAGATACCAACACTACTTAAAGATAAAAAAAGTGTTCCATGGTGCAACAAGAAATATGAAATGGTAATTAAGGAAAGGAATAAGACAAACAAGACACCTTATATAGTGAGGACTTGATGAACTATTAAAGTAAAAAACGGAAGGGCTATATTAAAAAAAAGAAAAGAAAGAGTTGGAGAACATATCAGGGTACAGTAACTAAAGACACCAATACAGCAGAGATTTATCAACAGCTTAGGAAAATGAATGGAATAAAGAATAAGAGCCATACAATATCAAATCCTGAAGTTGCAGGTCATGCAGTAATAAGTTGCAACAAAGAAAAAGTAGAAATTCTGTGCATGTTTCAAAAAATCTGCAATGATGACGATCAGACGATAGATATTTGAGACAGGAAAAGATAATTCATTAAGGATATTTGTGCGATGATGAAGAGGATATGGACACTACTGGGCTACATCTGCACTGGCAAGATTTTGCGCAAATACTTTTAATGCAAGAGTTTTTGCGTTAAAGTATTTGTGCAAGAGAGTGTCTACACTGGCATGTGCTTTTGCGCAAGAGACGTGCTTTTGCGCAAAAGCATCCGTGCCAGTGTAGATGCTCTCTTGCGCAAGAAAGCTCCTATGGCCATTTTAGCCATCGGGCTTTCTTGTGCAAGAAATGCATGTTGCCTGTCTACACTGGCCTCTTGAGCAAGAACAGTTGCGCAAAATGGCTTTTTCCTGAGCATCATAGTTCTTTCACAAGAATCACTGATTTCACACATTAGAATGTCAGTGTTCTTGCGCAAGAATTCCCTGCCAGTGTAGACAGGTAGCATGTTTTTGCGCAAAAGCAATTGCTTTTGCACAAAATCATGCCAATGTAGACACAGCCCTGTAGATTAAAAGTTTAATCTGAGAGCACTCCAAAAAGTGATAAGAAGGAACAAAGGCAGACTGCCATCAGACAAGGATGAAATGAGCTTTGAAATGCTTAAGCCCCTAAGGTTAGGGGTGGGAAACCTTTTTTGAGTCGGGGGCCACACACAAGTGAGAAGCAAAAAACACCAAAACCCTTCATTGAGAAGGAGAAAGACACTCCCTGTATATCCCCTCGCACACTAGAGCTTAGGGAAGCCCAGCCTAGTGTATTTTGTGTGTTCCAGCCCTGAAGTGGGACACCAGGGGGGCTGGAGCACAAGTGCGGGCTCTCCAATGTTGGGGGACCCTAAGCCTCAGGGGCCAGATCCAGGCAAGCCAGATTCTGGGCATGAGATTCTCCACCTCTGCCCTAAATTAAGGAAGATTGAGGGTGATACTAAAATCACATAACAACATGAGGCAAAGGCTGAAATACAGGAAGACTGGAAACATGCAATTATTGTCCCAGTGAGGAAACCAGGTAAGTTGTGCTCAAGAACATAGACATACAAACCAACTGCCCTCACAGTATGTTGAGGGACAACCATAGAAAGAATGATAATGGAGAAATTAGTAGCACACCTACAAAGACATAGGTTTGGATGAAAAGCAAACTCTGTTCAGAAGCAGTAGAAATGCAATTGACCAAATTGTGAGGATAGACGCAAAACCACCAAAAAACCAGAAAAACCAAACAAAACTTTGGAGCTTTTTTTTCATGACTTAGGCTATGTCTAGACTGCAGAGCTTTTCTGGGATACTATCCTGGAAAAACTCTGCCGTGTCTAAGGAACGCGTCCACTTTTTCTGAACAGTTTCGAAAAAGTGGACGTGTTCTTTTGGCATCTCTGTATTCCGCTTGGCTAAATTTCAGAAAAGCCTCCTTTGGAAAAAAAACGGAAAAGGATACGCAAATTGCGATGCGCAATTTGTGTATCTTTTTCCAACTTTTCTCTGTAGCGTAGACATAGCCTTAGTCTTGCAACTTAAAGAACTTATTTTATTGGGCCACATTTTCCATCTATTCCTGATAGACATTGCAAGGAAAATTGTGTTACTTTAACTCTATGGTTTCTTAGAAAGCAAATCTGCTACATTAAAAAATGGAAGAAGAGGAAGGGGCTACAGGGAAGCAGGCTGCAGTAACTTTAGAGGGAAAAGGAATTGACTAGGGAAAAGGAGGAGATCAAGAGCCAAAGTAAATCCTGAGGTCCTGCCCTGGATTAGGGAGTCTTTAAAAAGGCCTAGAAGAATGAAGTAGCTGTGCAGAGCTCCAGAGGTAAATCTAGAGATCAGCAAGGACATAGAGAGAGGAATAAGAAGAAGTAAAGGAAAATAGCAACGGGGTCTGAAATTGAGGAGATCTAGGTTGCATCCCAGAGTTGAAACCCAGATTGGTGGTTGGGCCTGGGTTCTCCTTCTAGACACTGGGAAATCGGCACAGGCCTGGAGATGTGGAATGGAAACCTGAGGCAACATCTGGACAGCCTGTCCAGTAGGACTTTGTTACCCCAGCGGGGAGGGATTACATAGTGACTTGGCTGGAAGGCTGAGTCACGGAAAGCAAGCATCCTGAGTCACTGAGAAAGAGGGGCCCAGCGTGAGCAACTAGCAGAAAGGAGTGCCAGATGTGGTGAGAGCTAATTCACAGCCCCAACCACAGGGAGGCATATCTGCACTGAATGGATTCCTTCACAGTCCTCCTTCACTGGCTTGATCAAGAGATGCCATGGTGGTCACTGGTCAGAACCAAAGACAGCTTAATGGAGCTGGAGGGTACTCCTCTTTCATATCGGGGTGCTGATACCACCTTAAAGTGTTGCGCTTTGATTTGAAATAGAATAAAATAGAGAAAAGGATTTGAAAAGGGCAACAAAAATGATTAGGGGTTTGGAATTGGTTCCATATGAAGAAAGATTAAAAAGACTTGGACTTTTCAGCTTAGAAAAGAGGAGACTAAGGGGGGGATATGATAGAGATCTATAAAATGATGACTGGTGTGGAAAAAGTAAATAAGGAAATGTTACTTACATATTCCCACAATATAAGAACTAAGGGTCACCAAATGAAATTAATAGGCACTAGGTTTAAAACAAACAGAAGGAAGTTTTTCTTCACTCAGCACATAGTCAATCTGTGGAACTCCTTGCCAGAGGATGTAGTGAAGGCTAGGACTTTAACAGTATTCAAAAAAAGAGCTTGATAAGTTTACGGAGGTTAGGACTATCAATGGCTATTAGCCTGGATAGGTAGCAATGGTGTCCCTAGCCTCTGTTTCTCCGGAGGCGGGTGACAGGGGATGGATCACGTGAGGTCCTCTGATGTGTCTCCTCCCTCTAGGGCATCCGGTGGTATTGGCCACTGTCAGCAGACAGGAAACTGGGCTGGATGGACCATTGTTCTGACCCAGTATGGCTGTTTTAAGGTTGGCATTCCCTCTTCTGATATGGATTTGTTACTTTGCTGAACAAATGTTGAGGAATATCTACTGCAGCATTCACACTCCCAAGTCTTCAGTCTAGTTGTCTATACATCCTACTTTTTAAAGCATACTGCATGCAAATTTCTTGGCTGTCAAGTGTAGACTTAAAGAGTGAGAATGGATGGGTCATCATCAACTTGAATCATTTCATTGGGCTGCAGCTTATTTTGCAGAAACAGAATTATTCACAAAAGAGTGAGACTACTAGTCTGGTAGCCAGTCTGCAACACTGACTTGTAAACAAAACACTATTCAATGTTTCTTCTCTGTAAGAGTATATTTGGCTGACAAAACAACAAAATTCTAAGACCCCACATTATAATTCACATAGGAATTAAAATATACAATTACCTCCCTCCTCAAACAATTCCAAGAAAAACTAAAACTTCATCTCCCCACGAACACATCCCAAAGATTCTCTATATGCTTCCCAAGATACACAAACAAGGGAACCCAGGAGGACCCATTATATCTAGCCACAGTACTCTCATTGAAGGAATATCAGGACACAGGAAAAACCATCCTCAAACCACTCACCACACAAAGGGCCAGTTTCCTTCAGGACACAATGGACTTCCTCCAGAAAATCTTCAATATTACCAACCTCACCCCGAACACCATGTTTGCCATCATCAAGGTCACCTCTCTATACATCATCATCCTTCAATACGCTAACATCACTACCTGACTCTAATACCAGCAAGATAATGTATAACACTCAGAAATCTACCCCAAACACATTGCAAAATTCATCCATTTCATTCTTATTTCCCATCAACTTTCCATTCAACAATAAACACTGCTCAAGCCACTACATTAAACCTGTTGTACTAGGACTTCCCTATATCCTAACCTCTTCAAGGGCCACCACAAGGAAGAATTTCTAGAAAAAATATAAAATATACTTCAGAGAGACTGATATTTTCATCATCTGGACAGATAACATAAACTCCCGCATAGATTTCCAACACAACTTCAATAATCATCTGTCATCCATCAAGCTTTCTCTAGAATACTCCCTTGCCAGCATCAAGAACCTGGACATCACAATCAGCTTAAACAACTGTATACAGGAAATCCATTGATCATCACGCTTAGCTCTACAGATCTGACAAGCACCCCAGACAGAGCCAGAATCCACCCAAGCATTCAAACACAACAGAATTTGTTCCACAGAGAAAGTTCAGGATACACACTTAAAACCACCTTCACTTAACAAGCTCATTCTTCCAGAGAAATAGATTGCATTATTGAAAGGACCACCCAAATATCTTGGGAAATCCTCCTTCAATTCAGGAAAGCTCCCACTAACTGCATACCCCTAATTGTCACTGGCCACCACACACTGGAACCCTTAAGGGCCATCATCAAATTACATTCTATACTTGATGGAGACTAAATCCTGAAAAAAAAATCTTTCTTAACCCCTCTTTTCTAAGCCTTCAAACAACCCTCAAACCTAATCATCAAAAACAAGCTCCCAGGACACCAGAACACACAAACTCAAAGAGAGACCAAACCTGATGCAAAAGCCTACAGACATATCTCCACTGATAGGATTGCCAGATGGTTTAACCAAAAATACCGAACACCTCCCCCCCCCAAAAAAAAACACTGTTGAGAAAAAAAAGGGGGAGACCAAAGTTGCTGAGCAAAAAAAAAAAAAGGATCCCGACAGTTATTGAGCAAAAAAAAAAAAAAAAAAAAAAAAAACCCAAACAAAAAACCCAGCATGGCCCCTTTAAGACCTTTGGGGCTTTTTTTTTTTTTTTGCCAGAGGCCATCTTATTTTCTTACTCTGTGCCGGAAGACAGCTGCACTGCGGAACCAGGTAAGTGTGGGGGAAGGAAGGGGGGTTGGAGGGGGTTCTGGGAGGGGCCCAGGGGCTGAGTCGGGGGACTCTGGGGGCTGGGCCCGGTTGCTGAGTGTGTGTAGGGTTGCCAGGTGTCTGGTATTTTCACCTCCTGGCAAGGAAAAAAAATCAGAAAATACCAGACATTTTAGGTGTCTAGTATTTTCTGACTTTTTTTACTGGACAGGAGGAGAAAATACCAGACTGTCTGGGTCAATACCGGACACCTGGCAACCCTATCCACTGCTAAGATGATCAATAAACCCCACAACACACCTTTCAAGATCCAAGAGTGCTACTCATTTCTATCATAACATATGGTGTACCTCCATCCAGTGCATCAACTACCCAATAACAACTACATGGGTGATCCAATCGCTACGCTCTTGAATTAACTTACATAGAAAAACAACATACAAACACCATGTCACCCATGGGTGAACACTTTTCACAGAGTGATCAGCTGTCCTTTCAGTCCTTGACCCCAAAGAGAACCAGAACAACACCTTCAAAAAGCAGGTGGGAACTTCGACTCAGAACTCTGCTGGATACCAAAAACACAAACTTACTAGGGATATTGATGTTATGGATCAGTACAACAATTTGTACCATGCCCCACTTCCTGATAACCCTTAATTTCTCATTTATCCTAAAGCATATATGAACCCCTTATGCTTAAACTATTTGTCTCAACTTGTCTGTAGCTTAGGTATTCTGGTTACTGAAGAAGAGAACCCAGAAGCTCAAAAGCTTGTCCACCAACAAAATATTTGTCCAGTAAAATAGTAACTCACGACACTGTCTCAATCAAAAATAACTCTCCCCTAACCATCCTAGTAACAAGCTTTTTGCCCTCTCATTAGGCTGACTAGTCATCTGGGTATTGCAAGTGGAACATCCCTCCATCTCCCGCTACCTATGATTGACTGAACTTTTTATGTCCCCTTTTTGTAATTTAACAATATTTGGTTGTGGCGATCAACAATATTGTAGGATTTACTTAAATCCAGGACATTGTTAGCCATCACTGGCCTGAAGCATAATGCCACTATGAGATGTAGATGCTGAAATCATTCTCTTGAGCCAGTTGTTGAGAACAATCCAACAGCTATATTCCTTGCCTTCAGAACAAAGGTGCAACACTGTACCACAATGTTGCTCCTGTCAGTTTTCCTAGCCACCATACAGTTTGTAGTGTTGCATCAGCATTAAAGGAAAGTGTGCACTGTGGAGAATTAAAGTAGCCCATTCCAATGCAAGAAGAGCAATATTTGGGCTGGCTAAGTCATTGACTCTGAAAAGTAAGAGCCATTTCTGTACACTGGCATCAGAGTCAGTGGGTAGAGATATGCACCTACAATTGGATGGACAAAATTTAAAAGCTGGCAATCAGGAAAAATATCTTTAAGATTCTAAAACTGACCTACTCCAGTGTATTTATTACTCTGAAAATAATTCTCATGTAGTATTCTGAAAACACTCTATTTTAATATACATTGATAAACACTTGCAATTTTTATAGTGCCAAAAGGTGTTACGTGCTCTACAAGCAAGGACACAAACAAAATCTTTGTCACAAGGACATTGACATTTGAATAGGTATATCTCTAAAGGAGGGCAAAAGGCACACTATGTGAAAGATTTTTAGCATGTCTTCTTGAAATGGAGCGACCTGCCATTGTAAGAGCCAGAAGCCTGGATGTGGGCAGCACCATCCAATTAGCCCCATATTAGCTGGGTATGGAAGTGGGGTTTCCCTAGAAAAACATCAGGAAGCAGAAGGGGGGGTTGCTCAGGGAAAGAGACAACAAAAGTGAAGCTAGATTAGACTTCATGGACGGCTGGGAGTGAGCCAGCTCCAGCAGTGAAACTCGAGTCTTCAGAGAAAAAGACTTCAGGCAGGAGAACCCAGACAGGAAAGACAGAATAAGAACTTGATGAGAATTTAAGAACTTTTATTTTGAATCTTTAAGTTAATAAATCCAACACTGAGGAGGGCTTTGCTGAAGAAGAGAAGAATTTGTGTGGTGTTTATAAGAGGGGGTTGAGCTGATGAGGGAAACTGAGGCAGGGCTCTGCTGAGCAACTTTGTGCATTAGTGGATAGTAGGGAGGCAAAGGGCCTATTTGCTGTCCTGTTATTGCCACTCTTTTTTTCTATTCCTGCTTCTGTTAACATTTCAAAGAGGGGAGGCTAAGGTTCACAGACTGTATGGAAGAAATGTGCTGGAGGAGGGGAGTCACAGTCCAGGAGAGGATTTTGGGTAATAGGAGCCTTAAATGTAAAAAGGCAAGGAGACAGAATGGTGTTAACGTTAAAAAAAGTTTTCCTTATATCAATTGCCTCTCAGAGATGGTATATACAGAAATAATGTGGTGTGTGGTCTACAAAGAACATTGGTTTAACTGGAGATAACAAACTCTATTAAAAATACCCCCCAGTCCATGATGAGGGCTTTTAGGTGCTACCATTATATACAAATCATTATCATAATATTAAACACAAACAAAGAGACAACATAAATTAATTTACAATAATCTTATTTCTCTCAGTCACTTGAATATCATGTTTTAAATCTTAAAGGCCTGATTTTCATCCCACATCAGTGTAACTCCATTGACTTCAATGGAGTGACTTCGGTATTGGTTTTCTGACCGGTATTCTGACCTGAAGCCTATTGAAGTCAATGAGATCCTTCCCATCGCGTATTTAAGGAAAATGGAGAATTAGGCTCTGACTGTGTAACCATTTTTAACACTATAGAGAAAAATAAAATACATGAGATTTGTGAGAGAAGCACTTGTTAAGTGATGCATGAGCACATAGATGGTGAAGAAGGACACGATGTGGCAAAATCCCTTTCTGCAGTACTCCTTCCTAGATAGTCGCTTCCCATTCTGTATATGTGAAACTGATTGTTCCTTCCTAAGTGGAGCACCTTGCATTTGTCCTTATTAAACTTCATCCTATTTATCTCATACTATTTCTCTAGTTTGTCCAGATCATTTTGAATGATGACCATATCCTTCAAAGCACTTGCAACCCCTCCTAGCTTCGTATAATCTACAAACTTAATAAATGTACTCTCTATTCCATCTTCTAAATTGCTGATGAAAATATCGACCAGAACCAGTCCCAAATCTGACCCCTGCAGAACCCTGTTTGTTATGCTCTTCCAGCATGGCTGTGACCATTAATAACTACTCTCTGAGAATGGATATCCAGCCAGTTATGCACCCACCTTATAATAGCCCCATCTAGATTGTATTTCCCTTATTTATCGATAAGAAGGCCATGAGAGACCATATCAAATGCTTTACTAAAGTCTAGGTATACCATGTCCACCGCTTCTATCTTATCCACAAGACTTGTTATCCTATCAAAGAAAGCTATTGGATTGGTTTGACATAATTTGTTCTTTACAAATCCATGCCAGCTGTTACCTTACTAACTAATCATTCTTCTACATGAGATGGGTCCCTGAAGATGGACGGGGCGGGGAGGTGGGAGGAGGCAGTGAGATGAAGGGGTTGGTATAACCAAGTGCAATGGTTTGCAGAACCCATCTGTCGGTGGTAATGTGGGACCATCAGTGTTGGAATGGTCTTAGACGATGGTGAAATAATGTATCTGCAGTACGGGAGTGGTTGTCAAGCAGTATGGTTCGCAGTCCCTCAACAGAAGCGTCATACCTGTTGCCTTGCATTGTGTTGCCCAGACGCTTTTGGTTGAGGCTGTCTCCTTTGTTGGTGCTGTTTGTTGTGCTGCTGATCATGCTGCCTGTATTGGGTCTATCAGTAGGAGAACGGTCTTTGCCTTTGATAGGAGTGTACCTCTTGCATAGGAAAGGGGCGTGTACATCCCTAGGGTTCTGAGTGTAGTCCCGGAGTCTTTCCCGGAGTGGAGGACTTGGTCGGTTTTGTCCGAGAAAAGACTCTGCCTGTCAAAGGGAAGATCTTCTACTTTGGACAGGAGGACTTTTGGCACAGCTGCTTGTTGCAGCCATGATGCTCTGTGCATGACCACCGAGGTGGCTGTGGTCCATGCTGCAGTGTCAGCTGTGTCTAAGGCTATGTGTAGGGCAGTTCTCAAAGCTGTATATAGCCTTCCTGGACCACTGCTTTGAAGATCCCATGCTTATTGTCCGGTAAGTGTTCCATGAGAGAGACTAACTTCGAATAATTATCGAAGTTGTGGTTGGCTAGTAACGCTGCATAGTTGGCCATGCGAAGAGTCAGCGTTGCGGAAGAGTATATCTTTCAGACAAACAGATCCAGGCGTTTGTTATCTTTATTGGAGCCATTGGATTTTTGTTGAGGGCCCTTTGCTCTTTGCTGAGCTGCATCCACAACCAATGAATTTGGCTGTGGATGGGTAAAAAGGAACTCCATCCCTTTTTCTGGGATGAAGTATTTCTTGTCCGCTTTCTTATTTGTAGCAGGAGGTAAGGCTGGCACCTGCCATATCTCATCCGCTATTTCCAGGTTGGCATCGTCTGGTGGTAATGCCACTTTAGCTTGGTGCGATGGTTGTAAATTCCTAAGCAAATGATGGTGTTTTTGCTGTACTTCAGCAAGCTGCACATTTTGGCTGTCTGCCACTCTCCTAAATAAATCTTGGAACTGACAAAGGTTGTCAGAAGGAGATGTATCACCCTGAAAAACGGCATCATCCAATAATGATGATGATTGATCAGTGGGTGACTCCCTGCAGCTCCTCCTGTACGGAAGACATTTATTGCTGTTGTTGAGCCTGTGATGTGGACGGCAAGGAAGGTGGAATGCCAGTTGGGGTAGGTGGCCTCGTTGGAGGTGGCACAGACAGACGCTCTCCGGCAGGTGATACTTGAGACCGGTGAGGAGATGGTGATGAGAATGTGTCTCAATGGAATGAATGGGAGCAATGTCTGTAGAAACGGTAACAGTGGGGAGGGCGATCGTAGTAATGCGACCTGTGCGGAGACCTAGCGTAATAATGACATCTATGTGTCACATAGTACCCTGAACGGGTGGAAAGCGTCAGGGATCTGGGTGATTGCAATCTTCCCCTGGCATGCACTGGTGGAGCAAGTGACCGACGGTAACAGTGGTGGTGCTGCGGCAAGACATGCAGGGAACGGTAACTTCGCCGTGAGTGTCTCGACGAGTCTGGAGTGCACTGAGGAAGGTGAAGGCGGCTCCGGCGAAGAACGCATGTGCTCTGGGCTGGGAGAAGGTGCAGGCAACCTTCATGCTTTTTGTTGCATGGTGGTGTGTGCTGGGAATTGGTCCGGTGAGGATGAGGCGGAGGTGGAAAATTCCCTGGGTGTCTCATGTAACAGTGTTTCTGCTGTTGGAGTGGTCTTCAGTGCCTCGGGTACCGGTGCTGTCTGTGTTTGCAGTGCCAGTGAGAGGTGCCATGGCGGTGCTGAGACAGCGGTTGGTGCCGAGATGGCAGTTGGTGCCGATGCACACCTCCGTGCCTGATGATGTGTTGGTGCCAGAGCCGCTGTCGGTGCTGGGGATGGAACCAATGCCATGTTCAGTGCCATATACCCGGAGAAGGATGGGTACGGTGCCGATGTGTTGCGGCTCAGTTTGGGCTTGTCCTTGCCACATGTGACGAACGTGCCGGAGGTGCCTGGTTTTTCTCCCACGCTAACTCGTGTCGGAGGTAGAGACCGAGAAGGCGATGGTCTTTTCTTCGTCTTCTTAGGAGACAGTAATGTAGTGGGCTCCGCGGACTCTGATGAACGGGGAGCAGTACTGTCTTGTGACTGTAATGCCCTATCAAAAAGGAGCATTTTTAGCTACATGTCTCTGTCCCTCCTTGCTCTCGCCGTAAGTTTGGAGCAATGGGGACATTTTTGGGTAATGTGCCCCTCGCCGAGGCACCTTATACAGAGTGCGTGCCCATCGGAAGTGGGCATTGCCTCACGTCATGCACCGCACTTTTTGAAGCCAGGTGATCTCACCATCGTTGTCCTCCTCAGTTGTCTAAGTAATTTTAAGGCAACTCTGTTAGTATGCTAACTATTTACAGGAAACAAGAGGAAAAAAAGATTTTTTAATGATAAAATAGTAACTGTAACGAACAACAACTACGACTATAAGTATAACTACTAACTAACTGACTAATTAACTAATTAATTCTCTCTCTCTCTCCCTGACAGAAGTCTGAGGAGAAGAGTTTCTCTCCATCAGCGGCCGAGGACAGTCAGGAGAACTGGCAGGATCTGAACCACATGCACACAAATAGCACGAAAAGGCACGAGATGCGCATGAGCGGTCCAGTGGACTACGGCTGACAAGATCTCCGATCTGTGGCGCCGAGACAAGCCCGACACCTACAGAGGAGCACCCACGGGACACTGCTCGAAGAAGAACCTTAATTAGGGTAACTAGCCCAACCTATTCAGATTCAACTTTGTACCTGAGTTAAGTAAATGAATGACTGTTTTATCTTCCATGTCCCTAAGGTATAGTTGTAGTTAATAATTTAATTTCAAACTTTTAATTTAAGCTGCAAAACATATTACAGGGTTGGGAATCCGGGACTAAGCCTTGTTCTGTCGCTGACTTTGCTATGTAGTCTTCTCTGCTGCTCACAGTCCTTCATCTATAAAACAGGGACAATCCTACTGACAAGTATGTGTGTTAAGGCTTAATTCATGTTCTAAAGCATTTTGAGCATGTAAACAACTATACAAGAAAGAGCAGGAAGAAGGAGCTGAGCACTAATGTCCTCATTTTGTTTCACCTTCTTTTTGTATATCAGCAAAACAATTGCCTTTTACCGGAATTAACAAACTTTGCATAGAGAAAGACTGCTTTTCAGAAGTCTGCTGCTCTTACTCATTTCTTATCTGAGAACATGAAACCTATCATTTCATAAACACTTTCATCCAAGTTGTCTTACATCTCCAGATTTGCCAAAATTTTCCCCCTGTCGGACAGAATCAAGTCTAAAGTTCTTGTTCTCCTGGTTACTATACTGGGGACCAGTTTCTGAAATAAAAAGTGGACCCCAGTATATTCCAGGAATTTATTGTAAATGTTATATTTTGCCATATTACTTTTCCAAAATATGATTGGGTAGTTAAAGCTCCCCCTCCCTCCCCCACATTACTATCAGGACTTGTGGTCTTCTGTTACCTGCCCTCATTGAACTTAGTTTGCTAGGTTGGTGAGTTGGTATGCAAAGATGTTTTTCCTTTACTTGATCAAGTGAACCCCCACCTTTTCCCAGCAAACCTTCTTTCCACAATAGCATCCCATAGCTGAGGAAGCCAAAGCCCTCCCATCAACACTGTGAGCCAGGAGTTCATCTCCACTATGAACATCTCTGCCTGGGCTCTTACCCTCAACAGGGAGGATGGATGAGAACACAACCTACCCCCCAAATTTTCACCTTTACTCTCAGAGCCTTGTAGTGACACCTGCTTTGCTCAGGGACACACCAGACAATATCATCAGTGTCCATATGGATGAACAGCATATAATAATGGTGACAGGGATGGATGAGCCTCACCAACCTTTCTGTAGCATCTCAAGTGATTGCTTATCGGTTAATGGTCCTGGTAAAAAGCAACAGCCCCCTCCCCCCACATGCTCTGCATTTAAAACTCGGATTAGCAGTCTAGCTCAGTCCCAGCCCGTTGGTCCAAGTTTTAAATGAAGAGCATGCAGGGGAGCTGCCTGCCACCCATGCTTCTGTCTCAGCTAGAGAGGTAGCAGTGTGGGTGGGCAGGGAGCTACCTGGGAGTGGAGCCAAGAGTGTATTGGCTGCCCGCCCCACCTCCAGGGTGGAGCACCAAGTAACCATATAACTGCTAAGAATTTTAGCCATTACACTATTATAATAACTGATTTCTAACATCCCTAATGCTAACCGGGTAAACAGTTAACCGGTAGCCAGGCCAGTTGACATGGGCAGTGCACTGCTCCAGCCTCGCCAGGTCCGCTGCGCCATGAGCAGGGAGCACTCCAGTCCCGTTGGAGTGCAGAATGATACAGCAGGCCAGGCCCACCCCAAGCAGTCCCCTGCCAGTGGTTAAACTTAACATTTAACCCATTAACGTTTTAAACAGGATTTTACATCCCTAATCAGAACCTGCTAAGATTTACACTTCCTGTACCATACCTGCTTCACTGAAGTTACAAAGGGTGTGAGTCAGACCAGGACTTGCCCTTGTATGACTTTGAGTAGGTCACTGAACATCTTTGAGCCTGTTTTCTACTACAAAATGGATTCAATAATATTCACATCTCAGAGTGGTGCAAAAAGGTCAATATATTAGTGTTTGTAAAGTTGTTTGGAACCTCAAGAGCTAGAACAAAGACCTGACCTGGATGGGCCACTACATTCACCACTCTAGTGACATCAAAAGTTAAGTATTGGGCATTTACAGCCCACTCTATTAGCTTTATTTAGCAAAGACATTCTAACTGACAAGTTTTTTCCTCTTCCTCTCTTTTTCTGTTATTTATTTGTAACTCTTGACCCTTTGCTCCATCGAGCTGAAGAAGTGGATCATGCCCATGAAAGCTCATGATACCATCTACATTTTTTGTTAGTCTCTAAGGGTATGTCTACACTATCCCGCTAGTTCGAACTAGCGGGGTAATGTATGCATACCGAACTTGCTAATGAAGCCCGGGATTTGAATTTCCCAGGCTTCATTAGCATAAAGCCGGCTCCGCCATTTTTAAAAGCTGGCTAGTGCGAACCCCGTGCCGCGCGGCTACACGCGGCACGGGCTAGATAGTTGGAACGAGGTGTACAGATAGATCGGAATGGCTACGTAGTTCGAACTATCTAGCCCGTGGCGCGTGTAGCCGCGCGGCACGGGGTTCACACTAGCCGGCTTTTAAAAATGGCGGAGCCGGCTTTATGCTAATGAAGCCCGGGAAATTCAAATCCTTTACCTGCAGGCAGGGGCTCCGGGGTTGGGGCAGGAAGAGCCTGGGGCCGGCCCAGGGCTGGCTTCAGCTGGGCCAGGTGCAGTGGGGTGTTGGGGAAGGTGGATCTCCGACCCCACACACAGCCCATGGGGAACAGCGTGGCGTAGCCCTGTCCCCAGCGCGCCACGTGTACCAGCTTCCCAGCCTCCTCCTGGAGCAGAGTGGAGACACACATGTATGTTTGCATGCGTGCCTCTTTCCCTTTCCCAGCAAGCATGTTAACAAAGAGGGGTAGGTTAGCTCAGCTGGAGCATGGGGCAGCCTCAGTGGGCTGAACACTGTGGCCAGCTGGGCAGGAGCAAACAAGAGCAGTCATCCAGGCTGAAAGCTGGTTGGTGGTTGCCCCTGTTTGCTCCCTTTTTTGAACCAGCCCAGCTGGAGCATGGCATAGCCTTGGCGGGTTGAATGCTGTGTCCAGGTAGGCTGGAGTAAACAAGGGCAGCCTCGGTGTGCTGAAAACTGCGGCCAGCTGGCTGTATCAAAAAGGGGCAACCACCTGGCCAGCTGGCACAGCGATCGACCCCCTTGGGCTGCCGCGATCGCCTGGTCGATCACAATCGATTGGTTGGTGACTACTGCTTTAAAGAGTGCCTGATTTTAAGAGGGTGCGTGAACTCCACTATCAGAAAATCAGATCTCTTTATTTGTATTCACAATTTGGACAGTAAAAAAATGGAGGCTCCCACAATCACTAGTCATCACTGAAAATCTTGGCCAGCACTCTGAATTGTAAAGGGATGTTCTTAAGAGACACACCAATATCTAGAGCTTAAACAATGGAGGCTGTGAAGGTTATGGATAACATAATTATTTGGACCAAAACCTGCCACCTTCAACAGATTCTTACATAGGCTAAACAACGAGAAGTCCTGTGGCACCTTATAGACTAATAAATTTATTGGAGCATTAGCTTTCGTGGGCAAAGACCCACTTCATCAGATGCATGTGACGAAGTGGGTTTTTGCCCACGTAAGCTTAAGCTCCAATGAATCTGTTAGTTTAAAACAGTGTTTCTTAGTGTTCTGTGGAATCACTCTCAGAAACATATTAACTGGCCTGGGCCAGCGCTTCCTGCGGGCTCCCCTTGGCTGCAAAGGACAAAACGGAGCCAATGGGAGATGCAAGGCTCCGTGGCCGTGGCACTGATAAACAAACCGGGGCGGCCAGTTAATGTGTTTCTGAGCGTGATTCCGCGGAACACTTTCAGAAACACTGGTCTATAAGGTTCCAAAGGACTTCTCGTTGTTTATGCAGATTCAGACTTACGCGTCTATCCCTCTGATACTTACATAGGCTAGTCTCCCTTTGAAATCAATGGGACGATTGTGCTTCCTTGCCATTACTATTTGTAATCCCCATGTAAGTAAATAAAAGCCCTGAACTAAAGGCTAGTGTCTTATTGTACAAAAACATGCCCTATGATCACAGCAGGATTAGCATAAATGGAAGCTCCTTGCTCAACTCCACAATGCCTGTCCTGAATGTTTAAAAAATATTTTTAAAAGGAGTTATTTCTCAAGCACTTTTATTAATTTAGTATTGGAAGCCATTATTATAATTAGATCATCCTTTCATAAACTGACTTAACATTTAAAGAGGAACTGTGTCTTTTTCATTTATTTAGCTTTTGTGGTACCCTGCACTGCATGTTGACAGAATTTAAAATATTACTGTTAATCATATTCATCTTTTTATTAATTCTGAGGCAACATTAGTAAATTATCTCTTGAGAAATCTAGGCTTGTTTCAACAATATAATTAATATTTATAGTGGAAGAGCTGTAGAAAAGTGACCTTAACTCAGTCCTCTTTAATTAAGAGAACTTTGACTGGTATACAAATGTTAAAAAATGCATTGTTAAAAAATGGGGAGGTTACTTATCTGTGCCCCAATCTATCCTGACACCCCTGTGCCATGATAAAAGTCTCCAAGTGAAAAAGGCAATGGGAGTTATCTAGTTAGCAGGAGGCCTGATAATATCTGGCCTTTAATAATTTAGAATATAAAATTACTGCAAATTGTCTGAAACTGAAACAATGGAAAACATCACTACCTTTGTACCTTCCTGATGTAGAAAATGGTACAAGTGTAATAAGACCCTGTTCAGCAATACAAAGTCCCTTTTGTTCACATGCACAGGACATATTTTAGTAATAGAGATGTAGCCGTGTTAGTCTGGTCTTGCTGAAACAAAAGACAGGACTATGCAGCACTTTAAAGACTAACAAGATGGTTTATTAGATGATGAGCTTTCGTGAGCCAGACCCACTTCCTCAGATCAATATGTGGAAGAAAATTGGCATGACCATATATACCAAAGGGATACAATAAAAAAAAAGTGAACAGATATAAAATTGACAAATCAGATTTTAGAACAGGGGGGCGGAGGTGAGGGGGGAATCAGATTTTAGCTGTTCTAAAATCTGATTTGTCAATTTTATATGTGTTCACTATTTTTATTGTATCCCTTTGGTATATATGGTCATCCCAATTTTCTTCCACAATTTGATCTGAGGAAGTGGGTCTGGCCCACGAAAGCTCATCACCTAATAAACAGAAATGTAGCCGTGTTAGTCTGGTGTAGCTGAAACAAAAAACAGGACTTTGTAGCACTTTAAAGACTAACAAGATGGTTTATTAGGTATCCTTTAGTATATATGGTTGTGACAATTTTCTTCCACTATTTGATCTGAGGAACTGGGTCTGGCCCACAAAAGCTCATCATCCAATAAACCATCTTGTTAGTCTTTAAAGTGCTACATAGTCCTGTTTTTTGTTTCACCTAATAAACTATCTTGTTAGTCTTTAAAGTGCTGCATAGTCCTGTTTTTTTTCCAGCAGGACATATTTTGGCACCTTTCTTAAAATATTTTAAAGCGGGAGTCACCAGATGGCAGTGACACATAGCTTTTGAGTTCTTTTCTTAGTGAGCAGCATACAGTCTTTGAAGGAATGCTATATTGTCAGTTTGGTTATACGAACCATTTTCTTTGGGGAAGCTATGGCAAGCAGCAAAAGTTGGCTTTCTGCCTTACTCTCATTGATTCAGTCAGTTAGAAGTTACTACCTGGGAACTGGACATTGGTGTTTGGACTGAGATTTCTGAAAGGGATTTACCTGCATGCCTGGTATGATCACCTCTGATTAAAAGTAAATGTGTAAGTTGTACTAAGAATATGTACAGATTCCCAGTCTTTGATTTTTGATTCAACAGAAAATCAACTTACAAAACCTGATTCTGCTGCCATGAGAGAGAGGGATGGCAGGGCCTGGTCTAGTGAACTATCATTTTCTATTTAATAATGTGTCTATTGTCTGTATAATCTTTATCCAGTACAGGCAGTCCCCGACTTACGCGGATCCGACTTATGTCGGATCCGCACTTATGAACAGGGCTTTTCTCGCCCCTGGAGTCCCCCCCAGCTGCGGGCGTGCTCCAAGGCTTTGCTCCTGTCCCCCTGGTCTTCTGGGGGGGGGGGTCCAGCAAAGCCGCTGGACTCCCCCCCAGCAGACCAGGGACACCCGAGCAAAGCCGCTCAGGCAGCGGGACTCCTGCCGCCTGGGCAGCTTTGCTCCTGTCCTCCTGGTCTGCTGGGGGGGTCCAGCAAAGCCGCTGGACCCCCCCAGCAGACCAGGGACACCCAAGCAAAGCCGCTGCCTGGGCAGCTTTGCTCCCGGGCAAACGAGCAAAGCCGCCCAGGTGTCCCTGGTGTCCCTGGTCTGCTGGGGGGGGGGGTCCAGTGACTTTGCTGGACCCCCCCCAGAACACCAGGGGGACAGGAGCAAAGCCTTGGAGCACGCCCGCAGCGGGACAGCCCGGGCGCGCTTGGGCTGTCCCACTGCGGGCGTGCTCCAAGGCTTTGCTCCTGTCCCCCTGGTCTGCTGAGGGGAGAGGAGGGGTGCAGCTAGTGCCCCTCCCCAGCAGACCAGGCTTTTCTTGCCTACCCCTGGGGTAGAGCAGCTGGGGGCTGCCGGGTTGGTCCCGCAGCGCCGCTCCGGACCAACCCGGCAGCACCCCAGCTGCTCTGCCCCAGGCGTCCTGATTCAGCTGCTGCTGGTCAGTTTCAGCAGTGGCTGAATCAGGACGCCTGGGGCAGAGCAGCTGGGGTGCTGCTGGGTTGCTCCAGTAGCGCCGAGGAGCCGCGCTACTGGAGCAACCCAGCAGCACCCCAGCTGCTCTGCCCCAGGTGTCCCCAAGTCAGCCGCTGCTGAAACTGACCAGAGGCTGACTACAGGAAGCCCGAGGCAGAGTTTTTCTGCCCCAGGCTTCCTGGAATCAGCCGCTGATCAGTTTCAGCAGCAGCTGACTTGGGGACGCCTGGGTTTCTTAAGTTGAATCTGTATGTAAGTCAGAACTGGCATCCAGATTCAGCCGCGGTTGAAACTGATCAGTTTCAGCAGCGGCTGACGCCAGTTCCAACTTACATACAGATTCAACTTAAGAACAAACCTACAGTCCCTATCTTGTACGTAACCCGGGGACTGCCTGTATTTTTCTCAGTTTTAAATTAACTGTACTGTGTCACTACTCCCTGAATCATGTCTCCAGCAACTGCTTGCATCAGCACCAATCATCTGTTTTAATTTTTCTGGAGTATGAAAATAGTTAGTGAAATAAAAAATGCAATACTTTGCTATATTTTCCATCAATGCATAGTTCTTTTAACATTTTAATGGGAAAAAGGCTGTAAATTCAATAGAAGAAAAATCAGATATTCTTACAGCAGGCAGACAAAAAGCAATACCCTACACAGGAAATTCTTTCTATTGGTTTTAAAAAACAGAAACGAAAGCAATGTGAAAATAAACATTAGAAGTGCAAAGTAAAAATGACAAAACATGGGATGCACTTTGCTAAGTTCCATCTCATAATAATGAATGTGTATAACAAGACAATGATAATGTCATTCACAGAAAAGAGGAGACACTCTCCCTGAATATTTAGAATGAAACACCACAAAAGAGATTAAGGACCATGTAAAAGAAAGAATCAAAAATATAAAAGCTGAAGCAGTTATTGTTGTAGGAGAGGACCATTTTCCAACGACAAAGGGCCTGAATTCACACACTGCTTAGTGTGTCTAGCACAGTGGTTCTCAAACTGTGGTCCATGGCTCAAGCTCAGCCCCCTCCTTTCCCCTTCACCAGAGAGCCTGTGCTGGTACTCCAGCTTCACCCCCATACCCGCAAGGCTGGAGCACCAGCATCGGCTTCCCACTGCGGGAGGAAGGGAGAGGGAGAGAAGAAAGCACCAAGCCTTGCTGCATGATCCAGCTTGCAGGGAAGAAGTGCTCCCCTGTCCCTGGCTGGGGGAACAGTAGCATATGGGCACTGTTGGAGTCTTTCCCTGCTGCTCCCATTGGCTGGAATCTGGCCAATGGGAACAATGGCAGGCCATGCCTGGGAGCGGCACAGAGCATGAAGTCAAGTAAGTGCCCCCTCATGCTAGACCCCGACACACACAGACCCTTCACGCACCTCCCCCACCAAGTCCTTGCACCCCCAGCCTGCTTCTGCACCTTCCCTCCTGGCCACACACTGCACCTTCCCTTGCTCTTGCCCCTCCCATAGACACCCTACACCCAGCCTGCTCCTGCAACCTACTTCCCATCCAGACCTCACCCCCTCCTGCACCTCACCTCCCGCCCAGATCCTGCACCCTCATTCCTCTCGCTGGCAGCCCTGTCCTGCACACTTAACTCCTCCCCCATTTTAGTCCCAACCCCAGCACCTAGGGGGTCCACAAAATCCACTAACCCTGGTACCCCAGAAGAATAAATCTGGCCAATGGGAAGCCCTGAATATCCGTTGTTCCTGTACCTCCCCCTCCCCCAGAGAGAGAGCCAGAGAAGTGAAGTGAAGAGACTATATCAATGAGGGTTGCGGGTTTTGTGAGGGTTTTTGTTTTTGTTTTTTGGGGGGTTTTTTGCTTCTTACTTGTGCAGTCCCCTACAGATTTTTCTGTGGTTCAGTGGCCACAGAAAGTTTCTCACCCTTGCCGTAAATAAAGAAAACATAGAAACCTTTTATGTTGGACATAAATTAATATTTTATTTTATTTAAAATGAAGTTTGATAAACTAACATGAGAAAATTAAAGTGCTTAATTTGTTTAATAATTTAAATTAATATTTCCTTTTTTACTGGTCAAATTAAACTGTTCTCTCTAGCTGCAGCACTAGCAAATTGGCTTGGGCATAATTACGTAATTAACAGTGAGTTTCCATTGGCATCCGGTGGTCCACGGAAAGGTTTGCATAGAGCCAGGTAGGCCATGGGCCAAAATGTTTGAGAACCACTGCTCCAGCAGGATGCTGAGTAGCTTCAACTCTCATGGCTTTCAATGGCAATTTAGAGTGCTTTGTCCCTGACAGAATTCGGCCCATTCTGCAAAAGAGTGACAAAGGCAATTCCTTATGAAGTCTTGTCCCTTTTATTGGAGTTCTTCTGTCTTCTTGTATCACACACGTCTAATGTTTGTGGGGGAGGGAAGGAGGAGGGTTGGTTTACATATGTAGGGAGGTGTATATGGTGAGGTTACAAATTAGCTACCTAGTGTTCCTTGTACTAGGAACATGCTCAGTTTGAAAGACCAATGGGTTTGATAATAATTTAAGCAGACACAATGAGATATTTATAACTTTTCCTAGATGTTTTCTATTAATCACGCAAGGTTGGATACAAGGGGGTATGGCTCTTCTTTCCCAGGAATACAAAAACACAATATTTGAGACATGTACTATTAATGCACCATCCAGCAGCAGTTCTTCCTGCACATAGTCCACCTCCAAAATACTTTTTAAATACTTTGGTAAACATTTTTTGGCTTCTTAAAACACAGGATAGTTTCCCAATAGGCTGTAATAGCTCTAGGCTATTGTGGGAATGTAACTTTCTTGGTCCGGTCTCAGAAGCAGCACATATCATAGAAATCAGAAGAGTCCAAACAACTCTTCATTGACATTTATACAAAGCTCACTACTGCTGTGCTATACAGAGTCCCAGCAGAATACACTTCCTAGTATCAAACTACAAGGTCTTGTAAAGACACAGTTTGGCACGCCACACTCAATTCAACCCAGCTTTTAACAGTAGAGTCCCGTAGGCACCTCCCCAGTAGAGAGAGCCTCCACAAAGTTCTGAATCAGCCCATACCCAAGCTCCCCAAAGTATGCCCCTACCTACTTAGCAATGCCTATGTATAGCAGTGTACTAGACAGCTGTTGGACTATTCAGTAGAGCAAGAATAGCTCTTCTTTGAGTAGACTTTCTGGCACCAGGTGGCCACCACTATAATTGCACCCACAGAGAACAGGTGAGAAATGTCAAGAGAAAGATGAAAGAGGGGGAAAGCATAGCCTTTATTAACTTCCTTTGATACTTAGGAGAGTTGTGAATTGACCTGTCCCTATAAAAATAAGCAAAATAAGAACAGAAGATGAATACAATAAGGACATGAAAGTAAGAAGCAAATTTTACTTTACAGGCAGCTCTGACCCTTCTTTGTTGCTTTTCATTAATGGAATTGTAGGTAGCATCTGGTAGTTTTAGCTGGCAGGATATTTAGAAATGCCTTTCTTTTCTAAGACTTAGCATTAATTCTCCATTTTGACTCATTCTAGAGGTGTGTACATCATTCATACTGATCTGTGCAGCTGCTTTCATCACTTGAATTTCTTTACAATCAGTATTAGTCTCATAATTTTCTAGCAGTGTTTCCATATACCTTAAATAGTATGTAAACACTACAATCAAACTGCCCCTTTTCAGCTAATTAGCTAGCTCCTTTTTCTCAAATAGTGATTAGCATTTCATTCACTCCCTCTGCAAAATTGCGTATCTTTTTCCGATTTAACTCTGCAATCTAGACATAGCCATAGTCCAGGCAAGTACTAAAGCCATGGGGCTAAACATTATAAGGTGTAAGACCACATCTCCATTTTCCAGATTTAAACAGGTGCCTGATCCTGTGAGCAGTCTCTGACCATATTTGCCAGATAAGGCCTGACAATTTAAGCAGCTGAATGCATATCTCCCCCCCCCCCCACCATATATCAGTTATTCTGGGGGGCTAGGTGGGAGATAGGCAGCCAGATGCCTAGAGGGAGACAGTAGTGCTCATACTAAGAAGCAAACATAGGTGCCTAAGGAGCACTGAAAACTTAGGTGCCAAATGAGGTTAGGTGCATACGGAGCTGAGGGAGTTTTGTGGACTGCAGTGGAGCCAAAACTGAGACTTAAGTGGCTAAGCATGTTTTATGGATCTGGGCCCACCTGTTACTCCCATGACTCAGTAGGGGACTTAAGGCTCAATGGCTGTGTCTACATTAGCACGATGTTGCGCCAAAGCGGCCGCTTTTGTGCAAAAACATGCTGCCTGTCTACACTGGCAGAGAGTTCTTGCGCAAGAACAATGACATTCTAATGTGTGAAATCAGTGCTTCTTGCGCAAGACCTATGATGCTCCCGCTCAGGAATAAGCCCTCTTGCACAACTGTTCTTGCGCAAGAGGCCAGTGTAGACAGGCAACATGAATTTCTTGTGCAAGAAAGCCCAATGGTTAAAATGGCCATCGGAGCTTTCTTGCGCAAGAGAGTGTCTACACTGGCATGGATGCTCTTGCGCAAAAGCACATCTCTCGTGCAAAGGCACATGCCAGTGTAGACGCTCTCCTGCGCAAATACTTTTTTCTCTTGCACAAATACTTTAACGCAAGGTAAGAGAAAAGGCTTGACTGGAACTACTTTGTTTTTGTTTAACTCATGAGTTTCTATGTTTGAACAATAAATTGGGCCCTGAGGCAAGGGCTGAGACTCACTCAGGTAAGGCACATGTTCTTTTTTGAGCTGGTAAGATAGCCCATCTACTTCTGAGAAGTTGGGAGTTATTCTTGACTCCTAGGGCATGTCTACACTAGGGCTGTGTCTACATTGGCACCCTTTTCTGGAAAAGGGATGCTAATGAGACAAGTCGGAATTGCAAATGCCGCGGGGGATTTAAATATCCCCTGCGGCATTTGCATGAACATGGCTGCCGCTTTTTTCCAGCTCAGGGCTTTGCCGGAGAAAAGCACCAGTCCAGACAGGATCTTTCGGAAAATAAAGCCTTTCCCAGAAGATCCCTTATTCCTGATTTTAAGAGGAATAAGGGATCTTCTGGAAAAGGCTTTATTTTCCAAAAGATCCCGTCTAGACTGGCGCTTTTCTCCGGCAAAGCCCCGAGCTGGAAAAAAGCGGCAGCCATGTTCATACAAATGTCGCGGGGGATATTTAAATCCCCCGCGACATTTGCAATTCCGAAGTGTCTCATTAGCATCCCTTTTCTGGAAAAGGGTGCCAATGTAGACACAGCCTAGGAAATTATTTTGAAACAGTTATTTTTGGAGTTATTTCAAAATAAGTTATTTCAAAATAGCATGTCCACACTACAGGGAAGCCCCAAAATTAGTCCAAGTCAAGCTCTCTTAATGTGGATGTGTTATCTCGACTTAGAGCCCCAGGAAGCACTGGGGAGTAATTGCTTTGAATGACTCTGGGGAGTAATTATTTTGAAATAGCATCAGAGTGTCCACATTACTGTTATTTTGAAATAGCTCTGATAATAACTCATGGAAAACAGGAATTATTATTTTGAAATAACCAGCCCGTTATTTTGAAATATCGGGCTTCGTAGTGTGGATGCTCTGCTTGTTATTTTGAAATAACTCCCTAGTGTAGATCATAGCTTTGGGATTTATCACCAGTTTCAGAAATCAGCATAGCTGAACCCAAGCAATCCCTTGCTATTGGAAAGGCAAAGGTGTGGTTTGCCTTAGGTCCTAGTTTACCTGGGCTTGAAACTAGTATAAAATGTACAGGTATAACTTGGTTAATCTTCACTAGGGATTGCTTTTGATGCAACTGCATTAAGTGGCTGAAACTGGGGATCATTCCCATGAAATAAATCCACTTGGTAGCAGCTAACTGCAATAGCAGATATCACTATTCTTTGCTATTATGTTTCCTCTGATGCCTAGATACCATTGTGCTACTATAGAGCTCTATAGTGATCACTCTGGTATTAAAAATGACCTAAGAATTGGAAAAACTTAAAAAACGACTAGTGTAGCAGCATCTTAAAGACTAACAAGACATGTTAGTATCATGAGCTTTCGTGGGTATATCTCACTTTTTCAGATGACTGGAGTATTAAAAGTCCAGAGCCAAGAATAAATAAGGGAAGCTGGGGGGTGGGGAGGGTGGAAGAGGAGAAAAGAAAAAAAAAGAAGAGAAAAAATAGTGAATTGGATTGTTCAAGTTACAAGAGGCTGTTAAGAACAATTTGCACCTCTGTAAGTATCCACTGTTTGATTGCTTGGTTAAGTCATTAGGATGTGGAAGGCAGAGTGTGAGCCAGCCAATATCTTTATTGATATAGCAGAATGTTTGGAGCTTTCAATTCTATAAGGTCTTGACTTTTTCCCCCTGCAAAATTTTGCTCTGATACTTCTTCAAAATAACTTGTTTTAGTTGCAAATCTAATATTTCTTATATTTTAGCAAATAAATGGTTTTTGAATTGAGAGCAGGAAGAGGCATGGCTCCCCCATCACCCATCTCTCCTCTCCCCGCTTTTATCGCTAGCATAGAAATGAAATATTGTTACTCCTTGCACAGGTGGGAACTTACTGTGTTGTCCTCTTCAGTTCATCTATGATTGAGACTAAGTATAACCACTTATAGGTCAGGAGTGTTCAGATTTGTAGCTTTAACTTATTCCTTTGTACAGATAAGCTGGGAAACTCAGATTTGGTTCTAAACATGTTTGACTTCCATTTGGGTCACACCATGTGTATAGGCCCATCTCTTTTATAGTAAGAATTCCTTTTCAAGTGAAATTTCTCTGCTGTAAATCCATAGGGCAGGAAAGGTGCTGCCCACTGCTGCAATGCCTAACTTTTAGGTGTCCAGTTGCTTTGTGAAATCCATAGAACTGAGCTAGGCACCTTGTTTCCCTACACAACACCTGGGAAAAAGCAGCTCCTAAGAATGGGATGCACAAAACTTGAGGAGAAACAGGCAATAGGAAAAGCCAACAATAGAGATGTAAACCCATCCAGGAAGAGTTAGGTACCCAGCAGGAGATGGATGCCTCCATCTACTTAAGATTCACAGCCATGAACCTTCTCCTGGATTTAGCCAAGTGAGTCTCTACTATTCCCGTTTTCTCAGTAGCCCAGTGGTTAGAACACTCAGGTAGACTATGGGGCTATGTCTACACTGATGTTATTCCGAAATAACACAGTCCACATCTACACACAAGCAGTTATTTCAACATAATGTCAAAATAATGTCAAGCTGGACAACTTCTTACTCTGACTCCGGTAACCCTTATTGTTTGATTAAGGGAAATCGGAGAATGAGTGCTCTATTTTGACATAAGTGCTGTGTAGACGTGCTCAAATTGGAAATAAACTATTTTGACCCAAGCTACGCAGTTAGCGTAGTTCAAATTGTGTAGCTTATTTTGAGTTTAGCACTGCTGTGTCGACGAAACCTAGGAGAGCCTGGTTCAAATCTGTCCTCTGTCATGGAGTGAGGATTTGAACAAAGAGCTCCTATACCCCAAGTGAATAACTTGCCCAACAGCCTATAGAGCAGTGGTTCCCAAACTTTTCAGCATCACGCCCCCTTTTTGATTTTAAGAAACCCTCGCCCCCCCCTTCCCCCCCCCATAGCAGCAAAACGTGCTGAGCAAAAAAACACAAAGGAACAGACCGGGCCGAAAAACAGAAAAACAAAACTAGCAGGGGAGGATTGATGGGGGGACGGGCAGAGGAGGGCTGGATTGCCTCATGACCCCCCTGGAATTTCTTTGTGCCCCTCCCCCGGGGGGCATGCCCCTCAGTTTGGGAACCCATGCTAAAGGGTATACTGATGCACAGTGCTCTGAATCTTTCCTAGTGAAGCTGTTTTACTTTTTATAAAAGCAATTCACCATGATTTGGAGGAGACACTTGAACCTAGGTCTTCTCCCTCCCACAACAGGTCTAACCAGAGGCTACACAATCATTCTCACTGATGCTCTCTGGCTCAATAGCTATACTCAGTGGAACAAATCCAACTGACGGGACTGCACAAGCAAAAGCAAGCTCCACCACAGTGCAGAGGTTAGATCACTCTTGTGGGAGATGAAGAAACCTGGCTTCAACTCCCTGCCTAAAATCAGGTAAAGATGTGAAGTTACAGCTACTGTGCCCTAGGTGAGCATGTTAACTCTTGTGCAAATTAAAGGGATGCTACCACAACCTAATTTGCCATTTTTAGTAAGGCTTACCTGTACGGTAGGCATTTAGTAGTAGCATGGAGGTGGTGCATACCACCAGGAGAAATGCAGGTACAGAAGAGGAATTTACTGACATAAATTTAGGCAACTAGGGATTTAAGGCATCTATAAGGTTAGGTAGCACCAGAAGACAGGTTTTAAGGAGCTAAATGTAGGTATTTCGCTTGGTAAACCCTTTGGTGGTTTACCTCTTCCTCCCACACTCAATGTTTTGCAGCAGACTCAACTGAAGTACTCATTTTCAAGCCAGCATCCAAGCTACATGAGAGCAAAAAGCCCAAACCTGAGGAGACCGAACTTGCGGGCGGAGAGCGAGCGTCTCTATGACCGTGTGTGATGAAATCCTGGCGCGCATTGAGCGGAGCCAGAAACTCCTCTCCCCATGCAGGCGGCTTCTATTTCTACTCTGCCCCCCGGATCCCACCAGGCGTCTGAAGTGGGCTAGCCCAAAGTACGAGCCTGAGCAGAAACCACGCCGCGGGGCACTCGAATCCCCCCGCTTCTCTCTCCCCCTTAGTGTGCGAAGTGAGGGAGCCGCTGCACTACGAAGGGGAAGCCCCGCCGGGCAGCCGACACTCTGGTTACCTAGGGGCGCTGTGCCGGCTGCCGCCCTGGGTCAGTTCCCGGGGAGCGCTGCTGCCTCTGGGGGTACGTCTAGACTACAGGCTTTTGTCGACAGAAGTTTTGCTGACAGATACTGTCGACAAAGCTTCTGTCGACAAAGAGCGTCTAGACTACATTCAGTTCTGTCGACAAAGCAAGCTCCTTTGTCGACATGGCAGTGTAGACACAAAGGACAGTTTAGATGCAATAATGCCTTCTATTGACAGAACTCTGTCGACAAAAGGTGTTATTCCTCGTAAAATGAGGTTTACCAGCGGCGACAAAACTGCTGAGTTCTGTCGACGTTATGTCGACAGAACTCAGCGGTAGTGTAGACACAGGTTTAGTTTTGTCGACAAAAGTCCACTTTTGTTGACAAAACCCTGTAGTCTAGACACACCCTAGGTCTTCCCTGGTGGGCCGGCGGAGGCAATGCACCAAGGCCTCGCCAGCTGAGTGGTGATCCCCATGGCAACAGGAACCAGCGGTAAGGAGCGGCTCAGGCCTGGCGGGCTCCACCTGGAGACCAAGCGGGAGCGGGCCACTTGGAGCGCGCGGCGCCCTCTTCAGGGAGCTGTCGGTCCCTGCCCGGCACAGGACCATTACCCTCATGCCATTACCCTCCTGCCGCGGTGCTGCTCCAGGTCACGGGATCCCCCTTCCGCAGCAACTGCACCTAGACATCCCTGCTTCGGCCTCCTGTGAGGCAAGGGGCAGCGCATGGCTTGGGAGCTACCTGCATGTCTGTGCAAAACTGGTGCAAAGACAGCAGTGCCCTTACCACCCTCTGGGTCTCTGAGGGGTAGTAGTGGTAGTCAGTCACTTAAAAAACAAGTGGTGCTGTAGCACCTTAGAGACGAACATATATAGCTATAATATAGTACCATGAGCTTTCGTGGGCACAGCCAGAGCTGAGTGGAGCAAGAGACACAGAGGGCCACAGAAACACCAAATTTAAAGCAGACAAAGGGGGGGAGGAAAAAATGGTCAATTATAGCAACCAATAGAGTGGGCAGTAAGTGTCAAAGTCAGCTTTTGATGTCATTTGTGTGTTGAATATAACAGCCCATCTGTCATAATGAGGAGTGCTGACCAGCAGCTGGTGACTAAGGGGTGAACTCTGTACCTAGCTAGGTGGGGGGTGGGGGGAAGAGGTCAGCCAATAACAATGCAGGTAGGAATTTCAAACTGGAAAAGTAGGGTCTTTCTCTTTTTTTTGTTTGTTTGAGAGGCAGAGCAGTTTCTCCCAAGTACTGAGAGCCATGGGAAACACTTCTTTCCAAGAATGGATTTTTTACAAGGTGTAAGTAGGGAAAAGTGTAGTTAGTCTGTCAGGATTTGTTGTTTTCCTTGTTTGGGGATTTGGGTTATCAGCTGTTATCTGTGGGTTTTTTCTTTTGTAACAAAGGCTTTTAGCCCAGGCACTTTCCCTGAGTACCTATATCAATTGGTGGCTCTTTCCATCTAGCCACTTCACTATGCTTGCAACTATAGTTTTGTTTTGATAATAAAAGTTTCTTTTTTCTAATTAGCCAGTATTCGTTGATTTTTGTGTCCTGGAAGGTCTGTCTGTGTGTATCTGCATGTCTGACTGAGGGATCAGCTACGACAGACTGCAGCTTGTTTCTCTTTTCTTTTTTAAAGCTCTTTTGGGGAAAAAGAGTATGGGTACTCCTGGGGTTGGTTTCAAGTGTCCATCCGTTTTTGGATTCAAAAGCACTTGATGGTGGCAGCAGAGTCTCCAAAATCTGGGTAATAGGATTTTGGGGGGAAGTTTTTGTACCAGAGCCTACAGAGGCAAGGTTTCAAAGTGCTTTTGTGGGCCCTCACTTCTGCATTCGTCGTGCCAGAGTGCGGATCAGCCTTGACATAGTGGCAGAGCGGTGAGATCATTTTGAGAACCCAGAATTTTAAAAGGACACAGGTTTTTCTTTTGACTAGTTTCAAGCTTTGGATTTTTTTCTTTTCTTTTCTGTTGGTGTCTAACTGAGAAAGAGGTGGCGTTCTTACTACGAATGAAGCAAATAGAAGCAGAAAGGCAGGCAAGACAAGTGGAGGCCGAGTTGAAGCATGCACAAATAGAAGCAGAAAAACAGGCAAGGCTAGGAGAAATAGAGGTAGCTGAAGCACTCTGTATGACTGGTGTGGTGCTTTATAGAAAAGATCTACAGTCAAGGGCCATAAGTAGCCCTAGTTTTGAGCAAGCAACTCATTGTCCCCGGGTGAAATTCAATGGCTGCCTAAAGTGGGCATGGAGGGGGAGTGTGCTTGGTGCCAGCGGCAGATATAGGGCAGGGCGAGTGGGGCGACTGCCCCAGGCCATGCGCTCCAGTAGGCCCTGCGCTGGGCTGAAACGGCCGCTTGCTCCAGCGTAACCCAAACGGCGGTTTGCACCGGCGCCGCTAGCTCCCGCATGACGTCCCGGCTGCGCAGCACAGAATGCAGCTGAGGGCCATGGCAGAGGCAAACCGCGTGATAGAAGCTCCAGGTCCTGCCCCCTAGCCGCATGAGTCATTGCCCCGTCCCCTTCGCCTCCCACTGTGGCACTCGGCTCTGCACCGCTCAGCCGGTGCAAACCGCCATTTGGGCTCTGTCAGTGGAGGAGGAGGCAGGAGGAGAAGAAGAAAGGAGAGAGTGAGGCAGAAGGAGAAGAAGAGAAAAGGAGAGTGAGGCAGGAGGAGAAGAAGAGAAAAGGAGAGTGAGGCAGGAGGAGAAGAAGAAAGGAGAGAGTGAGGCAGAAGGAGAGTGAGGCAGGAGGAGAAGAAGAGAAAAGGAGAGTGAGGCAGGAGGAGAAGAAGAAGAGAGAGAGTGAGGCAGAAGGAGAGTGAGGCAGGAGGAGAAGAAGAGAAAAGGAGAGTGAGGCAGGAGGAGAAGAAGAAGAGAGAGTGAGGCAGAAGAGGAGAAAAGGAGAGTGAGGCAGGAGGAGAAGAAGAAGAGAGAGAGTGAGGCAGGAGGAGAAGAGAAAGATAGAGAGAGGCAGGAGGAGGAGGAGAGAGACAGACGTGGAGGAGAGACCTGAAAAGCGCTATTGGCTAGTTTTTTTAATAATGAACATTTAACATTGATATGTGAAACATGTGTAATGAAGTAATGTGAGTACACAACGGGTGACAAATTGAAACTGATTTGCACATGCACTGCTACCAGTCAGTTGTGTTCGAGGCGCATGCCCCATGTCACTCACTCCATTTTTTACAGATAAATAAAAATTTTATAAGTATAAATTCGCCAACAACCCCAAATTATAAAATGACTAGCAGAGCAAGAGATGCAGGTAGAAAATATTTGTCAGGAAGCCAAAAATTAAAGAAGAAAAGAAAACTTGAAAAATGTAATCTCAGTCTAAAAGGTACTATGGAAAAATTTGTTCAAAAAACAAAAAAATTAGATGAAGAACCACAACCGTCCCAATCATCGTCACTGTCATCACATTCAGATCCAGTAGAAGTAGATTCTGTGGAATTATCCACATTTACTCCAACTTCAATTGCGACAACAGAACAAAATCTGCCATTAACATCAACATTCACTTCGTCTTCAATGGCACCAGATCTGCCAGATTACCCATTAACTGCAATAACATCAAGGTTATTAGACAAACTAAAGCAAAATCATCCGCTTTTTTTAGAAGATCCGCAATAGCTGAAGTCAACATTAGAAGCAAAGATCTTGCAGAAATTGATTCCAAGTATTCAGAAGAGCTTTCATCAGAAGAAGATAATGGTGAGTTAGAATGTGCCCCAAAAACTAGCTTAACCGACCCTGCAAAATGGCCAACTATTCTAACTGATAAAGTCAGGTTGTTTATTGCTGAGCAAGGACCCGTACAAATAAAAAGTTTAAATTTCCTAGAGATAAACAAAACCGTATTTTTTCAGCAAATCATTACTCCAGATTATTCAACATTTCAGGAAAAACGTCTAACAAATAAAACGAATAAGTTTTCATATGAGGGAAATGACGAACCTATTGAAAACGCAGAGGAATCATACCGAATAAACTACTTTTTGATAATTGTTGATTCTGCTCTTGTTTCTATGAAGAAACGATTCGAGTTGTACGAAAATCACAAAAACATATTTGGTTTTCTACATGACATGAAAAACATCAAAGAAATGGATAAGGACACACTAAAAAAACATTGTATGGATCTTCATGTCAATCTACAAGATGGTGACTCCTGTGACATTGAAGGTTTAGATCTTTACAAAGAGTTGCAGAACTTTTATAGAATTATTCCAGACAGTTGTATTACAGTTCATGATTGTTTGAAAATAATTTGTTCGAACAATATGGAAGACATATATCCTAATATTTATATCACTCTTAGGATACTTCTAACTAGTCCAGTGACAGTAGCTTCGGCAGAGAGAAGTTTCTCTAAATTGAAACTAATAAAGAATTACTTAAGATCTACTATGAGCCAGAAGTGTTTTGTAGGTCTTTCGATTATATCGATTGAAAAGGACCTTTGTAAAGAAATGGACTTTAATGACATAATTGAAGAATGTGCTGCCAAAAGAGCTAGACAGTTATAATAGACTTAAATACAAATGAAAATGTTTAATTATTAATGCAGAATTTTGTTTAAGAATGACTTACAATATAATTAAAATAATTTTTTTTTCCAACTAAATTAAGTTTCTATCAAATTTACCCAATTCACATTTAATATGAAAATAGCCGTCAATTTGCGCATTTGACGCCTTTTTTCTATTTTTTCTCCAAAGGGGGTCCCGCGAAATTGTGCAGCCCTGGGCCCCGCAAAACTCTCATCCGCCCCTGCCTGGTGCCTCATGTTTGAGAGTGTTCTGATACCAAAGAGCATTTTGACTTGGCATACAAGGCCGCAGCACCCAACCTTAGCCGCATTAAATGTTGGGAAGTCTGACAATAAGTCACTGGCATCACCAAAAAATTGAGTGCAAAAATGGATGCAGAAGATGTTACTAGCACCATGAGAATGGCTATGTTGGGTCAGACCAAAGACCCATCTAGCCCAGTATCCTGTCTTCAGATAGTGACCAGGTGCCCTAGAGAGAATAAACAGAATTGGTAATCAAGTTATCCATCCTCTGTTGCCCATTCCCAGCTTCTGACAAACAGGCTAGGGACACCATTTCTGTCCATTCTGTCTAATAGCCACTGATAGACATATCCTCCGTGAATTTAGCTCTTTTTTGAACATTGTTAATGTCCTACCTTTCATAACTAGGGATATCAACGGGTAGTCAACTAGACAATTAACCGATAAGCTTAGGCTTATTGGTTAATCTTGTTGACTACTTGCATTCGCCCCCTTGCTGCCTCTGTACCGGGGAGGGCAGGGGAGGCTGCTGCGAAGCAGCCTCTGTCTGCAGAGGACCAAGTCTCACTGTGAACAAAGCTGTTCTGTGGGAGGGGAAGCAACCTCTGTCCATGGGGAGTTTGGACCCCCCCCCCCCCAGGCTCGCCAGGGACAGAGGTTGCTCCACCTCCTGTGGAGCAAACAAGGGCTGCTGCCAGACTAGCTTCTGTCTGCAGTGGGCCCAGGCTCACTGTGGACATAAGCCGCTTCACTGCAGCCTCCCCCACCTCCTTCCCCTGCCCTGCAGCAGCCACTGTCCCTGGGGAGCTCCAACTCTCGCAGACAGGGGCTGCTGCAACACTGTATCAGGCAGCAGCGCAAGGTGACAGGGGGCTCACTGGGAGTGGAGCCAGAGTGCACTAGTTGCCGGCCCGCCCGCCCGTGGGGACTATCGAATAGTCATGTAACTGCAAAGTTTTGATGCAGTTACATGACTATTCAATTACCCAATATCAAACATTCCTTTTCACACCATCTGCGGGCAAGGAGTTTCACAGATTGACTATGCGTTATGTGAAGAAATGCTTCCTTTTGTCTGTTTTAAACATGCTACCTATTAATTTCATTTGGTGACCCCTAGGTCTTGTGTTATGGAATAAGTAAATAACTTATTTACTTTCTCCATACCAGTCATGATTTTATAGACCTTTTTCATATCCCCTCTTAGTCTTCATTTCTTTAAGATGAAAAGTCCCAGTCTTATCAATCTTTACTCATATGGCAGCCATTCCTAACCCTTTAATAAATTTTGTGACCCTATTCTGAACTTTTTCCAATGTCATGATATCTTTTCTGAGATGAGGCGTCCCATGGATTTATATAGACACAATAAAATATTCTCTATCTTATTCTCTGTCTCCTTTTAAATGATTCCTAACATTCTGGAATTTCCATATAACACCTTCATTGTATAGGACTATTTTTCCGGCTGTGAGATTTCACAACCTCTCAGATCATCTGATAAATAATGCAGTATTTTATTTAAAAGCCATGGTGTTTATAGGCTATTTTAAAAGCTTTTAAATTATACCTATTTATAATTTTTTCCCTATTTTTAGATTTGTCTAGTATTTCTACAGCAAAGGTTAGAGAAATGTGCCTGGGTGTGGCTGAATAACAAGAAGTCAATTTTTATTTATAGAGCAGTTCTTCTGTGACATAGAACTCCAAGTGCTGTAAAAATGTGATTGGTGCAGCCTGAGTGATAAAAACTGTCAGTTCACCAGATTAAAAATTTAGAACTCTACAGTGGCTGTAACACTGCTAATAGAAATAATGTGCGTGACATCCAGGGGCTATAACATAAGTGAATTATAGAGAAAAGCCTTATTGCCAACGGTTTAATATGAGAAAAGGATAAAATAACCAGGAACTGCACATTTAGCCTCAAGGCAATCATATGTTTAGACACTTTCTAACCAGCTTCTTTTTCAAGTAGTTATAACAAACACACCCCAGAAATCTAATGTTGGGTATGGAATTAAAGAGGAGAGAAATTATTATAGCCCACCACAAAGAAAAAAGTAGCAGAAAAAATGGTAAGGATCTTAATGGCAGAATAATACATTAGTGATTATGTAAAAACAATGAGGAGGCACCCTAAAGACAAATAGATTTATTTGGGCATAAACTTTCATGGGTAAAAACCACTTTGGGCATGTCTGCACATGTTATTTTGGAATAACTGACATTATTCTGAAATAACAAAGAGGGCATCTAGTCTACAAGCTTTTATTTTGAAATAATGTCAATCTGGAGGACTTCTTACTCTGACTCCTGTAACCCTTATTTCATAAGGAGTAAGAGAGTGTTCTTACTTCAACTTCTGCTGTTTAGGCAATTAACGTAGCTGAAGTTGCATAGCTTAATTCGACTTTAGCCCTACTTGTAGATGTACCCTTTGTGAACTTATGACCAAATAAATCTGTTTGTCTTTAAGGAGCTACAGAACTCCTCATTCTTGCAGATACAAACTAACAGGGCTACCACTCTGAGACTTGGTAATTATGGTATGTCACATGTGAGCCATCGACTAACCATCATAATCAGCTATTTAATTGTCAATAGCTTGTTTTCCAAATGAGTTTAGATACAGGCTTTATTGCAGAAGCTCATTAGTGGTAATCATTCTGAGGGCACCACCTCACTAAAAGTATAGTCTCCTCTTGTTTTGTAGATTAAATTCTCATTAATGATGATGGTAGTTGTAGGCAAATAACTGAGGCAGCATCTATCCCTTAAGGGGACATGCTTCATCATCAGAGTCCAGTGTGTATATCTCAAAGTGAATGAAGTGTAAGCCAAGCTTCTTGTGAATTGAGACATTCAACAGAACAACTGCTGGGGTCTGCTATACTCCTAAAGCAGGAGTGGGGATCCAGCCTCTGAGGCTCTTGGCCCTCCTGCCCCCCCTCCCAGCTTTGGGGAACTCATACTCATGCTCCAGCCTCCCTGCTGCCCCATCATGCTAGTGTGTGAGGGAAATGTGGGGAGTGTTTTTCTCCTCATTCACAGACCGTATAAGGGAGGGTGTGGTTTTTTGTTTGTTTGTTTCTTCTCACTTGTATGTGGCCCATGACTGATTTTTCTGTGGGTCAGCGGCCCCTGACCTAAAAAAGGTTCCCCACCTCTGTCCTAAAGCATGCTTATCTTGGCTCCTATGATTTGGCTCCCTGCATTTCAGATTCTGTAGCTCCACAGTTAAGTGTATTAAATTACTCTAGATATACATATGAGAACTGAAAATCCCCAATGGGAGGAATAAGTACAGAAAACAATGTTAGCTAAAACTGTCCAGCTAAGTAAGATGTGTAGCATACATGAATACATACAACTCCCACCTTCAGTCATCAGCAGACATTAAATTAAAGATCTCCAGAACATAGCCTTCTTTCATCTGACTGAAAGAAGTAGCTCTATTTGCTGTTTAGCCTCAGGGATCTAGCCACTACAAGGGAACACAGTGCTCTTAGTGTGTCTACACGGCAGAGCTTAATTCGAAACACGCTATGCAAAATGCATAGCTTATTTTGCAATAGGGAGCATCTACACCGCACTTATTTTGAAATAGAGCACTCTTCCTCCAACTTCCCTTATTCTTTGTACCATGAGGGTTACAAGAGTCAGAGTAAGAAGTCCTCCAGCTTGACAGTATTTCAACATTATTTCAAAATAACTGCTTGCTGTGTAGACACAGACTAAGTTATTTCGAAGTAAGCTAGTTATTTTGAAATAATGTTGCTGTGTAGATATACCCTTAGCTAGTGAGTTACACCTGCAGTTGGGCAGGGCTATGGATGTACATCCTGTGCATGACAAACAATGAATGTTGTTATCTAATGCCTTTAAAACTGCTGAAACGTACATAGATAGTATGCACCAATGAAGTGTATAAGTTGTAGAGCAGGATTTAGAGTAGCAGAAGATTAACTTGTTAGGAGATTTCTGTAGAAAGTTATGATAGTAGTTCAGTATCCCATAACGCAAGTTACCCTCACTCCTCTCTGGTTCTTGCACCCTCAGAATTTGGCACAGGCAGTGTGTCTATGATAAGTCACAGGTGTGGATTTGGTATTGCCCTGTTTTGCACTAACATGTTCCATACTTCTAGCAGCAATTTATAATGTGTAGCAGTCATGAGAAAATATGGCTCACTAGGAAGAGAGCTGGATACTTGATTTGGCAAAAGGGCCAAATTCTACCTTTTAGTTAGAGTTGTTAGGTGTCCGGTTTTGAACCAGACAGTCCGGTATTTGAGCTTTCTGTCCGGGAAACAAATTGAGAAAATACTGGACATATACATGTCCAATATTTTCTAATTAAGTAAATTTTATTATGATCATGAGTATCACTATGTAGTTGTGTACTGCGTGAGCATGTCTACCAGCCAGACAGTACGCAGCTACGCAGTAGAGAGGAGGTGGTGGAGGCGGGGCTGGAATCCCCAGGGCCGGACTCACCTGTGTGCCCTGCTGGGACCGTGCGTGGGATGGGCAGCACCATGGGGAGCTGCGTGCGCCTGGATGAGCCCTGTTCCCCGCTGGCCGGTTTCCTCTCGGGCAGTCCCACTCCCCTCAACCCCCTCCCAGCCAGCCCTGCTTTCTGCTGGCCAGTTCCTTCCCACGATCCCCTCCCAGCCAGCCCCGATCCCCCCGAACCCTTCCCAGCCAACCCTGATTCCCGCCAGCCAGTTCCCTCCCAGCTGGCTCTGCTTCTCCCAACCCCGTCCCGGCCAGCTCTGCTTCCCACCAGCCGTTCTCCCTGTCCCCATCAGCCTCGCTCTCCCCGGCCCCCTCTCGACCAGCCCTGCTCCCCTCCTGGCCGGTCCCCACCCCTGTTCTGAGATCATGTGTGTTCGGTATTTTTTTTAAAGCCATCTGGTAACCCTACTTTTGATAGTAAATATAGATAGTTTATTTTGAAGCTTATTGTGAAACTCCTATATTTCTCCTGTGATCAAGGAGCAAGTCCCAGTGAGACTTTCTTTTAAATGTTTGTGTCCTTGGTTTCAAGAATCCCAATTTATTGTGTCATGTTTGCAGAGTGTGTATTATGTCCCTCTCTGGTGGTTGGTCCACATAAAGAATAAAATCCTATGATTTCTGCCTGTTAAAGGAGCTATTCTTTTAGTGGTAGAAGGATATATTAAAGCAATGAAGGTTCTATGTACAAACCCTGCTAATGACCTGTCCTAGAGTTTGTTACATCTACTAACAGCAAAAAAATGTGTGCTCTTGTTTTTAGCCAACTTTTTTGGTTTTGAAATATTTCTGAAAACATTTTGTTATAAAATGCATTTAATTCTGGTGACAGAGTGATTTTTGTGAACAGAATGCTAGTCTGGGACTCAGACTTGTATTCTATTCCGAGTTCTATCACTGGCCTGCTCTGTGACCTTCTGCAAGTCACTTCACTTCTCCCTTCCTCAGTTTTCTCATCTGTAAAATGGCAATATTGATATTGACCTGTAGTAAATCACTTTGTGAGCCCTTCCTTCAATGCTTGCTGAAAAAGAAACAATGTGGCAAGATTCCCAATATTATAAAGAATACTTAAATGTTATAATGTCTACAACTAATCTTGGAAGGGAGGAATCTGATCATGGATCTCGTTCAGTTTATGCACACCTGAATAGTGAGCACTACAGAGAAATACTGCATGGTGGAACTTTGGCACATGCAGAAGTCAAATAGTATTAATGCAGCTTTTCTTTATTAAAAAAACCAAAACTGCATGACAGACATCTCCTCAATCAGACCACAAATTTATTCTGTCTAGATCAGACACACTTAACTTTTAACCTTAGAGACTTCTTGAAAGAAAATGAGCATACATGAGAGAGTTTTGAATAGAAGTACTAAATATCAATGCAAGAGTTTCTGTTCAAAGATAAGGACACTGTGCTGATTCATCCAAAGTAGGAGAGTAGAAAACTTGAGAGCTTTATTTATTAGATTTAGTAAGAATAACTGTGCAAAGGAGAGGTAGAACTCTTATCCTTTGATTGTATGTTCAGTAGAACATGTCTTGCTGTACCAGAAAATTATTTAGCCGTATCCATGTATGTGGATTTAAAATGAATAGTGAGCTGGAAATGCTGAGTTATATGGGACCATATTTGCTATTCTCTTCATGTGAGGTTTCAGTTTTAAAATCAATGATACAACGTGGTCCTTGGTCTTTAAAAACAGGTTTTAATTTCAGTGTATATTAGTGTGAGTTTTTTTGGGTTATCCTATTAAGAAAAATTTCCATCGGGAGTTAATCATGTTAATATACCAATATGCTACGTGAGATAACTTATAAACAAGGAGGGACAACCAGCATGTATACTCAGTATTTATATCGGGGAAATTCCATCCTAGCTTTGGGAAATCCTGTGTTTTAATGTCTTCCAGTAACTTCACTTAAAATCTAAGAACATTACAAACTGAAAAGTTGTTTCCCCTTGTCCCCTCAAAACTTACAAATTCAACCAGAGATTCAATCATTAAGGTAGGTTCCTATTACCTAGCATGTCATCACAGGTGATAAAGTTCTGGAAGTTATGCCTTATCTTTCACTTGGCCAATTGATTTTCAGATATGTAACTGATTAGCCTTGAAATATAACACATAATATAATTCTGTCAATGACAGACAAGCAGAGATGTAGCTCACTTTTCCTGAGTTGTTTTTGGTGATGTAGAAATAAGAAGTAATAAATTGTTTTTGTTACAGAAGTCAACAGATGCAACTCTGAATTCACGCAGGGAGCAGATGTGATCAGTAGAAAGAGACCACTTATACATGGTCACTTTTCAGAGTAGTACTGCAGTTTAAGCCAAGCTTGCACAGATCCTAATTGTAGATTCAGGGGAAGGCTGACATAATAGTACTTTTTATGGTTCTCAGACATAATAGTACTTTTTAAGTCTCATAAGTAAGACCTTTTATAGTCTTGAAACACCCCCTTTCTCCCATCAGCCATTGCATCAACTGCAGAGAAGGAAAAACACCTGATGTGGCAGAAGTAGTTCTGTTCTGAAAAGCTGCCATTACAAATGCTTCCTTTGAGACCCCAACTCTCAGCTACAGAAGATCTCTGGTCTGAAACAAGCTCCCTTGTGAAAAGGTAAGCACTGAGGCTTTTATTCCATTTTAGTTTAGTGGAAAAGGCTTTTATTCTTGTTGTTCTTAATTAAGACTCTCTTTTTCTCTCTCTTTATATTTGTAATCGTGGAGGGAGTAGGGAGGGAACTAAAGTTTGCTAAGAGGGTAAACTGATAAGAAAAATATTCAGCGGGTTGAACAGAAAATGGATGGGCAGCCTCAGAAAGAGAAACAGAGAAATCTAGGAACTCCTCAAAGTCCACTTAGATTTAGTGTCTACCGTTGGTGCTGGTCAATGTAGCCACAGCCTTGCTTGTAGCAGCCTCACTCCACATAACCAGGCAATAAGACTTTTGACTACCTTATTTTGTAGATGTAAGGCAATGCCAGTCCCAGAAAAGATGTTGGCTTCTAACATGAAACAGGTCTAAAATGTTAAAGAACTTTTTCTAATTTTAAAATGGAAATATAATTCTTCTTTCAAGAGTGGTTTAAAAATGCTAATCACTGGTTGTTTTTTGTTTTAGAAGTAGTTCAATATTAAATAACTTTCTATTTTGAAACGTAAGAGAGAATAAAGCTTTACACTTTAAACTTAGTGATAGTGACATTTCAGCTACCCCCCTCTATTTTAATACAGCTCCCGCAGGGGAAAATACAAGAAACAACAATAAAATCATTAATCTGGCCCTGCAATGCTTATGTAAGTGTCCCACTTACTTCAATTGGGCTACTCAAATAAGACTGGCAAGATGGGGTGTTTAATCAACTGTTTAAAAATTCAAGACTTACACAGTTAGTAGAACTCAAAAGGAGTCCCCAGAAAAATTCAACATTGTTGCACTTTACCAGAGGCACAGTGACTAAACAAACATGGTTGAATGATCTAGTGGCAGCAGGAGACCTGTTAATGCAAATACTTAATGGATTGACTCATAAAAATAAACCAAAGGGAAAACATTAATCAGCTTGCTTTTTAAAAAACTTAATATCTTAAAAGTACAAGCAGATCAACACTAAGGAATGTCTTCAAGCAGAACAGCAAGCACAAGCTTTGAACACAGCTTACACGTATTAGCTGTGCTTTTGTGTTTGTTATCCTGTACTTCAGTGTGGCACATCAGGAGATTTCACCACAGAGATGTTGAAAGTAAAATAGCACTTTTCTTTTCTTTGCTAAACTTGCGAGATATGAAAACATCTGAAGTGCTTGCCTAACTGTCTATATATACTGTGTTGCTCAGCATCATGGTATATAGTGGCTAGTCCAGACATGGCAGACTGGGATTGTAAGATTTGTAGGGGCAAAGATTGTTTTCTTGGTTTGAATTTACAGTGTATAGCACAGCAGGGTATGCCTTGGCTGGGGCTCATAGGCACTACCAATATGCAAAAAGAGTAAAACGAATACAGGCAGTCCCCGACTTACGCGGATCCGACTTATGTCGGATCTGCACTTACGAACGGGGCTTTCTCGCCCCGGAGGTCGAGGTGGCGGATTGCTACCTGCGAGCTCCGGGGCGAGAAAGCCCCGTTTGTAAGCTGCTCCGGTGCCCCTGGTCTGCTGGAGACCATCTCCAGCAGACCAGGGGCACCGGGCGGGTTCCCGCACTTCTGAGGCTTTGCTCTGGCACTTTCAGTCGCGGTGCCTGAAGCCGCAGCCGCGGCGGGTTCCCGCGCTTCTGAGGCTTTGCCAGAGCAAAGCCTCAGAGGCGCGGCACCCCACTGCTGCTGCGGCTCTGCTCCCCATGTTCCTGGTCTGCTGGGGGGGGGCGCAGCTAGTGTGCCCCCCCCCAGCAGACCAGGCTTTTGTTTTGGACCCTCGGGCAGAGCAGCTGGGGTGCTGCCTTGTTGGTCCAGTAGTGCCCAGAGCGGCGCTGCAGGACCATACTGGACCAACAAGGCAGCACCCCAGCTGCTCTGCCCCAGGTCCTGATTCAGCCGCTGCTGGTCAGTTTCAGCAGCGGCTGAATCAGGACACCTGGGGCAGAGCAGATGGGGTGCTGCTGGGTTGGTCCAGTAGCACCAAGGAGCGGCGCTACTGGAGCAACCCAGCAGCACCCCAGCTGCTCTGCCCCAGGCGTCCCCAAGTCAGCTTCTGCTGAAACTGACCAGCGCTGACTACAGGAAGCCCGAGGCAGAGTTACTCTGCCCCGGGCTTCCTGGAATCAGCTGCTGATCAGTTTCAGCAGCAGCTGACTTGGGGACGCCTGGGGTTCTTAAGTTGATTCTGTATGTAAGTCAGAACTGGCGGTCAGTTTCAGCAGCCGCTGAATCTGGACGCCAGTTCCGACTTACATACAGATTCAACTTAAGAACAAACCTACAGTCCCTATCTTGTACGTAACCCGGGGACTGCCTGTATCAAGAACAATATTTTAAATACAGCTGCATTGCAAAACTATTTTAGGACCTCATTCTCAGAAGTGCTCAGTGCCTCCAGCCCCAGATGAAATAAATGGGAGCTATGAAACTCACTCAACAGTTTTTGTAAAACAAATCAGTCATATCAATCGTCATGAAGAGTGACTTATTTGTAAACACAAATCCATTATATTCCTGTGCCTTTTTTCCCATTCTTATTTTGTCACTGGATACATTTAGCTTATGATAATACTATTGCAATGACAATTTATCGTGCTCGGCACCTTAGCATAACTTTACTACCTCTACTTCTAAATTTTCCTTTCTAGAAACAGTGATGGCAGGATTTTGATCAACTAACTAAAGCCCTGATTCTGTAAGTAACTGTGCTAGTGAAGAGTCCATTGACTTCACAGTGGCTCTGTGAAGACGTGAGGCTGGGGAGTGGTGCATGTAAATGAAACTGCTCGTAGAATAGGGGCTTAAAACAAGTTTTGGCCTCCACTCACTGCAATGATGGCCCACTATAGCTTGGATGTGGAACAGCTGGATTAAGGAAATCTCTAAACAAGTAAGGTTTAGTTTTTGAAAGAGAATGGACAGTGTGCCAGTACTTGGGCCAACACATGAAAATGAACTAGTGCTCAGCATAAAGATTAAAGGAATGAGGCTACTAGTTTTTAAACCTATAAAATCTGTAACCCCAGTGGTATTATACTCAAGAACCAACATAAATTCATCTGCCTTAGTTACTTTACTTACATTTGTTTGCTTACCCCTAAATAGGTCTTAATGAAATTATTAGAGTAATTCCTTTTATTGAAAGGTAGCAGGAATTGTCTGTGCCTTTGTCTCATTTAATACACAAATAGCATGGTTTGATTCTTGCAATCATTTCATTTCTGGCTGTAGTAACCTGTTGGCACAACATTTTCCAAAGTATATGTTTCCAGCCATTGGAAGGAAGCCTATTTTGCTATTATCTTTATCATTAATTTGCAATAATCATCCAGAAACTCAGTCCAGCAGAAGGATAAAAATATAAAGGCAAGCAACCTAAATAGCTTGTTGACAGATAGTGCTGGAAATAAATTTAACATCAATTTCCATTACAATAACCACCTGCAACTCTTGTTCCATATGGCATCATATTGCTTAGGCTGACATGATACAGAACACATCCTGAGGGACAAATCTTGCTTCCTGCTCCACAGGAACCAATGAAGACGTGAACACTGCACTGGGCAGAAAGGAGAGAGGATTTGAGGAGCTTGAACTCTAAAAACCATTTACTTCCATAACAGTATTGGTGACTCTTCCTCTCTGCATCTACCTACATACTCATCATCATCCCCTGACAGAGCAGAAGGAATGGAGTTTGGTAGCCTCTGCAGTAGCAACCATGGAGCTACTGCTACACTCCTGAATGTAGGGAAGAGAACAGTTTCTTCCCAGTTCTTGAGCAGCCCTCTATCTCAAGTCTGGCAACACAGGTGTGTCATGGGTTAAAGGAGATTTTTAACTCATGTAAGCAAAGCAGGGAACTAGTTTCCTTTCTTAGCACAGATTTGATATGTATAACCCTGAACATTAGTGCCACATAAGAAATAATATTCATTGGTTCAATTGTAGAGATGGTTGAAAGCAACAGTAGTTTTTCAGAATAAGCTTTTATCTTTGCAAACCCAAACTAGTTTGGATTCAGGTCCCACTTTATCCATACCCTTAAAGATCATACGGAAGGTGTGCAGCGTGGTTCAACTAGATGGCTATAATTTTGGCCCACCCGTAAACTTGTTCCATATCTACCTAGAGCAGTGATCGACTGCGTTGTAAGTGTAGCACTAACAAGTAGATTATCTACATACTTGTACATTTTGCTGACCTATTATGAACATAAGAAGGCCTTAGTAGGCCAATATCCTTTCTGTGACTGGTTGGAATCAGATGCTTTAGAGAGTATGAACAGAACAGGGCACTTTCAAGTGATCCATCCTCTGTCATCAAATTCTAGCTTTTGACATTTTGAAATTTTATGGACGCTCAGATCATGGAGTTATGACCCTGATAAACTTGGCAGATAGCAGTTAAATGAATTTATCCTCCATGAATTTGTTGTTAAACCCAGTTATGCTTTTGGCCTTCACATCCTCTGGCAATGAGTTCCACACAGTGACTATGGTGACTACTTCAATTTCTCTTATACCTGCTGCCTGTTAATTACATTGTGTGACCCCCCTAGTTCTTGTATTACATGATTAAGGGTTAATTAATTCTTCTACTTTCTTCACAATATTCATGATTTTATAAGTGTTCTGTTTTATGCCCCCACAGTTGTCTCTTTTCTGCAGTCTCAGTCTTTTTGGTCTTTTCTCGTATGGAAGGTCTTTTTGTTTCCCTTCTTGGCATCTTTGTGAATTTTTTTTTTTTTGATGTGGGGTAACCAGGACTGCATACAGTATTCTAGGTGTGGGTGTACAATGGATTTATACAGTGGCATTATAATATTTCCTGGTGTACTATCCCTTTGCTAATGGTTCCTTACATTGGTAGCTTTTTTGACTACTGCAGATGTTTTCAGAAAACTATCCACAATGGCAAGATTATTATTTTTTTGCATGGTGTAACAGGAGAGTCTAGGCCCTCTTCCTGTTTTCTGTAGTCTCTGGCTATTCCCTAGATTGTAGTCACCCGAGGTGGGGGTAGGGAGGTCCGGGCCCACCCTCTCTCCCGGACCCCAGCCCAGGGCCCTGAAGACAGGTACACGGAGACCTGTCCTGCTGGTGGGGCGCCTGCCTGAAACTCACCAGCTCACCGGGACTCACCCGGCCCTGGGCTACTTCCTACCCCCTGGCTAATATCTCCGTGGTCCCCACCTTCCCGTGTTGCCTTCACCCCCCTTCCTGGTGAGTTTCTTATTTCCCTCCACCCTTCTTCCTCCGCTTCTGTTTCCTCTCCCTCCTCTTTCTCGCTCTGCTCTGCTCTGCTCCGTTCCGCTCTCCTCTCCCCTTTCTCCCCGACCCCGCGGGGCTTTTCAAAAAGCCCGCGCCGGTGTCCGGCCATGATGATGTGGATGTCTGCGCAAGCTAGCTCCGCCCCCTTCTCCAGTGTCCGCTCCTCTGCCGGCCATGTTTCCTGCGTGCCGCTCGTCAGCTGGATGGCGGTGGCAGAACAGGCACGGCAATTCATCCCCGCTCTTCAGGTAGTCCCCAGGAGCGTCAGGGCGACCGCGGGTTCAGTGCGGGGCAGGCTGATGTCTGTGGGGAGGAGGCGGCCCGCTCCATCACACATGGTAACAACTAATTTGGATCTCATCATTTTGTATGCATAACTGGAATTACGTCTTCAATACTGAATTTCATCTGCCATTTTGTCATCCAGTTACCCAGTTTTATGAGGTCTCTTTTTAACTTTTCACAGTCAGCTTTGGATTTGCTTATCTTGAGTAATTTTGTATCAGCTGCAAACTGTGCCTACTCACTGTTCACTCCTTGTTCCTGATCACTTATGAATATGTTGAACAGCCCAGTTTCCAATACAGCACTTTGGAGAACCCCACTGTTTCTTTCCATTGTGAAAATTGACCATTTATTCCTACCTTTTGTTTCCTGCCTTTTTAACCAGCTCGCAGTTTGCCTTATTACAATGACACATACCATTATAATTCTATACTATTTACTACTTTGTAACATCACACTGTTAATACCACTCCTAGGGGCCCTCTTCATAGGGCTATGTAGTAGACTTGGCCATTTCTTCCTACCAATGGTGAGGAACAATACTGTGATCTGCCTGTCTCCTCCCATAATAACCTTAAATAAATTTGATTAGTGTAAGTAACCCTATGACTTATTCTTCAGCAGAGTGATAACTTACTGTGTGGGATATGCAAGGCTGATCAGTAAGCTAGCAGACAGTTCACACTACAAATGTGGTACATGTCTCTATAGTTGCTCAAATGGCCAAAGAATATCATCTGGTGGAGAGAAGACAATGATCATTTCATAACATTGCATGTCCTATTGACAGGCATCCTATAGATAGCTCTGGGTGGAAGAAACACAACACTGGTCTTCCATAGAAGAGAATACCTGCACTTCCTCAAGAAGTGTATTATATGGGTAAAGCAACCTGCATCTCTGTTCCATTCTAGATGAGTCTGGCCATATGAGTATGATCTGGGAGACATCCACAGCCTTGTCTGGTTGAGTTATTCTTTTATAGCTTGCTCAAAATTGATAATTGGAAAAATAATGACATGTGCTAGGTGGGTCTGCTGCAGCATGTATGCGAGGAACTTCCACACAGAGTCAATGCATGGATTCACCCCCGACTGCCCTCCAGCAGGCAAGCCAATGGGTCAGCAGTGAAACACTCCTCTATTTTTAAATAGGACGAAGGGGAAAGTGACCAGACTGCCAAGAACCTCATGGGTAAGGGTTGGAGCAAACTGTTATATGCATGTTGAGGGGGAGAGAGGGAGCGAAAGGAGAAGTGAGATTGAAAAATCAGCTAACTATTCCTCTAAAAATATGTAAAATAGGTACTGATCCCACAGGAAGAACATCCTCCCCTCGGAAACTCATAAGTATTGCCTCATAGACAAGGGCACCATTTTGGGAGAGCTCAGAGTGTGGAGGGGGAGCAGTTGTGTGTACTGGGGTACTACTTGCATTTCTTCTTGTTCCCCTGATGATAAGGGAGCGAGGGGAAAGTACTTGGATACCGTGCATGCCTCTCACTCCTGGCTCGTGAAGGGAGTGGGCAGAGGAGTAATTTACAGAATCCAAGTGCTTTCCCCTTGCTCCCTTATTGTCAGAGGAATGGGAAGAAAACCAAGCCACATCCCGGTATGCATGGCTGCTGCCCCTCCTCCCCACTCTCCCAAAATGATTCTCTGGCTCATAGATCTGACTCCTACCTCTGGAATTAGCATAGATCCTCACCATCTTAAGGACAAACCAATCTTTGCTTCAGAGATTGAAGACTTTTTTGGGAAATGCATGCAAAGGCCTTGGGAGACAGATGGATTCTACAGCATACCTCGACTTGCCAGCTTCAAACTGATCTCATAGGCAGTTGGAGTTTTGAAGGAGAGACTGTTTACAAAAAAAGGTTTTTCTATATTGGGAAACTACATCCATATTGGATTATGACCATGAGGAATAATACTGGTAAAAAACACAATTTTAAACAGGGCAATCTCTGTCTACATTCAGGGCTGGATTTTCATTAAGCAAAAGCTGCTGACACCTTTGCATCCTTCCAAGAGGATATCTTAGTAGATGTACATATTAATGCTCTCTGTGTTTGATTTTAAGGCCATGGACACATTGTAATTTCCCAGTGTAGACAAGTCCTCAGTCAGCTCTTCCTCTTGCACCAGGGAGTGCAGGTAATTCAAGGAAAGATTGTTGTAGTGCAGAGATCTCCAACCTTTTTAACCACAAGATCACTTTTTCAATTTAAGTGCAATGTAAGATCACCTAAAACCAAAATACTCTTTCCCCAGTTCCTTCCTGCCCCTTCTTCGAGGACCTGACCCTCCTCCACCCCTTCTCTGAGGCCTCACCCGGCTCCCTCCATTCCTTTCCTTCCCCATCCTCACTCACTTGCACCAGGCTGGGGTAGGAAGTTGGGGTGCAGGTTCTGGTGTTGGGCAAAGGAGTTGGGAGGGGATCGGGTCTTAGCCCAGGGTGGGGATTGGGGTTTAGGAGGCTGCAAGCTCTGGGAAGGAGTTTAGGTGCAGGGGGACTCATGTCTGGAGCAGGAAGTTTGTTAGTACCTTGATTGCATGATACAACACCCTGGTCCTGCACCACTCTTGAAAGCAGCTGGCATGTATAGCAGTGGCTCCATGGTGCCGTATGCTGCCCCTCATCTGCAGGCACTGAACCCACAGCTTCTACTGGCCACGGTTCCCCCATACTGATCAACGGGTGCTGCAGGAGTGGGGTCTGCAGACAAGGACAGCATATGGCAATCCCCTACTCTGCCTTTCTCGGGGGCTGCAGGGTCATGCCAGCCACTTCCAGGGGCAGCAATTACCACAGGGATAATGACTCCAGCCATACAGGTTTTGTATTTTAGAATTCACTACTGAACTAATTAAATTTAAGCATAAGAGAGAAATGAAAATTATGAAATGCACAGACCAGTCAAAAACCAAAAATAACCCACTTTGCAAGCAGCAAAAGTAGTAACCCCACCTTCCCCCCCCCCCCCCCCCGCATATGTATTGGGTCAGGAGAAGAGAGGGAAGGACAGTGTGTGTTTGTGAAAATGACAGACACACAAACTGTGTGAGAGTGACAGAGATTTGTATTGCCAAGCTCCCTCCATCCTCATCTCTCTGTGTGGAGATAGGGGAATGCTGATGTCAGGGTGTCCCTCCTCCCCTCAATTCTGTATCCTTTCTCCCTCTCACACCCTGCATAACAAGCAGGCGGCTCCCAGGTGGGCAGCTCCAAGACAGAGGGCAGGAGCAGCAGGACAGTGGGTAGAGGGGCAACCAAAGTTCCAGCACTTGATAGCTTTCCAGCCAAACCAGTCAGGATCACCTCTCAGAGGCTCCAAGATGTGCCGGTAGATCCTGATCTACTGGTTGGTGACCACTGTCCTAGGGTATGTCTACACTTGCACCCTAGTTCAAACTAGGGATGCAAATTCAGGCATTCAAAATAGTCAATGAAGTGGGGATTTAAATATCCTGCACTTCATTAGCATGATCTCGCCAGGGCGCTAGTTCGAATCACAGCTGATTCGAACCAGGAAGTGTGCGCTGGGATGCGCTAGTCCGAACCAAACCCCTTGGTTCGAACGAATGTTACTCCTTATTTTTTTGGAGACCTCCAGAAAGTTGAGTCATTTTGCAGTCCTCAGCAAATGTGCCATGGTTTGTGGCTGCTCATGTGGAACTTTAGTGACATTTTAGAGATTGACCACTATGTCAACTGCAGTCCAAATTCCATGTCCAGTAGGAAAGTGGTTCTGAAGGCTCCGTTGCCTTTGTAAATTAAAACTGATTTATGTTGAATGGAATATAACAGGGGTTCCCAAACTTTTTGACACGGGGACCAGTAAATTAATTCACGAGCTTTTGGAGGACTAGTAACAGTCATTTGCATATTCATTAAGCAAATGATGAATATTCAACTAAGTTGTTTCTGGTCCTCCCAAAGCCTGGGGAGGACCTGGGGAGGACCAGTGCCAGCATTAGCAAAGCTTTTGATACAATCACCCACAATATTCTTGCCAGCAAGTTAAGGGACTATGGATTGGATAAACGGACTGTAAGATGGATAGAAAGCTGGCTAGACCAGGGTTTCCCAAACTTTACTTTAGTTGGAACCTGTTTTTTTCAGAACTGTTTTTTGCAGCCCCAAAATATAAATACATATAAAAAAATTAAAAATGAATAAATTTTCAGTGTTTCACCCGGCTGCATCCTCCGCCCAGCCTGGACTAGGGCTTGTGGGACCCGGCACCGCATGGGCACTCCAGGAGGCAGGAGCAGGAGCAGATTGGGGGTAGGGTATCTGGCTAGGAGGGAGGTTGCAAGGAGGGGTGGGGTTGCCAGGTGTCTAGTTTTGTACCAGATAGTCCGGTATTTGAGGCTTCTGTCCAGGAAACATTTGAGAAAATATCGGACATATAAAATGTCCAGTATCTTCTAATTAGTTAAGTTTTATTATTATTAGGTGTATCAGTCCTTAGCTGCGAACTGCTTGGCTGGTAGATGTGCTTAGGCTGAGTGAGTGTGTCTACCAGCCAGGCAGTTCGCAACTACTGGAGGGAGGATATGTGGGGGAAGGGGGGCAAAATGGAATCCCTGGGGCTGGACTCACTCGTGTGCCTGGGTCTGCATGTGCCCGGGTCAGTCCCACTTCCCCTCCCTTCCCCATCCCTTCTCCTCCCGATCTCCCCAGTCCAGCCCTGCTGCCCCCATCCAGCCCTACTTCCAGCAGTTGGTTCTCCCGTCCTCCTCCTCCTAATTTCCCCCAACACCCGTTCAGCCCTGGTTCCGCTGCCCGCCCTCCCTGATCTCTGCTGGACAGCCCTGCTACCCCTAACCCTGCTTCCGCCGGTTGCCCGCCACCCCCTCCCCCCCCATCTCCAGGAGGCAGCAGGGCTGTCCCGAACCCTGCTTCCCGGCAGCCGATTCCCTGCCTCCTCCACACCTCCTCCCAGCCTGCCCTGCTCTGCTCCCCTCCCAGCAGCCCGTCCCAGTATTTTTTTCCCGGGCCACAGCCCATAGTTTGGGAAACGCTGGAATATAAGATGACGTAATTGTCACTTTCTGTGTGGACATTTATGCTCCTCACACATCCTCTACAGTAAATCCCCCACATATTAAACATATCCACAACAGGCAATACAAGGACAAATGATCATGTGGTAGATCAATCAAGTATTTAACAGATGATGTGGCAAGCTGCACAATTTGTCATAAGCTTTGCTATGCTTTCCTCTCTGTGAACACACAGACAGTATTTCCTTAGGGAAATCCCCTCTGCTAAAAATAACTCACGAGGCTGTTGCCACTGTCTCTACCTCTATACTGGAAAATTGCTACAGCCTCAGGATACCTGGTGGCAAAATCTACCAACACCAGGATGTATTTCCTCCCATGCTGGAAATGTTTTGGGAGTGGTCTCACAATATCTATCGGCACCCTGGCAAATGCTTCCCCAATAATGGGTGAAAGTGGGAGGAATGCCTTGTTAGGCCCCTCAGCTCTTTAAACTTCTGGCACAATTCTGCAGCATACTCTCACTGACCTAAAAAAAAAATAAAGCCAGTAGAAATTTTGCTTCAGCCTGTCACAGGCTTTGCCTACACCTAGATGTCCTGCAAATGGAACGTCATGAGAGAACTTCAGCAGATCACTGTGATATTCCTCAGGTACCACAAGCTGTTTGCAAACCCCTACCTGGAGATGCTTTCTCTGTCCAGGAGGCTTTCTTTCTAACAACCCTTCTCACATGAAAAAACTACCTCATTCTTGCCCAGTTGGGTCTTGACCCTGAGTATCATTCCTGGCCCTCTTTAGGGACACATCATTCTGCTGTGCCATAATTAATTCCTTCTGGGTATCATTCAAGTTTAGAAACATTTATGACACCTCAGACAAATCCTCAATTGGTTTAGGTTGAGCAACATGGTCTGTTTGCAATCTCCTTCACTGTCACCAGTCAGGGTATCCGCTTCAGAACCACGCCTCCTTTGTGACCTGGTTATGACACTAACTAGGCCAAGCACATCTACCAGACTTAAATTCCTGACACTGATCAACAAGTCACCATTAAAGCCTTCCCACTCAAGATGAATTTTAGCCATTAGCAGTTTCATAGAGTATTCACAGAGAGCTACTATAGTCAGACATTTCTGTGGCAGTACACTCTCTGGCCTCTACAAAAGCTCCATCATTAGACATTGTAAACTTAACTGTGTAAGAGTCAGGAGTGAACGTGAATCATTCTAACACTGAATTTTTGAACAACACATAGTCTAAGACTTTTTGTTCTCTAATTCACTAAATACTTCCCTAGCTTTTCAAGCCAAGCTGGTCAGTAAGACAGCACTTGCACAGTGCATAGGCATTCAAAGATTCAACTATATTCTCAATATCTTTTTAAGTGGGGCACATCCTTTCTCAATCCTTTCACATCCTTTCTCAGTGGGAAATAGGTCAATGGAGGGATGATAAGAGTTACTATAGAGAACTTTCTGGGGCTGTGTCCAGACTCAGGGGTTTTTTCGAAAAAAGTAACCTTTTTTTGAAAAAAACGTCACCTGCGTCTAGACTGCAGCTGCATTCTTTTGAAATTAAATCGAAAGAACGCGGCTTTTCTTTCGACAGCGGTAAACCTAATTCCATGAGGAAGAACACCTTTTTTTCGAAAGTGCTCTTTCGAAAAAAGGCGTTCTTGAAAGCAAACAGGGCTTTTTAGAAAGAGAGCATCCAGACTCACTTGCTGCTTTCTTTCGAAAAAGCGGCTTGCTTTTTCGAAAGTTCCATGTGCAGTCTAGATGCTCTCTTTCGAAAGTATCTTTCGAAAAAGCCTCTTTCGAAAGAGGCTTGCAGTCTAGACATAGCCTGGGTGTCTGGCTGGTGAGTCTTGCCCACATGCTCAGGGTTTAGCCAATCACCATATTTGGGGTCGGGAAGGAATTTTCCTCCAGGGTAGATTGGCAGAGACCCTGGAGGTTTTTCGCCTTCCTCTGTAGCATGGGGCACAGATCACAGCTGGAGGATTCTCTGCATCTTGGGGCCTTCAAAGTATTTGAAGGCTTCAATATCTGAGACATAGGTGAGAGGAGTAATAGAAATGTGAGAGGATTATTCTAAGAGGGGTGGGTGAGATTCTGTGGCCTGCACTGTGCAGGGGGTCAGACTAGATGATCATAATGGTCCCTTCTGAACTTAAAGTCTATGAAACTATTCTTGCTGGGGGGGGGAAGAGGGTAGAGTTTCTGTTAGCAATGATTTTCTCTGCTATTTTGAAACTTGGAGCTTTAAATATGGAGAAATACCTGTCTCATAGAGCTGGAAGGGACCTTGAGAGGTTATCGAGTCCAATCCCCTGCCCTCATGGCAGGACCAAGTACTATCCTCGACAGATTTGCCCTAGATCCTTAAATGGTTCCCTCAAGGATTGAGCTCACAACTTTGGGTTTAACAGGCTAATGCTCATACCATTGAGCTAGCCCTCCCCACTGAGCTATTCCTTTAGCATCTTGTGGGCCCTCTCCTCAGCAGCTAGCCATTCCATATCCCTCGACCAGTAAATGGAAAGGCAATGATCATGTGGTGGATTAATCAAGCCTTTAACAGTAAATGTGGCATACCGCACAAATTTGTCTTGATCTTTGCTATGCTTTCCTCTCTGTGAACACTAGGTGGAAAAACATTACAGAGAACTGGTAACCATTGTAGAGGAGTAGATTAAAGTGTGCCTTGAAATAATATGCATGGTAGAATTAAACTGTACACCTGTGGGATGAATGAGCAGGTCCATAGTAGAGCACAATACTCCATCACTGAATAACAGAACACCAAGCTGAAATGTATAACCTTTGGTCATTGACGTTCCCATGTCATTTCAACCAGTTTTCCAAGCAGTTTGTTGCACATTTTGACTTTAGTTACTGTCTTTGTAAGATGGTCACCATATAGAAGAGTTCTATGCTAAATGTACCAGGTGTGACTCAAGCTTTATTCTGAAACAAAAGACAGGACTATGTAGCACTTTAAAGACTAACAAGATGGTTTATTCGGTGATGAGATTTCGTGGGCCAGACCCACTTCCTCAGATCAAATTGTGGAAGAAAATTTACCATATATATGGCCATATATACCAAAGGGATACAATCAAAAAAAGTGAGCACATATAAAAAGGACAAATCAAATTTCAGAACAGACGGGGGATGAGGGGGGGAGGTTAATGTCTGTGAGCTAATGATATTAGAGGTGATAATTGGGGAAGCTATCTTTGTAATGAGTAAGATAAGTAGCATCTTTGTTAAGGCCCAGTCATAACGTGTCAAATTTAAGCATGAATGACAGTTCAGAGGTTTCTCTTTGAAGGCTTGTGTTAAAATGTCTTTGAAGCAGGATTCAGGTAGTCAAATCATTGAGACAATGCCCTTTCTGGTTGAAATGGCAAGAAACTGTTTTTTCTTTGTGAAACTGCCTGATATCTGTTTTGTGTGCATTGATTCTTTGGCGAAGTGTCTGAGACGTTTGTCCAATGTACATAGCAGACGGAGACTGTCAGCATATGATGGCATAAATTAACCTCATCCCCCCTGTGTTCTGAAATTGTATCCCTTTGGCATATATGGTCATGCCAATTTTCTTCCACAATTTGATCTGAGGAAGTGGGTCTGGCCTAATAAACCATTTTGTTAGTCTTTAAAGTGCCGCATAGTCCTGTCTTTTGTTTCAGCTAGACCAGACTAACACGGTTACATCTCTAAGCTTTATTCTCTGATCATTGCCATGCCTGCTCATGCATAATAAAAGTGGAAGACACTAGGGACAGTCTTGCTTCCACTTGGTATCTGGCATCACTGATGGCAATAATTGTCTTTACCTTCAAATATGTGAGAGGAGTCTGAGTGCTGAAGCACATATCACCTGCATAAACAAACTCGAGAGACCTAGTTCATGGTATGTCATTCAAATATCAATTAAATAATGTTGGTGATAATACCTTCTTGCAAGAGACCATTCTTCTGCCAAGCATGTGTTTTATCAGCCTGTTATCGACTTCTTTGTCAATCTTGGCGTCAGACGAGACCACGCACCCCAAGTAGCTGAACTGGTGGACAACTTTCAGTTCTGTTTGTTCAATGAAGATGCTTGGTGGATGGTGCTCCTCGTGGGGTGCGGGCTGATGAAGAACTTCAGTCTTCTTCAGGCTGACTTCAAGAACAAAGATCTGAGCAGTTTTTGCGAAACAAGACGTAATTCGCTGCATAGCTGCCTCTGTGTGAGCAAGGAGGGCGGCATCGTTGGCAAACAACAGCTCCCTGATCAGTTTCTCCATGGTCTTTGTGTGGGCCTGCAAACGCCTCAGGTTGAACACGTGCCCGTCGAGACGAAAATGGATGTATACGCCATCAGCATCGTCGAGGTCCTCTGTGACCTGCTGGAGCATCATGCTGAGCAAAATGGTGAACAGTGTGGGAGCAAGAACACAGCCCTGTTTCACACCGTTTGCAATAGGGAAAGGCTGCGAGAGGTCACTGCTATGTCTGACTTGTCCAAGCTGGTCTTCATAAAGCTGGATGATCATGGTGAGGAACTTCAGTGGGCAGCCTAGTTTTTCCAGGATTTTCCAAAGTCCCTGCCTGCTCACGGTGTCAAACACTTTTGTCAGGTCCACAAAGGTGACGTACAATGCTTTGTTTTACTCCCAGCACTTCTCCTGAATCTGCCTCAGGACAAACACCATGTCTGTGGTTCCCCGGTTGGCTCTGAAGCCACATTGTGTCTCTGGGAGGTGATCTTCCGCTATCGCGGGTACCAGTCTATTCAGCAGTACTCTTGCGAGGATTTTGCCGGCAACAGACAGAAGTGTTATGCCGCGATAATTGGAACAGTCTGACTTCTCCCCTTTGTTCTTGTACAGGGTGATGATGACTGCGTCCTTGAGATCATGAGGGAGTGACGAAGAATTCATGGAGTTTGGTATACAGTGCTGGGCCTCCGTTCTTCCATACCTCAGGAGGGATGCCATCAACTCCTGCAGCTTTACCACTCTTCAGCTGTTCAATGGCTTCCTCAGTCTCTTGTATTGTTGGTGCCACATCCAGTTCAGTTTTCACTGGTTGTTGTGGGATGCGGTCAATCGTTGGTTCTTGGACTGAGCAGCTAGCATTGAAGAGGGTGTAGAAGTGCTCAGACCAGCAGTTCAGGATAGAGTCCTTTTTGGTGAGCAGTTCTTTCCCATCTGCACTCCGGAAGGGGCTCAGGATTTGGTATGAGGGGCCATATACCGCTTTTAGAGCTTCGTAGAATCCCCTGTAGTCGTCAGTATCAGCGCAAAGCTGAGGTCTTACTGCAAGGTTGGTCCACCACTCGTTCTGAATCTCTCGAAGCTTGCTCTGGAAAGTGCTGCATTCCAGGCGGAAGGCTGCTTTTTTGTGCGGGCAGGATGGTTGGGCCAGGTGAGCCTGGTGTGCTGACCTCTTCTTTGACAGCAGCTCTTGGACTTCTAAGTTGTTCTCATCGAACTAATCCCTGTTCTTCTTCGTGGAGAATCCAAGGATATCTTCAGATGTTTGATACGATCCCACAGCACTTCTGGAGCCGGAGGCGAGTTTGCTAGGCAGCTCGGTTCCTCTAGCCTGGATCGTAGGCTATCCTGGAAAACCGCCTTGACCGCGGCAGACTGAAGGCTGCAGACTTTGAGCTTCTTCCTCGGGGCACCACCTTTCCTTGGTTTGGGCTCAAAGTGGAAGCTGAGTTTGCAGCGGACAAGGCGGTGGTCGGTGTGACACTCGGCGCTGGGCATTACCCTGGTGTGAAAGACATCTTTTAGATCACGCTGGCACACTAGGATGTAGTCTATGAGATGCCAGTGTTTTGACCGAGGGTGCATCCAGGTTGTCTTCAGACTGTCTTTCTGCTGGAATATAGTGTTCGTAATGGAAAGCTGCTGTTCCGCGCAGAGTTCAAGTAACAAGCATCCATTATCATTGTAGCTGCCCACACCATGCCTTCCAAGTACGCCTTTCCAGGTTTCTGAGTCTCTGCCCACTCTGGCGTTGAAGTCGCCCAGGATGACAATCTTGTCATCAGCTGGAACATCCTGCAGAAGGCTGCGTAGGTCAGAATAAAACTTGTCTTTGTCAGCAGGGTCTGCCTGGAGAGTTGGAGCATACACACTAAACAGTGTGGTGTGTTGCTGGTCACGAAGTGGTAGATGCATTGAGATGATGTGGTCAGAGTGGCCGGTTGGCAGGCTTACAAGCTTGATAGCGATGGAGTCCCTGATCATGAAGCCAACACCTGAACGGCATCTCTCTGTCACTGGTTTGCCTGACCAGTAGAGGGTGTAACCTGCGCCATGCTCTCTTAGACTGCCTTCCTCTGAAAAGTGGATTTCGCTGAGTGCGGCGATGTCAACATCCAGCCTAGTGAGTTCGTGTGCAATTAAAGCGGATCGTCACTCAGGTCGAGTGTTGTCGGCTGAGTCTAACATGGTTCTGATGTTCCAGCATGCGAGTTTAAGTCCTTTCCCACCTTTTAAGGCGAGTGGGATGCGAATACTAAATTCAGGGCAAACTACTGAGAAATAAGGCATCCAGTGCTGGCAGTTATTCTTTCACAGGAAATACCAAACCTGCAGCAAAAGTAAACTTCTTATTCACCACACTGGCTAAGAAGAAGTCAGGAACACAGTTCCTCATGTTCCAGTCCTTGTATTGCCACCAAAAATGCTTAATTTTGTGATGAATGGTTATTTAAAACCAGTTTCATCAAACAAAGGGTGGTTCTGTCCCTAAAAGACCGGCCACACACCTAGGTCAATATATCATTTAGATTTTATCAATTAATCATGTATTGACAATCCTTACTAACTAAACTAAACTAAAATACAAGTAAAACATGACTACAGTTCTGAGATCAGATTCATAGTAGTGATGGTGAGTTTTGTAGTTGCAAAGCTTTCTTTTAGAATTTATTCCATAGATTATAGTCCAATGTCCAACATCATATTCAGGGTGCACCAGTTTAGGACTAGGATCTCAGTCCTTATGGCATACGCTATCCCCGCAAGAAACGTTAAGACGGTATGAGATTTTTTTTAAAAAAGAACCTCGACTAAGGGTTTTTATGCAGTCCTTAGGACTCTTATACTGTCCAGGGTGAATTATAGTCTTTTGATGTAACTGTTTCCCAAGCATTCTGGTAACTTACTATGTGGATTAACGCAAGGTAGTTTATCCATTAAATAGTCATATACAGATTACCACAATCTTTAAAGAAACACATAAATAGTGGCACTATTTCACCCCATGTTCATCAAAATGTTAACATTCCATTTTGATCACTGCATCAATAAGTGTAATAATAGGCAGGAACTATCTGGTTACATTGTTCACCTCTAAAAAGATATAGTTGTAAACATGCAGTTCTAATTCCTTAATACAGGGTTTGCAATTCAAAGTTCTAGCCTACTTAATAGAAAGGGCCTAATCACCATTTACAGTACAGGCAGTCCCCGACTTAGGCGGATCCGACTTATGTCGGATCCGCACTTACGAACGGGGCTTTCTCGCCCCGGAGGTCGAGGTAGCGGATTGCTACCTGCGAGCTCCGGGGCGAGAAAGCCCCGTTCATAAGCTGCTCCGGTGCCCCTGGTCTGCTGGAGACCGTCTCCAGCAGACCAGGGGCACCGGGCGGGTTCCCGCGCTTCTGAGGCTTTGCCAGAGCAAAGCCTGAGAAGCGCGGGGAACCGCTGCTGCTGCCGCTTGAGACCCGGTGCCTGTGGTCTGCTGGGGACGGTCCCCAGTAGACCACAGGCACCGGGACTGAAGCCGCAGCCGTGGGGGGGCGGGGGGGGCGGGAGTGTCCTGCACCTCGCTGCCGCTGCTGCTCTGCTCCCCGTGTCCCTGGTCTGCTGGGGGGGGGGGGCGCGGATAGTGTGCCCCCCCCCAGCAGACCAGGCTTTTGTTTTGGACCCTGGAGCAGAGCAGCTGGGGCGCTGCGGATTGGTACTGCAGCACCCGCTCTGGGCACTACTGGACCAACCCGGCACCACCCCAGCTGCTCTGCCCCAGGTCCTGATTCAGCCGCTGCTGGTCAGTTTCAGCAGTGGCTGAATCAGGACGCCTGGGGCAGAGCAGCTGGGGTGCTGCTGGGTTGGTCCAGTAGCGCCGAGGGGTGCTACTGGAGCAACCCAGCAGCACCCCAGCTGCTCTGCCCCAGGCGTCCCCAAGTCAGCCGCTGCTGAAACTGACCAGCGCTGACTACAGGAAGCCCGAGGCAGAGTTGCTCTGCCCCAGGCTTCCTGGAATCAGCGCTCATCAGTTTCAGCAGCAGCTGACTTGGGGAAGCTTGGGGTTCTTAAGTTGAATCTGTATGTAAGTCAGAACTGGCGGTCAGTTTCAGCAGCGGCTGAATCTGGACGCCAGTTCCGACTTACATACAGATTCAACTTAAGAACAAACCTACAGTCCCTATCTTGTACGTAACCCGGGGACTGCCTGTACCTGTAAGAAGTTTAAGTCTGCTGTAGACTGTGAGGGGCTCAAGGCAGGAGGTTGGGGAGTGTTGCAGGATTGGGGGGCTCAAAGCAGGGAGTGTGGAGGTGCAGGAATCAAGGTTGGGGGATGAGGATGGAACAGAGACTGTGGGTGGTACAGGACTCAAGACTGGGGTGTGGGAGGCTAAGGGCAGGAGGTGGTGCTATGGAGGGTTCTGGAGTCAGGGCAATAGGTTGGGGGGCTCAGGGCAGAGGGCTGGTGAGTGTGGGGGGGGGAGGGGAAGCCACATAACCCCAGATTAGTACCAGGAGGTTGCTTTCCCTTCCCCTTTCCATCACTGTCGGGAGGAAAGTGCACAGCTCATCTGCCTCCTGTCTTCTCCAGTCAGAGTGAAAGAGATGCAGCAAACTGCACTTTTCTTTTTTGTCACTGCCAGGGAGCAAGTGGAACAATAGCAAGCAGCATCCTGGTAAGAATCTTGTTGCAGAGAAGGGGCTTCGGCTTCCCTGCCCCCCCTCCCCCAACACACATCCTCCCTAAATGGTGTCCCAGAGGAAGCTCAGGGCTGGGGCAGTCCCCGACCCATGGCAGTGTGTGTGACCTGCCTGGCTACTTTATGGTATGTCTAGACTACATCCCTTTGTGGAGAAAGGGATGTAAATTAGGCACATCGATTATTGCAAATGAAGCCAGGATTTGAATTTCCCGCACTTCATTTGCATAATGGCAGCCACCTTTTTTTTTTAAATGGGGCTTTTTCGAAAAAAATAACGGCAGTTTAGACAGGGATCTTTCAAAAATAAACCCTTTTTCGAAAGATCCTGTACTACTCAAAAAATGAGGCTTTCAGGATCTTTTGAAAAAGGGTTTTATTTTTGAAAGATCCCTGTCTAAACTGCTGGTGTTTTTTTTTGTTTTGTTTTGTTTTTTTTTAAAGCCCCATTTTGGAAAAAAAAAAGCAGCAGTCACCATTATGCAAATGAAGCATGGGAAATTCAAATCCTAACTTCATTTGCAATATTGACGTGCCTAATTTCCATCCCTTTTTCGAAAAAGGGATGTAGTCTAGACACACCCTTAGTGCAGCAGCCTGCAGGAGAGCCCCCAGAGCCTAGCTGGAAGTGTGCCTCACCTACCCTGGCAATGGAGCATCCCACCCGTCTGGCTCCTCCTTGCTTGAGTTGGGCGCTGAGGCAGGGCACCAGCTTATTTTCAATGGCTATTGGCTTGTGTGGGCAGAGATGGTGTCCTACCTTGGGTTTTACCAGCAGCTGTGAATAGGTGACAGGGAAAGGCTCTCTTGATTATAACCTGTTCTGTTCATTGCATCTGAAGCAGCTGGTATTGGCCACGGTTGGAAGACAGGATACTGGATTAGATGAAATTTTGGGCTGACCCAGTATGGCCATTCTTATGTTTTCTAACCGCCTCCCAGTTGTCAAATAGAAGGTTCTTGGCTCAAAGCAGCCATGATTAACTTTATAGTTTTGGTGTCAATAGAAAGTGAGTTGGTAAATTTCCAATGCTGTTTCTGATACAATATCATTTTAAAGAGAGAATAATTGATGTCTGTCATGTACTGTTTCTTGGAGAGCAGGGGTTACTTTTTTAAATATGTGAAAGGTTTAGTCTGAATGCTAATCCCATCTACTAAGTAACATTAAATTCATGCATCAAAATAAGACTTGCCCCAGTTGAAAACAATTACACTTTGCTAGCTTTCCTCATTATTAAAGACATAAAGGCAACTGAAATTCTAATTTAGCATACTTAGCAAAGCAACTATGTCCTACTCTACATTCAGTTCATGCTTCAGTGCCATGAGCTAAGGAAGGATTTGCCAGAGTCTGTTATCCGACTCTCACTAGCTTCTTGTCACTGAATGAAAGAACCTTCCCAACTCTCAAGATGTAGGGAAATGAAGGATATTGATGTGACTGGCTACACAGCAGTTCAGCAAAAAAGGACCTGGGGATTACAGTGGAAGAGAAGCTGGATATGAGTCAGCAGTGTGTAACCAAGAAAGCTAACAGGATATTGGGGTGCATTAGGAGGAACATTGCCAGAAGATCTAGAGAAGTGATTATTTACCTTTATTTGGCACTGGTGAGGCCATATCTGCAGTACTGCATCTGGTTCTGGGCCCTGCATTACAGAAAGGATGTGGACGCATTGGAAAAGGTCCAGCAGAGGGCGACCAAAATGATTAGGGGGCTGGAGCACATGACCTATGAGGAGAGACTGAGGTTTGTTTAGTCTGCAGAAGAGAAGAGTGTGTGTGGGGGGGGGGAGGGATTTGATAGCAGCCTTCAACTTCCTGAAGGGAGGTTGCAAAGAGGCTGGAGAGAGGCTGTTCTCAGTAGTGACAGATGGCAGAACAAGGAGCAATGGTCTCAAGTTGCAGTGGGGGAGGGGTCTAGGTTGGATATTAGGAAAATAATGAAGAAGGTAGTGAAGCACTGGAATGGGTTACCTAGGGAGGTGGTGGAATCTCCATCTTTAGAGGTGTTTAAGTCCCGGCTTGACAAAGCCCTGGCTGGGATGATTTATTTGGGGTTGGTCCTGCTTTGGGCAGGGAGCTGGGCACGATGACCTCCTGAGGTCTCTTCCAGCCCTAGGATTCTATGTGTCTTCTAGTGATTTTGGTTTCTAGGACTCAATTGTCATGTATGGCAAATGGGCTGGTTGGAGTCTGGCTCCCAGGCTTTTGGTGAAGTAGAGGATGAGCAACCAAGTAAGAATGTGTAGCCATCTCTTTTTCTCTGCCCCAGGGTAAAGATGCCCAGCTCCTTGTTGGGACTTTTCCATATATTCCCACAGAACCAGTCAGCCCCAAAGCAGAACCACTGAAGATTCTGCACTTTATTTGGCCTGTAATGAGTGAATAGTAATGAATTTTGAATGTGCTGCTGAAGTTACATTTCAGTCTGCAAACATGTAGGAGAAACAAATAGGTAGCTTAATAACTAAATACAAGATGTATGGGGTTATCTTGCATCTTGTCCTATTATTTTTGTATTTAATACAATAATACAATAACATGTCCAACTTAAAAGCATTACTGTAGGATGCTAATATACCACGGATATTGAATGTGATGGCCATCCTGACAAAATGGACCAACGGAATAAATAACAAAGTGCATAAATTAGTTGAAATGATTTGATATGATTATTCTGTCCTGAATTTCTAGGGAAAATAATTATCAGTATAATTTCCTTCTCAGAAACCCCAAGCAGCCAAATAAAGGAACAAAAGGTTGCTATTGGAGCCATAAGCAGCTAACGTTGACTTTTACCATCTACAGTGAATACTGCAGCAATTTATTTTAAACAGTGTTTAAAAACACAAACAGAAGGGGCTCTTTCCTGTGAACATGTATAATACAAAAAAACAACATGTGTGCTTTACAAAAGTGAGTAACCATATGCAATACTACACTCTTTAATATACCTTTTCTGTGAATAGACTTCCATCACCTGGCATCTTCCATGAGAAGTCTAAATAATCTGTATTTTTTTTTAATTGTATGTTTCCTATTCTGCCTTCCTAGCAGAAAGTCAAAATCTGCCAGGTGTTGTTCTAAAAAGTTGAATACTGTGTCCCATTCAAGGTCACTTTCTGATCTGACACAAGTTGCAGTACTGTAACTGGAGTCAGTGGAATTCCTCTGAATTTGCACCACTGTTGTGGAGATCATATTCCAGCCTATAGTATTATTGAGTCCTGTCATCTCAGGTGAGTATTGTACATTTTACAATGACAACACAAACTCTAAAAGAAGTACATGAAAAGTCCAAATCAAGGTGCACCGGAAGGCCTACTCACAAGACTACATTCACTACTGTCTCTTGATCACCATAATTAAGGTTAAGATTTTGCCACTGTTGTTTTTAGAAAAAGACAGGGATTGGTGATCAGCAATAAACAAAAACTATTGGAAGCCTGTGACCAGTCCTTGTCTTTTACTAAAAAAAAATGGTGATAAAATAGGGCTGACGGGATAAGAGCCCAAGACCAGATTGAGGAGGGCAGGGAGGGGTTCAGCACTCAGACTGGCTTGGAGCTCTAGGGCCCCTCTGTCACCTGCAGTATCTTTGTGCTCTGGAGGCCTCCCTGCTACCCTGGGGCTGAAGTGGAAAATCTCACAGGGTGTGTCTACACTAGTTGGTTAATTAGAGGTAGGTAGGCAAATCAGGCAACTGGAGTGGCAAATGAAGCCAGGGATTTAAATACAGGCAGTCCCCGAGTTACGCGGATCTGACTTATGTCGGATCTGCAGTTACGAACGGGGCCCTCTCCCTGGTCTCCAGCAGACCAGGGAGAGGAAGCAAAGCGGCGGAGCACGCGGGCAGCGGACAACCCAGACGCGCGTCTGGGCTGTCCGCTGCCCACATGTTCCGCCGCTTTGCTCTGCTTTGCTCCCCGTCCCCCTGGTCTGCAGACCAGAAGGACGGGGAGCAAAGCGGCGGAACACGCGGGCAGCAGACAGCCCAGACGCGCGTCTGGGCTGTCTGCTGCCCGCGTGTTCCGCAGCTTTGCTGCCCGTCCCCCTGGTCTGCAGACCAGGGGGATGGGGAGCAAAGCAGAACAAAGCCGCGGAGTCCGAGGGCAGCAGGACAGCCACGGCGCGTCTGGGCTGTCCCGCTGCCCCCGTGCTCCGCGGCTTTGCTCCAGACGCCTGTGGTACAGCAGCTGGGGTGCTGCTGGTTGGTCCTGTAGCGCCGCTCTGGGCGCTACTGGACCAACCCGGCAGCACCCCAGCTGCTCTGCCCCAGGCATCCCCAAGTAAGCCACTGCTGAAACTGACCAGTGGCTGACTACAGGAAGCCCCTGCCCCAGGCTTCCTGGAATCAGCCGCTGATCAGTTTCAGCAGCAGCTGACTTGGGGATGCCTGGGGTTCTTAAGTTGAATCTGTATGTAAGTCAGAACTGGCATCCAGATTCAGCCGCTGTTGAAACTGATCAGTTTCAGCAGCGGCTGAATCTGGACGCCAGTTCCGACTTACATACAGATTCAACTTAAGAACAAACCTACAATCCCTATCTTGTATGTAACCCGGGGACTGCCTGTATTCTACAAGGAATAACAGTTAATCTGAACTAAGGACTTAGTTCGGATTAACTTTAAACTGCCGCGTGTAGCCGCGGGCAGTTCATTCGAACTAAGGGGGATTTAAAAATGGCGGCCGAATGGGAACATACAAATAAAGCCCGGGATATTTAAATCCCGGGCTTCATTTGCAACTCCAGTTGCCTAATTTGCCTACCTAGCTCAAATTAATGAGCTAGTGTAGACATACCCACAGAGATCTTTGAAAGCTGCAGAATCCATAACTTCTGTGACATAATCCTATCCCTACAAATAATGAACAGGATCACCAAGGAAAAGATGGGTAGATGCTTTAAAAATTTCTTCGGCAGGCAACTGTCAAAGTGACTGCTTCCACTACTCATTGTCTCTGAATGAATAAAGAACGGTGAGGTGGGAGGACTCTCCACTAGAAACACAGCATGGGTGGGGTGGGGGTGTATAATGGTGTGCAAATCAGCTTTCACTTTGCACCGACTATATGTTTAGGGCCATCATCTCTCATAATTCTCATCTTCCGTTCCCCTGGAGTCCTGTTACAGCACTTTGTGTGTGAACATACTGCATAGAGCTCTGACATTTAATAGTAGGAAAAACAGTAGTTTAAATACTATATGTACTAATATTTGCAAAACTTTTGTATGGCACTAACTTGACAGGCCTCAGCAAGAGCTGGGTCCCTACACTATCATCCTATTGCTCTACTCGTTGTTCTCTAAGTGGTCAAGTGGATTTTATGTGCCAAAAGGCTCCAATGAGCTCTCTGTTAAAAAATCAGACTCTTAAATTCTCAAGTAACATTTTTTCTTTGTCTGTCTGTAAATTCTGATTGAGGGAAATATTTTTGTCAGTTTTTATGGTGAAATCAATATTGACCAATTGGAAAAAAATCTAATAATTCTAAGCCTAAACATAGCAATTTGTTCCCTTAAAATGTAAAAGTTTTCTTAACCTGGGGAATTTGGAGGATCTTCTCTTATGCAAGGCAAGAGAATCTAGGCAGTGTAGTCTCTTAATCTTAGGAAAGAGACCACTTCCAAAGAGGAGATTCACTGGAAATTTTGTTCATTGTTTAAGGAAATGCTCCTTGGCAGGGGTCTCAAACTACTGGCCCACAGGCCATTTCCAGCCAGACCAATTGTGCAATTCAGTCCCAGATTTCTGGCAACCACCATTATCCTGCCCTCTCCCCTCCATGGCATCCCATCTTTGAGGATGCAGCTTTGGAGATCGCTGGGGGGACCCTGGAGCCATGTGGTAGCAGTGGTTGCATCCCTGCACCCACTGCCCATGGGAAAGCACAGGGCAGCATACAATTTTAGTGCTCCTTTGAACTCTAGGGAGAAAGAGTTTACAATTTTCCCCTGTGAACACTGCCACCAAAAGGGTGGAGATACAGGCTACATCTGCATAGCAATTAAACATTCAGGCCTGGTCCAAATCAGCTGACTTGGGCTTGTGGCGCTGTAAAATTGCTGTGTAGATCCTAAACTTGTAGCTAGAACCTGGACTCTGGGACTCTCCCCATGAAAAGGGCTAGTTCTTGAGCCCAAATGTCTACACTGCAATTTTACAGCTCCATAGTCCAAGACCTGTGAGTATGAATCAGTTGACCTGGGCCATGCACAGTCCTGCTTTGGGTCATTGAGAGTACATCTACACTGGAATCATAATGTGCCAGGATATGCTGCGCATGTTGTGGGAAGATATACTCTGCCCTTGAAGCCACAATGAGAGATGCTGTCTGTAAGCTGCTGTGCTCTGTCCTCTGCTAGCAGGGCAGCCTAAAAACATGCACTCCATTCACATCATTCCACCGTTTCTTCTTAAGTGCAGAGGTGAATGTAAGCAGGTGCACCCTGTTGCGTAGCTCGGGCAAGAGCTGGCTCAGCTGCTGCAAAAGCCAGCAGGGAGCTATTTTAAAGATTTGGCAGGGATGTGGATTGCAATAGGACAGTACCTATATGAAATTTTAAATTACTTTCACTGCTGCTTACGTGACAAAATATTGCAAAGTTGAGACATAGCCCCTAAACTTTCTACAGCATACTCCAATGATTAGCCTGGTTTAGATCAGAACATAACAAGCCATATACATTCCTAATTAAATGCCTCCATTGGAGTAATGCCAGAGATGAATTTGGCCTGCTCTCTAAAACATAGGCTGCGTCTAGACTGGCAAAAACTTGCCAGCTGTCTACAGTGGCCACTTGAATTTGCGCAAGAGCACTGACGTTCTAACGTAAGGATTCAGTGCTTCTTGCGCAAACACTTTGATGCTCCCGCTCAGGGATAAGCCTTACTTGCGCAAGAGGGCCAGTGTAGACAGGCACCTTAATTTTTTGCACAAGAAAGCCCGATGGCTAAAATGGCCATCAGAGCTTTCTTGCACAAAAGCGCGTCTATACTGGGCATGGATGCTTTTGCACAAAAGCATTTTTTGTGCAAAAGCATCCATGCCAATCGCTCTTCTGCAGAAATACTTTTAACGGAAACGTTTTTCCATTAAAAGTATTTCTGCAAAATCATGCCAATCTAGACGCAGCCACAGTGTATATAATGTAAAAATACCCCTGGCATTTCTTTAGTTTGTTAATTTTATATCACAATATTTTTCAGATTGATCATTAATGACTCAAATTTTAGTTTTCTGACTCAAATTTGTTTTTATTTTTCCTTTGGTGTCACTGAAGGCAGAGACTCAGAACAACATCCATCCTCCCTTATCCTGAAATCAGATATAAATTAAGTGCTCTTGTGCATTCTTCTCTTAGCGTTGCCTTTTCTTCCAGAGGTGATGTGACATGTCTGTTCAAAGGAGTTGTAAGCTGATATAAATTGCATGTCAGGAGAGAGTGCAGGCTTGAGAAAATTGTTATATTTACAATGCCTAGAGGGCCCATCAGAGAGGAGATTAGTTGTCCTAAGTGAAGTACGAACACTGTAAGAGAGAGCCGTACCCAGAAATCTTATTGTCTGAATATATTAGACCAGTGGTTTCCAATTGCCGGACTGTGGCACACTGCCTTGCCATGCCTTGATAATTGGCTCAGCGGGAATCTAAGTTCCCTGTAAGCTGTGTGGCAGTGGAGTCATGCAGCTGCTAACTGAGCCCCACCCAGAAGTTTAGGGCTGCCACACAGGGAGCTTTCTGTCTGGGGAGGGGTATTTGCTCAGCAGCAGAAGCTCCCTGTTCTGAGCATGCTAGTAGGGAAGGGGAGATAGAAAGGGAAGTATGTGGCTGAGATGGGAAGGAGTTGGGGGAAGGGGAGTTTGGAGCATGCAGTAAGTACAGGAGAGGAGAGGTTACAGCAACTTCCTGGTCTGGAAGAGAGGCAGCAGACTGCATGGGGTCAGTGGGGGAAATGGGAGGCAGTGCTGGCATCTGTGCAGTGAGGTCGGGACAGAGGGGAGTTTGGGGTGTCTTAACTTGTTTTCCCTCTGAGCTGCAGGCAGCAAGAGTCAAACGCTGTCTGTCTCAGCACAGCAGCCCTGGTCGAGCTGCAGATGTAGGACTCTCTTCTGGGCTGGGGCAGTTCTGTATGGGGTGGTGCCAAAATTTCAGGTGGGCTAAAAGCTTTTAGGCTGGTTTTGAATACTGGAACAAAAGGCCTAGCTCATGACAATCGCATGATTACGTTTCTAACAAAGTTTATATAGGTGTTAATGGCTTAAGATAAGAAAGGAAAGGATTCTTTAAACAGAATTTTTTTAGTGTTGTAGATATCTGCAAACTCTGATCCGTTACAATGACATGTATTGAGTGCATACAGATGCAATGTAAAAGAACTCGTGACCTCTTAAAATGAATTACCATGATGAATATGCAAATAAAATGTTACCAATCTGCCAAAAGTTTGTGAATGCATTTGCCAGTCTGCAGTATAAAAAAGGTTGGGTACCAGTGTTCCCTGTAAGATTTTTCATCCATGAGCGAAGTGAGTTTTGTCTTGTGCACCAGTATTGAGGTCAAGTGTGCATGTTTGTATGTGTGCAGCCATGGCACCCAATTTATAAACCTCTTCCTCTGACCCCTGTACCTACCCTTCCCTTCCTATCTGTGCCCACCCCTCCTCTAGTCCCCATCCCCATCCCCTCTCCCCACCTGCCCTGCCTCTCCTCTGCCCTTTGGTGCCTATCCCTCCCCTGCCCTTCCTGTATCTGCCCTTCTGCTTCACCCCCACAGTCCCTCGGCACCTGCACCTTCCCTTATCCCCTGAACCCTCCTGGTGCCTCCCCTTCCCTCACTGCTCCTGCCATCCCAACACCAGCCCCCTTGCCCTCTTCCTCCCTGGTGCCCACCCCTTCACCACCCTCTGCCCCAGTTCTCCTCACGCCTCTCTGCACCCTCACATGCGACTTGTTCCATCACCTGTCTTCCTCATACCCACCCCTCATAGAATCATAGAGTTGGAAGAGACCTCAGGAGGTCATCAAGTCCAGCCCTCTGCCCAAGGCAGGCCCAATCCCAACTAAATCAACCCAGCCAAGCCTTTGTCAAGCCGAGACTTAAAAACCTCTAGGGATGGAGATTCTACCACCTCCCTAGGTAACCTGTTCCACTGCTTCACCACCCTCCTAGGGAAATAGTTTTCCTAATATCCAACCTAGACCTCCCCCACTGTAACTTGAACCCCTCCTTTTAACCCCTCTTCTCCTGGAACCCACTTAGCCTCTCTCCGCTTCTTCCCTCTTGCCCCCATTGCCCCTCTCCTCTTCCAGCATCACCCCATTCTCTCCCTTCTCCTACTCCCACTGACACCTTCCCATCTCCCCATGCTCCTCCTTCCCTTTCCCCTCTTGGTCCCCTGGCATCTCCTCTTGGTCCCCTGGAATTTGTCTCTCCTCCAGCCCTTCCCCTTTCTTCTCCTGCCATGACTCTCTCGTCTCTCCAAAGCACAAACCTCTTCCTCTCCTCAACTCATCTTCCTCTTTCTTCTCCCCCTGCCCCTTCACTCACCTTCTGCCTTCCTGACACCTGCACCCCTCAACCCCTTCTAGTTCTCTGGTTCCAGGGCTGGGCTGTGTGGTGGGCAGCTACCCCAAGTGTTAGGACTGGAGCCAGGGCCACAGTGCTATTTTAAGTGCCCTGGCCCTGGCCCTGGCCCTGGCCCAGGAGCAGCTGCACCATAGCCTGGCTCCAGTACTGGCACACAGGGCAGCTGAAGGGGTGGATGGGCCTTGGCGCACAAACTTCTGGTTGGGGGAACAAAAGGCTGTATTGAAAAGTCAGGGCTTGCCAGCAGTCCCTACTCCCTCTCTGGGCTGGTGAATTCACAGAGCCTGGAGATCCATTCCCCTCTTCAAACCGACTCTGGGTGCCAAGTTGTAGCTCCTCAGTGTGGGGTACTGGAGACAGGCTGAAAGGCCTGAGCTGGTAACTCTAGCAAGGGGATGCGGGGTGTAGGGGAGGATGTGGCTGGAAGGGGAGGGCAGGAGGCTTTGTGGAGACCAGGAGGGTGGAAAGAACAGATTGGGAGAAGGGAAAAGAAGGCGGGGCTATAGGGAGGGGCAAAGAGACAGGCAGGGGCTGGGAGACAAGGGGAGGAGGATGACCCCAGCATGCATGGAGGGGTGTCTGCAGCGCACATCAGGCATGGACAGGTGGCCCCAGCGTGCAGGGCAGGACTGGCCCTTGTGCCTCCAGGAAAGAAAGAAACATGGCTCAGTCACTAGCTGAAGGCCAAAGCCAGCCACCAGCACACTGCTGCCTCCTCCCTGCGTCCCACAAGGCTGAGGACTGAAGTGACAGCAGCCCATCTCTGCTCCTTGGGGAACTTGGGGCAGCACGCCCTGTGTGCCAGGACTCTCGCTGGGGCTGTGATGCTATTTTTAATACAGTGTGCAGGGATGCGTGGAGCATGGCTGTCCCATATACTGGGCCTGGAGCCAAGGCTCTGGTGCTATTTTTAGAACCACGGCCCCGGATCCAGCTCCAGCAACTACCACATGGGCTGTGTGGTGGTACCCAGCTGCTTCTGGGGTGGGACAGCCATGCAGCAGGACTGAAATTCTTGGTGTGCTCCTGTGCAGGTATGTACCTTTCAGGGAACCCTATTGGAAACCATTGGATTAGACGGACCAAGGTATTCTCACTTTTTTCAACTGGACATGCTTGGGTGATGAAGTTATCTGTTCAAGGATTATAGTAATGCTGAAAATTGACCCCAGATTTTTTGATTTCCAATCCTGAAGGCCATCCAGGATTGTTCTAACTGATTCTGTTCTATATGTAACTCTGAAAGGGCGATACCTTGCACCAGTGTTTCCCAATTAGTGCACTGCGGAACCCCAGGATTCTGCAAAGCGAAAGTAAGGGTTCTGCGAGAACCCGTCACTCCCCTGCTCTCTCTCTTAGAGAGAGAGAGACAAATTGCAGCGGGATTCGGCTGGTTGTTTGTTTGTTTTTTTCCTTGACAAATTTTACCCTAGAAACCCTAGGGGTTCCTTGAAATTCTTTCAAGCTGAAAAGGGTTCCATGGCCAAATAAAATTGGGAAACACTGCCTTAAACAGTAAACAGAAGGGTATCTTTCATTCTCTAAAATTTGTCTTTACGCAGCACCTATCTCCATTTTGTTCTGCCAAATTTCTTCTATCTATAGAGAAGAGACTGATGCATTGTGCTGTCTCAATGAGGCCATACTTGTCTTTGTTCTTGTTGCTTTTCTCCTGAATGTAATCAATGCTAGATTGTAGCTGTCCCTAACACAGCCACATGGGTAGTGGCACTAGGGGAAAAAGACTCTTCTGTCCTGGCAGTCCCTGACTCTTGGGGAAGTGACCTAAAGTCAGTGTTGGTAGGTATTTCCTTCCTCTTGCCAGCAGGTAGGCTGCGAGGGCAGTCTCCACTTTGATCCCCCAACATACCAGTCAGAAGAGCCAAGATGGCCTGAGGTGGGGAGATATTAGCTTTGTCCTTTATAGCCCAAATAATCTGAATATTTGACCAAATGTCCTGAAAGGCTGGATCCAAGTCTCAATCAATGGACAAACTGCAATTTGCAGTAACTCTAATGTACCTTTAGATGCTTTGAGCAAGTCAACCTGAAAATTAACTAGGCTCTCACTTTAAGGCTCAGTTTATCAATTCTATATAGCAGTGACTGGAAATCATATGCTGTTTGTTCCTCCCTTTTGTTTGCTAGTAAGGACTGTAATAGCTCTGGGACAAAAAGACTCTAGTGCCTCTTGTCAGAACTTGCTCATTGGCAATTAAACATTTTTGGGTGTTGAATGTGAGTCCTAATATAGCAGATCATTTCTGGTTTTGCTGCCAAACCATGACATCTGACCATAGGGCTCTGACTTCTTCTCCAGCTAGGGGTGCTTAAAACCCCATTCTGCCCCAGAATGCTCACTTCACCCCTTCCTCACTCTGCCGCTTTCTGCCTGTGCTCTGCCACGTCCCCAGAGCATGCCCCATCCCCACTCCTTCTCATCCCCGAATGCCACAAAGCAGCTGTTTGCGGCACTCTGGAAGTGCTGGGAAGGAGATAGAGTAGATCAGCAGGGACGCTGGTCCATGAGAGGCATAGGGGAAGGGAGAAGCTGTACACCCAGTAATTTTCCCCAGTGGGTGCTCCAGTCCTGGTGCACCCATGGAATGAGTCTGACACAAAAGGCTTGAAATAAAGCCTTTGAAGTCAGTTGAAAGATCTCTGGTCCTTTCGGGTATGACTATGCTGTAGCTAGTAGATGTATTTCTCAGACTTGCATTAGCTCAACTCAGTTTACAGCCCTAAAAATAGGAGTGTGGATGTTGTGTATGAACAGCAGCTTAGTCACCCAGAGCTCTGATGAAAGGCTTCTGGCCCTCTTCATCTGTTACCCATGTCCTAACCTCTACTGCTATTGTTATATGATAATCTGTAGAGCTAACACAAGTCTGTCCACCTGCACTGGGAATCACATCTCCTGGCTACAGTGTAACATGAGTTAGGGTATGTCTACACTACAAAGTTAATTCGAACTAACGGATGTTAGTTCGAATTAACTTTGATAGGCGCTACACTAGCGCTCCGCTAGTTCGAACTTAATTCGAACTAGGGGAGCGCTTAGTTCGAACTAGGTAAACCTCATTGTACGAGGACTAAGCCTAGTTCGAACTTACTAGTTCGAATTAAGGGGTGTGTAGCCCCTTAATTCGAACTAGTGGGAGGCTAGCCCTCCCCAGCTTTCCCTGGTGGCCACTCTGGCCAACACCAGGGAAACTCGTATGCCCCTCTCCCGGCCCCGGAGCCCTTAAAGGGGCACGGGCTGGCTACGGTGCCCGTGCCAGGTGCAAGCCTGCCAGCACCCAGCCAGCAGACCCTGTACCTGGCACGGCTCGAGCCAGCCACCCGATGCCCCCCAGCCCTCCCCCTCTTCCCGGGACCAGGCTGGCGGCTCCCGGGAGCTCTCCTGCCCTAGACGGCCACTTTCCTGTGCCTAGTGCGGACATCGTGGACCTCGTCCACGACCTCCACACTAGGCACAGGAAAGTGGCCATCTAGGGCAGGAGAGCTGCCAGCCTGGCCACCCAGGAGCAGGTTTGCATGAAAATCAAGGTGGTCCACTGAGACCCCCGACCCTGAGCCCTGAGCTTAGAATGGCTGTACTGGGTCAGACCAAAGGTCCATCTAGCCCAGTAGCCTGTCTGCCGCCAGCGGCCAACCCTAGGGACCCTGGAGGGGATGGACCAAAGACAGTGACCAAGCCATTTGTCCCGTGCCATCCCTCTCCAGCCTTCCACAAACTTTGGTCAGGGACACCACTCCTACCCCCTGGCTAATACCACTCCATGGACCCAACCTCCATGACTTTATCTCACTTCTCTTTAAACTCTGTTCTAGTTCTAGCCTTCACAGCCTCCTGCAGCAAGGAGTTCCACAGGTTGACTCTTTGCTTTGTGAAAAGAACTTTCTGTTACTAGTTTGAAGCCTGCTACCCATTCCTTTCCTTTGGTGTCCTCTAGTCCTTCTATTATGGGAACTAATGAAGAACTTTTCTTGATGCACCCTCTCCATCCCACTCATGCTTTTATAGACCTCTATCCTATCCCCCCTCAGTCTCCTCTTTTCTAAACTGAAAAGTCCCAGTCTCTTTAGCCTCTCTTCATATGGGACCTGTTCCAAACCTCTGATCATTTTAGTTGCCCTCCCCTCTCCCACCGTTTCTCTTCCCCTCTCCCACCTCCTTTTCCCAGTCTCCGAGTTTTGTTCAATAAAGAGAGATTCTATTTTTGACCACACGTTTTCTTTATTTTGTACATCAATAAGAAGGGGGGCTAGGGAAGGGTAAGTGGAAGGAGGTGAGGGAGGAATGGGGTACGCGCCCCCGCTGGGGAGGACTGGGCTGGCTCTGCGGACTTCTGGGGGTGGAAGCTCTCCTGCAGCCCCCCAATTGCCGCCTCTCCCCAGATGGCAGCCTGCGGCAAGTGCAGCCGGTCTGATGGCCGAGAGCTGTAATGTGCCCAGTGTGGGCACTCAGGGCACTCCAAGCCAGGACTTCTTTGCAAGCGGGGAACCCTGAGAACTGTCTGTCCGGGGTGGGGGTCGGGTCCCTTTAAGCACAGCCCTCGGCTAGCCTGAGGCAGCAGCTCCATGCTCTAAGTCCTCATCTGATGCCCTGCCGGCACTGCTTCTGGCCATCCTTAACCCCGGTTCAGGGTCCACTTAATGTGGGCAAGCTAGTTCGAATTAGCAAAACGCTAATTCGAACTAGTTTTTTAGTCTGGATCCATTAATTCAAATTAGCTTAGTTCGAATTAACTAATTCGAACTAAGTTAGTTCGAATTAGCGCTGTAGTGTAGACATACCCTGAGATACTTGTGTTGACTATATAGGTAAATAGAGCAACAATTTCAGTAATATGTGTATTGCAAGAAAGAACACCAGCCAGGTCACCAGGTCATTCCCCTAATAATCACTTTGGAGTGGTCCCTGGGATAGTTACCTTTCTTCAGAAAGAGGCAAATAGGATGCTCTCAACAGTAACAATGAGTACTGAAATCAACAGGAGAGTTCCTATTAGCACCAGTAAGGTGAGGATTTCACTCAAGGGGCCTAGGACTTTAATGAAAGGTGTGGCTGCTCCTCTTAGCAACCTAATTCATCTACATCCATGTCAATAAAACAATAAATGATGGGCTAGGTACAGCAACCAAGGAAAGCTTCTAAATGTACCAAGGAGCTCAACAAACATACAACATAAATGGAATCCAGGTGGTAAAGCATGCTATGACAGCATCATCTGTCCAGCTTATTTGATATAGCCACAGTCACCATGGTAACTAGGAGATCTGCTAGTAGGGATGACCTGTTATGAACAGAACAATCTAGATAGTGGTGAAGTCACTATCATATATATAGTAGGTCAATGTCTGCGACTCTGTAACGCTGTAGCATTACATGTTGCCTCTGGGGGGCGCTGTCGCCTCCCACAGTGGTTCTTGGCTGACTTCTGCGCCACTCAGACGGGCTGCCACAGGGGTGCGTGGACCCCAAATGGCCGCCTGCTCCCCTGCGGCGGCCTGGCTGAGCACCGCAGAAGTCAGCCAAGCACCACAGCAGGAGGGGAAGGGGGTGGGGCACTTACATACACGGCCAGGGGGTGGGGCCCGGCCGTTTATGTCACTGCCCGCCCCCCTTTGCCTCCCTCCGTGGCTGGCGCTCGGCTGACTTCTGCACTGCTCAGCTGGCCGCTGCGGGGGAGCTCAAAGGGCTGTTTCCTCCACTTGCTCCCCTGCGGCGGCCCGGCTGAGTGGCACAGAAGTCAGCCGAGCGCCATGGCGGGAAGCGAAGGGGGGGGCAGAGTGGTGACATGTGGCTTGACAGAGGCTCCAGGCCCCACCTCTTGGCCGTGAACAGACCAACAGAGGAGGAGAAGAGCAAGAGAGTGAGAGGCAGGAGTGGGAGAAGAGAAAGGGAGATGGAGAGAGAGGCAGGAGATGGAGGAGAGCTGAGAGAGAGAGGTGGGGAGGCAGGAGGAGGAGGGGAGAGAGAGAGAGATGGAGACAGAGACCGGAGGCTCAGCAGAGAAGACCGAGATAGAAAGGGAATAGGACGTGGAGGAGAGACCTGCAAATCCTGTTTTATGATGGGCTAATTAGCTAGTATTGACATAAGCAGCTCAGAAGATAGCTATTAGCATATGATTATTAAGCTTCGTACCATGCTATTTACCAGTAAAAGGTCTGATCCGGCAAAATGCCCTTGGGTAGGTCTATACTACAGCGCTAATTCGAACTAACGCATCTAGAACTAAAAACTAGTTCGAATTAGCGTTTTGCTAATTCGAACTAGCAAGTCCACATTGAGTGGACTCTGAACAGGGCTTAAGAATGGCCGGAAGCAGTGCCGGCAGGGCATAAGAGGAGGACTTAGAGCATGGAGATGCTGTCTCAGGCTAACCGAGGGCTGCGCTTAAAGGGTCCCGACCCCCACCCCGGACACATAGTTCTAAGGGGTGCCCCGCTTGCAAAGAAGTTCTGGCTTGGATTGCCCGGAGTATCCACACTGGGCACATCACGCCACTCGGCCATCAGCCCGGCTGCACTTGCCGCAGGCTGCCATCTCGGGAGAGGGAGTAATTGGGGGGCTGCAGGAGAGCTTCCACCCCCAGAAGCCCGCAGAGCCAGCCCAGTCCTCCCCATCGGGGGCTCGTACCCCATTCCTCCCTCACCTCCTTCCACTTACCCTTCCCTAGCCCCCCTTCTTATTGATGTACAAAATAAAGATAACGTTTCTTCCAACACTGACTCTGTCTTTATTGAACAAAACTGGGGGGAGACTGGTAAAAGGAGGTGGGAGAGGGGAAGAGAAAGGCTGGGAGAAGGGAGGGCAACTAACATGATCAGGGGTTGGGAACAGGTCCCAGATGAAGAAAGGCTACAGAGACTGGGACTGTTCAGCTTAGAAAAGAGGAGACGGAGGGGGGGACAGGATAGAGGTCTCTAAAAGCAGGGGTTGGGTGGAGACGGTGCATTCAGAAAAGTTCTTCCTGAGTTCCCATAAAGAAGGACTAGAGGACACCAAAGGAAAGGAATGGGTAGCAGGCTTCAAACTAGTAAGAGAAAGTTGTTCTTCACAAAGGAAAGAGTCAACCTGCAGAACTCCTTGCTGCAGGAGGCTGTGAAGGCTACAACTTGAACAGAGTTTAAAGGGAAGTGAGATCAAGTCATGGAGGTTGGGTCCATGGAGTGTTCTTAGCCAAGGGGGTAGGAGTGGTGTCCCGCACCATCAGGAACCCGGAAGTGCTCCGGGCAGCTGGACCATTGGAGCTGCTCTGCCCCCAGCTTCCCCGATTCAGCTGCTGCTAAAACTGACCAGCGCTGAATCCGGGAAGCAGGGGGCAGAACAGCTGGAGTGCTGCCGGGTAGGTCCAGTAGCGCTGCCCCTCGGGGCTGCGGGACCAACCCAGCAGCACCCCAGCTGTCCCGGATTCAGCCGCTGCTGAAATTGACCAGCGGCTGACTCCAGGAAGCCCGAGACAGAGCTGCTCTGCCCCAGCTTCCTGGAATCAGCTGCTGGTCAATTTCAGCAGCAGCTGACTTGGGTACACCTGGGACAGAGAAGCTGGGGTGCTGCTGGGTTGGTCCCCGGAGCGCCAAGGTTTGGTGCTACCAGACCAACCCAGCAGCGCCCCAGCTGCTCTGTCCCAGGCATCCCGATTCAGCCGCTGCTGAAACTGACCAGGGCTGACTCCAGGAAGCCCGGGGCAGAGCAGCTCTGCCTCTGGCTTTCTGGAGTCAGCCGCTGATAAGTTTCAGCAGTGGCTGACTTGGGGACACCTGGGGCAGAGCAGCTGGGGTGCTGCTGGGTTGGTCCAGTAGCGCCGAGGAGCGGCGCTGCGGGACCAACCTGTCAGCACCACAGCTGCTCTGCCCCAGGCATCCCCAAGAACAGCTGGGGTGCTGATGGGTTGGTCTCGTGGTGCCAAGGGTCGGCGCTACCGGACCAACCCAGCAGCACCCCCGCTGCTCTGCTGCAGGTGCCCCCGATTCAGCCGCTGCTGAAACTGACCAGCAGCGGCTGAATCGGGGACTCCTGGGGCAGAGCCGGACTATCAGAAGGGGGGCTATGAGGGCGTCTGGGGTAGCATCCCCCCACCCCGCCCCAGACCCCTCATAGCCCCCCTTCTGATAGTCCGGCATGTCTGATAATATGGCACCCCCTGGGTCCTAAAGGTGCCGGATTATCGGAACTTTACTGTATTTCAAACCAATTTCAAAAGTCAGCTTGACAGGGAAGCTACAGAACTTAATTTCATTTACAAGTTTGATTCCTACAACAGAAATCTAAACACAGACATTGGCTGGATTGCCTACATTCCACATCCTAATGACATAAAAGACCAAACAAAGGGGTTCTTAAAGCAGGTACTAAGTATTCTTATCAGTTTCATTTAGTATGGGCACTCTGACAATTTCTTTCCCTTTTTTTTTCTTCTCTTTTCCTCCTCTTCCCTCCCATCCTCTCTCTGTGCTATTTATTTGAAAACTGGACCCCTTAAACTCCATTAATCTGAAGAAATGGGTTGTGCCCACGAAAGCTCATGATACCATCTACATTTTTTGTTAATCTCCAAGGTGCTGCAACACTGTTTGTTGTGTTTTAAGTTTTTCCAGATACAGGCTAATACGGCTACCCCCTCTGAAACTTTTAAATCATATTGTATCAGTTTTAGGACTTGACTACACAAGGACACTCCAGGAAATTAATTCAGATTAACTAAAGGTATGAATTGAAAGTGGATTCAACTTCATTTTATCCAGCGTGGATCCTTGCATTTAGAATTGTAATGACCTTAATTCACTTTATCTTAATTCACTTCAGAAGGAATTACTTAATTTTGATCAACTTTCCTCAGCATGCCCATGTTGAAAAGTACTTAGAAGTGGCTTCTATAAGGCTACGTCTAGACTACAGGCTTCTTGCACAAGAAGCTTTTTTTGGAAGAGATCCTCCAAAAAAATTCTGGTGCAAAAGAGCGTCCACACTGCAAAAGTGCATCAAAAAAGCGATGCACTTTTTCGAAAGATAGCATCCAGGCAGTCTGGATGCTATCTCGCATGTAAGCAGTGATTGCTAGGGACAGAATAGCCACCAGGGCATCTGTGCTTTTTTCTCTTCCCTTTTCTTCCGAAAAAACTCCCTCTTTCCCGTCCACACACACCTTTTCACAAAAGAGCTCTTTCACAAAAAGTCTTCTTCCTCGTAGAATGAGGATTACCAATTGTGCAAAAAGCCCTCTATTCTTTAGATTTACTGTTGAAAGAACATGCTTGCAGTGTGGCCATAACTCAAGTTTTGTCGGAAAAATGGCCGTTTTTTCCAACAAAACTCTGTAGTCTAGACATAGCCTAAGTCTCCACCTAGTTGGAGTCAGAGTGCAAGCAACAACAGCTGTGCCTCAGGAGGACAGGTTTGGGTGATTACAGGGTGGGACACAGGAAGGTTCCCTGAGTGAGGAACTGTGAAGAAATTTAAGACAGTGTCTAATTTAGCCAAGCACAGCAAAAAGCTTAGACATTCCAGCACATTTGGCCATATGCTATATTTATTCCCTTATAGCAGGAGTAGGCAATTTTTTTGGCCTCAGGGCCATAACTGAGTAGGAAAATTGTACAGTGGGCTATCAATGTAGGGCTGGGTTAGGGAGCTGAGGTTCAGGAGGGTGCAGGTTCCAGCCCAGCACTACTTACCTTAGGTGGTTCCAGATGGCAGTTCAACAGGGCTCAGGAAGGTTGTCTTCCTGTCCTGACTCCACATGACTCTCCGAAGTTGCCAATATGTCCAGCAGAGGGTTCTGGGGGTTGGGATGGGGACAAATAGCTCAATGAGCTACCACAGACACTAACCCCACAGCTCCCATTGGCCATGGTTCCCTGTTCCTGACCAATGGGAGCTACGAAGAGGAGGTGTCTGCAGGCAGAAGCCCCCTGTTCCTACACCTTCAGGGGCTGCAGGTATGTAGTTTGCTAACCTGTGCCTGTGGTTCCATTCTAGAAAACATCTAGTAAAAATAGCCGTCCCTTAATCTAATCAGATCTGCTCCTTTTTGTGCCTCCAGAATAAAATCTAGCCATTTAATACCAGAAATAAGTTTTAAACATTTTTTTAACTTCTGTAGAGTGAGCAAACAGTGATTTCTCCTTTCCTTTCTGGTGATTCAAACATGTAAATAAGGACTCTGAATTGTATTTGATTTTTAGTGTTGCTATATCAATGCTTTCCAGAAGCAATACATGGAGCTACCAGTTTAATTTTTAATTTACATAAACATTAAAACCATGTAAATTAGGCTTAACATATTTTCTGGAGCTAAAGATCATTGCCATCTCTGTGTCTGGAACATCTCAGAGGATTCTTCACTACAGGTTCTTGAGGGAACAAATAAAAATAGCCACATCGGGTCAGATCAAAGGTCTATCTAGCCCAGTATCCTGTCTGCCGACAGTGGTCAATACCAGATGCCACAAAGGGAGGGAACACAACAGGTAATCTTCATGTGATCCTTCCCCATCACCTACCTCCAGAGAAACAGAGATGATATCATGCGGACAAGGGGACTTTATCATATTTGAGTGCTCCTTTAGCATCTCAATTGTCCAAGGGTCCCACTGGTTGTTAAGCCGGCTTCCTGCTTCTGATGTACTTCAATATTTTACTATTACTTTTTGAGTTTTTGGCTAGCTGTTCTTCAGACTCCTTTTTGGCTTTTCTTACTAAATTTTTACACTTAATTTGACAAAGTTTATGGTCCTCTTTTACTCACTAGGATTTGACTTCCGCTTTTTAAAAGATATCTTTTTATCTGTCACTGTTTCTTTTACCTGGTTGTTAAGCCACGATGGCACTTTTTTGGTTCTCTTACTGTGTTTTTTTATTTGGGGTATATATTTAAATTGGGCCTCTATTATGGTGTCTCCGAAAAGTTTCCATGCATCTTGCAGAGATTTTACTTTTGTCACTGCGCCTTTTAATTTTTGTTTAATTAACTTCGTCATTTTTTGTGTAGTTCCCCTTTCTGAAATTAAATGCCATAGTGTTGAGCTGCTGAGGTGTTTTTCCTACCACAGGGAATATTATTTCTGTAGCAGTGAATGTGATTAATGCATGGTAGTCAGAAAATTTCTTTGCTCAGTGGTGCCTGTCAAAATGGCTCAATCATCTTGTGTCGTTGTGTGTCCCTGCCTTCTGGTATGAGGATGGAACTTTCCCCAACTCCCTTCACTTCCCTCTTGCCACAAGTGATGGTTGTTGGAACGCTTCCAGAATTGCTATCACTATTTTTAGCCCACCGGCTACATATTTTTCATCACAACACCCACTGTGGTTGAGGATGCCATGGCAGGACATGACAATGGAATCCTTGTGGTAGGAAGACCAGTCCTTGATATCAAACTTCTTACACTAATAAATTCCTTGTCTCAGACCCTACTGCTCACCTGCCTGTCATTGACCTGCCACGTTGATAGTGGGTCTTTCTTAACTTGTTCTGAACTGGGCAAGGTCTCTGTACAAACAGCTAGTACTGTTGGGGTCTTTCAGACAATCCAAGCTACAGTTGCGATGCAGATCAAACAGCAGACCATGCTCTGAAACGAGTCTCCATCTTTTTAGAAAACTTGGAAGATAGACTGTATGCCCTGGGATCTTTTAGGCTATGCAGTCTAACACTGAAGTTGCCTGGAATCTCCACATCAGCCACAAAGAGAAAGCAGTTCTGGACTCAGCAGGCTCACAGCTATTAGAGGTTTATATCTCTGTTCCATGAAAGAGGGGCAGTAGTAATGGGAAGCAACCAGTACCTCATTCTTCCCACCCCATCATCTGCAACAGCAGGTTCTTCTGAATCAACAGCCCAGTCTAACATGTCCTTTAGTGACTACATAAGGAGGCATGACATAGTCTGCTGCTTTCTTGTTGCCTAGTTTCGGATATCCAAGAAAAATGTTTTGCCCATATTGGAGAGATGCCCTTCCCTTTTCTGTCAACAGTTAAGCTAAAATGTACATTGACACCACATTATAAATCTGTGTCAAGGGTTTATTACCTTTGGCAACATAGCTAGCTGCTTCCATCATCTCTTTCCTGACATTCACAAAACTGGGTGACTGGGCAACAAAATAGAAGATGAAATTCAGTGTTGATAAATGCGAAGTAATGCACACGGATAGCAAAACTCCATGTAAATATATAATGATCGGGCCTGAATTAGCAGTTACCACTTAAGAAAATCATCTTGAAGTCAATATGTTCTCTGAAAAAATCCACTCCATGTGTCATGGCAGTCAAAAAAGCTCATAATGTTGAGAGTTATTAGGAAAGAGATAGGTAATAAATTATCATGTTGCCTCTATACATATATCCATGATACTCCAACACCTTGGATACCATGTAAAAATCTAGTACTCCTATGTCATTACAGATACATTGGAAGTGGAAAAGGTACAGAAAAGGGCAAATAATTAGGGAGTATGGAGCCACTTCCAAAAGAGAAAAGATGAATACGACTGAGTCTTCTAAGCTTGGAAAAGAAATGACTAAGGGGGAACAGACAGAGGTCTGTAAAATAATGACGGGTGTAGAGAAAGTAAATAAGAAAGTGATATTTACTCCTCTAATACAAAGGGCTTATCTAGACTATGTGGAACAGTTGAAAGAGGATATGCAAATTGTGCGGGAATTTGCATATCTTCTTCCGATTGCACTTTTGAGCTTTTGAAAGAGAAAGTAATTAAGATGCAGCTTTTTCGGTGAACCGCCCCCTTCATCGAAAAGCCGCTTTTTCTCAAAAAAGGAGGTTTACGCGGCTTTTTAACAAGGGGGGGGGGGAATTCACTGAAAAAAGCTACATCTTAATTACTTTCACTTTCGAAAGCTCCTTTCGAAAGTGCAATCAGAAGAAGATATGCAAATTCCCACAGAATTTGCATACCTTCTTTCGACCATTCCCTGTAGTCTAGATGAGCCCTAAGGGTCACCAAATGAAAATAAGCAGTGGGTTTAAAACAAACAAAAAGAAACATTTCTTCACACAGTGCACAGTCAACCTATTAAACTTGTTTCCAGAGGATGTTGTGAAGGGTAAGATTATAACAGGGTTAAAAAAGAACTAGATAAGCTGCATCAGTGGCTATCAGCCAGGATGGGCAGGGATGGTGTCCCTAGCCTCAGTTTGCTAGATGCTAGGAATGAATGACAAGGGGTGGATCACTTGATGATTTTCTGTTTTATTAATTGCCTCTAGAGCACCTGGCATTGGCCACTGTTGCTGGGCTAGATGGACCATGGATCTGACCCAGTATGACTATTTTTATTCCAGCTGTGTCTCTGCATTAGTGACTAAGTAGTTTATTAAATTCTGATTTCCCATGATTAATTGAAAAATCTCTTATTTTACCTATGCTTGATGTTCTACAACACATATAGAGACTTTCACCCTCATTATGGTGAAATTATGCCTTTGTGCTAGTGCCCTGCTAGCCTCCTATTGTGTAACTGTTTTCTTACTAATACATGTGCCCAAAGTATATTTAAAATATTTTGCAGATAAACTTCCTAACTCCAGTTCTTGGAGGGGGGTTTCTCATTTGGTTCTTTAAGTAAAAACAAAGGGATCCAGCTGCATAAATAGTTTCTCATATCTAGGCTCACCACTGTCAACAGCTGAAATCAATATGGTTATGCAGACCTGCTGTAACACTAAAGGTGAACAGAAACCATTTACAAGATACTGCACTCTGGTGGTATGTCTACACTACAGCACTAATTCAAACTAACTTAATTCAAATTAGTTAAATCGAAATAAGCTAATTCGAATTAGTGCATCTAGACCTAAAAACTAATTCGAATTAGCGTTTTGCTAATTCGAAATAGCATGTCCACATTGAGTGGACCCTGAACTGAAGTTAAGGCTGGCCGGAACCAGTGCCGGCAGGGCATCAGGTTAGGACTTAGAGTGTGGAGCTGCTGCCTCAGGCTAGCCAAGGGCTGTGCTTAAAGGGACCCAATCCCCACCCTGGACAGACAGTTCTCAGGGTTCCCCGCTTGCTTGTCTAACTCAATGAGGGACAGCAAAGCAGTCCTGTCTTGGAGTGCCCCGAGTGCCCACACTGGGCACATCACAGCACTCGGCCATCAGCCCGGCTGCACTTGCTGCAGGCTGCCATCCGGGAGGGTCAATTGGGGGGCTGTCAGGATCCAGGAGGCCCTGCAGGAGGGCTTCCGCCCCGAGGAGCCCGCAGAGCCACCCCAGTCCTCCCAATTGGGGGCTCATGCTCCATTCCTCCCTCACCTCCTTCCACTTACCCCTCCCTAGCCCCCCTTCCTGATGTAAAAAATAAAGGACACGTGTGTTCAAAAATAGAAACTCTCTTTATTTAACAAAACTGGGGGGGGGGGGAATTAACCTCTGGGGAGACTGGGAAAAGGAGGTGGGAGAGGGGAAGAGAGAGGATGGGAGAGGGGAGGAGGAAACCTGGGAGGAGGGAGCTGGAAGAGGGAAGCCAGGGGAAGAAGGAGGAGGAAAAGTATAAAACTATGGTACGCCATATCTTCAGTACTGTGTACAGATGTGGTCTCCTCACCTCAAAAAAGATATTTTGGCTTTGGAAAGGGTTCAGAAAAGGGAAACTAAAATGATTAGGGGTTTGGAACAGGTCCCATATGAAGAGAGGCTAAAGAGACTGGGACTTTTCAGCTTAGAAAAGAGGAGACTGAGGGGTGATACGATAGAGGTCTATAAAATCATGAGTGGCGTGAAGAGGGTGAGTAAAGAAAAGTTCTTCATTAGTTCCCATAATAGAAGAACTAGAGGACACCAAATGAAATGAATGGGTAGCAGGCTTAAAACTAATAAAAGAAAGTTCTTCTTCACACAGCGCATAGTCATCCTGTGGAACTCCTTGCCACAGGAGGCTGTGAAGTCTAGAACTATAACAGAGTTTAAAGAGAAGTTAGATAAATTCATGGAGGTTGGGTCCATGGAGTGCTATTAGCCAGGGGGTAGAAATGGTGTCCCTGGCCTCTGTTTGTGGAAGGCTGGAGATGGATGGCACAAGACAAATCGCTTGGTCATTGTCTTCGGTCCATCCCCTCCGGGGTGCCTGGTGTTGACTGCTGTCAGTAGACAGGCTACTGGGCTATATTGACCTTTGATCTGACCCAGTACGGCCATTCTTATGTTCTAAGCTCAGGGCTCAGGGTCGAGGGTCTCACTGGACCAACTTGATTTTCATGCAGACCTGCTCCTGGGTTCACATGTGGCCTTTGGTGGCCAGGCTGGCAGCTTTCCTGCACTAGATGGCCGCTTTCCTGTGCCTAGTGCAGAAATTGTGGACATTGGAGGCTCCCCCCAAACCTCAATGAGGTCTACGATCTCCACACTAGACCAGACGGGTGCCCTCCTCTTGCGGCCCCGGGCAGGCTCCTGGGAGCCGCCTGCCTGGTCCTGGGAAGAGGTGGGGGGCTGGGTGGCAGCAGGTGGCTGGCTCATGCTGTGCCAGGTGCAGGGTCTGCTGACTGGGTGCTGGCAGGCTTGCAACTGGCACAAGTACTGTAGCCAGACCGTGCCCCTTTAAGGGCTCCGGGGCCGGGAAGGGGGCAGAAGAGTTTCCCTGGTTTGGTCCAGAGTGGCCACCAGGGCAACCTGGGAAGGGTTAGTGTCCAACTAGTTCGAATTAAGTGGCTACACAGCCCTTAATTCGAACTAGTTAATTCGAACTAGGCATTAGTCCTCGTAGAATGAGGTTTACCTAGTTCAAATTAAGCGCTCCGCTAGTTCGATTTAAATTTGAACTAGCGGTTTGTATGTGTAGCCCCTATTAAAGTTAATTCAAACTAACGGCTGTTAGTTCGAATTAACTTTGTAGTGTAGACATACCCTGGGAGAATTGAGAGGATTCTACTAACAAAATATACCTGAAAGTATTGAGGGAAACAATATTAAAATTAATCTAATACCATAGAATGGGTCCACTAATTTAAAAAAAAAAGTCAAGGCACAAAGTACACTTTAATATAATTAAAAACAAATAGTGTGTATATCTCTTTAAAGCCTTAGAAAGCGTAAGATGTAGCTACTAGAGTAGAGACCATCTTACAGGTTAGACAATGTTCACAAACACAGTAGTGTATAAGATACTTTTCAAATTTTCAGAGTCCTTTTAACAAAGACAGTGTCTTTGAGAGCAAGATACTTACTTGTCTTTGGAATTCATCTCTGCCTAATGTCGTCTGCCAGCACCCAAGCTTAACTTCTTTCAGAGCTTGTTGGTTCTCTTATGTTCTTGATCAATCTGTCTTGGCTGTCAGCAGTGTTAGTAGTCCCCTCATACCCATTTTAAGTGGCTTTGCCTGGATATATGTGTTCAGTAGCTTCTTCTGCTATTTTGTTTAAATTTGGGCAGGTTTTTACTTTACTTTACTGTGCTTCAGTTTCTGCATTTGTCAAAAGGAAGAAATTCATACTTACCTGGTGGTGTAAGATTTAATCCAGGTATTAGGGAAGTGTGACGGCTCATGTGGGTGCAAACACCCCCTCCTGATGGGGCAGGAGGGTTCTGCGGACCCGCCGCCTAGGGTCCCCCAAAAAGGGGCCCGCAGTTCGAGTGCGATCACCTGGCCGCGAGCCGGAAAAAAGCGGCAGCCATGTTCATGCAAATGAAGCAGGGGGGGATTTAAATCCCCGCTTCATTTGCAATTGCGATGTGTCTAATTTGCATCCCTTTTACAGAAAAAGGATGCAGTCTAGACACAGCCTAGGACTTTATTTCGAAATAACCCCTCCCAAGATCAAATTTATAAGTGGAGCATCCACGCTACCAGGCCCATTATTTCAAAATAACAGGCTGCAGAATTCAGAATCTGTACTCGTATTTTTCATCAGAAGTAACACTAATTCTGAAATAATTTTTTCAAAATAACAGTAGTGCGGATGCTCTAATGCTGCTATTTTGAAATAATTACTTGGAGTAATTCAAAATATGTACTCCACAGTGCTTCCTGGGGCTCTAAGACCAAGGTAGCAGGTCCACATTAATGGAGCCTGCCTTGGACTAATTTCAAGTCTTCCCTGTAGTGTGGACACACCAGTTTGATTTTGTTAAATTGAGAGTTAAGTCAAATTTAGTAACTTTGAAATATTTTCCTTGTGTAGATGTGGCCGTAGAGAGCTATTTTTATCACAGAATTTCTAACAAATAACACAGGGCCAATTCTTACTATAATACTGGCTTACATAGTCACAGGCACATTATACACAGTTTTAAACCTGGTATTATCAAACCCAGATGATCAAAAATCATTAGTCAGGCCCTCAAAATCATGATTTTGTTTAAAAACTGAGTAAAAAAATTAAGAGCTCTTTATTCTGTTCTGATACTTTAGGATTCATGGTTTTCTTTTCCAACCTTGCTCATTTACCTCACTCCAGAGCTGAGATGGTTAAAACAATATCAAATACAGGCAGTCCCCGGGTTACATGGATCCGATTTACATCGGATCCCTACTTACAAACGGGGTGAGACATCCCCGCACTAGCTGCTTCCCCCCAGTAGACCAGGGAGACGAGGAGCGGATTTTCTCAGCAGACACCTCAGCTTGAGAATAAAGGACTGAGGGAAGTGAGGTGTGGGAGAATAAAACTGAGCTCTGGAGAAATGTTTGGCTAGAGTTTCCCCTACAATATGTACCTGTTCCGACTTGCATACAAATTCAACTTAAGAACAAACCTACAGTCCCTACCTTGTATGTAACCCGGGGACTGCCTGTATCAAAAAACTCATAAAATCACTAGAGTTGGCAATGCTAGAAACTATTAAAATGCTTAAATGCTAATCAGACTGATTTAGAAATGAATACATCACCACAACAAAAGTCAGCATAAAGATGTTCCAGCACCTATGATTTGTGGACTTAAGAGTGAAGGGGGTGCTATAGCACCCCCTGACTTGAAGGGGTTTCCATTATATACAGGATTTACCGTTTGGTTCAATGGCTCACAGCACCCCCCCACTATTAAAATTGTCACAGCATCTCTACCGCAAATAGAATGTTACAGTGTTGTTTAGCATCACCAATATTTTGCTATAAACCTTACTGCATGTGGTTCTCTGTTCAGAAGAACTGTGCCCAAACTATGTCTCTTTGAAATCTATGGGTGTGTCTAGACTACCTAGTTTTGTCGACAAAAGTGGACTTTTGTCGACAAAACAATACCAGCGTCTACACTACCGCGGAGTTCTGTCGACATAACGTCGACAGAACTCCGTGGTTTTGTCGACGCTGGTATACCTCATTTTACAAGGCAAAACACCTTCTGTCGACAGAGTTCTGTCGACAGAAGGTGTTATTGCCTGTAACGTTGCGTCCAGACTACGGAATTCTGTCGACAAAGCGGCTTGCTTTGTCGACAGAACTCCATGTGTCTGGACGCAAATTGTCGACGGAAGTTTTGTCGACAGTATCTGTCGACAAAACTTCCGTCGACAAAACGCGGTAGTCTAGACGTACCCTATGGCATAACTCCTTTTGAATCCAGGGAGATCAGGATTGGGCCTAATAACAGACTTAAATGGTGGGCAAAGCTTCCAGATGATTTTTTGCCTTATCCAGAGTATGAAAACATATATTAGGGATTACAGATGAGGAGTAAGGAAATGTATGGTCTCAGTTTTAAGTCACAAAATAATGATTACATCAAAACAACTCTCTTTGATTGCAAAGTTGCCTTTATTGAATATGGATGTCTGCAGTGTAAAACTGTATTGGAAAATAGGATATAATGAACATTATCACTTTTCTTAGCCAATTAAAACCATATGTTCAAAAATCTAGTATGATATGCCTAGAAATTCCAAAACACAGATTGTATTACTACTAGATAGCCACATTACCTAAAATAGTACTCAGCTGGATTTTTGTTATGACTTTACTATGGAAATTAGGCATCCACAGGTTTAAGCTGATATTATGATAGAACAATTTCTGTAAGTTTAGTGTACCAGAGCAACTTGCTTTCTAAACACTAGATGAACATTTATAACTGTATTACATATCTTCTCTCTTTCCCTGAAACTTACATAAACATAGTATGCTGCAAATCTATTACTTCTAAACATTTCAAAAAGCTGTGTGCAACTTAAGAGAGATTTTTTTTAAAGTATTTTCTTGGTACTTACATGTTTGAAGCTGGAATAATATTTTGTTAATTTTTCCCATGGATGAAAATGTAAAAAGGAACAATAATCAATTCCTATGAAGATTGGTTACTTTTTCAGTCAGTTCACATTAATGCATTCCAGGAATGCTACTACAGGCATGAAAAGCCTGCACTTAGCAAGGTCATAAGCTTAAAAATAACTGTTACCTTTTAAAGAATAAAAACATTATGTACTTCAAATGGTGGGCCTCTAAAATATGGGTGGAATATTATTACTGTAGCAGTTACATGACACATATCATGTACATGTTTTGCACATATTCTGAAGTGACAGAATAAATAGGACTAAATTTTGATCTCATAAATAGTAAAGAATTTCTGGCCTTTTAAAATCTTCTGGACCATATGAGTGTTCAGTCTAGTAAGGGATTCTCGGTAATTATGTTCAGGAGGAAAGTGAACAAAGTAAATGATGGAAACAAGCTACCATTTGTAAAGTGCTTTGGAGATGTAAAATGCCATTATGTGCTATGTACTTTTTTATTACTGATGACTGACTGACTCTTGTATACAATTGAGTGTTTTGGACAGGAAATCTAAGCACAAAATTTACATGTGCTTAAGGAAATATGAGGAAACAGCTTGTTCCAAAGAGTACTTAAAAGGAACCATTGAGGAATTGCTGTATCTCAGAACAAAAAGATGGTGACTTTTGAATATTATAGTACCAAATGAGGAACCCACAAAGAAGACATAACTTTTACTGTAAGTATCATTATTATTGACAAATATACCACCAGCAAAATGATGCAATATGGGATCATTCTGAATGTCTGATCAAACTTTGAACTTGACATGGTGGATCAAGTGAACAAATATCTGTTTTGGAGCTATAGTTCAATGGCTTTCTTTTTATCTGTCAAATAAAAATAAATGATAATATTTATACAATCTCATATAAATATAATCTTATATGTAGCTCCGTTATTTAATGGACAAATTATGTGTATGCATCTCTAACTTTTTCTATATTTAGATTGCAAAACTTAAGCAAATCAACTAATTTCTCTATAATTTGTATTCAGTTATCACTGAGGACATTTAATTCTTCTTTGATATGATCTCATATACACCAATGATATAGATGTCTAGATGTACATGTATACTTGTGCGCGTATACTTAAATATTTACATAGGGCTCAGTTGTGCAATATGGCAATACTCTTAAGTGAATGCTTTTCTTTGAACACATTAGTGCTTAGTGGTCCTACTGAAGTCAAAGATAAATTTAACTTAAAACTAAGCACATTCTTAAGTGACTCCCTGATTAAGCTCTTAGGCCTGGTCTACACTACATTGGAAGGTCAAAGTAAGATATACAACTCCAGATATGTACATTATGTAAAACTCAAAGTAATAGCAAAATGTTTTTAAGTACATTAGAAGCAGGAAGCCTGCTAAAAAAAACAGTGGGTCCCCTAGATGATCGAGATACAAAAGGAGCAATCAAGGACGATAAAGCCATTGCGGAGAAATTAAATGATTTCTTTGCTTCAGTTTTCACGGCTGAGGATGTTCAGGAGATTCCCAAATCTGCACCATCCTTTGTGGGTGATGAATCTGAGAAACTGTCCCAGATTGAAGTGTCATTAGAGGAGGTTTTGGAACAAATAGAAAAAGTTAACAGTAACAAATCACCGGGACCGGATGGCATTCATCCAAGGGTTCTAAAAGAACTCAAATGAGAAATTGCAGAACTATTATCTGTGGATTGTAACCTATCCTTTAAATCGGCTTCTGTACCTAATGACTGGAAGGTAGCTAACGTGACACCAATATTTAAAAAGGGTTCAAGAGGCAATCCTGTCAACTTCAGTACTGGGCAATTAATTGAAACAATCGTAAAGAATAAAATTGTCAGGCACATAGAAGAACATAATCTGTTGGACAAAAGTCAACATGGTTTCTGTAAAGGGAAATCATGTCTTACTAATCTATTAGCGTTCTTTGAAGGGGTTAACAAACATACGGACAATGGGGATCCAGTAGATATAGTATACTTAGATTTTCAGAAAGCCTTTGACAAGGTCCCTCACCAAAGGCTCTTGTGTAAATTACATTGTCATGGGATAAGAGGGAAGGTCCTTTCATGGATTGAGAACTGGTTAAAAGACAGGAAACAAAGGGTAGGAATAAATGGTACATTTTCAGAATGGAGAGGGGTAACTAGTGGTGTCCCCCAAGGGTCAGTCCTGGGGCCAATCCTGTTCAACTTATTCATAAATGATCTGGAGAAAGGGGTAAGCAGTGAGGTGGCAAAGTTTGCGCATGATACTAAACTGTTTAAGATAGTCAAGACAGAAGCAGGCTGTGAAGAACTTCAAAAAGATCTCACCAAACTGAGTGATTGGGCAACAAAATGGCAAATGAAATTTAATGTGGATAAGTGTAAAGTAATGCATGATGGAAAAAATAACCCAAACTATACATACAGTATGATGGGGGCTAATTTGGCTACAACAAATCAGGAAAGAGATCTTGGAGCTATCTTGGATAGTTCTCTGAAAACTTCCACACAGTGTGCAGCAGTGATCAAAAAGGCAAATAGGATGTTAGGAATTATTAAGAAAGGGATAGAAAATAAGACACAGAATATCTAACTGCCCCTGTATAAAACTATGGTACACCCACATCTTGAATACTATGTACAGATGTGGTCTCACCTCAAAAAAGATATTTTGGCCTTGGAAAAGGTTCAGAAAAGGGCAACTAAAATGATTAGGGGTTTGGAACGGGTCCCATATGAAGAGAGTCTAGAGCGACTAGGACTTTTCAGTTTAGGAAAGAGGAGACTGAAGGGGGATATGATAGAGGTATATAAAATCATGAGTTGCGTGGAGAGGGTGAATAAAGAAAAGTCATTTATTAGTTCCCATAATAGAAGAACTAGAGGACACCAAATGAAATTCATGGGTAGCAGGTTTAAAACTAATAAAAGAAAGTTCTTCTTCACACAGCGCATAGTCAGCCTGCGGAACTCTTTGCCAGAGGAGGCCGTGAAGGCTAGGACTATAACAGTTTAAAGAGAAGCTAGATAATTTCATGGAGGTTAGGTACATAAAAGGCTATTAGCCAAAGGATAGAAATGGTGTCTCTGGACTCTGTTTGTCAGAAGCTGGAGATGGATGGCACGAGACAAATCTCTTGATCACTGTCTACAGTTCATCCCCTCTGGGGTACCTGGTGCTGGCCACTGTCAGCAGACAGGCTACTGGGCTATATTGACCTTTGATCTGACCCAGTATGGCCATTCTTATGTTCTTAATTACGTAGCTAGAGTTGATGTTTCTTACATCACATTTCTTACATCACATTACAGTGGGAGGCCGATGGGAGCAAACTCTCCTGTTGGGTGCCCTTAATCCTCATGAGGAGCAGGAGTACTGGCACCATCTGGGGTGTCCTTAGAGTTCAGTCTGGCAGGGTCTATACTACATCTGCTAAATTGAACCCCGGAAGATTGACTGTGGTAGTGTTTATCTTCTGCATAGCATAAAAGTGCCCTTAGTGTCACTCTATGGAAGCTAATTTTTGAATGTAAATGTTTTTTTATTCACAAAAGTTTTGATGAATGTTCACAACATGGTATTTCTGCAATAGAAGTAGAATTCATTTTTCATGCTAAAGTGATATTTTCTCAAAAACTCAGCCTTTATATTTATTGCCATCATTCACTGGGTTTAACTTAAGGTTTTGTCAATTATTCCTGCACAGAAACCCATTTTTAAAATATGAAACTTGGTGTAACTCTCATCTTAGTGACTTTTCCTTACCTGACTTCTACCCCAACCACACCCCAGCAAAGTCTAATGGCTGTTGTCTCCTTTGAACAGACTTCTTTAATAATTTGCAACTCACTAGATTCTAAGATAGTCTTGAAACATTGGGAGAAAAATAAAATGACAAATATTTAAATTCGGTATCAAGTAACTATTAAGTAAATGTTAAATGTACCTTGAATAATATCTCCATTGCCCCCCAAATAACTAAGGTAAGACACACAGAGGGACTTGTCAAGTTCATGTCACACAAATAGAAGTATGGCAGCTGATGAACAGCCCACAGCATCATTATGCATCAGTCCAGCACAAAATATGAAGAATATTTTTATGAAACCAAAGGCAGCACTTAGGTAGGTAGAATGCAATTACTTACATTAGTATTTAAGCAGAGCACTAAAGTCATGTGTGGAGGAAGGTGCTATTCAACATCATTAAAAGTTCCAGAATGTGGTTCTCAGAATATTTAGTACACAGACTAATTACGTATACATGCAGCCATCACTTGAAATAATGACACTAGTTATTATATAACTACTTTTCAACCTCATAATGGAACACACTCATAGCGTTACTGCACAATCTGCATTTAATAAAATGCATGACTATGTATTTATGTGATGAACGTAACTTCATAGCAAGTGTTGTCGTCAATCTGAAAGCTCACCTATTTTAGATAATAGAGAACCTCCCACAGAAAAAGAAAGGGAATAACTACCTACGGGCTCATTCTCTTTGTCAAAAGAAATGTTACACATGGACGGGGGTAGCAGGATTGGGCCCCTTCTGTCTGTAAGACTATTTTAGGGCTGTGGCATTAACCAGCCACAGGAAACAAATTCAAAAGATAAGTCATTTCTCAGCTCTTTATAGTGAGAATAATTCATCTTTCTGTGGAAGGCCCAATGATGCTTGCCCCTCTGATTTTTTGCCATTAGTGTTACAGGGCATGGCTTGAACTTGGGCTCTGCATCAAGTCACAGTAGGCTGGCACAGAAGGCAGTGTTAGAACTGGCCTCCAGAAGGAGGTCTATTGGGCAGCACTGATCCAGTGGCTGAGTTACCTTGATAAGGGAGAAATGCCTTGCAACTTCCTTGGTGAGAAGTTCAACATGTGCTTTACCAGTCTCAGTCAGTGGAGTCCCCTCTTAGCCTCAAACCACAAATTAGTTCCTTGAATAAAACCTATGTTCACCATTTTGGGAGAAGAGAGGGGATGCATTTCATCTGCAGGGCATTCAGTTCTATGGCTCATAGATGTCTGCAATACTTGTGGTGAATTATACTTTGCAAGCTGCAGTACAGGTTGAACCTCTCTAAGCTGGCATCCTTGGGACCTGGCCAGAGCTAAGCCATGGGAGGTCAATATTGGTAATGCTAGACAACATTTTCACTGCTTACTAGGCTCTTAGAAGACATTTAGGGGTAAATTAGAGCTAAATAACATCACAGAACAATGAGAGCCAGGACTGGTGGCTGTAAATAAACTTTATGGAACTGCAGGAAACATGGTCATATCCATGATGTAACCAAAAGCATGATACTTTAGTTAACCCAGATAACTAAAAGCATTCTAAACCATGGATGTTGCCAGACCAGAGAGTGCTGGACTGGAGATGTTCAGCCTGTATTTCAAATGACATTGGAAGACTTAAGATTGATGCACCAGTGTAAAACCTCTTAAAATGTTAATAGAGTCAATAGTGTTATTACTGGCAACTTGTTCCCGTTATTAGATAGCTTGATTGGGATTTGTACACATCTCAAAATGAACAGCCTCAGATTGAGGTAGCTATCTCATTCCAGAGGAGATCAGTTCTTTTGTGGTGGAAGTGACTCCACCCCCAGTGAATGTCATCATGGTAGTTATTGTCAATAAAACTGACATAGCAAGTGAGTGCAGTGGAGGGAGTGTGAGCTGATTCCCAGAAATAATGAAGCATTTAATTTATATTCAGACTTCCATTTTTCTCAAATTGCAGTCCTACAACACTAATTAAATGCATCCAACTCTGGGGGGCCTAGCAGAAGCTGAAGAGTGCATAGTACAATAGAAGGACTAGTGAAATTTTGTCCATAGACAGTAGAGCAAAATCTGTTCTTGTGAATAATAACATAATGCTTAAGCCTTAAGAGCCACTCAGAGCAGGTTGTACTTGTTTTTAAAGTAGCCTCTAGTAGAGCTTTACTCTGCCTGCAATGCTCTGTTGCTATTTGTGTACTCATAGAATAGACATTGCCAGTAAAGCCATAATATAAAATTAGAGAAGCTAGGTTAACAGAGGAAATATTACAATCTAGTAAACATCCTGTCACCCCAAATAGTACTACCAGGACTTCATTTTCCAAACATACCTGAAAGGCTGAGATGGAAGTGTATAAGTGGAAATAAAAAATAGTAATCTAAAATTGGAAATTCTAGGTGCTTTAAAACAGTATCATGTTTGAAATGGAAAGACACAAGAATTGGAGGGAGTCCCAGTGCGGCACTTTCAAGTTCCAGTTGTTTAAAACATCTGTGGGACTGGCAGCTGGTCAAACAGTGCCTTAGGTCAGTGGTCTGACAGTACAACCAGACAGGTTGTACTAAATTTGTATATCTTATGTTCCTTCAGGCAGGGCCGGCTTTAGGAAGTGTGGAGCCCAATTCGAACCATTTTGGTGGTCCCCACTCCTTGCCCCCACCCACCCAGGATTTTTTGTTGAGCAAAAAAAAAAACAAAACACACACACACAACAAACCACACACAAAAATCACATCAGAAGTAGATCTAATCAAAATGTATATCAATATAGTTGAACATTTAAAAAAAATGCAATCCTTTATTATGCAAAATTAAATTAGTTTCCTTAAGTGTAGGTCAAATATTTTCAATTGCAAACTATCCAATGTTTTCAATAAAGTTTAAAGTTTGATTTTTAAAAAGTTACCAGAGAGCGTTGCAGTTTTCTGTTACATTGATTTACTTTTTAAATTGCAGAAATGGAGTCTTTGTTAAGAAAGTGTCAGTTCTGTGGTCAAATTCCAGTCCTTAGTGATTTCAGCACCAATGATTTCACTAGGTAATATGGTACCTCACCACCATTGCCTCCTTTGCACTGCCCTTCAACACACTGCCTGCATGTTGAGTCCAAGGTCAGTCTACACAAGATTTTATCAATGGTTTTTGCTCAAGCGATCACTGAGACAAGACAAGGACTCTCAATTGATTCTAGTCAGCTCTGCCTTTAAACACTGGATGTAAAGTATCATATATAATTGAGGACTCCCAAATAGACTCTACACCACCAGAAATAAAACCTCTTTCCATCTTCTGTGACTTTCAGTTAGATGTGACTCACTATCCTCTGCTTAGTGTTCACGTTATGGTAGACCCTAAGCCAGGTAATATTAAGTTCAGGTCTTTTACCTTTTAATCATACAATATGAATAACAACATTTCATTCTCCCAGCTCCAAGTCTTAAGTGAATTTCAACCCAAAAGAGCCAAAATTGATCACCTTGACACAGCAAGTGTGTCTACTGATCTCTGTGGCAAAGTAGGTTGTCTATATAAATAAGGTCTGCTCCTGAAGCCTTTTCCTACAGTTGATTAACAGATGGCAGTAGATAGCTCATTCAGACCACTGGCTGATAATAATCACCCTGACCAGTCATTAACCATAGTTGTGGACTCACCCTACTCTCTCCATTGTCTCTATGATTCTCTGGTGACCTGTGACAAAAAAGGAGGGTGGAAAGAGAAACTAAAGGGAGAGACCTCTCTAAATTCACCAATCAAAGAGCAGTATTGCCAACCCAAAAATCACAAGGAACGCCTACACAAAGTTATGAGAGTGGTCTACAAATCATAAGATTTTTTTAAAACTAAAACATGTTGGATTTTTATTGGCCTTTTGTTTCTTGAGTATTTAGGGCTCATGTTTTAAAGCTTTCCTCCTTAGCTGTAAGGCCCAGAAGTATAGAGAACTTTTTTTAAATGAAAGCTGAGATTCCTACATAGTCAATTGACTCCAGGCCTTTAGAAAAACACCAAGGCTAAGTCTACACTGGCCCCTTTTCCGGAAGGGGCATGTTAATTTCAGAAGCCGTAATAGGGAAATCCGCGGGGGATTTGAATATCCCCCACGGCATTTAAATAAAAATGTCCGCCGCTTTTTTCCGGCTTTTAAAAAAGCCGGAAAAGAGCGTCTACACTGGCCCCGATCCTCCGGAAAAAGCGCCCTTTTCCAGAGGATCTTTTTCCTACCCCGCTAGTTCGAACTAGCGGGGTAATGTAGGCATACTGCACTTGCAAATGAAGCCCGGGATTTGAATTTCCCGGGCTTCATTTGCATAAGCGGGGAGCTGCCATTTTCAAATCCCCGCTGGTTCGAACCCCGTGTAGCGCGGCTACACGGGGCTTGAACTAGGTAGTTCAGACTAGGCTTCCTATTCCAAACTACCGGTACACCTCATGGAACGAGGAACAAGGTGTACGGTAGTTCGGAATAGGAATCCTAGTCCGAACTACCTAGTTCGAGTCCCGTGTAGCCGCGCTACACGGGGTTCGAACCAGCAGGGATTTAAAAATGGCGGCTCCCCGCTTATGCAAATGAAGCCCGGGAAATTCAAATCCCGGGCTTCATTTGCAAGTGCGGTATGCCTACATTACCCTCCTAGTTCGAACTAGGAGGGTAGTGTAGACATACCCTATTTTACCAAGACGTAATACAAAGTTTCCATGTAAAAGGACTCACTACAAAGCTAAAAACTTCAATGAAAGAATGATTAATACAGAGACATGCCTACATCTGCTGCAGGGAGACGCCTCTGCCTGCCTCCACCCCTCTCCTCCAGAGTCTACAGCCCCATTGCAAAGTGGGGGAGTGAAAGGAAAGAGGCTGAGGCCCATCAATGGGACTGAAGCAGTCATGAGCAAGCCATGCCCGGGAGCCATTCTCCTGTCCATTGCTGGTGCAGTGTTGCTTCAGGCACTCTGAAATGCAGTCACCTCTAGAGTGGGCTGGACAGCTGTTTAACACCTGTACAAGGTTTCAGGCAGAGGGCAGTGCGGGCTGCCTTCCTGCAGAGCCCCCATCAGAACTACTGTGCCCTCCTGGCTTAGGAAAAGAATAAACTGGAGGATTGGAAATTAACCCCCCCCAGTCTCACGTCCCCTAGGCACGGAATGAGCCATCTGGATTAGGCCCCAGCTGGAGTATCATGTCCAGTTCTGGGCGCCACATTTCAGGAAACGTGGAGAAACTGGAGAAGGTCCAGAGAAAATCAACACAAATGATGCAAGGACTAGAGAACGTGAGATATGAGGCAAGGCTGAAGAAATTGGCCTTGTTTACCTTGAAAAAGAGAAGACCAAAAAGGGACATGAGAGCAGCTTTCCCTTGCTGCAATTTAAGCCTATTGCTTCTCATCCTAATCTCAGAGGCCAAGCAGAACAATTTTTCTTCCTCTTCCTTATGATACTCTTTTAGGGTATGTCTGCACTACCACCCTAGTTCGAACTAGGGTGGTAATGTAGTCAACCGGAGTTGCAAATGAAGCCCGGGATTTGAATTTCCCGGGTTTCATTTGCATGTTGCCGGGCGCCGCCATTTTTAAATGTCCGTTAGTTCGGACTCCGTGCCCCGTGGCTACAGGCGGCATGAACTAGGTAGTTCGGACTAGGCTTCCTATTCCGAACAACCGTTACTCCTCCTCATGGAACGAGGAGTAACGGTAGTTCGGAATAGGAAGCCTAGTCTGAACTACCTAGTTTGTGCCGCGTGTAGCCGCGGGGCACGGAGTCCGAACTAGCGGACATTTAAAAATGGCGGCGCCCGGCAATATGAAAATGAAGCCTGGGAAATTCCAATCCCGGGCTTCATTTGCTACTCTGGTTGACTACATTACCACCCTAGTTCGAACTAGGGTGGTAGTGTAGACATACCCTAAAAGAGTATCATAAGGAAGAGGAAGAAAAATTGTTCTGCTTGGCCTCTGAGGTTAGGATGAGAAGCAATAGGCTTAAATTGCAGCAAGGGAGGTTTAGGTTGGACATTAGGAAAAACATCCTGCCTGTCAGGGTGATTAAACACTGGAATAAATTGCCTAGGGAGATTGTGGAATCTCCATCACTGGAGATATTTAAGACCAGGCTAGACAGACACCTGTCAGGGATGAGCTAGGGCAACTCAACTTTGGAAGCCCCAGGGGCCACACTGATATTTACAGAACATGCTGAGGGCCTCAACTTAAGTGTGGTTGCATATGCAAGCAAACACAAATAGCTTCTCTCACACTGACAGGCATCAATACAAAGATTAAGGCAAGACTATACAACACACAGGCCCCATTTAAGTCAATTCTGCTGATATTAATAAAATGCAACATTTACCCGATTTCTACCCATGTGACAGCACTTTTCATGAGCAATGACAGTCCAAGAATTTAACTACTAAAACACGTATCAACAGAAGATCATTACACTGACTGCTTTTTTGTTTTGGGTCCCACTCGCCGGCCACGTGTTGATCCCCACATAAACCCAAACTGCACCGCGGGGTGCAAACAAACTGGCCGTGGGCAGCATACCAAGTTATTAATAAATATTTTATAAACCTTTACCTTTTCTCTCTGCTGCCATGTCTCCTCTCCTTGGTCCATCATCTCTCCTGGTGCCTGCTGCCTCCCAACTCCTCACCCTCCTCTGCTGTCCTGACTCCTGCCCTTCTCACTGCCCTCAGCCCTCCTGCAACCTGCCCCCTCCACCAGCCATTCTCTCCCCCCTGTGCCCACTCCTCCAGTAGCCCCATTCTGATCATGTGAGCTACGCCTCTTCTAACACCTCCCTCTACACACCTGCCCTGCCTCTCTCCTCTGGTGCTGGTCCCTCCCCTGCAGGTGTCTGCCCTTCTTCTTCACCCCAGAATCCCCTGGCACCTTCACCTTCCCTTAGCCCTGCACCCTCCTGGTGCCTCCCCCTTCCCTTACTGCCCCTGCTCCCTTTGCCATCTTTTTCCCTGATGCCCACCCCCTCACCACTCTCTGCCCCGTTCCCCTCCTGCCCCTCTGTGCCCTCACACATGACTTGCTCCATCCCCACCTTTCTCATGCCCACCCCTTTCAAACCTTCTCCCAGCACCTCCCCCTCCCCTTCTAGTCCCCAATGGCCCTTCCCTCTCCTCTCCTCTCCCAGCATCACCCTGTCCCCCTCCCACTGACACCTCCCCTCCTGCCCTTTCCCTCATTGTCTGCACTTGCCCCCCTGCCATTTCTCTCCTCCATCCTGTCTCTTGATGCCTTCCCCCTTTCTTCCCCTTCCCCCCAAGCACCTTCCCCCAAGCACCTTCACCTCCTCCTCCTCCTGAACCCCTTCTTTTCCCTTCCCCACCCCTCTCCGCCCCCGCCCCTTCCCCTTCCCTACCATCTGCCTTCCATGTTGCAGGGCTGGAGTCTGCACTCAGGCCCCAGAGGCCAACCCTGGAGGCTGCCCCACAACATGCCTCTGAAGAGTTTTAAAATCCTGGGCCATGACGTCATGTCATGCACGGGCGTCCTCCCCGCCCACCTGCAATGCTGCACATGGAAGCAGCAGCAGCAGAAGGTGAGGGGGAGCCGCGCATGGCAGGGACGGTCCGGGGCCAAGAGGGATGCTCTGGGGGTGACGTGAGGGAGGTCCGGGGCCCGCTCCAGGCAGAGCCGCGGGAGAGACTCAGCTCCACATATTGGTGGAGCAGGGCCCCCGGCTCTGTAACTTGCCAGCGGCTGGCACTTCCGGATTCAGGGGCGTGGGGCCCCCTTAGGCGTGGGACCCGAATCGGCTTAAGGCCAGCCCTGCCTTCAGGCAATGATGTTTCCTGCAGTTGCAGCTCAGCTCAGGACTTTGTTTTCTGACGCTCTTTACATTTGTGTGCAGCCTTTGTTATTGTGTTTCTTTTGATGCAAACTCAACTTTGGTGAAGATTGTGACTGATGTTGAATGTGAGAGGCTATCAAAAGCAAAGGACAGGCCTAAACTACAGAGTGACCTGGTGAGACTGGAGCAATATGAGCACCAGGCAATAAGTAGAAACTCTATGAATTGTAATGTCCTATGTCTAGGGAGAAGAAATAAACCTTACAGATACAAAATGAGAGAGAGAGAACTAAATTAACATGAATTTACTTTTGTCTTGTCCTTTAATAATGCTGTCTTAATGTAATCAATTGCCTTGGATACTGGAAGGAAGGAGCAAATGATTGAAAGAAGATGTTATTAACAATGACCCATGTCTTAAGAAGTGATCTGTTATATGAAATATATGAAAACCATTGCCTTCTGTTACTGCTATTGTGATAGCCAGGAAGCACTTTTCACATGGCTATATGTCCAATAATGGAACCACAAAGCTACTTTGGTGTTATTGCAATCCACAAAACTGCTGCTCACCTAGCACCTACCTCTATAGGCACTTAAACTCACTTGGCACAGATGTTTTTGCAGTAAAAGTTCTCAAGGTGCTTATATTTGTTCCCCTGAGTGCGCATGTTGCTACCTCATTCTAGGTGTCCAGATGCCTATCTCCTCCCCTAAGCTTCAAAGAGAGGTATCAATGAACCAGAGGAAGATAGCTGTTAATTTACTTGCATTAATTAATTTACTGAATGCAGCAGCTGCTCTGGTAAGTGTGCTCAGAAGTGGCCTTGTTGAACATACAAAACACCCCAGAATGGGGGAAAAGAGAAGGCTAACCTCCCTAAGAACCTTTGGTACAGTAACTAGCTCATTTACCTGGGATGTTGTAGACCATTGATTTGATTTGTGTTCTCCTTCTGACTGATGATGAAAAGAGATGTAAACAGTATCCTTCTACCTTCTAGGGAAGGGCCCTAACCACTGGGCTAGAGTGTCAGTCACTTTTTCGCTGATCCAATTAGTATTTAATCATATAGGCTGTGTCTAGACTGGCAAGTTTTTCTGCAAAATCATTTGATTTTGCGGAAAAACTTGCCAGCTGTCTACACTGGCCGCTCGAATTTCCGGAAAAGCACTGACGATCTCATGTAAGATTGTCAGTGATTTTCCGGAAATACTATGCTGCTCCCGTTTGGGCAAAAGTCTTTTTCTGAAAGACTTTTGCGCAAAAGGGCCAGTGTAAACAGCACAGTAGTGCTTTCCGCAAAAAAGCCCCGATTGCGAAAATGGCGATCGGGGCTTTTTTGCGGAAAACCTTGTCTAGATTGGCCATGGATGCTTTTTCACAAAAAGTGCTTTTGCGGAAGAGCATCCTGCCAATCTAGACATGCTTTTCCGAAAATGCTTTTAACGGAAAACTTTTCCGTTAAAAGCATTTTCAGAAAATCATGCCAGTGTAGACGTAGCCATAAAGTAGAAGAATTTCAAGAGGAAAGAACGAGGAAGCCCCATGTTAGAATATCTGTAATCCAGAGGTTAGAAACCTCATCTGAGAAATGGGAGACCCTCTGTTCAAATCTCATCTTATCCCAAGAAGGGGAGAAGACTTGAATTGGTGTTATCTCTCATCCTGGGAGAGTACTCTAACCATTGGATTAAAGGTTAGAAGGGAGTTGTCCCTTATTCCACAAGCTTTTTTGGCTGTGCAGTTAGGCAGCCTCTGTGCACACTTACTGGATTGGGCCCCAAATACCAGTTAGGTGTTTCTCTGTCTATATATTGTGTCCACATGTGGGCTGTGTCTAGACTGGCCAGTTTTTCTGGAAAATCAGAAAATTCCTACTATAAGGAATCAGTGCTTTTTGAGGAAGTACTATGCTGCTCCCATTTGGGCAAAAGTCCCTTTTGCACAAAACTTTTGCACAAAAGGGCCAGTGTAGACAGCTGAGATTTGTTTTCCGCAAAAAAAACCCGATCGCGAAAATGGCGATCGGGGCTTTTTTGCGCAAAAGCGCATCTAGATTGGCCACGGACGCTTTTCCGCAAAAAGTGCTTTTGCGGAAAAGCGTCCGTGCCAATCTAGATGCACTGTTCCGAAAATGCTTTTAACGGAAAACTTTTCTGTTAAAAGCATTTCCGGAAACTCATGCCAGTCTAGACATAGCCCTGGAGTATTGTGTATAGTTTTGGGCCCCTCATTACAGAAAGGATGTGGACAAATTGAAGTGTCTAGTGGAGGACAACAAAAATTATTAGGGGGCTAGGGTGCATGACTTAAGAGGAGTGTCTAAGGCACGGGTTCCCAAACTTTTTGACACGGGGACCAGTAAATCCATTCACGAGCTTTTGGAGGACCGGTAACAGTCATTTGCATATTCATTAAGCAAATGATGAATATTCAGCTAAGTTGTTTCTGGTCCTCCCAAAGCCCCCAGTGCCAGCGTTAGCAAAGCTTTTGATACAGTCACCCACAATATTCTTGCCAGCAAGTTAAGGGACTATGGATTGGATAAATGGAGTGTAAGATGGATAGAAAGCTGGCTAGACCAGGGTTTCCCAATCTTTACTTTAGTTGGAACCTGTTTTTATTCTGTACTGTTTTTTGCAGCCCAAAAATATAAACACATATAAAAAAGAATTAAAAATGAATAAATTTTCAGTTTTCACCCGGTTGCATCCTCCGCCCAGCCTGGGCCAGGCCTTGTGGGACCCGGCGCCGCATGGGCACTCCAGGAGGCAGGAGCAGGAGCAGATTGGGGGTAGGGTATCTGGCTAGGAGGGAGGTTGCAAGGAGGGGTGGGGTTGCCAGCTGTCTAGTTTTGTACCAGATAGTCTGGTATTTGAGGCTTCTGTCCAGGAAACAAATTGAGAAAATATCGGACATATAAAATGTCCAGTATCTTCTAATTAGGTAAGTTTTATTATTATTAGGTGTATCCGTCCTTAGCTGCAAACTGCTTGGCTGGTAGATGTGCTTAGGCTGAGTGAGTGTGTCTACCAGCCAGGCAGTTTGCAACTACTGGAGGGAGGATATGGGGGGGGGGGGGGGAGCAAAATGGAATCTCTGGGGCCGGATTCACTCGTGTGCCTGGGTCTGCATGTGCCCGGGTCAGTCCCGCTTCCCTCCCCCCCTCCCCCATCCCTTCTCCTCCCGATCTCCCCAGTCTAGCCCTGCTGCTCCCGTCCAGCCCTGCTTCTGGCAGCTGGTTTCCCCCAACCCCCACCGATCTCCCCCGGTCAGGCCTGCTCCCCCGATGACCTCCCCCACCAGCCCCGCTACCCCTGTCCAGCCCTGCTTCTGGCAGCTGGTTCTCCCGTCCTCCTCCTCCCAATCTACCCCGGACAGCCTCCCTCCCCCCCGCATTCAGCCCTGGTTCTGTCGCCCGGCCCTCCCTGATCTCCGCCGGACAGCCCCGCTACCCCTAACTCTGCTTCTGCCGCCTGCCCGCCTGGATCTCCATGGGACAGCCCCGCTACCCGCAACCCTGCTTCTGCCACCTGCCCACCTGCCTGGATCTCTGCCATACAGCCCTGCTACCCCCAACCCTGCTTCCCGGTGGCCGGTTTCCCCCCCACACACATACCTCCTCCCAGTCCACCCACTCTGCTCCCCTCCCGGTAGCCATGCTGAGGCCCAGTATTTTTTTCCTGCGGCCCAGTATTGGGCCGCAGCCCATAGTTTAGGAAACGCTGATCTAAGGGAACTGGACTTGTTTAGTCTTCAGTAGAGAGGAATAAGAAGGAATTTGATAGCAGCCTTCAACTACCTGAAAGGGGGTTCCAAAAGAGAACGGAGCAAGGCAGTGTTTCCTGTAATTTTTCTCACCCAGAACAGAATGAATTTTGTAATGTGCACTAATATGAAGGTGATGTGCTACACATTACCTTCATATTGGTGCACATAGCAAATTCCATGTGGTAGGGTGGGACCAAGGGGTTCTGATTGTGGGAGGGTTCAGTCTTGGGGCAGAAGTTTAGGGTGCAGGACTGTGAGGGCTCTGGCTGGGGGTGCTGGCTCAAGAGAGGAGCCAAGGATGAGGGGCTCGGCTCCAACAGAGTATTGGGGCGAAAGAGCTCTGGCTGGGTGTGTGGGCTCTGGGGCGGGGGTGGGACACCAAGCTGTCTGTCAGGGTATTCTGGGGCTGGGCCAGGGCATGGGGGCTCTAGGATCAGGCCACTTCAGCTGCACTAGGGCCCGGGCATGTTGCAGTGTAGGGAGGTAGGAGGGGGAGGTTGGGGCTTAGCTGTCCAGATCCCAGTTGTGTGGGATGGGAGAGAGGCACCTGGTTCAGGCTCTTTCTCCTCTAGCCACCAGGCTAGAGGCTCAGTTGGGGGTAAGACAACTCTCCTCCCTGCTTTGCATGGGTTCTTGAGCACCTGCATGGCGCTGAATAGGCAGCTATGCGACTACGCAGCTTTCAGGGAATTTTAGAATCAGGCTATTCTCAGTGGTGGCAGATGACCAAACGAGAAGCAATAGTCTCAAGTTGCAGTAGGGGAGTTCTAGGTTGGATATCAGGAAAAATTATTTCTCTGTGAGAGTGATGAAGCACTAGAGAAGTTATCTAGGGAACTAGTGGAACCTTCATCCTTATAGGTTTTTAAGGCCAGGCATAACAAGATAATGAATAATTTTGGAAATCCAAACCAGATACTTCACCAAACTCATCCATTTCATTGTCACCCACTCCAGCTTCACACTCAACTTTGCCTGCACCGTGGTAATAGCTAAGGGTACTAGGATGGCACCCCAATATGCCAGCCTCTTCATGGGCCACTTCCAGGAAGAATTTCTGGGAAAATGCACTGCAAATCCAACAATATATTTCAATGTTTTCATCCTCTGGACAGATAACTTGAACTCCCTTAATGATTATCACCACAATTTCAATCACTATTCATTTAACAAACTTTTTCTAGAACACTCCCCCACCAGACTCAGTAGGACAACTATCATCAGCTTCAACAATGGAGCTCCCAAAATCTTGCAAGAAATCTTTCCCTTATCCCTCTTCTGGCCTTCAAAACCTCCATTCTTCCAGTCCTGCCATGCTCATGATCAAAAGCAAACTCCCCACAGATTAGAACACACCAACTCAAGGCACCACCAGATCTTCCTAGAATAACACGTGAAGCTTGCAGATTTATCTGCACTGCAACAGTGATGAATATACTGCACAATGTGCCTATAAATATGAAAGGATCCTACGCATGCCTATTGCAACATGTAATGCATTTCGTTCAATGCATCAAATGCCCCAACAACAACTCTGTGAGTTAAACCATATAATCACTGTACTCTCCAATGAACTCTCAGAGTAAAATGATAAAAGTCAAAACCACTATCACCTGGGACAAAACTTTTCACAAAACAGTCACTCCATCTCTGATCCCTTAATCTTAGCCATCAAAAGAAACCTGTACAATGCTTTCAAAAGATGAGCCTGGGATCTTACATTCATAACTCTGCAGGACACAAAGCCATGGGCTTAACAGAGACTGGTTTTATAGTGCATTGTAACTATTTGTAAAAACTCCTTCTGACTGATATCTTTTAATTGCCCATGTCATTTTAAGAGGTCTCCTTAAGCATGTGTGAACTCCTATGTTTAAAAATCTGTCCCACTTTTCATTTAGCTTAAATACGCTAGCTATCTTCTCCAGAGTTGAGGAAGAGCTCTGTGAAGCTCAAAACGTTATTGATTCCACCTATAGAGATTGGCCCACTAGAAGATATAACCTCACCCGACTTGTCTCTTTAGATTTCAAATTGGCTCAGTTGTTCTAGCAATAAGAAGGGTAAGGATGTGTATGTGTGTGTGTGTATAAATATTTTAAGTGTTCATTTGAATTAAAATAGTTTATTGGCTCTAAATAATTATAGTTTATGATTAAAATCCTGTTTATTGGCACTTTCTATGCACATTTCAGCATTCAACTTTGCTAGCATGAGTACTTATGTACAAAAAGGAACTTGTAGCTTGAATTCCTAAACACTTGCTGGTAATTATTTTCTATATATGTAAAATTGACAATTTGGACAGTTTTGGTTAGTTATAAAAGTCACATGTTATTGCTTCAGTTCTCTTAATTGTCATTGTACATAGTCAATCACCACAGTGTGTGCTGTGTGCTGTGGCTGGCAGGTGGAAGCTGTGAGCTTCTAAACAGGGTTTGAAATCTAGAAGCCTCTTCTCATTGGCTGAGCCTTAATCGGGGGAGGGGCTATCAGGCAGTCCAGGGTTTTATAAAGGAGTGAGTCAGCGACCAGGGAGCTTGTGAACAGGGACTGCTAACAGGGAGTTTGGAGAGGGAGTTAGGAAGGGGAGTGGGAAGGGTGCGAGATACATTTGCCATTCTTTAAAATCTTCCACTGCACTCCTGGAGGCATTTAATAATTGAGGAATCTCTCAGAACGCAGGTATGGATATTGATAGGTCTTCTGTTGTTACTTGCACAGCATGTGCCATGTTTCTCTTCCTCCCAGAAGAAAGAAGGGATTTAATCTGCACTAAGTGCAAGCTGTTTGCCATTTTGGAAGGAAAAATTAGAGGACTTGAGGCCCAAGTATCGACCCTACGTTTCATCAGAAAGGATGAAGACTTCCTTGATAGAAGGCAGCATTTAAGCCTGAAGGCCCAGCAGGCTGAAGAGCCAATCAGGGCAGTATAGGGCAAGGAAGAAAATTGGCAGCATGTAACCTCTAGAAGAAGAAGGCCAACTCGGGTATCCCCCATTCATATAGAGGTAAGTAACCACTTTCAGGCTCTCTCCACAGGTACTGTGGTAGAGAATGCTTTGGCAGGGACCTCTCAGGGAAGAATTCAGAAGGGAACACCATCTACCAGAAGGCATTGGATGTGTAGTCCTAGGGATGGGGCTTCCACGACCCTCCCCCAAAAGAAGAAGGTGGGTGGTGGTGGTCGGGAGTCCCTCCTAAGAGGGACTGCAATCTCAAGAAGTATGCTGCTTATCGGGAGCTTGCATTCCAGATGTGACCAAGATTCTTCCAAAAGCGATTAAACCTTCGGATCCCTACCCCTTCCTGCTTCTCTATGTAAGAACTAAGAATATGGCCAAGAGTCACCTTGAGCGGGTTACAGCAGATTATGTTGCACTGGGAAGAAGGATCAAGGAATTTGAAGTGCAAGTAGTGTTCTCGTCCATCCTTCCGGATGAAGGAAAGTGTCTGGGTAGCGATCCTCGAATTGAGGAAGTAAATGCGTGGTTGTGCAGGTGGTGTTAGAGAGGGCTTTGATTTCTTCGATCATGGGACTCTGTTCTGGGCACAAGGATTGTTAGGAAGGGATGGGATCCACCTAACCAATAGAGGAAAGATCATCTTCACGGGCAGGCTTGCAAACCTAGTGAGGAGGGCTTTAAACTAGGTCCATGAAGTGATGGTGACCAAAGCTCTGAGGTAAGTGAGGAATTCAGATACACAAGGAGGAACAAGCAACAAAGGAAGACCCCTGACTCAGATGGAGAAAATAGGGCAATCAATTGGTTATCTAAGGTGTTTGTACACCAATGCGAAAAGCTTGGGAAACAAACAGGAAGAATTAGAAGCCCTGGCCCAGTTGAAGAACTATGATTTGATTGGAATAACAGAGACTTGGTGGGATGACTTGGTGGGAGCACAGTGATGGAAAGGTATAAACTGTTGGATATTAGGAAAAAATATTTCACTAGGAGGGTGGTGAAGCATTGGAATGGGTTACCTAGGGAGGTGGTGGAATCTTTATCCCTAAAGGTTTTTACGTTTCGGCTTGACAAAGCCCTGGCTGGGTTGATTTAGTTGGGCTGGACTTCATGACCTCCTGAGGTCTCTTCCAGCTCTATGATTCTATGTATTCAATCTGTGGTTTTTTTCCTAACTGTGGTACAGAAGGTACTTTATATGACTTCTGCAAATAAAGAAACCCACATGAATTGCAGGTATTAGCAATTTGCAAATGACCCCCAGACCAATACATAGAGAAAAACTCCATTAATAATTTTGAATAGCAAAGTTTGATAATTTGGCAATGCTGTTTGAAGAGAATTCACAAAAATGTATGTGTTGAGACTGGGCAAATAATTTGTAAACCATATCCACTTACACAACATCTGCAAGCATCCAAATTTTCGTTTGATTTCTTTATTTGTGGAAGAAATAGGCATTTAATCACTGTTCCACGGGGGTACTGGAACATTATTTCTAGTGGGGATGCTGATGGAAACCATGTACTGGGTATTTATTATCACTACTTCAAGCCAGGGGGCATGACAGCATCCCTAATTTTAGCACCACTGATTCCCTTTCCCCTCATAAATAACGTGTGTTGGGGTATGAGGCATTTTTATACCTGAATGTTCATTTTTTAATGCATAGTTGCCTCTTTTAAGAAATGGAATTTGGATCACACTGACAGCAACCTACCTATGACCTTCCTTGTTGTTTTAAACATTTAAATATGGTGTGGTAAACCTCAGAGTAATAGGAAGACACATTTCCTTTTTGGCATCTCTCCACTGCATGATTTATCTCTTCCTTCTGTATGAGCCAAATAATCAAGAAGGAAGGATATTTGGTAATCTTACCCTTTTATTAGTTGCTTAGTGTTTTGACATACTACCTGATGCATTAAAAAAAGCATAGTAAATACACAAAATTACTATTCTTTAATTACTTCTAAGTTACTCAACAGAATGATGGGAACATTTCTTTGATGGGAGAGTGGTGAGGGAACTCTAGTAGATTAATAAGGCATAATTTCCCTTTTACAGAAACCATGTTGACTTTTCCCCAACACATTATTTTCATCCATGCGTCTGACAATTTTATTCTTTACTATAGTTTCAACTAATTTGCCTAGTACTGGCGTTAGACTTACCCATCTGTAACTGCCAGGATCACCTCTAGAGCCCTTTTTAAAGTGCATGTAGGTTTGTGTGCTATTGTGTCTGAACAGCTTTCCCAGTGGAGCACTGTTTCTCCAACCTTTCCTCTTTACCCTTGGGAGCTGGAAACAATTAGGGCTAAATCCACAAAGGTAGGTAGGTACCTAAACCCAAATGTTCAGGTGCTAATTAAACCTCACAACCATCACTCAACTGCTGCTTAACGCTGTAGGTCAGGTGTGGGCAATACACAGCCTGTAAGCAGGATGCTGTTTGCTAGGATTAGCCCCTGGCAGGCTGCCAGACACTTAAGTTATCTGAGTGCAAGTAACCACACCCGCAGACAGCTCTTGTTGGCTGGGATTCACTGTTCCTGGCCAACGGGAGCTGTGGGAACCAGATGCTTAGGTAACTCAGGCATCTAAAGCATCCGGTGGCTTGCCAGGGGCTAACCCTGGTGAACCATGTCTGGCCTGTGGGCTGCTTATTGCCCACCCCTGCTATAGGTACTTAAGTGGCTTTGCTATGCCTGCCTACAGAAACTTAAGTCCTGATGCTGCCTCACAGCTAATGAACTATCTAGAACCTTGGATTACGTCTAAGTTTCGGTGGGATTTTCAAAGAAGGCATTCCTCAACCTATTTTGTCTACAGAGCATAATTGGAAGAAAGGAGTTGACCACCAAAGAGTTGGAGAGAGGAAAAAGTGAGTGAAGGCCAGGCAGTTCATAGCCACCTGAGGAAAGAATATGGGGGCATTCTGTGCAGCTGGAGACAGACAAGGATGGGCAGGCTGTGGCCAGCAGAAAGAAGAGACCAGGAGGAATTCTGTACAGGAAGACTTTTCCAGGAGGATACCCAGTTCTCAGTGTGGAAGATCTCACTTATGATCCAGCTGGTCCAAAGGAACAAATATAAATACAAGACATACCTGTGGATGGCAGCTCAGCCCAACCCGTAAGAAAATCAAGCTTTCCCAGAAAGAGTTTTCCAGTTGTTCATTGAAGACAGACTATTCATTCTTGTGGAGGATTCAATACACAGAAGAATTTGGAAGAACATTCTGCAAGGGAGAAGTGGACAATAGAGCTGTGTGCTGTTTTCCCAGAGCCAAGATACAAGATCTTCACCCTATGATTGGGTAGACTTCTGAATTGACGACTAGTAAGGATCCATTGCTGATGGTTCATATCACTCTGTGATATGGTGTCATTGCAAGCTCTCAAATAACAGATTTCTTCTTCAGCACACTCTGGATTTGCTGAATCATGTCCAAGCATTTCTGGGGGTATGTCTACACTACAAAGTTAGTTCGAACTAACGGACGTTAGTTCGAACTAACTTTAATAGGTGCTACACTAGCGCTCCGCTAGTTCGAATTTGAATCGAACTAGCGGAGCGCTTAGTTCGAACTAGGTAAACCTCATTTTACGAGGACTAACGCCTAGTTCGAACTAGCTAGTTCGAACTAAGGGCTGTGTAGCCCTTTAGTTCGAACTAGTGGGAGGCTAGCCCTCCCCAGGTTTCCCTGGTGGCCACTCTGGCCAACACCAGGGAAACTCTATGCCCCCCTCCCGGCCCCGGACCCCTTAAAGGGGCACGGGCTGGCTACGGTGCCCGTGCCAGGTGCAAGCCTGCCAGCACCCAGCTAGCAGACCCTGCACCTGGCACGGCACAGAGCCACCCACCCGATGCCCCCCAGCCCACCCCCTCTTGCCGGGACCAGGCTGGCGGCTCCCGGGAGTTTGCCCTGGACCGCAAGAGGCGGGCACCTTCCTGGGCTAGTGCGGACATCGTGGACCTCGTCCACGATCTCCGCACTAGGCACAGGAAAGTGGCCGTCTAGGGCAGGAGAGCTGCCAGTCTGGCCACCCAGGACCAGGTGTGCATGAAAATCAAGGGGGTCCACTGAGACCCCCGACACTGAGCCCTGAGCTTACAATGGCCGTCCTGGGTCAGACCAAAGGTCCATCTAGCCCAGTAGCCTGTCTGCCAACAGCGGCCAAACCTAGGGACCCTGGAGGGGATGGACCGAAGACAATGACCAAGCCATTTGTCTCGTGCCATCCCTCTCCAGCCTTCCACAAACTTTGGGCAGGGACACCACTCCTACCCTCTGGCTAATAGGACTCCATGGACCCAACCTCCATGACTTGATCTCACTTCCCTTTAAACTCTGTTCTAGTTGTAGCCTTCACAGCCTCCTGCAGCAAGGAGTTCCACAGGTTAACTATTTGCTTTGGCAAGAACAACAACTTTCTCTTACTAGTTTCAAGCCTGCTACCCATTCCTTTCCTTTGGTGTCCTCTAGTCCTTCTTTATGGGAACTCAGGAAGAACTTTTCTGAATGCACCCTCTCCACCCAACCCCTGCTTTTAGAGACCTCTATCCTGTCCCCCCTCCGTCTCCTCTTTTCTAAGCTGAACAGTCCCAGTCTCTGTAGCCTCTCTTCATCTGGGACCTGTTCCCAACCCCTGATCATGTTAGTTGCCCTCCCCTCTCCCAGCCTTTCTCTTCCCCTCTCCCACCTCCTTTTCCCAGTCTCCCCCAGTTTTTGTTCAATAAAGACAGAGTCAATGTTGGAAGAAACGTTATCTTTATTTTGTACATCAATAAGAAGGGGGGCTAAGGAAGGGTAAGTGGAAGGAGGTGAGGGAGGAATGGGGTACGAGCCCCCGATGGGGAGGACTGGGCTGGCTCTGCGGGCTTCTGGGGGTGGAAGTTCTCCTGCAGCCCCCCAATTACTCCCTCTCCCCAGATGGCAGCCTGCGGCAAGTGCAGCTGGGCTGATGGCCGAGTGGTGTGATGTGCCCAGTGTGGGCACTCAGGGCACTCCAAGCCAGAACTTCTTTGCAAGCGGGGCACCCCTTAGAACTGTGTGTCCGGGATGGGGGTCGGGACCCTTTAAGCGCAGCCCTCGGCTAGCCTGAGACAGCATCTCCATGCTCTAAGTCCTCCTTTTATGCCCTGCCGGCACTGCTTCCGGCCATCCTTAAGCCCTGTACAGAGTCCACTCAATGTGGACTTGCTAGTTCGAACTAGCAAAACGCTAGTTCGAACTAGTTTTTAGTTCTAGACGCGTTAGTTCGAACTAGCTTAGTTCGAATTAACTAATTCGAACTAAGTTAGTTCGAACTAGCGCTGTAGTGTAGACGTACCCTGGGGTACTTTTTCTTCTATGAAGGGTAAAGGAATGCAGAAGATTCAGCAAATGCGCTGCTGTTTAGATAAGCAGAGTTGTATGGAGGGTTTTGCCTAGCAGAACATTGGTCCACCTTGAGAGAGATGTGTACTTTTGGATGGTCTCCACCTTAGTAGAAGAAAGGACAAAGTTCCTTGGGGCCAGGGTGAAATAGTCAGAAGGGCAATAATTAAACTAATAACGAAAAGGGAAAGGTAAAAAGAGGGAAGATATAAGCTCTCATTTAGCACAAAATTGACATGTTGAGAAAAATTAATCAAAAGACATAAAGGGTGCATCTACATAGCACCCTAAACTTGAAATAAGGTTTCCAAATAGATAAGTATCTTATCTATTTGGAAATAGCTTATTTTGAAGTTTGGTGCATCTATCCAGAGCCAAATTTCAAAATAATGTGCTATTTTGAGCCATTCCTTAGCCCTCGTTCAATGAGGATTACTGGGATAGTGAAATAGCACGCCTGTTATTTTGAAAAATATTTCGAAGTAACGGGTGGCTTGCGTAGATGCGAGGTAGCTATTTTGGAATATCTCTGGTATCCCGAAATAGCTGTGCAGTGTAGATGTACCCAAAGAGACTAATTTATTTAATAGTCTGTACAATACTAGTACAGGTTGGAACTCCCTGGTCCGGCACTCTCAGGAACTCACGGGTCCCGGATGAGGGATTTTGCCAGACCAAGGAAGATTATTTCTAGGGCTCCCCTGCCACTGCACCTCTCCCCCTCCCCCAACCATAGCCTCACTGCCAGTCTCCCAGATGGCTTCCTGCTGCCACTAGCCTTTCAGCTCAGGGCTCTCTGCCCCACTATGACAGTTCTGCCATCTCAAGCATAGCCCCACTGCCAGGCTCCAGGCCACGCAGGGCAGCCCCCTGTGCTGGGGTCCATTTGCACCACCCAGCAGCAGCAGGCCACCGAGCACTTCGCTGAGCCACTGGGCAGCTCCATTCCTGGGTTCATGGCCCCACCGCCAGGCGGCCCCATTGCCAGGCAACCCCACTATGAGGCTCCTGACCCCACAGGTCAGCCTCGCTGCCTCCTAATCCTGACGGGCAGCTGTGCCACTGGGCAGCAGCAGGGCTGCCGTGATCCCGTTCTCACCACTGGGCAACTCCACTGCCTCCCAGTCTTGATGGTGCAGGAGGCAGCCCTGCTGCTGGGCTCCAGTCCCATCACACCCCATGAAGCCCTCTGCAACCCCTCTACAGTGTCACCACCAGGATGCAGCCCTGCTGCTGGGCTCCCAGTTTCACTGCCACAGGGCAGCCCCACTCCTGGGCTCCAGACCCATTTCGGGGTTCCCAACCACCAGCCCTCCACAGGAGTATCTTGTCCTGGGACATTCCTGTTCTTCTTCGAGTGATTGCTCCTGTGTATATGAATGAGGTGTGTGCGCACCACGTGTATGGTTCCCAGAGTGTTTTTTCCCCAGCGGTACCCATCAGGCTGGAAGGTTACCCCCTGGTGTGAAGCCACAATAACGGAGCATAAATACCTCTGCCGGCCCTTCCCCTCCTCAGTTCCTTCTTATCTCTCGTGAAGGTTGTTGGAGCTTATCTTGTTCTCGTAGTTAAACCCAGCGATAGTTGTTTTATTACCTGTAAATAGACTCATAGACTCATAGACTTTAAGGTCAGAAGGGACCATTAGGACCCCCTGCATAGTACAGGCCACAGAATCTCACCCACCCCCTCCTAGAATAATCCTCTTATCTATATCTCAGATATTGAAGCCTTCAAATAGTTTGAAGACCCCAAGATGCAGAGAATCCTCCAGCTGTGATCTGTACCCCTGCTACAGAGGACGGCGAAAAACCTCCAGGGTCTCTGCCAATCTACCCTGGAGGAAAATTCCTTCCCGACCCCAAATATGGTGATCAGCTAAACCCTGAGCATGTGGGCAAGATTCACCAGCCAGAGACCCAGAAAGTTCTCTATAGTAACTCCTATCATCCCTCCATTGACCTATTTCCCACTGATAATGAATGGTCAATTAGTTACCAAAATCATGTTATCTCATCAAACCATCCCCTTCATAAACCCATCTAGTTTAATCTTGAAACCAGATAGATCTTTTGCCCCCACTACTTCCCTTGGAAGGCCGTTCCAGAACTTCACTCCTCTAATGGTTAGAATCTCAAGTCTAAACTTCCTACTAGCCTAAACTTCCTAATAGTTTTATCAGTGTTAGTTAGAGTAGTTCTTGTTCATAGTTGTTAGTTTCTCTCCCCTCAGGGGGAGGGGGATGCCAGGCCTGCACAGTTTTAAACCCTGTGTGTCCTGTGCAAAGCCAATGCCCAGAGGAGACCCCCATGACTCATGTCTAAAGTGTGTGGGAGAGTCTTACCTCACTGACTCCTGCAAGATCTGTAGGAGTTTTAAGCCTAGAACTAAGCAGGAGAGAGATTCCCATTTAAAATTGCTGCTGATGGAGTCAGCTCTTCAACTGGCATTGGCCAGAGACGTTGCAGTGCACAGTCCCAACTGGGCCCTTCCCGTACTGTGGTGCCAAAGATTTCGGCATCAAGGCACCAATCTCAGTTTCTGGCACCGAAGAAGAGAAAGGAGGCAAGGGGAAGGTCACCTAGCCAGAAGGCACATGGCAGCTGGCACTGCCCTCGCTCACCACTCCCGGACACTCCAAGAGGCAGTCGGGACACCGGCGCACAGAGACAGAAAGAGGGCCCCGCATGGGGACAGAGTCTGGGGCCAATCCGTGCGTACCAACCATCCACGCCAGAAACCTTTGAGGTGACACATGAGCTGATCGAGCTTACAGCTTCACCTCCGCTGTCTCCGCATCATGAGGAGCACTCGCCTGTGGCACTGGGGGCCAGGGTGGCACTGGTAGTGGCAATGGGACCAGTGGCCTGGTTGGTACCAGCACCTGCACCGACAGTGACGGCACCATCGCCTGTCCTGCAGGCTGTGGCAGTCCAAGCGGCACCAAGTGTTCTTGCACCTCTTCAGGGTGCCCGCCATCAATTGGGACCACAAGTAGGGGCAGCAACGCCCTTCAATGTGTCGCAAGCGGTGCCAACTACAACACTTGCTGCACCCAACCTGGTACAGCCTGCAGCTGGCACTGGGGCCCCGGCACTATGGGGCCGCCTAGGCAAATCCACACAGGGAAGCTGGAATCTATGGAGAGGTATAGACACCATCACCTCTCCAAGGCACCATCCATGGCACCTTCTTGGTCCACCTCCAACTACTCATCCGAGTCTGAGCTTGAGTTGGTGCGCTCCGCGGTTTCATCTAAAATGTTTTCCCACTCTCGGCACTGACCCAGACCAAGCGAGTTTCAACAGACATGGCCTCCCCAAGCCCAGCCACCCTGGCTGTTTTGGACACTGTGGGCCTCCCATCAGTGGCAAGGGCGCATGCCACCATCGTGGGGATCTAGTGTCTAACACCATAGGAGCACTCCATCGGCCTTGGTGTCGAGACCCCCTGATGCGGCTAGAGCGGAGAACCCACAAAGATAAGAAAATCTGCAATGGAGAGAGTACCTTTCGTGAACCCACCTCCTCCCCACGGAGAGCCCCCTCAAGACACCCAGTCTCCTGAAACATTGGTAGACCCCACACCGATACGGGAGTCCTCTTTGTCTTCTCCAGATGAGGCCCTGGCAGATCTGGCACTATCAATGCCTTTGATGGATGCATGGGCACACCAGGAACTGCTCCACAGGTTGCTGGCGAATTTGGCAGAGCCAGTGACAGAGGACACTGACCCCATGGTGGATATTCTTACTGTGGCCCCACAAAGCTGGCACTTTCACTGAATAAAACTGTGGCTAAGATCACAAACACCTTGTGGAAGATCCCCACCTCTGTTACACCGACTCAGAAAGGGGTTGAAAAGAGGTATTTTGTTCCTCAGTTGGGACATGAACACTTATATTCTCACCCTGTCCCAGGCTCACTGGTGGTGCAAGCAGCTGCTCAAAATGAGAGACACGGGCAGCTGGGGCCTATGCCAAAATCCAGAGAGCCCAAGCGCCTCGACCTTATGGGGCGTGAAGTCTATGCCACAGGCGGTATCCAGTTACGCATTGCTAATCAACAAGCGATGCTGAGGCGCTATGCTTATAACACGTGTCAAGCAATGGATAAGTTTTGGGTTCAGGATGTTGATGCTTGCCTCCATCATTCCCGCTCTAGAGATAGGAGACTGGTTCGTGGCCCTCAATTTAAAGGACGCTTATTTCCACATGGCCATAAGGCAAAATCATAGAAGGTTCCTTTGGTTTGTGGTGGCTCAGGAACATTTTCAGTTTACGGTACTACCGTTCGGACTTTCCACTGCCCCCAGAGTGTTTACCAAGAGTATGGCAGTGGTGGCAGTTTTTCTCAGGAGACACAGAATCCTGGTATTCCTGTACCTAGATGAGTGGCTTATCAGGGATCAGGTGCTAGCCCATATAGCCTTCACGACATCTCTCTTTGCAGAGCTAGGTCTCCTGATAAACAAAGAAAAATCTATGTTGATTCCTTCTCAGGACATAGAGTTCGTGGGGGCCTACATGGATGCCAGGAGGGGAAGGGAGGACCTCCCCACATCCAGATTCCAGGCTATAGTAACCATGGTGCAAGGTCTCACACTGTCCCCTCTTACAACAGCAAGGAGTTTCATGAGGCTACTAGGCCAAATGGCGGTCTGCACTCATGTTGTTCGCCACACCAGATTGAGATGAGACCTCTACAGGGCTAGCTAGCACGATCATTCAGCCAGACACATGCACACTGGGACTCCATCCTATCATTCCCTCAGGAAGTCGTGCACTCTTTACAGTGATGGACTCAGGAGGCGGAGGTGTGTAGAGGAGTTCCCTTCCTGAGTGAAGTTCCTTCAGTCAGACTAATAACCAATGCCTCGGATGAGGGCTGGGGTGTGCACATAGCACACCACAGGACACAGGGACTATGGTCTCCTCAGGAGAAGGACTTACACATAAATACTAGGGAGTTGAGAGCTGTCAGGAGGGCATGCAAGATCTTTCTAGCCCAACTCTCGGGAAGGACAGTGTCAGTGCTGTTAGACAACACAGCAGCCATGTTTTAAATAAACAAACAGGATGGGGCTCACTCCTCTCCCCTATGTCAAGAAGCCATACTCGGGGAATTCTGTATAGCCCACAATATTCACCTCCAGGCAGCGTATCTGCCAGGCTGCAAGAATGTACTAGCGGATGCACTAAGTCACTCCTTCAGGGCACACAAATGGTGCATAAAGGAGAATCTCCTCCAGACTCTTTTCCAGAGGTGGAGTTGTCTCCAAGTGGACTTGTTCTCCATAGAAGCGAACAAGAAATGCCCCCATTACTTCTCATTCCTAGGGCAGGGAATGGGGTCCAGAGGGGATGCTCTGGTCAATGATTGGCCAAGAGGCCTTCTGTATGCATTCCCCCATTTCCCATAGTTCCCAGAGTTCTGCCAGAGTCAAGCAGTTCAGGGCCCGAGTCATTCTAAGAGCCCTGGACTGGCCCAGACAGTACTGGAACCCCATCCTACTGGAAATGACTCAGGATGAACTGCTACCTCTTCCGACCAGCCCGGACCTGGTCACGTAGGTCTGGGAGGCAGGGGGGGGGGGAAGGGCGAGGAGGTCTCCCGTACCACCCAAATGTCAGATCCCTCCACCTCACAGCGTGGCTTATCTGTGGTTAACTGGCCCAGAACTAGCTTGCTCTGAGGATGTGAGCTTGGTCTTGCTCAGGAGCAGAAAGCCTGCTACCAGAATATCCTATGCAGCTAAATGGAAAAGATTTTCCCTATGTGCAGGAAATAGGATGCTGGACCCCTGTTCTGCCCCGTCTCAGTGATCCTCGACTACCTCTTTGAGTTGCAACAGGCAGGCCTATCTACCTCATCAATCAGGGTCCATTTGGCGGCAATGTCTGCTTTTCACTTGGGTGTTAATGGTAGATCCTTTTCATGAACCATGTGGTTAAGAGGTTCCTTAAGGGGCTGGACAGGTTGTCCCCACATGTGAGGGCACCAGTACCTCAGTACTGGGACCTTAATCTAATACTTACCAAGCTTATGCTCCCACCTCCCCCCCAGTCGAGCCTCTTGCCACGTGCTCACTTAAACATCTATCCTTTAAGGTAGCCCTTATTGTAGTGATCACCTTGGCATGGAGAATATCCGAGCTCAGAGCTTTGACAATAGACTCGCTTTACCTAGACTTCTCAATGGCCTTCCTCCCTAAGGTAGTCTTCCCTTTTCACATGTCTCAGGATGTATTCTTTCCAAAACCTCACCGGTCCCCCAGAGAGCAGGCCCAACATTCACTCGACGCTAAGAGGGCATTAGCCTTCTACATAGCTAGAATGAGACATTTTTGTAAATCATCTCAGTTATTTCTTTCTTTCAGAGAAAGAATGAAGGGGTTGCTGGTATCAGCCCAAAGGCTGTCTTCTTGGATTTCCTCATGTATCAGGGAGTGTTATGTACTAGCATTTAAGGAGCCGCCCCACATTTAGGCGTACTCTTCTTGAGCTCAGGCATCCTCAGCGGCATTTGTGGCACAGGTCTCAGTAGCTGACATTTGTAGAGCAGCCACTTGGTCCTCTGTACATATGTTTACGTCGCACTATGCCATTACACAGCAGGCCAGGAATGATGCGGTTCTCAGTTTGGTTCTGGTAAAAAAAAAAAGGGAGAGGTTTTAATACATTGAATAAATGTACATATGTTTAATTTATGACAAGTGGGGTTTGTGGTTACTTAAGGGTGTATCTCCGACCCCGCCTCCGTATGTTTCACTTGGGGAGTCACCTAATTCGAATGCACCCAATCTTTCCCCAAGAAAAGACGGTTACTTACCTGTAACTGTTGTTCTTCAAGATGTGTTGCTCATTTACATTCGATTCCCTCCCTACCTTCCCTTCATCGGATCCTCTGGCAAGAAGAAACTGAGGAGGCAGAGGGCCGGCAGGGGTATTTATGCGCTTTTATCATGACGCCACACAAGGGGCAACCTGCCGGTCCAATGGCTACCCCTGGGGAAAAAATGCTCGAGGAACTGGGCATGCGGCGCGCACACACCTCATTCAAATGGACATGAGCAACACATCTCAAAGAATAACAGTTACAGGTAAGTAACCATCTTGTCCTTCTGGACCAAGGATGTTGCCGGACCAGAGAGTCCTGGTTAAGAGAAGTTCAACCTGTACCCTGAGAAAAAAAAAGAGGAACTGAAAGCTAATTTATTGGCATACATTTGATCTAGTTGGTATTACAGAAAACTGGTACAGGTTGAGCCTCCCTTTTCTGGCACCTTCAGGACTTGAGTGGTCCTGAACCACAGAATTTGCCTGACAAAGGGAGGTCAAGGCTCCCTACCCAGATGTAGCACTCTGCTTCCAATGGGGCTTGTGCTCCATACCACCTGCCCCATTGCATCCAGCTACCCCGCTGCCCAGCTACTTCTAGCCCTGGCTAGATCCTATCAAACAAATTTTATAGCTTTTTAAAATGAGTTTGCAAGTTTGGTTATAAAGATATTGGCTTTAATGTAATTAGCCTTTGTAAGAATATGTTGCCACATGACATTTTGATTAAAAATTAGAATATAAAATGAACATGGCAAGTATTTAAATGGATTTTAAATTAGCTAGCTGGTAGGTCTCAAAACATAATTATAAATGAGCAAGTATGGTTGGGGTGGTAGCGTGTTTTCAGTAGCTTCCTGCACGGGTCAGTTCTTGGTCAAATGCTGTTTAACAGTTTTATCAGTGCCCTGGGAAAAGATATACAATCATCAATGAAAGTTTTGCAGAGTGCACCAAAACTGGAGGTGCAAAAAGTAACTAAGAGAACTGGTCACTAGCTAAGAATAATCTGGATTGCTTAAAAAACTGTGGCGCAAGTAAACCATATGCATTTTCATATAGCCCTAAGTAAATGTATATATCCAGGAACAAAGATTTTAGACCATACTTAGGTAACATGGGACTCCTGGCCTCTTATGGGTTTTAAGGTCCATTTACACCACCTCAACTTTCTTCCTTGCATAAAGCTATAGACACGGAGATGAGGGTCTTGCCCTCATAGCCACCCTTTACAAATTTTCTAAAGTTGCTTAAAATAAATCAATTGGATTATTTTCACTATACTCTTAATTTCCCTTTACTACCTGTACATAATAAAATTCTGTATAGGGTACGGTTCTCTAAAAATTTTGGGCGCACCATAGGGCAATTTGCAAATTTAAGATACTTCACTGTGCACCTATCTCTTAGTTCACAAAAAAACAGAAATCAAACTGCTACCTACAAGACATTACTGAGTCAAATCCCACCTGAAGAAGCAAGGCCAGCTTCCCTTCTGAGAGGTACAAGTGTGATTTCCATTCATTTTGAGAAGGGATTCATGGAAATATACAAAGATAGTTTTGGACATTCTAAAATCATAGGCCCCATCTACTGGAGGAAGTGTGATCTATTGTTTAGGGTGCTTGCCTGGGATGTGAGAGCTCTAGAATTCCATTCCTGTTCCACCGTAAATTTCCTCCGTGACTGGGCAAACAGTTCAGTCTACCTGTCAGCCTTATTTCCTCAACTGTAAAAGGAAAATACCTCATAGGAGTGCTGTGAAAATAAATAGATCAAAGATTGTGAGTTGCAGTTATATTTTATTACCAGGGGACTGTGTAAGTATGTAGGATAAGTAGATCCAGCAGTCGTTATTCATATGAGTAGTTCTTGTGACAAAACAGTTGCAGGACTACACGCTAAATTTTAAAACTGTTTAATGCCTTGTATGGCCATTATTGGGTACTACATCTTGACGATCATATTCGTGCACGGACAGATTTAATTATTTTAAATGTTTTTGGGTTGGTCGGTGCTGCTTTCTATGGTGCTTTCACTTCCACCCAAGAGCTATATACACTGCACAAAAGGAAATGCTTAATTCTTATATGTAATGGAGGTCTTCTTACTTCCAATTCTGTCTTGTTAATAGTGTGTGTTCATGTTTTCATGCTAAATTCTGAGGTCCCTCCTCCAGCAAACTCCCAATGCAGATTATTAGCTAGCTAAGTACTGAAAGCATTTAAGGCCTGATCCAAAGACCATTGAAGTTGTCAGAAAAAAACTATGGAATTCAGTGGGCACTGGATCAGAAACTTCATCCCTGCTTGTTTTCTGGGTTCTTCTGAAGTCCAGTGTGAATTTGTCTGAGTAAGAACTGAGGGTATGTCTACACTACAAAGTTAATTCGAACTAACGGATGTTAGTTCGAATTAACTTTGATAGGCACTACACTAGCGCTCCGCTAGTTCGAACTTAATTCGAACTAGTGGAGCGCTTAGTTCGAACTAGGTAAACCTCATTGTACGAGGACTAAGCCTAGTTCGAACTTACTAGTTCGAATTAAGGGGTGTGTAGCCCCTTAATTCGAACTAGTTGGAGGCTAGCCCTCCCCAGCTTTCTCTGGTGGCCACTCTGGCCAACACCAGGGAAACTCTATTGCCCCCCTCCTGGCCCTGGACCCCTTAAAGGGGCACGGGCTGGCTATGGTGCAAGCCTGCCAGAACCCAGCTAGCAGACCCTGCACCTGGCACGGCTTGAGCCAGCCACCTGATGCCCCCCAGCCCTCCCCCTCTTCCCGGGACCAGGCTGGCGGCTCCCGGGAGCTTGCCCGGAACCGCAAGAGGCGGGCACCCGCCTGGTCTAGTGCGGACATTGTGGACCTTGTCCATGACCTCCGCACTAGACACAGGAAAGTGGCCATCTAGGGTAGGAGAGCTGCCAGCCTGGCCACCCAGGAGCAGGTGTGCATGAAAATCAAGGTGGTCCACTGAGACCCCCGACCCTGAGCCCTGAGCTTACAATGGCCGTACTGGGTCAGACCAAAGGTCCATCTAGCCCAGTAGCCTGTCTGTCAACAGTGGCCAACCCTAGGGACCCTGGAGGGGATGGACCGAAGACAGTGACCAAGCCATTTGTCTCGTGCCATCCCTCTCCAGCTTTCCACAAACTTTGGGCAGGGACACCACTCCTACCCCCTGGCTAAAACCACTCCATGGACCCAACCACCATCACTTTATCTCACTTCTCTTTAAACTCTGTTCTAGTTCTAGCCTTCACAGCCTCCTGCAGCAAGGAGTTCCACAGGTTGACTCTTTGCTTTGTGAAGAAGAACTTTCTGTTACTAGTTTGAAGCCTGTTACCCATTCCTTTCCTTTGGTGTCCTCTAGTCCTTCTTTATGGGAACTAATGGAGAACTTTTCTTGATGCACCCTCTCCATCCCACTCATGCTTTTATAGACCTATATCCTATCCCCCCTCAGTCTCCTCTTTCCTAAACTGAAAAGTCCCAGTCTCTTTAGCCTCTCTTCATATGGGACCTGTTCCAAACCTCTGATCATTTTAGTTGCCCTCCCCTCTCCCACCTCCTTTTCCCAGTCTCCCCGATTTTTGCTCAATAAAGAGAGATTCTATTTTTGAACACACATTTTCTTTATTTTGTACATCAGGAAGGGCGGCTAGGGAAGGGTAAGTGGAAGGAGGTGAGGGAGGAATGGGGTACGAGCCCCCGATGGTGAGGACTGGGCTGGCTCTGCGGGCTTCTGGGGGTGGAAGCTCTCCTGCAGCCCCCCAGTTGCCGCCTCTTCCCAGGTGGCAGCCTGTGGCAAGTGCAGCCAGTCTGATGGCCAAGTGCTGTGATGTGCCCAGTGTGGGCACTCAGGGCACTCCAAGCCAGGACTGCTTTGTAAGCGGGGCACCCCTGAGAACTGTCTGTCTGGGGTGGGGGTCGGGTCTCTTTAAGCACAGCCCTTGGCTAGCCTGAGGCAGCAGCTCCACGCTCTAAGTCCTCCTCTGATGCCCTGCCGGCACTGCTTCCAGCCATCCTTAACCCCAGTTCAGGGTCCACTTAATGTGGACATGCTAGTTTGAATTAGCAAACCGCTAATTCGAACTAGTTTTTTTAGTCTGGATCCGTTAGTTCGAATTAGCTTAGTTCGAATTAAGTAATTTGAACTAAGTTAGTTCGAATTAGCGCTGTAGTGTAGACGTACCTGAGTGATCGTTTTGGTCTGTAAAGGCCTGAGTACCAAAACCAAGTTTGTTTGAGGCAAAATTATGACAGGCAAAAATGGAAGAGAAACAACATATCTGCACTACTTTTTAATTAAATACAAAAGCTGAAAATGTTTTAGAAAGAGCTGACAAATCAATTTTCTTTTATCAGTATTTATTGTTTTACCTCCCTTGAAAAGGAATGGAGAGTACTGAGTAAATAAAATAGGTCATTCTGTTTCTCTGCAATGTCTGTGCCCTCTAGCACTCAAATGCTATAATATAATTTCTTAGTATCATACATGTCAAAAAACATCTCTCTCCTCATCCTAAAACAACAGTACCAGGCCCACAGATAGGTGAGGGGGACAAGGAGGGCAGTTGCCCCAGGGCCTAGCGATTCTAAAGTGCCCAAAGCTCCATGCCGCACTCATCAAGCAGCTTTAAAGGGCGGGTGGGGGAAGCATGGCACTCTGGGCAATGTTGAGGGCTGGCTGCTCCTTGCCCCATCCTTTCCACCATAAGTTCCTTCATTTCTGGGAGTGCAGAGCCCCTCCAGGGGCCCAGTGTGGCTGTCAGCTCCCCTGAACAGTGCACTGGTACCTACCTTATACTTGAAATGTATCTCAACATCTCTGGTGCTCAGAGTGTAAAAAATACACAACCCTGAACACCATAGTGATGCCAATTGAGCACTGGTGGATAGATTGATGGAAGAATTGTTCCATCATCCTACCTTCTGGTGTGGGGGGAGAAGGTATGCCTACCATGACAGAAAACCCTTTCAAACCTCGTACACAGATGACAGTAAGTCTTGCATTGCAAATGAAGATTTAAAATTCATCCTCTCTTCAGGAGTATGTTAAAAAAACAGTTGGATACATTCATGGAGGAGAGTTCCATCAATGAGTATTACCCAGGATGGCCAGGGACACAACCTCATGCTCTTCGTGAAATTTCCCTGTTCTGTTCATTCCCTCTGAAGCATCTGGCAGTGGCCGCCTGTGAGGATACTGGGCTAGATGGACCAGTGGTCTGATCCAGTATAACTGTTGTTGTGAGTTTTTCTTATCTAAATCACATTTTAAAAAATCACATTGTTTTCGGAGTATTTAACTGACTAAACAGAGGTGGTTGTGAGTTGTTTTTGTTGGTAGGCCAAATGTGGTCTCTTTCTAGAAACACTTTGAGATAGTGTATTGCAGAAAGTGATCTTTATCTCAGTGTATCCTTTTCTTGCAGAATGTGTGCTTGCAGATCAATGAAAACATCCTGCTCTGTGCATAAAAGCAGAATGCTTTTGGCAGGCTTTTTTAAACTCAGAACTATTTCAACTGTTATGTGTATTCCAGGAACAATGAGATTAAAAAGCACAACTCAGGATATGTGAACTCACATGAAGCAGAAAAAGATTCCCGTGAGACCTTCTAAACTGAAACCACCAAGTTTCACAAATCTCTGGTCATGAGTGGGTAGACAAATAGGACGCTTTTATAAATAGATACTTTTTTCTCGGTCCTATAATTTTTTTAATTAGCTAATTAACCCACATGTTTCAAAAATAAAACAAAACATTCTCTTCCAGTTTGAGGATCATAACATATTTCAAGATGGAGAGAGAAACTTTTTTCGTGAGAAAGTTAGAAGTGGATAAACTAAGGCCAAAGGTCCTGACTGGAATCCCTCTGCTCACATGTACAATCCTCTAGTCATGGCAGTGAGAGACTGGGTCCTAGAACAAAAACTATTTTTCAGCCTTAACAATGGACATATGTCTGTTTCTGGACTGCAAATTTTCAGATATGATTATAGCTTTTTTTTTCTAGTTAAACAGTATGCTTTTTTTTCAGTAGAAATCAGATTCTGTGCTAGACGCAGTTTGTAAGGGTGTGAGGGCATGGAAATACTCGCATTAGAGGGACAGTAAGGGTTGTAAACTTTGTGTGTATTTAAGTTATACTGTTATTAGGAAATGCATCTATATTTCAGGGAAATCATTTGATTTCTTACATTTTTTGTAAGAAAACCATTACACTCTGAATGGAAAAAGTGCTTTGTGACAGCAAATGTCTAAAGATATATTTGAAAATTTAAAATGGTCAAAAGTATGGATTTTTTTCTTTACCACAAGGCTTTATTCTGAAAGTTACTATTAAAATGAATGAATTATGCTTCCTAAAAGTACAGTCAGTTAAACTCGTACCTCTAAAACAAACAAACAAAAAACCCTTCTTTTGATTTAGGAACTATGGACATGATCTCAAAGATTAGTGATGCCAGTTGGAGTCTCTTGAGTTCAGTGGATTTTAGATCAGAACTAGTGTGCCTCAAGTTAAGTGTAATATATTTAATAGCTATTCTCAGGTGCATATTAAGAAAATTTAATATTTTCTATCTGGTCTATTACTGTTTATATTTCACAATAATATGTCATTTTAAATTCTGGGTTCATATGGTGCACATATCACAATGTTAAAAATAAGCTTTAGTATTTTTTCAGAACTAACTTGAAATCAGATTATTGTTCCAATCTTGGATTTCTTGCAAGCAAGACAGAACTGCTCTCTAAATCACTTTTAAAATTAAAACTAAGTTGCAACAACCCAATTTGCTTTTAAATTTGTAACCCACATTAGAAGCTTAATTTACATATTTATGGCTTGATTGGTTAAAAGGTATTATAGTGCACTTTTTATATATATAACCAATAAATAATGATGATAAAACATTTTTTTGAAAATTTTAAGTGAATTGATGTCCATAAAAGCTGTTAGACTAGAACCCTGGAGATGGTAGACCTCAGCATATATATATAGACTAGAAAGAGTGAGCATTAATTAGAATGAAACTTGTGAGCTGTGACCATGATAACGCAAACTACTTCAGACATGGGTATCTGCCTATAGCCCCAGGAAAGTTAATGGGGCTCTATGCAGGCATAGAAGACTTTATTAGAACAACATGTCAAAATGGGGCTCAGAGAAGGCTGGCTTACTACAGTGTTATGGACCAAACCATTTTATACAATCTTATACTTTCTACACAGACTAAACACATCCCTGACGTTGACAGAATATTTTTTATTTATGTGGGTCTTGATTCTGCAGTTCTCATCTCTTCATGAAATTAAAAAATGACTGCATGAGAAAGGTGCTGAAAGTGGAGGTGCAGGAGCTGCAGCACCCCCTGACTTGAGGTGATTTCCATCATATGTAGGGTTTACAGTTTGGTTCTATGGCTGTCAGCACCCCTACTGTATAAATTGTTGCAGCACCCCGGTTGCATAAGATGCATAGACTGCTTAGATTTTTAAAAATGTACCCCCCATATTTTAAGTAGCATAGGTCATGCTACACTAGAATTTGGCAGACTCTTCATAAACAATCTTGTTCCACAAATGCAATCAGCTAAAAGATGAAGTGCTGTTTAGTGAACTATTCATTTTAGAATGTATTGGATTTCACAGTAATCACTTTGAAACAGAATCTCCAGCTTCGTTGCCCTTTATCCAGTTGAGAAATGCCTGCTGTTTTGTTGTTCTGTTTTCATTTCCATCATATTCCAAACCAGAAATGTATCATTGTCTAAAATGTGGTGTTAGGTAACTGAGAGAGGCAACTGAAAGGTCAAATCTCTTGCAAACTGGTAAAATCATATAGTTTATATTTAAATTAAAGCCACAGTGTGTGTGATCAGACTTATGATTGTAGTATAATTTATAAAACACAGAATATTGTCATTAGGAGTTCCTTGGACTGCAGTCCTGATGAATAAGGCTAAACTTTGATTGACTTCCCATTAGATGTCGGCTGGGTTTTCTTTTGGTTTAGATAAGGGTAATTATTTGGCTTTCTGTTGCCTTTCCTAGTTCTTCTTTCACTTCTGCCCACTCTTCACAAAAATTCCCGTGTAAGGAGTAAAACTCCTCATCAGAGATTTGCATGCATAGGAACTTTAGCTAGCTCATTCGACTAAGTACCAACCCTTCATTTTATATCAGATTTTCTTCTAAAGCAAATACTTCGTGTGCAAACTTTTGCAAGTGTAACACATTTAGCAGAATTCTGGAGAGAGTGCCACCACCACACTTTATTTTCTCATAACTTATGACTTCACTTCTAAGAAACCCAGTAGGATCTCTCAAAATCTTAATGTGACACACTCCCTTGGCTGAGGCAGCCTAGATGTGTTTGACTCTACAGATGATCATTGCCACTATGGAAATGGCCATCTACTGCATGGCAAAGGCTGTGACCAAGATATTCAAATGTGGGTGCCTAAAATTCATTCTCTAAATCATAAGGTTTAAAGCCAGAAGGTGCAACTATAAACACCCAGTCAGATCTCCTGTGATTCACTCAAATTTAAGTAAATAAGTCTGGCCTGACTTTGAGGTCAAATGTGTGACTTTAGAAGGCATTCAGTATTTTTGACAATTAGACTTGTTTTCATAGAATCATAGAATCATAGGACTGGAAGGGACCTCGAGAGGTCATCGAGTCCAGCCCCCCGCCCTCAAGGCAGGACCAAGCTCCGTCTACACCATCCCTGACAGATGTCTATCTAACCTGTTCTGAAATATCTCCAGAGAGGGAGATTCCACCACCTCCCTTGGCAATTTATTCCAATATTTGACCACCCTGACAGTTAGGAATTTTTTCCTAATGTCCAATCTAAACCTCCCCTGCTGCACTTTAAGCCCATTACTCCTTGTCCTGTCCTCAGAAACCAAGAGGAACAAATTTTCTCCTTCCTCCTTGTGACACCCTTTTAGATATTTGAAAACCACTATCATGTCCCCCCTTAATCTTCTTTTTTCCAAACTAAACAAGCCCAGTTCATGAAGCCTGGCTTCATAGGTCATGTTCTCTAAACCTTTAATCATTCTTGTCGCTCTTCTCTGTACCCTTTCCAATTTCTCCACATCTTTCTTGAAATGTGGTGCCCAGAACTGGACACAGTACTCCAGCTGAGGCCTAACTAGTGCCAAGTAGAGCAGCAGAATGACTTCACGAGTTTTGCTTACAACACACCTGTTGATACAACCTAGAATCATATTTGCTTTTTTTGCAACAGCATCACACTGTTGACTCATATTCAACTTGTGGTCCACTATGACCCCTAGATCCCTTTCCGCCATGCTCCTTCCTAGACAGTCGCTTCCCATCTTGTATGTATGGAACTGATTGTTCCTTCCTAAGTGGAGCACTTTGCATTTCTCTTTATTAAACCTTATCCTGTTTACCTCTGACCATTTCTCTAACTTGCTAAGGTCATTTTGAATTATGTCCCTATCCTCCAAAGAAATTGCAACCCCACCCAGTTTGGTATCATCTGCAAACTTAATAAGCGTACTCTCTATCCCAATATCTACGTAATTGATGAAGATATTGAACAGTACGGGTCCCAAAACAGACCCTTGAGGAACTCCACTTGTTATCCCTTTCCAGCAGGATTTAGAACCATTAACAACAACTCTCTGACTACGGTTATCCAGCCAATTATGCACCCACCTTATCGTGGCCCTATCTAAGTTATATTTGCCAAGTTTATCAATAAGAATATCATGTGAGACCGTATCAAATGCCTTACTAAAGTCTAGGTATATGACATCCACCGCTTCTCCCTTATCCACAACGCTCGTTATCCTATCAAAGAAAGCTATCAGATTAGTTTGGCAAGACTTGTTCTTCACAAACCCATGCTGGCTATTCCCTATCACTTTATATATAAACTTCAAGATTTTTATTTTAAATCTGTGTTACTTCCCCAGCAACCTTAACCCTTGTTTGTAAGGAGCCAAGGGGATAGGGGTAGGACATTGGCCTTGGGACCACTGGGTTGTGGGCTCCAGCCCTGACCACTTGGGAGTGTTACCACACCCAGCACCAGCTGCCCTATTAGGAAGATGGGGTAAGGGATGACCTGAAGGTAGTGCAGAGGGGTGGGTTCTTGAATGGCCTAGGGGCTAGGGCACTAACTTGGGGACCCCAGGGTTATGAGTTTGATCCCTGCCCACCCTGACATTCTTCTTCTACCCAGCACCAGTTGCTGCAGGGATGGATCTGTCTCCCTCATAAGGAGGCCAGATAAGGAACATCCTGAAGGCAAAGCTGTGGGGTGGGTTCTTGAGTGGCCTAGGAGTTAGGGCATTGGTCTGGGGGACCTCAGGGTTGTGTGCTCAAATGCCACCCATGGGAGAGCATCACCACCAGCTGTGCCACTAGGAAGGCCAGATAAAGGACATTAGGAAGGTGGGTTCTGCACTGGCCTAGGGACCCCATGGTTGCGGATTCAATCCCTGCCCACCCAGATAACCCACCACCAGCTGCCCCATTAGGGAAGGCTGGATATGGATATGGGACACTCTGAAGGTAGGGATGTGTGCTCGTCCCTATACCAGCACAGGAATAAATCTACACAGACATACCCCTAGAGCCCCAATCTAAGTTATTCTGTCTACTTCCCAAGATCCATAAACCTGGAAATCCCAGACACCCTATCATCTCTGGCATTGGCACGCTCACTGCAGGATTTTCTGGATATGTGGACTCTCTACTCAGACCCTTTGCCACCAGCACTTCCAGCTATCTGCAAGACACCACTGACTTCCTGAGAAAACTACAATGGCATTGATGATCTTCCAGAAAACACCATCCTAGCTACTATGGATGTAGAGGCTCTCTACAGCAATATCCCACACTTAGATGGAATACAAGCTGTCAAGAACAGAAACCTTGATGATGCCACAGAAGACTGGTGGCCCGAGGTCTGTGACTTTATCCTCACACACTATTTCAGATTTGGGGACAATTTATAACTCCAAACCAGTGGCACCGCTGTGGGCACCCACATGGCCCCAAAATATGCCACTTCTTCAGTTCTCATCCACTAGCACCCCTCCTCTACTTACGCTACATTGATGACATCTTCATCATCTGGACCCATGGGAAGGAGGCTCTGGAAGAATTTCACCATGATTTCAACAGTTTCCATCCCACTGTCAACCTCAGCCTGGACCAGTCTACACAAGAGATCCACTTCCTGGATACTACAGTGCAAATAAGTAATGGTGACATAAACACCAGCCTATACTGAGAACCTGCTGACTGCTATGGCTACCTATATGCCTCCAGCTTCCATCCCAGACATACCACACGATCCATTGTCTACAGCCAAGCACTAAGGTACAACAGCATTTGCTCCAACCCCTCATACAGAGGCGAACACCTACAAGATCTTCACCAAGCATTCCTCAAACTACAATACCCACCTGAGGAAGTGAGGAAACAGATTGACAGAGCCAGATGTGTACCCAGAAGCATCCTGCTACAACACAGACCCAACAAAGAAAATAACAGAACACCACTGGCCATCACCTACAGTCCCCAGCTAAAACCTCTTCAACGCATCATCAGTGATCTATAACCCATCCTGGACAATGATCCCTCACTCTCACACACCTTGGGAGGTAGACCAGTCCTCACCCACAGACAACCCGCCAACCTGAAGCAAATTCTCACTAGCAACTATACACCACACCACAGTAACTCCAACTCAGGAACCAATCCCTGCAAAAAATCTCAGTGCTAACTCTGCCCACATATCTACACCAGAGACACCATCACAGAACCTAACCACATCAGCCATACCATCATTGGCTCATTCACCTGCACATCTACCAGTGTAATATATGCCATAATGTGCCAGCAATGCCCCTCTGCCATATACATTGGCCAAACTGGACAGTCCCTACATAAAAGAATAACGGACACAAATTGGATATCAGGAATGGTAATACGTAGAAAAACCTGTAGAAGAACACTTCAATCTCCCTGGACACACAGTAGCAGAATTAAAAGTAGCCATCCTGCAACAAAAAACCTTTAAAAACAGATTTCAAAGAGAAACTGCAGAGCTACAATTCATCTGCAAATTTGACACGATCATTTTAGGATTAAACAAAGACTGTGAATGGCTAGTCAACTACAAAAGCAGTTTCTCCTCCCTTGGTGTTCACACCTCCACATCAGCTGCTAGAAGGGGGCCTCATCCTCCCTGACTGAATTGACCTGGTTATCTCTAACCTTTCTCTTGATTGGTACTCTTTTCTTATGCCTGTTTAGTTATACCTGCCTCTGAAATTTCCACTACATGCATCTGACGAAGTGGATCTTTGTCCACAAAATCTCATGCTCCAATAAATCTGTTAATCTATAAGGTGCTACAGGACTTCTCGTTGTTTTTGCAGATTCAGACTCACATGGATACCCCCCTGAAACTGTAGGGTGTGCTCCCCAGAGGGGCATGGAGGAAAGTTCAGGGGTGGGGAGTGACAGTGTGGCCAGGGCCTGGGCCAGCCTTCATAGGGCCAAGGAGGGAGCACCAACCTGCCCCCACACTTGTCCCAGCCCCTTATCCCTTTCTTTATCTTCTCCTCCTGAAGCTGTGGCCCTGCGCCCAGTTCTGGTTTGGGGGTAGCATAGACAAGGTAAGAAGGGGAAATGAGGTAAAAAGTTTGGGGACCACTGGTATTAACAGACCTAGGTTGTGGCACAAAATAACCTTGCTAGCCTATAGAGAGAGATGAGTGGAAATAAACAGTAGAGGGATGTGGAGAGGAGAGAAAATTAGCGGGGCAGGAATAAGAGAAAAGATAGTAATAAAAGGAGTGGAAACAGCCTTTTGGTTTGGTTTCCGCTGAAGTTTTCATCTCAGCATTTTGTCAGCCCATCGTGTAGTTAATTTTCTTCCTTCATTTAATATTTGAATATTTAATTACAGTTTTAATTAATAACACAAGAGTACTACTTCACTAATCAATAATCTCTTCAGTTAATAAACTTCTTATTGTTGTATATTGGGTTGTAGATATAGATATTGTTGTTATGGTAACTGAGTAGGTCACTGGGGTCAGCCCAGCTAGTCTGGGCTTGTTCTAGTGAGTTCTGTGCTAGGCAATAAAATGGACACTTGCACCTACTCCAGCTCTCTGCCTTTCCACTGATTTCTTCCTATGCTGTGAAATTCCCCACGACATAACAAGTGGCGACGAGGATGGGATACCTGTGCTGCCTCCAGCAACAAAAGAAGTAGAAGTCAATGTAAGAAAACAAACTCTTTCTGGCTGTTCTGGAAGGTGGGGGTAAGAACTGACTGCTACTCTGTGCAAACTGAAACTAAGATCAAGGAGCCCAGAGACTGGAAAAGAAAAAAAAAAAGGGGGAGTGCAGCAGCCATGGCTACACTTACAGGGCCACTGGGACCTTTTGAGGATACTGTAGAGCAATGGCAGGTATATACTGAGCATTTTGAACTTTTTGTTATTGCAAATGACATTAAAGAAGAGAGTGTTGTAGGGGCTAAGACCTATTCTCTGCTATGCAGTTTGCTGCTCCCTGTTAAGCCAGAGACCAAATCTTACAGTGACATTGTGGAAATCCTGGGGTCACATTATGCTCCAAAACCACTGGTAATTGCAGAAAGGTACAGGTTCCATAGCAGAGATCAAAAAGAAAGTGAAACAATTGTACAATTTGTAGCCAATTTGAAAAAGCTTGCTGAACACTGTGAATTTAAGGAGATGTTAAATGATGCCTTACATGACAGGTTAGTGTGTGGCCTACACAGTGAAGCTATACGGAGACGTCTGTTAACAGAAGCTCAGCTTACCCTACAGAAGGCCATTTATATCGCGGTCTCCATGGAATTGGCCACACAGGAGGCACAATACCTTAGTGCACCCCCTGGGGTGCATAAAATGTCCCAAGAACCTACTTACAAAACAGTGGGGAGCCAGGAATGTTACCGCTGTGGTAAGACCGGTCATCATACACCAGAATGCTGGTGTAAGAACCTAGTGTGTCGACAGTGTGGGAAAAAAGGACACATTGAGCGGGCCTGCAAACAAAAGAAAAAGAGGCCTGTGGCCTGGCGGAACAAAAAGGAAAATCTGCATACCATCGAGCAGATGCCTGATGATCAAAGTGACACCTTGTCTGAAGAAGTGCCCTGCTATGTTTTGTCTTTGAAAGGGAGCTCCCATGAATACTGGGTAACCCCACTGTTGGATGGCAAACCGGTACGCATGGAAGTGGACACTGGTGCAGCAGTTTCATTGGTCTCAGACTCGGTGTATAAGGAAAAGTTAAAGCATCTTCCACTTAAGGCAACAAAGATCATTCTGAAGACATATACAGGAGAAGCAGTACCCCTATTGGGCACTACTGATGTTAAGGTGGAACTAAATGGACGGACTGCAGAATTACCACTGTTTGTGGTGAAAGGCCATTACCCAGCCTTAATGGGGATATCATGGCTTAGGAAGATCCCACTGGAGTGGGCAGAAGTGCACCGGATGACTAAAGAAGAAACAGGTCTGACTGATATATTAAAGAGACATGCTGCTGTTTTTGGAGAGGATCTGGGAAGTATGAGGGGAATCACCATGAAACTGAACATTAAACCTGGTAGCCAACCAAAATAGCTGAAGGCCAGAACTGTGCCATATGCTATCAGGCCAAAAGTTGAAGCAGACCTGGAGCACCTAGTCAAAAATGGAGTCCTAATACCAGTTACCCATAGTCCATGGGCAACTCCAATAGTTCCAATATTGAAGAAATATGGTTCTATTCGGATTTGTGGGGATTTTAAGGTCACTGTTAACCCTGTTTTATGTGCAGAGCAATACCCCCTTCCTCGCATCGATGACATCTTTGTGGGCCTGGCTGGGGGACAAAAGTTCAGCAAGATTGATCTGAGTCAAGCATATTTACAGATGCAAGTTGATGAGGAATCCCAAGAGCTGTTGACTATTATGACTCATAAAGGGCTTTATCGTTACTGTCGCTTACCCTTCGGAATAACTTCTGCCCTAGCCTTGTTCCAGAGAGCTATGGGCTTGCCAGGAGTTCAGTGCTATCTTGACGACATCTTGGTCACGGGCGGGAACGAGGAGGATCACCTTAAGAACTTAGAGGCTACCCTACAAAGACTGGAAGAGTATGTCCTACGAGTCTGTAAAGATAAGTGTGCATTCTTTCAGCCCTCTGTTGAATATTTGGGACACATCATTGATGCTACTCCATCAAAAGTTAAGGCTATTGTGGAAGCTCCACCCCCTCAAAATGTTAGTCCTCTTCGCTCATTTCTAGGACTATTGAACTATTATGGAAGGTTTATTTCACAGCTAGCCACACTATTAAAACCACTTCACAAGCTCCTTGGCCAGAACAAGGTCTGGAAGTGGACTGATGCCTGTGATGTTGCATTTAACAAGGCTAAATGTGCATTGCTAAATGCAGAGGTCCTGACGCATTTTGATCCATCCTTACCTTTACAGTTGGCTTGTGATGCCTCCCCATATGGAGTGGGAGCGGTCTTGTCACATGTTATGCCCTCAGGAGAGGAGAAACCAATTGCTTTTGCTTCACGCACCTTAAGCACAGCTGAAACTAACTAAGCACAAATTGAACGTGAAGCATTGGGAATGGTTTTTGGAATTCGGAAATTTCACCAGTACCTGTTTGGATGGAAGTTTACACTTCTCAGTGTCCATCGACCTCTGACGGCAATTTTTGTTCCACACTCAGGTATTCCACCAATGGCTGCTAGTCGTATGCAACGATGGGCATTGTGGCTTTCAGGACTCACATATGAGATCAGATATCGGAAAGCCACTCTACATGGCAATGCAGATGGTCTCTCTAGGCTGCCTTTGCCAGTCAAACATCAAGATAGTGGCCAGAAGGAAATCTTTTACTTTGAACAGGTAGAGAACATGCCCATCACTGCTGCACAAGTTAAGAGAGCAACTCGTGTTGACCCAGTACTCTCCCAAGTAATGGAATTAGTGGTGCGTGGAACATCTCTACGGAACTCTCAGTTCTCATCTGACCTTGTGCCTTACATGTCCAGGAGAACGGAGTTATCAACCCATTTGGGGTGCTTGTTGTGGGGAATGCGTGTTATTATTCCAAAAATACTGAGACAACAGATGTTAGAGCAACTGCATTCAGGTCACTGTGGAATGGTGCGCATGAAAGAAATTGCACAAAGCTATTTTTGGTGGCCTGATTTGGACAGCGACATTGAAGAGAAGGCAAGAGCTTGTATTTCTTACCAGGGTGTGAGGAATGCACCTCAATTGGCACCTATGCACCATGGGACTGGCCTGAAAAACCATGGCAACGTATTCATGTTGATTTTGCTGGCCCATTTCAAGGTAGCATGTTATTGGTGGTGGTAGATGCTCATTCCAAATGGCCAGAAGTCTGTATAATGCCTTCCACTACTGCTGAGAGTACTATCCAAAAATTACGGGGAATCTTCTGTCATTTGGGTATTCCTGAACAACTTGTGAGTGACAACGGTCCACAGTTTCTCTCTCAGGAGTTTGGAAATTTTATGAAAGCAAACGGGATCCATCACATCACTTCACCACCGTATCACCCAGCCACAAATGGATTGGCTGAAAGGTTTGTCCAGACAATAAAACAAGCTTTGAAATCGGTTAGAGAACAGTCATTCGTACAAAAGAGTCTGGACACCTTCTTACTATCCTAGGGTATGTCTACACTACAGCACTAATTCGAACTAACTTAATTCGAATTAGTTAATTCGAACTAAGCTAATTTGAACTAGTGCATCTAGACCTAAAAAAGCATTTTGCTAATTCGAACTAGCATGTCCACATTGAGTGGACCCTGAACCGAGGTTAAGGATGGCCGGAAGCAGTGTCGGCAGGGTATCAGATTAGGACTTAGAGCATGGAGCATCTGTCTCAGGCTAGCTGAGGGCTGTGCTTACAGGGACCCGACCCCCTTCCCGGACAGACAGTTCTCAGGGTTCCCCGCTCACTTGTCTAAATCAATGAGGGACAGCAAAGCAGTCCTGGCTTGGAGCGCCCTGAATGCCCACACTCGGCACATCACAGCACTTGGCCATCAGCCTGGCTGCACTTGCCGCAGGCTGCCATCCGGGGGGGTGTCAATCGGGGGGCTGCAGGAGAGCTTCCATCCAAAGGAGCCCACAGAGCCACCCCGGTCCTCCCCATCGGGGGCTCGTACCCCATTCCTGCCTCACCGCCTTCCACTTACCCCTCCCTAGCTCCCATTTCTGATGTACAAAATAAAGGACACGTGTGTTCAAAAATAGAAACTCTTTATTTAACAAAACTGGGGGGAGAGAATTAACCTCTGGGGAGACTGGGAAAAGGAGGTGGGAGAGGGGAAGAGAGAGGGTGGGAGAGGGGAAGAGGACACCTGGGAGGAGGGAGCTGGAAGGGGGAAGCCAGGGAAAGGAGGAGGAGGGGAAGTATCAAACTATGGTACGCCATATCTTCAGTACTGTGTACAGATGTGGTCTCCTTACCCCAGAAAAGATGTTTTGGCCTTGGAAATGGTTCAGAAAAGGGCAACTAAAATGATCAGGGGTTTGGAACAGGTCCCATATGAAGAGAGGCTAAAGAGACTGAGATTTTTCAACTTAGAAAAGAGTAGACCGAGGGGGATATGATAGAGGTCTATAAAATCATGAGTGGTGTGGAAAGGGTGCATAAAGAAAAGTTCTTTATTAGTTCCCATAATAGAAGGACTAGAGGACACCAGATGAAATGAATGGGTAGCAGGCTTCAAACTAATAACAGAAAGTTCTTCTTCACAAAGCAAATAGTCAATCTGTGGAACTCCTTGCTGCAGGAGGCTGTGAAGGCTAGAACTATGGGTATGTCTAGACTACCGCGTTTTGTCGACAGAAGTTTTGTCGACAGATACTGTCGACAAAACTTCCGTCGACAATTTGCGTCCAGACACATGGAGTTCTGTCGACAAAGCAAGTCGCTTTGTCGACAGAACTCCGTAGTCTGGACGCAACATTACAGGCAATAACACCTTCTGTCGACAGAACTCTGTCAACAGAAGGTGTTTTGCCTCGTAAAATGAGGTATACCAGCGTTGACACAACCGCGGAGTTCTGTCGATGTTATGTCGACAGAACTCCGCGGTAGTGTAGACGCTGGTATTGTTTTGTCGACAAAAGTCCACTTTTGTCGACAAAACTAGGTAGTCTAGACACACCCTATAACAGTTTAAAGAGAAGTTAGATAAAGTCATGGAGGTTGGGTCCATGGAGTGCTATTAGCCAGGGAGTAGAACTGGTGTCCCTGGCCTCTGTTTGTGGAAGGCTGCAGATGGATGGTATGAGACAAATGGTTTGGTCATTGTCTTTGGTCCATCCCCTCACTGCCAGTGGCGAACAATAACCCCCTCCCTGAGCAGGCTGATCCAACAGCCTCACCTGTTCACACTTCAAGTTCCCAGCCCAGTGTCAGGCCTGCACCCATAACATCTTCGGGTGCGAGAACGCCAGATGTCCGCCGTAATCCACCTAGAGAAAGGAGGCCTCCTCAACGGCTGGACCTTTAGTTGAGATTAACTCTCAGAAATAATCCCCAGGGTTAGCTGGGAACTTGAGGCGGTCTACCCTCATTTCATAGTTAGTTTTTGTTTTCTTAAAGGGACGTTTTTATTAAGGGGGGAGGAATATGTTGTATATTGGGTTGTAGATATAGATCTTGTTGTTATGGTAACTGAGTAGGTCACTGGGGTCAGCCCAGCTAGTCTGGGCTTGTTCTAGTGAGTTCTGTGCTAGGCAATAAAATGGACACTTGCACCTACTCCAGCTCTCTGCCTTTCCACTGATTTCTTCCTATGCTCCCCACGACATAACACTTATGCCTGTAAGCTTTAATATTTGGTTGCCGTAAATGCTTTGGCCTTTCAGCCCAGGATACAGTTATTGCCTCTTTAACAGAAAACATCCTCAAATTATCAATATATTAAAATTAAATTAATTTGGGAGTAACAATGAGTTCAGAAGATCCTGAAGGGCAATACACTTTCATGACAATAGCTTAGTATAAAATTGTCATTGTGATTCAAATATTATTGTAGTTAAAATGGGAGACAAATGTAAAGAAAAGAGGGTGTATTAAAAAATTAATTCACAAATCCTTTTTCTAGATCTTCTAATGCAGTGTTTCTCCACCACTGGCAGAGTACCCTTAGGAGTACTCAGGGGAAGTCTGGGGGGGGTACGTCAACACAACAGAAATTTGGAGAAAACTGATTTTTTGTTTTAAGTTTTAGTGTTTTATTATTTTTGTACTTTTTACACCCAAACATTTCATCGCCTGCCCGGCGAAGATTAAGTTGTTTAAACAAATGTGTTGCAATGGTAGAAAAAAAATGTGTGTGTCTGAAAACTGTAGGTACTGGGGGTACTTATATATATTTTAAAAGGGTACTTTATAAAAAAAAAGGTTGAGAAACACTGTTCTAATGCTTAGTGTCCATCTCCTCTGCTGTAAGCAATAGAATCATAAGAGAAATTCTGTAGATGAGTATGTCAGCTTATCTGAAAGCTTTATTGGCAGTGTGGATACAATAAAAGCATTCCAGCATTTTCAGTGGCATGTTTATTAGGCTGTGGCACTGTAGAATCTTGAGGGTCAGATTTTGGTCAACCCCTACATGGGTACAAAAGAGAGGAAGTGTAGCATGTACCTGTGCACAGGCACGAGCTAGCAACCTATTGGTGGAAGGAGTGAGAGCATTCTTTTAGTGCTATGGCAGTTAGTGGTAAGAAAGATAGTTGAAGAAGGGGGTATTTGGGTATGCAGTGCAAAGGAAGGGTGAAAGAGAAAGGGTGAAAGAGAAAGGGTGTATTCTATGAAAGGGTGAAAGAGAAAGTGTTTTGGCACGAAAGATTGAGTTCCTGTGTCAGAGGTGCGTCTGTGACTCCAATGGCTTTGATGAGAACTGCATGCAAACACCCAAAGGCATAATTTGGGCAATTTTCTATCAATGGTTCTATCTAAGAGTGACTAGGTTGTTATCCTGAGATGTGGCTTGAATTCCTTGCTCCACAAACTTCCTTGTTACCTTTGGAGAGTAACTTAGGCAAGATCTACATTACAGGGGAAGGTTGAATCAAGGTACACAACTCCAGCCACATTATGTAGCAGGAGTTGACATACCTTAATTTGCATTTCCGCATGGTCGTCACAGTGGGAAGTTGACAGGAGCAAATGCTCCATCAGCTTCCTTTACTCCTCATGGGGAGCAGGAGTACTGATGCCGATGGGGACACCCTCTGAGTTCAATTTAGCAGATCTTTACTAGACCCACTAAGTCAAACTCTAGAAGATGGATCACAGCAGCATCTATCTTCAGCCTAGTGAAGACATGGTCTTAGGGCTCGTCTAGACTACATTCCTCTGTCGAAAGAGAAATGTAAATGAGCCTGATCGAAAGTGCAAATGAAGCGCAGATTTAAATATCCCGTGCTTCATTTGCATATTCTCATCCGATCGCTGTTCCAAAAAAGGGTTTTGCGGATGCGAAACCGCAGTCTACACACGGTTCTTTCAGGGAAAAAAACCCTTTTTCGAATGAACTCGTACTCCTGATAAAATGAGGAGTACAGGTTCTTTTGAAAAAGGTTTTTTTTTTCTCAAGGAACCACATCTAGACTGCGGTTTCACTTTCGAAAAACCCTTTTTCGAAACAGGGATGGGACGAGAATATGCAAATGAAGTGTGGGATATTTAAATCTGTGCTTCTTTTGCACTTTTAATCGGGCTCATTTACATTCCTCTTTTGACAGAGGAATGTAGTCTAGATGAGCCCTGAGTCTCCTGTGCATGATATGGAGATAATAGTACCTCTAGGCCTCTTAGTAGTGTTGTAGAGAGAGATATGCTAAAGATAGTGAGATGCTCAGATACTATAGTAATGAGGATATAGATAGATAGATCCAGCAACCATTAGGAAATTGGGTTGATTCAGCAAGCAATGCAGTCCAGTGCATTGCTTCTGCACCTTGCTTTAGGGCACAGGGAGAATCTAGCCTTCCATATGGGTGCCCTTGAATTGTGAACTCCAGGGTGTGCCAGCACATGCAGACTTTATAACTAATGGTTCTGGGTACATAGCAGTGGCAGAGGCTTATTGGCTCCTTCCAATTCCATTTTTGGTGTGTGTGTGTGTGGAGGGGGGTTAGTGCGGGGACATATAAAGAATAAAATGGAAGAAGACAAGAGCAGGTCACAAGGATTTTCTCTTGAATTTCAATGCAGCATTTTCAAAGGAGCAGCCCTGTCTCTGGGAAAGAGAGTTGTCTTGAAGAAACAAAATTCTGGATATCCTGACTTCTAAGTACTGTGAGGGTTTCCAAGCTTTTTGCTTTCTGCTCACTATTAATTATGTATAGTATGCAATACAAGACATCAGGGACCTGTGCTGCCTGAATTCTCCAGGCAGGTATTTCATGAGGTGAGACAATAACCAGCTCAGTTCTTCTAATGTTTCTCTACCCAAGATTGTGCCCTGTCTCCCTGTCCCACTACTACAGGTACTAGCCTAGAGCAAAGCCCATAAAGATGAAATCACTAAAGTTTCATGGACCAAAGCCTCTGAGTTACACTGATACAATCCAAAGGAAGTCAATAGGCTTGTACCTATGTATATTAAATGAGAGAATAACTTTATTTAAGCCCATATTTTTAAAGGTATTTAGGTGCCTAAGTCCAATTAAAATCAAAGGGAGTTAGGTGGCTCAGTACCTTGAAAGTTTGATTCCTTGTTTGTTTCTACAGTTTCTGCATGGATTTTTCTTGCTTTCCCTTTACAAATGTGGTAGCATTACAAAAAAAAAAAAAAAAACCCACACACCCAATCTGGAGTTGAGGTGCGTAACATCTCTAATACCATCACAACTTGCATGATTAGGTGTGTATGGTTATGTCTAGTGCATCTTCTGAAAAAACTTCTACCCAAAGAGCACGTCCACACAGCAAAAGCGCATAGAAAAAGCGATCTGTTTTGAAAGATAGCGGCCACACTGAATGGATGCTATGTCATATTTAAATTGTGATTACTATGGACGGAGTGGCCACCAAGGCACCTGTGGTTTTTCCTCTTTCCTCTTCTAATGAAAGAACTCCCCGTTCCCCATCCACACAAGCCTTTTTCTGAAAGAGCTCTTTCTCAAAAAGGCTTCTGCCTTGTAGAAAGAGGATAGCCAGTGCTGGAAAAACCCCTCTGTTCTTTCGATTTTCTTTCAAAAGAACGCGTTTGTAGTGTGGACATAATTTAATATTTTTTCGGAAAAACCGGAGTTTTTCCGAAAAAAAGCCTCTGTAGTGTAGACATACCCTATCAGGAGGGTCCTAGGCAAAAGGATAAGGAGCCTTTTTGCGACTAGGTTGAAAATAGAACTCTGTTCTGTTTAGTGACCATCCCAACCCTTATGTAAGCTGCTGTAGAGTGCAACTTTCCTATTTGTATACAAGATCACTCAACTGCTACAGTAGAATCATAGAGTTGTGAATACCTCAGGAATGGAGGTTATTTGTAACTCTGAAATGGTCAGAATGCTGAACAAAACCTTTTGGCTGTTCTTTCAAAAGTATACAACAGAACACTGACTTAATACAGCTTTTGAAACTTTACTATGCAGAATAAAATGCTGTTTTTCTTTATTTTTAGTACAAGTTGAACCTTTAAAATCCATGACGTTCTGGTCCGGCAACATCCGTGGTCCAGTAGAACCATGGATATTACTGGACCAGAAAGCCCTGGTTGGCCAGGTTCAGCATCATAGCCCAGGCTGGGCTGGCAGTGGAGAGCCCAGCCCCAGCGAGGCCAGTGCAGGGAAAGCACAGCTCTGGTCAGAGCTGGAGGTAGTGTAGCCGGTGGCCCGGAGTGCAACCCCAGTTGAGAATGGCATTGTGGGAAGCACTGCCTCATTTGCGGCTGGCGCAGTGCAGAACCACAGTTCTGGCTGGGGTTAGTTGCAGGGAGATCAGCTCCAGCCGGGGCTGGAGTCAGCTAGGCACACAGCACCATGGCGTGGGAGGGAGGGTGCAGCCACTGCCGGCATTGGAGATAGTGGGGCCAGCCCCTGTCTAGGACTGGCATGGGGGGGGGGGCGCAGGCCTGGCATGGTGTGGGACTGGAGGCAGTGGCAGGGAGAGCAGCCCCACCCAGCAGCAGAGTTTACAGCCGGGTAAGGAGCCTTGACCTCCCCTCGTCCGGCAAACTCCATTGCTCAGGACCACTCAGGTCCCCAGGGTGCTGGGCAAGGGAGGTCTGACCTGTAGTTTACATTTAACATAGTACTGTACTGTATCTGCTTTTTTTCCCCTTTGCTGTGGCCTGACTCTGTACTTCTGGTTCCAAATGAGGTGTGTGGTTGACTAGTCAGTTGGTAACTCTGGGGTTTGTAATTCTGAGATTCTACTGGAGTATTCATCTCATTAGTTAGGTGAGAATAGTGCTGTGGATGAATGATGACCTATACATGGTGTGCATGTGTAACATTTATATCTGCACCTAAGTATAGGAAATAAGTTGGTGTGTATCTCACTGCTGTACATATTACACCATATTCATGTTTATTCTCACTGAGCCATACTGATATGGGCATACTGATAGGGGTGCAAAGGAGACAACTACCCTGAAGCCTTGTGATTCAAGGGGGCCCAGAGCTCCTGCGGCCATTGTGGCAGTGGCAGTGCCCATAGCACTAAGCCCTATAGATTGCTGCTGTGTGGTGTGTTCCGGGCAGCTCTTAGGGTTGCCTGGGGAGATGGGGGTGCTGCATGGCATTCTCCAGGTATCACTCAGAGGGCAGGAGCTACAGTTTTGGCAGTGCTGAGAGTTGGTTGCCCTTAACCCCACACCTTCTGCTTGAGGCTCCATCCACCCCTTCCAGGATCATGGAGCCTGAATCCCCTGGCTACCTTGCCCAGGGGCCTGACATGGCTGTATGCTCCACTGGGGGTGTGCGACATTTCAGAAATATATTTGGCCTTTTCCCCATTGAGCTTACTGGCAAGTAGTATACATCAGGGGTTCTCAAACTATGGGTTGGGACCCCAAAGTGGATCACAACCCCACTTTAATAGAGTGGCTGTGGCTGAGTGCAAGGGCCAACATCAGCAAGTCTCATACCCAAGCCTCATTGTCCAGTGCTGGTGGTTGTATAGTAATTTATGTTGTTAGAAGAGAGTCCATGGTGCAATGAAGTTTGAGAACTACTGCTCTACACAAATGGTATTATATGTAGGATATTTCTTCAGGAAATTATTTTGAATTAATAGCTTTTATACTGAATACCTGGTATGTCTGGGCAGTTGGCAGGTTGGGCTGGTTATTTATCTAAAAGATGGTGGACTGGATATTTGGGAATAACATTTATTTTGTTAGTAAAGGACAAGGATTTATAGTAGGTTGATGAGGTTTTTTTTTCATTTTGTTTTTTGCTTTAATTCTTCTATCACCATCAATGTGTTGAGGTCAGAAGAGTATTGAAAAAGACCACTAGGGAATAAATGATTTCTTCCTGGAGTTGTTTTAAACAGTCAACTAATTGGTAGTTTCTTTGATATATTATAGTTGAGGTTGAATCATTCTCTTAATTACTGTGTTTGAACGGGGTAAGCAGGAATTTTCTTCAAGTTGCAGTATCCTTGGGTAGTTTGTCTTTTAATGTGTCAGACATGTAACTTTGATGGAATCTTTTTAAAAGCTGTATTATCCTAGTGTTTTAAAGAATAAGAATATGATATCCATTAATGATAAATGTGTCCATATATTGTTTCTGTCATATGTCCATGTGTTCAGCTGTCTGTATAGGTATGTCTACACTGCCACCCCAGTTCGAACTAGGATGGCTAATGTAGTCATTCGAACTTGCAAATGAAGCCTGGGATTAAAATATCCCAGGCTTCATTTGCATGTTCCCGGACGCCGCCATTTTTAAATGCCCCGTAGTTCGAACTCCCTGCCCATGGCTACACGCGGCACGGGCTAGGTAGTTCAAATTAAAGCTCCTAATTCGAATTACCATTACTCCTCATTGCAGGAGGAGTAACGGTAGTTTGAATTAGGAGTTTTAATTCGAACTACCTAGCCCGTGCTGCATGTAGCCACGGGCAGGCAGTTCGAACTCTTTGGCCTGGACCCCCAAAGTTCAATGCCCCTCACTCAGGGCAAATACGGCCTTCTGGCCTAGTCCATAAACCCTGGCTGAGTTTGACCATGTAGGCAGCTTCCAGGGGAGTGTCCATTGATTGCCCAGCCCAAACCTATTTCTCCTGGTTGGGGCTAGAGGGGCAGGAGCTGATTAGGGCTTCTCCTACCACACCCTGCCATGAGCACATATTTACTTTTGTAATTCTGGCTCCAAGGTGCTTTAAAAAATAGGATCGGGGCTCTTAATTCACATAGGCACATCTGAAAAATGGGCTCTTTGGCTATGTCTAGACTACAGGGTTTTTTCGAAAAAACGTCACTTGCATCTAGACTGAGAGAATCATAGAGCTGGAAGAGACCTCAGGAGGTCATCAAGTCTAGCCCTCTGCCCAAGGCAGGACCAATCTCAATTAAATTAACCCAGTCAGAGCTCTGTCAAGCTGAGACTTAAAAACCTCCCTAGGTAACCCATTCTAGTACTTCATCACCCTCCTAGTGAAATAGGTTTTTTTCCTTATGTCCAACCTGGACATCCCACACTGTAACTTGAGACCATTGCTCCTTGTTCTGCCATCCATCACTACTGAGAACAGCCTTTGTCCATCCTCTTTGGAAACTCCCTTCAGGAAGTTGAAGGCTGCTATCAAATCCCCCCTCATTCTTCTCTTCTGCAGACTAAACAAACACAAGTCCCTCAGTTTCTCCTCGTAGGTCATGTGCTCTAGCCCCCTAATCATTTTGGTCACTCTCCGCTGTTCGCTCTCCAATGCATCCACATCCTTTCTATAGTGAGGGGCCCAGAACTCGACATAAAAAACCAGATGTGGCTTCACCAGACCGAATAAAAGGGAATAATCACTTCTCTGGAACTGCTGGCAATGCTCCTCCTAATGTATCCTAATATGCCATTTGCCTTCTTGGCTACAAGGGCACACTGTTGACTCATATCTAGCTTCTCATCCACTGCAATACCCAGGTCCTTTTCTGCAGAACTGCTACTAAGCCATTCGGTCCCCAGCCTGTAACAATACTTGGGATTCTTCCGTCCCAAGTGCAGGATTCTACACTTGTCTTTTTTGAACCTCATCAGATTTCTTTTGGCCCAATCCTCTAATCTGTCTAGGTCACTCTTGACCCTATCCCTGCCCTTCAGCATATCTACCTCTCCCCCTAGCTTAGTGTCATCTGAAAACTTGCTGATGGTGCAATCTATCCCCTCATCCAGCTCATTAATAAAGATGTTGAACAAAACCGGTCCTTGGGATACTCTGCTAGAAACCGACTGCCAACATTACATCGAGTCATTGATCACTACCCGTTGGGCCTGACAGTCTAGCCAGCTTTCTGTCCACCTGTGATGGGGTAGGCCCCGGTCCCAGGCTATGTCTAGACTGCAGGCTTCTTTCGAAAGAGGCTCTTTCGAAAGCATCTTTCGAAAGAGCCTCTTTCGAAAGATCGCGTCTAGACTGCAGGCGGATCTTTCGATAGAGGAAATCCGCTTTTTCGAAAGAGAGCACCCAGCGAGTCTGGATGCTCTCTTTCGAAGACGGCCTCTTTACATTGTAGAACGCCTTCTTTCGAAAGAGGAACTTTCGAAAGAAGGCGTTCTTCCTCGTGAAACGAGGTTTACCGCCATCGAAAGAAAAGCCGCGTTCTTTCGAAATAATTTCGAAAGAACACGGCTTGAGTCTGGACGCAGGGGAAGTTTTTTCGGGAAAAGGCTACTTTTCCCGAAAAAACCCCTGAGTCTGGACACGGCCCCAGAGTGGATTCACGTTTGCTCTGGGAACACACACTCTCTTTGGCCTGGCCCCAAAGTTCAATGCCCCTCACTCAGGGGAAATACGGCTCTCTGGCCTAGTCCATAAAGTTCAGTGCCCCTCACTCCAGGGAAATACGGCTGTCCGGCCTAGTCTATAAAGTCAAGCCTTTTTCCTAGTCCTGGAGGCTGGATTATGAGTTTTTGGAGGGAGGTAGGGGGACCCGGGCCCTCCCACTCCACCGGGTCCCCATCCAGGACCCTATTGGCAGTGAAAGTATCCACTGCCTGGTCAGCAGAGATGTCTGCCGGAACATGTCGACCTCCCGGAGGTCCTTCCTCTGCCCAGGGCTGTCTCCTACCTCTCCCCGGCTGAGCCCCGGGGCCAGTGGTTAGTGTTGCAGCTCCCTGTGTCTACAGGGCTGGCTCCTGAGGCAGCGGTGCTGGCAGGCCTGGCTCCAGGGACAGTTGGGGCAGCCCAGAATCTCTTCCTTGTGCTTGTGCTCCTGCTCCTGCTCCTTTGGCTACCTCCCCTGACTGCCTACTTTCCCTGGCTTTTATCTCAAGCCTCACTGTTAAGCATGCCCAGCAGGGCTGTGGGGGCAGGGTCCACTCCACCCCCGGGGCCAGGTGAACTCCTTTAGCTTCAGTGCGGAGCAGTGCCGCCCCATCACACCATCTTACAGTCCATTTATCCAACCCATACTCCCTTAACTTGCTGGCAAGAATATTGTGGGAGACCATAACAAAAGCTTTGCACTCACTCAGGGGAAATACTGCAAGGTATATCACGTCCACTGACTTTCCCATAGCCACAGAGCCAGTTACCTCAGCCATAGGATTCTATGGTTCTATAGATTTTTGTGTTTGGACTGGTAAATGTTCATAGCTGTTTCATTATATTGATCTAATCTGCATGTTAGCTATGTCTATGCTATGAGCTAGGGGTGTGATTCTTCTATTGATACACACGTATTTGTGCTAGTTGAGTAAACAAGAATATAAATTGCAGTGCAGCAGCAGGACCACTGGTAATGGTAGTGGAGGTATGGCTGAGCTGTGCTGAATTCAAACCCACCTACTTGGCATGCCTGAACCATGCCTCTGCTCCACTATCATGATGACAGCTAGTGCAAGTATGCATACATGAGTATACACAATGAAATCCTAGCTTGTAGGGTAGATGTAGTTTTACGTACTTAGGGACTGCTATGATCCATGAAACTTCCTCATGGCTGCCATCTAAACTGATAAGCATTTAAACTTCTTAGTGTCTATGTTTTTGAAGTAAACTTTTCCTATGCCCCGTGTGTCTGACTTTGAGCATGGATGCTGCATCCTCCCTGTAGACACCTAGATGTCTATCTCCAGCATAAGTGATTCAAAAACTGGGTGGGACAGGGGTTTAGCTGCCTAGGTTCCATACAGATGTCTAATGCGATAGCCATGGTCACAGGCTGCCTATCAGATTGGCCCCTTCAGATGAGTTCACACAGAACAGCCGGAAGTGGAGGAAGAGACCTTCCTCTGCAATATTTAGCTTAACAGGTAGGGTACTTGCACTGTATGAGGGAGATGCCTGGTTCAAGCCTCAACTTTGAGGAGGAGAAGAGAACTGAACAGGGATTGGCAGTGTCTCAGGTGAGGGCCCTAATCACTAGGCTATTGGATATTCAAATGTGGGATTTCCTCTATCTCTTCTGTTGAATTTGTTCCACTTTGATTAATTGAATAATTAAACATTAATTGGCCAGAGAAATAATTAGTGACTCTACAGTCTAGTGGCTAGAGAGGTGACATAAGTCTATTCAAATCTCTTCTCCCCATGAGAAGGGGGAACTTTTCCTGGGTGAGTACCTTGTAGGGATGTAAAAGTATAACCATTTAAATGGTTAATCAATAAGCTTGGGCTTAATATACCCCACTCCTGGGGAGCTGGCTGCTGCACCATGCTGCTGCCTCTGATATAGGCTCTTGGCATGCACCAGCTCCCAGGGAGTTGGCTACCTCCCAGCACTGCTGCCTCTGAATCAAAGGCAGCAGGGGAGAGGGGGAGGTGGTAGCATGGCTGCAGGCGGGAGCAGTGCGCACTGGGAGCCAGCTTAAAAGCCAGTTTCCAGAGTGCACCAGCTCCTAGGGAGCTGGCTGCTGTCCCACACTGTGGGTGCATGTAACTGCTGGGATTTTTAGCGATTACATGGTTACACAATTACCCACTTTTTAACATCCCTAGTACCCTGTCCACTGGACTAAAGGTTATGAGGGAGAGCCAGTTCCTCCCCTCCCCCAATTTTGTTTTAGTCCCTGAATGTGACTTAGGCAGCAAAATGTCTATCTTCCTCTGGTTTGCAGACCACAAGCAGAGATCAGTTTCTGCTTGTAGCAAACACATAAGTGCCTGCCTGTGTGAGAAGGGTGGGGCTTAGTATACACCCCTCTACTTGGTGTCTCCCATTGGCTTGTTTAGGTAGCTTCCCACGTAGTGTGCTGGCTTTGTGAATTTACTTGAAAGCTCCTGTCTGTCCCATTCATTGTATAGGGAGACTATATTTGGGCTTCATGGATTGCACTATTATTCCTCTAATTTTCTAAGCATTGCAACGCTCAATGTGGCAACACCTTATATCCCTTTGTGGATCTGGGCCTTAGTTTTTTAACAATGTAAGGCTTAGATGTTGCTGACTCTCCTTGTTGGATAGAATGTGTTCACAACTCCAGTGTAAGGATAGGCATATGGGACATACTTTCTCCCATTGAGTCCTGTGGTATGAGTTAATACCTAGACTGGAGGAACATTCAGTATTTAACATTCCCTATAACTGAAGGTGAAACACATTATGATTCTGTGCCATACAAATAATTTTTTATTTCTTTAACATATGCAACAGAAGTTGTATTGGACAGCTGAAATGCCCTATCTGCAGAAAATGTTAAACGATATTTACACAGATTGTAAGTTGGAAGGAAGAAATGTGAATATCTAGTTTGACTTTCTGCATAACACAGGTCATAGAATGTCATCCAGTGATTCCTTTCTGAAGCCTAATGCTCAATGGCCAAAATGCTATATGCTTCTTTAAAAAACATAGGATTTCAGTGTCTGAGGCGGGCAGCACTGCATGATATTACTGCTAACCTATTATCTACAAGTGAAATATACTCGGATATGAAGTATTGGGATTCAGTACTAAAGTAGGACTTGTCAGAGCCCAAGTGCTTTATTAAAAGTGGGTCTCATTCATGCAGGTTGTTGCAGGGGTTGTCCTTCTCCGTGCCCAAAAATGGGTTCGCTCCCCAGCGAGGGCAGGGAGTGCTTATCATGAAGCTAATTGGAGAAAAAAAACCAAAATTCTCACATCTGGGTATCTAATGTCAGGCTCTTAATGAGAAATGGAGTTACTCAGAAACTTTAGAAAGTACAGTCCACATCTATTTAGGGGCCTAAATATGAATTAGGGAGCTTATTGTTAGGACCATAGGCTTGCAAATTTCTTTAAGCTTTATGGCTAAGTCTACACTGCAGGCTTCTTGTGCAATAACTGTTTTGTGCAAGAGTTCTTGCGCAAAAGGTCTTGCACAAGAGCGCGTCCACACTGCCATGTGCTTTTACGCAAGATATGTACTTTTGCTCAAGAGTGTCCGTGGCAGTGTGGATGCTCTCTTGCGCAAGAAACCCCTGTTGCCCTTCCACACTGCCTTCTTGCACAAGAACTCTTGCACAAGAGGGCTGATTCCTTGTGGGGAGAGGAATAATTTTTGTGCAAAAAGTCCTCTGTATCGACGCTTTACTGTAAATTTACTTGCTCAAGCACGCGCATGCAGTTTAGACGCTTAGGCCCACACTGGTATTTTAAGAGTTCTCTGCCCGGCATGAAAGTAGGTAAAGACATCTAAAATAACTGGGAGGAGATAAAATAAGAGGGGTCCTTTTAGTCACATTAAAAATGACTTCAAAATGCCATTTGTTGTGGAAAAAATATACCTTATCGTTCCATGAGAGATCTCAATGCTGCAATGGACTCAAACGACCAGAAATGAGTCTCAGATGTACAATTGAAAATACTCCATATATATCACAAATGCTGTCCTGTATATCTGCTGCCATCTAGCATGTGTCTAATGCTTTTAAAACATAGAAAATAATATTCCCCTTTTTATATTTGCCTGTCAATTTTCTTTATTTCTGCTAGCAGGTTCTTGGATTTTGCCTGTGTGATATTTTCTTAGTAGTGTCTGGTTGTATTTTCTTCTCTTACATATGTCTGGACTGTTTTGTGTCTTTTAAATTATATTTCTGGCTTACTATGTAACAAAGACTAATACTATTTTTGGTGATTTCCAGTGTCATGTCATGTGTTTTTGTTTACAGATTTTGTTGTAGAGATCACTGTAGCTATTACTAGTGTGCCATAAAATACGTATGTACTGCTTTAGAGATGTAAAAGGGAGATTCTGAGCTCTGCAAGTTAAGGCCTTTACTTCCTTGCCTAAGCAAAACTGCTCTAACAGTTGGTGAAAATGTTATCTAAATAAAGCTGTTTTGTCAGGGCTAATGCATGTAATAGCATACTCGTGTCTTTTTTTTTTGTCCTGATGTACAGTTGCCTCTTTGTCTGTCTGTACACAAAATAGAAAGATAATGTCTGTCTATCTAGATCATCAGTCTTTCAGCACTGCCATTAAAGTCTATGTGGGGAATTACATGACTTGTAAGTGGTGGTGGTAGAGCCAATAATAAAACTTAGATCTCTTGCTTGTCAGTCTCCTGCTCTCAACCTAGGCTAATTAGGCAAAAATGAAGAAAAGAAATGGTTAATTACAGAAGAGCATTGACAATGAATTTTAGAAGCAGTCCAGAGCACGGCTAATTTTTCTTCAACAACAGAATATTAATTCAAAATACTAATCCATTTTTCTGCACACAAGGAATCCATAACCTGACAGGCAGTAATTCACATTTATCTGTTGAAGAATGGCAGCAAAGACTTTGTCAAAGTCTTCTGCATCTAACTGACTCTTCTGAGATTGTCTGAGGATAACAGCTTTGTGAAAAACAATGGCAAACCATTTTAAGAAATAAATCCCATTAGATCTCGTAATATGGCAGGGGAGTGTAGAGAAACCCACAGGCAGATTAGCAAGACAGTAAAGAAAAATCCAGATCTGCAATATTAATTACAATAACAAATACTTCATGAATTCTGAAATAGCTTCTCACTCAGTGCATGTGGATAACAATTACCAGAGATGGAAAGAATTGGAGCCCAATTTAAGACTGACAACTGTGTGTGTATATGCCCATCTATTTTCATACAAACATTTCTCTACAAAATGATATGAGAGAATTACTTAGCGGCTTTGCAAATAATTCATCACATTGTAAATCAGACACATCCATGTAATAAGTATTATAGTTGAGGTTAAACTTAAAAAACAACAAATAGTCTGGTAGAACTTTCATGACTAACAAAACATGTAGATGGTATCATGAGCTTTCGTGGGCACAGCCCACTTCTTCAGATGACCAGAGTGTTGGATGTCCAGGACCAAAATAAATAGGAGAGAAGGTGTGGGGGAGAGGGGAGAAACAAGGAGAGGCAGGCAGTGGGTAAAAAATATCAAGGGGAAAGCTGAGCTGGAATGTAATGGGAAAAACAAATTTTCTTATAAATATTTCTGAAAGTTTGTTTGTTTGTCTGAAAAGATCTCCGAAATGGTAAGAGCTAGAAACACCACATTTTGCACAGATACTACTGATTTCCTAACTTAAATAACTGGATTGGTTATATCTCGAAATTGGTTCCCCTGGTCCCCCCAGAGCTCCATTTGGGCCCACTGATAATTAACTTTTAGTAGTGCCTGATCATAGAAACACAAAATGTTGCACAGATACTACTGATTTCCTCACTAAATAACTGGATTGGTTATATCTCAAAATCGGTTCCCCATGAGCCCCAATTGGGCCACTAATTCACTTTTAGTAGCATCTGATCATAGGCATTTGCTGGACTCCTCTGTTAAGCGTGTCACATAAACTGCAACTACGAGATCCTTTCCCTATGATAACAGAACAAGTATTTCCAATAAAATATGTAATTTACGTAATTCATTCACCACAACTTTTGTTATCAAGAAATGAGTTAAATGTAAATGCGTTTTGTAAGCACATCACTAGCTATATTAATTTCTTAACGTAAATATAAGAGAAAAGTATTTCCAATAAAATATGCTATGTTAATGTCATTGACATAGTTCATTCGTCACACCTTTTACTATATTTTCTCCGGGCGACTTCGGGTATTTCTGCTAGTATTCTATAAGTACCTAAGACTGGATAGTCAAAAGAGGAAGATAAAGACCATTAATTAGCAAACAACAATTAGTCTGGAAGTACTTAAAGACTAACAAAACATGTAAATAGTATCATGAGATTCTACATAGACAAAGAACCACTGTCGCTTTCATTGTTTGGTATTTGAGGTGTTACTCATTGATACCTATTCTTAACATGTTTTTTCCACAGTAACGATATTAGCATTAAATAGTCAGATTTTAAACATTGGGCATGGTTCGATACAATTTTAGTGCAGTAAGTCTTTCATAACCTACATGAGAATTGACAGGCTATTTCCTCCAGAGGGTTAGTAGAGGTGCATTAGGAGAGACATTTTAGAAGATGGGCATGGCTCTGTGCAGCACCATGTAGCAGCCATGTAAGTTGGGAGTGGTGCTGGCTGCATTCTGGTTCCTAGCAGGCATAACAGTTTCCAGATTGTGGATGAAAGTTTAGGACCCCTGTGATGTTCATGCCCAATGTGCATCCCACCCAATATGCATCCCCCACATGTACATTTGGAAGAATATCCAGGTACAGTTTGCAGTGCACCCTTTTTGAACTGCACTGTGGGGTTGCTGCCTACACAGCTTCTGAGCACAGCCTATACACTTCCTATCTGCACATGGGTGGGACAAGCCCTAGGTCACTCATTTTTTATAAATGCAGATTTCCATAGAAGGATTTTACTAACACTTTAATGCAGAATACAGTGGAAGAATATGGCCCTAGCATCCTCATTATCTATGCTAAGATCTGACAGGGACATCTTAATGTCTCCAAAGAAATTAAGAGACATGTCATTTTAAAAAAGACCCAATGAATAAATACAATGAGGTTTAAAGTAACTTTATAAACCAAGTACAGTAGAATTTGCTTATATTTAACTCTCAATTGTAATTAAATTTCATGTATGTTTTTCCATTGACTTCAAAGGGATCTAATTGCTGGCCTTTTCTGAAAGTCTCAAGATGTATTTATGCATTTCAATGAATTTTCACTCCTGGTACACAGAAGCTTCATACCCAACACACATCCCGAATCCTATACCTAATGGATAGCTCATGCTCTGAGGCTCTGATCCACCAAAGTATTTAAACATCTATGGCACTCTAAGTATGTGAATAGTCTCGTCGAGTCAATGACACTACTTAAATTTCTAAAGAATAGATGGCAGTTCATGTACAAATCCTATTCCAGGTTGCAAAAGGGGGGGAAAAAAGCCACTTCACAACTACTCCATCAGCATCAGAGTTGTGCTTCTATTCACTGGAAGAAGACAATGCATAGGTACATCTGCATGTAGCAAAACATGCCCTTGCCCTGCTTCCCCATCCTGCCTTCAGGCCTGGGTTGTTGTGTTTGACAGGGGTCCCAAAACTCTGCTTTGCATGGAGAGGGGAGTAGATGTTTCCCCATAATGAAATCTCAGTGTGGTAATCCTTTGGGAATTCAAAAATTACAGTGACCAAATAAGTATTAAATACTGCACTCCAGGACTGTTATCAGGCCAAGCAGAGAAGGAATGGGAGGAGAAGGTGCCACAAGTAGCAGTGAGAGGATTAAGGAAGAATCACTAACTTCAGACATAATCCAGTTGCCCTTCATTAAGGCTACGTCTATACTGTAACCTTCTTGCAGAAAACCATATTCAAATGAGGCACGACATGGAATATCCCACACTTCATTTGCATAAGTAATGAGCAGCCATTTTTGCTCAAGAGGCTTTTGCGCAGAAAAGAGTAGTGTAGGTGGCTCCTTTTGGGCAAAAAACCCCTCTTGCACAAGAGTCGAATGCTGACCCGGGCTCCATGTGGCACTACCTCTTTGAAACGCCACAGGAAGCCCGGCATCAGGCTCCATGTGGTGTTTCAAAGCAGCAGCACCATGAGGAGCCTGGAGTCAGCTGGAGACTCCCCCGCTGACCCCAGTCTCCATGCAACATTGCTACTTTGACCACACCACGTGTAGCCCAGGCTCACAGCTGGACCCGGGCTACACACGGAATTTCAAAGTATCAGCAGTGTATGGAGCCCAGGGTCTGGCCCCAGGCTCCACGCAGTGCTGCTGCTTTGAAGCACCCCAGCCTCTTCCCCCCCACCTTGCTGCCTCTTTCTGATAGAGGCAGCAAGGGGGATAGAAGTGATTAGTCGACTACTCGTTCACATCCCTACTCAAGAGATGGGGCTATTTTGGCAGTCAGGACTTTTCCTTTTACACTGGAACAACTCTGCTTATGATGTATTTTTATGAGACAACTATTTCCCTACACTCATGTTTCTGTCATAGCTATATTTTGATCACCTATAGATGTTTGTAGAATGAATGTTATTTATCATATAACTTTGACTCCTTCACCTGCACTCTGCCCATCAATCTGTCTCTGCTGGGCCTACTTTTAATATCTCAACAAATAGTCTTTAAAGTGCTACCAGACTAACAAAACATGTGGATGGTATCATGAGTTTTCATGGGCCCAGCCAACCAATATTGCAATTTAAACCATTAGCATTGGAACTCCACTTCATTCTCAAGTTTAACTCCCATGCTAATGGTTTAAATCGCGATATCGGTTGGCTCGCACATTATCAACCAACCAAACAGTGAAGGTGCCAATGGTTTTTGATGTCTGTGTAGAATCTGGTGTTAGTACTCTTCCTTTCCTAATCCAAACTAATAGGTCTTATTGGCCTCTTTTAACTATTTAATCATTAAGATGCTAATAGATTATTTGTTGTTTTTTTAAGTGTTTCCTGTTACAGACTGGCTCGGCTAACCTTTTGAAACTTATCTACCCAATGTCCTCTCTCCGTACCCCTCCCCCTCCAATTCCCTTATTTATTCTTGGTTCTGGACTTCCAACGCTTTGGTCATCTGAAGAAGTGGGCTGTGCCCATGAAAGCTCATGATACCATCTACAAGTTTTGTTAGTCTATAAAGTGCTAGCAGACTATTTGGGTTTTTTTTAAGTTTTTCGTGTTACAGACTAACTCAGCTACCCCTTGGAAGCTTTTAATATATCAGACATTTGAGAAACTTTCAGCAGCAACTGTATGTGATTAATTTTGCAGTTCCAAACCCATTATAATAATATGTTCTCTTGTACTCTCTCTTGGTAATTAACATGTAACACTGCTCTACAGCAAAAAATGCTTCTGAAATAAATGTAGTCAAACTTTACTAATTCTGGGTCACTGAGAACGAAAATTATGCTTAAAATTGTTGATTGGCTCTAGTTTTCAAGATATGCTATTGGGTCAGTATATACGACCCTTGACTTGCGAATGGCGGAGGATAAGTGAGTTGTAAAGGGAAAAGATCTCAATTTAAACCAGAAATGACTAAAATACATCTTTGACTGGATCTATGAATAAATCTATGACTGGGTTTGGACAGTACTTGCTTTTTAGGGAAAACAATGAATGATGCAATCTGAAGCGGGTATGGATGATGCAATCATAACGAAGCTTACATCACTCTGCTGAACAAATTGCCCTATATCAGCTCTAGAAATCATACAGTGTCATGCTCTCTTATTTGTCAGTGTTTGATTTTGCAAAGGGACACATTTCTATTTAGCCAAAGTGAGCAGAGATGCCTCGTACTTGTGTGAACAGTGCAGATAACTTCTGCTATGTTTGTGGTGAAGTGACTTTTGCATCACAAAAGCGCAGTATAACCACTATGGTTAAGAAAGCCTATCACCTTTATTTTGGCTGCAAAATTGGAGATCAGGACAAGAGGTGGGCCCCACACATATGCTGCAACACTTGTGCAACAAATCTTCGCCAGTGGTTGAACAGGAAAAGGAAATCTATGCCTTTTGCAGTGCCAATGATTTGGAGAGAGCCAACAGATCATATCAGCAATTGTTACTTCTGCGTGGTGCCCCCAGTTGGGAAAAGTGTGTCAAAGAAGAAAAAGTGGACTGTGCATTATCCAAACATTCCATCAGCTATACGCTCAGTACCCCACCGAGAAGGACTGCCGGTTCCTGATGCACCAGAATCATTCTCACTTGAGTCAGATGAGGAAGAGGATGAAACTTCTGGTCCTGAACCATCAATGTCACAGGACCCACATTTTCTCCCATCCTCCTCCTCTGAACCACACCTCTTAATACAAGGTGAACTGAATGACCTTGTCAGGGATTTGGAACTACCCAAGAGTAAGGCAGAGCTGTTGGGCTCCAGACTACAGCAGTGGAATCTCCTGGCAGGTGATGTTAGGGTTTCCATGTTCCATGACCGTCAAAAGCATCTTGTCCCATTCTTCTTCATGGAAGGTGATCTTGTAGCCTGCAACAACATTAATGGTGTGATGGCAGCCCTCAACATTGTTCACGATCCAGATGAGTGGAGACTGTTCATTGATTCATCGAAGACGAGTCTTAAAGCTGTTTTGCTGCATAATGGCAATGTTTTGCCATCAATTCCAGTTGGTCATGCAGTCCCTATGAAGGAAACCTATGACAACATGAAACAACTTTTGAGGTGCACAAACTATGACCAACATCAGTGGCAGCTTTGTGGCGATTTGAAGGTTGTTGCTCTCTTGCTTGGTCTGCAGACTGGATACACAAAGTACTGCTGTTTTCTCTGCGAATGGGATAGTGGGAATCTCTTGCACGACTACATCAAGATAGATTGGCCACTCCGACAGTCATTGGAGCCTGGGAGAAAAAGTGTTCAGCATCCACCACTTGTTGAATCAAGGAAGATTTTGTTACCACCCTTACACATCAAGTTGGGTCTGATGAAGAACTTTGTCAAGGCCATGGACAAAACACAAGCAGCTTTCAAGTACCTCCATGGAAAATTTCCAAGGTTAAGTGAAGCTAAGATAAAGGAAGGTGTCTTTGTTGGTCGTCAGATTCGTGAACTTCTTCGAGATGATGCATTTTACCATGCACTGCATGGCAAGGAAAAGACGGCATGGAAAGCCTTCCAGTTAGTGGCAATAAATTTTCTCGGAAACAACAAGGCAGACAACTACAGGTTGTTGTTGGAAAACTTCCTCAAGGCATACAAAAGCCTTGGTTGCAACATGTCACTAAAGATACATTTTTTGCACTCTCATCTAGATTTTTTTCCACCGAACTGCGGAGCAATGAGCGACGAGCACGGCGAGCGATTTCACCAGGACATTGCAACAATGGAGAAATGCTATCAGGGCAAATGGAGCCCATCAATGCTTGCAGACTATTGCTGGACAGTGACGAGATGCTCCATTTAATGAATACAAGAGACAAGCCAAGAAGCGCCAAGTAAACACTGAATGGAACTAAACTATGTATATAATAGTTTTTTGCCTTTTGTTTCATAATAAATTTTATTTATATAATCCTTTTGCTGATTTTTAAAGTGTTACATAAACAGGACAGGAGAAATATTATCATATAAAGCACATGAAAAGACCTAGGTTTACAATTTATGATTAAAACTCTACTATCTACACCAGGCATGTCCAAAGTCCGGCCCGCGGGCCAATTGCGGCCCGTGTTCCGGTTTAATACGGCCCCACAGGTAATTTGGCAATATCTATCTTTTAAGGCCCCCAACGAATCCATATGTATTGAGATGAATACATTGTAAAATCTCAGTTAATGTCAGTTGGTCTAAATCAGTTATAAATATATTTGGATACAACATGTATACTTGGTGTTATGTTCCTGTTCATATTTTTTTGAACTTAAAAGTTGACAGACAACCTTTATTACCAATAATATGTAATGTACTTTACAATGTTCCTAACATATATTTCAGCTTCTTGGATTTTTTTTTCATCTGGCCTTCAGATATGAAAAGCAGAGTGATTTAACACCTGTTTAGATTTGTCATCCATGTGACGAAATGAAAAGTATGCTGTTTGCAATAAACTTTGCATAAAATAGTTAATTTGCATTTAATTTTAATGGTTCAAAGAATGTTAGGCAAAATGGTCGGCCCTCACGCATGTTCACTTCATCAAATCTGGCCCTCTTTGAAAAAAGTTTGGACACCCCTGATCTACACAATATGCATAGATGTAAAATGTAAAAACTTAAATATCTTGGAAACAGTAGCCAATCAGTTGTTTTAATTGTCATATTTGAATTCAGCACATCAAAATACATAATAAATAGCACATTTTATCTCTGAAGCAGACAACTCCTAAAAATTGTAGACCAGTGTGATAGGTAAGTTTTGACATAACTTTCATATACTGTTTTACTTTTTTGTGTTGTGCACTTCAGAACTTCTGAGTTTGTGCAGATTTTTCTTTCAGTTTAGGAACAGCACATTTGCTTGGAAAGCTGGAGACTTGTGTTGTAACCCCACATACTATTTAATCCTGTCCATGTTGGTTGGTGGTATGTTTTGTCAGCAATGAGCTGCATTTGGGTGTGTTTGTTTAGTAAAGTTCAGAACTGCTACAAATCTGACACTTCCAACTGTTCAAATGTCAGCTTCAAGTCTAAGGGCAAAATGATCACACACACTATTCAAACAATGTATGGTGTATATTACAACAAACACAGGGGAGGTTATGACTCTTCATGCTAAATGCTAGAGCTATAGAAAGCCTCAAGAAAATATGTTGCTATACACAGCAATGTTCTGTCCTACCAACAGAAATGTTGTCTTTCCTAGATTTCAAGATGCTTCCCATAAAATGTCACATCTGGTAGCATTAGAGCTGAGTGCACAGAAAGTGGGTGTAGTGGCATAGCTAGAATCCTTTTAAAGAAAGCAATAAACATCAGCCAATAATTTTACCAGTGACTGTCCCAAATGGAAAATGATAGCTAATAAATGTATGCCATTGACAAACTGCTATTTATTTCCCTGAGACTGCATTGTGGATATCAGATTTGTGTGTACAATACAGTAATTCTTGGAATGGTATTTCTTGTGTACTACCCATTTCCACTGATTTCAAATTACGGGCAGTACATTTGGCCCCATTTGAGCACTTTGTAAGAACTCTTCCACTTACTCAGGGAAAAGAATCCTATCCAAAATATTCAGATAACTAAAGAAAGGCATGTGGTACTATTTTGTATAATATTCCTTACCATCTCATCTCTGTGTGGAATAAAGTGTTAGTGCTCTCTTTCCCGGAGGGATTGGAATGAATCCTATAAAATGATTATTTTCCACATCAGAAGAGCAGAAAGTATTTGTTCAAGCATTGGGTAGCAAGTCTTTCAGGGGAAAGGGGAAAGATGATGATTTTTAAATGTTTGAAATGTTCCAAGTACCAAAGGAAGAGAGCTGGGTCAAGTAAATAATCCATTGGCTATCTGGATTCTCTGCTAAAAGATCTGATCCTGCAAACCTTTCCTTTCCTAAGTAAAACTAGACTTACAACTGCTTAAGATAATTATTTACTCAGGAGACTAGTCTGAGTTGCATACTTGCATGAATAAAGTTACTTACAAGTATTATATTGTTTCTGGACTCAACTGTGTAATTTAAGCACAACTTGCAACTGGATTTTTTTGAATTGGGCCCAATGTCTCATTACTCAACACTTGTTGCGCTAGATCTTTGGTGATGAGTGGTCTACAAAGCTCAGGCTACAACAGTTGAAGACACTTTGGCGCTGTCTTCACAGAAGGAAGTTGAAGGAAGAACACTCTTCCTTCGACTTCCCTTACTTCCTCATGAAATGAGGTTTGCCATGAGTCGGGGTAAAAAGTCCTCCAATTCGCCATTATTTCGGAATAAAGGCTTGTAGCGTAGATGTGTATTTTGTTATTTTGGAATAACGTTAGTTATTCCAAAATAACACTGCAGTGTAAACGTACCCTTAGAGTTATATTCTGGGTTTTCTTCACCCCAGAGAAAACTGGCATGATGGATACAACTGCAGAGTTCTGGGGAGCTCAGTAATGTAGCCATTTATATTATATCACTTTAATAAGAATAAGTCAGTTCAGTGACAGTGCTACAGATTTAAGGAGGATTATAGCCTATAAAATATGGGAGGAATACCACACTTCAGCAGTTTTAAAGAGACAGCCTTTAGATTCAAATGTGCTGACCCAGAACAATTTTTTATTATTATTGCTTCTTGAATATTCATATTTGCTCTGACATTTCTTTTGGTGGGGTTGGAGGAAGGAAGGGTGGCAGGCGCGTTGCAGAGATATATTGGCCATACATGTTACCCTGTCCAGGCTATTAACCACTTGTGAAACCCTCCCTAGGGCAATGGCACAGCTGCTTGTAAACCAGGAGAGCTGCGATCCGTCCGTGACAAAAATACCAATAATCTCAAGAGGCTCAAGGGCTAAAATGTCCGTGGAAGCGGAGTTTCTCCTGGGTAGTGCCGAGCAGCAAGCCTAGTCTTGCTCATGGTCGGAGATAGGCACAGGTCTTGCTCTGCCCTCCCGGGTCATACACTCCTCACCGCAAAGTACCGAAGCCGAGTCAGTTCTGCTGAGGAGGAAGAAATAGGGGTACAGGGCTGGGAGCCCTCGCTCCACTCAGCCTGGCCTGAGGGCTTCAAGTGACACTTCAGCCTGCCATAAGTTTCCCTCGGGAAGTTGGGGGAGAGGGGATCCCTAGGGGAGGTGAGGGAGACCAGGAGCAGGCTTGGCGTGTTGGTGGGTGCGGGGCTGCTGGCTTTTCTTCCATCCCATGGCGCACCCCGGGGGCCCCCGAAGCCTGTGCGTGCCCCGACCCTACCCTTCCAGTCGGGGATTTATCTTCCTGTGCGGCCCTCTTCACTCCTCCCACATTCCCTGCAACACCTGCCTCGCGCCCTGCCCAGGCTGGCCATGATGCTGCCGAGCAGAAATGCCGAGCAGCTCCCCGAGAGGAGGCTGCCGCTGCCCAGTCCCAGCTGCTGGCGCGGGGAGAGGTAGAGGCGGGGAGGGAGACCTAGGGGGAAGCCAGACTGAGGAGAGGCGCGCATGGGCTGAGGGGAGACACCCACACACCTTGTGTGAGGCGCGCAGCTACGCCCAGAGCCAGGCACCCAGCGCGCAGTGCCAGCGCAGCAGCCGCACTGACAGCGGGAGCCGCGCAGCGGCATCGGGGCCGAGAGGAAACCCACGCTGACTGAGGGGGGACGCGGTCCACACACACTGACCGACAGACACACACCGATTGTGACAGACACACCTCAGGGATTGGCCGCCACACGCGGAAAGAGGCTGGTACACACCTGGGGCCTGAGCGAGTTATACACGCAAGGGATCGCACACGCACGCGGGGCATCACACTTCGAGGGGCATCACACTTGCACCCAAGGCCATCGCACACGGGGTGATCACACACATACACACGGCAATCACACATACCCAGAGATCTCTCTTTCTCACACACACAAATACACGGCAAACACACACACACACACATACACACACGGCAATCACACATACCCAGATCTCTCTCTCTCTCTCTCTCGCACACACACAGATACACGGCAATCACACACACACACATACACACACGGCAATCACACATACCCAGAGATCTCTCTCTCTCGCACACACACAGATACACGGCAATCACACACACACACACACATACACACACGGCAATCACACATACCCAGAGATCTCTCTCTCTCTCTCTCTCTCGCACACACAGATACACGGCAATCACACACACACACATACACACACGGCAATCACACATACCCAGATCTCTCTCTCTCTCTCTCGCACACACACAGATACACGGCAATCACACACACACACATACACACACGGCAATCACACATACCCAGAGATCTCTCTCTCTCGCACACACACAGATACACGGCAATCACACACACACACATACACACACGGCAATCACACATACCCAGAGATCTCTCTCTCTCTCTCGCACACACACAGATACACGGCAATCACACACACACACATACACACACGGCAATCACACATACCCAGAGATCTCTCTCTCTCTCTCGCACACACACAGATACACGGCAATCACACACACACACATACACACACGGCAATCACACATACCCAGAGATCTCTCTCTCTCTCTCGCACACACACAGATACACGGCAATCACACACACACACATACACACACGGCAATCACACATACCCAGAGATCTCTCTCTCTCTCTCGCACACACACAGATACACGGCAATCACACACACACACATACACACACGGCAATCACACATACCCAGAGATCTCTCTCTCACACACATACACACGCACACACGAGTCCCTCGCACAGGGCGATCCCCCCCCTTCAGTGAGCGCACACACCCCTTCAGTGGCTGGGAGCGCCCGAGGCTCCGCTCCGCGCGGAATCGGGGTTCAGCAGCAGCAGCGAGCCCGCCCGGCTCTGTTCCGCTCCCTCTCTGTCTCTGTCTCTCCCTCCCCATTCGGTCAAACGGGTCCCACCCGAGCCCTGAAAAATGCCTGCCCGTGACGCGAGGAGAGGGCGCCGGGTCTGTACATAAGAAGTGAGTACTGGCACAATGGCGCGTGTTGCGCGAGCGAAGTCTGTCTGCACGCTGCATGGTCCCTCGCTTCCCCGCCGCCTCCTCGCAGGAGGGACCCGGAGCTGCTCCGTGCCCCGGGGGAGGAGGCACCGGCTCCCTCTGTACCTTTCTTCGCTCCTTTCCTCTCTCTGCCCCCTCCCGGTTTCGCAGGCTCGGCTAAACACCCCCTGCTCCTACCACCTCTCCTTTGTCTCAGGTGTGTGCAGCGCCCTTGCCAGGGAGCTCAGGCCCCCGGAGCGCTTCTCCTGCTGGAGCCGCTCTTGTCTGTACGGCACGGGAAGGATGCCCTCTGCGAGCGCCTCAAGCCCAGCGCATCCTGGCGAGCTGGCGGCTGCAGAAGGGGAAAGGAGCCATGGCCCGTTCTGGCTGCAGAGGGAACGGGTTGTCCCCTCTCGCGGAGGAGGGGGGTGAAAATGTCCTCGCCGACTGTATTATCCCGTCTCCTGGCAGGGTGGATGGGGGTCAGGGGCCTGGGGAAGTTGCGAGAAAGGGGATGCAGAGCATCACTGGGTGGATCAGACTAGGGCGCCTCGCAGCCATCCTTTGTTAGCTGCATGCAGCGGGCTGAAGGAGAGTGTAGCAGGAGAACTGGGGGGAAGCGCTACTCTCGTTCGTGGTACCCGGGATCCTGTGTGTCCCTCTGGAACTGCTGAGGCCAGGCAGAACAAGGAGCAGTTTCCTAGGCGATGGGACGAAGCTTGGGGTAGGCTGGGGTTTGGAGGGCGGTGAAAATAGGAAAAAATTCAGACGGGCAAGGGGAGCGCTGGACGAAAGGAAAATGTGATGGCGATCCAACCCCTCTTCCCCGCCCATCACAATTCGTGCTCAGCCGAGGAGAGCTCAGCTAGAAGGACAGTGGTGAAATCAGGTGTCCGTTCCAAACTTAGCCGCGCGCATCGATTTTCGGGCAGGGGCGTCTCAGCAGCCCCATGCAGTGTTCCATGTCCATTACACTTGGACACGGTATTCGCCTGCCTGCCTGGTGCTCCCGGCTAGCTAGAGCCAGATTCTAGTTTTCTAGTAGCTGAACAGTAACTACAGCACAGCCTGTGCACCGAGTCATGCACGGGGCTTTTCCACTTGGGGCTGCCTGGAACCCACCTCCCCAAACCAGATGCCCAGGCCCGCTGTATTCATTTCCTAGGTCTGTCTTTCTTTGGACCTGTATTGCACGATTCTTTTTGGATGTGAGCTCCTGTAACTCTATAGGTTAACCCCCAGCGGGTGCTCAAGAGAAAATCGTGTCTATGTAGCAAAGGACACTCCCTCCCTCCTCTGGAGACGAGATCTGGGAGAGATTTTTTAATCTACATTTAGATGCAGGCTTTCCCCACAACAGCTGAAAGCGGTGTTGCAGCCCTTCAAAATATATTAATAATTTTAAATAGAGCATTGTTGCAATCTTTCCTCAGGAGACCTTTAAGTGTATTTGATGTGAATTATTTGTATCTAATTACTAGTGTAGTTACTTGTAATCTCATGATTTAGGGGACTACTCTATAATACACTTAGGTGACCATTATTGTCCCAGTGGGTTTCTTTTACCAGTAAACAATCAAATATCCTATAATAAGATGATTGACTTTTCTAGTAGGCATGCACATGTGTTCCTGGTATTTTCTAAAAGAGTTTACTGAACACTTTCACATTGTTAGGATTAATACTACATTATTTTTATAGTTACATGTGGGAGGGATTTGAAATTATTATAATGACTATCTGTGTGCAGAGCTGAGGGACTAAGAAAAGAAATCCTATTTCCTGATAATGATGGACTAAAATGTAGTTTGAGAACCATATTAGCAATGCCTAAGATTGTTCAAGATATGAGGACAATATTGGAAAATACCAAAGGAATACAAGAAAATATGGCATGTTGGGGCTATACTTGCAGAGTATGCATAGAGGACACACCTACTCACACATGTATAAATTAAACAATGCCATGTGTGTATCCATGTGTGTACATATGTTTAGCATGCTATTAGTTTTACCAGTTGCTGAAACCAACCATTCTGCAGTGAGGAATCATGGTGTCCAAGTGAAATGCATTTATAACACAACTATCTATGAGCTCTATTTTGAATTAATCGGGTCTCTGCAGCCATCTGGCAAGAAGGGCATACAGCTAAATATCCTTCCATCTAATGCTGTCAATGTTAATATTCTTTTTCTGCTTTATTAGTGGCGGCACCTGACTTGCTGGATCCCAAATCTGCCACTCAAAACTCCAAACCAAGGCTATCATTTTCTACAAAACCCACAGTGCTCTCATCGCGAGAGGAATGTGATTCAGCTATTAATGTTATGAAATGGAAGACCGTTTCAACGATTTTTCTCGTGGTTGTTGTATATTTAATAATTGGAGCTACTGTTTTCAAAGCCCTGGAACAGCCACATGAAACTTCCCAAAGAACCACCATTGTGATTCAGAAGCAGACATTTGTGTCTCAGCATTCCTGTGTGAATACATCAGAGCTGGATGAACTAATTCAGGTAATTCATGCAAAAAGTTACCTTGTTCCTGTGTTTTAGAAAAACGTGTTCTTATGGGGTAATGGCTCTGTACTAAATGGGACGCTGATGTATCAGCATTTCAACTGCAGCAAGAAGGCTAGCCTAAAACAAAAAGTTTGGCAACTGTATATTCACATAAGGCCTCAGCTGAAAAGTCATTGCTAAATGTTCCTGTGATAATTAAAAGTTTATGCATTAGCAAGACATATGATTTAATAGTTCATAAAGGAACGGGTATATTGATTGAGCCGTACTTGATTTATCAATGTTGGGACAGTATCTGGCCAACTGTTACTTTAAGAAAGTTCAGATGGATCATTACTAAACTGATCATTACTTTAGCAAACAATTCCCTCTTTTAGCTATGTATTTCTTTCCACAATCTTTTGTTTTAAATACAGAAAAATATTAACTAGATATTTTCATTACAAATCTTGATTATTATTATTATTATTTTATTATTATTATTTATTATTATGTACTTCTAAAGGTTGAAGTCAGTTTATATCAGCTGATGATCTGGCTTACCATATTTGCATGTGTCTCAAATAGCACCATGAACTCCTGGTGATCTGGAAAAGCACAGGCGTATTAGTTTGACCTCAGTTGTAAGCAAGTTCTTAGGATACATTTGCAAGTAGTTAAAGACAGAGAGGTAAAAAAGGTGATGAGGATAAGATACACCATGCATTTGATATAGAGTGCCACAGGAGAAATTAGTTACATTAGAGAAGATGTGAATTAATACAAGAGTTAGAAGATTAGCAAGGAACTGGATGAAAGTCTATAACTTATATTACTGAAGGTGAACTGTTTGGCTGGAAGGAGGTGACTAGTGAAGTTCCCCAGGGATCTTTCTTGGGAGCAATCTTGTTTAACATTTTTATTAATGACCTTGGCACAAAAAGTGGGAATGAGCTAATAAAATTTGTGAGTGACAAAAAATTGGGATGTATTGCCAATACAGAGAGGGTTGGAATGTCGTACAAGAACATTTGGATGACTTTGAACATTGGAGTAATAGAAATGGGATGAAATATAATAGTAAAAAGTGCAAGGACTAAAAACAGTTTTGCCATAAGCTGGGGATGTATCAGCTGGAAGCAACAGAGGATTGGGGTGACTGTGATGTCAGAGTGAGACGGCTGGAGAAAAATGCTAGTGCAATCCTAGGATGCATCAAGTGAGATATTTTCAGCAGAGACAGGGAAAAGTTATTATCACTGTACAAGGCACTGGTGACACCTCATCTGGCATACTATGTGCAATTCTGGTCCCCCATGTTTAAGAAAGATGAATTCAACAGATGCAGAGAAGAGTTACTGGGATGATCAGACGCGTGGAAAATATGCGTTACAAGAAGAGACTTAAGAAGGTTGGTTTGTGTAGCCTAACCAAATGAAGGATGGGGAGAGAGATGATACTCCCTATAAACACATCAGAAAGATACACACCAGGGAGGGAAGATATCTTGTGCCCATCTGTTGGCACAAGAACAAAGGGCAAATAAATGGGTCATCAATAAGTTTAGGCTTGAAATTAGATGAAAGAGTCTAGCCATCAGAGTAGAGCTCTGTAGCAGGACTGTTATCCCATTGGTCCTGCTGCCATAATGGCATGAGTGCATACAATATACTTTGTTGTAGGAATGATTGGGTGGGCATAATTCTCCTCTCCTGATTTTGGTGATTTGCAGGAAAACATTACATTTCTCATCAGTGTGTTATAAATAGAATTTCAGCAATGCAAAGCACGTTTTCCTTTTCTTTTTAACTGAAGGTTTTAATACTTAAATTTAAGCAAGAGATCAAAATAGATTGATGGATTTCCATTATAATAGGACTTAAAGTGTTTTTCTTACATGGTTAAAGCAATATTTGTCTTATTCTTTTAGTGGTACAAATTATGCCTGAATTCCATTTATATGTATTAACCGACTGTGGTTTGTTTTTTCTTTTTGGTAGTAAGGGGAAATCTGTCTGTCTTGTGGGATTTGCAGGAACTGATGTTTTTGTGTACGGGAATGGGATAAATATAAAAGAAATTTCAGGATTGGTTACTGTGGGGCAGGATGGGAATGGGATTAAAAAATATGGGATGAAGATGCAGGGCTCTTCATCAGATGAGTGAAGTTTTAGATCAGCCTTCCAAGGGGAGTAGTGGGGGCAAAAATACTAACTTGTTTCAAGACTTGATCTTAATAAATTCATGGAAGGGATGATATGATGAGATTGCCTACAGTGGCATATGGCCCATCCACAACTGCTATTAGCACCACATCTCCTCCAACAATAGATAGGGAGGGTTATGAGTTACAAGAAAACATTCTTTCCCAGATGTCTAGCTGGTAGGTCTTGCCTACATGTTCAGGGGCTAACTCTGATCCCCATATTTGGGCTTAAAAAGGATTTTCCCCCTGAAGCAGATTGGAAGACCCTGTTTATTTGTTTGTTTTTGCCTTCCTCTGCAGCATGAGGCCTGGTTCATCTGCTGGTTCAAACTAGAATAAATAGTGGATTCTCTGTAAAGTGAGAATTTGAGGATTTGAGGATTTTAGTAACTCAGCCAAAGATTATGGTTTTATTTCAGGAGTGGGTGGGATTTTGTTGCCTATTATGTACTGGAGGTCAGACTAGATCATCATGATGGTCCCTGAAAATTATTTTACTGAAAATTATTAAGGTGGAGGTCTGATTTACAAAGGTTATTTTTAAAGTATGCTGTTTTTAAGTTAAATTGGTTAAACATGGAAAATGTGTATAGTTTGGGAATTGTATTTTATAGTCAAGTTGAATTGCAAAAAGGGTAACCCTTTAAAGTTACTGAAGCTTTTACTTTCTCCCTGTGCCCTACAATGCTTTTTTTCCTCTTGCTGTAAAGTATCTGGGTGCTGAATAATCACTCGTAGTTACAGAAAGTCCTTCCAGAAAACAGTTGAGGTATGTTTGGCTAACAGTTGTGGGAAGATAATACTGTTAGGGTAATACCTTTAAAAACAATGAGTAGTGTTGTAGCACCTTCTAAAAAGCAGCTTTTGAACCAGCAGATTGTTCTGTAGTCCTGTAGCACCTGTAGCATGTGTAGCACCTTTAGTCTTTATCTTTACTTCAAACTATAGTGAAGTAGCTAGCTAGCTAGCCAAATCTCAGACAGCTTATAATGCAAGAGTCTTCCAATCCAGATAATTTCTGCCCTGCATAATAGGGTTATTCTAGTTCTGGGAAAGTCTTGTACTTCAGAAACTTCTAACTGGGCTCAATACTACTACATAGTGAAGTGATTTAGTGACATGAACATATCAGGATGACTAGACTGAGAGCACAAATTCAGCCTAGAAAGGGCGTGAACTTATCTCCAAACACAAATCACTAACCTATTAGTGTCCATCTCGTTTCCCTTTTCCTTAATACAAATTTCTTTTTGTCACTTGACTTGTTATAATACACAAGTCTTTTTGCCTCCATGCAATCAGGCCAGGGTATTAGAAAATATCCAACACACGCCTGCTAGCAGTTCCTTTGTGGTAACAAGACTGTGTATGGATACCAACTATAGCACCCTCAATTTTCTTGGCTGGTTTTTGAATTCCTGGAAGACTGTTGTCAAGATTGTTCCCCACTTTGGCACTCTGAGTGCAGAAGGTGGGGGCCTGCAAGAGACTTAAATACTTTGCCTTTTTAAGCTTCTAACTTAAAAAAAAAATTTCCCAAGGTTACAGATTTCCTGGCCTTGGGAGATAGGCTGCCACCATCAAGTGAATTGATAAAAACCTGAAAAGTAGGAAGAAACACTTAAACTTCTCAAGGAGTACCCGATACTCTTTTTCCACAAGAGAGCTTGAAGAAAGAAACAAAAACACACAGAAAACAAACTGTCTCTGATAGCTGACCTTTCAGGCTAGGAAGGTACACACAGGCCTCCTGTTACCTTCCAGAACACAAGCAACAAACCATTGCCTTAAAAAAGGGATTCTATTAACAGAACAAAAAAGATATACTTGATAAAGCATATTTGGCTACTAGGTGTACAGAGCAACTAAAAAAAGAACAGATCAAAACACAAAGAAGCAGTCTCTTTGGGTTGCAGCTTAAATATGGTGAATGGGGAGGGAAGGCACATGGAATTCACAGAGAAGTTTAACAAAACAGCAAAATGAAGAAAAATACCCTGAATGTGACTAAACATATATTTCTCTAGCTACTCACAATCTCTACTGATCCATACCTCAAGGCCCATTCCATTCCCATACCCAATATTTCTTGTAGGCATGGTAATTCTGTTTGATTACTTCATCTTCCTTCCTCCAGCTACTAACTTAGAACTCACACAAAGGAACAGAAGTTAGGTATCTACATTCAATTTACATTTCAACAGTCTTTCCCACTGGCTTTCCTGGCTTTATGCCAGCACTCTAACTACCTGAGTTTAACCGTTTAGTCACCCAGCTCTTCTGCTATCCATCACAAATGTCTTTTTACAGGTCCATTGGAGAATGTGGATCACACCAGCATACTGAACAGGAAATGAAACTTTAGGGTGTAGCTGAGTTAGTCTGTACAGGTAAACTGAAAAAACAACAAATAGTCTGGTAGCACTTTGTAGACTAACAAAACATGTAGATGGTATCATGATCCAGTCATCTGAAGAAGTGGGCTGTGCACACGAAAGCTCATGATACCATCTACATGTTTTGTTAGTCTATAAAATGCTATTTGTTGTTTTTTCAGTGAATATGAAATGTATTCCACTTTTCTATATGCTTTGGCATGAAGCACGAGAATATGGACATATGTCATGCAGTTTAGAATATATACCAAGTTAATGAAATGGAATATTCTCTCCTTTTTGATGAACAGCTACCTCAAACCTATGAACTGGCTCTGGGGGTTTGGGATGGTCAACCCAGTATTACTCCTGCTTTGGAATTCATGATCTTTTGCATCTCTAATTTCCATGAATCAATGCTGCAAACCATCTTCAGTAGAAACCCTTCCAGTTGTCTCCTCTGTATACTGTAATAAAAACTCCTTGAGATGAATTACAGCAATGTGGGACCCTGAGTGCTGAATCCAGATGCATACTAATTTTTGAGAAATTCCCTAAGTACTGAGGGCATTTAAACATGCATAACTATAGGCATAATGGCTCGGCATTCTGTGGTGTCAAGGTTCAAACACTGGATGCCAACTTTCAGTGTAATTTTAGGCCAGTCTAAAGTAAGTCAACATTACAGGCAATACCATCTGCTTTGCCATACATTGTGCATGGTAACAATCAACTTGGCAGTATGTGCCTTTTAGAGGGGAGCTAGCTATAATACATGTTACTACCTTTTAGTGGTCCCTATAGGACAGAAAGAACCAGACTACAATGTTTTTTTTAGATTAAAACTTAGGGCTTCAAAGTTTCAGGTGAAAGGGACACAGCTATTATCAGGAGTGAAAAAAACAGGTTTGCTGCAGTCAGGATGGAGAGCTCTAGGGATGCAAGACCCACTTGGCTTATTGTTTGTTCCCTTTTAAAAAATATTTAGAGTTGCTGACTACTAAACTGCATATAGAGAATGCCGCCAAAGACTTTGCTGCTGTGCCATTTTGTCAACAAAAGCTGTATTAATAAACTGAGAAGTGTCTTTTTTTATTGTTGTTGCTGAGTTTGAGCATCTTGTGTTGTATGGTTGGGCCAAATTTTAAAAAATTGCCATACAACAGAATAAAACTGTAGATGATCTTTAAATGTGGTGGGTGTTGCTTAAACCTACCTCTGTGAATATTTATGTAGGCCTAATTCTCATTTACACTAAGAACCCACAGTCTTTTGCCACTCAGCTCTACACTGGCAAGTTGTTGTAAACCTGGGAATGATTTAGCAGCTGGTATGCAAAGAATGACAGGAATCAGAGACAGAACAAAACTATTTAGCTGTAGTGTAGGATTGTTCCCTATAGCATATCTGCTGCTGACAACCGGAAAATGTTTGAGGCAGTTTCCAATCTCAGATGCACACAGTATATTTCATGCCTAACCCGTTTTGGGGCCAATACACACATACATACACACACACGCAAATATCTTGAGTTCTTGCTCTACACAGATGTTTCAGTTTATGTTGGTTTGGTGACAGTACCCCTGCAATAAGTGCAAGAGCAGAAAGTCAGTCATTGGGAAAGGTGAGTCTGAATGAATTGCATAATCTGCAATTTTTTAACACTGTCAATATTTTTATTTTATATCTGATATTCTATAACCAAACTTAAAAATGAGATAGCTCGACACATAGTTTTCTATGAGGAAAAATGGACTGGCTTCCTAGCCCATAGGTTGTTTCTTTGCTCTAGAGCAGTGATGCACAACCCATGGGTTGTGACCCCCTTGGAGGTCGTGGTTGCCTTCCTGGGGGGATTGCAGCGCTTGGATCCAGCCGGCCGCTTTTCCTGGCTTCCCGGCTCGGCTTCCGGCGTATACGCGGCTGGGGTGGGGAGAGTGGCAGGAGAGCGGCAGTGGCCCAACAATTAAAGGGGCCGCTTCCTTTTTTTGCTCCACCAAATTCGGTGGCCCCTGTGGGGGTCGCAAATGAAAAAGGTTGCACACCATTGCTCTAGAGCTGCAGTTCTCACATTTCATTGTACCATGACCACTTTTTGACAATAAAAATTACTATATGACTCCAGGAAGTGGGGGAGGGGACCGAACCCTGAGCCAACACCTGATCCTGCTGCCCTGGGTGTAGGGGTCAAAGCCTGAGGACCACCCGCTGGGAGGGGAGGTCAAAGCTAAAGCCCAAGGGCTTCAGCCCCAGGAGGGAGCCCGTAATCTGAGCCCCACCACCCTGGCCTGATGCCTGAGCTCTGGCGCTGTAGGGCTTGGGCTTCCGCTTTGGCTCTGGGCAGTGACAGATTCAGGCATCAGCCTCGGCCTTGGGCCGCAGTAAGTCTAAGCCAGCCCTGGCGACCCCATTCAAATGGAGTCATGACCCACTGTGGGGTCCTGTTTCACAGTTTAAGAACAGCTGTTCTAGAGTTATTGCTCAGAAAGAATGAAGTTGGCACTACAGTGTATTCTGGGATGCCCGAGTAGATTGTTTCTTTGCTCTGGAGCAGTGGTGTGCAACCCGTGGGTCGTGACCCCCTTGGAGGTCACGGCTGCCTTCCGGGGAAGGCGGGGAGGGGGGAGGTCGCAGGAGTGAGAACTGGCAACAAGAGCCCTACTTTGTCATCTGCTGCCAAACAAAACATTTATTAGAGAAATTAGAAGAACTTTTTAAGTGTCCTGCAATGAAGGATTCTACCACAGAATTTTAAGTCCAACTTCTTTCATATCTTTCACGTTCTTACTGAAAACTGATTTTCTGCAAAAATATGATCATGTTTTAAAAAAATATTTTGTGTACCATCTGGATGTATCTGACCTAAGGGATTAAAACCACATTCCCATAAAGTGATCTGCATGACGTTCTTCATGGGCTCAGAGTTCCACCTTCACAGAGTAGCTTGTGAGACTAGGTTACCTATGATCCTATTTCCATAACCTGTGTCTGTTTTTACCCATACCTAATGTTGGTTAAAATCTTCCTTGTCTATGCATTCACCATTCAGACAGTGAACTGTTCAGGGTAGGAATCTGTCTTCTCTTTGTCTTCTGAGGAAGACCTAGAATGTTTATGCCTGCATTCTTTGTTCCTTAACTTTTGTTCCCAGAATATCAGGATAACTGTTTCCAATGTGATTAATTTCCTCTATAAAATATTTGACACTTTAAAAACTTATTTTAGCTGATTTTATGCTTCTAATTAGATGTAACTACAGGCAGTCCCAGGGTTACGTGGATCCGACTTATGTCGGATCCCTACTTATGAACGGGGTGACTCACCCCGCACTAGCTGCGCCGCCCCCAGCAGACCGCCGAGACGCGTCTCAGCGGTCCCGCCGCCCCCATCCTCCGTGGCGAGAAAAGCCTGGGCTGCTGGGGGGGGGGGGGGGGGCGCAGCAAGTGCCACTCCCCCCCTAGCAGACCAGGCTTTTCTCGCCGCTGGTCAGTTTCAGCAGCAGCTGAATCAGGACGCCTGGGGTAGAGCAGCTGGGGGGCTGCCGGGTTGGTCCCACAGCGCCGAGGTGCGGTGCTACTGGACCAACCCAGCAGCACCCCAGCTGCTCTGCCCCAGGCGTCCCCAAAAGCAGCTGGGGTGCTGCCGGGTTGGTCCCGCCGCGCCAAGGGTCTGCGCTACCAGACCAACCCAGCAGCACTCCAGCTGCTCTGCCCCAGGTGTGTCCGATTCAGCCGCTGCTGGTCAGTTTCAACAGCGGCTGAATCTGGACGCCTGGGACAGAGCAGCTGGGGCACTGCCGGGTTGGTCCCGCCGCGCCAAGGGTTGGCGCTACCAGACCAATCTGGCAGCATCCCAGCTGCTCTACCCCAGGTGTCCCCAAGTCAGCTGCTGCTGAAACTGATCAGCGGCTGATTCCAGGAAGCCTGGGGCAAAGCAGCTCTGCCTCAGGCTTCCTGTAGTCAGCGCTGGTCAGTTTCAGCAGCGGCTGAATCGGGGACACCTGGGGTACAATATGTACCAGTTCCGACTTACATACAATTTCAACTTAAGAACAAACCTACAGTCCCTCGCTTGTACGTAACCCAGGGACTGCCTGTAAAATATATACTTTATGTTATACCACACCTCTCCTTTAATTTACTTTCTGTCCCATATATGAAGCGTTTCACATCTTGTATCTCAGTCCTGAGAAACCAATGCTATTGCATTTTCTGAAGGGTGTTCTTTAATTTTAGAAGCCCCTTTAAATAGGCTCCTTCCATTGCGACCTTTCAGATTCAGTAGAAAACTATTATGCAGTTAAAATGATTAAGTAGTATTTCTTGTTTCCCCTCCAGGTATTACAAAACTTAAAAAGCTTCTTGCTGTGTCATTTCTGGTGATAAAATATATCACTGACTGGGACACAGGGTTTGTCTTGGTCCTGAAAGATACTTTGTAAATCTGAGATTTATAAGTTTGATTTATTAAAATTAGATCAGGTTTTATGACTGTCTTTTACCCACAAAATTAAGGGCACAATTTCTGTGGGATATTCTATTTTGCACAGCTATCATGTAGGTAATGTTCTTTTCCCAGGTCATTTAAAGTGGGTAGTTGTTAACATTTACAACCCCACGCCACACAAAACAACACACTGTGCTCTGGCTGGTTCCCAGCTTGCAAGGAGCAGGTGTATATGCTTCACAATCCTTTTAGGCTTGAAAACCTTGAAGGACATTGCCTATAAAAAACCCCTGATATTCTTTTGGCGATTCAAACTGCAACTGCATTGTTTTTTTGTTTTTTTATCCAAGGCTATTCTGGGGTACTTGAGACTGGAAGACCACGAGGAAGTGCAAATATCAAGCACGCATATACCTCTTTATAGTGCAGCATTTCTGAAAGTGGTCCAGGGATCCACTCTGAAAAACCTGATAACTGGCTATTCCCGTTTATTTATTTATCAGCTCCACAGCCAAGGCGCGGCTCCCATTGGCTCCAGTTCACTGTTTGCAGCCAAGAGGAGCTGTGAGAAGCAGCATGGGCTGGGCTGCTGCTTCCTGTGGCTCCCCTTGGCTACAAACAGTGAACTGGAGCCAATGGAAACCGCAAGGCTTCATCGCTGTGGAGCCAGTAAATAAACAAATGGAGTGGCCAATAAGCAGCTTTCTGAGAGTGGATCCATGGACCACTGTGAGAAACAGTGTGACAGGGCAGGTTAGAGGGCTAGCTCAGAGAGAGAGAGGGGCAGCTCTAAAAAGCAGAAACAGCCCTGGTTAATTAAGAGAGGGATACTTCAGGGTAACCAGGAACAGTTGACACAGAGTTATCATGGGCAGAATGGAAGCAGCTCAGATGGGGCTGCTATCAATCAGTTAGGGCCGGCTGATCTCACTTGAGGCTGCCAGAGGGCCTTTTAAAAAAGCTTTCCCTGCTGGGCAAAAGAGAGAGGATGGAAGAGCGGTTGGAGTGAGGTGGAGAGAAACTATAGCAGATAAGGAGAGAATTGGAGAATCTGATAAAGAGAAGTCAGCAGCCCCTGGCCCACCAATGGGGGAGGGCAAATGGGACAACTGCCACCAGGCCTGGAGCTCAAGCCATCACTTAGAGCTCCTGGCCCTTTAAATCACTGCCAGAGCACAGTGTGCCACACTCCAGGCGGCTCTTAGGGCTGCCTGGAGAAGTGGGGGCACCGCACAGTGCTCTCCAGGAAGTGCAGAGGGATGGCATGTCATGGTCCTGGCAGTGCTGGGGGATGACTGCTGCCATCCCATCCCTTCTGGGAGCTTGGAGCCAGCCCTCTCCACCTTGCCCAGGGACCTGGGGAGGCTGTTGTTTCCCCTGCATACCCCTGACAATCACAGCACTTCTGCTCATTCTTAACTGTAACCATGTGAGTTGTCTCACCGTGTTGAATTGTGGCCTATTTCCTAGTTTCCATCCACGTGTCTTTCTCTTTCCTAGATCCTGTCTTCTCCCTTCTTGCTAAAAATAAATGTCCAGATGCTTCATTCCACAGTTAAGCATGCCATCTCTGTATCCCTGATGCATAGCACTATCATGTAAAGGAATCTGCCTTATACCCAGGTTTTAGACTTAATCTTCTGTAACATCCACCAACAGTCTTGTCCAGTCCCTATTTCTGAATAGACGCCAGTCTATTCTGAAGGGATTCTCCTGCTGAATCCAAATTATTGCTAAATTCCCTGGGTCTGGGTAGTGGCTTGTGACTATTCCTAGCTTTGGGTCCCTTGTTTATGTAGTGTCAGGAAACATAGGTGACTTTTGAGTGCTGGCAAATCAGTGGGGAAAAAACTGTGTTTTCTCTGGTTCATAAAGATGATATTTCAAGATGGTTTCACTTTTATTTCTGGATACATAGTCAAGGAGTTAACTACTCAACTGGACTAGGTGCTAGAATAGAGCTGTATTGTTTACAGTTAAAACAATCGCAGTGTGTTTGTGATGAGTACCCATGATTATATACTACATCATTTCATAAAAGTGTATCAGCAAGAGCAGACAAATGCAAATATTTACTGCTTGAACTCAATGCTACTTACTCCATTTTTGCCTTACTAAAGACACTACTTAGTTGATACTTTGGAACTAGGAAAGTTGTATTTGTAGAGGAGGAAGTTCCTGCTTTGGAAGGCTGAGACCTTGCCTCTAGCTTTAGCAGTAAATTTAAACAGCTGGGTATGGTAGCCTATCAGATGAAATCAAGACAACCTCTAGATACAGATTCCTATATGATCCCAATGTGCTGCAGTATAAAAATGACCCATTAATAATTATGCAATGTTTCTAAAATTATAAAGGGAATTCAAAGTTGACATTGAATTTAAAAGGGTATCCAAAATTGATGCTTCTTTGTTTTTGGCAATGATCTGACTTCAAACAGAAAAGCTGAGTTCTCAGGTACAAATTCAAAAAGTTACTGAGTGACTTAGGAGCCTAAGTCTCATCTTCAAAAGTTACAGAGGCACTTAGGAGCTAAGCAACTCATGAAGGCTGCTAAGGTTGTTACATTGCTTTTGGAAATTGGTATTAGAGTTCTAAGACCCTTAGACACTTTGTAAAATTTTACCTCAATTCTCTTTACCATCAAGACATTGAACACAATGTAACCATGAAAAAGAAAGAAAGAATAAAAGAGCATTCTATCATGGACCTACTATTCTTCTGAATATTATTAATTTACCATTATCTATTATTATTAATTTTAGGGATGTAAAATTATTTAAGTAATTTAATAGTAGATGCAATTTGCACTATTCGATTAGTCGATAAGGGCTCTTCCGCCTTTGAAGTGCAGCAACAATCCCAGGGTACTACACTTCAAAGGCAAAAGCGCTGAGGCGATTTGGCTGTCCCCCACTGGCCCCGTGTTCCCTGTGGTGTTTCAAAGTGGCAGTGCCACATGGAGTCCGGGTCTTAGTCTACTAAGCTATTCACATTTTACAATTTATTTTATAGTAGTAACATAAACCTTCCTATTAAAATCTTGTAAACTACCTCACGTGGCTGAATAGAATAAATTTGAATCAGTGATGTTAAAAGCATGGATTATACAGAATTTCCATGATTCTAACTTTTTCGGGCTAAAGGAAAATTATATGGTAGCACTAGAGATGCATAGACTTAATTACACTATGGGATAAGTAGGCCTATGCCAATGAAGGACAAAGGTGATAGGTAAATAAATTGTAAGTAAAGATGGCAGTGTCTTGCCAAACTCACGACGAATGAAATGACTGTGCTTTCACTGTTGTACAAGGCAGCAATCAAGAGGAAAGACAGAAGAGTGACAAATAAAAGGAAAGACAGACTCGAAGATAAATAGGTATCATCATCATCAATAATTCATTTGCTGTTTGTACATTAAGGGTGAAATCCTGGCCCCAGTGAAATCAATGGGAGTTTTATCCCAATATTTTAGGCCAGTATGTCCAATACTGTCAGCCAGTGCTCTCTTAGGGAGACAGGAATAGTTAATGCAGGACCTCTTGGTGTTTGGGAATAAAAAAAGGTCAAGTCTAAATAAACAATTGCTCCTCAAAAACCATAGAGGAATCTTACACTGTGGCCATGCAAATTGCAAAATACAAACAAGCACATGCCATAGGCAAGACACTTCTACTGCCAGAAAGAGTAGACATATAGAATTATGATTAGTGAACAAGAAGCCAGGATGCTGAAAACGATTCCTATGTCAAAGAATACCATCTGTTGATGCACTGATGACCTTGCAGAAAATGTGTAAGATAGATCAAATTGATAGACCAAGAACAGAGGAGTCAATATTTTGCACTGCAGCTTGATGAAGCTATACATATAGCCAACCTGATTCAGGTTTTGTGTTATGAGAAATTTGTCAAAACTAGTATAATAGTTGAAGAACTTTTATTTTGCCAAGAAATCCCAACTCAAACAGCCACTGAGCAAAATATTCAAGATTCTTGATAAATTCACAGCAGAGGAAAGTCGTAGCTGGGCTATGTTATGTGGGAATTTTGTGCTAATGAGGCAGCAGTTATGACTTGAAATAACAGTGGAGGAGAAGTACAAATAAAGTGGCAACAGCAGCAGTCTAGATATCCTGCATGATTTAATGCCAAGCTTTGGCTTCAGAAAAGTTGCAACCTGAAGTACATGAGGCCATTAGAATTGTTACTATAATTGTTTATTTTGTAAAATCCCGAACAGTGAACACACATTGTTTTAATGTGCTGTGTAAATGGATGACCTCTGAGTGCACACAGCTTCTGTTTCACACTGAGGTCTGGTGGGGGGCATGTGGGGAAGCATTACAACCCTCTTTGAATGGCACGGTGAAATGAGAATTTTCGCCTTGAGAAAACACACCTGTCAGACTCCGCATGTAATGTGGACTTTTTGACTATGTTACCTTACCTAATGGACACATCTTGCAAATTGAATGCACTGAACCTAGTGCTTGAAGGTAGGAATATTGATGTAACAGATAGAAAAGAAAAGATCAAAGGATTCATGAAGAAACTTTGTCTTTGGTGATGTCACATTGAAAAAGGAAGTTATTGAGATGTTTCCAGTGTTATCAGACTTTTAAAAAGAACAAAGTGTAAATAATCAAAATGCCATTAAAGGCCAAATATTAACTAATTTGTCTGGCTTGTATTCCTATTTTGACTGATATTTTCTTGATGCTGAACATGAATCTGTGGATATTAATTAGATTCTAAACCCATTCTAGCTAAGAATCAACTCCATTCCAACATTAAGTATCCTGGTTCAAGAAAGTCTCTTAGAATTATCAATTGATCACACACTGAAGATCAAGTTTTCAAATCTAGCAAATTCTGTGAATTCTGGATTTCTGTTAAAGGAGAGCACAAAGAACTTAGCAATAAAGTTATGAAATGCTGCTTCTAGTTAACTCTGTGAGTCCAGAATTTTAGCAATGATTTCTGTAAAAATGAAACAGAGAAAGAGTCTAAACTTGAAACTGACTTATGTCTGGTGGTATTAGAGATTCAACCAATCCTTGTACAACTATGGCATTCAAACTAGGTCCATTCTTATTGGTAAAACCTTAGGCTGTGTCCAAACATGTCACAAATACCTATTATCTAATTATAGTATGAAAAATCCTGGATTAGATTGGATTTTATAATTAAACCTGCATCATGTAGTTCAAAAAAGTCATAGAACAGTTTAAAATCTAGTGTGCTTCTTGAATCTAGTTTCTTGAATTCTTGAATATCATGTTCTGTGTCAGTAAAGGACACAGTGGGCTAGTGGAGCAGATTCATTAAAAAGAGAGATGTTGAAGACTATATTGGATGCTTTGGATCATATCCCCACTTCTGAAATTAAGTGAACTATGTAGATTTATATCTGTGGAAGATATTATTTATTTATTTATTTATTTATTTAATTGTACTGTTTTAGCACCAAGAAACTTTAGTCATGGACCAGGAGCTCATTAGCTCAGCGTTGAACACAAAATGATGGCCTCTGCTACAAACAGTTTACTTTCCAAATGAAACAAGAGACAACAAACGGAGGCAGATAGACATATATAGAAGGACAAGAAAATGGTAAAACAATACTAGTCTTCATCCTGGACAGTGGTCTTTCCACACCGATAGCCTAACTATTGTCAGATTTTTGTAGGCATCACAGCAAAAGAGAGTTTTGAGAAGGGATTTAAAGGTAGATAATTATGGGGCTTTGTGGATGCTTACATGGACATCCTTCCAAGCATGAAGGGCAGCATTGAGGAAAGTACAAAGATGCACAAATTTTAAAATGTAACGTGCATAATGGAGACTGTGACAGGCATCTCTCATCCTTTTGTAACTAAAAAATCTTTAAACTGTACTTTCACCCAAGAGAACCATGCAGTGTACCATACCTATGATATTGATAGCGTTAATATATCCTCAGGTTAACAGGGAATAATGTACTTTTGCCCGAAAAGTTTTCAGTGACATAAAATACAGAAAACATTTTGCATCTATCACATTAAAAAGATCAGTCTTGGTGAGACTGCTTAAAAACATGTGCATTTCTCCATATATTATTACTGCAATACAAAAGAAACACAATAAAACGGCTATCAGGGATGGTCCAATTGTACTTAGCACAGGGGGCTGGGTTAGATGACCTCTTCAGATTGCTCTCACCCCTACATTTCTGTGATTCTATATATATGTCCTAGTGCCATGAATAGAAGAGTAAGTCACAGTTGTTTGCATGTGTTATGAGCACTGTGTATCTCTGACTTACACCAGTATTAAGAAAGAAGACAATTCTGCCTCTTATCTTCACTTAAGGGACATTTCTTATTTTAAAAATGCAATGATTGTGGCCAATAATTAAGCACTTTGTAAGAGAAATCATAATCTCTAGCTACTTGTTACTTTTTATTAATAATAGTATGCTCCATCTTTAAAACATTCACTTCAATATGGGATTCCTCTTTGCAAGTTTTTTGAAATACAGTAATTCCTCATTTAACATGGTAGATACGTTTCAGAAAATAATCGTGCTAAGCGAAAACGTGTTATGCGGGGTCAATTTTCCCACTGAAAATAATGGAAAAGATGGGGGTTGCATTTCAAGTGGTGGTGTCAAAGTCAATTTTCTGTTGGTGCTGAGTCATCAACATCAACATTAGATGATGTTCTGTACAGTAAAACTCCGACTGTCTGGCATCCAGTTGTCCGGCATCAACTGAAACCCAGAAGTGCTCCGGTCAGCCGCTCTCTCGGCCGGGCTCCTGTGAGCCGCACGTGTGCTTGCGGCTCCAGCCTGCTCTCGCTAGCAGCTGGCCACTGAGCACAGGCAGCTGCCTTGGGACCGGGACATAAGGCTGGGGAAGAAAGGGAACTGGGTTACAGCAGGGAGGGGAGGTGTTTGGCTCTGGAGAAGAGAAGGGGAAGAGAGGAGAGGGGGATCGGGTTGGGAGTATGCCCCTATGATGGGTCTACCAGGATCTGCACTTCGTCCAGCGAGGAGAGGTCGGCAGAGAATGATGCGGCGAGCGGCAAACCCTCCGCTGCTTTGCAGGGAGGTGGGGGAAGGGAGCCCATGTCCCTGGATGCCTTGCCCCCTCTCCTCCGCCCCCACTTGCAGACTGGCAGCTGGGTTTCCTCCGCTGGCCTGTAGTCGGCAGCTGTGCGGGGCTTCCCCCGCCTCCCTGCAAAGCAGCAGAGGGTTTGCCACTCGCCACGCCATTCCCCGCCGATCCACCTTGCTGGACACAGTGCGGGTCCTGGCAGACCTATCACAGCCGCCTTATAGTACCTTCCAGTACGCCGGATTATCAGAAGTCTACTGCATTACTCCTCTTTTCATAATTTATACTGCCGCACAAAGTAGTCCGCCACTTGATTTTTTTTCATGTTATTTCGGGGACAGTTGTGTTATTCAAAAAACGTTCCCTAAAAAAAAATCATGCTATTGCAAAAACTTGTAAAGCGGGCATGTGTTACACAAGTAATTACTGTACCAATTACTATTATAATGATCACTTGTTCTGCGTAAAGGGAATGTTACAGAAAACAACTTTAATTTATATTTTATAAAGCAGTTTTATAATTTTAAAATATAATTATTTTTATTTAAAAAAATAACAAATACTTGTATGTAAACTGCTAGAGATGTGCTCAAGAACTATATTTTCAATAATTATTTGTATTACATATATAATTGTATACAGCTAGAGGACAACTAATTATTGATAATTATTGTATAATATTTAATTCTGAATCTGTGATTATCATATTAAAGATTTTATAACCTTATAATGCAATTAAATATATTTAATTATTACACTTTCTATCCTCTATGAATGTTCTTAATAAGTGGATTTTTTACATAAAACTAATCTGGGACATTTTTTGCCAGATTTTAAAACAGACTTCCCCATTGATATAAGTGGTAATTTCTCCTTAACAACTGATGTGACAATTTGGTCCACTGTTTTTTAAAAAAAAACAGAGTTCCATCTTGCATGCCTTACTTACATATGGTTCCATGGAGTCAATGTGAACAGTAGTTGGGAAACTAAGTTTTAATGTAATATATGTTTTTCTTCATGCAAAAATAGGGTAAAATTCTTCTCTCTAATTGTTTTATCTAGCTAGGGTGATCCAAAATCCTCTGATGTCAAAATCCTCTGATGTCAATAGTAAGTTATTGACTTCAGCGGACTTTGGATCAAGCGCTTAATGCCCTGAGATCCAACTATGGAGTCCTGATATAATAAAACTCTAGTAGAAGTCAAGGGCTGCAGAAACTGGTCCTTTGTTTGAGATTTACTCTAAGGATTAAATCCTGGCCTCATTAAAGTCAATGGCAAAACTCTAACGGACATGAGTATTTTTTGTATTGCTTACATCTAATAAGTGGATTTGTCTTTGTGAATCCACTGTATAATGTATGTTAACATAATTTGTTTCATGAATAATGACAACTATCTTTTTTAAACTTGCAGCAAGTAGTGGCAGCAATAAATGCAGGAATCATACCTTTAAGAAACACATCTCAAATCAGTCACTGGGACTTGGGAAGTTCTTTCTTCTTTGCTGGCACTGTTATTACCACCATAGGTAGGTCACAACTTATTACATTTTTACAGTACATGAGCTGTAATTTAATTTCAAATATGTGCATGTGTGGGTGGCTATTAATGGTAACAATGGAAAATTGTCTAATTCATGGTAGAGTTACTAGCCTTAGGGACAGAAATATGAGATTTCCTTCAGGGATGCAGGCTATCTAAGTGACCCATTAATGAGAAGTAGATTTCTGTGTTATATTTTCAACAGAATGTGGAAAAGTTTTCTGAGGAGAAAGTACTATTTCAAGTTAGTAGCTGTGTTATCAAAATAGCTCAATATTAGATGTTTTAAATCTAATATGTATATAAGCCATTGTGATATGGAGAGAAGCAAATCTCTACAATCATGCATTTTTATTGTTGTCCTTTTTAAATTCTCAGTGAGATGAGAAACTTCTAGGGATTCAGTTTACCCTTTCTAAGTGGTCCATTATAAAAATGGTTTTGATAATCAGATTAGATTGCAACAGCTGGCTTTTCAGCAAGGTCCTGTGGGGTTCAGTGAAGATCAGAACAGTCAGATGATTTGTCTGTGGTCATATGTTTAGTCAGAAGTTGGCAACCTAGACTTTTTCAAACACTTAAGATCCATTGCTCTGCTGAGCAGGTGTAAATAAAAGCAACATTTGGCCTTTAAGACTTTTGTACTGACCTCAAGACAGTGCAGCTTCCTTATATCCTAGATATTGATTTATGTATGGACAGTCTTTTTTCTTTTACTGTTCATCTTAAATGATGGGAGAAGCCCATGGGGAATAGAATGCTCATTCATAAAATACTTATAAATTTAAAGAAAAAAATAGAATTATAAGTGCAAAATTTAGACAACAATATAGATCATTTTAGCACTGTTAAAATGTTTATTGTCATATAATCTTCACATACGTTTCTTCCAGCAAAAGAATGCTCTCTTCAGTTGAGTTTAATAGAGTGACTTCAGTTCTTTTGTTGTATAGGTGCATTTTATATTCTATTTATTATCTGTAAGTTTAAATCTATGTATAACGAGTGGGCATATGTGTGTAATATTTTTGCAAATAATAAACAACTAGCTTGTTGTAAGAAATCCTGGCCCTATTGAAATCCATATCAAAATTCATATTGTCTTCAGTGAGTCCAGGATTTCACCTATAGTGAAACATAAAAGAAATGATCAAAACATAAATGTCAATCTAATACATACCTGCAAAATCAAGGAAACTCAGAAGCAAGGTGCTGATATTGGCCTTGAGTCACACTTCTTTTTCTGACCCCATAGGCTCTTTTGCCTCAAATTAATGTCATTTTAATGTTGTACTCTGTATTAGAATAGATCAAGAACTTATTCTAGTTCATTCAATTTTTTTTTCTAAATTTCTAATTTCATCCTATTGTATGGAATATTTTTAACAATAGGAAGAAATAAGGCATTTAGTTCTATACAATCCTGAATAGAACAGAGTGAAATTGAAATATCCTTCTGCAGGACATTCTGATAGTTTTGTATGTGATCCAAATCAGGGCAAAGAGATGAAATGTCAAAAACTTTTATGGAATGACACATTTAAAAATATTGTTTTTATTACTGGCAACATTTTTTATTTTAGCATTTTCTATCAAAACAAAACATTTTGGATTTCCTGAAAATAAATGTGTTTGTTGCAATTTGTTGAACTCCCCCAAAATGTTTCATTTACACTCAACTCAGTATGGGTATGTCTATACTAGCTCATTAATTCGAGCTAGGTAGGCAAATGAGGCGACCGGAGTTGCAAATGAATCCCGAGATTTAAATATCCCGGGCTTTATTTGCGTGTTCCCGTCCAGTCACCATTTTGAAATTTCACTAGCCCGAACTCACTGCCGCATGGCTACACGTGGCAGTGAAACGTTAATTTGAACCAAGTCCTAAGTTCGAATTAACTGTTACTCCTTGTGGAATGAGGATATTTAAATCCCAGGCTTCATTTGCAACTCCAGTCGCCTCATTTGCCTACCTAGCTCGAATTAATGAGCTAGTGTAGACATACCCTATTAAACTTCATTCCTCTATGGTGGCAAATACAACTTATCATTCAGGTTCATTGCTCCAGTTCTTTATTTTGGGCCATACTCCTGGGCCAGGTGTCCCATGCTGCTTAGGCACAGGGAAGATATACTCTGGACATACTCTGGACAGCAAGCCTGTTCCATAGAAAAGAACAGGGGTGTCAGGTGTCAGAATTACATCTCCAATTAGGCAATGTTCCACAACAGGGAAAAGCAGTTTAATGCCGATCTGACTTCAAATGCCACATTTTGGGTCAGTTCAATACGCCAAAATAATTAGATTTGGGTTTGAATGAACCCAAATTAAATATTTTGTATCACTTCTCCTGCCAGAAAATCAAAACATTATTTTGATATTGCAGAAACTGCCTTATCTCCACTGCTGAAAAAATTCTGACCCGCTCTTGTACTGCACAAGTACTTATTTTTTTTCAAAGTTATAAAGGCCCTCAGTTAAGAACTATGTTTGTTCGTTTGTTTTCTAACAATTCCCAGATTAGTAAACAAAATACAAAACTGAATTAAGAACTTCTAAAATGTACTAGTTCCCCCTGCCCAAAACCATGGCTTTCCATTGTAATATGTATGACACAGCATTTTCCCATCATGACACAGAGATGCAAATTGATTGTACTGCAGAGGGCTTGCGATGTACTGGAAGTTTGGCTGCCATGAAAACCCCTAGAGAAGTGAGGAAATCAGAACTAATATAATGTTTTGATGCAGTTTTATTGGTTCTGCAAAATAGTTTGTGATTTGACTCCTTATAACATGATGACATCAAGTGATACTGAGCCCTAATATTATAGAGCCTGAAATACGTTAGACTTTCTGTCTGTGAGCACATCTGTGGAAACCGAGGCATTCCTGTTGATTTTGGGACAGATAGCAGTCACCTATTTTAAATTTTCATGAGACTGAAAATGCAGGCTATGGATATCTCCAAAGAGTTTTCATGCCACTCAATCAAACTCTACTGATAGTCTCTGCAGAATTTCAAAGGGGCTTTATAATTATTTTCTTATATTTGCTCATTCTTTAATAACAAGCTATACATCAGCCATGTACTTGAATACATGAGGAGGTATTACTGTCATTTACAGAAAATTATAGCTATTAGGTATAACACCTGACAGCATGTTCCCTGATTTTCTTAATTGCTCATCTATATATATATATATATATCTTTGGCTAATCATTTCTACCACACTCATCACTGTTGCATCTTTGCATCTTAGACTCCTTAAGGGAAGTGAAAGGTTTGCATGTATGGAACTTTGGTTTAAATCTTCTCTGAGGGGTACAATTCCTGTTATATATCTGTCCATCGCTGTGAAGTACACTGGTTACCACTCATTTGGAGGAACTGACAAACCTATAATTAGGGATTCATCATGATGATTTAACCTTTTTTCTCTGCTACACAAACAAAGGGGCTAGTGGAGAAAAGATTTTACAATTGGGTAAATTCAAATACTACAGTGATGGAGTTGCATAAGTACATAGATCAAACTATTCAAGCCATGCCAATTTTGATAGACTTTCTAGCTGGTATTCATTCATATGATTTTATATTCAGTGCATTTCACATAGAGTTTCAGGTTCATTCAAACCCCAAATGATATGGGCAAAGCAAGCACAGTGTGCCCTAATAGTTCTGTGGATTGCAGCTGGGTTCCTGGAGGGATCATTTTTTCAAACCCAGAAGTAAAACCAGTGGCTACTTGAAATTCTTATTTGAAGTCTGTAGTTAGGTAAGAGAGGTTGGACCGGGAGGAAACAACTGCAGCAAAATCTCACTAATGACTCTCTGACTGGGGTATCCAAAATTACTGACTTACTAACCAAGGAACAAAAAGCAAAGATACTGCACCAGAAAGTGTACTTTGTTATTATTTGGAGGGTTAGTAACTTTTAATTATGTTTCAATTTTAGTTTTGTAATGGGTAATTTTGCCTTGTAAAAAAGTGTGAGAAGAGAAGCAGGATGATGCAGATGTCATGGTCCCATGGGGTCTCTGCTGCATGTCTTTGAGCAGAGAAACATTTTTAATGTAGACACCCTTTATACTGTTTGTGTCTGACAGGCTGATCCACTGCAACAGGGGGGTATGTTTGAGTACATGGTGGAGTCTCATTGAGGGAATCTGAGCTCTGTGATAACAGTTCAACATCACCTAATGCTGGTGAGTGATGGGTCCTATTGCCAACAACAGAATGGCGAGGGCTGCAGAAATCCCTGGTGCAAAACCAGCAGGTAATTGTAGTCTCAAGTTCTGAGGGCGATGAGGGTGAAAATTAAGCAGGTCAGCCAGCAAGAAATGGGTCAGAAAGGGCGAGGGAGGCCGTGGCTGAGAGAGATAGCTCATGTTCAGTGGCCTGTAGCGGGAATGTGGCACAGGGAAGTGGGTCAAAAGGAACTGGCCTTGGCTTTGTTCAGCAACTGGAGATCTTGGCCCAAATTCTTTCTCCAGAAGTCCAGTTTCAGACCTATATATAGACAAGTAAAAAGAAACATATTAGATGGCTGTTTCAAGGGACTTGACAGTCCCTTGAGCTCACTTGGCTTTTTTCTTATGACAGCTTTCTCATCACAGAAATCCATCAGTAACACTGTTCATAATGAAAAACTGCATTCCTTCAAATGTCTCAGCACCATCACAGCCAGCTGTAATAATGCTGCTTCTTCTCCAGTCTGTCCACTGCTTGAAGCACGAGGAATAATATTTAATAATTGTAGCTGTTTACACCTCCAGAGAATGTACATATTACACAGCTGTTCTGGGGCAGACACCAGTGGGGGAATCTAATGCGGCAGAATCTAATGGTTCAACAGAGCTTCACAGGTAACTTCTGAGCCCTGAGTATACTTTTTAGATGGATTAGTACCCCAGCCAAAGAATTTTCTCGGCAATCTTCATCACCAAGTCAACAAAGCAGATTGTCACCTCTTTCTCCTCATATTCTCTCAGTCATTTTTCCATTCTCTTTTTACCAGTCTCCACATTCCTCATAAACTTGTGTTCTGGCTGTCCATCCACAGTTGCTATGTGCACCTGAAACTTGACGTCTTGGGTGAAGAAATGTGCCTGAAGCCGCTGATGTGTGCACTGATCCTATCCATAACAACTTTGGATTTAGATTTCCAATACACTGCACTGTAATGACAAACCCCCATGCTTTTTGGCTCCAAATCCCAAGACTTTTATCACAGACATTAAGTATTATCATGAAGTATAAGAAGTATGCATATTTTTCTGAAATAAAATGCAGATTTAAAAAAAAAATCTGATTTAGGAAACAATTGCAAATAGCAAATGCTTGTTGGCATTCTAGCAAATGGATCACTTTCGTCTACAAATGTGAACTATCATTTGGCAGGCAAAATAAAATGTCACAATTTCATATTTGTAATTAGATATCTGGTCTATAGAGGTTCAAATACAATTTAATCACAAAGAACATTGCATATAACTGTGTGAGAGAATGTAACTCTGCGGATGATAGTATTTTTGGTGAAATTGGCACTTTTAAACAACTTTTGCTATATAATTAAATTATTTGACTCAATTACAAAATGGTACTGCTATCTGTTAGCAAACTTTTGCTACAGCTGTAAAGAATGTGTGTTAACTCCGTAATCAAACACACCAAATAGACATTTTAGAGATCTGAGTTTGTAAATTACCTTTTCTCTTTGGCTCAGCTGGACAAGGTGGTACAGGTTGGACCTCCCTGATCTGGTACCATTGGGACATGACCAGTCCCGAACAAGGGATTTTGCTGGACCAGAGGAGGTCATTTCTGTCCCCTCCCTCCCCCCTGCCCCTGCAACTGGTCTCCCAGCCCAGCTCCACTCCTGGCTAGGCTGCTGGCCTTCTAGCTGGCTCCTCACTCTGCTGCCAGCTGTCCTGACCTGCCAGACCCACAGAACTCCCAGCCTTGCTAGCCCCTGCTGCCATGCCACCCCACTGGCTCCTGCTAGCAGGCTGTGATCGCAGTGCCAGGGTTCCCCTCTAACTCTGCTGCAGCAGACCGCTGCCCCACTCCTGAGCCCAGTGGAGCTCCAGCCACCTTGATGTTGGCCCAACTGGACTCCTGTAGCAGGGCTCTTGGCTGTCAGCACTACTGTAGCCAACCCGACTGAGTTCTTAGCCCCTGTAGGGCTCCTGCCTCCAGCCCTGCACCAGGACTCTCTAGTCCAGGAACATCCGTGGCCTGACAGGTCAGAGTCCTGATTTAGAGAGGTTCAAACCTGTGTATCATCCACTCAGGTGGACCAAGTGGCTCGCCACACCCGTGGACAATGTATGTGGATGGGGGGCTCTGAGCTCTCAGAAAGGCTTAGGCCTTGGGTTTTAGGGGCAGCCAGCCTTCATTGTTGCTTGGGGTATGTCTACACTACCCCGCTAGTTCAAACTAGCGGGGTAATGTATGCATACCAAACTTGCTAATGAAGTTCCACGAGGCGTACAGATAGTTCGGAATGGCTACATAGTTTGAACTATCTAGTCCGTGCCGTGTGTAACCGCGCGGCACGGGGTTCGCACTAGCCGGCTTTTAAAAATGGCGGCGCCGGCTTTATGCTAATGAAGCCCGGGAAATTCAAATCCCGGGCTTCATTAGCAAGTTCAGTATGCATACATTACCCCCCTAGTTCGAACTAGCGGGGTAGTGTAGACATACCCTTGGAGTGTGGTGCTCTAGTGGTGATTTAAAGGGCTCAAGGCTCCAGCCATGGAGGTCATTTGGCATTTTGAATCGCCTGGCACTGGGGCAATTTCCCCTTTTGTCCTCCTCTCCCCATTGGAAGTCCCACATCTCTATTCAATTATTTTCTCTTTTCATTTTTGGTACAGTTTTTAGTGGCACATTTCATAATATAAATGAAACAGATGGAGTAAAATCATCCCATCCACACTTATATCCCCTCCGAACATCAGCACCATCCAGAACAAGCCCTGGGAAGAGGGGTCATTTGTATTGTTCCCATAAACTTTTGAGTGAGTTGCCAAGAATCAGCATAAATGTTACATTTCAAGAGTCCTGATATTGGTTTAGCAGGTTATAAATGCTGAGCCCTCATAACGATAAAGAGTGTATAATATAGTTGGTCAAGAAATGTGTTTTTCCATCTTTGCATAGTTCAAACCTTTGCAATACAGGGCTATCGTTTGAAACAAAACTGGAATAAATGCACTAAATTTTGCTAACGCAAGTTCCTCTAGAGTATTCTTCTTTCAACCACTCTATTTGAGTGCTACAGAAATTGGCTGTCAGAGATGAATAGGATGTTGCAATAACCTACTGTCAGAAAGCTACAAGCATTAGCCTAATTATCATCATACAATAATTGGTATAGAGGCATCTTGAAATAAAAAAGAAAACAAATGAATAGATGCTGTACAGCTTTGAACTCCACCTTGCCAGATGAAATTGCAAAGGGAAATCTGAATATTATTAGAATTGTAACAGATTTTATCAGAAAAACATTCTTGTGTGTGTGAAAATTTCTCCTGACCAGGAACTTTTCAAATGTAAAAATGCCAAGAACACTCTCTAGAATTAACATATTCCACATGATGGAACTAGTTAACCCCCCTTGTAAATCTCTTGATGTCAGTGGATACACAAGTGGGATAGATTCAGGCCATTTGTTTCTCTATGAATTCGGCTTTGGCTTTTCCTGAAGTTATTTAGTTTTGCTGCATTGTAGCCTTTGGAGTATGTGACTGATGGAACTTTACCAGCCAGAAAACCTTGCTCAGCTTTCTCTCAAGGGTTCCAGTTAAGGCAACTTCAAGCCGTAACAGAGAGTCTTCTCTTTGCTACTGCCTTGGAAATGCAAATGGTTAAGTAGAGCTTCAGACAGGGATATGTTTCTGGGGTGAAGAATAATAATTGGTTGTAAATACTCATGGGGTGATGCAGGCAGATGGTGTCAGAGAAGCAGATAGTGTTATGAGCATGTGGTGATTAGAGACATTTCATAGGTGGTTGCTGGGGGATGAGGAGTTTTAGGATCTGGAACTGGATGTGGCCCTCAGCCTCTAACTTTCCACACAACTCGCTTCCCACACCTCATTTCTGGGAGCTGGCAATGCTGTCTATACTTAGGGTGCCCAACAGTTTCCATTATAACATCCTATTTATGCTTGCTTATAACTTAACAAAATTTTAGCCACTTTTCCATCTTGGGTGTTAGCTGCAGAATGAGTATTTTTGGAAAATTTCAGCAGAAATGATCTAGCCATTTCTGAAAATAAGATTAGAGAAATAAATTGTTTCTCCCATATTAAAACATTCTTACAACTGTTAAAAAGCTCAACCATTTTCATGCTTGAGACCAGGGAACTGAGATTTGGTAGAGGAGGTAACTATATTGCAAGGCACATGCTTTTGGTTGTTCCTGTAAAAACTACCCAAATTTGACCAAGTTGCAACTCGTTGGGGAAAAAAAAATCTCAGTTTGCACATCTAAGTAGACTCGGAAGAGTTTAGCAGCTAAATTCCTCACAAATTCCATCTGTACAGTGCATGCTCCAGATGCAGTACTTTCCCAGTAATTGATGCTCCCCATTTCTGTGGACAACTGTGATTGTTTGTATAGGAATTGAGAATAATTGTGTGCTCTCAAGACTTACCTGCTTTGGTAATCAAGCAGCATGGAAGAGGAGCAGTCTGACTCAACTGAAAACAAGAGACAGACTTTGAGAGTGAGGGGAGAGGCCTGGATAGGTTCAGTTACTTTGGGAACAGCAATAGAGAAATCCAACTTTGTACATGTAGCTCTGCTAAAATATTGCTGTTGTGGCATATACTAATTGTAGGACAATTGATTGTTTCCCATCTTCACTTTATGGAACTTTGAAACACTTCCCTCTTTCTATACTGATGCAAGTGGCTTCAGTTGCCTGTATTTGGATTTGTTTCTTCCAATTGGGCAACAGAAAGTTTTTGTGCTTTTCCTGCATTTCCAGTTTCAATGCAGTTTCAAAAACTTGTTTCTTTTCATAAAGTGAAGGTGTGCGTCTGCTTTTGCGCAAAAACTTGCCAGCTGTCTACACTGGCTGCTTGAATTTGCACAAGAGCACTGACTTTGTAATGTACAAAATCAGTGCTTCTTGCACAAATACTTTCCCATTCCCGCTCAGGAAAAAGCCCTTTTGCACAAGAATACTTGCGTAATAGAGCCAGTGTAGACAGGGAAGAACTGTTTTGCGCAAAAAAACCCTGATGGCTAAAATGGCGATCGGGGCTTTCTTGCATAAAATCGCATCTAGACTTTTTGCCCAAAAGCATCCATGCCAATCTAGACGCGCTTTTGTGGAAATACTTTTAACGGAAAAACTTTTCCGTTAAAAGTATTTCCACAAAATCATGCCAGTCTAGATGCAGTGAAGGTGTCTGGGGTAAAATGAGAGAACTGCTAAATGTAGCAAAGATATATCTAGAATGCTTGTCTGAGGAAAGTAATACCTTATTCATTTATTTTTTGGTTTTAGTAACTGCATTAGGACTGGTAAAATTAACCACCAGAGTCTTGAATTCTATAAAGAAGAGGGTCACAAGGTTTTGCATCTGGAAGAAATCTCAGCAAAGTTACATGATCGTGTGTTTTACTTCCTTTACAACATGTAGAAGTGTGGGTGTGATATTGAGTCATGATTTGGGTCTATCCATTAAAGCTCTTTTATGTCCTCTGTAGATCTCCTGGCTAGCCTATCGCTAAACGCTCCTTTTTCCATGTTAACCGATCTACCGTAGAATCATATAATTCTAGGGCTGGGAGAGACCTCAGGAAGTCATGGAGTCCAGCCCCCTGCACAAAGCAGGACCAACCCCAACTAAATTATCCCAGCCAGGGCTTTAAAACTTTTAGGGATGGAAACTCCAGCACCTCCGTAGGTAACCCATTCCAGTACTTCACCACGCTCCTAGTGAAATGGTTTTTCTTAATCTCCAGCCTACACCTCTCCACTGCAACTTGAGACCATTGCTCCTTGTTCTGCCATCTGTCACTACTGTCAACAGCCTCTCTCCATCCTCTTTGGAATCCCCCTTCAGGAAGTTGAAGGCTGCTATCAAATTCCCTCACTCTTCTCTTCTGCAGACTTAATAAGCCTAAATCCCTCAGCTTCTCCTTGTAGGTCATGTGCTCCAGCCTCCTAATCATTTTCCTGTGCTGGTGATTCACAGCTGTTTGTCCCCAACTTTAGTCACATGGTTATATGAAACAAAATTTTTCAAAAAGCTCTGTATGTTGAGGGCTAAACTCCCTTGAAAATCTGACCTTAAGTGCCACAGTAGGAGTTATTGACTGCTGAAACTTGTCACACTGTCTGGAGTTACATACAACTACTGTACTGAGTGCAAATCTGTCAGAAACAGGGCAGATACCCCAAAATGCTGGAATGTTCTAGAATTAGATTTTACCAGTTAAGTAATAAATATGAACTTCTAGATCACTTATTTCAGTCTTACTATGAAGTCACAGTGTTCTTAGACTCTCCAGCCCATCTTGCCATTCAGTCAAACTGAGCTTTGTGATCATAGAATCAGAGAATCATAGAATAATAGGACTGGAAGGGACCTCGAGAGGTCATCGAGTCCAGCCCCCCGCCCTCAAGGCAGGACCAAGCTCCGTCTACACCATCCCTGACAGATGTCTATCTAACCTGTTCTTAAATATCTCCAGAGAGGGAGATTCCACCACCTCCCTTGGCAATTTATTCCAATATTTGACCACCCTGACAGTTAGGAATTTTTTCCTAATGTCTAATCTAAACCTCCCCTGCTGCACTTTAAGCCCATTACTCCTTGTCCTGTCCTCAGAAACCAAGAGGAACAAATTTTCTCCTTCCTCCTTGTGACACCCTTTTAGATATTTGAAAACCGCTATCATGTCCCCCCTTAATCTTCTTTTTTCCAAACTAAACAAGCCCAGTTCATGAAGCCTGGCTTCATAGGTCATGTTCTCTAAACCTTTAATCATTCTTGTCGCTCTTCTCTGTACCCTTTCCAATTTCTCCACATCTTTCTTGAAATGTGGCGCCCAGAACTGGACACAGTACTCCAGCTGAGGCCTAACTAGTGCAGAGTAGAGCGGCAGAATGACTTCACGAGTTTTGCTTACAACACACCTGTTGATACAACCTAGAATCATATTTGCTTTTTTTGCAACAGCATCACACTGTGATAGTGATCATAAAAACCAAAATCGCCACATCTGATTTCTCCCAGTCCAAAGAGACCAATCACTTATCTCCGATTAACTGGCATCAACTAGCTAAAGGTCTTTTAGGTAGGAAAAAAGAATGACAGTTATTGAGAGATTAAAACAGGTAAAATATGCCACCGTTTGTAAATTCCAAATGGTAGTGGTAATTTAATAAATTGCCACTCTTCCAATAGGGTACCCAGATTGTTTCTGTGGACCTCTGGTTTGTATCTGGTCTCTGTAAGGCTATGTCTACACAGCAGTGTTAATTTGGAATAACTAACGTTATTCTGAAATAATATAGTCTGCATCTACACAGCAAGCATTTATTCCAACATAATGTTGAAATAATGTCGAGCTGGAGGACTTCTTACTCTGACTGTGTTAACCCTTATTTTATAAGGCATAAGGGAAGTCAGAGGAAAAGTGCTTTAACTCGGACTTCCTGTTGTGTAGACAGCACCAAAAGCCTAAATAAGCTATTTTTACTTAAGCTATGTAATTGACATAGCTCAAGTTGCGTAGCTTCTTTCAACTTTAGCCCTGATGTATAGGTGTGCCCTAAGAGTCCAAGTACTTCAGAAATGGAGGATCTTTCTTACAATCCATATTTATAGCTCATTCTCACAGAAAGGAAACTGACAGAGTTTCTACTCATGTGGGCTTTTCCTCTGATAACAATGAGTGAGGAATGCATTAGTCTTTTGACCTCTGACCATCATACACAATGGCCACTTGCTTTGAAATTAGCATTTTCTGTTTGAACTCCTTAGGTCCTTCATTAGCATTTCACAATATTTCTTTGATGGGTTATTTATACATAATGTAAGGCTACATCTACATTGGCAAGATTTTGCACAAAAGCAGCTGCAGTGGCCACGAGTACTTGCGCAAGAACACTGACGTTCTAATGTATAAAATCAGTGCTTCTTGCACAAATACTCTGATGCTCCCACTCAGGGATAAGCCCTCTTGAGCAACTATTCTTGCGCAAGAGGCCAGTGTAGACAGGCAACATCAATTTCTTGCGCAAGAAAGCCCGATGTTTAAAATGGCCATTGGAGCTTTCTTGCGCAAGAGAGCGTCTACACTGGCATGGATGCTCTTGTGCAAAAGCACATCTTTTGCGCAAGGGCACATGCTAGAGTAGACGTTCTCTTACTCAAATACTCTAACGCAAAAACTCTTGCGTTAAGAGTATTTGTGCAAAATCTTGCCAATATAGATGTAGCCTAAATGTTTATTATTACATTATAACAGGAATTGATGAGTAATATTCCACTAGTTTTCATGACATTTAAACACTTGCATACACTTACATTTACACTCGTTTTGATGTATACTACTACAGAAATGAATTGGCCTGAATACACTCTAGCATGAACTGGTCAGTCAGTGTCATAAAAATAATAGCCTTTATTTAGGTGTCTTTTCTTTTGAAAATCTAGTACTTGAAAATGTGTTGATGAGCAATTTTGGAAATCTGTCCCATAATAGCCACTTTTATTTTTATTTTTTTTATTTTTAAAGGCCAGGACTTTAACAGGGTTAAAAAAAAAGCTAGATAGATTCATGGAGGTTAGGACCATCAATGGCTATTAGCCAGGATGGGTAGGAATGGTGTCCCTAGCCTCTGTTTGTCTGGAAATGGGCGACAGGGAAGGGATCAAATGAGGATTACCTGTTGTGTTCCCTTCCTCTGGGGCATCTAGTATTGGCCACTGTTGGCACACAGAGGGCTAGATGGACCTTTGGTCTGACCCAGTATGGTCGTTCTTATGTTCTTAATTTTCCCTGAGAATCTGGTCCAATATAATATGAAATAAGTTCTTCCTTTAACTTCTCATCAAAATATGAATTCAGTGTTCATGTATTTCTCCTACAATAGTTGACAATCTCACTAATGCCTAGCAGCACAAGAAGCTATTCTCTCTATTATTTTATGTTTCAATGCTGCTGCTGTGGAAACAGAGGATGCTGACTTGAGGTTTTGCAAGAAAAAAATACTTTTCGGTCAAGTTTAAAAACAAACAAAAAAAGCTTGTCTAATCTGATGTAAAAATAGCACCTCTTTAGATTAATGGATTCTACCATTTTTTAGATCTATAATCATTTGAAAGCAGCTACAATTTAATTGCTCAAAGAATAGGAAGTAAAATCAGATCGAGAGCATGCTTGTGCTGATAGATTTCTTGGAGAGAAAGAGATGGAGATGGTCAGAGGCACTTTGTTATCAGCATAATACCTTATAGTAGTATTAATCCCTGAAGAGTCTAAGGAAAATCCATGGTATTTTGTATATGTTTGCCTTCCTTATGCTACTTTCTCTCTCATATTCCTGTTATCACCTTCAGCTTGCTCCTACGGAAAACTAACTGGAAAACTTGTGCTGGGCTGAAAAAGAGAGTAGAGAAAAATTTTCAAAACTGTCTTGTGGATTCTGGAGCATGAGAATTTTCAGTGGGACTTGTGCTCCTAAGCTCTTTAAGTTCTTTGAAAAGTCTGCATAGGGAAATCTTTTATGGGGCTCTGTGTGGCTACAGTACTGCTTCTGCTCAGACACATATAGGCTCAGGGAGCCTAAAATGCACATCTGTTTGAGCAGTCATGTTTGGAGTCTAGATTTTACATATGCAATGAATGCATAAGCAAACAAACAGTGCGAAAATGAGTTCGAAAGTGAGTGGTGCTGAGAATAAGAATGTAGATGAACTGGCTTAGTGCAGAAGCCTGGGTAATGACGATGGTGCACCTGATTGCTGCCACCAAATGCACAGAGCAGGCACATTTTCAACAGCACTGTCGGTACTTGGAAATTGGCATAAGGCAGGTGGTGGCACGGAGGAGCCAGGGTATGTCACAGAAGTGTCTCCAACTGCCCTTCATGTACTACGGAGTTTCTGGTCACTTTGTGCCGAGCCAAAGAACAGCCAGCAGAAAGTCTACAGCCATACACTGGGAAAGAAAATTGCAAAATATCTGAGCTGAAAAATAAACAGTGTGTGAATCCATTAGACTAGACGCTGCAGTCTACCAGTTTTTTGTTTTACATGTCTGTCCTTTGTCCTGATACTGATGAGTGCTGTTTAAATTCCCTCCTATCTTGACTGGCATAGAAAGATGCTGAAGAATCGCATTTTTTTTCTTGTAGATTTACTTTCTCTAGATCATTTTCTTCCAGATTTGGCATCCTAGGGAGTTAGGACTGCTCTTAGGCTGTGTCTAGACTGGCATGATTTTGCGCAAAAGCAGTCGCTTTTGCACAAAATCTTGCCGCCTGTCTACACCGGCCGCGAGTATTTGTGCAAGAACACTGACGTTGTAATGTACAAAATCAGTGGTTCTTGCACAAATACTCTGACGCTCCCACTCAGGGATAAGTCCTCTTGTGCAACATTAATTTCTTGCGCAAATTGGGGGTGGAAGCTCTCCTGCAGCCCCCCAATTGCCCCCTCTCCCCAGATGGCAGCCTGCGGCAAGTGCAGCCGGTCTGATGGCTGAGTGCTGTGATGTGCCCAGTGTGGGTACTCCGGGCAATCCAAGCCAGGACTGCTTTGCAAGCGGGGCACCCCTGAGAACTGTCTGTCCGGGGTGGCGGTCGGGACCCTTTAAGCACAGCCCTCGGCTAGCCTGAGACAGCATCTCCACGCTCTAAGTCCTCCTCTGATGCCCTGCCGGCACTGCTTCCGGCCATCCTTAAGCCTGGTTCAGGGTCCACTTAATGTGGACATGCTAGTTCGAATTAGCAAAATGCTAATTTGAACTAGTTTTTTAGTCTGGATCCGTTAGTTTGAATTAGCTTAGTTCGAATTAACTAATTAACTAATTAGCTTAGTTCGAACTAACTAAGTTAGTTCGAATTAACGTTGTAATGTAGACGTACCCTGGGTGTTACGAGTCTCCACACACTGGGGTCCTCCCATCCTGGGTTGCCTCTAATTCCTCTGTACTTCCCTTGCCTCACTGACCCACTGCCAGTCTTCATCTAGTCTGTGCCACGGGGTAAACTGCAATGGCCACTCATCCTTGGCAAGGGGGTTGTGGATCCTGCAACCTGGGAGTGAGGTTAGGCCAGAGCTTCCCAGCTCTGCTCTGCTGTCTTGGGAAGTCTCCAGTTCCCTGGCAGCCTGGTCCCGCCTATTCCCCTACTAGAGCAAGAGTGTCTCCTTTTCTACCTCTAGGAGTCCTTATTTATACAGGCCCCTGCTGGGCCCTAATTGGAAGCATCTGTCTCAGCAGTGGCCTTTGCTCTCAGCTCTCTCCAAGGGCTGGGTTTTACCCTTAAAGGACCAGTGTAGAGGCCTTGCCACAGAGGCATTCCAATCAGAAATGGTTTCAAGGAAAGTAAAGATAAAATACTTATTGGTGCCTATCTTAACAAACTGCATTAAGTTCAAAGCAAAATTTTCTCACCTGCTTTCAGCAGTTTTACTGACCAAATTCTGGAGGTTGGCACTGCTCCCCAACAGCTGCTTCCATTACCACTTCAGGTACAGTGAATGTGATGGCCAGGGACAGAGCAAGCTGGGTGCATAGGGGTGTGCATCCCTCCTTTTTATAGCTTGAAAAACATTTCCAGCTGAGTCCTGGGAACAAAGAGTCGACGTGGAAGACTATCCCCTGATTTTTTTTCACTTGTTTGAACTTCCTTCATCTCTGCTTGCTTGATGACTGTCTGCAAACTGAGGCAAACACACATTTCTTCCTTTGGTTAGGACAAATCTTACTTCTGCTGGGACAGGGCTGTGGGGTTTGGAACATGTGTTGATAACATCATATAAGGGAATCTTAACTGCACCTACAGTGTTGCCACACATATTGGCCAGCAAATTATAACTTTTCAAATGACACCATACAAGGCATATGTGTCACACAATTGTATGAATCTCTATACAAGGTGTGAATACAGGGGTGTACACAGCCACAGAGGGCCATGTAAATATAAATAAAGAGACAGAAGGGCTGTGTCTAGACTGCATCCCTTTTTCATAAAAGGGATGCAAATTAGACATATCGCAATTGCAAATGAAGCGGGGATTTAAATTTCCCCCGCTTCATTAGCATAAAAATGGCTGCCACTTTTTTCCGGCTTGGAGCTTTGCCGGTAAAAAGCGCCAGTCTAGACGTGGATCTTTCAGAAAATAAAGCCTTTTCCGAAAGATCCCTTATCCCTCTTAAGATTTAAATCCCTCTTAAGGGATAAGGGATCTTTTGGAAAAGGCTTTATTTTCCGAAAGATCCGCATCTAGACTGGCGTTTTTTTACAAAAAAGGGATACAGTCTAGACACAGTCAAGGCGTTATGCAGCATGAGTAAGAATGGCAGGATGAGGCGCTTAGATAGTAAAATGATTTTAACACAAATGACTTGGATGTTACAGTTCATTTTTCTCATTCTGTCTTTCTCTATAGTACACACACGCATTGGGTTTCCTTACTTCGTTTAGACATTCCCCATCAAGGAGACATTTTATCATTTCAGGTGCTTCCCAGTTTTAGAGGAATTCTCATGTTCTATGTGTGTTTAGATCATACTTTATCTGATATGTGCCAGATAGCTACACTGCACTCTGTAGGTGCAGGGTGAAATTTCTGGAAGTCTTTGCTTGTCAGTGGTTCTCATATTCTAGGGTGTCAAGGATGGTGGGTAGACAAGCATCCAGATTGAAGCCTAAGGCTCTCTTCGTTTGGTCCTGTCTCTCTCAGATCTTGTAATCAGGTCCAGTTTCTAACTGTCCTGTGTTCAGTGACTTGCTAATTTCAGTTCTCGCTTTCTCTTGTCTAAGCAATAGTCTGAAGTTAATGTTTCTCAAATGTAGCATCTCATATTTCTGCCATTTTGGGATTTGGCAAAAAATGCCCATCTCTGTTTCTGTGAGTAGTTACTAAACTTCTGTGCCAAGTGAGTTTTCTCTTGGAAAATGGAATGCTGGTAGAGTCAGAGCCATTATGGTATCTAACTGTTACGAAAGTCAGTGGAATAACAACAGTCTCCGCTAGTTGTAGTTCTAGTCCTTAAATCCCTTTTCTCCACTGTAAAAGTTTTCAGTCTTCTTAAATATGGGCTAGCACAATAACTTCTAGGGCCCTCTTTTCAATGCAATTTATTCTCTATATATAGCTGCTGTTTTTCATTGTCTGAATTCACAATATTATTATTTTATTTTAAACTTTGTAAACTTAGGCCTAATTATTGTTAATTAATTAACCTGTTGTTTTTACAGACTCACTGCTTTAGATACTATAATGTGTATTCATATTATTGAGTCTCCTCAATTCTGTCTGTTCTCCTGAGTTTTCTTGTTTGCTTACTCTTCTTTTTCTCATTCTAATGGTTCCTATGATTAATAAGAGAAGGGTTGACTCATTTGATCTGCTGCTTTTCAGAATATATGTAACACTTATTTAACAAATTATTTCTGAGGAACAGAGGTTTAAATTGGAGCCTTGAATATCTGAGAGCATAATTTTAGTCTACATCTCACCTAATAAGGACTGTTGTGTTCAGCTTGTCTAAATTGTCTGTTTGTAGTACGGAACAAAATATTTGAAAGAAAAAATATAAATTAATGATCTTCGTTCAGGGCTCTTTGAGGCTTTTTACTTTCTGAAGAACCCTAACAAAGATGGGACTAATATGACATTTACTATCATCCTAATCACTGTGCTTGTGTGTTGAATCCCTTTCCCCAACCTTTCGTCAATCTTGTTTATTTAGATTACAATGTCTTTAAAGCGGGCAGTGTGTTTGTACAGTGTTTCACATAATGAATCAAATGGGGAGGAGGTAAAAACAGTAAATAATAATTAATAATAAAGAACTATCCCAAATGTCTCTATATTGCTCATTTTAATTTATGACACTTTAAGGAAATATCGTAGATCCCTTTGCAATATGTGACTGACATTGCTACTTTTAATTCCTGAGCTTTCTGGAAGCAGGAAATAATGTTTGGACCAGAGGTCAAAGAGTTCTGTACTTCCTCCAAGTGACATAATTAAAATATATGGTATGTCTTTTCACTATTCTGCCAGCAACAGCTTAGTTAGGTAATAATGGTAAAAATTATTACTGCGTCCTGATTACATTGGGTTCGAAGTTTGTAGGTATGCTAGTCAACTTTGGAGATTCAGACTAATCTTTTGTCTTCTGGGTGTAAATTTCTGGCTGGCACAGCACTTAAAAAATGAATCAGGAAAACTGAAATCCTGTTTAGGAGCCAAGCAATGGTTAATCTTGATCCTTTGAATTATTTTCTTGTCTAAATAGTTGTACAGTAGTCGCCATTAAAATGATTACAACTTTGCCTTTGCAAGAAGCTAACATGTCCACAGTATTTGAGGTGTTCTCTTTAGGAAATAACTCTGGAATAACCTACAGACAAGGAGGCAGGGCCATCCTTAAGATTTTTGGTGCCTACACACCTTCCATCCGATGTTGGGGGTGCTACTCAGAGGAGTGTGGGTGCAAGAGCTGGGGGGGGGGCAGGAAGAGGGTCTGGAGCCTGGTAGGGGAGCTGGCAGACTAAGTGGCAGAGTCAGCTGCAGCTGCAGGCTGGCAGGGAGAGTGGGGAAAGGCATGGGGGGTGGAGGATTGGGATGGGAAGACTGGGGCCCAGGGGACTGGGTCTATGGGCTGGGAGTTGGAGCAGAGGTGAGAGGATTGGGGCTGATGGGACTAGGAGACAGAGTAGGGGGTGGGAGTGGGGGGATTGGGGCCACCAGAGCCAGAAGGCTGAGCAGGGGGAGGGAGGACTGGGGGATTGGGGCCGGTGGAGCTGGTGCTGCCAGAGCTGGTGGTGGTCCTAGGTATACACAGCATAGGACACTACTGACTTTGGAGCAGCACTGGTGCCCCTTCCCACCTGCACTTCAGACCATCAGGTGGAGTGCAGATCTGCTGCTCTATCTCGGTGTTTACATTTTCATCACGCATCTCTCCCCGCCGAAGAACTGGAACTGTCTGGAGACTAGGATGGGTGAGCAGTTGCAGAGGTGGATAGGACTGCTCCAGTATCTCTCTCTGCAAGGGAGGGCACTAGTGCTGAACCAACTAGTCCTGTCCATGCTCGGATACCTGCTCCACACCCTAAGCCTAACCCCGAGGTCCTGGAGGATAGCTCTGGATTTCTTCTGGCCAGGACTGCACAGGGTATTTTCAGGGATCCTGTGTTTCTCCCTGCATGAGGAGGGACAAGGCCTGGTCTGCATACAAATCCAGGTCCATATCTTCCACCTCTAGACCCTGCAGAGATTCTTGTATGGTGTGGGTAGTCCTGTAAGGAGCATATCGGTGCATGCCTTCCTCCGCCCCTCTGAGGGCTCTGATACAACCAGAAGCTCTTTTTTCTTCATCCAAGAGATCTGCAAGACCTCTCTGAGCTGCTGAAGTTCTACCAGGGCCTCCTCCAGACCTGGAAGCAGTTCTTGGTGTCCAGGTCCATTGTGGCCACCAAGGGAGCTGACCTCCTCACAAAGCCCCTGCTATACAATCCAGCATTGTGTGTGCTGAAGGTTGGTCCTGGCAGGAACTACCAGGGTTGGAGACCTCCTGGACTACACCGGGGGGACTAGGTGGACCCTGAGCATTCAGTTACTGCATGAGGCTCTCCAGCCCCTGAACTCCCCTGTGTGTACTCCAGGAGATGAAAGAAGCCTTGTTGTAGCCTACTTTCAATTGCTACAGTGAGCCCTGCAAGAGGCTATGCCCAACTCCCCTCCTCCCTCATTGCAGGCCCTCTAGCCATTTTTCACAGGACCCAGGAACCCAGTTCTGTGGGTCCCCCCAGCCTCCTTGCCTTTAGGAACCCAGCTGGCTGCAGGACTCACAGCCAGTCTGTCTCTGAACTGTGCCCCAGTACTAACTGTACACACTTGTGCTCCACACGCTCCATTTCTTCACCCTCGTGTCCCACCTTGACACCAAGTGGTGGGACTTCCTGACACCAGTTGAGGAGGAAGAGCCCCAGTGGGCTAGTGTGAATTCCACCCTGATCCCATGGCTCATCGGGGACATCAGTTGGCAGCTCCTTCACAGAGCTGTGAGCGTGGGCGTGTACCTGGTGTGGTTCACCCCTATTTCCAATGCCTAGGGATAAAATGATGTCTTTGGCCTCTGTTTGTCAGAGGCAGGAGAAGGATGGCAGGAGACAAATCGCTTGATCACTGTCTTCGGTCCACCTTCTCTGGGGCACCTGGTGTTGGCCACTGTCGGCAGACAGGATACTGGGCTAGATGGACCTTTGGTCTGACCCAGTACGGCCGTTCTTATGTTCTTATGTTCTTATGTTCTTATGCCTGCTCCTTCTGCAGCATGAGGGAGAGCCTGGTGCATGCCTACCTTGAGTGTGCCAGGTTGCAGCCCTTTTCCTAGCTCCTCCATAACTTCCTGCTGAGAGTCTAGCTGCACTTTTCTCCACGCCTTTTCATTTATGTGCACCGCGTCCATGGCTCCACAAAGTTGTGAGACCTCCTCGTCAACTTCCTCCTGACCCTGGCCAAGGCAGCCATCTATACCATGAGGAGGAGGATTCAGGACAAGGGGGTGCTCTGCAACTTTGGCCTATTTCCACTCCTTCCTAGTCTCATGCATCTGGGAAGAGTTCTTATGGGCAGCATCCACAGGCTCTCTATACAGCTTTGAGGAACAGTGGGCACTATCCAATGTTCTCTGCTTGGTGTCCTCTTCTGGTTCCCTCATTTTGAATCTCTAACTTGCACCCTTGACCTAAGTTCCCTGTAAGCTGTGTGCATGCATGGTAGCGCTGCTGTTTCCTGAACTGTGCTCAGAAGTTCAAAGCTCCCAGGAAGGCCGGGAGCTTAGCTGACCAGCAGGGGGCAAGGCGTTGTTTCGCTGAGCAAGCAGCTAAATGGAGCTGCTCCATGCTTGAAATGGGGCAGCTCCCAGAACTGGTAAAGGAAGAAAGGAGAGAATAAGTAGGGAGAGGGAGAGTGAAGGGGGAGGGAGTAATTGGCTGAGGGGAAGTCAAAGGGGAGGAGAGTTTGGAGAGTCCCGTCTGTGTGAGGAGAGAGAAGCAGAAACTCAGCACTCTCAAGTCTCCTGGGAAGGGGGAGGTAAAGGGCTGACCGCATAGGGTAGGTGGGGGAAAGAGGGAGGTGGGTGGGCTCTGGCATCTGTGCAGGGAGGTGGTAGCAGGGGGCAGTTTGTTTGGGGTGTCTGACTCCCTGCAGTCCTGTCTGGGTTGGAGGGGTAGGAAGCAGGGTGTGTGTGTGTACACCAGGAGGTCATTTGCATGATTACATTTCAAACAAAGTTTACATAAGTGTTAATGGCTTATGGTAAAAAAGAAAAAGATTCTTTTAACTTAATTTTTTGGTGTGTTGAAGACATCTAAAACTCTGATCTTAATGATTTTTTAAAATCCTGTTGCTAATTAATACATGGTATATTTTATTGCATTAACGCTAGATTTTTGCTATGTGGAAGAGTTCTGGCTCTTATAAGTCAGAAATATCAAGTACTAGTTTGAGCTGTTAGAAAGGTTGATAAATGTTCTCCAAAGGTAGTATTAATTTTATTTTTTATTTGATTTCATGTTAAATATCATAGGCATTGCTCCTTGTTAAATATCTCTTGTTTTAATATATTTTCTTCCACACCTATGGACTGCTTAAATGTTATATTATGTGTGTGTGTGTGTGTGTGTGTGTGTGTGTGTGTGTGTGTGTCTGTGTCTGTGTATTGGTAGTGCACATCCATGCACACACACTACCTCAGTATTGGTGGTGCACATAAAAAATTTCAACACATCCAAAAGAAAATTCAAATTGCCCAAGTATAGAAAATGTTAGAGGCAGGAATGCCCTGATCCTTACCTCGTATTTCATTAGTTGTCCCAAGTTGAGTCCAGTTGAGTCCCTGGCCAGTGATCCCTCCTGCAAGGCTGGGGGAGAAGCCTTTAGGTCTGTCCACCTCCTAGGAAACTCAAATAGTGCCTCACTATATCCCCTTACAGATTCCTGGGAGACATTTACTCCTACACTTTTTTCCCACTTTTCAATTAGTGGCTGATCCATGAGAGGATCTTCCTCTTATCCCATGATTTTTTATTTTTCTTAAAAGCCTTTGTTGAGGGACCTTGTCAAAGGCTTTCTGAAAGTTCATCTACTCCATACCACAGGTTTGTTGACTCTCTCAGATGATTCTAATAGCTCAGTGAGACATAATTTCCCTTTATGAAAATTGTGTTAACTCTTCCCCAACAAATCAAGTGTGTGTGTGTGTGTATATGTGATAATTCTGTTCTTTGCTAATCAACCACTGGTTCTGTTTGCTCTTGTGTTAGAGTTAAATAATATTTACATTAAAGTTAATTTTAGTGTTAAATACACATGCTTTGTGAAATACAAACTTTTTGTGGAATAGCACAAAGGCCAGGAGATAATTTGTTTCTCCTCTGTGTAATATGACACAATGGTGAAGGTACATTATGTTGTGTGATCTCCCCATGCCGCCCCCCTCCCTTTTGAAGTAACAGAAAGCAGGCAGAAGCAAATAAAGATTTTGATGGATCAACAGTGTAATATGACATGGCAAATTCTATTTTCTATGTACTGGAATGATTTACAGAGTTTAAAATCACAGTGTATTCAAGAATAAGAACTGGAGAAGAGAAATTAACAAAGAAGGGACAAAAAACTGTTTCCAGAGGAGATTTAAAGAAATGGTCAGATTAAGAGGTATGGGATGGCTGTTTTAGAGGTTTGCACTGGAGAATGCTCAGGCACTGTTATTGAAGGAGGCAGCACTAGATTGGGGTAGTGATAATTATTAATCAGACTTCTAGATTATTTACAGATAGACTGAAAGTTGTTTTCTGTCCATGTTTGGGTCTGGAGATATGGAAATTGCAGAGACCACACAGGCATTAGTGATGTTATCCTGCATAATATGGATTTATTCTATTGTGGATATGCCTATTGCAACCAAATGGATAAATTACTTCAAATATGAATAGAATTTAATAGAGACATCACCTTTCTATCAAATATTTCAATCATCCTACAGAATATATTAGAAGAAAGATGATTATTCTCTAGAATTGTTTTAGGACTTTTTCAAAGGATTTGCATTTTTATAAACTTTTCAGTATCAAATACAACACTGCAACAGGAAGTCTACAAATCTGTCTCTGCTTAATTTTTCTCTCTCAGCATGTATAATTTTTCTTAGTCCTGTCCTTGCCCAATGGATCTCTTTTGAGAAATGAAATGTGCTGTGTTCTATTATTATGTGAATTTGTCATTAATTGTCTTATTATTATCTTATAGGTCCCACCATTTGGTCAGAATCTGTCTGTCAGACTCTGGATGCTGTGAGGGTTAAAAAACCCCAAATACAGATAAATACATTGAGGATCAGTCCATCAATAGCTATTAGCCAGGGAGGACAGGGATGGTGTCTCTAGCCTCTGTTTGCCAGAAACTGGGAAAGGGCGACACGGGTTGGATCAGTTGATGATTGTTCATTTCCTCTGGGCCCCTGGCCTTGGCCACTGTCGGCAGACAGGATACTGAGTAGATGGACCTTTGATCTGACCCAGTGTAGCCGTTCTTATGTTTATTTTTCAGCTGGGATGAATAAATTAGTTTCAGACTTGCCTGGTTAGAGCCTGATCCAGAGCCACAGTAACATCAGTGCAAGAATACTGACTCCCACTGTCTTTGGATCAGGACCATTTAGAGCTGGTTCCTTTTCTGTTTGGTGAATGGCACAGTTTGTGAAACCAGAGCTCCTGCTGAGCTGTTGACTCCTTTTCCTTGTGATACTCTAATTCATGTAAGTGCCAATACTAATCTTTGAGTGTAGATGATAGATAATGTTCTTTGTTACTACCCTACAATCTGACAGATTTTTTTATTGCTGATTTAAACCTTAGAATGATAGCATATCTGTCTTGTATTATTTTGTTCTAAGCTGTTTCCCTAGTAACTACATAATTAGGGCATTCTACTTTTTCATATTTTCTGTTTAAAAAAACCAAGATGTTGTTGCAAGTGACACAGTTTTTCTGTGTAAATATTAAATTAGGCTTAATGAAAAATAAATAATCACACTCTTCATTATGCTATGAAAACAATGATCTTAGAGTAGCAAAACTCATAATTAAATGTATAGATACAATTCATGGAAGATAAGCAATATAGATGATATAACTGTCAATCAAGAAAATAAAAACACTAATTTCAAGGCCAAAGAGCTCTCACTTCTCCAGGTATTAGCAGATTGTGCCAAAAGTACAGGGCAAAAGTCTGTCCTCTGCTTCACAGGTGTGCCCAGGGGGTAAGGAAGAAGAAAGAATAAAGGGTCTCTTTCCCCACTCTCTCTCCACGGCTGTGTCCAGACTCCATGCCTCCGTCGACGGAGGCATGTAGATTAGCCAGATCGGAAGAGGGAAATGAAGCCGCGATTAAAATAATCGCGGCTTCATTTAAATTTAAATGGCTGCCCCGATCTGCCGATCAGCTGTTTGTCGGCAGATCGGGAGAGTCTGGACGCGATGCCCCGACAAAGAAGCCTTTCTTCATCGACACAGGTAAGCCTGGTTTCACGAGGCTTACCTGTGTCGATGAAGAAAGGCTTCTTTGTCGGGGCATCGCGTCCAGACTCTCCCGATCTGCCGACAAACAGCTGATCGGCAGATCGGGGCAGCCATTTAAATTTAAATGAAGCCGCGATTATTTTAATCGCGGCTTCATTTCCCTCTTCCGATCTGGCTAATCTACATGCCTCCGTCGACGGAGGCATGGAGTCTGGACACAGCCCACATTAGCATTAGAATCCCTCCATAGGCTGTTATCTTGCTCCTATTGTGAGGAAGCAGGCCCATAGTGTTTAAATGAGTGGCACGTATACATCAGCATGATGCACTTTGGAGTCCCTGTCCCCAGTTTGGGAAATACTGCACAACAGGGTATCTTGTACATAGTGGAGAGCACATGATGATCATCAGAGTCCTGTTGAAATCCTATAGAAACGTCAAGATCATTTTTACCCAATAAAGAAATTTCAAGTTAAATTAAATCAGCAAGGTGTGACCAGAGAGAAGAGGAGTTTAAAAAAATCAACATTAATCAACATTAATAAGGCTATTAAATTTGTAAAGCAAATGGATGGAATTAAAACTCATATATAATGTTCTAAAGATGACTTGTTAAGATGTGAGGTCTCAATCCAGAAAACACTCTTGCAGATACTTAACTGTAAGTATGTGAGGAGTCTCACTGAAGGTCAGGGCCTTAGAAGGCAGATGTGGAAATCTCATGATTGTGAAGTTGAAATGTGCTTGGGGTTTAAATAGATGTCATTATTTGCTAGACCACTGAGATTCAGACTCAACACTTTTCACTCTTCTTTTTGATATTTTCCCTGCAATAGTAGCATACTCATCTAGCTTCTTTCTGAACTTGTGACATTTTGTGTTCCTCATGGGCTACTCTGTTATATTTTAATATAAATTAATCTGAGAGCAATTGGAAAATCATAATTTAAAATAAAGTTTCCTAAATTTTTAATGAGGTAAATACAACCAGGATCTATTTTAAAAGTAGGGATTTGAATACCGCAAGGGTATTTGGATGTACAAGCAGTCTTTAAGATCTCTTTCATGCCAGCAATGTGTATAACTCCAGACTCTGATTTTCAGACCTCTGAGAAATCTCTTTAGTCATTTCTTTTAACATGTCAATTCTTAAATTTCTGTATGGCAGAATTTACTCCTTAAATGTCTAAAATATCTCCATACTCTTTAAGTCCTTTCCCATTCACATTCTTTCCATTACTTTTCAATTAAAGTTGGATAGTCTTATTAGCAGATGGGTTTCTATTCTATTTAAAGCATTTAAATTTACTCAACTACACCTTGCTTCCAGCTTGCGTCTACACTGCACCCTTACCTCGAAATAAGCTATGGAATTTGAGCTATGCAAATTGTGTAGCTTAGTTCAAGTTAATTTCAAAATAGCTTATTTTGAAATTTGGTGCTCTCTACGGAGAGTCCAATTTTGAATTAAACAGTTATTCTGGAATGTCCCTTAATCCTCGTGGAATGAGCTTTTACCAGGGAAGTCAGAATAGCGAGCCCATTATATTTTTAAATCACAGGTTTGCTTAAAAGACACGGAATAGCTATTTTGGGATACTGCTGTCTAGATGTACCCTTACTTCCCACACCCAGCATGTAATGGTCTCCACCCTACTTTTACCTACCCCAAAAATATCAGTCTAAAATAAATTGAAATGAAGATTTTCTGCACTCCCCAGACACTCAGATATTGGTTCTTCTATTTACCATCTTTATGCACTACAGGCAGTCCCCGGGTTACGTACAAGATAGGGACTGTAGGTTTGTTCTTAAGTTGAATCTGTATGTAAGTCGGAACTGGCATCCAGATTCAGCCGCTGAATCTGGACACCAGTTCTGACTTACATACAGATTCAACTTAAGAACCCCAGGCATCCCCAAGTCAGCTGCTGCTGAAACTGATCAGCAGCTGATTCCAGGAAGCCTGGGGCAGAGCAACTCTGCCTCGGGCTTCCTGTAGTCAGCGCTGGTCAGTTTCAGCAGCGGCTAACTTGGGGACGCCTGGGGTAGAGCAGCTCGGGTGCTGCTGGGTTGGTCCAGTAGCGGGGCCGCTCCTCGGCGCTACTGGACCAACCCAGCAGCACCCCAGCTGCTCTGCCCCAGGCGTCCTGATTCAGCCACTGCTGAAACTGACCAGCAGCGGCTGAATCAGGACTCCTGGGGCTGAGCAGCTGGGGTGCTGCCGGGTTGGTCCAGTAGCGCCAAGGAGCGGTGCTGCGGGACCAACCAGCAGCGCCCCACCTGCTCTACCACAGGCCCCGGGCTTTGCTCCACATCTCCCTGGTCTGCTGGGGGGGGGGGGCACTAGCTGCGTCCCCCCCCCCCCCCCCAGCAGACCAGGGAGACGTGGAGCAAAGCGGCGCAGGACCCGGGGCCGGACCCGCGGCCGCTTCCAGATCAGCTGGAAGCGCCGCGGGTCGGGCCGGGTCCTGCGCGGCTTTGCTCAGCGTCTCCCTGGTCTGCAGACCAGGGAGATGCTGAGCAAAGCGGCGCAGGACCCGGGGCCCGACCCGCGGCGCTTCCAGCTGATCTGGAAGCGGCCGCGGGTCCGGCCCCGGATCATCCGCCGCTTTGCTCCCCGTCTCCCTGGTCTGCTGGCTCCCGCAGCAGACCAGGGAGACGGGGAGCAGCTTTTCTCGCCCTGGAGGAGGCAGGTGGCGGGACCAGGCGTCCCGCCGCTCGAGTCCTCCGGGGCGAGAAAATCCCCGTTCGTAACTGCGGATCCGACATAAGTCGGATCCACGTAACTCGGGGACTACCTGTATATGCTATCTTAGGGCATGTCTGCACTGGGGAGTTATTTCAAAATAATTCCCCTTATTCTGAAATAGCAAGCAGAGCATCCACACCACCAAACCTGTTATTTCAAAATAAGGGGCTGGTTATTTTGAAGTAATAACTCCTGCTTGTGAACAGGAATAAACTTACTTCAAAACAGTTATTTCAGAAGTTATTATTTTGAAATAACTTATTTCGAAATAATCTGGTAGTGTAGACATAGCCACAAAGAACCGTGTGCTAGAGAGGTAGCACTGAAAGGCTACATCTACACTAAAAGTATCCTGAAATAGCTATTCCGTTTCTTTTGAGGATGCCTGTTATTTCAAAATATAAAGGGCTCGCTATTCCGACGTCCCTGTAAACTTTGTTCCAGGGTTAAGGAACATTTCGGAATAGTGCTTTATTTTGAAATTACCTCAAAATAAGCTATACATAAGACTTTTAAAATAGACAATGTATGGTAAGAAAACACATTTCCATTTCCTTATTATTGGCTAAGTGCTCAAAATATGCTGGGAATGCAGTGGAGTAGACAAAATCCCTTTTTTGAGGAGTGTAAATCTACTTTCTATTTGAGAGAGTTTGTCTCTGTCTATTCAAGAAATCTTCCTAAATATTAAGAGCTAGGACCACTGAATTTAGTATGCAGCTTCCTCGTATCATAACTTAAATTAAGATAAGGGTTTGGTTTTGCTAGGAGAATGGGATGTACTTGTTCAGCATCTTTATTAATGACCTGGATGAGGAGATGGATTTCACCCTCAGCAAGTTTGCAGATGACACTAAGCTAGGGGGAGAGGTAGATACACTGAAGGGCAGGGATAGGGTCCAGAATGGACAGATTAGAGGACTGGGCCAAAAAAAGTCTGATGAGGTTCAACAAGGACAAGTGTAGAGTCCTGCATTTGGGACGGAAGAATCCCAAGCATTGTTACAGGCTGAGGACCGACTGGCTAAGTAGCAGTTCTGCAGAAAAGGACCTGGGGATTACAGTGGATGAGAAGCTGGATATGAGTCAACAGTGTGCCCTTGTAGCCCAGAGGGCTAATGGCATATTAGGGTGCATTAGGAGGAGCATTGCCAGCAGATCCAGAGAAGTGATTATTCCCCTTTTTTCAGCTTTGGGGAGGCTGCATCTGGAGTATTGTGTCCAGTTCTGGGCCCCCCACTATAGAAAGGATGTGGACGCATTGGAGAGGGTCCAGCGGAGGGTGACCAAAATGATTAGGAGGCTGGAGCATACGACGTATGAGGAGAGACTGAGGGATTTGGGTTTGTTTAGTCTGTAGAAGAGAAGAGTGAGCGGGGATTTGATAGCAGCCTTCAACTTCCCGAAGGGAGGTTCCAAAGAGGATGGAGAGAGGCTGTTCTCAGTAATAATGGATGGCAGAATAAGGAGCAATGGTCTCAAGTTACAGTGGGAGAGGTGTAGGGTGGATATTAGGAAAAACTATTTCCCTAGGAGGGTGGTGAAGCACTGAAATGGGTTACCTAGAGAGGGGGTGGAATCTCCATCCCTAGAAGCTTTTAAGTTTTGGCTTGACAAAGCTCTGGCTGGGTTGATTTAGTTAGGATTGGCCCTGCCTTGGGCAGGGGGCTGAACCTGATGACCTCCTGAGGACTCTTCCAGCTCTATGATTCTATGAAATATGATTGTTTCTCATCAAATGGAAAGGGAAGGGTGTGATCGTAGGGACCGTTATACCCCAGAATGACCACAGAGGACAGCAAGTGCCCCAGTGGATGGGCTGTGCAGCCCCTACTATCTTGGCTGGCCCCAGGGAACAGCTGGCAGCCACACCCACCCTGTGCCCTGAGGTCCCCGTACAACTCCAATCCCCTGCCCTGACTCCTGCACCCCCATTCCCTGCCTTGAGCGCCTCCTCAGCCCTCAACCTTGACTCCTTAACCCTCCTACCCCTAACCCTCTGGCCTGAGCCCCTCTCATTCCCGAAACCTAACTCCTGCAACCCCACACCCTCATCCCCCTGCCCTGAAGGTCCCAAGCAATGCCAGGTAAGGGTTTTAGTTTTTAATAAAAGGAACAATAGGCCAATAAAGTAGCTATTATTACTATAAGTATAAGAAAACTATACTTGAATTTGGAGTTTTTATTTTGTTCTTCAGTTTTATATATACTTGAAATAGTAGTGCTTTTGGATTTACTGCCCATATTTTCCACCATAAATTGTTCAGTTGGGTGCTTAGTTTGTGCCAACCAGTTTTAGATTTGTAGGTTATGAAAATGACAATTCTAAAGTTGCTGTGGGAGGAATTGATCTTATAATAGATATTTACTAAAGCTCAGAAGTATTTACTGAAGGTTTGTTAGTGTGGATTGTATGGTGCAGAGGGAGCTGCACAAAGTGGTTTTTAATTGGGAAGAGGGTTATGCCGAAACATTTCATGTCAGGCTCTGTTAAGCACAGGTATTATTTCTTAATTGCAGAGATCAGATTTATAGCCCTTTTTTCCCCAGAAAGCTGCTTTTAGTGTATAAAAATGAAAATAGATGTTGTGGCATCAGGTGGTTTGGTCTGTATGATGGACGTTTTCAGGGAAAGCAGCATGATCTCTGAGGCAGCTATTCTTGTCTTTGTGTTACATGGCTATTTGTAGTTCATCATATGCTGTTGTGCTGGTGGTAAGAAATGGAATTGTTTTGGAAAGTAATCTATTTTGCACTTTTATTGATGGATGGAATGTAATGTATTGTTGAAGCGTTTCTGGTTTTCTTTTGGCTAGTGTTCATATCTGAAAAATTTAGTTATCAGTTTGTTGAATGATTTGCCTTTATAATTCACCATGAAGCGCAGGAGTGGACAATAAGAGGCCTGTTGGCTGAATGCATTTTGCCAGGGTTAGCCTCTGGTAGGCCACTAGACACTTTATTTACCTGAGCATCTTCAAATACATCTGCTCACAGCTCCTGTTGGCTGCACTTCACCATTCCCAAGCAATGGGAGCTGAAGGAAGTATTGTGGGCTGGGCTACTGCTTACTGCAGTTCCCATTGGCCAGGAATGGTGAACCTCAGCCATGGGGAACTGTGCGTGGCTATACCTGCAGATGCTCAAATAATAGTGTCTGGTGGCCTACTAAGGGCTAAACCTGGCAAATCTCATTCAGCCGGGGGCAGACACCTCAGCTTGAGAATAAAGGACTGAGGGAAGTGAGGTGTGGGAGAATAAAACTGAGCTCTGGAGAAATGTTTGGCTAGAGTTTCCCCTACAATATGTACCAGTTCCGACTTACATACAAATTCAACTTAAGAACAAACCTACAGTTCCTATCTTGTACGTAACCCGGGGACTGCCTGTATACAAGTACTTCATCAGAATGGAGAGTACTGCAGTCTTGGGGACTTACCATTCATGGGGACTAACATAGTGGTGGGGGAGAATGGGTCAAGCTTTGTGCTTTAACATTGGATGCAGTATAGACTCATTTGTCCCATGTACAGATGATTTTTAGGATAATCTCTACCCCTCCTGATGTTTCCTCTGTCAAGGCTGGTGTACAGTTTCAGGGTAACTGTACCTGTCTACTTACCTCCACGATCCCCTCCAGCTGTTTTCAGTAGGGTCTCCTGTCTCCAGCCATCACCTGACTCTGAGTCCCACACTCTTCAGACAGGAGTTTTAAGACTGCACAGCTCTCTTTTGTTGATATCCCCAATCAATCCAGCCTGCCAAAAGGCCGCCTTTTCTTTGCCTTTTGCTCAAGCTATGTCTACACTGCCATTTTTATTCGGCAGAAGAGATGCAAATTGCACTCTCATTTGCATATCTTCTGCCGATCCTTTTTGCAGAAGAGGTTTTGCCGCTAAAAAGTCCCGTGTAGACGGGGCCATTTGTCGGAAAAAAAACCCTTTTGCGCAAGATCTCTTATTTCTCAACAAATGAGGTTTACAGGATCTTGCTCAAAAGGGTTTTTTCCCCCAACAAATGGCCCCATTTATATGGGGCTTTTTAGTGGCAAAATCTCTTCTGCAAAAAGGATTGGCAAATGAGAGCGCGATTTGCATATCTTCGGTCAAATACAAATGGCAGTGTAGACACAGCCTCAGAGAGCTCTGTGTACTGCTAGCAGTTCCAAATGATCTCACAGCTCTAAGTAAGCACACTTATTTTTCAGGTAAAAGCATTACAGAGAAAACAACAAAACCAATGAACAGGTTTAATCACACACTGAACATACCAGGACTCGCCCATCAACCTTATGGAGCCCTAGTAGGCTAAAATGTTTCCAATCCTTCTGCAAAATGTGGGGAGACCTCCTTTTGGACTGAAGGGCGTGTCTATTTGCTAGATCAGAAAGAAGGTCTTAAGTCAGTTTAAACTCAATTTTTTTATATGAAAAGCTCATTCCTTAGTCGATTTCTGGAAAAATCAGTTTGAATGGATATATACCAGCATCTGCAGTGGGGGTACTCTCTGCAAGTGTATATAATTTAAACAAATCACCTTATTCATCCCTCTGTTCTTAGTTTTTGATGGCGGTGTGATAATCCTCCTCTGTGGAGTAGAGAACAATTCTACATACATTGACTACAACAGCCCACAAAGTACTACAATATCTGTCACAGTTTGATGCTACTCTTTCATTCAGTGGAAAAATTCCTGTTGATTTTGAGGGGTTAAAAGTTGATCCTGCAATGTGTGACTGCATGATACAGTCTACAGTCACTATGTCCAGGATACAGTCTACAGTCACTACAGTCTACACGGCAGGCTTTTTGCACAAGAACAGCTGTTCTTGCGCAAAAACTTGCAGAGTGTCTACACTGCACACGCATTCTTGCGCAAGTAAATTTACAGTAAAGTGTCAATAAACAGGGCTTCTTGCACAAGAGTTATTCCTCTCCCCATGAAGAATAAGCCCTCTTGCGCAAGAGCTCTTCTACAAGAAGGCAGTGTAGACAGGCAACGGGTTTCTTGCACAAGAAAGCCCTATGGCTAAAACTGCCATCAGAGCTTTCTTGCACAAGAGAACATCCACACCACCATGGGTACTCTTGCGCAAAAGCACATCTCTTGCGCAAAAGCATGTGGCAATGTGGACGCGCTCTTGCATAAGACCTTTTGCACAAGAACTCTTGTGCAAAACAGTTCTTGCGCAAAAAGCCTGCAGTGTAGACGTAGCCTACTTGTATTATTAGCATGTTTAAGACTCCTGGTTGGGGTTCTTGATTGCACTAGTGCTTGTAGCTTGGTCTCAGTACATTTTTGGGAAGGTTCTTCTGCTCTAAATTAATTGATTCACATATGTCAATATATCCAAAGGTTACATTATTTAAAGAAGGAGAAGATGTTAGTAGTTTTTTAATTTATATATTGTTAATGCATCCATTGCTGTAGATTTTTGACAGCAAATCGAAAAATATAATCAGTTCCTTCAAAAGGTCCATGGTGCACAACTGGTTGCAAGGAAGTAGGTATCAGTGGATTTCTATCAAACTGGAAAGATGTATCTGGTGGGGTCTGTCTTGGTATCAGTCCTAGTTGATATTTTCATTAATGGTGTGAATAATGGTGTAAAGAGTATCATAGAATCATAGAATCATAGAGCTGGAAGAGACCTCAGAAGGTCATCAAGTCCAGCCCCCTGCTCTAGGCAGGACCAATCCCAACTAAATCAACCCGGCCAGGACTTTGTCAAGCCGAGACTTAAACATCTCTAGGGATGGAGACTCCACTACTTCCCTAGGTAACCCATTCCAGTGTTTCACCACCCTCCTAGTGAAATAGTTTTTCCTAATATCCAACCTGGACCTCTCCCACCACAACTTGAGACCATTGCTCCTTGTTCTACCATCTGTCACTACTGAGAACAGCCTCTCTCCATCCTCTTTGGAACCTCCCTTCAGGAAGTTGAAGGCTGCTATCAAATCCCCCCTCACTCTTCACTTCTGCAGACTAAACAGACCAAGTATCTACCTCTCCCCCCAGCTTAGTGTCAAATCCCCCCTCACTCTTCACTTCTGCAGACTAAACAGACCAAGTATCTACCTCTCCCCCCAGCTTAGTATCATCCACAAACTTGCTGAGGGTGCAATCCATCTCCTCATCCAGATCATTAATAAAGATATTGAACAAAACTGGTCCTAGAACCGAACCTTGGGGCACTCCGCTAGAAACCGACCGCCATCTTGACATCAAGCTGTTGATCACTACCCGCTGGGCCCGGCCTTCTAGCCATCTTTCTATCCATCTTACCGTCCATTTATCCAATCCACATTCCCTTAATTTGCTGGCAAGAATATTGTGGGAGACCGTACCAAAAGCCTTGCTTAATTCAAAGTATATAACATCCACTGACTTCCCCACGTCCACCGAGCCAGTGACCTCATCATAGAAGCTAATCAGATTGGTCAGGCATGACTTGCCCTTTGTGAATCCATGCTGACTATTCCTAATCACTTTCTTCTCATCCAAGTGCCTCAAAATGGATTCCTTAAGGATCCCTTCCATGATTTTTCCAGGATCCAAGGTAAGACTGACCAGCCTATAGTTCCCTGGATCGTACTTCTTTCCTTTTTTGAAGATGGGCACTACATTTGCCTTTTTCCAATCATCTGGGATTTCTCTCAATCTCCACGACTTTTCAAAGATAATAGCCAAAGGCTCCTCAATAACATTTGCCAACTCCCCCAGCACTCTCGGATGCACTAAGTCCGGACCCATGGATTTACGTATGTTTCTAAATAGTTCCTAACCTGTTCTTTACCCACCACGGGCTGTCCATCTTCATACCATCTTGAGTCACTTAGCGCAGAAGTCCTGGGGCCGACCTTGTCCATGAATACAGAGGCAAAGAAAGCATTGAATACTTCAGCTTTCCCCACATCATCTGTCACTAGGTTACCTCCTTCATCCATTAGGGGCCACACACCCTCTCTGATCACCTTCTTTTTGTTAACATGCCTGTAGAAACCTTTCTTGTTATCTTTCACCTCCTTAGCCAGTCGCAATTCCATTTGCGCTTTTGCCTTCCTGATAACCATAATCCAAGAGGCTCTGGGAGACAGACCCATAGTCTCCTATAGACAACCACCTAACCTCAAGATGATTCTTACCAACAACCACAGGACATACTACACTAATACCAAGCCTGGTACCTTCCCTTGCAACAAACCCCATTGCCAGCTTTGTCCACATATTCATTCTGCTGATACCATTATTGGACCTAACCAAGTGAGTTATAAGATCAAGAACACATATTCCTGCGCATCCAGAAATATAATTTATGCTATCATGTGCCGAAAGTGTCCGTCTGCTATGTACATTGGACAAACATCTCAGACACTTCGCCAAAGGATTAATGCCCACAAAACAGATATCAGACAAGATCACAAAGAAAAAACAGTTTCTTGCCATTTTAACCAGAAAGGACACTCTCTCAATGACTTAACCACCTGCATTCTTCTACAAAGACCTTTTACATCTGCACTTGAAAGGGAATCCTCTGAACTGTCATTCATGTTAAAATTCGACACTCTCCGAGAAGGAATGAACAAACACTCAAACTATCTTACCCATTACCAAGATAGCTTCCCCAATTATTACCTCTAATACCATTAGCTCACAAACATCCCACTCTCCCCACCTCTAATATCATCAATTCACAGACACTTACCCACTTACCTTCCTTCCTTCCCCCCCCCCCCTGCATCCCCCTCCTGTTCTGAAATGTGATTTGTCCTTTTCATATGTGTTCATTTTTTTTAATTGTATCCTTTGGTATATATGGTTGTGACTATTTTCTTCCACTATTTGATCTGAGGAAGTGGGTCTGACCCACAAAAGCTCATCATCTAATAAACCATCTTGTTAGTCTTTAAAGTGCTACATTGTCCTGCATTTTGCTTCTGATAACCCCCCGGCATTCTCGAGCTATACCTATAAACTCCTCCCTGGTCATTTGTCCAAGTTTCCACTTTTTGTAAGCTTCCATTTTGTGCTTAAGTTCACCAAGGATTTCCCCTGTAAGCCAATCCGGTCTCCTACCATGTTTGCCTCTCTTGCTACGCGTCGGGATGGTTTCTTTCTGTGCCTTTAATAAGGCTTCTTTAAAATACTGCCTGAAATCAAAATGGATTTCAATACAAACAAATGCAAAATATTACAATAAAGAAGGAAAAATCAAATGCAAAAATAAAAAATGAGGCCAGCCAGTAGTTCTGTTGAAAAGGATTTGGGAGATATTGGTGGATCATATGGCTGAATATGAACTAATAATGTGGTGCAGTTATGAAAAAGGTAAATATAATTGGAAATGTATCAAATGCAGCATTCTATGTAGGACACAGGAGGTAATTGTTCAGCTCTATTCTGCACTGGTCAAGTCTCAGCTGGAGTATTATGTCTTTTTTTGGTGACACGCTTCAGAAAAGATGTAGATAAATTGGAGACAGTCCAGGGGAGAGCAACAAAAATGATAAAAGCTAGCCAGTGAGGAATGGTTAAAATATCTGGGCATTTTAATCTTTAGAAAAGAAAACCGGAGAAAGTCTGCAGTTCTAAAAAACATAAAGTGCTGTTATAATGAGAAAAGTGATTAAGTGTTCTCAGTGTCCATAGAAGATAGGACAAGAAGTAATTGGCTTAATCTTCAGCAAAGGAGACATAGGTTAGGAAGAAATTCTAACTATGGACAGCTAAGTCCTGGGATAGGTTACCAAGGGACATTGTGAAATACCTGGCCTAAAGTTTTTAAGAAGAGGTCAGACAAACACCTGTTGAGGAGGATTTTAGTTTACTTAATGAACTGGGAATAATGAGCTATATAATCCTTTGAGGTCCCTTCCAGCCCTACATTTCTATGATCAGAGTTGTGCAATAAGTGCCCAACAGGCCAGACATCATTCACCAGGGTTAGCGCTTGGCAGGCCGTCAGATGCTTTATTTGCCTGAGCATCTGCAGATACTGCCACTTGTAACTCCTATTGGCTGTGGTTCACCATTCCCAGCCAATGGGAGCTGTAGGAAGTGGTGTGGGCTGGGCCAAAGCTTCCCACAGCTTCCATTGGCCAGGAATGGTGAACTGCAGCCAGTGGGAGCTGCAAAGGAGTGTACATCTGGACTCTCAGGTAAATAAAGCATCTAGCGGCCCACTTGGGCTACGTCTAGACTGGCACGATTTTGTGGAAATACTTTTAACGGAAAAGTTTTTCCGGTAAAAGTATTTCCACAAAAGAGCGTCTAGATTGGCAAGGATGCTTTTGCGCAAAAAGTGCTTTTGCGCAAAAGCATCCGTGGCCAGACTAGATGCGATTTTGCGCAAGAAAGTCCCACTCGCTATTTTAGCCATTAGGGCGTTTTTGCGCAAAACAGTTCTTCCCTGTCTACACTGGCCCTTTTGAGCAACTATTCTTGCACAAGAGGGCTTTTTCCTGAGAGGGAAAATGTTTGCGCAAGAAGCACTGATTTTGTACATTACAAAGTCAGTGCTCTTGCGCAAATTCAAGCGGCCAGTGTAGACAGCTGGCAAGTTTTTGCTCAAAAGCGGCCGCTTTTGCGCAAAATCTTGCCAGTCTAGACGCACCCCAGGGGTTAACCTGGATAACCCATGTCTGGCCCACAAGCCATTTATTGCCCATCTCTGTCTATGATTCTGTTATTCTATAATTGGCATCAGTTATTCTGCTTGCGTAAGAGGTATTTCTCAGTGTGTGTCCAAGAAAGTTCCAGCCATTTGCAGTGATTGTCAATGAGTAAAGGCATGCACAAACAGATTCTTTTTACTTTGTGTCTTGAGTGTAAGACTCTTATACACCCTGACATGAGGAATTACATATTAAGAGTGCCCAGGCACTATAATCGTTGTTGGCTATCTCTGCCTTTGATTGCATTTGTTATGGTAAGTCTGTAAGCCCAATTTAGAAAAGCATTTAAACAAGTGCTTGAATCCCATAGACCTCAACTTAAGCATGTGGGGTGTGGTAGGGAAGCATTTATGAAAGAACGACTTGCTGGTTCATTGACACTTCATCTTTCTACTGATATTATTGATAACTTTAAATGAGCGTGGGGAAGAAGTTAGTTACATGACTCCCATTAAAGTGAGTGGAAAACCAAACAAGAGTTTGAAAACATAGCTTTTGTTTGTTCTCGGTCTATTTGTATTTAAACAGAAAGATTGATTTGCTGCTTAAGATGTTATGTGATGCTGCTTAGTCTCTAGCTGAAGTAAGAAAGTCAGATAAAAAAAAAAACATAGGAAAAATATCCTCCCCTTCTTGTTCCTGCAAATTAGATACTCAGACATCTGGAGTACACACATTTTTCTCATAAATATTTCTAGTAGTAGAAAAGGCAGGTGTGGTTAAGATGGAGCTACAAATCTGATTTTAGTCATCCATTTGTGATATCATGGTTACTTGGTCTGTAACTAATTAGGAAATTACAAAGAGAAAATTACGATGAATTCTATCAACTAGCACAAGACAAAGCATTTAGATTTAATAGGTGGTATTTCCGAAAGCATTAGCCTAATGTTGTTTCCATTGAAGTTAGTTTGTGCTTTTTATAAAAGCTGGTACTAAGAATGTAAAAGGGTGATGGTTAAAATAGCTTAACACAGAGAGAAAGGTTTTCTTGAAATTAAAAAAAAAATGGATTTAAACATTTCCTTGTGGAATTGTAAATCCAAACTGATCGTTCTGTTTTCATTATCCATACAACAACAGATACAATACAGGCAGCATAAGGTGTGGAAAGTAAATTTGATTTTATTTTAGTCCCCTCAGTTATAATGATCAAAGGTGTTGCTCACAATTGATGGAAGTACACTTTGAGAATTATTAACTGCAAAGTTAACTCCCCCATCTTTTTTTTGGATAGTTTTACAGTGAAAATTCTTGTACAAAGTTTTGCAAAATTCATCCATCTCTAAGTATTTTTCAGAGTTACATTTACATGCAAATTCCCAATTTTAATTATCAAGGTAAAATATATATTTAAAACAATATGTGCAGATACATTTATTTCTGGTGATATTTTTTTCCAGAATATAGCCTGAGGATTCCAACATAGTGTGGATTTCTTCTGTTACATACTGTACTGACCTGTCAGAGCATCATAACTGTAAAAAGTTGTTGTTATTTCTGTTAGAACTAGTGATGGGTCTTGAGTTACTAGAAGATTATTGTAGCAGAAACTCACAGGGAAATTTTCAGGTCTTTACAAGTCTCCATCAATAGAATAATGGCTATTAAAAAATATGCTTCTGACTTTCATGAGTTCCCTTCTATTATGCATTCTAGACAATGTGAGTTTTGAGACTGTGTGTTTAAGACACTTTATAATATTATATTTGAAATAGGCCTGGAATTTGTAATTCCTTCAAAATTATGCTAATAGAAAAAAAATCTTAAGTAACTAAAATAAATGAATTTGTACCCACCATACGAGTATAAAAAACACTATCCCACACCAACCTGATCCTGTTTTATTTTCCTTTTCAGGTTTAATGTCAGCATTGGATGCACTGTAGTTTATTTAACTGACCTTTTCCAGTACTTAAGACAATGCTATTTAAAAAACATTAACATTTATTATGCATAGGTTGCATTATTGCTACACAGTGCACAAGATACATAGAGATGGTCTGGAATATGTCTTGAATCAGATGGCCTGGGCTACACGTTTGGTCTGCAAATATGTTTAAGATCAGTTTTGGTGGGAGCAGGACTGAAGTATGACTTCTAACATAGGGATCATTCTACTACTTTGATATGAATTGAAGGTCCCTTAATTGAAAGTCTCTGTCCATTCCATTCTACTTTTCTCTGTTTTCCCATTGCCAGGTGATGTGATTTAATATTATGGAATATTTCATTTTAATTCAATAAAAGATATGGCCTACACATTTAATAACACAGTAGCATGGAAATGATGGATTTTTGTTGTTGTTCATTGATGCAATTTGTATCCATGGAAAATTATGCTGGATGACTTTAGAAGCAAAAAGGGCCTGGAAAGCAAAAATACTTCCATGTATCAAAGACAATAAAATGAGGTAGTGTACTTCATATTTCCTGATAATATTTTTTGTGTTTGCTTATATCACAAACAGCCACAGTTTTGGACCTGTTGTGTGAGAGCTCTCTAGTAGAAGTACTAGTCCAATTTTACAAGATACCCCATTTCCGTTCACTTCCAAAGTTTCCCAGCTTTGTATTTCTGAACCTATTAAATAATTCAAGTGAGAATATTAATTGAGGAACCAGTTAATCACATTTATTAGATGTTTTTATGGAAATATCCATAGGTACTGATGAACCGGGCATTATTATAATGTTGGTGAGCAATATAGTGCATAGTATCCATTGCATTCAACAGAAAGCAACATCACAGAGACATCTCCCCCCTCCCCCTACAGAATGCAAGTGAAAACACAGAATTATTTATTAGCCCTTTGAAAGGTTTAAAAATATTTTTACTATCCTGTAACAGTGCCTAGTTTAAATTCTCAAATATCATAACCAAGAGATTATCACACAGAGTGAAGTTATAGGAAGTAAGAGAACATATGACAGTTTGAGTTCCAGGAACTATTTGTGCTACATCATGATTTTTAAAATCTGCTGATATTTTTTTTACAATGTTGTTTAGTACATCTTTGTGTGTTTTCATCTAGGATGTGTATACCTGAACTTGCTTAAATGTTTGATGAGTAGGGATGACTTTAAGTGAGTTCTTAAGTGATTTGCTGAATCAGGGCTAAACTATGTACAGCAACAGTCAATCCCAAACCTGAAGTTAATGGGAGTTTTGCCTGAGTAAGAACTGAACAATAACCTCAGGATTTTCCTGAAAATAAAATTTACATAATTCAGAATCGATCTAAAATAACCCAGATATACAGTCTTTTAAGTGTAATCACGCAGTTTCATTGAGAGCTCCACCAGGCATCGATCATAGATGTCATGGCAGATCTGAGGAAGAGAAATGATCTCTTGGGCTATGTCTAGACTTCAGGCTTCTTTCGGAAGAAGTTTTTCCAGAAGAGAACATCCACACAGCAAAAGCGCATTGAAAAAGCGATGTGCTTTTTCGAAGGATAGCGTCCACACTGAATGGATGCTATATCGCATGTAACCTGTGATTGCTATGGACAGAGTGGCCACTAGGGCACCTGTGCTTTTTTCTCTTTCCTCTTCTTTTGAAAGAACTGTCTCTTCCCCATCCACACACACATTTTTTCCAAAAGAGCTCTTGTAGAAGGAGGTTTACCAGAGTCAGAAAAACCTCTCTTTTCTTTTGATTGTTTTTTTTTTTTGAAAGAACGCAATTGCAGTGTGAACGCAAGTGAGGGTTTTTTTTGGAAAAACTACCATTTTTCTGAAAAAACTCTGCAGTATAGACATACCCTAGATCAGCTGTCTCCCTCGGGTCATTGAAAGCTTTAAAGCATGGGTGGGGAAACTTTTTGGGTCAGGGGCTGCTGACCCACACAAAAATCAGTCAGGGGCTACACACAAGTGAGAAGCAAGTGAGAAGCCCTTGAATGAGAAGGAGAAAGACACTCCCCACATTCCCCTCATACATCAGAACCTGGAAGGACCCAGGCTAGTAGATTTTGTGTGCTCTCCCCCTGTGGGTGATGGAAGGAGAGGCTGGAGGGCTAGTGCAGGCTTACCAATGCTGAGCCTCAGGGGCTGGATCCAGGCAAAAGTTGGGGGCCGCATCCGGTCCCTGGCCCTGTGGTCCCTCCTTCCCCCCTCCCCCCACTTTAAAGATTAGTTTAAGTTCATTTAAGTTCATCAGCATTTCACCAGTTTGCTGGTATTAACAGTATTGTTTAATAAGTGTAAAGGAGCAGTGAGGAAAACACCAGCTGACACATCTCAGTATTGGTTCAATCCCCATTGATACCTGTGAGAATTTTTGCCATTGACTTCAGTGAAAGAAGAATTGGGCCCTCCAGGGTGGAGTTAGCATGTTATCTGCTATTTCCTCATTACAGCTTGGAAAGAATATTAAAGGTGTGTCTGTAGGTGACAGCTGCTATCAGAGACACTCCTTTTGCTCTAGTGGTGGAAGCTTGTATTTTGTGGCACAAGAAGACCAAAGCCCCCAGTCTTCACTCATCAGGTCAGGTATATGAGGGAGAGGGGATAACAGATCTTTATTTTAAGGTTGCAACTTTGGTTGTCTTATGAAAATGATTTAAGTCCCTCTTGTGCCTCCAAAAAAGGAAGAAATAATTTTTTCCCTTCAAAACCTTTCTGTCCAACTCTTATTTAACTAGACTGTCCTCTGATTTTTTTTTTTTTGAAAAAGGATTTTTAAGAGAAAAAATCCTTAAAACCCAAAAACTCTTTGGAAAGTTGCAGTATTATGTTTTCTCTGTAACTTTGATCCATTCCGGAAAATACACATCTTAATAGGTATGTTTTAATACTGATTCACAAAAGGGACAGTGTTCCAGGATAAGAATAATAAAATGTTTAAGATACACAGTTCTCTTTCAATGAATCAGATAGAAGAAGAAAAAAAGGGGTGAGGGAAAGTATTTTTATAGCTGAATTCTAAACTGGTCAAGTCTACTTCTCACTAGTGAAAGGAAACACTGGGACCTGTGAATGGGGTAACTGAGAAACAGAGCTTAAATGGCAGAGTCATAGGTCAACCTGAAATCTTATGTCAAAGTTAGAAATACAAACCTGATTTCTCCAATAGCAGACCCATTTATTGTCCCATATATAAATTGGTTCAAATCTCTGTATATAGAAAAACTATAATTCCAGGTTAAGAATGTTTAACAACCTTAGAATCATAGAATCATAGAACACTAGCACTGGAAGGGACCTCGAGAGGTCATTGAGTCCAGTCCCCTGCCCTCATGGCAGGACCAAATACTGCCTAGACCACCCCTTATAGACATGTATCTAACCTACTCTTAAATATCTCCAGAGATGGGGATTCCACAATCTCCCTGGGCAATTTATTCCAGTGTTTGACTATCCTGACAGTTAGGAACTTTTTCCTTGCTGCAGTTTAAGCCCATTGCTTCTTGTTCTATCCTCAGAGGCCAAGATGAACAAGTTTTCTCCCTCCTCTTTATGACACCCTTTTAAATACCTGAAAACTGATATCATGTTCCCCCTCAGTCTTCTCTTTTCTAAACTAAACAAACCCAATTCTTTCAGCCTTCCTTCATAGGTCATGTTCTCTAGATCTTTAATCATTCTTGTTCATCTTCTCTGGACCCTCTCCAATTTCTCCACATCTTTCTTGAAATGCGGTGCCCAGAACTGGACACAATACTCCAACTGAGGCCTAATCAGTGCAGAGTAGAACGGAAGAATGACTTCTCGTGTCTTGCTCACAACACACCTGTTAATGCATCCCAAAATCATGTTTGCTTTCTTTGCAAAAGCATCACACTGCTGACTCATATTCAGCTTATGGTCCACTATAACCCCTAGATCCCTTTCTGCTATACTCCTTCCTAACCAGTCGCTTCCCATTCTGTATGTGTGAAACTGATTGTTCCTTCCTAAGTGGAGCACTTTGCATTTGTCTTTATTAAACTTCATCCTGTTTACCTCAGACCATTTCTCCAATTTGTCCAGATCATTTTGCATTATGACCCTATCCTCCTTGTTAAGTGCTTGAGAAGTATAGATGGAAAATCAGTAGGTAAATGGAAAGCATCCTTATTAGCCACATTTTTATGCTCAGAAATTTGATACATTTGCCAGCACTATGGTTTACTAGGTTAAATGCTGCTAGCAGAATGTACTTAATGCAGGCTCTAGTCTTGGTTCTAGGAAATTTTGCTAGGAAATGTTGGTATATTTGACCAATATTTGTAGTCACGCATGCATGCACAGTGCAGACAGCGGCCAGCTTAGAGCTTTGAGGAAAGAATGCATGCTGCAAGAGGGAAAAGTTTGAAGGTAAAACCAGGAGCTAAGTCTCTTTGCATATGTTTGGAAGGCCATCTCTGTAAATAGTTCTTTTAATAAAGAGCTAGTTTTGGTTTTAAAAACATGGCATTCTCCCATTATATTACCCAGGATGCAGTAGACAGAATATAGAGGTAGTGGTCAATTGAGTAAGACCCACAACAAGGAAGAGGATATAATTAACAGGCAAAGAAAGTAGGATTTAGAAATAGCAGCCAGGCACCGTAAAGACCACTCCAAATGCTGGATTTCTAGACAAAAGCCTTGCACAAGCCTGGAAGCAAAAATTCCATCTGTATATAGACCAAACCAGAGGAGAAAAATGAGAAAATGAAAGTGAAGTTTTTTTACTATCTCATTGGGGGGTGGGGGGGGGGGGGGGGGAAGGATGAGAAGTGAATGAGATACTGCCACTGAGAAGAATGACCAAAACACTGGGACAGCTGATAAAGGTGTTGACCCCAGATGGAACAAAGTGCTAGAGAGAAGTTTTGAATCAGCCAGCTTTACAAACCCCCGTATGAAAAGTAGGCACTCTCTGGGAAGCAGCACCTTCATTAGTTACTTGCTTCTTATTTACCCCCCCTCCACCCCCGCCAACAATGGACATTTGTTCCTTAAGTGATCAGTGTAACTACAGTGATAACATCTCTTATTCCTGGATCTGGGACAAGTATCAGGAAAGTGAACTTGAGAAGTACTCTCAGCCTTCCAGTCACCCTCCCTCTCCCCAGGGGTAAATTAGGGAGTTTGCTTCCCCCCAGACTTCAACCCCTCTGCCTCAAATTTTTTCCAGGTGTTTGATATTCTCATCACTTTGCTGACCAATTTGAGCAATTTCGACATTTTCCACCCATTTGTCTGACAAACTCTGCTTTACACCACCATTAACCATGTCCAGGAACTGTTCCTGAACAACTAGATCATACATGCCCTCAAAGCCTGTGACCTCTCTCCCCCTTGCCTCACAAATCTTTCATTTAGTTATCATAAGCCACAGTATTTAGTCCAGCCCCTCTCTTATAGGCTCTAAATGTCACCCTCTAAGTTTCAGGTATAATTGGAAACAGTCTTAAAGCCACACTTTTGAATTTACCATAGTCTGAAGTATCATCAATAGACATCTTATTGAATATGTCCAAGGCTGTCCCTTTCATTTTTGCAACCAGAATGGTCATTTTCTGATCCTCAGGAATTGACTGGATGGTGCACAGTCTTTCAAAGTTGATGAAATATTCAGTGATCTCTCCAGACTCATCATAAGCTAGGCAGTCAGTCCCACTCCTGGGTATTTGGAGAGGAGAGTCCTGATACTCTGGGGTGCGGACTTTTCCAGTAAAGTACAATCAGTTCATGCAGGCTCTCTTTCTATTTCTGCTCTTGAGCATCTTTTTGGCTTTCTTTCTGGGTTAGGAGGGCTAACTCACGAGCAGCTTTTTGTTCAAGCAGCTTCAGTTCCAGAGCTCTATCATGGGCAGCCTTTTTCCTGTCAGCCGTTAATTCTTTAATTCAATTTGCCGTTTATGTTCTGCCTCCTTCTCCGCTGCTTGGACTCTGTAAAGCTCCAGCATCTTTTGAACCTTACTCTCACTCGTTTTGCCTATATTTCCCTTACCCAAAATAAGCAAACAGAAATTAACAAACCAGTAACCACTGTATCTGTTCTTTAACCACCACACTTATAGCACACTTAAAAACACTACTAGCATCCAGTGCAACCAGCTGTGCACATACTTCACTTGCTCCATCACTGAGACAGGGGTGCGCTCATAGAAGACCCCTTGGGATTGTTCCCTGGTGTGCCAATCCTGTCACTGACACCCACCTTCTTGCTCTGTGAGGCTCCCCGCCACCCTGTCTTCCCGGGCCAGATCCTCTGGTCTCCCTCAGACATGGCACAGAGTTGGGGTAACTGTCCCCTGCAGAGCAATGCAGATGCTGAACTACTTTAGCTCTGGGAAAACGCATTTCTAGGACTCAGCACTGCGGAAACCAACCCCCAAAAGGAATTAAAAGCCCAAATAAATTCATCTTTTTCTGTGTATACGTTTTACACAATGACAGAAGAATGTGCGCACGGGTTGCTCCTCCCTCCCCCCATGTAACAGTTATTGACTCTGGGCTTGATAGTAAACAAACATGGTTTTATAGTGCAAACAATAGGATTTAAGTGTTTGCAACTGAAAACAGACAGATCAAAGTAAGTTACAAAATTAAAATGAAAACGCACAGCTACTTCTAATACGCTAAAACTTATTGCAGTTTCTTACCCTAAAAAGCTGTTCCGATTTCAGGCAAGCCTTCAAGTCAAAGATGATCTTTTACTCTGACTTGGGTTTCCAGTTCTTTCTTCTCTTTATATCCTAGGCTGTGCCTAGACTACATGCCTCTGTCAGCAGAGGCATGTAGATTAGACACATAGGCAAAGTCAAATGAAGACGTGATTTAAATGATCGCGGCTTCATTTAAATTTACATGGCTGCCGCGCTGAGGCGACAAACAGCTGATCAGCTGTTTGTCTGCTCAGCACGCTAGTCTGGACGCTCCCCTGCCGACATCAAAGCCCTTTATCGGCAGCCCCGTTATTCCTCGTGGGATGAGGTTTACCGGGGCTGCCGACAAAGGGCTTTGATGTCAGCAGGGGAGCGTCCAGACTAGCGTGCTGAGCCGACAAACAGCTGATCAGCTGTTTGTCGGCTCAGCGCAGCAGCCATGTAAATTTAAATGAAGCCGCGATCATTTAAATCGCGGCTTCATTTGACTTTGCCAAACAAACAAATCTACATGGCTCCATCGACGGAGCCATGTAGTTTAGACGTACCCCTAGTGTGCCAAGCCATCCCCCATGCCAGCTGAAGATAAAGTCTTGATAACTTCCCCTGACTTAAATAGTCTTTTCCCTGGGGTGGGAATGTGGGAATCCTTTGTTCTCCGTTCCCCCTTCCATGGGAAATTACCTGGTCAAAATGGAATCCCAGGACCAGTTGATATGGTCACATGTCTTATTAATCTGATCACCTTTGGACATACAGGAAAAACAAGTAGGTAAGTTGTCCACCTAGTCATTAAGGCTTCTGCAAGAGCACCACTAATGGCTCTCATTAGCACATTTAAAACTATACACAGTTTCTAATGTTACATACAAGAATGATATATGCACCAAAATAGGATCTACAAAGCCAAACAGATTGTAACATTAAAATTGATAGGTTACGTGAGCTATTTTGTGCTAAGCATCTCTGAGTTATGAATATTTATATTCATAAGCCAGTTTTATAGAGCATGGTGGGGGGAACTGTCAAAAGAGTTTTGAGGAAAAACAGATCTAACATTTGATAAATGTCTCCAAAATAGCAAGGGCATTGGAACTGTCCAGTGCAAGTATTTAAAAACTCCAAACCCACTGCCATTAATGCAAAACAAATATGCAGGCTCAAGCAAAAGGAATCCAGGACTGAAAACAGCGATAGGATGACCAACACTATAAGCATCATGGTTTAGTGTATATATTTTGGAAAGCAACATGTAAGTTAGAACACAACATGTAAGTTAGAACACCCAGCCTAATAGCAATGGTGCAAGGGGTGTGGGAAATAGAAGTGCAGTGGATAAGAAACCCAAGAAATCACTTGGAGTTTATAGCAGTTTGACACACAGGAACACCATCTACTGCTGGGCAGTAGGGCAACCAAGTCAGGGATTTGATGACAGTACAATACCAGAATATCTTCAGCATGAAAGATGAGGGAGAACAACTGCCGGGGGTCCTGTCCAGCATTCTAGTAGAGATAAGAACATTTGGAGGAGAAGGCAACCAAGAAGGCAACCTGAAGTTGGAAAAAGAGCCCATGTGCAGCTAGTGAGACTATTGTTATGCAGTCTCCAGCCCCCGACCCCAGCTCTGATCCCGCTCACAGCCTCTGAACCCTTTATCCTTGGCCTCATCCTATATCCTGCAACCTCAGTGGGAGCCTGCACCCCCTCCCCTAGCCCAGCCCCCTGAGCTAATCTGGTGAAAATGAGACTGAGTGAGGGTGGGAAGAGTGAGGGACAGAGGGAGGGGAAATGGAGTGAGCAGGGGAGGGACCTTGGAGAAGGGAGAAGGCGTAGGAGGGCCCTTAAAGGAGGGGCAGGGCAGGAGATGGGCCAATGGTTGTTTTGTGTGAGTAAAAAATTGGCAATCCCACAAGAAGCCAGTGTGCATACACATGGTTTGAATGCTTCCTGTAGCTGCAGTGCCTCTGTATGGAGTTCTTTTTAATAGAGGCAGTTTAACTTTAAAAACATGGAATGCTCTCATGTTATTATCTAGCCTGTGGAGCATAAAATAGCAGAACTTAGCTACATAGTGAATGTGCATAAATTAATGTAGTTTGAATGGTCCATGAGCAAAAGCCATTATTAACCAGAACCACAAACTCCTTAGTTTAAAAAAAATAAAAGATCCTTTTTCTTCACTAAGTTGCATGCCAGGAAACACAAGAAAGATATGTTTAAATAAAACTCTTCCGTTCCAGACACCAATGTGATATTTCCAAAATCTCTTGAAGTTGCCAAGGGATAATAATGTGATTACCCATCAGTGTGTACTCTGTGTGTATCACTAATTTCAAGATACAATTTTTTGTTTCTTTTTCAAAAGGTTTTTCTGTTGTATCTATTTATTAGATTACTGGTAAAAATAAAATATTCATCCAGGATCAGATTTAAGGTTGATAAATGTTACTTGATAAGAAGCATTAAGTTTTTGTCATAGTAAAAGATCTATGATATTTGCAACTATTCGCTTGCTTGATTTTAGTTTTTTTTTTTTAACAAACACGATAGGCTAAGTCCACTCTCATTTAGTGAACTTTGTATATGTATTTGCTAATGATTGGACTTCCATTTAAACAGAAAAGAATCAGTTTTGCTAGAATAAATATTACATTTTACAAACTCATAACAAAAAATAACAATGACAAAATATTTTATTAATATAAGTAGTTAATATTCACTGGGCAAAGTGACAGCCATGTGAAATAAAGATCCAGCATCAGTAAGCATAGCTCTGTGAACTGACATTTTATGCTTTTAAGCAGACTTTCGACAATTTTAACAATTACCTAAAATCCATCCGAAATTACTCTGTCAGCTAGAGAACTGTGCAACAGCTTCAGGACCCATAATGAGGCTACGGCTTTTTCCTTCCCCAGTCTGGTACATTGCCTTGACTGAAAGGAGACTTAATTTCTGTGAATATTGGTACCCTGATTTTTTTAAATTTTGGTTTCTTTCCCCATTGAAGATTAAATCACATGTCCTATCACTTTTACTTAATTTGTAGTACAGGACAAGGCCCTTGATTTATGAATTTCTTGTTCTGGAGTATGACACATTTTATAAACTTTAATACAGGTTTCTTTTGTTGCTGTTGAAGAATGTTTAAATGGAGAAGAATAAAACAGTTATATTACTAGAGAATTTTACATACTGAGATAATCTGAGGTATGTGCAAGAACATAGTTACACTCCACTATAATATATTGTAAGTAGATTAATGTATCAATAAGGTCTACATAATAGTTTATGTGAAAAACTATTTTAATTATTTCTAGCTATAATTTAGCAGCTAGAAACAAGGAGGAGATTAAACCATGTGACATAGACCACCAGCAAATACTCCATGGACCACTGTTTGAAAGCTACTGCCATAAAACATTATTGCTTTCCCTGAGGATATGTGCTGAACAAGACAGTTGGAAGACTAGTTAAGGCAAATGACCAACTGTAAATCTGAATGTTTCTGCACCCGGAGTGTGTGAATGTCCAGGCAATAGAATTTTAAAGTCTTCTATATTTGCACATGCCAAGTATAGGCACATAATACAGTCTTTTTTGTTCTTGCTTTCATAACATCTAGCAAAATAGGGTTTTAATCAATAGCTTGTTCATAGGCACAATCCTAATAATAATAATAATAATAATAATAATAATAATATACACAGAATGTTGCAAGCATTCACCTGGAGGCTCTCTAGTAACTAACTTGAAAGAGCAAAGCAGTATGTTGAGAAACTTGCACTACCAGCTCTGAAATCCAAAAAAGTCATTATCTGTTTTTTATTTATTGTAGCAATGTTCTCTGTGTAGAATATTGCCTTCTGATGATTTCAGAGCTTTCTTCTTCTAGCTTAAAGCCAGCAAGATAAGCACACAGCTAAAATGAATAAAATTAGTCTTTTCTATTTATGTGTATCAGCCAGCGCTTTCAAATGTCTGAATTTGCCAATTTCTATTCAATTTTCTAAACCCACCCATTCAGTTTTCATTTGAAGCTTCAAATGTGTAGCATTAACTCCCAACTCACGCAATATTTATGTGGTGCAGAAATAATGTTGTTTGCATCCATTTACAAACTTAAATCCATTAAAATATGTCTTATTGTTGACACTGATGGGTAAGCATATATGTGAACAGTCATCTCTTAGATCCAAACCGCAATCTACACTACTGCACTGGGGACTAGGAATTCCATATGATTCCTTTCATAGAGTTTCCATCAGACCACTCCCTGGAGTTGGGTAAGGGAGGAGGCAGGGTCGCTCTCTCCCTCCTAATCAACATGAACCTCCAAAACACGCAGATGCCTTTTTGAAAAGGCAAATTACTGTAACAGATGCATGATTAGGAGGGCATGAGATCCTGTGAGAGTGTATAAGAATAATGTCTGTGTAAATAGAGCAGCTATTTAAAAACAAACAAGCAAACAAACAAAGAATATTTTCATCTACCAATACATATGCTACATGGGGCTTGCTGTAGAAAAGACATGACCAATGGCAATGACAAGGATCTTCCTACTTGGAAAATGTACCAAACTGTTTGTAGGTAAGGGTATGTCTACACAGCAAAGTTATTTTGAAATAACTTTTCTAGTGTCTGCACAGCCAAACTGCTATTTCAAAATTAATTCAAAATAGCAGAGTGCTTATTTTGAATTTGGTAAACCACATTCTGCAAGGAATAATGCCAAATTCGAAATAGCTATTTTGAAATAAGTGCTGTGTAGACACTTAGGGTACGTCTAGACTACAGGGTTTTGTCGACAGAAGTTTTGTCGACAGATACTGTCGACAAAGCTTCTGTCGACAAAGAGCGTCTACACTACATTCAGTTCTATCGACAAAGCAAGCTGCTTTGTCAACATGGCAGTGTAGACGCAAGGACAGTTTACATGCAATAATGCTTTCTGTCGACAGAACTTTGTCGACAGAAGGCGTTATGCCTCATGAAATGAGGTTTACCAGCGTCGACAAAACTGCTGAGTTCTGTCGACGTTATGTCGACAGAACTCAGCGGTAGTGTGGACGCAGGTCTAGTTTTGTCGACAAAAGTCCACTTTTGTCGACAAAACCCTGTAGTCTAGACACACCCTTATATAGAAATAGGGGACCTCCAGCCTTTCCAGGGTGTCCTGGTGGCCACTCCAGCCTCAACCAAGAACATTCCTCTTCCTCCCCCGCTCCTTGGAGTCCTTAAATGGGTTGACTCTAGCCACAGTGCCTGTGCCAGCTCCAAGCTTGCCAGCCCAGAGTCAGCAGTGGCCACCGGGGCCCCTGACCCAGTGGCTCCAAAACATGAGCCAGCAAGCCTCTGGCAGTCAGCCCCCCACCGCTCCCCAGGAGCAGTCTGCCAGCTCCCAGGAGCCTGCCAGAGCCCGGAGAAGGCGGGCGCCTTCCTGGTCCAGGGTGGAGATCATGGACCTTATTCAGGTTTGGGGGAGATGCCCCCAACATCCATGATCTCCTCCCTAGATGGAGGAATGCAGCCATCTATGGCAGGATAGCTGCTAGCCTGGCCAGCAAAGGCCACATGCGAACCCAGAAACAAGTTTGCATGACAATCAAGTTGGTCCAATGAGACCGCCCACCCCTGAGCCCTGAGCTTCCCCTCCCCCTTCTTCCCCTTATTTCCCCCTCCTCTCTCCCACTCTCTCTCTTCCCCTCTCCCTCCTCCTTTTCCCAGTCTCACCAGAGTTTCATTCCCTCCCCCTCCCTTTGTGTTCATGAAAATACATGTCTTTTATTTGACATCAGGAAGGGGGTTAGGGAGGGATAAGTGGAAGGATGTGAGAGAGGAATGAGGCACAAGCCCCCAGTGGGGCAGACCAGGGAGGCTTTTAGTGCTCCTCAGGGTTGAAGCTCTCCCACAGGCCCCCCGATGGACCTCCCAGATGGCAGCCTGCAGAAAGTGCAGCCAGGATCACAGCAATGCATCCACGAGAAGCACCAGAGTGCCCAGGGGCTGCTCTGGCTCCATGATGCAGAGTGCTGTGGTGTCCTGAGTGAGGGCAACCAGAGCACGCAGAGACAAAATGCTTTGTTGTCCCTCATCGAGGTAGGCAAGCAAGCAGGGAAAGCTGAGAACCGGCTGTCCAGGGGGGATCCCTTTAAGCACAGGCCTCTGAAAGCCTTAGGCAGCAGCTACACCAAGTAACTTCTGACCTGATGCCTCGCTGGACCTGGTTCCGGCCGGCCTTAAATGCGATTCAGCATCCACTCAGTGTGCACACGCTATTTGGAAATAGCAAAACATTATTTCGAAATGCATTTTGTGTGTAGATATGTTATTTTGAAATAATTTATTTCAAATTAACTATTTTGAAATAAGATATTTCATAATAATGCTATAGTGTAGACATACCCAAACATAGAGAGAGAGCAGAGATTTTGATTCTACTTGATTGTGAAGATAAATCATTATCACATAAGTGAATTGGTGAGACTCCCTTGCTTACTCAATGCTGCAAATAAAATAGGCAGCTCTCTTGATCTGTTCACATACATCAAAAGGATATGTGCTTTGACCAGGTACTGTCCTAATATACTTCCAAATAGTTTAGAGTAGAACTAATATTCTTTGTACCATGTTTTGAAAATTAGGACACAAGAACAAAAGTACATACGAGAAATTAAGAACAGCCATATTGGGTCAGCAGTGGTCTATCTAGACCAATATCCTGTCTTCTAACAGAGGCCATTGTCAGGTGCTTCAGAGGGAATGAACAATAGAGGCAACCATCAAATGAGGCTAAAGACATCATCCCTGCCTATCATGGCTAATAGCCATTGATGTACATATCTTCCATTAATGTATCTAGTTCTTTTTTGCACCTCGTTATAGTCTTGGCCTTCACCACATCCTCTGGCAAAGAGTTCCACAGGTTGACTGTGTGATATGTGAAAAAAATACTTCCTTTTGTTTGTATTAAACCTGAGGCCTATTTATTTCATTTGCTGCCCCCAAGTTCTTGTGTTATGAGAAAGTTGATAACACTTTCTTATATATTCTCTCCAGTCTAGTCATGATTTTATAGACCTCTATCATATCCCCCCTTAGTCATCTCTTTTCCAAGCTGAAAAGTCAGTCTGTTATTAATCTCTCCTCATATGAAAGCTGTTCCACTCCTCCACACACACATTGGTTCCCTCCCCCCCTTTTCCAGTTCCAGTAGATCTTTTTTTATATGAGGTGACCATATCTGCATGCAGTGTTAAAGATGTGGCCATGCTGTGGATTTATATAGAGGCAATATGTTATTTTCTGGCTTATTAGCTATTCCTTTCCTAATGATTCCCAACATTCTATTGGTCTTTTGGACTGCTACTGCACATCACATGGATGTTTTTGGAGCACTATCCACAACTGCTCCAAGAACTCTTTCTTAAACGTCAACAGCTAATTAAGATCCCACTATTTTATATGTATAGTTGTGTAAGGTTTCTTGTCAGTGGAAGGCCATGCTGACTCACTGGGAGCCCCTGAAGTTTAGGTCTTCAGGCCTGATTGCAGGTAAAACCACAGTGATAGAGGCACTCCTTTGTTCAGGTGCGTGACAGCAAATCAACCCTTAGGCAGTACTCTGCACTACAGTGTAGAAGCCCAGGCCCTGGATCAGGGCGGGGTGACAAACACTTAAACCTTGCATTTATAGCTTGAACAACAGTAAACAACAGACTGCAGGCTGAGCTAGGTGTTGGGTCTCCTTGCTGGCAGAGAGCTGACAAGCACAGGGGCTTCTTTCCCTTGGGAACCTGCCACCCAAGGGAAGAGGTGACAGGGGGGACACAGGCCCACCCACTCCACTGCGTCCCAGACCAGGGCCCTAGCAGTGGTGGCGCCGCGGCCACTGGGTCGGCGGGGCTCCAAGCCATAATGCGCCGTCCAGGTTGGTGGGTCAGTGGGGGTCGAAGCTGCAATGCACTGCCCAGTAGACTTCCCTTTCTTCAGCCATCCCGGAGTCAGCTGTCTCTGGGACACTTCCCTGTTCCCCCTGGGAGCCTACCAGGCTCAGAGGCTGCTCCTTGGTGTCAGCTGGGGATGGAGGCGCCAGCAGCATGTCCATAGGCTCTGGGTCCTGCACTGGTAAGAATCCAGGCTGTCCAGCCTGTGCATTTGGGCCTAGCAAGGGTCCTGGGGGTTCAGGTAAATCTGTGGGCCCAGGTAGCAGCTTTCTCAGCCTTGTCCAATGATCCAAGTCCGGCAGCAGCCATTGCGGTCTAGGCCAGTGCTCAGGGCCCAGCAGTGGTCCGGTGGCCTAACCCAGTCCTCCCTGTGAGGGCAGCGTGGCAGGGCCTTCCTCTGCTGGGGGTTGGGAAGAGCCTTTGCCCTGCTCGGCAGCCTAACTCCAACTGAGCTTGGAGCTCCTCTCTTTATACCTCCGGCCCTACCTTGCTGTTTCCTGTGGCTGGGGCTGGGTGGCTTTGGCATCGCCCACCAAAGGGTTTTTGTGGGAGTTTCCTCCTTTGGGTCAATAGGAGGCCACGCTGACTCACTACAAGTTGGGACTATGTTTTCCATTACTTTAGGCATTAACTTTGCATTTATCAGCAGTGAATTTCATCTCCCATTCTGTTGTTCAGTCACCTGGTTTTGTGAGATCTTTGTAATCCTTCACAGTATGCTTTAGGTTAAACTATCATGAATAGTTTTGTGTCATCTGCAGATATTTCCACCTCTTTACCTCTTTTTTCCAGATTATTTATCAATATATTGCACAATATTGGTTCCAGCACAAACACTTGGGTCATACCACTTTTTATCTCTCTCCATTCTGAAAACTGACTTCTACCATTTGTTTCCTATCTTTTAGTAAGCTACTGATCCATGAGAGGACCTTCCCTCTTATCGCATGACAACATACAGTAAACTTCTGATAATCTGGCACCTTTGGGACCCAGGAGGTGCCGGATTATCAGATATGCTGGAGTATCAGGAGGTACTCTGGAAGGGGGGCTGTGAGGGGTCGGGGGAGGGGCGGGTCGATGGGGAACGGCGAGGTGTGGGGTAAACCCTCTGCTGTTATACAGAGAGGCGGGGGAAGCCCCGCACAGGCCAGCTGAGGCTGCAAGTGACAGGCCAGCTGGGGCTGCAAGCAGCAGCAGCGACTTGGGGAAGTGACGGGGCAGAGCAGCTGGGGTGCTGGGGTGCTGCTTCACCTGAGTGGCACTGCGGGACCAACCTGGCAGCACCCCAGCTGCTCTGCTCATGGCTTCCCCAGGTCCGCCGCTCGTCAGTTTCAGCAGTGGCAGCGGCGTGGAACAGAGCAGCTGGGGTGCTGCCGGGTGCCGAGCAGGGGAGTGAAGGGCGGCGCTGCGGGACCAACCCAGCAGCACCCCAGCTGCTCTGCTCTGCGCCACTTCCCCAAGTCCGCCACTGGTCAGTTTCAGCAGCGGCAGCAGTGGATTTGGGGAAGCAGCACGGAGCAGCTCCAATTGTCCTGCTGGCCAGAGCACTTCCGGGTTCCAGTTGGTGCCAGACTATCAGGAGTGCCGGACCACTGGGTGCTGGATAATTAGAGTTTTACTGTATTTTGTTTATGACCCTTTGGTGAGGAACCTTATTTAAAGTTTTCTGAAAATCTAAGTACACTATGTCCACTGGATCCTCCTTGCCCCCATGTTTGTTGACCCTCTCAGAGAGTTGGAGTAGATTGGCGAGGCATGATTTCTCTTCACAAAATCATGCTGACTTTTCCTCAACAAATTATGTTCATCTGATAATTCTGTTCTTGCTTTTGTTTCAAACAATTTTCCGTACCAGGTGGCTTGTTTGAAACTGTAGCACAGGACCTAAGGGTGCTTTCCTGAATGTCTGACACAAATAGTTAACTGGGGAACCAAAGCAAAAGTTTGATAATACTGAGAATAGAGGTGAGATTTTATTCATTAATTCTGAGTCTTCTTACATATATATGACTGAGACTATGTCTATACTGAAGAGCTTTTCTGGGATATCTGAGGTTCTAGCGGATGTGTTCTTTCCGAATCCCTGTATTCCTCATTGTATGAGGAAGAAGAGATGTTCTGAAAGAGGAGATTTTTCCGAAATTTGGCCCCGTGTTGATAAGCCAATTTTTGGAAAAGCCTCTTCTGAAAAAAAGCGGAAAAAGATACACAAATTGTGGTTTGCAATTTGCATATCTTTTTCAGACTTTTCTTTGGAGTCTAGACATAGCCTGACTTTGGTGTGATTTCTATTCTAATGTAAAGGAGAGGTGACTTATTGTAGTTTCTTATTGTAGAATCTTATTATAGTTTCATGTGAGAGTTTGTAATCTCACTTCAGGCTAATCTGTGACCCAGAAGTTTTTCCTTTTAGCTAATATTTTCATGAAATTCATACGTTTTCAATGTAAATTGTTGTTAGTCATGGGGAAAAAATGAGAATTTTTTTATTTTGCTGAAAGCCAAGACAAATTGTCATGAAAACTAATCAGTTTTCACTCGGAAATGGCCCTTTCTTAAGTGAAAAAATGACAGTGTATAAAACTAGTGAAATTAAATTTGAAAAGAACAAATTGATGTTTATTTATCTGATTCAGAACTCTCCAACTTCTTGTATTACCCAGTACTAACAAGGTCAGCGAACAACTGAGTTTTTCAAATCACATGTATAAATTAAGTCTATGTTTTGCAGCTAAAACCACATAATGTGTTCTTTTGCTGAATAGAACAATGAAGCAGTATGCACAATGTCTTTCCTGTTTTGGTTCACTTATGGGTGAATGGACGCCTCTAGCTTTTAAAATGTATTTCTTGTATCTGGCTATAAGGCTGTGTCTAGACTACATGCCTCTGTCGTCAGAGGCATGTACATTAGACACATAGGCAAAGGCAAATGAAGCCGCAATTTAAATGATCGCGGCTTCATTTACATTTACATGGCTGCTGCGCTGAGCCGACAAACAGCTGATCAGCTGTTTGTCCACTCAGCGCGCTAGTCTGGACACTCCCCGCCAACATCAAAGCCCTTTGTTGGCAGCCCCGGTAAACCTCATCCCACGAGGAATAACAGGGCTGCCGACAAAGGGCTTTGATGTCGGCAGGGGAGTTTCCAGACTAGCGCACTGAGCGGACAAACAGCTGATCAGCCATGTAAATGTAAATGAAGCCGAGATCATTTAAATCGCGGCTTCGTTTGCCTTTACCAAAACAACAAATCTACATGGCTCCGTCGATGGAGCCACGTAGTTTAGACGTACCCAAAGAGCTTGTTAGAGAACATACTGTATATGCACACAAACCATTGGGTATTAGTGGCACACTTAGTATTTAACACAGCATGGAAGGGGGTCTATGAAACTAGGAGGTAAGCCATGCTACAGTTTATTAAAGTAAGAGGCAGTCTGTAGATGACACTGATGTTACCTCTCACTGTGACCCAGTTTTGGAAGTACAATTTTTGATTTTGTTCTAGTTCACTGCAGATAGGGTCTGATAAAATGTTCTTTGAGAGGAATATTTTCATCGACCTCATTGGGTTTGGGATCCTGACATTCAGTGATTTTCAAACTGGAATACACAAACTCTTGTTGGGGGTATGTGAGAAAAATCATGTAACGTCGACAATGCAATTGAATCACAAGGTATATCATGACCCTATTTCAGATGGGGGTATGAGTAGACTACATTATTTGGAAAGGGGTATGCTGACTAAAATGTCTAAAGCCTTAGTTCATAGTCACAAACTGTTCAAAAGAAAGTACTTTGACTCTAGCTGATAAATCCAGGAACTACTCAAGCACCAGAACCAGAGGAGTAAAACACAAACCAGAGGGCAGGAGTGTCACAAATGTCTCCTTGCATAACATCTGCCTGTGTGGTTCTAGTGGGGATCTGTGTGCAAAGCCTGAGGTTATGTCTACACTGTGTTTTTTGTGGAAGAGGAAATGCAAATGAAGCATTTACATATCTTCTTCCAATCCTTTTTGCGGAAAAGGTTTTTGGGAAAAAAAGCCCTGTGTACACGGGGCCATTTGTTGGGAAAAAACCCTTTTGCACAAAATCCCTCATTCCTCAAAAGAAAAATGAGGTTTACAGGCTCTTGCACAGTGTAGACATGTAGATGTAGCCTGAGAGTCCAGCCATGCGTGGGCAAGTTTCCATTTACAGATGCTCATCCTAGGAACAGAAGGAGAGAGTGGAGAAGAGTGCATAAATGCTACTGATTTATGGAGGTAGTTCAGGCAATATTGCAGATTGGGAGCAGGATCCAGCCTCTGGATGGGCTTAAAGTGACTGATGGAGCAAAAGAGAGAGATTTGCAGTAAAAACCTTTGCTGCGTAACTTATTCAGTGGTCGTGTTCCTGCAAGTAATGCTCTAAATGTCTGTGTGGTGTCCCTGTGTTCCTTAGAGTATGTCTACTCTGCACACTTATTTCAGAATAAGCTATTTTAAAATTTAAATTTTGAAATAGCGCATCTGCACAGCAAACGCCTGTCAAAATAGCACTGAGCTATTTCAAAATAGAACATTCACACTCAATGTGAACTGCCCTATTTTGAATTAAGTGTCTACACAGCACTTAATTCGAAATAGCTATTTCTAATTTGGTGTTTACCAAATTTGAATTAAGGGCTCTGCTATTTCAAATTAAATTAAATTCGAAATAGCGGTTTGCATAGATAGACGCTATTAAAGTTAATTCGAAATAAGGGCTGTTATTTCGAATTAACTTTGCAGTGTAGACATACCCATAGTGTTTTTTTGCCATTGATTACTGATTTGTACTCTCAGCCCATTTCCATCATAACTCATTTTTTGTATGGGAATTTATTATAAAGTTTAAAGGCTACATTAAGGCATATATCTTGTACAGTTCTGTTTTCTTCAAAGGAGTTATTCCAGGGATGATTTTAAGCCCTGTATAGTCAAAGGGTACTGGTATTGTTTCTATTAAGACTAATACAATGCCTGAAACATAAATTTAGTTTCAGATAATTTACATTCTGGAAATTTAAAATAACAACGCTTTTTCCTAATTGCTACATGCTTTACAATAAACTTTGCCAATGTATGGCTGAGGCGGCCCATGACTATAGGCCAACTCGGCCATCGCCTAGGGCGCCGCTTTCAACGGCGCCCGATGATGACATCACAGCGTGCCCAGGGCGCCCAATGATGATGTCACCCCCTGGCTGCCCATTGATGGCCGTGCAGGCAGGTGTGCCAATCGTGCATTCCGCCTGGGGCGCCAGCTGCTGCAGCCCACCTCGGATCGCTCCTGTATATGGCTCAGACCATAGCATTCATAATCAAATTTTTGTTTAAAATTTTCCAAAGTGTGTGCATGTTGGAAAAGGAGAGATATTTCAATACAGTGTTTTGCTTCTGAATCCTCTATAATTTTAAGAAGGGCAGTAATAAAAATAAATATAATGCTTTATATGAAGAAAATATGTCTCTGGTGCTAAACCAGGGTGCTTAAAATAGATACACAGAAATTAGTTTAGATACAAAAGAAAAGCTTCATTTATTTGTATCACATCTTGCATTCTGGAAGTTCAAATGCCCATAGCATATCTCAATAAGTATAAATGGTAAAATATATATGAAAGAAAAAATTAATGGTAAGTTCCAAAGAAGGCTGGTTGAAAGTTTTCTATTTAAACAGTTTTTCAATCGAAAATGGGAAAAGTCCACCTGCCATGAAAAAAATTGATATTTTGTTTAAAAAAATGAATGTTCGAAAGAAAAAAAAAAGGGTTTTTTCTTTTTTGACTAACATATTTTGATACGATATTTCAGAGAAAAGTTGAAATTTTTTGTAAAATGTTTTAATGAAAATGAATGGCGTGGGGGGAGAGGAAATAAAAAAGTTTTTGCTGATATTTTCCTCAGAGAATTTATTTTACAGCCAGAAATACTTGATCCGGGGCTCCGGGCTGCTGTAACTGCTACCACGACTGCAGTGGCAGCTAAAGCCCTGGGCCTTTTAAATCCCCACCTGAGTCCCACAAGGATTGGTCCTGGAGTTACTGAGGCCTGGCTAGCGAAGGCACAGCACAGTCCAGGTGGCACTGATAGATGGCTACCAGCTACCACTAGCCCCATCCCTTCTGCCCAAGGTACTGCCCCTTTCAGGGGTCCAGGCCCCCCCCCCCCCCTACACACATTGCATAGAGCCTAGAAAAGTCTGCCCTGATGTTAAAACACAGAACGGTGACTCCAGAGATCTGGATTTCATTCTATAGTATTCTTGTCTGGCCATGGACAAGTCATTTAAGGTCCTATCCTGTGAGGTAGTTAGAGTTCAGAGCATTCAGCATTTTCCAAGATTGAACTATTTATACCTCCATTTCTCTAATGTTCATGCTGGAAGTATGTTTTTAACTAAAATTCAATAATCTTTATAAGTGATTTGACTTCTAAAATGGACAGTTCTATCAAATTTCAAAGTGTTGTTGTGCCTGCAAAAACCTGTATACATGCATTCCTTCAGTCTTCAGGAATACAAATAGTCCCATTTCAAGTAGAAATCCTCATCTTGCTCATCCAAATGTGTGGTTTCATAATGCCTCCCTTGAAAATGTGGTTCATTGTTATCTTGAAACACAGTTTATACTACAGATTGAACCTCTCTAGTCCGGCACTCTCTGGTCCAGCAACATCGGTAGTCTGGTGTGATTTTAGTTAACTGGATGTCCACTTATCATGGGTCTGACCAGCTTTCCCACAGTGCCATAAAGTTTGTTTACAGCCACCAGTCCTGGCTCTCATTGTCCTGTGCTGTTATTGAGCTCTGAGGGTATGTCTACACTACAGCACTAATTCGAACTGACTTAATTCGAATTAGTTAATTCGAACTAAGCTAATTCAAACTAGTGCATCTAGACCTAAAACCTAATTTGAATTAGCGTTTTGTTAATTCGAACTAGCATGGCCACATTGAGTGGACCCTGAATCGAAGTTAAGGCTGGCCAGAAGCAGTGCCGGCAGGACATCAGGTTAGGACTTAGAGTATGGAGCTGCTGCCTCAGGCTAGCCGAGGGCTGTGTTTAAAGGGACCTGACCCCCATCCCGGACAGACAGTTGTCAGAGTTCCCTGCTTGCTTGTCTACCTCCATGAGGGACAGCAAAGCAGTCCAGGCTTGGAGTGCCCTGAATGCCCACACTCGGCACATCACAGAACTCAGCCATCAGCCCGGCTGCACTTGCCGCAGGCTGCCATCTGGGGGGTTAAGTCGGGGGGCTGTCAGGATCCAGGAGGCCCTGCAGGAGAGCTTCCACCCTGAGGAGCTCGCAGAGTCACCCCAGTCCTCCCCATCGGGGGCTTGTGCCCCATTCCTCCCTCACCTCCTTCCATTTACCCCTCCCTACCCCCCCTTCCTGATGTAAAAAATAAAGGACACGTGTGTTCAAAAATAGAAACTCTCTTTATTTAACAAAACTGGGAGGGGGGGATTAACCTCTTGGGAGACTGGGAAAAGGAGGTGGGAGAGGGGAAGAGAGAGGGTGGGAGAGGGGAGGGGAAAACCTGGGAGAAGGGAGCTGGAAGGGGGAAACCAGGGGAGGAAGGAGGAGGAGAAGTATAAAACTATGATACGTCATATCTTCAGTACAGTGTACAGACGTGGTCTTATCACCTCAAAAAAGATGTTTTGGCCTTGGAAAGGGTTCAGAAAAGGGCAACTAAAATGATTAGGGGTTTAGAAGAGGTCCCATATGAAGAGAGGCTAAAGAGACTGGGACTTTTCAGCTTAGAAAAGAGGAGACTAAGAGGGGATATGATAGAGGCATATAAAATCATGAGTGGTGTGGAGAGGGTGCATAAAGAAAAGTTCTTCATTAGTTCCTACAATATAAGGACTAGAGGACACCAAATGAAATGAATGGGTAGCAGGCTTCAAACAAATAAAAGAATGTTCTTCTTCACAAAGCAAATAGTCAACCTGTGGAACTCCTTGCCACAGGAGGCTGTGAAGGCTAGAACTATAACAGAGTTTAAAGAGAAGTTAGATAAAGTCATGGAGGTTGGGTCCATGGAGTGCTATTAGCCAGGGGGTAGAAATGGTGTCCCTGGCCTCTGTTTGTGGAAGGCTGGAGATGGATGGCATGAGACAAATGGCTTGGTCATTGTCTTTGGTCCATCCCCTCCGGAGTAGCTGGTGTTGTCCGCTCTCGGCAGACAGGATAGTGGGATAGAAGGACCTTTGGTCTGACTCAGTACGGCCGTTCTTATGTTCTTATGTTCTAAGCTCAGGGTCGGGGGTCTCACTGGACCAACTTGATTTTCATGCAAACCTGTTTCTGGGTTCACATGTGGCCTTTGGTGGCCTGGCTGGCAGCTATCCTGCCCTAAATGGCCACTTTCCTGTGCCTAGTGTGGAGATTGTGGACATTGGAGGCCTCCCCCCAAACCTGGATGAAGTCCACAATCTCCACACTAGACCAGATGGGTGCCCACCTCTTGCAGCCCTGGGCAGGCTCCTGGCAGCTGCCAGCCTGGTCCTGGGAAGTGGCGGAGGGTTGGGTGGCAGCGGGTGGCTGGCTCATGCCATGCCAGGTGCAGGGTCTGCTGGCTGGGTGCTGACAGGCTTGCACCTGGCACGGGCACCGTAGCCAGACCGTATCCTTTTAAGGGCTCTGGGGCCAGCAGGGGGGCAAAAGAGTTTCCCTGGCTTGGCCCAGAGTGGTCACCAGGGCAAGCTGGGAAGGGCTAGCCTCCCACTAGTTCAAATTAAGTGGCTACACAGCCCTTAATTTGAACTACTTAATTTGAACTAGAAGTTAGTCCTCATAGAATGAGGTTTACCTAGTTCAAATTAAGGGCTCCGCTAGTTCGAATTAAGTTCGAACTAGCGGTTTGTATGTGTAGCGCCTATGAAAGTTAATTCGAACTAACGGCTGTTTGTTCGAATTAACTTTGTAGTGTAGACATACCCTAATGTACCCCTAAATGTCTTCTAAGAGCCCAGTAAGCAGTGGAAGTGTTAGTAATGCTGCTAGACAATATTGACCTCTTGTCATTCAGCAAATTCTCTGGTTCAACACCGGTCAGGTCCCAAGGGTGCTGGTCTAGAGAGGTTCAACCTGTATATTTGAATGTAAGCTGTATACGATGTCAATGCATCACTGTCTGCAAATTGCAGTTCCAGTTATAGTAATTTCTACTTAGTAGGGTCTGATCCTGCACCCTGTGCCAAAGCTGATCTTTCATTCAAGTCAATGGGAGATTTGCCCCAAAGTGAATTCAGTGGGAAATGTGCCTGAGTAAGGAGTCAGTAGGAGTCAGTCTTCATGGTGAAGCTACACTGTGGGACAACAAAGGGTCAACCAAATCAGTGTAACTCTATAAGGAAGACAAAATGCTTAATTGGGCAATAATCTGAATGAAGAAAATGAGAAAATCAAATTAGAAGGGTGAATCTGTAGTAATGAATGGTATATAATGTTGTTGATCCAACGGGGAAAACTTAAGTTTTCTCCTTCTGCAATACTTTTGGACATGCAATTTAATATGTGTACGTAATTGATAAATAGCGCAAGTTGTTTGTAACGTAGGCTTTGGGAACATCTCGCCACGTACAGAAGGTGGAAAGATATTCTGTATCATCTATGCCTTACTGGGAATTCCTCTGTTTGGTTTTCTGTTGGCTGGAGTTGGAGATCAACTAGGGACCATATTTGGAAAAGGAATTGCCAAAGTAGAAGATACATTTGTTGTAAGTATGCTAAATATATTATCATGAATGTTACTTATCACTCTAAAAATAGCAAATTAAGTGAAAATATAGTACATTTTTTAAAGAGAATAATGGAGTCGGTCATTGATAATGTCTGGCAAAAGATGTGTTGAAGGTTACTGAAAGTACATGCTATCCAACATTGTTGATTGAGAACTGAGTGAAGTTCAACATATACGTTCAGATTTAGTTTCCTAAAATGATTATGACTGTGAAGAAAAATTGGATCAAAATCAATCAATTTCCCTTTAAAAAATGCTAAAGCAGCAGCAGTTTGTTTAAAAGATTACAGTATTACAGCCTGGTAAGGAAGTCACAGACACAGATATTTTTCTACATGGGATAACTTGACATAATACAGGGGAATTGGTGCAGGCACTTTGAGATCTATAGTAAACCATAGATTAAAACATATAGGCTGTGTCTAGACTGGCAAGTTTTTCCACAAAATCATCTGCTTTTGCGGAAAAATTTGTCAGCTGTCTACACTAGCCGCTTGAATTTTCGCAAAAGCACTGACGGTCTCATGTAAGATTGTCAGTGCTTTTGCGGAAATCCTATGCTGCTCCAGTTTGGGCAAAAGTCTTTTTCCGAAAAACTTTTGCGCAAAAGGGCCAGTGTAGACAGCAGAGATTTTTTTCCGCAAAAAAAGCCCCAATCGCGAAAATGGCGATCGGAGCTTTTTTGTGGAAAAGCGCGTCTAGATTGGCCATGGATGCTTTTCCACAAAAAGTGCTTTTGCGGAAAAGCGTCCTGCCAATCTAGACACGCTTTTCCAAAAATGCTTTTAACGGAAAACTTTTCCGTTAAAAGCATTTCCGGAAAATCATGCCAGTGTAGACGTAGCCCTAGGCTGTGTCTACATTGGCAAGATGGGGCCTAATGGTAGAAAAGCATCTTTCAGAAAATGGAACACCACTGGCCATCACCTACACGAGGAAGTAAGAAAACAGATTAACAGTGCCAGACATGTACCCAGAAGTCTCCTACTACAAGACAAGCCCAAGAAAGAAACCAAGAGAACACCACTGGCCATCACCTATAGTCTTCAGCTAAAACCTCTCCAACGCATCGTCAGTGATCTACAACCCATCCTGGACAATGATCCCTCACTTTCACAGGCCTTGGGAGGCAGGCCAGTCCTCGCTCACAGACAGCCCGCCAACCTGAAGCAAATTCTCACCAGCAACTATACACCACACCATAGTAACTCTAACTCAGGAACCAATCCTTTCAACAAACCTCAGTGCCAACTCTGCCCTCATATCTACACCAGCGACACCATCACAGGACCTAACCAGATCAGCCACACCATCACTGGCTCATTCATCTGCACATTTACCAATGTTATATACGCCATCATGTGCCAGCAATACCCCTCTGCTATATACATCTGCCAAACTGGACAGTCCCTACGTAAAAGAATAAATGGACACAAATCAGATATTAGGAATGGCAATATACAAAAACCTGTAGGAGAATGTTTCAGTCTCCCTGGACACACAGTAGCAGATTTAAAAGTAGCCATCCTGCAGCAAAAACACTTCAAGATCAGATTTCAAAGAGAAACTGCTGAGCTACAGTTCATCTGCAAATTTGACACCATCAGTTTAGGATTAAACAAAGACTGTGAATGGCTAGCCAAGTACAAAAGCAGTTTCTCCTCTCTTGGTGTTCACACCTCCACATCAGCTGCAAGAAGTGGTCCTCACCCTCCCTGACTGAATTAACCTCGTTATCTCTAGCCTGCATATTTATACCTGCCTCTGGAAATTTCCACTCCATGCATCTGATGAAGTGGGTCTTTGACCACGAAAACTTATGCTCCAATACATCTGTTAGTCTAAAGGTGCCACAGAACTCCTTGTCGCTCTTTCGGAAAAGCGATTGGAAAAAGCTACGCAAATTGCAGAGTGCAATTTGCGTAACTTTTTCCAACAAAGGACTGTAGTCTAGACCTAGCCAAAGAGATACCTAGGGACATTAGCAACATAACATGCAGACAGAGTATGATTTTTTTTAAATATGTACTTCCCAGTTACAAGTAAGAGCTACAGTTAATGTAAGAGAGTAGAAAAAAATCTCCCTTCATTTCATTTTTTCATGAGTATTTGATAGGACTTGGCTTCAATGTCCTTTGGCAGAGTTAAGGTCTCAGTCCTGTTTCTGACACTATGTGCTCTGTAGAGGTCGATGAGATTACCCATGTGTGAAGTTACTCACGTGCACATCTTTGAAAGCTAAGCAAGTGGCCCCTGTTTGGGTGGGTCTTCACTCTAGAAAGCAAAGAGGAAGATAAAAGCATATTTCAAACGTATTTTAAGAATAGGACAAGAAAATTGTAAAAAGCACAAAAATTGCCCAGGGCAACTTAGGAGCAAGTTGCTAGTCCCAAATATTTAAGAAGAATGAGTCAGAACCCCCAAAAATTGTTCAATTAAAAATACATTCGGATTTCTGTTTATCAGCATTCTGGTATTTGGCTGGAGGGGCACATTTTCATGCTTATCTTTGCAGTCATGAAAGGTAAGTGCTTTAAAAATATAAAATGAAAACTGAGACTTAAAAAAAACCAACAGTTGCAAGAATTACAATAATAATGTGAGATTGACAAAGCTGCTCCTTTGAAAGACGTTTCCCAATTCCTGCCTGACACCCACCACTAGGAGTCTCCTCCTTCTCATGCTTTTTTGCTGAAATCTGGAAAAGCAGGAGCAGAGGCAAGCAAGGAGCATGAGCAGTCAACTGCATACTCTGCCTAGTTAGACCCACAGAAGCCTGTATTTCCTCCTCTATGCTGCTGTTGCGCCATAGAGACAGAAGTCCTTTAGTTGCACCTCTGTATAGTGCAGACTCCAACAGCTGAAGCAGCTTCAGCTACAATCCCAGAAGTGGTTGTCCCTTGCAATACATCATCCAGGTTACACACTAGTGACATTATTAACGGGGCTTAGCCTCATTAGCCATTAATGACCAAATGCCCCTGTACTGCTTTACTTGGCTCTAACATGTTTGCAGTTCCTCAATGTCGTGGTCGCTAAATTCAGTGCTGTGCCACAAAAGCTACCTAAGATTGTATTTTATTAACATGATTATTAAAACATATTTACAGAGATTTAGAAGCTTGTAACAATATATACATACTAACAACACTATCCTAGGTGGTTATCTATTTATTGTATTGCAGTTAATCTTCAAAATATGCTTTTAATAACAGCTGGCATTTGACATACATACATTAACAGTCATATTACATTTTAAATACATATTTAGCAGCCTGATTTGCACTGCCATTTCCTGTTGTTTGTACCAGCACTGCAACTGTTGTGTGTTTAAAGGGATCAGTTCTGTGCAGCATGACATATTGTTTGCCTATTTTCCTTTATTGCAGGAACTGACTGTCATGGTTGCTTTTCAGAGTCTCAAAATGCAAAACAGTGCTATTCCAGACAGTTTCATCAACCAAGCAGATGATGGTGTTAAAAAAAAGGCTCAGGGGATTGACTTTTGGCTCAAAGCCATCATTTCAAACCCAGCTGGATCACTGGCAACCAAGAGCCCTTTGCAGCTAGAGTGGCCTGAAAAGTGGAAAGAACACATCATGAGGTTTTGATATTCTTTCCACTTTACTTCTTCTCTTCAGAAAACAAAATTTTCATGAAAATGTTTGTTGAAACTTCAGACTTTGGAAAGTTTTGACGAGTTCTATCTGCACTAACTGGTTAATTATCTCTTTGTGCACAAAATAGCTTAATTAATTTCCTAACAGATAGGTTTCTATATAATAAAACCGAATAGCAATTTGCTCCCTTGGTGGCAGTTTCTGCAGGGAAGATTTTATTTGAATGGTCAGACACTGAATGGCTCTCTCACTCTTAGTAGTGATTTTTCCATCCCATTCCTCCATGTAAAATAAAATAAAAATTGAGACACTTTGTAGGGGATTTTACATCACCGTAAACTGAGCTCCCTGGCTTTGGATAATAAAAGAGTGGCTTTAGTCTTAATGACTGTCTGGAATAGTTTTCACCATCACTAAATTAGTTTTAAAAATATAAGAAAAGGTCCATCATGAACCTGTTAAGCTCTCTTCTGGTCTCATTTATTGCCTATACAATAGGTCAGATTTTAAGAAAGTCTCCAGTTTTGTGGCTCCAATGTTTTGCCTGTACTAAACTGAACCAATTTATTTAACCAGCTACTTGATTTGTGCACGCAGTAACATACTTAGTAGGCTAAAATGCATGATTTTTACCTATAGTTATTTGCAGGTGCTGCATGCACAAAATTAGAAGCCAACTGAGGCCTATTCAAACATTTTGCTAAATATGCCAAACTTCAATATGATGACCCTTTAATATTACTAAGTGGTATAAATTCCATTCATTCAGACCAAAAGGGAAGCATAAACCCAGTCAGCAAATGTTTCCCAGAAGATCCACAGTTGCTTTGAATAAACGCTGCTGTTCTTTGGTGGACTCAGAGGATAATTGTACATAGCAGTTAAATACCTGTGGCTGACCTGGATACGTTGATTTGAACTCTCAGAATTCAGACTGTGGGGCTGAAAAATTGCCGAGTAGACATTTGGGCTTACATTGGAGCCCAAGCTCTGGGACCCTGAACATCTACATAGCAATTTTTAGCACTACCTCATGAGACCCATAAACCCAAATAATTTGAACCAGGACAGCTTCAGCCATACTGTAGATCTTTTATTCCAAAATGATAGTGCCCTACCCTCTGATCGCATCTGGAAAAATGCGTGTCTGACAAAATAGTTTATGACAAGTACCTAGTCCCAATTTTGACACAAATTTGTTGAATAGTTTCAGACATATGGTTCCCCCCGGCTGGATTCATGAGAAGAGTTAGGTGATATTTGAAGAAGCCCTCTTAAGTGCAGTAGTTAGGGCAAGTACAAAGGAGATCTAAGGTTAAGGCCTATTATTTGTGCAAAGTGGAATAGCTGTGACAGGAGATTATGAGTAACTCACTCCAGAATAGTCAATTGCTTGGGGGTTGGGGCATGCAACCGAGCACAGAAATTCTGGATTCAAATCACCTGGTCAAAAGTAGGAATTTGAACCCATGTTGCACATCCCAGCTGAGTGCCTAACCACTTGTTTAAAGGTTATTAGTCAAGTGTTGCCTGCTCTTCCAGCCACTTTGCGACTCCAGCTTTCCTTTGCTTTCATATTTAAAAAAGTTTAAAATGCCTGAAAACTAAATTAAACATTTTGGCTATGTCTACATGGCAGCTTCTTGCACAAGAACATCTTGCGCAACAGTTCTTGTGCAAGAAGTCTTGTGCAAGAACATGTCCACGCTGCCACGTGCAAGATGTGCTGTTGCGCAAGCACGTCCATGGCAGTATGGATGCTCTCTTGTGCAAGAAAGCTCTGATGGCCATTTTAGCCATAGGGTTTTCTTGCGCAAGAAACCCCTTCCACACATCCACTCTGCCCTCTTGCACAAGAGCTCTTGTGCAAGAGAGCTTACACCTGTTAGAAAAGAGCGTAGCTCTTGCGCAAGATGCCCTCTCTTACCGTGCTATACTGTAAATCTTCTTGCGCAAGAGCAGGCAGGCAGTGTGGACGCTCTGCAGATTTTTGTGAAAGAAAGGCCGTTGTTGTGCAAGAACCTGCCAATGTAGACATAGCCTTTGTGTCCAAGTGGACAAAATATTTCATTTGACTAGAAACAAAATTTCTGTTGGCTTGTGTCAATTCACTAAAAATTCTGAAACATTTTGTTGCCATTCTGGTTGACTGATTTTTTTGCGTACATGTCAATGAACTGAAATTAGTTATTCGTACAGCTCTACTACTGAGTAAAACCTCTCACTTGGAGTTTGATAGGTGTTCTAATACAATGGCACGGTTTTACTAACCATGGATTTTCTCTCTCCCCCTGCCCTACTTCCCTTTCTTCTGTAGAAATGGAATGTGAGTCAGACAAAGATTCGCATCATCTCAACAATAATATTCATATTGTTTGGCTGTGTGCTGTTTGTGGCTCTTCCTGCAGTAATATTCAAGCATATAGAAGGCTGGAGCACATTAGATGCAATTTATTTTGTAGTTATCACTTTAACTACCATTGGATTTGGTGACTATGTTGCAGGTAAGATTTTGTCTTGATTCTTTCTCTCAACCCAAATCTATAGTTTAAATAGTTGTACAGGATTTGCATTGTAACTCCCTCCAAACAGTAGACACTTTGCAGATAGCATGGAGGCAAGATTATGGAAGACAATCCAGGATCACTTGTCTTTCTCCTTGACAAATATGTTCAAACTGTGATTTTCAAGGCCAGGGAGGCTATGTCAATAGTCAGAACCATTTGCATTAATACAGTAAAAAAAGCTTTCTTCAACTTTGCAATAGCTTTTTTCTAACTTTAGACAAGTACAATGTTAGAAGAACAATTACATTATTTCAGTGTGCTAAATGTTTTTATTTTTACATGGGAATAATTTAAAGTCATCTCTGACAATGGTCATCTTCTTCTCTTGTCAAAATATTGTTTCAAAATTTGATTTCAGCTGTACAAATATCTCTGGGAGTCATGCTCTCTCTCTTTCTGTACTTTCTGTCTTCTGTGTTCTCTCTGACCCTGTACATCTTTGTGTACTAGTTATAGACAGAGTTGGCAGCATATGCTAAGGTTGCATGATATTTTCCATTATTAGAGCCTATTTTGAGACACATAATTTTAGCTGTTTGGCTTAAGAATTTCTATCTTGGGTGTCAGATTGAATTTTGTAATGAAAATGTTAGCTAACCATCTGTAACCATTTCATAGAACGAGGAGAGAGAAAAACGATTTGTCCATGATTAAAAAAAATATCTCTATAAAAAAAACACTTTTCTGCGGGATGGCAGCGTGACTTCATCACATCATTCTGTGTCCTGTCTGCCTCTTCCCTTCCTCTCCCCTCCCCTTTCACCAGTGCTCAGGAGCTGGGGCTGCTGTGCTGTGGCCTCACCTCCAACCCCACCCCCAAGCAGCCAGGGGGAAGAGAGTGGAGCCTGGCAAGGCCTCAGCCCGTACCTCTCCTGGCGGCTGGGGAGAGAGAGTGTGGGGCTGGTTCAGCCTTGTCTCTGCCTGATGGCCAGTGGGAGGGCATGGGGTGGTGGGACTGGGACTGGCACAGCCTTGGTCCTTCCCAGCGGCCATGGGGGGAGGTGGAGCTGGCATGGCCTTGGCCCAGTCCAATGGCTGGGGGTAGAGAGCTGGGGCTGGTGTGGCCTCGGTCTTCCCCGGTGGCCGGAAGGGGGTGGAGAGAGTTGGGGTTGAGCTAGAGTCAGCCCTGTGGCTGTGGTGGGGGGAGGATGCTGTTCGGCCCTTCCCAGAGGGAGGGGTTGGCAAGCGTAGTGAGCAGGAGACACAGCCCCTTAGTATCCTATAATTGTTTCTTTGAGAAGCTTTTGTGCCTCCGTGTTTTTGAGTGGGGACTTGAAATGTGACAGGGAGGTTGTCAGGAATGTGTCTGTTGCTGTTTCTGTAATAGGCCTTGAAAAGTCACAGTTCACATGAGCTTGGTAGGAAGTTGATGGAGTTTGGCAGCTACATTTTCTGAAGAGTCTTTCTGTTGTTAACATGCTCACAGCTCCCATGTGCTGATTGGACTGAGCATGTACCATCCCCACAGACTAACTAAGCATACTCCATCCAAAGTTGCAGAAACTCAGCAGGGCTCTCTCTCTCTTCATTTGCTGCTCCTAGCAGCTGGGATTGATTCAATGAGCATCATTTGGCTTGTGCACTGAATGAGGCAGAGATTCTGTGGAAAATATAGCATGTGATCATGTCATCTAAGACTGTAGCATAATGCTTATGCCCAAGGGGCATTATGGTTTCACCAGCAAACTTAATTGTGGCATTTCCTAATTTTTGAGTGCTTGACTTGGCAACAGTAATGTCCTTCTAATACATGTCACACACATACTACGTAAATATGAAATGTGAGTGCATGGTGGGTTTGTATGTCTCTTGCTGGGTTTTCCCCACCCCCTTCCATATTCCTTTCTATAGTCTCTGTTTTTCTTTTCACTGCTTGCTATTCTGGCTGCAGGAACAGACATTGGCTCAGAATTTGTGATTCTAGTGAGATTCACCTGCTGCTGGCTAGCAGTCTGACAAAGATGACATAGTGCTTCAAAGCCAAAGCTTTGGGTGTTTTATATTATCTTTTTGATGCAATCTGCACTACATTAATGCAAGGCCTGGTTATATTTATAGTAGGGGCATAATGTGAAATGGCCCACTTGGTGGTAACTGAAACATTGAGTACCCATTAATCATTTATTTCAATATAAATTTGTGTACATTTGTCTCTTCATGGGCCTAATTGATATAATAGTTTAGTCCTGCATTACACAGTATAATTAAAACTTGTATTTCACCAGAAAATGAATTATCTTTCTGCAGAACCACCTGGCATGATTTTACTCTAGTAATAATTCATTTTATAGATGTTTTCATTTAACATTTTCACTATTGACATGAAAATACTGATTTTTATTTTTGCTCAGTTTAATATGCAGAAGACCGGTATTTATGTTTTAATGTAGTCAGCGTGTGCACCTGTTCAGTTAATGGTGATTTTTAAGTTGTAAGTGCTTTTAGAAGAAAAACAACAGATCTCTATGGGTATGTCTACACTACAACATTAATTCGAACTAACTTAGTTCGAATTAGTTAATTCGAACTAAGCTAATTCGAACTAACGGATCCAGACTACAAAACTAGTTCGAATTAGCGTTTTGCTAATTCGAACTAGCATGTCCACATTAAGTGGACCCTGAACCGGGCTTAAGGATGGCTGGAAGCAGTGCCGGCAGGGCATCAGAGGAGGACTTAGAGCGTGGAGATGCTGTCTCAGGCTAGCCAAGGGCTGTGCTTAAAGGGTCCCGACCGCCACCCCGGACAGACAGTTCTCAGGGTGCCCTGCTTGCAAAGCAGTCCTGGCTTGGAGTGCCCGGACTACCCACACTAGGCACATCACAGCACTCGGCCATCAGACCGGCTGCACTTGCCACAGGCTGCCATCTGGGGAGAGGAGGTAATTGGGGGGCTGCAGGAGAGCTTCCACCCCCAGAAGCCCGCAGAGCCAGCCCAGTCCTCCCCATCGGGGGCTCGTACCCCATTCCTCCCTCACTTCCTTCCACTTACCCTTCCCTAGCCCCTCTTCTTGATGTACAAAATAAAGATAACGTGTCTTCCAATTTGAAATCTGTCTTTATTGAACAAAACTGGGGGAGACTGGGAAAAGGAGGTGGGAGAGGGGAAGAGAGAGGCTGGGAGAGGGGAGGGCAACTAAAATGATCAGGGGTTGGGAACAGGTCCCATATGAAGAGAGGTTAAAGAGACTGGGACTCTTCAGCTTAGAAAAGAGGAGACGGAGGGGGGACAGGATAGAGGTCTCTAAAAGCAGGAGTTGGGTGGAGAGGGTGCATACAGAAAAGTTCTTCATTAGTTCCCATAAAGAAGGACTAGAGGACACCAAAGGAAAGGAATGGGTAGCAGGCTTCAAACTAGTAACAGAAAGTTCTTCTTCACAAAGCAAAGAGTCAACTTGTGGAACTCCTTGCTGCAGGAGGCTGTGAAGGCTAGAACTAGAACAGAGTTTAAAGGGAAGTGAGATAAAGTGATGGAGGTTGGGTCCATGGAGTGCTATTAGCCAGGGGGTAGGAGTGGTGTCCCTGGCCAAGGTTTGTGGAAGGCTGGAGAGGGATGGCATGAGACAAATGGCTTGGTCACTGTCTTCGGTCCATCCCCTCCAGGATCCCTAGGGTTGGCCGCTGTCGGCAGACAGGCTACTGGGCTAGATGGACCTTTGGTCTGACCCAGAACGGCCATTGTAAGCTCAGGGCTCAGGGTCGGGGGTCTCAGTGGACCCCCTTGACTCTCTTGCACACCTGCTCCTGGGTGTCCAGGCTGGCAGCTCTCCTGCCCTAGCCGGCCACTTTCCTGTGCCTAGTGCGGAGGTCATGGACGAGGTCCACAATGTCTGCACTAGCCCAGGTCGGTGCCCGCCTCTTGCAGTCCTGGGCAAGCTCCCGGGAGCCGCCAGCCTGGTCCCGGGAAGAGGGGGAGGGCTGGGGGGCATCAGGTGGGTGGCTCGATCTGTGCCAGGTGCAGGGTCTGCTGGCTGGGTGCTGGCAGGCTTGCACCTGGCACGGGCACCGTAGCCAGTCCGTGCTCCTTTAAGGGGTCTGGGGCCGGGAGGGGGGCAGACGAGTTTCCCTGGTGTTGGCCAGAGTGGCCACCAGGGAAACCTGGGGAGGGCTAGCCTCCCACTAGTTCGAATTAAGGGGCTACGCAGCCCTTAATTCAAACTAGCTAGTTCGAACTAGGCTTAATCCTTGTAAAATGAGGTTTTCCTAGTTCGAACTAAGCACTCCGCTAGTTCGAATTAAGTTCGAACTAGCGGAGCGCTAGTGTAGCGCCTATGAAAGTTAACATCCGTTAGTTCGAATTAACTTTGTAGTGTAGACATACCCTCAGTCTGCTGTAACTGTGAAGCTCAGAATGGTTGTGACAGATCTAAAGTTGGCTGCTGATTTGTTAAACATTGTCCTTTAATTTGTAAGTTAATTTCTTCTGCATTAACAGCAGATATCTGGAATAGTTTACAAAGATTAGTTTATTTCTCTATACTTTTAAACATACAGCTAACTTAATGGTTAGGTTTCTTTATTAGCTTTGAGAGAGCATACACAATGTTTGCAAGTTAGCTATTTGGTAGGGATCATGTTGAATTAAGAGTTGGGTATTGCTCAGTCACCATGGGTATGTCTACACTACCCTGCTAGTTCGAACTAGCGGGGTAATGTAGGCATACCGCAATTGCAAATGAAGCCTGGGATTTGAATTTCCCAGGCTTCATTTGCATAAACTGGGCGCCGCCATTTTTAAATCCCTGCTCGTTCGAACCCCGTGCCGCACGGCTACACGCGGCACGAACTAGGTAGTTCGGACTAGGCTCCCTAGTCCGAACTACCGTTAGTCCTCGTGGAATGAGGAGTAACGGTAGTTCGAACTAGGAAGCCTAGTCCAAACTACCTAGTTTGTGCCGCGTGTAGCCGCGCGGCACGGGGTTCGAACGAGCAGGGATTTAAAAATGGCAGCGCCCAGTTTATGCAAATGAAGCCCGGGAAATTCAAATCCCAGGCTTCATTTGCAAGTGCGGTATGCCTACATTACCCTCCTAGTTCAAACTAGGAGGGTAGTGTAGACATACCCCGTAACAGCTTTCTCCTTTTCTTTTTAGCTCTTCTGAAGTAATGAGTAGTTCCTGTATAGCTTTGAGACAGTAGTGTACATCAGCTGAATAAAAGCTCCTACTCTGTTGGAGCAGCAGAATGTGAAATGCCTCATTTTGAATTTATTACAATTTAGTCATATGGCTGGTGAAACGAGAGCTGTAGGTCAGTTCTCCGTGCATGAGTGTCTGTATCTGAAAAACTCATTTGCACCTGGCACTGATGTTAACTGTCTTAGCAGCCACGGCCAAGTTTTATCTGAGTCTGATGTAGGAATGTCAGTGTGTAGACAACTACACGATTAACTGATAAGACTGGGCTTCTCAGTTAATCTTGTCGACTACAAGCTTTCACCCCCCGCCCCTCTGGTGCCTCTATCAGGGGAGCAGGCTCCACGGACCTCCCTGTCCCTCCCTTGCTGCCTCCCATGGAGGCAGTGATGTGGGGAGAAGGTGGGAGCCAGTTTAAAAGGGTGCCACCTGCCCCTGTCCCACTGCTGCTGCCTCTGTTAGAGAGGGGTACGGAAGGCTGCCAGAAAGCAGCCTCTATAGATGGGGGGTCTGAGTTTCTCATGGAAAGAGGCTACGCCAGCATCCCACGGAGTAGCCACTGTCCACGGTGAGCCTGGGCCTGCTGCAGACAGAAGATGCTCCATGGCAGCAGCCGCTGTCCATGGGGAACTTGGACCCTCACGGACAGGGGCTGCTGCCACCCTGCACTGCTGCCTCTCCATCAGAGGCAGCAGCATGGGGTGACAGGTGGGTGGCGGTCTGCGTGGAAAGCCTGTTTTTAAACTTACTCCCGCCTGCTACCCTGTGCAGCTGTTTCTGATACAGAGGCAGCAGTGTAGGGGAGGGGAGCTGGAGATGCCCCAGGAGTGGAGCTGGGAGCGCTCTGGCTGCCGTCCCCATCTCCAGGGACTAATGAATAGTCATGTGCCCTCTAAAGTTTCATGCAATTACACGACTATTCAGTTACTCACTAGCTAACATCCCTAGCCTGACACATCTTCCTTCCTCTCAGTCTTGGGTACATATGTCTCCCGTGTATCTGGGCACGTGTTTCCCAGCATGGGTAGGCAGACACATGCTTGTTCAGCTTGAGCTAGTGGGGCAAGAGATTGGGGTTTGTGTGTGGGAGGGGGATGGGCTCTAGCTGGGGATGTGGACTCAGCTGGGGCCAGAGAGTGGGGATATGGGAGGAGAGTTGGGGTGCAGGGTCCCAGCAGTGCTTACTGTGGCTCCTAGGATGCAGCCACCAGGTCCCTGCAGCTCCTAAGTGTTTGGGTGAGTGGGAAGGCTCTGTATTCTGCCCTCATGTCCACAGGTGCCACCCTTGCAATTCCCATCAGTTGCAGCACCTGTCCAACGGAAGCCTGCACTAGGTTGTGGAGCCTGCACTTGGTAACATGGTAAAATGTGGCATTCCACAATAACTGACAAATTGATCCATAACCCGTATTTTGAGTTTTGGTACAACAACCCTAAATATTTTGTTTTTCTGATTGCTATAAAATAACAAAGTACCATATAAATATAAATAATGCGTATAACAAGATGTGTGTTGACCTCAACATTGAGTTATTTTATGTTGCAGTTTATTCTCTCATTTTTTGTATATTTATATTTTACAGAGTTGTAAACCAGAGTTACTCCACTGATATAAACAGAATTTCTCTGGATTTACCCTGTGGCTTGTTGTCTTATGATGGTTATATAAATGATAGTGCCTAATTAACAAACATACAAATTTTGCCACCTTCACTTACATGGAGAGTGACTGCATGGGCAGTAACCTTTATTACAATGATATGACTTGCAGAAGAGGGCACCAATCACCATCGCTTAGCATGGCAGAATTAGGTAGTTGGTAGGCAAATCCCCTTCCTCTTTCCCCTTCTAATGTGCAGGTCATATCCATGAGCGAGAAAGAATTCCCATAACTGAAACAAAGCTTTATGGTTCCAGTTCCTATTTGCAAATATGAGGTAGGAGACAACAAGGCTTGTGCAAGAATCAATATCCTCAGTTGAAGAACAGGACACAGTGATTTTAAATGTTCGCCTTTGCTTGTTTTGAAGTGAAACCACTGAATTTACTAGCACAGAACAAACCAGGCCAATATTATAAATGTTCTATGAAGGTGAAAAGTGGAGAGCTATTTCATGTCACATTTGTCATCTTGTAGTATAATGAAATATATTATTAGGTACTAAAGTTAGCATCAAAGCTACAATATTTATGGCATAAGAATAAATTATTTGTATATAAAAATACCAGGTTTATGAACAGATATTTCCAAGCCTTTCTGAAGTAGATAATCTTAATATGGTATGCATTGTATATAAATTAAATGAGATGTCCCAAAACTTAAATAAATTAGACAAAGGTCAAAGATGGGAGCTGTATATAAAAAAATTGTCCCTAAGTCTGTTAGTCTTGGATTTTCATAGCTAGACATTATATTGTAGGCTCACTGGGGCACTTACAGAATAATCCCTCAAGACTAAAAGTGATTGACATTTCTCAGGAAGAATCTTCATCTCGCAAATAACATGGCAGCTACTCTTCTTAGAGCTGAGATCAGCATGAATTCTTTTCTGTTCGAACTGCAATGCCATAATATCAGTTTTTGGCTTCACATTCATAGTATGCAGCCACAATGGTTGCAAGTGTATGCTTAGAGGAATAGTTCAGCAGGGCTTTCTCATGTAAGTATTATTGGTTAAAGTATATTCAAACTTCTTTTCACTTTCTAGGCCTTGCATAATTGGAAATGATTAGATTTAAATTTAAAAATGAATAATCCTTAATCAACTAGAAGATATTAATAAGAAGCTAGACATGACAGTTGTTTCCATTACAAATATGTCCTCTTGATTTCCCCTTGTTAAAAATGACATCACTATAGTAGATATTTAGACAATTTGTCTAATAATAAAGGATGCGGGCCTTTGCAGATTTCCATTTTCAATCTCAGTAGTCAGCTTACAAGAAGGCTAATATACCGGTGTTGAGAAATGTAACCACCTCTGTCCATGCAGCTCTTGCCAGGTGGAAGTGCTACACCATTATTTATTATATTGTAATTTGTATAGCCACTTGAGATCAAAATGGCTGTCAGTGTTTTTGTTTCAGATGACTTTTGCTATTGGCTCATAGAAAACAGAATACTTATGAGGAACTGACAGCATACGTATGCACTGCTCAGCTGCCCTATTTCTATCGTCAACTGGAAAAAGCAAGAAAAGACCCATGGCATATACAATTTAATTAGTTTATCGTCTTTTAAATTTGTTTTATATAAATTTTAAAATTCTGGATTTAATTTTTAGTTTATTGTCATAATTTTGGTTTTGGATCATTTGGCCCATGGCTCAGCCATTATTAATACATTTGACTTGACTTGTAAGCTCACATCACAACCAGTATAGTATAATAAATGGTAGGATTTGTCTGTCTCTCTCATACTTACCTCTTCAAAAATTGACTCCAAAATATCCTCTTTGCTTTCATCCATGTTCGAGTTCATTGCTTCTTTGCCTTACTGCATTTTTCAGTGCTTAGATTCAGTATATTGGCATTATTGATAGTGCTGCCACTTTCTGCAGGGCACAAAAGTGGCCTAACAACATTAAGATGTAGACTTAAATGTTTCCACTAATATACTGGAGTCAATTAAATTACTCAGCCTATAATTGAAAGCAAAGTTCAATACCAGTGGCAGGTTTTGCTTCACACAACCTCATAAAGATGGAATGCTAACGTATTAGTCACTATAGCACCGTAGGTCTTCCACCAGCAGGTGATATTATTACCCTATAGCAGTGTTTCCCAATTTTATTTGGCTGAGGAACCCTTTTCAGCTTTTCAAAATTTCAAGGAACCCCTAGGTTTGTCAAGCAAAAAAAAGGGGGGGGGGTGATGGGGGAGGAGAGAGGGACCCACCGATTCATGAAATTCACATTCCTTCCCCAAGACCCACCCCCCATCTCCCTTCTGTGAGGCCTCATCCGCTCTGTTCCCCTCCTCTCCATCATTTGCTATACTCAGCCCTTATACCTGTCTCAACCTAGTGAGAGTAAGGTTTGGGGTGGGAATGAGGGATTTGGGTGTGGGAAGGGGTGAGAAGTACAAGTTCTGGGAGGGAATTTGGATGCAGGAGAAGGGGCTGTTGGCTCAGGGAGGGGGCTCTAGGCTGGGGAGTGTTGGGATCAGGTGAAAGGTTGGGGTGCTGAGCAAGCCAGGGCTTGTGGACGTGAGGGTGCAGGAGTTTGGGCTGGATATGTGAGGGACTAAGGGGAAGAAGGTTGTGAGAATGATGGGCTCAGGACAAAGATTTGTGATGTGTGGATGGTGGAAGAATGTTGTGGCAGAAGACTGAGGATGTGGGGATGCAGGAGTTTGGGGATGTAAGAGGCTCAGGACAGGGGGTTCCAGTGTATGATAGGCTCAGATTTGGGGTCAGGTGGTGCAGGAGTGTTATGATGCTGCAGTGAAATGGGGGTTTGGTCCCAATTGGGGGCTTGTTGGCCTGGCTTCATTTTTAAATAAAATATTATGTTAAACTCAAAAGGTTTTAGCATTGTCTTTATATACGAGAGGGGTGAGGAACCTGTTTTGAGTCAAAGGTCACTGACCCACAGAAAAGTCAGTTGGGGCCACACAAGTGAGATGCAAAAAACCAAAAAAAAGCTCCTCCAAAACCCCCCAAGCCTCACTAATGTGGTCCCAAATGTGCTGGTAGGGGTAAGGGATAGAGTGCTAGTGGGTGCTGGGGCTGGGGAGAAGGTGCTGCTGGGTGGAAGGATGCTGGCTCAGATGGCAGGGTGCTGGGGCAAGGAGCTAGGACAGGCAGGTGGCAGGGTGCTGGGTTCAGGGACATGGTCCTGCTGGGCACTAGGATGACTGGCAGGGTGCTGGGACAAGGAACAGGGTGGTGCTGAGTCCTGGGGTGTGAGGCAAGGTGCTGGGGCCAGGGCGGTGCTAGGGTGGATGGCAGGGCTGCCAAGGAGCAGGATAGGGATGGGGTGCAGGAGCTGGGAGGGAGCTGGGGGGCGGAAGGGGACAAGGTCTGGGTAGGGTTCAGACCAGATAGGTAGGGTGCAGAAGCAGGCTGGATGTAGGGTGTCTGGCTACGAGGGAGGGTGCGAGGAGGGGACTTAGGTAGGAGTTGGACCTCCCTGATCTGGCACCCTCTAGACCTGACTTGTCCCAGATTAGGAATTTTTGGACAGGGGAGGTCATTTCAGGGCTCCTGGTTCCCCCCCCCCCTTTCCGCACTAGGCTTCTTTGCACCTCTATCCCCTGCAACCGAACTAAGCTGCCCACCCCTGCTGGTTCCCTGCACTTCCCCCAAAACCATCCCTCACAGTCCAAGGGAGTGCAGCACCAGTTCCCTGCAGCACCTCACAGCCCAGCTGAGCTACCCGTCTGTTCTGTATGCCCTCCCCCATCCACCTCAGCCCAGCTGAGCCCTGCACTGGTTCCCTGCATGCCTTCCCCACAGCACAGCTGATCCCCATTTCCCTGCACCTCCTCCAAGCCCCACAAAACTGCTGAGCCAAGAACCGATTCCCTGTCCCTCCCTTCCCTTGAATCTAGCCTCGGTTCCCAGCACCTCCCTCCTCCTGCAGTCAAACTGAGCTTTGAGCTCCACACCCCGCCCCCCACCCCACTCCACTCCACAGCCCAGCCCAACTCCCCAGACCTCCCCACTCTGCAACCCAGCTGAGCTCAATTTCCCTGCACCTTCCCCCAAGCCATATAGATATGCTGAGCCAGTGCTGATTCCCTGCCCCTGCCTTCCTCCCACCCCTTGGCTGTGTCTGCACTGGCACGATCTTGCACCAAAGCGGCCGCTCTTGCGCAAAAATTTGCTGCCTGTCTACACTGGCCATGTGTTCTTGCGCAAGTACACTAACGTTCTCATGTATGAAATCAGGGCTTCTTGCGTATGAACTACGATGCTCCCACTCAGGAATAAGCCCTTTTGAGCAACTATTCTTGTGCAAGACGCCAGTGTAGATAGGCAACATGAATTTCTTGCGCAAGAAAGCCCTTAGGCTAAAATGGCCATCGGCACTTTCTTGGGCAAGAGAGTGTCCACACTGCCATAGATGCTCTTGTGCAAAAGCACAGCTCGCACATGGAAGAGTGGATGTGTTCTTGCACAAGAAGCAACCAGTGTAGACATAGCCTAAGAGTTTCCTCCCATGAGCAAAATGAATTTTGTGTTGTGCACCAGTATTGAGCTCATGTGGATTGTTTGGATGTGCCACCCAAGTTATTAATAAATATTTTTAAACCCCTACCTTTTCCCTCTGCTGCCATGTCAGCTCCCCTGGTGCCTGCTGCCCCCCGACTCCTCACCCTTCTCTGCTGTCCTGACTCCTGCTCTTCTCACTGTCCTCAGCCCTCCTGCGACCTGCCCCCCTCCACCAGTCCTTCTCTCCTCCCTGTGCCCACTTCTCCAGTAGCCCCACTCTGATCATGTGAACTACCCCTCCTCATTCCCTCTCTTAACACTTCCCTTTACAAACCTGCCCTGCGTCTCTCCTCTGATGGTGGTCTCTCCACTGGGCAGGTGTCTGCCCAGAATCCCCTGGAACCTGCACCTTCTCTTACCCCTGCAGCCTCCTGATGCCTCCTCCTTCCCTCACTTCCCCTGCCCCCTTTGCTCCATTTTTCCCTGATGCCCACCCCTCACCACCCTCTGCCCCCATTCCCTTCATGCCCCTGTGCCCTCTCACATGACTTGCTCCAACCCAGCCTTCCTCATGCCCACCCCTTCTTTCAAGCCTTCTCCCAGCACCTCCTCCTCCCCCCTCTAGCCCCCAATGCCCTTACCTTTTCCCCACCCAGCATGACACCTCCCCTCCTGCCCTTTTCCTCATTGTCTGCGCTTGGCCCTCTGCCATTTGTCTCTCCTCTACCCTGTCCCTTTGGTGCCTTCCCCTTCCCCTCCACCTCCGCACAAGCACTGTCCTCTCCCAGCCCTTCCCCTTTCCCTCTGCACAAGCCCCTCCCCCTCCCTTTCCCTCTCCCATACCTTCTGCCTTCCACTTTGTGGGGCTGGAGTCTATGCTCTGTCCCCGGACTCCGAAGCCGCAACTCAGCCATGCGGCGCATCACAGCGCCCAGCAAGTTTAAAATCCCGGGCCATGACGTTATGTCACGTCCGGGCGTCTCTCCACCCACTGGTTTGAGTGTGCTGCGCAGGGCAGCAGCAACCAGCGAGGGAGAGCTCAGGGAAGGTTGCGCATGGCAGGGACGAGTCTGGGGATGGGGGAGAGATGCTCTGGGGCCGGGCTGGGAGGACGCGCGCATTGGGTCGGGACCAGCTCCAGCTCCAAATATTGCGGGAGCATGGGCACCACAAGCCCACACAACTCGCCGCCCATGCCTCTGCTGGCTAGCCGGCTCTCTCTCTCTCTCTTTTTCAGAGGGAGCGGGGGAGAGCTGGCTCCTCGCGGAACCCCTCATTTTGCTCCGCGGAACGCCAGGGTTCCGCGGAGCACCAGTTGGGAAACACTGCCCTATAGAATGCACCGTTGCAGAATTAAATGGCAAAGCTGAAGCACAAAAGATGCATGTTGTCTTTCTGATAAGCTCTTATAACTATAACTCCCCAACATCAGTGTTGACACAAACCACTCTTTCTCACTTCAGGGCAAGACTACCGCAATAAGCTCTATCTGGAGTGAACTATGAAGTCTACTTGTATAGAATGTTGCTATAGCCCTCCTGAAAAGAGCAGACTGGAGATTGCATATTTCATAATTGTGCCTCATATTCTGCAGTAGCTGCCTGTCTGCTTAAGGGGGAATTATGGTGCTAATTACAGTTTATAAAGCCCAAATGGCCTAGTTGCCCATTACCTTGGACTGCTTCTGCCACATATCCTGCATGTGCCTGGCTGTCCCAAGTGTATAGCTGCCTGGATCCAGGAGAAGAACATTCTTTATAGTGACACTAATAATATTTGAAGCATTAGCTTCAGAGTAACTACCTTCCCCTCCCCCCCCCCCAAAAAAAGTACAATTCCAGAGGGATTATCTTGTTGATATATATATATATTTATATATTTAAGTATATGAAACAAAAACAATAAAAGCAAAAAAGAAGCTGCTTTTACAGAAATAATTATTTGTTTCTATTTTGTTTCAGTGATTGCTTAAACAATAGGGAAAAGACTGTATTTCTGTCAAAGTAGCTTTTTTACCATTCTCAGTTTGGTTTGGCAATGAGGCGCCAGTCCTGAAGTCTTTACTAAGGCAACACTTACGTTGGAATTTAAGGGATTTTCTCAGTGAAGGCTGTTGGATTGGGTCCAGGTGCTAAGGTGCTTTAAGTAACCATGGAAAGTCCCAGAATCACTATAGAAAGAAAATGCGCAGAGAGACAGCAGTAGTGTACAGTCTGTTCTGCGGGCTGGTCCAATGGCCCCTGGAGTTCATGAGAAGACTCCCACTGATTGCATGGGGCTTTTGGTCAGACCCTTGGTCACACTCCCCTGCATACTATGAAGGAGGTCTCAGTAGTGGGAGGATTATGGGCAGGCAAGGGGTGTGATGAGCCAAACTTTGCACAGATGAAGACGCCCATATCTCTGGGTAGAGCAGCACAGCTCTCCTCCATAGTCATTATTAGTAACTGCAGCGGGGCTGTGCAAACATTCTGGCAAAAGAACTTGAACTTTGTCCTTCTGCCCGCAGGACAGTTTCTGTAAAGCAAAGCATGTTCAAATGGATTTGGCTTCTTGCTTTCCAAGATTTTATCTTTCTTAATGGCTACTGCAGCAATCTGTCTTTTAAAATAAAGATAAAAATTTTGAGTAAATGGTTATGCTGCATAAAAGTCAATGCAAACGTGTTACATATTGAACTTTTCTCTTTCTTTTCTTTTTTACAGTATAAACTGGTAAATTCATTAGCTGGCTACTCTCATACATTTTAGTGGGGATGCATTAGCTATCATACTCAGTCATCTGAACTGTGATTCAATCACTAACGAATTCCATTAACTCTAACTTCAGAACAGTTGTGCTTGTGATTTGAATTCCATTCAATTTAATTTAATGATATTCTTAGTTAACTTTATTACAGAACTCCGTGAGGTTTAATCTTAAGTGCTGAATGCTTCCCTCACCCAGAGGAAGAGAAGAAATTAGCATATTATCTCCAGGCTTGTTGCCACACACCCATCTCTGTTGGGACTCTCTGACTCCCACTTCAGACAAAGCTGAAGCATGCACCATGCTTGTGACTTTACAGCTTCTAGAGAAACTTATTTGTAGCATAGAGTCAACTAAGTGCTGAGGGCTTTATAATATACATGGGGATTTGCATCTTTAAAATAGTTTTTTTCTTTTATGTCCAGTTACATTAAACAAAAAACTTGCAAGACCAAGCAATTTATTTAAAATGGACATATTCCTAACTTTCTATAGATGATTTAGACTGAGACTGTAGTAGAGTTTTTTGGTGGCAGCGCCATCACTTGGAGTTGAGAGCCAGCTGCAATGAGGTGAATATTCTGGGATTTAAAAGAAGAAAGTCACTTATAAAGGGAAATGTTGTTGAATATCCTCCTAGGCTGGCTGTTGGGAGTTTCACACATAGTTAATTTGATGGAATTTTGCATCTTCCCTTCATGGATCACCTTTTTAACAGGAGAAATAAAAATGTGCAGCTCCAGTTAGTTGATACCAAAACTTCCCAGTATAAAACTAACAAGAATTTAACAACACAATATGGTGTAAATACTACAGTACCATTTTCTAGTTTTTTTTAAAGCACCACTGCTTTTACAATTTGATCAAATATATGTAAGAATAACATACACTATGGAAAAGCAAAAAAATACTGTAAAATGAAGTCGGGGATCTCCTCTCAGGCTGCTCTCATGACCAGAAACTTCCTTAGCAATTTCATGTTCTCCTTATTTCCCACATGTTTGTGTTCTAAGACAAATGACAGAAACTCCTCTCATATCACAGGCAATCCTTTTTTAGTTTATCACAGTAAAAAAGTGTATATGAAAAAAAATTATGCCATATCAGCATAAGATCCTAATTAATTTGGGAGAAATGATTGCTATCATCTTCTAAGGAGTCATCATTTTGTACAAATAAGGGGAATTGCAGACCATATAAAATTTCAGAAGTTATATTTGCTACCTGACTTTTTTCCTCAATATGTAACTCTGATTCAGTTAGTAATTTAAAATTCCTTTGTGTCTTAATAGCAATTTATAACATTTGAAGTTTGAACAATGTTTTTTAATATTAGGAACTGTAATGCACCAAATTATCACTCCCTTCACATCAATTTGTCTAATTGTCCAGAAGACTACATTTGAGCAAACTCACAAAAGCCAGTAATGTCATTTCATCATTTTTAATGGCTGTAACTTCATTTTAAACATATTAGTGGATCTTAAAATTAAAATTTGTCTTGCCAAAGCAAGCATATTTTATATCTCATTAATTGTGGCTGCTAGATTCACACTTGCAAGTGATATTTTCCCTGCCTATCCTGGCAATTAAATGTCTGTCATTAAATTACAACATTCTATATTAAGGTTTTCTTCCTGGTGTTGCTGATATGTAATTTCAACTCACAACTCAGTTTTATGAAGGTACTAGTTTGCATATATAATAAGTAAAAACATAAAGATGTTATAAAGGCCAAAAAGTGTAACTGGGTTTAAAAAAAAGAATTAGGTAAGTTCATGGAGGATAATCAGTAATGATTAACTAATATTATCAGGGATTCAACACCATGTTCCAGGTATTAAACCACCTATTACTAGAAGCTGTGAATGGATGACAAGAAATGGATCTTTCAATAATTGCTGTGTTCCATTAATTCCCTCTGAAGCATCTGGCACCTGCCATTATTGGAGGACAAGATACTGGGCTGGATGGTTAAGCATAAGAATAAACTGCCTACGGAGGTTGTGGAATCTCCATCATTGGAGATTTTTAAGAGCAGGTTAGACAAACATCTGTCAGGGATGGTCTAAATGATGCTTAGTCCTGCCATGAGTCCAGGGGACTGGACTTGATGACTTCTCAAGGTTCCTTCCAGTTCTGATCTGGCTCAGTATGGCTATTCTTATGTTCTTATTTCTTTGACACTTCTTTTTGTCATCAATGAAATCAGTGGAACTACAGAATGTTACTGAAATCAGAATTTTCTTGTATTTTTGGCAGCTCATAAATGGTTAAATACAAAATCTTGGTATCCAGGGTTTTGCACCAACAGTTCTGATACACAGAAAGTTTTTATCTGTTATATATAGTATTAAAAAGGCAAGGATAAAGGATTAAAAAACAAAGGTGGTGGTATGGTAGAAGTCTACTAGGGTATGTCTACACTACCACCCTAGTTCGAACTAGGGTAGTTAATGTAGGTAACTGGAGTTGCAAATGAAGCCTGGGATTTGAATTTCCTAGGCTTCATTTGCATATTGCCGGGCTCCACCATTTTTAAATGTCCGCTAGTTCGGATTCCGTGCCCGCGGCTACACGCGGCACGAACTAGGTAGTTCAGATTAGGCTTCCTATTCCGAACTACCGTTACTCCTTGTGGAATGCGGTGTACCGGTAGTTCAGAATAGGAAGCCTAATCCGAACTACCTAGTCAGTGCCATGTGTAGCCGCGGATACGGAGTCCGAACTAGCGGACATTTAAAAATGGCGGCACCCGGCAATATGCAAATGAAGCCCGGGAAATTCAAATCCCAGGCTTCATTTGCAACTCCGGTTGCCTACATTAACCACCCTAGTTTGAACTAGGGTTGTAGTGTAGACATACCCCTACAGACCACCTAATCAGGAAGGAGAGGTGGATGAGTCTTTTTTAAACTACTACAAAATTATACAAAGCATAGGACAAATTATTTTGTCAGAAGTTGAGCATAATTATGTGGGTTCATTTTTATAATTATTATAATCTGGAGCAGTTATTGAGCTACGCTTATCCTTTGTGTCCTATGTGGGACTGGAATATATATTCTTTATGATGGCCTCACTGGGACCATTTCACATATTTTTCTCTCCTTTTTAATAAAATGAGGAAGGTGGCTGGTCTTGGCACTTGGATTAAAGAGATCTGATTTCTGTCAGAGTCAGAGACTTGCTCTGTGAGCAGTTTAGTTGGTCTCTCTGTGCCTTGGTTTCCTCATTTGTAAAATGGAGGCGATATTGCCTTCTTTCCCGGGTGTGGGGAGGATGAAATCATTGTTTGTGAGATGCTGAGGTTAGTACAATGATGAGGACACTGAATGTATATAGATAGATTAAAAACCTTTGGTCAGTTTATTTCTGATTGCTTCCACAAACACTCCTTGCCCTCCGCCACTCCTTCCCCCCGCCTCCGATCTTGAAATATTACGTACTTCTCCATTAAACTTGGATCACCCATGAAAGCTTACATAATTAGAGTTTGGAGCATAGGTAGGAGAATCAGCAATGCTTACAAATAAGTTTGTCAGAAGTTGAGCACAATTACGGGGGCTCATTTTTATAATTATTATAACCCAGGAGCAGTTATTGAGCTACACTTATCCATAGTGTAATGTCACAGATTTTAGTGCTTTCATACCAGGAATGAATTTAGCCCATTATGTCTTGTTCCATGGTTCTCTTTTTTAATTTGCTGCCTATTCTTACTTGCACTTGTGTGAAAAACTGAGCTGGAAAAAAATATTTTAAAAAACCCTTAAAAATATAGATTTTTTAAAATGAGTGTTTTGGCAAAAGGAGAACATCAGATAAAATTTTGTGTGTTCCAATACAAAGCACACTTTATTTTTAACTTTATTGTCTTTCAGGGGGATCAGACATTGAATACCTTGATTTCTACAAGCCAGTGGTATGGTTTTGGATCCTTGTAGGACTTGCTTATTTTGCTGCTGTCCTTAGCATGATTGGAGACTGGCTAAGAGTCATATCAAAAAAGACAAAAGAAGAGGTAAGAGTGTCCTGCTTCTAAAAGAGAAACATGCTTCTTCATTTATATTTGGAATAGAGGATGGGCAAACTTATAGTAAATGTTTGCTTTTTAGGGCATGAATCAGTTTCCGGTATCTGAAGTAGAGCAATAGCTTATGTCATTATACAATTCATTTGTACTAGTCTTGATGAATATATATTGATTTTATGTCACTATATATAAACTCAGGTAAACATAGATAGCAATTAAAGGAAAATGTGTGCAGTACAAAAGTACACATATCTGGCTGGAAGGAAATGTCTCATTTTATAGGAACCATTTTTGATAGTTAAGCCATGTGCTTAGTGTTTTGGATAATAACATTTTCCTGATTTTATTTTTGCTATAGGATACAGATAGGTAAAACAAAACAGAAAATCAAATGTACCAATACATAGTCATATTAAACAGTAAAAAATGTGTGGACTTGTTTAGTAATACATTAATTTGTCTTATGTTACTTGTCATACAGTACACTGCACCGAAGGCTTGGACCATTAAAACATGTTCAGAAGTGCTTTACAATAGTCTTGTTCAATTACATACATATTAATTTACAGTTAGATATGTTGGCTTAAGTTCAGATGTACTTTTTCATGTAAATCTGTTTGTCATTCCAATGATGATAAAGTAGTTTAATTAAAATGTAATTGTTTAGCCAAATGGCTTGGTTTCAGTAGACATTTGTGGATAAGTAAAATCTCTTTTGGTTATGTTAAGTGAGAACATGCTTGATTACAAAGCTTTATACAGAAATTCAACAGTTAAGAAAAATATGTTGTTTAGAAGCAAGATATTTATTCCATCTGATCTAGGTTCATGTCATTTGCAAATAGTTCAGCTGCTGTAATCAAAAGCAATGCAAGTATTGTTTTCAGTGACAATACAGTGATTGTGAATTGCATTGCTGTATCTAGCACTGTCATGTGTTGTCTATGGTTAGTGGTATTATTCATGTGGCTGATTGTGAAGGGTTTATATAAGTGCATTTTTAGTGTGAATTCATAATCACTTATTCTAAGAAAGGAACTGGCATCTAATTAATGGGAGAGTATTTATCTAAAGTCCTCTTTTAGAAGACAATATGTATATTAATTTTACAGTAGTTAAAGAAGGTAGTTGATCAACTTGGTCCTATTCCTGCAAACTCTAAGGATGTTTGTAACCTTTTGTCCATCTGATGTCAATGACACTACACACACGAATATTTGCATGCACAACATATTGGACAGTGTGCAGGTTTGGAACCCTGTTCTCTGGACAAGTGGTGAAGGAATCCATGATGCCCACTCACACTGGCTGCTGATAAATAAGATGGTTACTTTAAATCTTGCTTTTACATTCCTTAGTAATCCAAGTATAGGACATGATGAGGCTTCTATTTGGGGAGGCTCACATGCAAGTGCTGGAAGAGAGTGTGCAAGAGGGAGTTCAGTGGTGGAGCCTTGGGGAAAAAGGCAGGTGGAGTGTGGGCAGGGAGAGGCCTCGGGGAAACAGGTGGAGTAGGGGTGAAGCAGAGGGTGGAGAAGGTGAGGCCTTGGTGAAAGAGGCACAGCAGTGGTGAGGCAGAGCATAGAAGGGTCCACAATCTGCTTACTGTTCTCCCCCCTTCTATTAAGCTTTGCTTCTGGCACTGCAAAGGTAGTGGCAGGGTGGTGCACTTCTGGAGGGGTCCTGTGCCACATCGTGGCGTTTACTTGCTGCATGGTTGGACTTTGCCTCCACTGGTCTTTTATCTACATTGCCCATGAATCTGAGCCTGACATGTTTGAGAGAAAATTTCTTTCCCTATGTTACGCTGAGGCAATTTCAGTCAGCTAAGTCATTTTTTAATTCAACATGTACCATTTTTGGACTATTTTCTTTCATCTAGTTTAAGAAAAAAAGTTGATCTCTGTGGGCATGTGTAATGGATAGGAGGAGTGCTGGCCAGCACCCAGTGACAAAGGGGTTAATCTTAGGTAGCTAGCAAGGGGGTTGGCAGGAAGCCAGGAGAACCAATAGGAATGAAGTACTGAAATTTGAAATTTATAATATACCTTGCCTTGTCTTCTTTGTGTGGGAGAGTTAAACCAGGAGTTGAGAGACACAGAATGATTTAAACCCAGGCAGGACTACCATTCCTCCAAGGAATTTGGGTCATGAAAGTGGAATGAACAATGAGAAGATTGTGAGTAAGTAAAGGGAAAAAAGTGAATCTAGTCACAATCAGAGTATTTTTCTTTATTTTCTGGTTTGGTTTGAACTGCTCTGTGTGAATCTATGACTTCCCTCCGCATTTGCTATCTAAACATTGTTTCCAGAGATTTTCTCTGTGTTTTAATGTATTTTCCTTAGTTGCTCTATAACATCTAGCAACCAAGTATGCTTTATCAAGTATATCTTTTGTTTTGTAATAAAAAATCCCTTTTTTAAAGTGATTATTTGATTCTTGTATCCTGGAAGGTACAGGAGTTCTGTCTGTCTACGTGTATCTGCATGCCTCAGGCTGAGGGATCAGCTACCAGAGATTGCAGCTTGTTTTTATTTTTATTTTTTCAAGCTCTCTTGTGGCAGAGGAACTTGGGTACCCCTGGGGAAGGAAGTCCCAGTGCTTTCTTCCTGGGTTCAAGAAGAAAGGGGTTTGTTTCAGTTGGTGGTGGCAGCTTTTTTGTTTATTTCTTAGAGCCACTGTATCTATGACGCGTGGGGGGCAGGGCAGAGGGGGCGGGGGGAGAGAAGGGAGGTGGTTGTAAACAGAGCCTGAAGAGGCAAGGTTTTTAAACTCTTTGTGAGCCCCCACCTTTTGCACTCAGAGTGCCAGAGTAGGGATCAGCCTTGACACATGTATCCCAATTTTGATTACATCCTTTCTAAAGAAGTCAATTGCCCCAGAGCCCAGTGATTCAAAAGGGCCCAGGGTTCCTGGTCACCACTACAAGCCATTTAAATCACTGCTGGAACACTGTGTATGGGGGGTGGAGGACACATGAACTGAGGGCTGGTTGCCTGAGCCCCACCCCTTCTCCCTGAGGCCCCACCTTTTCTGGGTGTGCAGGGCTAGCTCCTGTCACCTTACCCAGGTCCCTGGCAATTCTGTTGGCCCATCTGCCCAGATATTCTGTGTGGAGATGGGCTCTAAGAGGGTTTCAGAAGTGCCTAAGAGGCCTTGCCTAGGGGCAAAAATCCCATTGTAAGTCAACAGAACTAGTGCTCCTAAATCTCTTTACACTATTGAAAGGTCTCCAGAAATTAACATTTACCATATCTATTGGTTTTAGTGAACATGCTTTTACTTCTGTGAAACTGCAAGGGCTTAATTTAATATTTTTGGAACATTCTGGTGCTGTGAAAGTATTGTTAGCTTGGAATTCATAAAAAGTGGGCTGGGGTCCTTGCTCTGCCAGGGATTTCCTGTGTCCCTTGGGCAAGTCACATAACCTGATTTTCCTGAACATTAATTTCTCATTACAGAGTCCTTTATCTTTTTGTCCTTCAGTTTCCCATCTGCAGAATGGAGATAAAAAAGCTCCCTTTTGTAAACCCTTTTGTTTTCTCTTTTCAGCTATGTCTACACTGGAAGCTGGGGACGTGATTCCCAGTTTGTTTAGACATGTCTGTGTCAGCTCTCTTTGAGCGGTCATGCTCAAAATAATACTGTAAGCAAGGGAGCAGGAGCAGCCCAGCACCTCTGGTTAGCTGCCCAAGTATATGCCTGGGTGTCTGAGTGGGGAACATAGCTCTTCTTTGAGCCCTTTTCAACATCTTTCTTGTTATTATACTCCTTATACTCCTACTACATATTTGCCTGTTTTTACATCCAAGGATCAAATTAATCCTTTTCATTAGAGCATTGCACTGGGAGTTCATGGTTAGCTGATTTCCCTCTATGATTCCCAAATCTTTTTTGGTAACATTTTCTTAAACAATTCCCTATTATTGTTCAAATTTTTCCATTTAAATTGTTTCTTCCAGCTGATTTGGCTTATAATTGTTTTCCAGTTTGGGAAATTGGCCCTTTAAAAGCACCAAGTACATATACTACTGCTGTAGGCTTTATTGTGTATGCACATTACAAATATAATCCAGTCTTGATTACTTGCACCTAAGCAACCACTGATTATTATTCTTTTGTAGTTCTGTGATCAAATCCCTCTTCATCTGACAAGATGAGGTCTAATAAAGAATTTGTCCATATATTGGATGCAACATATTTTTACTGAGAAATTTGTCATCTATAATTTTTTAGAAATTCCAAGGCACTTTTAGGACAGGTAACATGAGATCACCTGCATATGTCACTGAGATTGAAGTTCTCCATGATAATGCCACTTTTTCCCCCTTCATGGATGCTTAAGAAGGCAGTTACTTTTTCTGGCATTTAGACACCACCAATTACCCTATTTTGTGTTTTATCAGAATATTAATCCATACAGATTCAGAATTCGCGTGCTATTCCCACATCCCTTTTGCCCATTCATACCTTCCTAAATGGGTTATAATATATGATTTTAAGATTCCAATCATGTGACACTTCATACCAGGTTTCAGTAATACCGACTTAGTCAAATTTATACTCATAAATGAGCAATTCTGTTTCTTCTTGTTTAGGACTTTGGCTCCTAATATTGATGCATAGTCAATTCAAGAATTTCTTCTCCATGTCCCTTGGTGCCTTCATTAAAATTATATTCCTTACATCTTGATTTTGTCCTAAATGGGTGCTTCTTTGTTTCCCTTTCCCTTTTGCTATTGGGAACAATGTGGAACACCCACTTGACTTTTTGTCATCTGGGCCTCTCCAGAAAGTTCTGCACCAGAGAAGGCCAGAGCAGATTCTGAATGAACCCCGAGTATTGTATTTGTTTGGCTTTTGGACAGAATTTGGATCCAAGTTCACCTCTGGTCTATTCTTGGTTTTCACTATGAAGATTCTGATGGAGGTCACTGATTAGAACTCAGATACCACAATGATCAGTAGAAAGTCCTAAATAGCAGCATAATCATTTATTACCAGTTGGGGGCATTTCACTCCCAGATGCTGGAGGAATTGCTCATTATGTTGTAACCCAGAAAAAATGAAATTGATTAAATTCAATGAGAGAATTTAGCAGAAAGTCTATAATGCCATAAATGATGCATGGCTAACACTGAAATAATTCAGTCTATTTAGTGGATATATTTGGATCCCCTAAAATATTCTTCTTAAAATTCAGGACAGTAGGGATTTGCTGAAGGTGTGAAGTAGAAATTGAAGAACATGGATAGTAAAACCATGCATAGCTGATGTATTCTGAGACAGGTTAAGGCTATATTAGATGTCAAAATACAAGCTATGCCTACATTTCTACTTTCATTTCCCTGTACTCCTCCACTTGCTCCTTATGCCTTCTCAATCCTCTCTCCTTTGTCTCCTACGCCCACTCTCTGCCTTACACCTTCACTCATTCTGCCTGCTTCACAGTTCTCATATACAAACTACTCATTTGCAATCCTCTGCTTTTACCCAGTAACTCTTCCTATACTATTCTCATAATCAACATTCCCCAGAGCGTCTCTCTCCTGAATTATAGTCCCATCTCATTTGTTTGTCTTTGTTAATTTGGCTTGTAAATCCTTAAGGCATTTTTGTCTTGCAGTATTAATTAAAAACAATATAAATATATAATAAGTGATTTTAAAATGATGGGCCCAAACAGCCATATCAAGGAATGAGCCCACTGAAGTCAAGGATAATTTTGAGCCAGAAAGGACTGCAGGATATGGGCCAGTCATAATAAGCTACCCCGGCCTTCTGTGCAGTATTGTATTAATCCTAACAATCCTTGCTTATTGTAAGGAAACTGTGGCCAATGGGAGTTGTGGGGATATAGCTAGGGGATGGAACAGAGTACCCAAGAACAGTCCAATGGGAGCTGTGGAAAAGGAGCTTCAGGATTTTCTGAGAGGCACTAATTTTGGCTGTATGATTCAACAAAACTACAGTGTGACTCCACTAATTTGTCTCAGTGTATAAGAGAACATTTGAAAACTGCTGAACACTTTTTTTGTCCAGTCAACCAGTTTGATAAATATTGGTTACAGGAAATTTTGATGCTGTTACATGTGTTTTATTCAACCCAGCTGAGGTAGCTGATGACAGTCCTGTGTGGTTTACGTCAACAGATGTGGTAGAATTACACAGCTATAAAAATATTACAAATACAGCAAGAAGGCCTGCAAATTGTCCATGTTTTTTGGTAGATTTATCAAGATCCTTTACTAACAAAAGTGGATATAATTGACGTAGGCAAACATACATTTATTAATACACTTCTAGCACTTCTGTAAGATGTGGTAGGGAGTGTTAGCTGTTTGGTTTCTTCGACCATGGGACTCTGTTCCGGGCGCAAGGATTGTTAGGAAGAGATGGGATCCACCTAACGAAGAGAGGAAGGAGCATCTTCGCGGGCAGGCTTGCAAACCTAGTGAGGAGGGCTTTAAACTAGGTTCGTCGGGGGATGGTGACCAAAACCCTGAGGGGAGTGGGAAAGTCGGATACCGGGAAGAAACGCAGAGAGGAAGGGGCAAGAAAGGAGGACCCATGTTTCGAATGGAGAAGATAGGACGATCAACTGGTTACCAGAAGTGTTTGTACACTAATGCGAGAAGCCTGGGCAACAAACAGGAAGAACTGGAGGCCCTGGCCCAGACCAAGAAATATGATTTAATTGGGATAACAGAGACTTGGTGGGATGACTCGCATGACTGGAGCGCTGTCATGGAAGGGTATAGACTGTTCAGGAACAACAGGCAGGGGAGAAAAGGAGGAGGAGTTGCACTATATGTAAGAGAGCACTATGATTGCTCTGAACTCCAGTATAAAGAGGGAGAAAAACCTGTAGAGAGTCTATGGGTTAAGTTTAAAGGAGCAAACAACAGCATTCATGTTGTGGTTGGTGTTTGCTACAGGCCACCGAATCAGGTGGATGAGGTAGATGAGGCTTTCTTCGGACAACTGAGCTAAGCTTCCAGATCGCAGAACCTGGTTCTCGTGGGGGACTTTAATCACCCTGACATCTGCTAGGAAACCTATATGGCAGTACACAGGCAATCCAGGAAGTTTTTGGAGAATGTTGGGGATAACTTCTTGACACAGGTGCGGAAGGATCCGACCAGGGGCCGTGTGCAGCTTGACCTTCTGCTCACAAACAGGGAGGAACTAATAGGGGAAGTGGAGGTGGGTGACAACCTGGGAAGCAGTGATCATAAGATGGTAGATTTCAGGATCCTGACCAAAGGAAGAAAAGAGAGTAGTAAAATACACACCTTGGACTTCAAAAAAGCAGATTTTGACTCCCTCCGAGATCTGATGGGCAGAATCCCCTGGGATGCTAACATGAAGGGGAAAGGAGTCCAGGACAGCTGGCAGTATTTTAAAGAAGCCTTATTGAAGGCACAGAAAGAAACCATCCTGACGCGTAGCAAGAGAGGCAAACATGGTAGGAGACTGGACTGGCTTACAGGGGAAATCCTTGGTGAACTTAAGCACAAAAAGGAAGCTTACAAAGAGTGGAAACTTGGACAAATGACCAGGGAGGAGTTTAATGGTATAGCTCGAGAATGCCGGGGGGTTATCAGGAAGGCGAAAGCGCAAATGGAATTACGACTGGCTAAGGATGTGAAGGCTAACAAGAAAGGTTTCTACAGGCATGTTAACAAGAAGAAGGTGATCAGAGAGGGTGTGCGGCCCCTAATAGATGAAGGAGGTAAACTAGTGACAGATGATGTGGGGAAAGCTGAAGTACTCAATGCTTTCTTTGCCTCTATATTCATGGACAAGGTCGGCTCCTGGACTTCTGCGCCAAGTGACGCAAGATGGGATGAAGATGGACAGCCCGTGGTGGGTAAAGAACAGGTTAGGAACTATTTAGAAAAGCTAAACGTACATAAATCCATGGGTCTGGACTTAGTGCATCCGAGGGTACTGAGGGAGTTGGCAAATGTCATTGTGGAGCCTTTGGCTATTATCTTTGAAAAGTCGTGGAGATCGGGAGAAATCCCGGATGACTGGAAAAAGGCAAATGTAGTACCCATCTTCAAAAAAGGGAAGAAGGACGATCCAGGGAACTATAGGCCGGTCAGTCTTACCTCGGTTCCTGGAAAAATCATGGAAGGGATTCTTAAGGAATCCATATTGAGGCACTTGGATGAGAGGAAAGTGATTAGTAATAGTCAGCATGGATTCACAAAGGGCAAGTCGTGCCTGACCAATCTGATTAGCTTCTATGATGAGGTAACTGGCTCGGTGGACATGGGGAAGTCAGTGGATGTTATATACCTTGACTTTAGCAAGGCTTTTGATACGGTCTCCCACAATATTCTTGCCAGCAAGTTAAGGGATTGTGGATTGGATAAATGGATGGTAAGATGGATAGAAAGATGGCTAGAAGGCCGGGCCCAGTGGGTAGTGATCAATGGCTCGATGTCAGGATGGCGGTCGGTTTCTAGCGGAGTGCCCCAAGGTTCGGTTCTAGGACCGGTTTTGTTCAATATCTTTATTAATGATCTGGATGAGGGCATGGATTGCACCCTCAGCAAGTTTGCGGATGACACTAAGCTGGGGAGAGAGGTAGATACGCTTAAGGGAAGAGATAGGGTACAGAATGATTTAGACAAATTGGAGGATTAGGCCACAAGAAATCTGATGAGGTTCAACAAGGACAAGTGTATAGTCCTGCACTTGGGACGGAAGAATCCCAAGCATAGTTACAAGCTGGGGACCAACCGGTTAAGTAGTAGTTCTGCAGAAAAGGACCTGGGGGTTACAGTGGATGAGAAGCTGGATATGAGTCAACAGTGTGCCCTTGTAGCCAAGAAGGCTAATGGCATATTAGGTTGCATTAAGAGGAGCATTGCCAGCAGATCCAGAGATGTCATCATTCCCCTTTATTTGGCTTTGGTGAGGCCGCATCTGGAGTATTGTGTCCAGTTCTGGGCTCCCCACTACAAAAAGGATGTGGACGCATTGGAGAGGGTCCAGCGGAGGGCAACCAAAATGACTAGGGGGCTGGAGCATATGACTTATGAGGAGAGGCTGAGGGACTTGGGTCTGTTTAGTCTGCAGAAGCGAAGAGTGAGGGGGGATTTGATAGCAGCCTTCAACTTCCTGAAGGGAGGTTCCAAAGAGGATGGAGAGAGGCTGTTCTCAGTAGCGACAGATGGCAGAACAAGGAGCAATGGTCTCAAGTTGTGGTGGGAGAGGTCCAGGTTGGATATTAGGAAAAACTATTTCACTAGGAGGGTGGTGAAGCACTGGAATGGGTTACCTAGGGAAGTAGTGGAGTCTCCATCCCTAGAGGTGTTTAAGTCTCGGCTTGACAAAGCCCTGGCCGGGTTGATTTAGTTGGAATTGGTCCTGCCTAGAGCAGGGGGCTGGACTTGATGACCTTCTGAGGTCTCTTCCAGTTCTATGATTCTATGATTCTATGTACAAGGAAAATATAAGTACTAATAGCATTATCAGCTTATCATGCTTTTTATTTTCTTATTGCTCAAGGACTACAGGACTACCTTTCTAAAGTAGACAATTCCATTTGCTTTGTCCCTGTTCACTAATCAATAGCAAAATTCCTGACATTTTAATAGTAATCATGAACAGATCAGTTTTATTATTAACTCTTAACGTAAGACTCTTACGTTAACTTTTAATGTAAGAATAAGTGTCCTTTAAAGTACACTTGTGGAATAGTGTCTGAATCCCTGTTTAACCTGCTGGAATCTGGTATGGCAGCACAAAGTAGTCAGAAGTAAGAAATTGTCCCCTTTTCCCATGACTGTCTTTAGGTGTAGAAGAACAAATGCTTGCAATCAGGCACACTGACGAGCAGAGGGAGAGGCAGTTGGCCTGGTCACCAATGATTCAAAAGGGCCCGGGGCTCTAGCCACCCTCATTGCTATCACGGGAGCAGTGGCAACTGGCGCCCCAGGTCCTTAAATTGCTGTGGAAGGACTGCATGGCGTGCTCCGGGTGGCTCTGAGGACTGAAGAGTGGGTTGTAACGTGCCCCACCAAATGGGAGAATAACCTTTTGAGAGCAGAGGGGCTGAGAGCTTCAATGTGCCCCCAGGCAAGGTGTGGGGAGGCCCTGGCTCCATACCTCCTGAAGAGGCGGGGCCTTGGGAGGAAAGGGGCTGCGTAACTAGTCTTCAATGCTACCTGGACCGTGGCGCTATCAGCCTCAGAACTGCAGGGCAGCACTAGTGGCCAGGAGCCACTTTGAATCACTGGGCCCCACGTAACTGCCCCCTTTCTCTACTTTGTCAGTGGGCCTGCAGTCCAGGCAACTGAGAGTAATTGATAGGTTCTAATTTGATCCAGGGACCAGTCCAGCCTCAGGGATCAGAGTGTATTTAAGTTTTATAAAGCATCTATTTCCTCCTGCCAACCTCCTATGCCAAGGGTGGGGAACCTTTTTTGGGTTAGGGACCACTGACCCACAGAAAAATCAGTTTGGGGTGGGGGGAGCACACAAGTGAGAAGCAAAACAAAATACAAACAAACCCTAAACAAACTTCTTTGACATGGCCCCTGACTGGGAAGGAGAAAGACACTCCCCACATTTCTCTCGCATACCAGACCCTAGGGAGGGCCAGGTTAGTAGGTTGTGTGTACTCCAGCCCCACGGCAGGTGGGTGGGGGGCTGATGCATCAGCATGGGCTCCTCAATGCTGGGAGAGGAACCCTGAGCCTCAGGGCCACAGACCTGAGGTTCCCTACCCCTCCCCTATGCAAATCAATCATGTTTTAATATATGTCTTCGATATCAGCTTTTATATGTGGACATAACAATCCACATAACTCTATTCCTGTTGCTTTGTTGTTGTTGGGTTTTTTTTGGTGAAGTCAAGAGTTGAGTAAAAATCCTTAATTGGGGTTTAGGAGATAGTCTGTTGATAATTAATCTTATCTCAGTTCCACAGGCATATGTACCCTTTTCTTCCTTTGCTAGTGTAGCTATTTTGCTTTAATAGGATTTTACAGAAGACTTGGAGGGAATTATACACTTTCGTCTCAACAAAATAACGTTCATAATTTTTGAGATCCCATGGGTAAGTCTGTCAAGAAAGAGCAGTACCGAAATGAAAATCTATACAGTCGTATCAAGGTTACACTTGATCTAAAATAAAAATAATTGTTTGTTTTAAAAATAGAATTATTTTGATGAAATGATGTTGCATTGCCGAAGATTTTTAATTATGGGTACTCAGTAATAATTCGGTATTTTTAATATTTAAAATATGGCAGCCAACATGCCTGTCAGGAGTTCAGATGACCTGATTCCTACAGCGCACTAGAGAGTTTGAAATGGGGTGGGAAGTGAAAGACAAGCGGAGACAGAAGTGGGAGTTTCTGGAGGATAGATCTGTTGCTAGAATCAATTCACACAGCAAGGCAGACTAGTTAGAAAGACAGGGGAACATGCTGTGCACACTAATCTTAAGTAGGCGATCTGCCTCTCTGAAGTTCAGCTTTGACAGAACTAGCTTTTCTCAAACTTCTTCCTCTTCATTATTCTCTAGACTTTGATTACTCTGAACTATGATTTGATCTTTTGACTATATGTTCCTTTGAAAGGCAAGATTGCAGCAGGAGTTCTCCCTTGTAGGATTTCTCTTCACTGCTGAATCGTGCTGCTCTTAAATTGCTATGTTTCCTATGAGAATACATGTCCAAGTCAAGCATTTTAATAATTTAAGCTGGGATTTTCTCAGGAGCCTCAGGGAATTAGATGCTAAAATCTTATTGCGATTCAGTGGAAGTTAAGTGTCTAGCTTCCATAGGCGCCCTTGAAAATTGCAGCCTCAGGCTTTCATGAAGCTCCAGATCAAATTGATGGGGGAATTTCTATTGATTTCAATATTATTGCATAAGATCTTTAAAGATTGGATCTAGAACTTCAGCAATGAAAAGCAGTGACTTCTCTTGGCTTTGAAATTTGAAGGTAGAATCATTATGCTTATATATAGAGCCTAGCAGTGAGAATAGGGTCCCACAGGAACTGCAGACATAACAGGAGTGGGTAAAATGTATTTTATTAACCGTGGGATTGGGTGGTAAAAAAAAAAAAAAACCCCAAACAACCCACACTGTGGTAATTTTCAGTGTTGTCTTCAAGTTGTTATTGACAAGTCCATGTCGAGTCTCAAGACACTACAGTTCAAGTCTCAAGTCAAGTCTCAAGTCTCTAAGGGTATGTCTACACTACAGCACTAATTCGAACTAATTCGAATTAGCGCATCTAGACTTAAAAACTAGTTCGAATTAGCGTTTTGCTAATTCGAACTAGTATGTCCACACTGAGTGGACCCTGAACTGAGGTTAAGGATGGCCAGAAGCAGTGCCGGCAGGGCATCAGATTAGGACTTAGAGCGTGGAACTGCTGTCTCAGGCTATCCAAGGGCTGTGCTTAAAGGGACCCAACCCCCACCCCGGACAGACAGTTCTCAGGGTTCCCCGCTTGCAAAGCAGTCCTGGCTTGGAGTGCCCTGAGTGCCCACACTCGGCACATCACAGCATTTGGCCATCAGACCAGCTGCATTTGCCGCAGGCTGCCATCTGGAGGGCGGGTCAATCAAGGAGCTTCAGGAGAGCTTCCACCCCGAGGAGCCCACAGAGCCAGCCCAGTCCTCCCCATCGGGGGCTCGTACCCCATTCCTCCCTCACCTCCTTCCACTTACTCCTCCCTAGCCCCCCTTCCTGATGTACAAAATAAAGGACACGTGTGTTCAAAAATAGAAACTCTCTTTATTTAAAAAAACTCGGGGAGACTGGGAAAAGGAGGTGGGAGGGGGAAGAGAGAGGGTGGGACAGGGGAGGGCAATATCAGGGGTTTGGAACAGGTCCCATATGAAGAGAGGCTAAAGAGACTGGGACTTCTCAGCTTAGAAAAGAGGAGACTGAGGGGGGATATGATAGAGGTCTATAAAAGCATGAGTGGTGTGGAGAGGGTGCATAAAGAAAAGTTCTTCATTAGTTCCCATAATAGAAGGACTAGAGGACACCAAATGAAATGAATGGGTAGCAGGCTTCAAACTAACAGACAGTTCTTCTTCACAAAGCAAATAGTCAACCTGTGGAACTCCTTGCTGCAGGAGGCTGTGAAGGCTAGAACTAGAACAGAGTTTAAAGAGAAGTGAAATAAGGTCATGGAGTGTGGGTCCATGGAGTGGTATTAGCCAGGGGGTAGAAATGGTGTCCCTGGCCTCTGTTTGTGGAAGGCTGGAGATGGATGGCACAAGATAAATGGCTTGGTCATTGTTTCGGTCCATCCCCTCCAGGGTCCCTAGTGTTGGCCGCTGTCGGCAGACAGGCTACTGGGCTAGATGGACCTTTGGTCTGACCCAGTACGGCCATTCTAAGCTCAGGGCTCAGGGTCGGGGGTCTCACTGGACCACCCTGATTTTCATGCACACCTGCTCCTGGGTGGCCAGGCTGGCAGCTCTCCTGCCCTAGACGGCCACTTTTCTGTGCGTAGTGCGGAGGTCGTGGATGAGGTCCACGATGTCCGCACTAGACCAGGTGGGAGCCCGCCTCTTGCGGACCTGGGCAGGCTCCCGGGAGCCGCCAGCCTGGTCCCAGGAAAAGGCGGAGGGCTGGGTGACAGCAGGTGGCTGGCTCGAGCCGTGCCAGGTGCAGGGTCTGCTGGCTGGTTGCTGGCAGACTTGCACCTGGCACGGGCACTGTAGCCAGCCCGTGCCCCTTTAAGGGCTCCGGGGCCGGGAGGGGAGCAGAAGAGTTTCCCTGGTGGTGCCCAGAGTGGCTACCAGGGAAAGCTGGGGAGGGCTAGCCTACCACTAGTTCAAATTAAGTGGCTACACAGCCCTTAATTCGAACTAGTTAATTCGAACTAGGCATTAGTCCTCGTAAAATGAGGATTACCTAGTTCAAATTAAGCGCTCCTCTCGTACGAATTAAGCTAGAACTAGCGGAGCGCTAGTGTAGCACCTATGAAAGTTTATTCGAACTAACATTTGTAGTGTACACATACCCTAAAGCAGTGGTACCCTACACGATGCCCGCGGGTGCCATTGCACCCGCAGGGCCATTTGTGTGCGCCCGCCAAGTGCTCGGGTGTTGTCTGGCTCTGGGCACGTGGTGCATGCGCTGTGCCGGAGCCGGCCCGGGCGCATGGTAAGCGCCGGCCCCGAGAGCGCCGCAAATTGGCCGCTCGTGCCCCGAGCACGTGGCACTTGGAGGGCGAGGGGTGGTCGCCGGCCCCGGGCGCACGGCGCTTAGGAGGAGCGCCAGCCCGGGCACGCAGCGCTTCGGGGGGGTGCCGCCCCCAAGCACGCGGTTATGGGGGGGGCCGCCCGCCCCCGGGCGTGCATGTGTCCCCGCCCTCTGGTGCCCGGCAGTCAAACGGCCATGCCCCCTGGCGCCCAGCAGGCGAACAGCCACGGCCCTTGGTGCCCGGCAGCCTCTAAAGGTTGGGGACCTCTGCTCTAAAGTCACTTTCGAGTCAAGTCCCAAGTCGAGTCTCAAGGCTTAATTTAAAAAATGTCAAGTCTTTATGTATTTATACAAACATATTCATAGCAGCCTTGAGCTACAGCTATGTAAAACTAGGTGCACAAAATGAAATTAAAAATAAAAAAAAGTCTTCATTAATTAACAAAGTTAATATTCAGTATTACATTTGAGAAATATTATCTTTTCCACCACATTATCACCCAGTCTGGCACGATGTAGGAGCATTACAATCCCTCCTTGGCTAAACACCCTTTCAACCAGTGCACTGCTGGCAGGAACGATAAACACATTCATAGCAGCCTTGTGCAACAATGGAAGGCTTTCCCATGACTTTTCCAGAAAGACATCACATCAATTCCATCATCTATTGGGGCTATCGTAGCAGCTAGCTCCTGATAACACCACAGCTCATCATCAAAATTTCCTAGCTGTGGTGTGGTGGTGTTAGCTGGCCTTCGATAAACGTACAGTGAGGATGCATGTTTTGATTTTTTAACTAGTGGGCTATCAGCATCAGAGTTTGAGACCTTTTCACAGCCAGTACAGCTAGAGGCAGACAAACTATGAGGATTTGAACAAAACTGCTGAAGTTGTGAAACAATTTGTGCTTTCACAGCATTAGTTTTAGCATCATCAAAACCAATTTTTTCCAGCCACCAGAAGCAAAAATTAGGGTCAAACACGGCCGCCAGAAAGTACATGAAATGACTGAAAGCCAATAGTGATTTTTCTGTGTCATCCAAAGGATTTGCTAATGGTATCAAACTAGCATTAATGCAAATGCCAATGAAGCATTTTTCAATACTGCTTCTTAAAGCTGTAACCATGTTCCTCAAGTATGTTGGAATAAATTCCAAAAGGTGATGGTATAGTCCAATTATTTATGTCACCACTGCTGTAATTGTAACATGCTGTTCACCTTGCACTTTATCTGTGGCGTCCAGAAATGGCTGGAGTAGCAACACTAGTTCTCTTAGTTGGGAATAATCCCTCTGGCTGGGTTTTAAATTATACTGGTTTTGTTCTTCAAGCATGTGTTTCAGCTTTTCTTCATCCAGGGACAAAAAAGCATTTATTTGTCTGAGAGTACTGTTCCACCTGGTGGCATTGGTTTGGGGAATACTAGCTTGAAGACCAAACCTTCTTTCAAAGGCTTCCTTGAATAGGGTACTTGTGTTAAGAAGGCGGCAGATTTTTGATACTTTTGCCTGGGCACCATATAACTTCGCCTCCTTGAAACCATCTCTGACAGTGAGTTGCAGAGTATGAGCAAAGCAACTTAGTCTCTTAATTGGAGGTCCGCTTGAGTTTACATGATGGATGACTAATGTAATGACTTCTGGGTTTAAGTCTTCCTATAATTCTTCATTTTCCAAAGTGTCATCTTGAATATCAATTTTGCTGCTCTGATTCATGGTTGTTGAATGCTATGGTGAATGCTCTACGCATGTTCGCAGCTTTGTCTGTTATAACATATCTAATTTTATCCTTGATTTTATAAGAATCACATATGTTCTCAAACACTTCTGCAATATTCTCACCAGTACACTGGCCAAGGAACCTTTCACATGACAACAATTTTGCATGAGTGCATACCTTATTATCATGTGGGCTGTTACTCCCAAAAAGCCTCTCATTCTTCTATCTGACCAGATGTCGAGCATCAATGTAATTGTGTCCACCTCAGTAAGAAGTGCCAACACATCAGTTTTCACATTATGGTACAAATTGTCCAGTTCTGTCATAACCAAAGGCCGACTTATTTCTCCTGACTGGGGATCCAACATGTGACAAAATCGCCTGAACTGCAGTTTTTCTGCTATTGAAAGTGGTAGTGAGCAACCGATTATCAGTTCCCTAACCAAGAACTGACTATTCTTCTTTGTTTGGGATGATTTATTCCATAAACATCTTGATCATCATGCTTTATAATGAAATCCGATATTTTATGCTGTGAAGCGGGATCGATCATGGTTTGTTGCAGATAGTTTTCATTCTTACTGTGCTTTCCTGGATGGGTTTTTATATGGCGCAAAAAATTGTAAGTTGTTGCAATGCCATCAGTGATTACAACCCCACAGAATTTACACTTCACTGATCGTGTTTTCTGTTTTTTTGGTCAAATCAATAAATCCAAAGTTTATGACATTTTGAGTTTTCTTGCTCATTCTTCACAGATGGATATTAACATTTTGATTATTTTAATATTTTTCTTTTTTTTCTTTTTATTCACTTTAAAATTTCAAACATGGCATATTAATGTAAAATTTCATAAACAGACATACACAATCAATAAGATTTTCCCAAATTCCAAGCCAGTAGACTATTTTTGCATTGTTGTTGTCGTATCTCTATGTTAAAACCGGAAATTGCGCCTAGATGTGTTCAAAACAACAACAAAAAATGGAACACATTCACCATGTATTGCATCGTTTCAAAAGAAAAGTAACCCGCAACAATGAAGCATATTATTGACAAGTAAACATGATATTTTTATCAATTTATTTTTTACAAATCTGAAATCTCGCATCTTCATGCATATAATAATTGTTTACTTGACTGAAGTACTTAAGGTTGCCAGGTACCCAGTATTCTACTGGACAGACCAGCATTCTCAGTATTCTTTTTCCATCTGCGCACAGGACAGAAACCTGTCACGATCGGTGCTAGGAGCCTGTGATTGTGCAGAAGCCTGGAACAAAGAACATAGGCCATACATACAGAATGGGGTGAATTATCATGGAAGAAGTGACTCTAAAAAAGATCTGGGAGTTCTGGGGCATAATCAGGTGAACATGAGTTCCCAATGTGATACTGCGGCCAAAAAGCTAATGTGATCCCAGGATGCATAAGCCAGAATCTTGAGTAGGAATAGAGAGGTTATTGTACCTCTGCATTACGCAGTGATGTGATTGCTGTTGGAATGCTGTGTTCAGTTCTGGTGTCCACAATTCAAGAAGGATGTTGTTAAACTGGAAATGGTTCTGAGAAGAGCCACTCAGAGAATAATTAAAGGGTTGGAAAACATCTACTTCGAGTAGCAAAGACAAGGTTAAAAGGTGACTTGTTTACTGTCTTGCTATCTACATGGGGAGCAAATATGGGCTTTTCAGTCCAGCCGACAAAGTTCTATGTGATCCAATGGCTGGAATTTGAAGCTAGACAAATTTAGATTGGAAATAAGGCATACATTTTTGACACTATGCAAATTCTCCATCTCTAACAAGTTCTAAACCAATATTGGATGTTTTCTAATAACATGCCCTAGGAGAAGTTTTATGCCCTGTGTTATACAGGAAATCAGGTAAGATCATTACAGTCATCCCTTGTAGCCTTGAAATCTATGAATAAAAGCAATTTATCACTGGGAGTATATTTACATAAATATGTGGTATGTTACAAGGACAGAAAATAAATGTTCATCTTAAGTGGCATAAGCTACCCCAGCCTTTCTGTGCAGTACTGTGAACAACATTACTCTTAATTATCCTTACTTGTTGTAAGAAGAACAAATGGAAAGGCTGGCAGCAGTGTTCCCTCTAAGGTCCCTAGCAGCACAGCTTTCCCAGTGATTAATCAGCCTCGCCCAGTGAGAACCTTAGGGCTCCATGCACAGAGCTCGTTGACTGGGCAGAGCTGATTAATCACCTGTGAAGCTGTGAGGCAAGGCAACTTAAAGGGACTCTTTTCAAAGAATTATCACCTGTTATGCAGCATTTTCTTAAATTTTTGCAGATGACCAAAAGAGTTGGTGAAATGGTAAATATAAATAAGGTCAGGCCAGTTCTACAAAGCAATATGGATAATGGAATAAGCTGGTCTTATTTGAATGAGCATTTTAATACATTTAAATGAAAGATCATACCTCTCAAAACACAAAGTGTAGGTTCCACTCATCTGAGAGAGGGCTATTTCTGGAAATTAGTGAATCTGCAATATACTTAGTGATCATGGTCAATAACTAGCTGACTAGGAACTGACAGTGCAACGCTGTGGTAAACAGGGCTAACACAATCCATGATTATATAAGTAGTAAAATATTGAGGAGATGGTATTAGTGAGACCATAACAGCATTAATGAGACCATGACAAAACTAGTGCCCATCTATAAAAAGGAAAATAAGAACAACCCAAGAAACTACAGACCAGTCAGTTTAACTTCTGTGCCAGGGAACATAATGGAGCAAGTAATTAAGGAATTCATCTGCAAACATCTGGAAAATAATAAAGTGATAGATAACAGCCAGTATTGATTTGTAAAGAATGAATCATGTCAAACCAATCTGATAGCTTTCTCTGATAGGATATCAAGCCTTGAGGATAAGGTAGAAGCAGTTATACCGAGACTTTAGTAAAGCATTTGATAAGGTCTTGCATGACCTTCTTATCAATAAACTAGGGAAATACAACCTAAATGGGGCTACTATAATGTGGATGTATAACTGTCTGGATAAGTTCTCAGAGAGTAGTTATTAATGGTTCACAGGCATGCTGGAAGGGCATAACAAGTAGGATCCACGGGGATCTGTTTTGGGGCCAGTTCTGTTCAATATCTTCATTAACAATTTAGATGGTAGCATAGAGAGTATGCTTACTAAGTTTTCAGATGACACCCAACTGGGAGGAGTTGAAAGTGCTTTGGAAGATAGGGTCATAGAAGTTTAATAGAAGTTTAATAAGGACAAATACAAAGTACTCCACTTAGGAAGGAACAGTCAGTTTCACACATACAGACTGGCACCCTGAGTGCTGGTACTTCCCGTCCCGCCCCTCCAATACAGGACTGAAGCCCCGTGTGCCAGCAACTCCCTTCCCCAGGGCTGTATCTCCCCTCCCTCTCTGTGTGGGCCACCAGACTCTTACTACATTTAAAAGGAAGAGATGCAGCAGCAGAATAAACTGATTCTCAGCTTGTGTCCAGTCACCTGCTGTGCCTCTGCCTTTTAAAGCAGAGGTGCAGTATCTAGGACTGGGCATGGCCCAGACAGCTGATTCCTGGCTCATGCCTGGTCCCCCGCTGTGCCTCTGCCCCCCCCTCACGGAGACAGTGCTGGGGGGAACTGGCTTTTAAGCCCAGCACAAGCTCCTGCTCCCCCCTGTGATAGTGTCAGTAAAGGGGGAAAGTGACTAGCTGAATAGTTACTCGATTACCCAGTACTGTTATCAGGTAGTCGAGTAACTATTCAACTAGTCGCTTACATCCCTAATTTGAAGTATTACTGTTAAAAATGAAACAGGGTACACAATAGAGAACCTGTTTTTCCATGCTCCAGCAGAGCCGGTCTCTTGTATACATCTCTCCATTTGGAAGAGTTTTTGTCAGCAGAAGAGTGGGAAAAGCACGATTTTCAGCATCTTTCGGTATATTACTGGGAAGCTGAGAAACAACTGCATTTGGGCAACATTGTTCTTATGTTCTTATCAAGAAGTCTAATATCAGGTTATGATGCCACCGTTATTACACTGTGTCCTGTGCTAGTCATAAGTTCTTGCTATTGCTGCATAGCATCTTCGAGGTCATTTTCTGTCTGTGTAGTCTCTAAATCAAGCGTAGATTCCGCATCTATCACTACAATTGGCATTTCTGTGTCTTGCTTAATGACCTCTTCATTTTGAGGCAGTGGCACTGAAATGTCATTTGTGGGAACAAAGTTTTCATCATCAAAACTGGATTTGTCACTATTGGTGTGGTCACCGTCTAATGGCTAAGGTGTCTTTTCTATGAGCAATGATGTTATTGGCTTTAAACTCTTAACTGCTGCTTCACTCTGTTGCTTTCACCATCTCTTACTTGCACCACTTTCAAATCTCTGCTTCATTTTTGTAAAGGGGTTCTTTTAAAACACAGTAACACATAATAAATTACTTCACTAAAGGCACTGGTTATACAAAATTTTAATTTTATATACTTATCATAGAATCATAGAGCTGGATGAGACCTCAGGAGGTCATCAAGTCCAGCCTCCTGCCCAAGGCAAGACCAATCCCAAGTACTTTCCAATGAGTATTATATAATAACGGGGTTTTTTTTTGGGGGGGGGGGGTATTTACTAAGGCCCTTTTAGCCTTATTTCAAAGTCTTGAAATTTCATCTGCTAACATGTTCCCGTTATTAAATTCCTCTAATAACTGATGCGTTATTATGAATATGGAGTAATTACCAGATTAGATATAAAGTTTATTAAACAACTAGAATTAAAAGTTTATTATCACAAAAAAGCCTTTAAAGGTGAATCTAAAACTGGACAAAGAGGCAGCTTACAGCTGAGCCTGATATGGTTATTGCATATGAAGACAGATAAGAAAAAACAGGAATACAAAAATCGCCTATGCGGAAATAAACATCTAATTTAAAGGTTAAACTCACCCTCAGATCAAGCAAAATCACTTTACAGTAACAGAATTAATTATGACTTTCAAAATCTCTAAACAATGCACAGACTATAACAGTATTCATAAAGTAGAATCACCAATCACAGAAGCTCCTCCAGACTCCAATCTCTAGTATCCTGGATGAAAACTCAGGGTATGTCTACACTACCCCACTAGTTCGAACTAGCGGGGTAATGTAGGCATACCGCACTTGCAAATGAAGCCCGGGATTTGAATTTCCCGGGCTTCATTTGCATAAGCGGGGAGCCGCCATTTTTAAAACCCCGCCGGTTCGAACCCCGTTCAGCGCGGCTACACGGGGCTTGAACTAGGTAGTTCGAACTAGGATTCCTAGTGGGACGAGGTGTACCAGTAGTTCGGAATAGGAATCCTAGTTCGAACTACCTAGTTCGAGCCCCGTGTAGCCACGCTGCATGGGGTTCGAACCGGCGGGGTTTTAAAAATGACGGCTCCCCGCTTATGCAAATGAAGCCTGGGAAATTCAAATCCCGGGCTTCATTTGCAAGTGCGGTATGCCTACATTACCCTCCTAGTTCGAACTAATGGGGTAGTGTAGACATACCCTCAGAGGTGACCAAAAAATTGGCTAAGGCCTTAGGTCCCACAATGATTTAAATCATGTTTTGCAGGGGTATAGTGCTTTTTTTGTTGTCTCTGTTATAACTGCAAGGTGTATCATGGAAATGTCTTGGTAGAAAAATGTCAAAATTTGAGGCCCCTTTGTCTCCTGGGGCCAAGGCAAAATGCCCTTCCCCCCTCCCCCCCCCCCCCCTCCACCATAGGGCCTGCTATCCACAGGTTAACCAACCCAACTTCCTCCCCAGACACCCCAACTGCCCAGCTGTCAGCAAACCCTTGCCTCCGCTGTCCCCATCTTCTCTCTGGGCATCATGTTTCGTCTTAATTTATGCCCAAAATACTCAACTACTTAGCTAACACTCGGCCAATAGCTAGTCATCTAGCTATTTCATTGGACAACACCACAAATGCCTGCCACCCCCCTACATCCCTCCAAATCCACCTTCCCTTAGCTATCCCCAGGATCACTCAACCTTCTTACCCACTTTTCTGCCCAGACACCCCGAGAAACACAACTTCCCTTAGCTATTTTCCAGTTTTCTCCAGTCTCTTCCAACAACCAAGTCCCCACCCCTGATTAAAGTAACAATTGGAAAGTGCACAGCTTTTGATAACAGCTTGTTGTTTTAGAAGGAGTGTTATAGTGTATGACTGTCCCTCACCCAGGGGACTATAGTCCACCCTCGATGTCCCTGTCTACCCTGTGCATCCCAACCTCTCCATACTTGCCACCAGTCCTTCCATGTTCCTTTTTATTCTTCAAGGTCCCTTGAACGCCAAGAGGGAAGGGAGACCTGGCCCCTCCCTCACTCCAGGTCTCAGCCCAGGACCCTGTGAACAGGCATCATGGAAACCTGTTCAGCTGGTGGGGCCGTACCGCAACTCACCGGCCCACAGGCTTCTCTCTACCCCGTCCTGGGCTGCTTCCTTCCCTCTTAGTGGGTGGTGCTGCCTCCACTGGGATTCTGGTCCGTCCACTGGTCACGCTGGCTGGCTTTTCTCCTCCAATGCGCTCTCTCTCACCTCCCCTCGTTCTCGCCGCCCCTGATGTGGACCGGTGTGCCTCTTTTCAAAGCTGGCACCCTCTTCCTGGGACGCCGATGCATGCACTGTCTCATCACTTGGTGCGGGGAATCCCTGCACATGTGGGTGCTGCGGCTGCTGAGCACTCCCGGCACAGTCGCTTGTGTCCTGTGGCGCTGGGGCCAAGCACTGCTTCCATGCGGGGTGTGGGGCTTGCCCCGTCAGACTCCACAACCCCGCCACAAGGAGGAATAGATTATTATGAGAGGAAAAAGGAGAAAATAGATCAGGGTTCTTTAATAAATCTCTTATCTCTTTATAGTTATGAATGATAGGTAATATTTTGTGAAAGAATGAGAGCCTTTGTTGTATGCTTTTGCATCTTAAGAGCATGCTTCACTGTAGCTGGCACATCCAAGAGTCTGTTCAGTCAATCCAGGATATTGGGTGAGGTGTATAGAGAAGTCCTGCATTCAGAAAGGCAATAGTTTCTAGGAGTTTATATCTGAATCAGATGTTGGAGAGGCTCTAAGCACTGTTAAGCTCATAAATGATTCTGGCAGAAAATACATCCAACAATTGCATATAAAAAGTCTATTGGAGATACAGTTCCTGTCTCCCACATTTTGTGGGCTGTTTTGAATGAAAAGTATTAACTAGGTGGCTATAGCATTATATAGCATTATTATAGCATTATAACTAGGTGGCTATAGCCGTTCCTTTGAAAGCTTTCTAAATCTAATCCACTTAGCTGTTACATTTCATGTCCTGGAAAAAATTCACAATGGAATCTCTTGTAGTGATCAGAGTCAATGTTTTGTCTTTTTTGCATATGTTCCTGAGGTAACAATTTTCATTCTGGATGATAGTGTCTATTTCCATTTCCCAAATAGGTCAGATAATACCAATAGGATCAGTTGGGAAGGAGTTGTGGGTTTTTTTGTTTTGTTTTTTTAAATGAGAGATTCAAAAAGAGCGGCAATCAGCAGAGAGAGCAGGAGTATTTGTATCACTAACCATTAATGGATATCTGGCTGAATTGTTTTGAGTGGAATTTGGCTTCTCCCTCTTCTCAAAATAACACTTCCTGGTTGTGGGTTCTAGTGCTGTAGATTCTACTTTTAATTACAAAATGCTCAGTGCAATCCACCATACATTGCTCCTGTATGGAGCAGCCTTCAAAAAGAGAACATAGGTACTAATTGCAATGAAGTGCACATAACGTGAAGATGAAACAGTCTGTTCTTTTAGTTCAGAGACACTCCTAGGCCTACTGATTATTTTGTCACTTTCCTTTTTGAGATGTTTTCCCTCATAACTATGCACACTTTGCACGCTTTATACATACTTAATTTCCATGTACCTCAGTTGCCCCTAAAGTGAAGATAATAAGGATGTCCATGGTTGCTGTGAGTTTATATTTATAATCTAGCTGTCATCTGGGAAGTATTTTATAGGCAAAGTATTATCTATTGTATTATAAGGGATAAATCCCCAAATGCAGCTAAATTGTTCCTGGTGCATGACCTGAAGAAGAGGGCAAGATGATTATAAACTATTTTTCTACTCTCTTCATCCTCTTCTTAACCAGAAGCCAAACCAGGCCCCAGCATTCCTTCGAGCAGCCTAATGGCTACTCTAACTTATGCTAACGAGCTGCTAGCAACATCAGTGATCCTTGGAGAGCACGGTGTCTTCTGTTCCTGGCCATCTCATGCTCATGGCCCATGCAAAACAGACCCCCCACCACCATCTGGATGAGGGGAAGGAAAAGGTGGGGTTTGGAGCAGTTCTCTCCATCCCCTAGGAATGCTGGAGAGAAAAGAGACAGATCCATGATCCAATTGAAACAGTCCAGCCAGTTCTACTTGTGATCTTCATCACCACAGAATAGATCTTTCACATGAAATCTCCCACCTATTACTCTTTTGATTTTTTAAATAAACATAAATAAATTATTTTAATCATTCAATAATAGTCCTCTGCTCGTGTTCCTCTTGTTAGCTGTTTTCATTTATCATAAACGAAGAGGAATATTGTGGAAATGAAGAAAGTTTGTTCAACCAGTAGCTGCCCTCTTCTGAAGTGTAACTCAACCTATAACATGCCTCTTCCTGTGTCAAACACCCAACTGCTCCCTGTTGCTGCATTCTTTTATCCTGTGTGTTCTTTTTCACAAAGTTAAAATGAGTAAGAACATAAGGATTATTTTTAGACACTGAACTTAGCTACTTCTAGGTAGCACCTGGAAATGATTTTTTCCAACTTCTCAATATGCAGGTATTGTAATCAGCTGTTGTTCCCACCCTGTTCTGAAGAGAGTATGCACACAGCCTATGTAGTTTGACTTTATTGATGACTTAAGAAAAAAAATCATGCATGAGCTTTCTTTCCAAAGATGGCAGGTTTTAGGGTTGTCTCTCAATCCCAGCTCTGTCTTGGAGAGACACTCAAATCTCTTCTATTATCATGTTCGGAGTCAGTGATATCTACCTGCCACCTTTAGTCTACTTTGTGCAAGGTTCTTAACTCTTGATATTAAGGTCACTCACTAGAAGAATTCCTTATTGGTTCGATGGAAATTGTCACCCTGTAGCAGTCACAAACAGCAATCTTTTTTAGAATTTGGCTAGGAACATAGCCAGGATCCCACCCGGTCACCTGTCTCATGTTTACTTTTAAACCTAGTGTGTTAACTTAAACCCAATATATGAGAGAGACAATAATTGACTCAAGTTCAGTGGGATCTCTCAGTTGCAGTCATGCTAATAGCATATACGAAAATACAGACCTTGAAGTTAGATATGGTTTTGCGACATGGTTGAGAATAGCTTTCTGTAACCACGTGTACACCCTTCCAATGTCAATAAATGGACTCCAGTACTGCTAAGTGAAACTTTAGTGCCTCTTTTTAATATTCTGTGCAGATCCTGACGCTCCCATGAAAGTTTTAAGAAGAAAAAGAATCTTAGCCGCCCAAATCCCTTTTCGCTATTGTTGGGCAACCTATTGTTTGCCTGACTGACATACCTGATCTGGGAAGTGCCTGCCTTCTCTGGAAAATTGGCATTGCAAGGACATCATTTATAAAGTGCCTGGGGATCCTTCCAAATGAGAAGTGTTCAATAAATATAGTTTATTCATGACTCAGTGAAAGACAGGTTATCACCCACCTTGTGTCTCAAATATTCCTTTGGTGCCTTTCCCCAGTGCTAACCATACTACATTTTTCAATAATAAAGCACTTTCTAGTTTTTAGTGTTTTAAGTCCCAAAACTCTGGGCCAAATCAATTCCTGGTATAATTACACTCTGTCAGTGGAATTAAACCAGAAATGAATATGATTCAGTGTCAAAGGACCAAGTAAATCTTGGCAAATACCCAGTATATGAAAGGGAGCAGGTAGAGAGCAGTGAGCAGGCTAGAAGAGATTTAAAGGTCTGTTGAACCCACTGCACTTTCAAATTTCTCCTTAATGTTTTTCTCTCCCATAATGCATACCAATAACTCTCAGTTTAGATTATCCTGATGTATGTCTACATTACAGAGCTTTGTTTTTCCAACAAAACCTGAGTTACATCCATACTGCAGGCATGTTCTTTTGAAAGTAAATTGAAAGAACAGAGGTTTTTTTTCTGGCATTGGTAATCCTCTTTTTATGAGGAAGAAGCCTTTTTCTGAAAGAGCTCTTTCAGAAAAAGGTATGTGTGGGCAGGGAGGAGGGTTTTCTTTTGGAAGAAGAGGCCTCCGGGAAATAACACAGGTGCCCCGGTGGACATTCCATCCATACTAATCACAACTCTATAGTTCCTGTCTCCTGCCAGCTCTTAAAGCTGCAGGCACCCTGGACAAGCCTTGTGGCAGGAAGCCAGCCTGAGAGCAGCACCCTGACCACATGGCTCTTCCTGTCACAGGCCTTGAGACTCATGGCCCAGTGTCAAGCCCCCCCCCCCCCACCCCCCCACACACACCTCCCTGGCCCTTTCAGGGAGCAGCCCTAGGGGTCCTAGAACCCATCCAGAGGCACCAAGAGGCAGGCACCCTTCTGGTCCAAAGTGGAGATCCTGTCCCTCCTCAAGCTGTGGGGCAAGGAGGAGACCTTACAGGATCTCCACTGCAAGTGGAGGAACGCCGATATATTTGAGCTCATGGCTGAATCCCTAGCGGAGCGCAGATACCCACCCCGGACCTCGGAACAAGTTCAGACTAAAGTAAATGAGCTCCGCCAGGGATATGTCAGGGCCAGAGAGTGCAGCTCACACTCAGGGACAGGACCCCACACCTGCCCCTATTACCAGGAGCTCCACCAGATCCTGGGGTGGGAGGGTGGGGAATCTTCTGTATTTGTCCTCAATTCTGTTCATTTTCTTATGTCATGTTTTTGCTTTAGCCTATTATCTAAACTGTAGATTATGAATTTATTGGGGGCAGCAATTGGCCTCTATTACACTCCTGTATAGCAGCTAGCATGGCACTGCCCTGATCTTTGGCTTGGATTGCTAGGCACTATCATAATACAAATAAAAAATAATTCTAATATGATTGTGGGGCATGAAAGACAGAAATCTAGAAAAATCCATTTTGGTGAGGTAGTGGTACTGAGGAGAGATGGGAGGACAGATAGTGAGACACATAGAAAAGAGTACCAGGAAACCCAAAGCACCTTTCAGCAGCATGAGCCTTGAAGAGGATCATAGCCTTTTTGCACCAGATGGGTAGTACTAGCTTCTGGATATGGCTAGGGTTGTTGCAGGTTACACAACAGGTTAGCTTAAGTACAGTAATGCCCACAGGCCACAAGAGCAGGGACTGTTTAAGGTCTTTGTAGGTCCTAGGTGCTCTCATAATCATAGGTCTTTAAATTAGATTATATATAAATATAGAAGGAAGAAATGCCCTAGCGCCTATACATCTAATATTTAATTATATATGATACCTGTATGTTGGTTGTTGACTGGAGAGAGACAATTATTAAGATTGGTACAGAAGTTTTCTTTTCTTATTTTCAAGTCAATTATGAATTTTTTCTTAGGCCCTAAATTTTTTGTAGGCCTTAGGCACTGTGCTTATTGTGTCTAATGGATAATCCAGCTCTGCACAGGGGCTGTAGCATGCACTTGCAGAACAGTAGAAGAGGAAATAGATCTGTTCTGTTGCTGATGGTGTGTATCAGCCCACCTAGCAATTGTCCTATTGCCATGTGACTTTATAGATATGAATTAACTTTTTTAAAAAAGCAGAATTGTATAGTTCCTGAGAACCCTGCATAAGAGTTTCTTGAAAGAGGAAAGATTACATACTGTCCTCTTATGCATAGGCACATTTACACAGCAGGGCTAAGCTGAAATAGGGCTATGCAACTTCAGCTACATCAATTGCGTAGCTTAAGTCGAAATAGCTTATTTTGGCTTTTGGCACTGTCTGCACAGCAGGAAGTCCGAGAGAGAACAGTCTTTCTTGACCTCCCTTCCTCCTTGTGAAACGAAGGTTACAGGAGTCAGAGTAAGAAGTCCTCCAGCTTGATTTTTTTTTGACATTATGTTGAAATAACTGCTTATTGTGTAGACTTGGACTGTGACACTTTCATATTCTTTCTAATTTTGACTCGGGCTACCATGTCCTAGAGAGTTAATTGGAAGTGTTATTTTTAGGAAAAGTTCACCTCAAGGAAAAATGAAATTGCAGTATTTTGGGAAATGGACTAATGGTAATTGCTAGACATTACAGACTTGGAAGCATGTAGAGCCTTTGAGAATATCTATACACCAGACTTCACATTTTTTACTCCACAGAATTAATAGGACTGTGTCTCCAGGCCAAGCCTATCAAATTGTTATTTAATTCCTCTTTTTGGTTTAAAGTAACTGTAGGGAAATTATTAAAATACAAAAGCCAAAGAAAATAAACTAAACAGGAAAAACAAAGTAATTAGAAATACTTGCTATAAAATTTCCTTTTCCTTCTCACATGGTATACCTGTGTCCTTATATAGCATCCATTACCACAGTATTAGAGTGCATCTCCAATATTTAATTAGTAATAGTGATATCTCCTTTCCTTCCCTGTAAATAGGACATTGCTTGATAAGATTACAGGAATGTTTTTAAGGGTGGGCATGTGCAAGAGAGAGAGCGAGAGCCAGCCAGCGAGAGAGAGACAAAATAAACAATCTTGTAGCAGAAAGCTAAGTCAAAGAGATGACTTAAAAACAACAAATAGTCTAGTAGCACCTTAAAGACTAACAAAACATGTAGATAGTATCATGAGCTTTCATGGGCACAACCCACTTCTTCAGATGACCAGAGTACTGAAAGTCCAGATCCAAGAATAAATAAGGGGGAGGGGGAAGATAGAGAAAGGAGAAAGAAGACAGTGAATAGACTGTTCAAGCTACAAGAGGCTGATAAGAACAATTAGCACCTCCATTGGTTGGTTGGTTAAGTCATTAGGATGTGGAAGGTAGCCTGTGAGCCAGCCCTGTTAATTCCCTGTTAATTCCATTCTGATAAGAATCAAACTTGTAAATGAAGTTAAGTTCCAACCCTACCCTGTGTATTTGGCTTGTAGAATTGGCCTGAAACAACATCATGACTTGGAGATCCATTAATGCGTGTCTGGGCAGGTTAAAGTGTTCTCCATCAGATTTCTGTGTTGCCCTTTAGGATATCTGATTTGTATCCATTAATTCTTTCCTGTAGAGACTGTCCAGTTTGGCCAATATACATGGCAATGGGGCATTGCAGGCCTTAGATGAGTTTTGCATTTAGTTCTGAAAGTGGAAAGGTTTATATTCATTCCTGCGTCTTCTGGTAGGGAGTTCAAAAGTCTCTTGCATCGCTTGTGTTATTTTTAATAATTTCATAGTTCCAATGGAATAAAGGTATTATTGGAAGTCATGGTAGTAGAAGGAGAGACAACCTTTCAGGTGCTCAGACTTGCTGTCATAATTCTATAGAGTTAACATTCCACTGAGATGAATGAGTTAACAATCCACTGAGAATTAACTCCTCACAAATCTATTTCTGATTGCATCTCTAGAAAGACAACAGTTGGGATTGTACTGGGAAGTGCTCACATTTAACGATGGTAATAGAGATGTAGCCATGTTAATCTGGTCTTGCTAAAACAAAAGACAGGACTATGCAGCACTTTAAAGACTAACAAGATGGTTTATTAGGTGATGAGCTTTTGTGGGCCAGACCTACTTCCTCAGATCAAATTGTGGAAGAAATTGGCATGACCATATATACAAAAAGGATACAATGATGGTGTTCTAGAATAGATTTCTATTGGCAAGAAGGTATTGGGCTTCATGCACTTGTACTACAAGGGACACGAAGAACGGGGAGCTGAAGATCTGCCATACATAAGCCTACACATACTCAATATAGAACCAGAAATAGATCATGGATAACACCCGGGACATAGAATTTATTAGTGTGAATGTGTCAGTACCCCCCCCCACCCTAATCACTAGACCCCCCCGCCCTTACTAACCCACCCGCCATCCTATCCCCTTAGGTCCTACCACAGTCCAACTTTGTCCCGTGCATATGGATGCGTGTTTGCGAGTGTGAACGTGTAGGTGTAAGCGTGTGTGTATGGATGAGTTGTACCTCCCCTCCCTCTCCCCAAAACATAGATCTCTAGAACCTCCACCCAACTCCAAGACGCAACCTAGGCACGCTTGCCCTCCCATAACGTGCGACCCACTTAATTGGTCCCCGACCAAGGGTCCCCACATTCGCTCCCCTGCATACTGACCCCGCAACGTCCCCACAACCTGATTAATGGTGCGACATTCACCTCGCCAAATCTAACACTCAACCCACTTAAACCACCGGTCCAACCACAGAATGAGCGTCCCCACCAAATCCCCCATCCGCTAACCAGATAACCACCCCACTGGCCGACTACATCCGGGGCCCCACACCTCCCCTTTTTATTCACTACGGGCTCACAACTAGCCACACTCCAAACCCCCCCGCCACGCGCCTCCCCGTCCCTCGGGAACAACCTACTCTATGCGCTCCTCAATGAAGGGCCTCAGACACTATTCCAGAGGAGGAAGGCACCCTGCTAGCGGGCCCCCCCGGGGGCTCAAACGCCCCACCGTGGACCGTAAACCCAGGCCCCCAGGGGCTAGATCCCCCCTACCGCCGTAACCCAAACCGGCTACCAGATGTACCCATTCACTCAGCCATACTTGTTCCAAAAAGTGTCTATTGTAATATATGTATTGTTTGTCTCTAAACATTCTCTAATAAACGTCAATCTGTTATATGGATGAGTCTTGGACTGTCATTCTGATATTTTTCACCAGCGCTTAAGAAATATTGTGTGTATTCTTGTACTCCTTGTACTCCATGTTGGTGACTAGCAGTCAGTCATTTGTGTGATTAGCAATCTTCATCAGTGTATCAAATAGTTCAAAACTATTTCATTAAAAAACAGATGTGTCTCCTATGAAGTTTGCAGTATAATCTATTTTTTGTGAGGCAAGGGAACTTGAAATAAAAATAAACAGTTCTTGCTGTAGATATCTATGTGCAGATATTTTTAGTTTTGAACAGCAGAGACAACCAGCATTTCAGTCACTTGGGATCAGATATGAACTGGCTACCAGACCCCAAATTAAGCTCAAATTGAATGCAGTATGAGGAAATGTCATACCTTGGGGACAGAGAGACCCTGAACATTTACTGAAATGTTGTTATGAACAGAGGAGGAATTAAATTACAAGAGCAGGTTGCCTATGTGCTCTGGCAATTTTAGAAATTGCACATTCCTCTTTCAGTAACCTCTCAAGCTCAAGTCCCTAAATGTTGCATGGTAAACGAAGTTGCATTCTGAAAAGGTAAAATATTTCTTTAAGTGCAAACAGGAATTTGGGCCAGGCATAGGACACACAACACTTATTCCAGCTTCCCTGAGCAACACTGTGGCATTTTCAATCTTTCTTTCTTTTATAAAGAAATTGCAGATCACACTAAATTATGCCAAACTGTGCGATAGTTTGGCAGATAAGTCCACCACATTCATGTCTTGAATGATCTAAATCAGGAGTTGAATCTAAGTTTCCAAAGAGGATATTTATTGGGGAGCCTCACCAAAAATACCAGCTAGCCCCCAAAAGGAAATTTAATTAGATATTAATTATTTTTTGATGCCGTAACTACACTTTTAACATCCCATTGAATAATTAATGTGCCTAACCATTAAAATACAGCAAGTGACTCAGTGCTATGATAATAGCATGGTCCTCTGCATGTGTCCAAGTGGACACGCACAGTGAATACTAAGTATGTTTAAGTCAGGGTTGCCAATAATTAGTTGTGCCAGCAGCAGAGGTAGCTGGTTATTTGCAGGGAAAGCATGAGAGGGAGAGAGCTCAAGCTGCCAACAGAAGAAAAATAAGAATGAGGATTAAAAAATAGAATTTCAGTTCAGAATGCTTGTGACTTTCAATAGCCTACCTGGGCACCAGAATGGAGCAGACTGACAGAGAGCAAAGGGATGGTAACCAAAGCAAAGTTGTTTTGATAGGCCAAAATTTAAATGTACCAGTCTTGACAATATCCCTTGAAACATGACTTGTCAGCGATGCATCTCTGTGTAAAATATCTGAGCTAGATCGACAACGATGTCCAAGGTGAGGAGAAGGTGCAAAGATGCAGAGAAAACTTGGAAATTGTTGTATGGATATTGATTTCAAATGCCTAAAGAGTTCAAGGTGATTTTAAACTCTTCACTGGTCAACATTAAACAGTGATAGATAGGTTTGGGGTTAATTTTAAACAGAGGTCTTGATTTTACTTGGTTACTTGGCAAATGCCAAAAAGCATTCATTCAGATTTCATCCTTCTGCCCTGATGTGAAGAGGAGAGAGAGGATAGAAAGGTGGGTGAAATATGGCTTTTGGTGATGGATTTGGAATACTGGATTTATAGTTTGTTAGGGGTAAATGTTTTGGCTGGCACATTGACCACAACCTGCTGCTTGGACTCTGGTTAATTATGATTAGTCAGGGATATCATCTATTTGGATTCTTTCCTCTTAGATGAGGCCGGTTGAGATAAATGCAGTATAGTTGACTTTTTTGGATTTGATGAAAACTCACGTGAGTGACATAGGGTAAGAGGAGAGAAAGAGTGGGCGGGACATAATACAGTAAGAAAGAGAATACGATGCAGCACCTTTGTGGTGCTGGCAGTTAGATATCCCCACTGGTGGGCTGAAGACTAGATGCTTTGATAACACAATGACTTTTAAATCAGAAGATGAAGTTCCTTACACAAGAGGAAGATCAGCTCACTTTCCTCTCTGGAAGTGAGTCTGTTAGAAGAGTTGAGAGGAGTTGAAGAGCTGGGATGCTGACGGGAGGGGTGTGTGTGTGTGTGTGTGTGTGTGTGTGTGTGTGTGTGTGTGTGTGTGTGTGTGTGTGTGAGAGAGAGAGAGAGAGAGAGAGAGCTGGGAGCAAAGATTCTTATCCCAAAATCTCTTTAAGAACCCCACAAAGGAGTAAAAGTTGGTGGCACATATCCTCATTGTTTGTCCACTAATGAATCCATTTCTGTAAGGCCAAACTCATCACAGATAACTTTGTTTCCACATTTTCTTGTTTACTAAGTATAATCTCACCTCAGTCCTTGACTTATATCAGTAGGTATCACAAGCTTTGTCCCTTTTAGCCAATGTTCCTTTTAGCCAAGTTTGAATAAGGATTTATTATTCAGCTAGCCTAACTGGTATGCAGAACAGAAAAGAATCCTTTTTTTAAAATATACACATTATGCCACATTCATTTCTAGTGTAATCCTATTGAAGTTGAATGATGTATAGATTTAATAATATAACCTTTGGATCTGGGGGCTTTCTTGTTTGTGAAATAAGAACAGCTGGATTAAACATCCCTCATCTTTCCCTACTGAGCTGATGATATTTCCCATTGTGTTTCCCAGTGACAGTGTAAAATATATGTAGCCCTGTGGCCCCCTTCCAGAGCTAATGTGCTTAAACATTTTATAGGCAAAGCCTCTCATTTCTCTGACTTTATTTTCATTTGATTTTTGTGAACAAATACGTGCTCACCTTGTGAGTAGCTTGTTTGTCAGTGATTTAAATTCTGGGACTTTGCACTACAAATTAGAGTAATTTATGTAAGTGGTTTAATTCTTTTAATGTGCTACACTTTGAATTACATTAGTCTACCATCTCCTTTCTGAGCCTAATCATCCATTAAAAAAGTCTGAAAACTGGAGATTGAAGGGGGAAAAAAACTTCCAAAAATATCTGTTCCTGAGCTTAATTGAAAAAACAACCAACACAAGCCCCTGAAAAACAACCTAATAATTCCAAAGAGTCCATTTAGTTTAAAATAAATGATACCGGAGGCGGGTGGGGGGGAGGTTCTCTGCCTGGTGTAATAACTCTCACCTGGGCTAAATACAATCAGAGGCCAATGTGTTAATGTGAAACCAAGTCAGAGGTTGAGGGTCATATCAGTGTAGTATAAAGTTAATGCTAAATTTAGAGGAATCCCCTCCATTTATTTGCATGAAAACATTTTCTCCCTTTTCTTTTTCCTTTCCTCCCATTCCCACACCATAGCACCTTCCAGGCCTTTGCTACTTAAAAAGGATTAATCCCATCCCCTCTGCCCTGCTCTGTTAAAAAGTATTTTTTGTAACTTTTGTAACATCTGAAGAAATGGGTTGTACCCATGAAAGCTCATGATACCATCTTCATCTTTTGTTAGTCTCTAGGCTGCTGCTGGACTATTTCTTGTTGGTTTTTTGTAATACTATATTTAAAAGCTTTTCTCTTCTTTTTTTCTGTTCCACTTTCCTATCTCCCTTACTTCTCTCCATCCTCTTCTCATTCTTTTTGCTCCATTTACCTCTCTCTCAAAAGAGTGCCTTTCCTTTTTAAAGTGGTCTAAAGGCTGAACGTTTTGGGTGCCCCCCACCTACTCTCTCACATGCATGTGTGCACACATTCTTCAGATTGCTGATACTGAAAGCTAAGTGGAGAAACATGATTGAAAGAATATTGTCTTCACTGAGAGTTGATCAGGCCCTTTTTTAGTTCTTGGCAAATGCATTTGGAGCGCTGAGAGCAGAAACCAATCAAAGTGTAGGGATCTGTAAATTTCTTATGTGAGAAACAGCAGTCATTGTGCAAATCAGAAGGCCTCCCATAGACAATCAGAATGGGGGGATTTTCATAATGGCAATATAATCAAAGAGCTGTGAGACTCCACATCTTTGCTCTCTGACTAGCGGACATAGTTTCATTTCAGTATAATTAATGAAAATCTCCATTGTAAGCCTATTCCTTTCTCTATTTGATGTAAGAGATCTAATTGAAATGGAAAGAAAAAGCAAAGCATATTGCTGACTTGACTAAAACTGTCAATGCATTAATCCTTGCTTGAAGCATGCACTAAAAATAGAATACAAGCAGCTGACCTTTCTCTTTAAAAAGCTCTTTCCATCTATATTTAGAAAATCCTGTGTCAAGCTTCACAGGATCTTTACACAGACAGCAAGTGTGTCCATAAATAACTCTGTATATCTCCCCTGGAAACAATACATAACAGTCTGGATTTCTGGGAATTCAACACCCCTTGGCCAGCTGGATTTTTCTCAGCTGTCAGGGCTTCATTTTTTAAATAAAATTTTCCTTATTGATTCCATATAAATCAACTTTTAAATTATTCATTGCATAGATGTTGTTGTATTTAATGTCATTCCTAGCTCTTATTGCATTAATATTTCTTCCTTTTGGATGAAATAATATAATTATATTAAATCAGACTATTTTTTTACCAAAAGATAAACCTGAAGCAAAAAAGAACTGTGCCAATGGGCAACAGCTTTTGTCCGTCTACAGATGCACTGTTTGCTGTTCATTCAGGGATCTTGCACATAAGCCATCCTTAAATACTTAGTCATTTTGTTTACCTCCCCTTTCTCTTTCATTGTGTTGCTGCAGGTGGGTGAGTTCAGAGCTCATGCAGCCGAATGGACAGCCAATGTCACAGCAGAGTTCAAAGAAACCCGCAGGCGTCTGAGTGTGGAGATTTATGACAAGTTTCAACGGGCTACCTCTATCAAAAGGAAGCTCTCTGCAGAACTTGCTGTCAATCACAATCAAGATCTGACCCCTTGCAAGAGGACCCTGTCAGTCAACCACCTCACCAGTGAGAAGGACATCTTGCCTGCTCTAACTAAGACAGACAGCATTTATATGAATGGTTTGACACCTCACTGTGCAGCAGAAGATATTGCTGTGATTGAAAACATTAAGTAGTGCTGACTTTGGATGCCAATCGTTGGAGAAGCTCTTGGCTTAAACTAGCCATATACTTCCCTTTTCCCCCCTATCCATGACTGATGCTAGTAGCATTTTATACATGTGCATGAGTTCAACAGAAACCACCATGATAGGGATTCAGTGTCACCATCATATCTCTTCTTAGACACGATGAATGGAATTTCTGTTGTTCATAGATGCTGGAGCAAGCAACATCTAATGCCTTTTTTTGTGCTCAGACTGTTTTTCATTTCTCCTAGTGTGCCATATGGCCTAAAGAATGAGTCATATTTGTTTATGTTAACAATGTAGCTTTGAGGGATCAGTCCTTAACTTTTCAGGGTCTACCTTACTGAGCCTAGGAATGGACCATTTATGAACAAAAACATATTTGTAAATGGCAAGAAATTCTTATGCAGCCTTTTAACCTAAGAAATTTTTGTCCGTGCCTTATCTTTTGGAAAAACAGAACCTCTATAACTCTTGTATGGTTTATGTTTATTTGTATGTCTGTTTTTTTGCATGAGTATTTCATTTGAGCTTTCATCTCGCCTGAAATGTTGACGTTTTAAAGGTATCTCTAGAGAAGATACTAGCATTGAGAATGGAGGCCAAAAATCAACAGACATCAAAGCGACACTCCTAAACCTAGCTTTAAAGGCACTGCAATTACAAGAATTGCAAAAAATGTTCCCTGAAAATATTTATTTTACTCACATCCAGGTGATTCATGTTGACACTATATTAGAACAGACCTGCAGAGTTTATGGATCCATTTTAGGTTTTATTTTTCAAGGATTGTTCAGCAATGTTATCTCATGTGTCAGATGTATGAAAAATCTTCAGTTGTGTGTAATTAAATTATTTGTTAGATGGCAAGAGCAAGTAGAAGTTAATACTCTGTGGAAATGTTTTAAATCGGTGCATTCTAATAACCATACTCATGAAAACAATACAGGAAAGTACCACAGCAATTTCTAATCATCTTAAATCTGCTGCCGATAGTTACTTAAAACTTTTTGTTTATGCCAAGTCACACCAGGCACCATATTTTACACAGGGATCCTACTGGAATGCTTTCCTGAATGTCACACTGTACAATGGTTGCCTACCCCAGAACTGAGACTGACGTGGGAATGCAATTGAAACTGGTATCACTGTGACTTTCTACATTTAAAATACAGACTTCTCTGAATACAAATACAGACAAGAAGGAAAGATGATAAATAGCACAATCTGAATGCTGATCATTGTTCAGCTAGTATAAGCTGATGACATGCAGATCTGAAGCCAATCCATGGGATTTCTGTGTTTGTTTTAAAGAAAAACATTGACTTTAACTCGCTATCTGTTGTTTTGTTTATAGTTGTGGGTGAAATTCAGAAGGAATGCAGGATAAAAAGAAGGAATGAATAATTTTGTCTTTTTTAAAATTTTTCATATTTTAGTCTCTTGTAACCTGGCTGTACATAAAATGAATATAATAAGCCCTAAGGAAATAATTTAGGCTCTGTGTAAATTAAAGAAAAATTAGACTTTATTGATCGGCCATGATGAAAATGACAAATCTGTAGCATCTCTGACCAGTAAATAGCATATGAATGAATAACATATGAATGTTAATGTTCTGGATGCTTAATCTTGTTCTCTGATTAATCAATATTATCAATGTAAATATCAGCCAATTGACATTTACAGAGAGTACCCTGTTAAAATAAGGAACATTCCATGAACTAGTACCAGGCCATACTCTTTTAAATGAAAAAGACCCCTGTCTCTCCTAGCACAGTGTTCTGAATGTCCACATGGTGAGAAGCTCTTCTTGCCGTGTATAAACTGTGAATTGTAATGAAAAATAAAGTTTTTACTTAAAATAAGCTTTTTTTCCCTCAGTCTCCTGCTTGCTGCTGCACCACCAGAATGCTGAGAAGTTACCTAAGATATCACCTCTTTGAGGGCTCAAGGGTTACAGTTTTCATATTGGTTTGCAACCTGCTTAAATTTAAATTGGTTTAACAATGAAGAGAAGAACTTGACTCCAACTAAGTTTTTTCTCTAAATAATGAGTAATGTTCTTTGGGTTGCTACATTTTAAAAGTTTGTTCTGTGGCTATTTTTAAGGCCTCTGGCAGGATTGAGTTTCAATTCTAATACACTTTTCAATTAGGAAGTAGAAGGCTTGGAATACACTATACCTACCGATACTTTTATATGCTGTTTAACACTTAAATTCATGAGGACAAACTGAGCCCTGATTGACACCTGTAAACCTCTACTGAGATCAATGAAGCAACTCAAGATATGGACTCAAACTGAATTTGGCTCAAAAATGAGGAACACTGACTCAGCAATCTTTAATCTTGAAGCAGACCTACATAGATAATAAAATAAATCAAAGGTGATCAAAGAATTTAATTATCATGCAATACACAGACATTCCTTTTGTATCATTTCAGGACTGGAATGGGTCCCCTTATCTCATGGCCTTTTTTCTATTGTTTGATTTATTTTGTAAATTTAGTGAACTGGCTCTCAGGGTTCAGCCGCATGCACTGACACTAGGCCAGTGCTCTGGTGGCTCACTTGATGGTTCAGAACTCAGACTTCCATGAGAAACCCTCAGTCATTTCCTTTAACTATGTGCTTCTAGAGGAACCATCTTTCTGAGGCAACAATCCCCCTCAAATCTCAAGGGTCTTCTGGATGCCAGAGAGTTGTTTCCTGTCACAAAATCTTCCATCTGGTATGGATGTACTAAGATATGCTTGCTTCCACACCCCAAAAGCAATGTTAACAACATAAAGACTTTACTAACAAGCAACAAAGATGCCTGATCATTCTAAATGCAGTAGCAAGGAAGTCCCTGAGAGCTCTATCAGTTACAGACTTGATATTTTCCTAAGATTTCCTACTTAAGATGTAAGGGGATTATCAGGCATCTGCGCTCCCAAGCGTGCTATAAGGATTGTGCAGCAGTGACCTGTACAAGGCCTTTTTCCTAAACCATTCTCAGGCCTTTCTGAAAACCAAGAGGATAAAGACACAAAGTATAAGGATGGGAAGCAGGACCTTTGGCCTGAAAATATTTATTGTACTGTGGTGTGTGCCTGCAGATTTAGCATAAAGGCACCTGTGAGAGAGGCAACCAGAAAGTTCAGTGACACTCATCTATCTACTCTGATATCGGGGTGTGGGGGGAAGGGTCTGGAGTTCTGTGCTGGCAAATAGCACATTCCTTACTACTGAATTCTATTCTTAACTCTGCCAGTGATTTGTGGTGTTCCCTGGGGAAATCACTTAAAACCAAATCTTCAAAAGTGTTTATTAATGTTGAGTGCTTTCTGTGCTTACAGGAGTTCAGCTTGAGACATTTTGGGCCTGATTTTAAGAGAAGCAGAGCATATTACATTTTATTGGGAGTAAAAAGAAGGACCTTGGGTTGGACACAAAAACTAGCACATCCTAAATCAGAGAATGCCATTTGTCTCCAGTTACCAAGCTTCAATGGGGTATTTTAAAACTACTTGCTACCTCAGAGGCCTGCTGTGAGGTGTAAATTGTTTTAAGCACCTAGGATGAAAAGCACACTATAGGTGGTGTTACATATGCTTTCTGCCTGTTCAATCATTTTAGAGTTTATCACAAGGATTTTGGGAATTGATTTGGAGGGAGAAGAATCCTGTTTCAAAATTTCAGTACACAGGGAATCTGTTAAATTTGTGTTTTATTTAAGAAATTATTACATCTTTCCCCTTTCAATTTGTGGTCTGAATCCTGTGTTAATATACAAAGTACAGCTGGGTTTGGCTTTTATTTGTAAAATGTTTTGTTCTAGTGTTTAGAAGAACTAGTATGCTGTGGGCCAGATGGTATAAATAGGTAGTGTTCATATGGCCCAGTGCCATTAATTTTAACTGAAGATTTCTCTCTTCCACCTCTTTCTTCCATTGCCCCAGACACAGAAATGTATCACAAATTCAATAGGGGGTTGAACATGCATTTACATAACTTGTGGAAAGATACCAGATTTTTCGTTTTCTATAACATGCTGACAGAGTCATGTTTTAACATAAAAAGCAGCTATTTTGTGTCCTTTAAATTTCCAGGATAGCTACTTTTTTCCCTTCCAAATGTATTAAACATGCTAGTCCAACATAGCCAATGTAGTGCTACCATAACTTTCATTATGATTGCACCTAATTCCTTTCTTAGACCTATTTCCCTTTGGATGTGCTGCAGAGAACTGTTCTCAGCCTGCCCTGGCGTTTGCTGCTTTAAGAAGTCTTGGCAAGATAGTTACACATCATGTTGGTAGAGTGTAATTCTCAATTTTACTACTAACGAAATGCAAGCCAATAGCTCACAAAAGGAGGACATTCATAAAAGCTCCAAAATGACTTGCCAGATCTGACATGTTGCGACCTTTACAGGCCCAGATGCTATGACTCATTTCTTTCTCCTTGACAGATAACACAATGTATTAGTAAGTCTGGCCTGAAATCGGGCAGTGAAGCAGGTGGAGAAAAACCTCCGTTGTCTTGCCATTGCCTGTGCTATCTCTGGTACAGCAGGCTAACTATTTGTTGGGATTCTCTAATATGACACATTTGGATTCTTCAGAAAATCTACAGTAACTATTGAAAACACCACTGGCTCTATAATTCTAACTTATGCCCTGAGGCATGACCCTGTATGAGGAGAAATATGTAAGATGCCCAATCACAGGAGCAATTGTGACTAAGAACCACAGAGTGCAATGTTTTCTCTTCTGGCCTAATTGGTGTGGAAGAGAGCTTACCTTTGCCTATAAAATCTATACAAACAACAATGCTTCTGTAGCACTTTTGGGTTCTTATTCAAAAGAATAACTCCTGAAATAACTATTTCGAAATAACGCATTCACACTGCAAAAGCCCATCAAAATAGCTCAGATCTATGTTGAAATAGCACATCCACACTCATGGGAGCCTAAATCGCACTTAAGGGCCCCCAGAAGCACTCCAGGCAGGGTATCAGGACAGCACTCACTTCCTAGAGCTGCTGCCGGAGGCTTGTGCTTAACGGGGCTGGCCTCCGTAGCCATGTCGCAGACCCTTTGCCATTTCCTACCTCCTTGAGGGATAGCAAACTTACACGACATGCTCTGGTTGCCCTTGTGGATGCCACAGCTCTACTAGCATGGAGCTGGAGCTGCTGCAAAGCAGTCACCAGCTCTTAGATCTGCCTGCTGCTGCACTTGCTGGTGCAATTTATGCAGGCTGCCCACGTGGTGCTGCAGGAGCACAACGACCAGCCCAGAATGGGGGGGCCTCCTCACCCAGGCTCAGGTGCACCTCATGCACCATATTCCCTCCCATCCCCACCCCTGCAAACTGTGCAGCTCTGCTTCTGGTGCCAGGAGACCAGTCCTTTCTGGTGGAACCACATCTTTATGGAGCGTGGGATGACCAGCAGTGGCTCCAGGACTTCTGTATGTGGAAGAACACCTTCCTGGAGCTCTGTAAGTGGCTCGCCCCTGCCCTCTGGCAATGGGATACCTGTCAAACCCCTCCAGAATTGTGTCGCCATTGCTATTTGGAAGCTTGCCCTGCTGGACAGCTACTGCTCTGTCAGGAACTAGTTTGGCATGTGGAGATTGACTACCAGGGCTGTGCCCATGCAGGTTTGACTCTCTTGCTATAGTCCTAGGAGGCCAGTGAAGTACTGGAATGGGTTCCCTGGAAAGTGTGGAATCTCCCGGAGGTTTTCCAGTCCCACCTTCACAAAGCCCTGCCAGAGATAGGGTACTTGTGGTTGCTCCTGCTGTGGGAAGAGGCGTGGGCTTGAGGAAGTCCCGAGGGCTCTGGCAACCCTATGATTCTACAAGTGGTGAGGGCCATCAATGCCCTCCTGCTATGCAGGGTCATCACCCGGGGTGACATCAACCCTGTCGTCGCTGGCTTTGCCGCCATGGGCTTCCCCAACTGTGGGGGAGGGGGAGCATTGACAGCACCCTCATTCACCCTGACCACCGTGCCTCTGATTACATCAATTGGAAGGGGTACTTTTCCATGGTGCTGCAGGCCCTTGTGGACCAGTGGGGCCAGGTCATTGACATGAACATCGGGTGTTCGGGGAAGGCGCACGACGCGCATGTCTTTAGGAACTCCAGCCTGTTACAGAAGATGCTCATCAGCACTTTTTCCCCTGACCGCACCATCAGGTTTGGGGACATGGACATGCCCATCTGTATTGTGGGTGACATAGCCTACCCCTTGCTCCTCTGCCTCAGGACACCTGGACCTCACCAAGGAACAGTTCAATGCCAGGCTCAGCAGGTGCCGCACCCTGGTGGAGGGCACCTTCAGCCACCTCAAGGGGAGGTTCTAGAATCTCCTTACCTGCCTGAATTTTGGCAACTGGAACATCTCCCAGGTATAGCCTTCTGTGTCCTCCACAACCACTGTGAGAACAAGGGGGAGACGTTCCTGCCAAGGCGGGGGAGGGGCAGAGACTGAGCATCTCACAAGGGCCTGAGGGAGAGTTTCATCCAAGGCCACCTGTGAGACTCTCTCCTGGGTGTCCGCACAAGGGGTCTCTGAATAGCCTCTGTGTGCCTTCCTCCCCCACCCCTTTCTCATCACCTGCAGATAAAATTAAAAGAATTTTCTTTAAAACAATAAACTCCATTATATTTATTTGGGGAATATATAACTGGGGAGGGATTGGTGAAAGAATCTCAGAGGAAGGGGGAGGAGGGGTTCAGGGCTGGGGCTGGGAGTACTGCTTGCCTTGGGTGGTCCCACTGCCTCATATGCAGGGGCCTCAGCGGCCCTGGGGGGGGGGGGAAGAGGGCTAGGAAGAGAAGTCAGAGGGCAGGTGCAGATGTCGGAGGGACTTGGGGGAGTGGGTGCTGGGGAATGACTTCTGGACTGCTCAATGGTGGCAACCAGGTGCTCGACAACGTTGGTGTATGCTGCGCACATCGCCTTGTGCTGTCGGGACAGCTGCTCCCAGATGGTGCAGTGCAGCACCCAGTCAGCACAGCAGTCATGGTGGTCCTCCTTGAAGTTCCTGTTCAAGGACTGTAGGCACTCAAAGTGTTCCCTCGCCAGGTCATCCTGGGGTCACCTCTGCCTGTGGCTCTCATGGGGTCATGCTGATAGCGTGCGAAGTGGGGGATGCAGTGCCCTCGCAGTTGGCCCACTGTGAAGAAAAGCAAGAAGGGCAGTCATCCCAGAATACAGTGTGCATGAAGCCTCGCCCAAGGTCTCAGGTCAGATGATGGCAATATGCTTCAAGCAAGGCCATCTGTGGCCTAAACAATGGGCACTGTCTGACAGGGGCACGGACCTCCCAGGGGAGCCTCACTACCTCCACATCCCAGGGACAAGCAGTCATGAGAAGGTGCTGGCCAGGCCAGGAGCCTGTGGGCAGGAGAGGAGATAGGGTGGCTCAGCTTCTCTCTGTGTCCTGCACATGCTGGGTCTGGCACTGGCAGAGGGAGAACTTCCATCCCTGCCTGCTGTAGGAGAGTGGGGAGGGTGTTGGGGAAGGGTTGTGTGAGTGGCAGAGGTCGCTTTCTGGAAAGTGCTACTGGGGTCCCCTCCACTTCCTCTCCACAGCAGGCTCCCCTGTAGGGGATCAGTGCCTACCTCACTGTGCTTGACTGGGGGTGTATGCTGCCCCGAGGGTGCCATGTGTGGCACCGGTGTCTCTTTCCACGACCCCAGCCTCCTTAGCGGTGGCTTGTCGTGGAAATGTGTCCCACCATGGAGGCCGGAATAAAGCAGGCCTCTCCAGGGACTTTGTGAGAGAGAGCACGATGGGTTCCTTTGTGACAGCCTCATGGGGCTGTCTGCTCCGGACTGGTGCTCCATGTGCATCCACGTCAAAGGTTGTTGTGAGATCCCCAGGCCAAGAAGGCCAAATGAGGCATGCGCAGCCCCTCACTGCCTGCCCACATGTATAGAAAGAGAAAGGGATGGAACTCACCTGATGAGCCCTGGAGACATCCTGGGAGGGAGAGACTGGCTCCAGGATGATGACCACCTTCTGGCTGGGGGGCATGGTGACCAGGCTGGTCTGTTCCTCCTCCTTCTCACCCTGGTCCACTGCTCCGCCTTCCAGGAGGCTGAGAATAGGTGTGTCCAGGATGGAGTCCATGATGTGGGGGGGAAGGATCAACACTCCCTCCCTTCCCCCCAATGATGGCATCCAGCTTGCAGTAGAAGTAGCAGGTCTGGGGTGCTGCTCCAGATTGGGAACTATGTTCCCTGGCCTTGGTATAGGCCTGCCTTTTCATTCTCACCTGGCCCAGGGTGCAGCTGTGCCCCTTCTGGATCAGGCTGGCAGTCATCTGGCCATAGACATCAGCATTCCTGTGCTTGGTGCAGAGAGCTGTAGACTGGACTTCTTACTCCAGACCTTTATGAGATCCAGGATCTGTGCACCAGTCCATGATGGTGCCCTCTTCTGCCCCTGGCCAGTGGCTTCTGAGGTGGCTGCCAGTGTGCTTGCAGCCATAGGCTTCTCGGAGAGAGCGCTGGGGTCACTCATGGCAGCAGGGAAGGCTGTTCAGGGCTCTTCTGTGCGGCATGGTGCTAGCAGGGCCTGCATCATGCCACAAGTCCTTTCCCTTCTGCCTGTGCCTTTAAATGCTTCAGGGGAAGAGAAACAAGAGAGTTTTGAGGGGTGAAGACACAGTGACCACCAGGGCAGCTGTGAGAAGCCTTGGAGGCCAATTATTTAAAAAAACCACATCTGTGTCTTCCACACTCACCCTGTTTTGAAATAGCTATTTTGAAATAGGTGTTATTCCTCGTGAAATGAGGGTTTAGTATTTCAGAATAAGAAGCCCGTTATTTCAAAATAATGAGCTTGCTGCGTAGACACTCACCTTGTTATTTTGAAATAACGTGAGTTGTTTTGAAATAACTCTGTGGTGTAGACATGCCGTTAGAGACTAACAAATTCTCTCAGGTGGTACAGGACTATTGTGGCTTTTTTAATTACAGCCTCTGCTAACTTTGCCTATGTTATTAGTGGGCTCCCAAACAGCCAGCGTGGGGTGGGGAATGGGAGTAGGAATGAAGGAGAATATTAACCCCAATATATCTGGTGGGGTTAGTGCTGTGCGCTAAAAGTAGAAGGCTGGAGAATTTCCATTTTTTTCACATTGCTCTTGCAATCAGTAATCAAAAAATCAATTCGTGGAAAAGTTTACAAATGTAATAATTTATCATAGAATAATGTTTAACAGATACAGTGGCTGATGTACTACTTCGTTCTAAGAACTGAATTTGTTTGCCTGCAATCATAATGTGAAATGGTAGTCCCTCATTTTAAAATTGCAGTACCAAACCCAGCAGTCTAGGTTTTATCATTTTTAATACTAATTAGCCATGGTACAATTTGGTTCAGTTAAAGATCTTTTTTTTTTTTTTTTTTTTTTTTTATAAATCCAATTTTTTAAATATATTAGTAACAATCTTTCTCCATCAGTGATAACAGGTGCAAATTTGTAAGTGTTCTGTTTTCTGGTGATTATATCATGTTCCTTAATCATTCCAAAATATGTAACAAAAAACAGGACTATGTAGAACTTTAAAGACTAACAAGATGGTTTAATAGGTGATGATCTTTTGTGGGCCAGACCCACTTCCTCAGATCAAATATGTAAGGGTATGTCTACACTACAAAGTTAGTTCGAACTAACAGACGTTAGTTCGAACTAACTTTCCTAGGCGCTACACTAGCGCTCCGTTAGTTTGAACTTAATTCGAATTAACGGAGCGCTTAGTTCGAACTAGGTAAACCTCATTTTACGAGGATTAAGCCTAGTTCGAACTAGCTAGTTCGAATTAAGGGCTGTGTAGACCCTTAATTCGAACTAGTGGGAGGCTAAGGCTTCCCAGGTTTCCCTGGTGGCCACTCTGGCCACCACCAGGGAAACTCTATTGCCCCCCTCCTGGCCCCGGAGGCCTTAAAGGGCCACGGGCTGGCTACACAGTTTGTGCCAGTTGCAAGGCTGCAAGCACCTGTGCCAGCAGACCCTGCACCTGCCACCACATGAGCCAGCCACCCGACGACACCCAGCCCTCCACTGATCCCCAGGACCAGCCTGGCGGCTCCCAGGACACTGCCCGGGGGCGCAAAAGGCGGGCGCCCGCTTGGTCAAGTGCGGAGATCATGGACCTCATCGAGGTTTGGGGGGAAGCCTCCAATGTCCACGATCTCCGCACTAGCCACAGGAACGCGCCGTCTACGGCCGCATGGCTGCCAGCCTGGCCGCCACGGGCCACCAGCGCAGCCGGGAGCAGGTCCGCTGCAAAATTAAGGACTTGCGGCAGTCCTACTCCCGGGCCTGCCAGCCAGGGGCCGACCCGGAGGCCTGCCCCCACATCCACGCCCTGGACCGCCTCCTGGGGGCTCATGCCGTCCCTTCCCCCCGGGACGTGATTGAGGAGACGGAGGAGGAGGAAGAGGGCTCTGAGAGCCAGGAGCCCGCCGCCAGCCTGCCCGGGACCCGGGACCCCCGAGGCACGCCACAGAGCCGCTCGCCTGTGTTGTCTGAGGCCGGGGAGGCGTCCACCTGTGAGTACCCTCGTGTTCCCCTTATGTGTACGGGGGGCTGGGGCGAGAGGGAGACCCGGGACCGTGCGCCTGGGCCTTGCCCACCACGGAGCAGCAGCTGGGGATCCTGCAGGGGCCCTGGCCTTGCAGAGGGGAGCTGGGTTTCACAAACCTGGGCCCCTGGGGTAATTGACCGCTGGTCTTGTTGCACCACAGCCGCAGCACCTGGGACTGCAGGGCGCACCACCCCACCTGCAGCAGCCGCCCGAGCCCGGGCAAGCAGGAGAGCCAGGAACCAGGAGGAGTACCAGAGGCAGCACCTCCGGTTCCTGGATCAACAGCTCCGTCTCCAGGACCGCTGGGTCCAGGAGGACCTGAGGCTGCGCTGGAGGAGTCTGGAGGCCCTGGAGGAGCAGGGCCGTGCCCTGCGAGGCCCCCTCCAGAGCCTGCTTGACCGCTTCTCATTTCCTCCTCCTGCTGCTCCCCCTGCTCCTCCTGCTCCCCCTGCTCCCCCTGCTCCTCCTGCTCCCCCTGCTCCTCCTGCTCCCCCTCCTGCTCCCGCTCCTGCTTCCTCCACACCCCCTGTCCCTCCTGCCCCCCCCCTCCACAACCATTTCCCACAGACGCCCCCGGACCCGCAGTGTGGCGAGACGGGAGAGGCAGCCGGACTCCCACCCCTGAGCTATCCTTTCTCTTCCTCCCTTCCCTCCCCTTCCAGCTTCCTCGTCCCAGGTTTCCCCCTCCCCTCTCCAACCCTCATTCCTCCCTTCCCACACCCAGTTATGTTAAATAAACAGACGTTTTTGTTTCAAAAACAGGTGTCTTTATTTTACAGTAGATAGGGAGGGGAAAGGGAAAGGGGGGTAGGGTGGAAGAAGGCCCCAGTGGGGCATGCAGGGAGAGGTCAGTCCTCCTCCTCCTCCACCAGGAAGCTCTCCCGCAGGGCTTCCCGGATCCGGACGGCCCCCCGCTGGGCTTCCCGGATGGCGGCGGTGCAGGGCTGACCGTAGTGTCCAGCCATGCGGTCAGTCTCAGCCATCCGGGCTGGCAGGAAAGCCTCCCGTTTTCGCTCACACAAATTGTGGAGCTCACAACATGCCGCCACCATGGGAGGGATGTTGTGCTCAGCCAGGTCCAGACGGGTGAGGAGGCATCGAAAGCGGGCTTTCAGTCACCCGAAGGCCCCCTCCACCACGATGCGGGCCCTGGTCAGCCTGGCATTGAAGGCCTGGCGGGAGGGATTGAGGTGCCCCGTGTAGGGCTTCATGAGCCAGGGCTGCAGTGGGTAGGCGGCATCCCCCACCAGGCACACGGGCGTGTCCACGTCCCCGACCCTGATGTGGCGGTCGGGGAAGAAGGTCCCGGCCTGCAGCCGCTGGCACACGGAGGAGTTGCAGTACACCCGGGCGTCGTGTGCTTTGCCGGACCAGCCCACATTAATGTCCATGAACTGACCCCGGTGGTCACACACAGCCTGCAGGATCACGGAGAAGTACCCCTTGCGGTTGACGTACCGGGACGCCTGGTGTTCCGGGGCACGGATGGGGACGTGCGTCCCGTCGATGGCCCCCCCGCAGTTGGGGAAGCCGAGGGCGCCGAATCCCCGGATGACAGCGTCAGGGTCGGTGAGGCGGACCACCCTGCGGAGCAGCACCCGGTTGATGGCCTTGACCACCTGCGGAGAGAGACACAGCAAAGTGCCAATCAGTGGGGCGCCCGGGTGGCTGGGAGCGTTCGTGCCCTGGCAGTGCCCCGCGCCCCACTCCCGGTAGCAACCCCCCTGGCGGCATGTAGTACGGCCGGGACAGACCGACCCCTCCGGTGCGGGACGCTTTCGCCTCCTCCCACCCCCCCTTTGTCCCTGGGGCGGCCCATCCCCTCCTCGCAGCCCCCTCCCCCCCAGCTCGGGGGCTGACGAGTGCCATACCTGCATGAGCACCGCTCCGATGGTGGATCTCCCCACGCTGAACTGGTTCCCGACGGATCGGTAGCTGTCTGGCGTGGAGAGCTTCCAGAGGGCGATGGCCACCCGCTTCTGGAGGGGGATGGCGGGCCTCATGCGAGTGTCCCTTCTGCGCAGGGCAGGGGCGAGCCACTCGCAGAGCTCCAGGAAGGTGTCCCTCCTCATCCTGAAGTTCTGGGTCCACTGTTTGTCCTCCCAGTGCTCCAGGACGATGCGGTCCCACCAGTCGGTGCTGGTGTCCAGACGCCAGACGCGGCGGGGCACGCCGGTGCCGGGGCACCGCCGCGGCTCCTCCACGGCCCCCAGGGCGGCCAGGCGGAGAGGCAGGGGGCTGACGTGCACCAGGTGGTGCCAGGCAGCCTCGAGCCATTGGTGGCAGGCTTGCAGCAGCAAGTCCAGAAAGTGCACCAGAAGGTGCAGGGCGAGCTGTGGCTCCATGTTGCCGCCTGCGGCGGCCCCCCCCCGAAGGGAAGCACCAACACAGACGGGCACAGAGACCAACGCTTTGCTGTCCCTCGGCGAGGTTGGCAAGCAAGCAGGAAAAGCTGAGAACCGGCTGTCCAGGGGGGTCCCTTTAAGCTCAAGCCTCAGATAGCCTCAGACAGCAGCCACACAAAGCAACTACTGACCTGATGCCCTGCCAGAACCGGTTTCAGCTCCCCTTAAATGCCCCCCTGCATCCAATCAGTGTGGATGCGCTAGTTCGAATTAGCAAAACGCTAATTCGAACTAGTTTTTAGTTCTAGATGCGCTAGTTCGAATTAGCTTAGTTCGAATTAACTAATTCGAACTAAGTTAGTTCTAATTTGCGCTGTAGTGTAGACGTACCCTAACAGATTGACCACACATTTCATGAATATTGTAACATTTAAGAACACTTTAATTGCTACATGTATAATTACAGAGTAGACAACTCACCTTGCTATGTTTTGCAAAGAACACACTATGACATGGCCTCAGGTATTTAAAGCAGATACATTACTTCATTTCTTCTCCATTCTTACTAGTCATTGCTATTTGTATTTATTAGATAGCTTGGGTACAGCACCATGTCTACAGAGAAAAAAAAGCATAATTTCTGCAGTCCTGTTTACAATTGCTTTTGCTAGTAAATCTCCTGAGTGGCTACTCTTGAAAGGGATTGACTTTATTAACCCAATTTTTAATGCTAGCTAGTCATATAGAATAAATGCATATAGGCAGATTTTCCTCTCCAGCGAAAGACACATGATATGCATACAATAAAAATGAGAGGGGAAAACTCATTCTCTAGTTAGTAATAAATAACAGTATTTGCTGGTGGACAAAAAGCAGTTTGAAATGGCTTTTTTAATTATAAAGACTAATGCTACTGGATTTTTATCACAAGTAACTGGATACTCTGTATTACATAGCAGGTAGGGCTTTAGGAGCTGCATTGCTGGCTGGCTCTCCGTGGGAGGGTGGGATTGGGGACCGTTCTGCATGCTGCTTTTCATCCTCTTTCACCCCGGCTGGAGCTGCATTGCTGTGAGTACAGGGAAGTTCTCCCTGTGGTAACCTACAGGTTTTTCCCCCAACCACTCCCATTGGCTAGGAAATGCAGCCTGTTTCTCCTCCCCTCTCCCACCAAATGGGAGATAGATAAGCCAGGTAACATCCCAATCCCCTGTCTCCTTCCATACCCTGCCTCCTGCCTAGACCCCCCTAGCTCACCTCTGTGCTCTATGTCCCCACCTCCAGCCCCCTCCTGCACCCTACCTCCATCCCAGACTCTGCACCCCAGCCCACTCCTGCAACATATCTACTTTGGAGACCCCTCACCCCATAGCCAGCCTGCTTCTGCACCCAGCCTCAAATCCAAACCATGCATCCCCACCCCCAGCCCACAATTCAGCAGCCCCTTCCTGCACACAGTACTCTTCATTTTGGCTCACCAAAGAGCCTAAGAGCCCCCACAAAAACTACTAGCCCTGGACCCCCAGAAAATTTAATCTGGCATTGGTAGCAGGGGCTGTGAAAAGTGTTTGTAAAAATGATATATATGAATTTTCAACATCACTGAAGTGTAGCCAAATTTGGTTCAGAGGAGACAGAGACTAAATTTGCTAGATGACTTAAAAATCCTCCATACTTTAAGCTAGTTCATAAGGTGATGTAAACAGGTTAATCTCCATTCATGCCAATGTAGAGCAGCCTAGAATCTCACTGACTCTTTTGTCTGGTTGTTCACTTGGGTCTTTTCGGAAGTTAAGGAACCCTGAAGAAGGACAAGTTAAGACTTACTTTGAAGTTGTCTTCAAGGTGGTAAATTTGTTCAGTTTCCCCTTATTTTATGCTAGGCAGAATTTTTCTGAAACAAATCCATCTATGGCAAAACCAACTAAGATTTCTGAAAAAAAATAAAAAACAATTAAAAAAGTCTAGTAGCACCTTAAAGACTAACAAACATGTAGATGGTACCATGAGCTTTCATGGGTACAACCCACTTCTTCAGATGAAAGGAGCATTGAAAGTCCGGATCCAAGAATAAAGAAGAGAAGGGGGAGGGGAGAAGGAAAGGAGAGAGAAAAAGGTAAATTGAACTCACACCCTGTGTTCTCCAGGTAAATGTCCTACCTCCCCCTCCCCCCAGGCCACTCCAGAGCCCTTCCTGTCTTCTCTGTGTCCTGTATCTTGTGTTGGCTGTCTGGTCACTCCCAGGGTGGGTAGGGCTCGGGCTGCTGAGGGGGGCTGAGACTCCAAGCCACAACCCCTACCCTCCTCAAGCAGGTGCTGTGTCCGGTGGTCCACTCAGGAGCTTGTAACTCTTCTAGTTACAAGAAGCTGATAAGAACAATTTGCATCTTCTAAGTGCCCATTGATTAATGGGTTAAGTCATTAGGATGTGGAAGGCAGTGTGCTAGCCAGACAATGTCTTTATTCAGATCTCTATGATAGGAATCAAACTTGTCAATAAAGTTAAGTTCCAAGGCTTCCCTGTGTATTTGGCTTGTGGAATTGGTCTGAAACAACACAGTGACTTGGCGATTCATTAATGAGTGCCCAGGCAGGTTAAAGAGTTTTCCAACAGGTTTTGTAAGATTTCTGAGTTTTTCTTAAACCTGATTCTTGGGAAAATCCACTGGGACAGATCCTCAGTAAACAGACCTCTATGGAGCCACATTGATTTCTAAAAACAGGCTATGTTTGAACAGAATGGAAAATGTTGACTGCAGAGAGCCATTTCCGGCTCCTTGATTCATGACCACGTGCTCCTGGAATAAAGTGGAGCAGGAGAGGTGCTGCTATCACATACACCACTGGTGCAGAATCTGGTGGAGTTTGAGACTTAGAAGAATATAGTCCAGGGCTAGGCAAAATATGGCCCATAGGCCGAATCCAGCAAGGGATGCCACCAGATCTGGCCCATGGAAGCAGAAGGGAGTCTCAGGCAGGCTCCCTGCCTATCACACACTCACAAGCTGCTCAGAAAAGCAGCTGTGGGGTCCTGTTTGTTTTTGAACAGCTGCAAACCCCTGAGGGGAGAGAGACTTCACGTGCTGTCTCCATCCCCAGCACAATTCCATTGGCTGGTTTTCTGCCAATGGGAGCTGCCCATTTGAAGAACAGGCAGCATGCCAAGTACCCTCTCTCCCCAGGGACACAACTATTCACAGCCCATATGGCCCCTGCAGTCAGTGCAGAGGCTGGGCATGCAGGGAGCCTGCCTGAGAAATCTGCTGAGCTGCTTGCCGGGAGTCACTCAGGCTGTGTCCAGACTCAGGGGTTTTTTCGAAAAAAGTAGCCTTTTTTCGAAAAAACTTCCCCTGCGTCCAGACTCAAGCCGCGTTCTTTTGAAATTAATTCGAAAGAACGCGGCTTTTCTTTCGATGGTGGTAATCAATTTACGAGGAAGAACGCCTTCTTTCGAAAGTTCCTCTTTCGAAAGAAGGCGTTCTTCAATGTAAATAGGGCTTCTTCGAAAGAGAGCATCCAGACTCACTGGATGCTTTCTTTCGAAAAAGCAAGCCGCTTTTTCGAAATTTCTCCGTGCAGTCTAGACGCTCTCTTTCGAAAGAGGCTCTTTCGAAAGATGCTTTCGAAAGAGCCTCTTTCGAAAGAAGCCTGCAGTCTAGACATAGCCTCAGGGAAGTCTCCAGGGCCATAGCCTGCCTCTGGTACCCCAGTCCCTCCCTTCCCCAGCCTCTCCACACCCCTACATCCATACCCCCTCCCAAATCCTGCACCACAATTCCCTGCCCCAGTCACAATCCAAACCCTGCATCCCCCCACCATGCATCCCAATTCCCTGCTCCTGGTCACAACTCCCTCCTTCACCTTAATCCCTTACCCCAAGCTCCCTTCTGTACCAACCTCCATCCCAGAGCCCACACCTCCTCCATTACTATCATGGAAGAGTGCAGTCCTCGACCACTTCCCAAATTCTTGCAATGGCCCCTCATAAAAATTATTGTCCAATCCTTATATAGCCTCTTCTTCCCTTTAAGCACCGGACTGGGTGAGTGGCTAAGAAGTTAAGCTGCCTGTGCCAGATCTACAGCAACAAAGATTGCTCCTACACAACGAGAACATGTCAGTGGGAATCTCTCTGGCTGTTGTGAGGCCAGTGTACTGCAGAAGGGAGCAGAGAACTGGCCTAATAATTGCGGTTGAGGAAATACTTGCTTTCCTGCTTTGTAACTATCAATGGATGTAATTTAAGTAGAAAACATCTTCCTATACTACAGCAAAACAACAATGTGTATTAAGCGCTGCTGTGAATAATGGTGAAGGGAAAAATATGCCCCTTACTGAGTGGGTTTAGTTATTCATAAAGCTCATAGGCACAAAGCCTTCTTTTCATTATTATTTTCTTTCTGGAGGACTCAGAAGTGAACTTCCCCATAAGGCAATGCTGCTGTTAGGCTCAGTTCATGCATTCAAAGTGAATTTGTTCCATCTGATTTCAGTGCCAAGCAAGCCACAAAGAGTGTGTATCATGAGAGGTGAATAAAGCTTCTTCTCTAGCCTTCCTTGCGGGAGTATGCAATAAGAAATAGTGTTGAGGCTTGCAGGATTAAAGCAGCCATGTGGAATAAGGAGTCACTGGTAATGATACTGGCACCTCCATGAAGCCTCAGGAACTGCATTTTATCTGTTGGGCAAGACTAGAAGAATAAAACCCAGCCTGCCAAATTCAGACCGGGGCTGCAGCCCAGTCTCACCCGTGGCACTGCCACGTCTGAATTTGGTCAACATTTCTTATTAAATTAGAGCTATTTTCAAACCTCAGTTAGCATTCGCAATTGTCAAATGTTTTTATACTAGTGTGAAACATGTACACCCCTCCTGTTTCAAAAAACTGGTGAACACAAAAAACGTGCGTTCTCACATGTGTGCCAAGTTGAGAGCTGAAAGCCATTTCTATGGCCAAAGAACAAGGGCCGGATTACGACTTCAGTGTAAGTCCATTGTCTTCAGTGGAGTTACGCCATATTTCTTTGCTATTAGGGAAAGCAGGATCTGACCCTACCACTCTAAATGTGGAGAATGGCAATGGAAAATATGTATAGACTCTTAGCTACAGGGAATACAATAAAGCTTTATCACTTTTCATTACAAAATCAAACCTAATTATTCTAAGTTGAAAAAATCAATATGTAAATGTAAAATTGGCTAAAGAGATAAGAGTAAGTAAGTGCCCATTATGAAATTGCTGTTTCACTCTGTAGGCAACAGTTAATTAACTTCATACATTTTTATGTTCTTTAGTGATATTTTGCATAATAACTAAGCTTTATTTAAACCAATGCAGTATGTCTCTGACTTGCACTCCTTTTGTTTTGTTCTCTTAGAAATGATTATGATGAGCTTGAATAGAGGACAAGTGATGTATATGAAAAATTAGCATAAGGGACAGCGAAGATTGATATAATAATGTGTCTAGTGATGCAATCAGATCGATCTTTTGCTTTCCTTCAAATAGAGGGAGTCCTTAAAAATGTAAATTATCATAGAGTTGTCACATTTGCACTGAGAATTTCACTGTGATAATACAGCTTCTGAAAAGCATACATCTTGGCAGCTGATGGACTCGTGAGCTATCCTCAGTTAGATCGGACTATGTCTATGTCCGCACTCCAGAGCAAAGACAAGGGCAAAGGTAACGCCAGCCTGATTCCACTTTCTCATTGGTTAGGGGAGACTAATAATGTGACACTTTTGCGTCTTCTTTTGTCATTTAGTTTTAAGCACTCACTTCCTTGGGCTGTCTGCTATCACCTGCATGAGACAGATGTGTAGGGGTATGTCTACACTACAAAGTTAATTCAAACTAACGTCTGTTAGTTTGAATTAATTTTGATAGGCGCTACACTAGCGCTCCGCTAGTTCGAACTTAATTCAAACTAGCGGAGTGCTTAGTTCGAACTAGGTAAACCTCATTGTACGAGGACTAAGCCTAGTTCGAACTTACTAGTTCGAATTAAGGGCTGTGTAGCCCCTTAATTCGAACTAGTGGGAGGCTAGCCCTCCCCAGCTTTCCCTGGTGGCCACTCTGGGCACCACCAGGGAAACTCTATTGCCCCCCTCCTGGCCCCGGACCCTTTAAAGGGGCACGGGCTGGCTACAGTGCCCGTGCCAGATGAAAGCCTGCCAGCACCCAGCCAGCAGACCCTGCACATGGCACGGCTCGAGCCAGCCACCCGATGCCCCCCAGCCCTCCCCCTCTTCCCGGGACCAGGCTGGCGGCTCCCGGGAGCTTGCCCAGGACCGCAAGAGGCGGGCACCCGCCTGGTCCAGTGCAGACATCGTAGACCTCGTCCACGACCTCCGCACTAGGCACAGGAAAGCAGCCGTCTAGGGCAGGAGAGCTGCCAGCCTGGCCACCCAGGAGCAGGTTGGCATGAAAATCAAGGTGGTCCACTGAGACCCCCGACCCTGAGCCCTGAGCTTACAATGGCCGTACTGGGTCAGACCAAAGGTCCATCTAGCCCAGTAGCCTGTTTGCCGCCAGCGGCCAACCCTAGGGACCCTGGAGGGGATAGACCAAAGACAGTGACCAAGGCATTTGTCTCATGCCATCCATCTCCAGCCTTCCACAAACTTCGGGCAGGGACACCACTCCTACCTCCTGGCTAAAACCACTCCATGGACCCGACCGCCATCACTTTATCTCACTTCTCTTTAAACTCTGTTCTAGTTGTAGCCTTCACAGCCTCCTGCAGCAAGGAGTTCCACAGGTTGATTATTTGCTTTGTGAAGAACAACTTTCTGTTATTAGTTTGTAGCCTGCTACCCATTCCTTTCCTTTGGTGTCCTCTAGTCCTTCTATTATGGGAACTAATAAAGAACTTTTCTTTATGCACCCTCTCCACGCCACTTGTGCTTTTATAGACCTCTATCATATCCCCCCTCCATCTCCTCTTTTCTAAGCTGAAAAGTCCCAGTCTCTTTAGCCTCTCTTCATATGGGACCTGTTCCAAACCCCTCATCATTGTAGTTGCCCTCCCCTCTCCCACCCTCTCTCTTCCCCTCTCCCACTTCCTTTTCCCAGTCTCCCCCAGTTTTGTTCAATAAAGAGAGATTCTATTTTTGAACACAATTGTCCTTTATTTTGTACATCAGGAAGGGGGGCTAGGGAGGGTTAAGTGGAAGGAGGTGAGGGAGGAATGGGGTACAAGCCTCCGATGGGGAGTACTGGGCTGGCTCTGCAGGCTTCTGGGGGTGGAACCTCTCCTGCAACTCCCCAATTGCCCCCTCCTCCCAGATGGCAGCCTGTGGCAAGTGCAGCCGGGCTGATGGCCAAGTGCTGTGATGTGCCCAATGTGGATACTCCGGGCAATCCAAGCCAGGACTGCTTTGCAAGTGGGGAACCCTGAGAACTGTCTGTCCGGGGTGGGGGTCGGGTCCCTTTAAGCACAGCCCTCGGCTAGCCTGAGACAGCAGCTCCACGCTCTAAGTCCTCATCTGATGCCCTGCCGGCACTGCTTCCGGCCATCCTTAACCCCGGTTCAGGGTCCACTCTGTGTGGACATGCTAGTTCGAATTAGCAAAACGCTAATTCAAACTAGTTTTTTAGTCAGGATGCATTAGTTCGAATTAGCGCTGTAGTGTAGACATACCCTAGCAGAGTATCATTTGCTTATTGGCATGGTCTGCAGAAATGAGCATGAGCTGATTTTGTGATCTTTCTATTTGACCATTCTCAGTCTCCTTGGTGCTTGGGGTGCAATAGAATGTGACTGCAAAGACAAGCTGGTGGAGGATTTGAATGCCCTGAGCACATTTGTGGTACTGTGTGTATTCCTTTTTTGTTCTTATTTCATTTTTTGTTTCTTAAGTATTGAGAGGTGCTGCTGTGGTAGCCTGGGAGAATGGGGATCGTTACATTGACAACAAACACTGGCTGGCCAGCAGCACTGAGACCTTTCCCACATGGCCTGCCAAAGGCCTTGTAATCCTCCTACTTGGATTGCTCAAGAGTAGAGGTGGGGTTTTGGGGAAGGGTAGGAGTGGGGGGTGGGGGAGGGTGGGGCAGAGGCAGGGTAGGGAGTGGCCTGCAGCGGGGGGTTGCCCCAGGCCCTGCATCCCCATAAGGGTGGCCCTGTGTATAGTATGTTACTGTATTATAAAAGGAATGAAAGTGCCTCATGAGCATGTGGCGTGGCATGGGGGAAAGCACAAAGGCGCTTGTTTGAAAATACACTGGGCAAGCAGCTGAGGCTGGCACCAGGGGCCTATTGGTTGTGAGCATTGATAGCCTGATAGTGAATGAGAAATGACTTTGTCCCTCAGCTCACATGAGCAGGGGGTGGGGAGAGAGGGGGGGAATAGGGTCAACAGACTTGCTGGGCCCCTGGGCAAAGTATGTCTGGGGGTCATGGCTCCATGCTCCCAGAAGGGGTATGGCCTTGCATGGGAGGGGTGGGGCTGAGGCATCTAGCCCTGAGCACCACCCAGACTGTGCCACACCACGGCCCCCCACTGGAGTAGCAGCCTGAAACTCCAGGCCCTTTTGAATCACCGGGCCCTAGGAAGATGCCCCGTTTCTCCCCTCACCCCCCATCAGCAGGCTTGCACATGATGTAGAGGTTTTAGAGCTAGAGATCATGTGTACATTCCTAGCTGATAGCCCAACCAGGAGATTGTCACATATACAAGTTCTTTAAAGGAAGTAGATTATGGCTGGGTTTCAGTGGATTTTCACTCGATTTCCAGCTTGCCTCCATGTTTTGCAGTCCTTGTCTGGGGCTTTCCTTCACTGCATTGTTACCTCAAGTTATAACTTGAGTCACCACAACCTGACTCTGGTCTACACACAAAAAACGCTAGTTCAAGTTAAGTGGTGCTTTTAGCTCATGTTAGTTGGCCCTTATGAGAATGGGTTGAAGTTGGATTGTTGCTCTTGCTCCAACTAGTTATACAGCAGGTAGGCAGTAATTCCAGCTCATCAGCTCTGAAGCATAGCTGTGCATAGCTGGAGTGTTACTTTGCAGGGTGGTTTCCCTCACTTCACCCTCATTCAAGCTATGCTAGCTCAAGTGGAGTAACTCAAATGCATAAACTTGAGCTAACTACAGCAGTGAAGACAAGCTCAGCATCTGCTTTCTTACTTTTTCAGAGTATAAGTGAGGATAAAATCCATTAAGAACTATAAGACATTTGCATACATTAGCAATAAGAATCATAAAAGTATCTAGATACTTTAGCTATATTGAAAGTATAGAAAGCATACGGGAGAAACTGCCTATACTGTTATGTTGTGAAATCTTTACAACACATATTTGCAAGTAATTACCATTTCTACACTTACGATATTCCCTTTTATAAGGAATATCCCAGTGATACTAATTAGGAAAAACTACAAAGATCTCAATGGCAACCACAGTATAGCGATATTAAAAATGAAGGAGAAACACTCAATCAGTGAAATGCTCAAGAGGAAGGTGGATGTGTAATACAGTTCCTCTTCTTTGTTCATATTTTCCTAAGAAAATATTTTGTCGTATTTATCATTGTAGGTTACCTAATAAATATGGGTTTTGACCCAATAACATTGTAAGGCTAAAACAAGTTATCAGTTTCTGCTGCAGGCTTCTGTCATGCAGAGAGGCAATCAAGCCAGACACATATGTCTGGTTCAATCTTTTCTTTTATCACAGAAGGAAAGAGAGGTGCGTGTAGAAGAACTCTGGAACTTTCTAACTTACAATCGCCTGTTTCCGTTAAGTTGGTTTTGAGCCTGAATGACATGACTCTCTGTACTACTGGGCTACGTCAAGACTGGCCCCTTCTCCGGAAGAGGCATGCAAAGCAGGCAAGTCAGAATAGGGAAATCCGTGGGGAATTTAAATATCCCCCGCGGGATTTAAATAAACATGGCCGCCGCTTTTTTTCCGGCTTGGGGAAAAGCCAGAAAAGAGCATCTAGACTGGCGCGATCCTCCGGAATAAAGCCCTTTTCCGGAGGATCTCTTATTCCTACTTGCAAGTATTCTCTTATTCTTGCAAGTAGGAATAAGAGATCCTCCGGAAAAGGGCTTTATTCCGGAGGATCGCGCCAGTCTAGACGCTCTTTTCCGGCTTTTCCCCAAGCCGGAAAAAAAGCGGTGGCCATGTTTATTTAAATCCCGCGGGGGATATTTAAATCCCCCGCGGATTTCCCTATTCTGACTTGCCTGCTTTGCATGCCTCTTCCGGAGAAGGGGCCAGTCTAGACGTAGCCCTGCAGTAAAGGTCTACAACTATTCCTGGAGAGCCAGAGAGACAGATTGTATTAAAAAGAAATTCTTAGCAGGCTTTGTAACTCTGTAATTTGGCTACACAAGGAATTGCTATTCGGATGAATTGTGCCAGACTGAGGTGTCATTAGAGGAGGTTTTGGAACAAATTGACAAACTTAACAGAAACAAGTCACCGGGGCCAGATGGCATTCACCCAAGAGTTCTGAAAGAACTCACATGTGAAATTGAGGAACTATTAACTGTGGTTTGTAACCTATCCTTTAAATCAGCTTCTGTACCTAATGACTGGAAGATAGCTAATGTGACGCCAATATTTAAAAAGACTCTAGAAGTGATCCTGGAAATTGCAGACTGGTGAGTTTAACATCAGTATCGGGTAAATTAGTTGAAACTATAGTAAAGAATAAAATTGTCAGACACATAGATGAACATAATTTGTTGGCGAAAAGTCATCATGGTTTCTATATGTTTTGTTAGTCTTTAGGGTGCTACTGGACTATTTGTTGTTTTTTAAGTTTTTCCTTTTCTTGTTACAGACTAACTCAGCTACCCCTCTGAAGCTTTTATACATACAATATGATGGGGACTAGTTTAGCTATAAATACTCAAGAGAGAGATCTTGGGAGTCATGGATAGTTCTCTGAAAACATCCACTCAATGTGCAGCGGCAGACAAAATAGCAAACAGAATATTAGGAATCATTAAAAAAGGGATAAAGAATAAGACATAGAATATCTTATTGCCTCTATATAAAACCATGGTACACCCACATCTTGAATACTGCATACAGATGTGGTCGCTTGATCTCAAAAAAGATATATTATCATTGGAAAGGGTTCAGAAAAGGGCAACAAAATGATTAGGGTTTGGAACGTGTCTCATATGAAGAGACATTAATAAGACTGGGACTTTTCAGCTTAGAAAAGAGGAGACCAAAGGGGGGGATATGATAGAGGTCTATAAAATCATGACTGGTGTGGAAAAGTGAATTAGGAAAAATTATTTACTTGTTCCCATAAAGTAAGAACTGGGGGGGTTTAAAACAAACAAAAGGAAATTTTTCTTTACACTGTGCATAGTCAACCTGTGGAACTTCTTGCCAGAGGATGTTGTGAAGATCAGGATTTTAACAGGGTTCAGAAAAGAGCTAGATAAATTCATGGAAGTTAGGTCCATCAATGGCTTTTAGCCAGGATGGGTAGGAATGGTATCTCCAGCCTCTGTTTGTCAGAAGGTGGAAATGGATGTCAGGTGAGGGTTCATGTGACGATTACCTATTTCATTAACTCCCTCTGGGGCACCTGTCAGAAGAGAGGATACTGGCCTAACTGGACCTTTGTTCTGACCTAGTATGGCCGTTCTTATGTTCTTAAAGTAAAAAATGTATATAATTGCCTAAACTAACATTTAAAGATTTGTTGTTGGAGAGTATGAGGAGTCCTGTGGCACCTTGAAGACTAACAGATTTATTTGGCTATAAGCTTTCATGGGTAAAAACTACTTCATTGTTGCAGCCGACAAAATGGTTTTTACCTAAAAAGCTAATGTCAAATACAACTGTTAATCTTCAAGGTGCCACAGGACTCCTCATAGTTTCCAACAACAGGATTGAGGTGTCATAGGATTCCTTGTAGTTTTTACAGATATAGACTAACATGGCTACCCCTCTGAAACTTGTTGGATACTGTTAGCTTGATGTAACACCTTCTAAGAGTCTAGTCAGGACAAGAGAATTCATACTTTATCACAAGGATGGGCAATAATTTTCGATGGGACCCCACTCCAAGATTTTGGAAAGAAGCCAAGGGCCATACTTTTCTGAGGAGGAGGTAAAGGGTCTAGGATGGAGGATGGGTTCAGAAGGACTCATGGAGTAAGGGACTGAGGTACAGGAGACAGTAAAATAGTTCAACTCTCAGTACAAACTGATTACAATTTCAGTTTCCAGCTTTCTGGGGATTTTACCCAGCTGCCACTGAAATAATGGAATGTTTTGCCAGTGACCTTACTGGGAGCAAGACTGGGCCTCACCGTATGTAGTTTAAACATGTGCACAAAATACTCCACAGGTAGATGTGATACATAGGTACTTTTGGACAATTACAATGACACAGTTGCTGAAAGTAGGAGTGAAATGTCAGGAATTGGGATGTTATAAATCAATGGAATACAAAAACATCTAAGTTGTTGTGCTTAAAGTTTAATTCCTGGGAACATCTGCCATGGAAATAAATGACAGGCAAGTGCAATCTAAGAATCTATGCAGACAGGCAACAAGTTGTCTCGAGGATTTGTTATTGTATGTAAAGACTTTTACCTGGAGACCACCAAGGCAAAGCATCCAACGAAAGTTGCCTTGTTCTCATCAAAATTCAGCCATTACAGCTGAGCAGCCTCATTGGCAGTTTCAGGAGACTAAGGATTGCATGGGTATAGAGGCAGTGTAGTGGGGTACCCCTCCCCCTTTGATACGGGGTACTCCCCCTTCCCATCACCCATGGGGTCGTTAGTTCAAACCCCTCCTCGCGGTCGCCTATGTGCGTCCCAACTAATCAGGTCGTTAACTTGCCGGGTCTCCCCGAGACGTCAGCTGAGCAGTTTCCTCCTGGTGGGGAAAGGGGGGTCCGGGCCCGCCCCCTCTCACGGTCCCAACCCAGGGCCCTAAGGACTCAGACGGAACCTTCGTCCGGTCCGGCTGACGGGGCCATAGCCGCAACTCGTCAGCCCGCAGGCTTCCTTCGCCCGCCCTGGGCTGCTTCCTCTCCCCACTCCGGTTCACCCTGCTGAGCAAGGCTTACCCCTTTGGCTTCGGGCCCCTCCACCTAACGGCCCCGGGGAGGGAGGCCATTTGTGGCCTGCTTCCCCCTCCTTCCCTGCCGGTGCCGTTTAAAGCCCCCGGATCTGCTCCGCCGCCGCGGCCCCACCCAGCGTGGCGTGGTGATGTCTCCCGTCGGCGGCCGGAGTAGCGCGATGGCGTCATCCACCTGGCCGCCTCCCTGAGATCCTCCGGCATTTCTAGCCGGAAGGCCGCCACCGCCGAACAGCTGACACAGCAGTTGGCGGGGCGTTCAGGGGCCGCACGGGTGGCTGTTTGCGGCGCGCCCCACTCGGGGCTCCCGGCCTGACCCTCGAGAACCACCGCGTACTCGGTCGGGCGGGTCATCTCAGTGCGGGGCGCCCCTGTGCACTATTTGCGAACATGGATCATCCAGGGTCTAGTTTGATATACAGTGGGGCAGAAGTTTGTCTATGTACCTATTCTGTGCATAAAAAAGGAGAAGGCGAGTTGTTCAGAACTCTTTAAGGCTAGTCGTTCAGAACCTATTCTCAGCTCCAAAAGCATTGTTTAAATGGAGATATTTTGAAATTAAGGTACAGACACCATCATTCTTTATAGCTGTCATTCTGGCGTAGCTGCAGCACATTAATTTTTTTAAAAAGCAGCAGTATTTCAAAGTATTCTTTTATTAAAAATGCATAGCCCACATTCCCGGCACACACAGCATCCTCTGTGAACTCCAATGTGCAAGGAATGGGTCAAGAAGAAATGCAGGATCATCTTAGAGAACTGAGCTGTTATTTAGAAATCAATTCTTCAGCCATCAGACTGCATGGTTAAATTCAAATCTGCGACTTTGTTCCACTGCAACCAGCTACATTTTAATAGTATTTTTGTAGCTGTAGTCAAAGCACGATATGGTTTAAAATCCATATTGCCAAAGAAATGATCATCAGTGGTCACACAGGGAATGTCAATGGCCTCTTTGTTGAAAACAAGAATATTTTTTATTTTGTATCTGAAAACCCATCTACTAAAAGTGGAAAGTCTAAATACTGGACATTAGTCCATATATATGTAGTGCCCCCTCTCCACCTGGTTACCTTCTTTAATTCCAATCTCCTTACAGGTTTTGATGGGTAGGTCTGGGTTCTTCTGGATCCCGCCACACACTCAACTTTATTTTTTCCAATGGATTTATTTGGCAGTGCCTCCACCCCCCTCACTCCTTCCTGGCAGGGTCACCAGGGCAGCTTGGGAGGAAAAGTCTAATCCAGGGGAATCCCCACGTACTTGCCAGATAGTTGGAGACTCCCAGAAAATAGCACAAACACATAGGCTACGTCTACACTGGCCACAATTTCCAGAAAAGCCATGTAAATCAGGTAAGTCAGGATAGGGAAATCCGCGGGGGATTTAAATATCCCCCGCGGATTTAAATAAACATGTCTGCCGCTTTTTTTCCAGCTTGGGGGAAAAGCCGGAAAAAAAAGCATCTAGACTTATTCGAAGTAGGAATAAGAGATCCTCCGGAAAAGGGCTTTATTCCGGAGGATCGCGCCAGTCTAGACGCTTTTTTTCTGGCTTTTCCCCAAGCCAGAAAAAAAGCGGTGGACATGTTTATTTAAATCCGCGGGGGATATTTAAATCCCCCGCGGATTTCCCTATCCTGACTTACCTGATTTGCATGGCTTTTCCGGAAATTGTGGCCAGTCTAGACGTAGCCATACACTATAATAAACACAATTATATTAAACAGGAGACAAATAAAACAGAACAGGGTAAAACACTATTTTTAGGGTCACCAGTGCCCAGTAACTGTAAGATTAGTGTCCCATTGGTACGCGTACTTTGTTGGAGCCCTTGATGACTTATGACCACAAATTTCTTCTCTGCAGTGGTTTAGCAGTGAGGCTGACTGGGTCCAGTGCAGCCCAAAGGACTCACAAGTGATAAATCCCTCCATAGGTTTAATATAGAGCAGGTTATAAAATCATCAAATTCCCTGACTTACTAACTAAAAGATGGTGCACTCACACACTCCATGAATGAGTGTCAGGTTCAGAGATGACTCAGTCACTGCAGAGGGGCTGTTCTCTTCTGGCAGGGATCCTCTTCAGGCAGGAATCAGGCTGCTTCGGTCCCAGAATTTCCCCTCACCACAAAGGGGTGCAGGGCTCAAGGTGCAGGCCGCACAACTGCACGAAAATTCAAACTATAACCTCCTAGCCCAGCATTCAGACACACACAGCAGCCCTGAACCAGCAGACAGAGCAGAGCTGATCATGCGGTGACTGGTCTCACCCAGGGAACCAGAGAGCCAACTCAGCCTGCCTGGGGAAGCCTCCCAGCAAACTCCACAAACTGGGAATCAACAGTGGAGACATAAAACCCAGCTGAGGGATCCTGCCTTCAGGTCCCTAGAGGCTAGTTCTCAGGAACCCTGCATGCAGGCCTGGGGCTTACTAGCTCCCACACAGCCAGTCCTCCCCTTGCCCTGGCTAGCTCCAGACTCCTTCAACAATGGCTCCTCCTTCCCCCCCTGAACTCTCTGAGAGGGGCATCTCACTCCCTATGGGTTGCTGGGCAGACTCTGTCCCTGGTAGAGAGGAGGAGCCAAGGCAAACTCAGGGTGCCTCTCCCTGAGCTGCCAGCAGACAAAGCCCCAGGAATCTAATCTCCTTGGGGGTTACATATAATATAATCAGTTTCATTTACATGTTTGCATCCCTAAAACTTGGGTGGGTGGGCTGGTGAGAAAGGATGTGAAGTTGAAAGTTGCATTCTTTAATGGTTTGAGTGCCTTTATTAGCTTTCATTACAGTTAAAAAGTAAAAGCCTGGGCAAAACATAATGTTGCATTTTAGCTGCCTTGATTCCACCCCCCTCTGTAGTGAGGCCCCTAAGGAATGAGAAGCTCAAGCTACCTTTGTCACCCATAACTAAAAGATTAAGCCTTTCAAGTTTTTGCAGTCACTATTTGCACAGATAGGATGCCACTGCCATCAGTGGCATTACTCTCATAGGAAGATGAGTGAAAGTATCAGAATAGGGTTCCTAGTGGTTTTGCTTTTTATAATTTTCTCTATGATTATACAAAGCAAACAAACAGAATGTTACAAATTTCTTATTAAGGACTCCCTCCTGCCATATGCTAAAAGCACTCAGGCTCCAGTTCCAGAAAGTTCTTAAGTACCCCATCTGCTCTCGTACATTAAGTCCATTTTTCATTGCTAAGTTGAAAATTCACCAGATGTTAACAATTTTCCTCTGTGAACACTCTGTTCATTTCTCCAAACCTTTATTTTTGATTCTTTGTTGGACTGTTTGTTTGTATACAAGTAGGTATCCAGCATAGCACCAAAGAAGTTTAGCAGGTTAACAATAATACCCTGCTCATTATTTTGTCAAGAAGATAGAACAAGAGAGGAAAATGCACTAGCAGAATGGCCATATTGGTGTGGATAATTATACTGACCCAAAAGGAACTAAAGATTTTTTTAATGAATCTGCTGTTGACATATGTAAATTTTAAATTAAAACCAATGCAACTGAACCAAGAGAGTGTATTTGAAGATCAATATGAAAGCAGCACCAATGCAATAGCAGATTAGGATCTGAAGGAAGTATCTATCAGCTTTCAGCACATACCATAGTTCATGAATATGTTTTATCTATGTTGTGCTATTTATACCCATAAAGAGTACGAAATTCAGCAGTGAAACTATTCATTTTTTCTACAAAATTCATTATTTGATCAATTCACTTCCAAATCTGTAACCAAATGATTTACTGGTTGTATAGCCTGCAGTTCAGGGACATTTCATCTTCTAGAAGCCTCAGATTGTGTAAAAAAAGAAACAAGTATTACATACACAGTTTATTAAGCATATACAGTCTAAGTCAGGTTTGTCTGCTGTGCTTTGTGATTTCCAATTTTGTTACCTTTGGACTGGCAAATCAATAGCAATTGATTTCCAAGTGTTAGATTAGTAATTTATAATGTCTTTTGGACTTGGTACATAAATATGTTGATAAAATCAAGCATGGATTGTCTAGTCCAAGCTGCATAAAGGACCAGATTTCCATGGTCTTTGCATCAGACTCTTAGCAACTCCTTTCAAAAAAATCTAGGTAATTCTGTTCTGCACTATCTTTTGAATAACTAGTCCCACACTTCATACGGCTAAATTCAGTGCCTTGCATGATGACAAGTTTCAGACAACTGCCTCTCTGAAACCAGTCCCACACAGGTGCTGACACCTTCCACAAGAAGCCAATCCTTTCTTCGCGATCCAGAACAATCATTGATTTATACTAGATCTAGGACTGCATCTTGTACTACCCCTGATTTATCCCACTCTTACATTTTTTCAGACCAAAAGGGGATGGGGAGAGCAGTTGAGGTGCTTGAAGGTTGGAGAAGGATTTAATCTTTCATTGCATCATAGATTAAATAAAATCAAACCCAACCCAAACTTTTATTGAAGTTAAAAAATGGTCATGAAATTCTCCTTCCTCCACATGCCTCTGAATTCTTGTTTCCAGATTGGTATTTTCACATCACTGTGCCATGAAAGATGCCATTCTCAAAGCTGTCCTTACTTAACTCATTGGGCTTTGGGCTCATTGACTTCAACTCTGACCTGGCCAGAACCAGGATGTGTTTAGGGTCAGAGAAAGGGGGAGAGACAGATCCTGTTTATCTGATATCTCCATCTCAATCTCTTTGTTAAAGAGATTCCTTTTGTTAACGAGAATTATTGCTATTTCCTAATTTTATATCTATTGTTTGTCAAAGATAGTGCCCACATTGTGTCCTTCAGGCCATATTTTCCCCACAATATGTTTTGACTGACTGCATTGGGAGATGCATATGCTTATATCAGGGTAGAATTTGGTTTTCAGATTTCTGGGGGATTTTTTTAACTGAATCTTCAGACCCTTATTTCCTACCCTATACTGCTGCTCCCCCCTCTGCTCTCATAATTAACCTTCCCCTTCCACACACATTTTAAATGCTATCAGTCAACTGATTCCAGCGGATCCGCAGGACTGAATCCTGAGTTCTTAAATATACCTGGTGTGAGGAAATCTAAACTGTTTAAAGGAATTATTAATAGCCTTACACCTCTGGAGCCATCAGCACACTTTCTCTTAGCAGCAGAATTAAGACTGGTTGATATTGTTTTTTCTGTTATACTACCACTCTCTACCACTTACCGATATGTAATAGGATGAAATCAGAAAATACAATAAATTTGATGCTTGCTTACCTCCTTCTCCTTCTGGAGAGTGTTTCCCTACATTAATTTCGAAAGACACTATTTGCATGTTGTTCTTGTGGTTTTATTTTATTATTTTTATATTGACTACAGTTCGTGCATCAATGAGGGAAGATCTTATCAAACTTCTTATTCTATTCATAGTCAGACAACACAGATTTCCTCCGAAGTAAGTCTCTATTCTTCCCTGGGCTTTCTTATATGTTTCCTTCATTTTACTTTCACATGTTCTCCTTCGCACAATGGGGCCCCAGTCTCAGTTGGGGGCTTCAGGTGCTAATGCAATATAAATAAATAATAATAGTATTAGTAAGGAAAGGTAAGCAAGACCTAGTTTTGGTTAGGAGACCAGAATTCACAAACATCCTATACAGATACTGATCATAGGCACAGAGAATTAGAACATAAGAACATAAGAATGGCCATATTGGGTCAGACCAATGGTCCATCTAGCCCAGTATCCTGTCTGCCAACAGTGGCCAATACCAGATGACCCCAGAGTGAGGGAACATTACAGATTCCATGAGAAGTAACAGTAGTTCGGATTAGAGAGCCTAATCCGAACTACCTACTCCGTGCTGCGTGTAGCCGTGGGCATGGAGTCCGAACTACCAGGGCTTTAAAAATGGCGGCGCCCGGCAAGATGCAAATGAAGCCCGGGATATTTAAATCCCAGGCTTCATTTGCAACTTCGGTTGCCTACATTAACCACCCTAGTTCGAACTAGGGTGGTAGTGTAGACATACCGTGAGGGACAGCAAAGCTCTCGCAGTGTCTGCTGTGGTTGCCCTATTCTTTTTTGGATGCCACAGCTTTTTCCTTTGTGCCATGGAGATGGAGCTGCCTCTGGGCATGCGATGGCCCCACATGACCATGCTGAAGTTTTTGCAGCACTTTTTGCCATCTGCTTTCCTGGTTCTGCATGACCAGGACCCTGAGCTCATTCTGCTCACTCTGGCAACCGCACCCCACATTGGAGAGGTGTTTCTGGAGGCTGGAGACTGGTTCCGACTGGTGGGACCAGCTGGTTCTGGAGCTGCGGAAGGCCACCTTTTTGGAGCTATGTGCCTGGCTCACCCCCACCCTCCAGAAACGCAACACCCACCTGTAGCCCGCCATCCTGCTGGAGAAGTGGGTCACCATTGCCTTCTGGAAGCTCATCACCCCAGGCAACTACCGGTCGGTGAGCAACCAGTTCATTATGGGAAGTCCACCATTGGGGCCGTCCTCATGGAGGTAAGGCATGCTCAGGCTGCAGTCCCTGCACGGGGTGGGGGGAGGTGTTGTATAAGAGGGACCCTCGGGAAAGGGGTGCTGGGTGCTGGTGGGGGGTGGAGTAGGGTGGGGAAGCCCCATCCCCAGGGGCCTTGTGCTGTCCCACCCTCACACAGCCCTGCTGCCAGGGGCGGGGCAGCCTCATAGGAGGTGTCTCCTGGGATATGTGAGGGGGGATGAAAGGAGAAGAGGGTGGGTACCTCCCAAAGGCTCAGGCACCCCCTCTCTCATTCTCTGTTTGTGTTTCTTTGTCTCCTTCAGCAAGTTGTGAGGGCCATCAACTCCATCCTGCTGCAGAGGGTCGTCCATCTGGGAGACCTGGACACAACCTTGACTGGATTTGTTGTCCTGGGGTTCCCGAACTGCGGGGGGTAGGATCGATGGGACTCACATCCCAATCTGCAATCCGGATCATCGAGCAGCCCAGTACATCAATCGAAAGGGCTACTTCTCCATACTCCCTCATGCCGTGGCTGATGAAACCTTATACTGGCCACGTGGATCACAGCAGGGATCAATTCAATGCCCCGACGTGCCCACAGGACCGTGCTGCCCGCTTCCCACACATCCTCCCCTGGTCCATGGACAAGCACCCAAGGAAATTGTCTGGCCACAGTGGGATCCCCTCATAGGCGGCAGAGGAGCCGGGAGCAGCTTGGGCCTCTCAGGGGTCCGCACGCGCAGGTGCAGCTTGCTGTGCCGTCTGTGGTAGTGGCTGTTGCCTTGCACATGCAGGCATGCCCGTGTGCTGTGTAAGGCACCCCTCAGTCTGTGTGGAGTCGTGCCTGTGCCCTAGTGGCTAGCCTGCTTCCTGCCCTCCTGCCCTCCTGTGGCAGGATGTGTGTGGGCTCCCCTGAGCCTGGCAGCAGGATCCCGTCTGTGCTCAGGGGCTGCCTGCTGCATCCATGTGGCTCACAGTAACAGAGCATGTGGTTGCATGTGCACGGACCGCAGCATGATGTACAACCCGAGCAGCCTGAGTGACACTCACCTCCTGCCCACAGTGCATCCACTTCCCCCGCCCCATCTGTGTGAAAGTGAGACAGACCACTCACCTGAAGAGCCCACCCACGCATCTGAGGAGGCCTGGGAGATGTGCTGTCTCCCTTACACTGGCTCCAGGGAAAGGCGTAGCTCCCTGGTGTAGCTCCTTCACCTTACTCCGGACCTGTTCCAAGGTCTAGGGTGGGTGTCCACGCTCCTCCAGGGACTCGGCCATCAGACCATAAATGTCCGTGTTGTAGTGCTTGGCCTGGGGATCCTGTAAGGTCTTCTCCTCCCTCTGTAGTTCAAGGAGGGACTGGATCTCTGGGCCACACCAGGATGGGGAGTGCCTGTTGGTCCCCCTGGGTGGGTCCTGGGACCACTGGGGCTGCTTCCTGTGAGGTCCAGGGAGGTCTTGGGGGGCTTGCAGCTGGGCCATGGTTGGCAAGGCCTGTGGCAGGGAGAGACACGTGGTGAACTGCTGCTTTCTGGCCAGCTTCCTGCCACATGGCTTGTCCAGGGTGCCTGCAGCTTTAAGAGGGACCAGCAGACAGGACCTATAGAGTTGTGATTAGCTTGTATGGAGTGGCCAACACGGAACCAGTACTTTTTCCTGGAGACCTCTTCTTTCGAAAAAAAACCCTTTCTCCCCGACCACACATGCATTTTGTGAAAGAGCTCTTTTGCAAAAAGGCTTCTTCCTCGTAGAATGAGGATTGCTGCTGTTGGAAAACCCCTCTGTTCTTTTGATTTTCTTGGAAAGAACATGATTGCAGTGTAGATGTAACTCAAGTTTTGTTGGAAAAAATGGCCATTTTGCCAACAAAACTCTGTAGTGTAGACATGCCCCCAAGATATTTGCGGTGGTTCTACAAGTTTTGATCTGAATAAGAAATATGCTATTTTCTCTTCTTCAGTGCTTACTAGGTTCAGAAAAATTCCCTCTCCCCTGAATGCCCACAGCTGTTCATGGAAAATATTAGTTGAAGCCTGGACAGAAGCTAAAATCAAATATAGCTATGTGGAAAATAAATTCATTTATATTAGACTGTATTGAATAAAGTAGTCACAACTACTGTTCTGCGTCAGTCCCCACGGCAGTAACAAAATTATAGCATAAGTAGAAGGAGCAGGCTTCATCCTAGTGCACATTGTCTCTCTGAAAATGTGAATTTATTTTTAAATGCTTTCTTCCATCAGTCAGCATGCCTCATCAGACTTCCCACCTTTCTGACGCAGTCAGTGGTGGATGCTGTCTGGTGACCTGGGAGAAATGACATGAGTAATCTCAGACGTGATTCCATGCATAGATGTCCATGCTATCCACCACCACAATTGGTCCTGGGATTTTTACAGAAATGCCTGCATGATTTAGGAGCACTAGCCCCGTTGGGGAGTTGGAAAAATAAATCCCACGCCCACCTGATATTTCCAGCAAAAAAGGTCACAAATTGGATGGACAGAAAAGATGAATTACTTAAAAATGATTCCCCTTGCTCCCAGCTGAGGAACAGCAATGGGCCAAGTGTGGGAAACTTTTGTTGTGCCACATCAGTCCTATTTTGAACCGGACAGTCCAGTATTTGAGCTTTCCATTTGGGAAACATATTGAGAAAATATAAGTGTCCGGTATTTTCTAAATAAGATGTAATGTAGATTGTAATGTGATGTCAAGTGTGTCCGGTATTTTTGTTGAAACCATCTGGCAGCCCTAGCTAAAATAGAGATTTTAAGTCTACAGAGCTGCATTCTGGCACCTTACATATGCACATACACAGACACAGACAAAAAATATACATGAAGTAGCAAGACTCGGTTTGGATAAATTGATCCTAGTAGCTAATCTAAATTTAGCACGCCCTCTTTGATCTGGAAAATAGACTGCATACCTACTAATACTGATGAGCTCTCATGAGATTTCCAGTATTTCTGGCTTTGGGCAGGTTGGAATTAAACCCAAACAACTTCCTTCTTGGGCAAAGTTTGGCTGAAATGAAGAGATGTAAGGAGTAACAAAAATGTAAGAACACTTTTTTTTCAAACAGCCACAAGAAATGTAATTCAAATTCTGAGTCACATTTGTTTGTATTTGTTCACTCATCTGTCTTGATGGCCTAATCTACCATTTACCTCTGTTGGAGTTTTGTTTAAGTATAACTGACTTTGCATGGATGAACAGTAGGGTTTGCACATAGGGGCTTCACTGCTAAGAGCATGAGCCTCTTCTGTTTGAGCTACAGCTTTAAGTCTATTAGTCAGAAGATTTATAAAACTACTCAGTGGGCTCAAAGAAGATTTCATTGAGACAATGCGGAGCAGTCTGGTTAATTTTATTCTTTATTTGAACCATCCACCGGAGAGTGGACAAAGACACTAATGCAGTTTATGTAAGAACTGCAGGATTTGACTTAGCATATGCAATAGAGCTGTTTTTTGGGTCCCTTAGAACATGATTATTTAGTTATTTGCATTTAGGAAGATAAAGATAACAATGAGCTTTAGGTAGCTAGAATGAAGCTGATAATGAAACACCGTCATTCCTGTGTACAAGCAATACCTAGCAGAGGTCTGTGTCTTTGGCAACATATGCAAAGACAGGAAATCTCTCTTCCGCGAGTGAGTTTCACCCAAACAAATAAAGCGCTAATTGGTGCCCAAAAAAGCAAATGCTTGACTCTGAAGAGATTCCATATGTCTTTGCAAATGGCATAGGACACATATCTATGTAGTCACCGGGACATACAGTGTCCGGGACACCGGGTCATACAGTGTCGTCTGGTCAGGGTTCTCAGGGAACCGACCAGACGACACTGAGACACTGGCAGTACGACACTGGCAGCTACAACACTGTAAAACATACTACCTATTTTTTGTAGTTGTTCCTTTGAGGTCTTCTATCTAATTTTGACCAAGTCAAGCCTTCCTTAGCTTAAAATCAGGCTAAATCATAGCACACATAATTGGACATTAGATATCTGAGCTGTTTAAATAAAACAACACAAGATTATTTTTTTTGTATCTTTTCTCTTTAGATTTAACGTGTTGCAAAAGCCATGAAGAGTTTTTCTTCCTAACCAAGTAAATGAAAAGTGGAGCAGAAGGGTATGTAGTTGTTCCTTCCTAATTAAGAACAAAACCAGAATTGTGTGGGTCTTTTCAGGAGTTTGGAAGTTTGAATTTTTACCAGATTTTCCAAAAGCATCTGGAATATGAATTGGTGTTTCCATTGCTATGGGAACTAATCTGCTTCTTCCGAATGTTATCTTCCGACTGAACTGATCTCATCTAACTGGACTAATGGAGTGCTTGTGATGCCAGTAACATTAGTGACTTTACTGATTCCATTCATGTCTGTGCTTTAAACTTCCTGGAGGGACAAACAGTGCAATTTAACTTTTTTCTGATGCTTTGATCCTGAGTGATTTTATATTTATATTTAGACAGCTTAAAAATAACTTTAGGGTCCCCAAGGATATGCAGTTTTTTCCTGAGTTTTGAATCCTAATTGCCATGCAAATGAATAAGTTTTAAATGTGTCTTAAGAACTCAATAGAAATGATTTTGTTTTGGTCTTGGCTTTGGTCTTGTGTCATCAGTGGAACATTTTCATATGGTTAGTAAAAATATTGCTGAATTTTAATAGTTTTCCCTAGAGGTATTTACTTTGATTTTCTTTGTAGAAAATTTTTTCCTCTATTTTTTAGCTATAGAAATATTTGCTTTCCATTACAAGAAAGTCAAATTGTTCCAATTATTGTTCAGCAGTGCTGAGTGCCCAGAACTACCCCTTAAAGTTAACGGTAGGATGTTCAAATATGGATTTAGGTGTCCAAGTTTAAAAATCTTGGTTTTAGTCTTAATGGCAGAGGCTGCCCTAAATTAATGTCTCTTTTTTATATAAAACTGAAAAGTCAAGATTACACATGTACCAATGAAAATCACATAATATGTTATACAAAACTGGACCATTGATCCACCAAACTGATAATCCTGCCTGATGTTTCAGAAGACAAAACATCCCCAAATGCACCTGCGCAGTTATTCAATGTTGTATTTGTGAAACGGGAGTTCAATTTCTTTCTGACACCTAAAACAATAACTAAAACCAACCCAGTGACTACAGACAAAAAGACGCCATACTCTATCCATCAAGATTTGAAAATCACTACAGCAGCTTGAGTACATACATACAGAATGTTCCACAGAACTTTAAAAAGTTTCCAAAATATGTATGACAGTTCCTGTGTTTCTGTGGATGTGCTGATCAATTGCACATGTTAGCAGGATGAGGAAAGTATGTGGGAGAAATTGCACAAAGAAATTGGTGTTTTCATTATTTTCCCTGAATGGTTTTGCAGATTTCATAGTGAAAAGCACATTTCTGTTTTTGCACAGCTGGGTAAATTCATCCCTGGTGTAACTCTGTTGCTTCCATTGTGGAGCTGATTGCAGGATCCATGCCATTGTGCAGGTTTCTGAACCCAAATTAGGGAAATGTTAGCAACACCCCCAACCCCTGTTAGTATACCCCTTGACCCCCATTAGCCACACCCCCTGCCATAAGAAGTCCCACCCCTGGAGGTAGTACTCCCGGAGTCAAGATGGACACATGTCCAGAAGTAAAGGTGTCATGTGACCCCTCTAAGAACTCCTCTCACTGTCCTCCTACCAATTGGGATGAGTTTGGCTCCCACAGAACTGCCCCCCAGAAACTATCCTGCAATTGTATTAACCCAACTTGCATTGCATTAACTCGGGGGAAGAGGCTGGAGGAAGTGTTCCCTCTGGGTATGTCTACACTACCCCGCTAGTTCGAACTAGAGGGGGTAATATAGTCATCCGCAGTTGCAAATGAAGCCCAGGATTTGAATTTCCCGGGCTTCATTTGCATGAAGCTGGCCGGCGCCATTTTTAAATACCAGCTAGTTCGAACCCCGTGCCGTGCAGCTACACGCGGCACGGAGTAGCTAGTTTGGATTAGGCTTCTAATCCGAACTAGCTGTACTCCTCATGGAACGAGGAGTACAGCTAGTTTGGATTAGGAAGCCTAATCCAAACTAGCTACTCTGTGCCGCGTGTAGCCGTGCGGCATGGGGTTCGAACTAGCCGGCATTTAAAAATGGCGCCAGCCAGCTTCATGAAAATGAAGCCCGGGAAATTCAAATCCTGGGCTTCATTTGCAACTGCGGATGACTACATTACTCCCGCTAGTTCGAACTAGCGGGGTAGTGTAGACATACCCTCTAAGATTTTCCTCCCATGAGTGGAGTGAATTTTGTCTTGTGCACCAGCATTGAGTCCATGTGTGCTTGTCAGGATATGTGCCACTGTGACACCCACGTTATTAATAAATAACTTATAAACCTCTCCCTTTCCCCTCTGCTGCCCTGTCTCCCACTCTCCCCTTGCCCAATCTGCTCCCTGATGCCCCCCACCCCTCACTGTCCTTTGCTGTCCTGGCTCCTGCCCTTCTCACTCTCCTCGGACCTTTGGGGACCTGCCCCCTCCCCTACACCATCTCTTCTCTCCCCCATGTGTCCCCTCCTCCTCTAGCCCCACTCTGATCATCTGTAGCTACCTCTCCCCATCCCTCTACCCACATGCCCTGCCTCTCTCCTCTGGTGCCCGTCTCTCCCCTCCCTGTGTCTGCCCACCATCTTGCCTGCCAGCATACCAGTAACTAGCCCTCTTGCTCCAAACTCTTTACCCCTCCCAGCCCTTAGCGGCAGCATAGGAGGGGGAGGGGAGAGAACAAGCTTCTGGTGACTAAGGGGGTCAGGGTGGGGGCAGAAAACAGGCCCTGGGTGGGCTGGGGCTGCGGCTAGGGCAAAGTAGAGAACCATCCCCAGGTGGGCTGGGGCGGTGGCTGGAGAGAGAAGAGAACCGGCCCTGGACTGCCTATTGGGGTGGCCTGGGCTGGGAGGGGGTAGGGTGGGGTGTGTGGAAAACAGAGCCTGGCTGGGCAGGGGTGGTGCTGGAGGGAGAGAGGCCCCCAGCCTCCTTCACCTCCCCCTCACCTACCCCAACATTTCCTGCCCTGAAGGACCTAGGCCATGCTGGGGTAAGTCTGTAGTATTAAATACATAAATCCCAAATTTTGTCCATTCATGTCAAGATGTTGTTTTCAGGACTCCTGTCAGACACCATTTTTACACATCAGTGTAATTTTGGATGACCAAGTGAAAAAATAGTGGCCAGGGAAACCTCTCTCCCTTCTTCATGGGGGAAGGAGAGTAGAGGAAGATTCTCAAGAGGGCACTCTTGATTTTGAGCATGTGTTTTTCAGTTCAGCAGTCTCTTCGTGCATATTTTAGAGCCCCATCTGCCTATGAAATTAGGTAAACCAAATTAACTTAAAACCAAACCTCAGCTAAGCTTTCATTCTGTACTTAAAATAGCAGCCAAATTTGATTGTTTTCCCTCTTGAATCAACAGGAAGGAAACTCTATCCATTTCAGTAAATCAAATTACCTGACTTTTTGCAAGGACATGGTAGGTATCTCCTGTGGAAAGACTGACTTCTCCCCTCTTTTCTTGCTAAAAATCAATATTAAATTAAACCTAAACAGCTTATCCCATTATTTTTGTTCTAGACTTAAACAAACAAAAAAAATCACAGTGTTGTACTAATGTTTAGTCTGAACAGCCTCATTTGTACTCAGATTTCATTGCCATGGCAAATCCCAAAGGGAATCGAGCAAATCATTATTTGAAGACCACCTGAATTAATTTCTGGCAAGGTGATCAAAATGCTCTGGTTGCATGCTCAGTGTGGGTTCTGATTTGAACTGTCGTAAAGTCTGAACAGATCTAGAGTTTGGTGTTATAGCCAGGCTCTACAGATTTGTTTGAAATTTAACACAATTTTAAAAGATCACAAAATTGTTTCTAATGAGTACACTTTTGATGATGGTGCCTGAGACAATGCTGGTACCTTGCTTATAAAGCAATATTTTGTAAAGATCCCTTAATGAGAACCAGTTCATCAGGTGAGTAACTCAGGCTATGTTTACACTGCAAAGGGTAATGAAAGTGCTCTAGACAGTGCTCTGAAAACATGAGAAATGTGTTTTTCTGCCATCCTTTGTCAACATATCATGACCACATTGTTAGCTCCCTCACCGCCAGACAGAGCAAAGCAATGTGGGCAAGCATCATACAGTGCCTAGCATTGCTTTCAGTTGCTAAGCTGTGGGAACATGCAATGGAGCTCTAGGAACTTTGGGAACACGAAAAATGCCCTGTCAGCCATCTCTTTGCTGCCCAGCCCTCCTGGGGCCTCTGCCTTCCTTTCATGCTGCTTGAATGACACTCCCTGCTGCGAACTCCAGCATCTGCTGTGAGAAATCCTGGGTCCCAGACTTCTCTCCCAGGTTGTGTTCAGTGTGCTGAGGACATCGCGCATTGCAGCAGAGCTCCTTGAGCACTTAATAGCAGAGGGAAAAGATTCGGATGCAGATGACAATGTGAGTGCCACGGACTGCAGTGAAGTGGCATTGCATTGGGCTGTCACCGAGACGCTGTGCATTGCTTTTGGGCTAGGGAAACCAGCACTGTTGTGGGATCACATTGCCATGCAGGTGTGGGATGAAACCCAGCAGCTATAGAACTTTGGGAGGTGCAAAGCAACCTTCCTCGAGCTGTGCTCTGAGCTGGCCCCTGAGCTGTGGTGCAAAGACACCCGACTGAGCTGCTGTCTCTGCAGAGATGCGTGTTGCTGGGTGGCAGCGGATTACTCCCAACTGCTACCCTTCTCCTGCAGATCAGCAGGGCTCGACAAATAATGCAATCTACTTGCCCGGGGTGAGTAGATTTCAACCCGGAAGAGCTGGGTTCAGGTGACCTGCACATGCTCAGATTGCCCACCAGCACGGCTGACGAGCGGGGCTCGCTGCGGTTCGGTGAGCCCTGCAGATCAGATTGGAGTGGGGAAGTCATTGTCAGGGCAGCACTCATGCAAATGTGCAGGGCAAGTAATTCCATTGTGCTGGACAGGACAGCGACTCTGGAAAATGTGGATGACATTGTGGCTGGCTGTGCTGACTTGGGCTGGCTATGGCAGGTCAATTGATGGCGCACACCTTCCCATTACAGCGCCACCACACTTTGCCTCATAGTACATCAGTCAGAAGGGACACTTCTCCACATGCTTCAGGCACTGGTGGCTCATGGTGGGCATTTCACAGACATAGATGTGGGCTGGTCTGGAAAGATGCATGATACACACATCTTTGGAAACAGTGGCTTGTACAGAAAGCAGCTTGCTGGGACTTTCTTTCCAGAATGGCTAATTAGACATTGTGGGAAACCTGCTGAAGATCAATAAACTTGACAAAAAACCTACTGGAGTACACACCGCATGACTGTCAAGAGCCAAGGGAGAGGAAAAGACAAAAGTCCCTTGTGGAGCTGTAAGTTTTTTGTCACCCAAACTGGGCGCTTGTGGCAACTTTTGTCCCATTGCAATGTGGACACTCTCAGGGGGGTTTGGTGACAAAACCTGACAGTGTAGACAAGGCCTTACTTTTTACCAAGCAAATTCCCAAGCAATATTTTCTAGCTTCAGTGCTGATAACTCATTTGCAGACTTGTAAGCCTAGTTGGCTTAACAAACATGTTGCCAAGTTCACAAAAACTTCACAGTAATTAAAAGGATTTGGGGGAAAAACCCATATAGCAACCTGTTCAGAATATTAACGGTATAAATAGGATGACAGGTCTGAATTTAATATGCCTTCTCTCTCTTTTTACATTGGCTTGTTATTTCATCAGTAGTACTAAACTGAAAAGATATAAGGTTACAGTTTCATTCAGAGAAACACTATAAAGGTAGCAAGCAACTCCCATCAGAACCTCTATTTCTAAAACTAGGTTGGGAAAAATTGGGAGACGCATCTATTTTGTGAAATTTGCTAAAATTCTTGTTTCCAGGCAGGCTGGGAATAACATGACAGATTTTGGAGGGTTTTGTTTTGTTTTTGTTTTTTGTGTTTTGTTTTTTCACTGTATTTTGTCGCTTTAACCTCTGGTGCTGACAGGCATGCCCTGACAAGAATAATGGTGGAGAGGTATTAAACCAGTTTTTATAAATTAATCATATTTGCATGTAGAATATTTCAGCTGGAAATCTCAAGTGTTTCATTGGCCCCAGAGATAGAGGAGAGAAAGGCCAGATGCAGCCACCCAGACTTCATTGCACTGTGAAATCTGTGAGGTTACTCATGGAAAAAGATACTACTCAGTGGGAATTAGAGTGTAAGAATTTGACTTTGACTTGCCCAAGGCCACACAGGAAGTCTGTGGCAGAGCTGGTGATAGAACTTGGGGTCTTTGGCTTAAAGTTTCATTATGTAAACACTATGTTATGCTACTTTACAAAAGCAAGCAAGTGTAGTCCCCTTACTAAAGGGGCCTCTGACTTTTTCTGGGCGGATCCTGCATGCTGCAATCTGGCCATAGAGACTACAACTCCCGTGAGCCCTTGAGGAATTAAGGGAAGGGGGCTTGTCCGGGCATGTTGGTAGAGGGGGCTCTCCACTTTGGGACAGAGGAGCCTTATCCATTCCAGGAGCCATTGTGTTGCAGCTATAGCCTGAGACTGAGAGCCTGTGGGGCTTGGATCTAGCAGGCTGCTCCAGAAGCTGCTGATTGCCCTAGTGGGGAGAGACTCTGGCTGTGCCTGTAGCTGAGAAGGACTACAGAAACCCTGCACTCCGGTGGAAATTGTAAGTAACTCACTGGGCTTTTTGGAAAAGTGCTGTCTGGGACAGACCTCAGGGATATAGACTTACTCTGGGTCCAAAGAGAGGCAGAGTGACTAGCCCAGTGAACCAGAGCTGCTGGCATTTGGTGAAGCCAGCTCCAGTGGCAGAGGGATTTTGCAACTGGCTGCTTAGCTTGGACTAACACACACCTGCCCAGTGCTGTGTCCATATCCAGCTACAGACCTTCAAGCATGCCCATGCAAGCAAGTATCTGGGACTGTGAGTCCAGAGGAGGGCGCACTCTGGGGTGGGATAAATGGTGGCAGTGCAAATGCCAGATAGATAAGTTCCTATTATTTCTGTGTACTTTGTTAATTGATTTTATTCATTGTTAATCTGTTAAACCCTGTTTCTTTATGTTTTTAAGTAAAGGTGTGTTAATTCTATGTAAACAATTAGATGTATATTATTTATAATTGTTGTTCTGGGGTTCAATTCAGATTACTGCTGGAATAATGTTATTCCTGGAGGCTCCCCAGGCATACCATTGAGTGTGTACTGGGCCAGCCAGGTGGAGGCACTGCCATTGTACATTCTTAGGGTATGTCTACACTACCCTCCTAGTTCGAACTACCGCTATTCCTCATTTCACGAGGAGTAATGGTAGTTCGAACTAGGAATCCTAGTTCGAACTACCTAGTTCGTGCCCCGTGTAGCCGCGCTGCACGGGGTTCGAACCAGCGGGGTTTTAAAAATGGCGGCACCCCGCTTATACAAATGAAGCCCAGGAAATTCAAATCCCGGGTTTCATTTGCAAGTGCGGTATGCCTACATTACCCCGCTAGTTCGAACTAGCGGGGTAGTGTAGACATACCCTTAGAGAGTAAAGGACTGCAGCAAGGGGGTGGACAGGGAATCCTCAACATCACCATTGGGGTACTCAGGATCTCCTATTAAGTTAAAAACAGCAGGCGCCCAGGCACACAGGTGAGTGTGACCTGGTCCCGAGTAACCTAGGGAGGAAAAAATGGGGTTACACAAGCAAAACCAAAACCCCATCAGCTACAGTGTGGTTTGCACTTCGGGTGAAAGTTAATTCTGGAGGCAATTTTAGTTTCTCTTTAATAACTCTCCTCTCTCTATTTAGGAGTTTGCATTGGCTGGCTAATATCTCTGTGCGTATTTGACTTGGTGTCCTTCTTCTAGAGGGAGCTCAAACCCCAGAAGATGATACTGCAATGAGCTCTCCTAACTGCATAGCTAGGACACAACCACTGCAAAGCCAATCAGAAAGGGCATATGATCTGTCTTCATTTCATTAGCTGGAGGTCAGTCAGGTGACAATCTAACTAGCATTCTAGTATTTAAAAAATTTGACCAACCAGAAGTACTGTCTGCCCCATCCATTCACCTGGACCCCGCACACCCTTCCATGGTGTTACTGATGGATCTTGGGGCAAGGATGAGGCAGGCACTACCTGTTGAGGTAGGACTCATTGTTAATGATCTGTGCTGCTTTTTAGCTGGCATTGCTGATATCCAACCAAACCGAGCAGGAAGTCCTCACTATTTATGTAACCCAAGCATCACAAATATAATAGCTTGTCACTTGAGTTACAGCTTCCTTTGTCAGCTTTCTGCTGCTCCCTGATAGATGCAGACAAGAATAGCACATGCTAGTCATTATACTTAAGGCCCTACCAAATTCATAGTCCATTTTGGTGAATTTCATGGTCATAGGATTTTAAACTTCATACATGTAATCATTGCTGATATTTCAATCTGAAATTCCATCGTGTTGTAATTGTAAGGGTCCTGACCCAAAAAGAAGTTGGCAGGGGCAGTTTGCAAAATTAATGTAAGGGGAGGCTGTGGCATTGTTACCCTTATTTCTGTACTAGTGGCAACAGCAGAACTGCCTTCTGAGCTGGGAAGCTGGAAAGTGGTGGCTGCTGGCCAAGAATCCATCTCCGAAGGCAGAGTCACTGCCAGCAGCTGTGCAGCAGTAGGGCTGGCATGGTGTGGTATTGTCACACCTACTTCTGTGCTGCTCTCTAGGGAGCTGAGCCCTCAGCCAACAGCTGCCCCCCTCTGGCTGCCTAGCTCTGAAGGCAGCAGTGCAGAAGTAAGGGTGTCATGATATAGTATTGCTGGTGGGGTCCTGATTTCAGAGCTGGGTGCCCTGCCAACACCTGCTGTTCTCTGGCCACCCAACTGGAAGCATCAAGGAAGCAAGTGTGGCCATATTGCGACCCCTCTGCAATAACCTTGCAGCCTACCTGCAACTCCCTTTTGTATGAGAACCCCAAATTGAGAAACTCTGATCTCCCCCATGAAATGTGTATGGTACAAAGGCACACAAGAGACCAGATTTCATGGTTCATGATGCATTTTTCATGGCTATGAATTTGGTAGGGCCCTAATTATACTACATGCTGCCAGAAGTACTGAAAAGTAGGTCACATGCCAATGTAACAAAAGAGGTTGCTCAGAGTTGATTAGCTGTTCCATGTAGAGAGGAGTTCACTTTAGAGGCTAGCAGCTGCTCTGGGGTCAGCAACCCAGTGTAGCCTTTTTGAAGGCTAATGAAATTAGCTGCATGGTGGTAAGTGGTTTTAGACTAGAGTAGCAACTGAACATTGTCCTTCACATGTCTATCTTTTTCTCTAATATTTCCAGTCACTCTGGACATTTGGACTTCCTCCATTTCTGATCTGACTCTAGAATCCCTAAGTAGCAACATTTCTTCATACAGAGCCTGTGAAACTACAAGAGGGCTCTGTGGCATATTTCAGCAAGGGAAACTTTATTAATTAAATATGTTGTAATTAAATCAAATTATAAACAGGAAAAAAGCATGGAGATTTTCACATCCTTAATACCTTTACCTCTGTAGAACCATGTGGTTATCTGATATTCAGGGCCTCTCAGGTTGTTTATGGTGATGCATTCAGATACCTCTTTGATGCAATGCTGTCTATTTACAAAGAATGTACACAGTAGCAATCAAATAACAGGAATGAGTTTCTCAGCTCCTGGTTCCAAGCCTCTTTCCAGTTAGCATTCTGTCCAAAAATCTGTTTACTTTCTTTTGGAGCCCTGTTTCCAGTGCTTCATTTCCTTGATGCTTGAGTTATTGGCTGCTTCTCTCTGCCCATTCTCTTTCTGCTTTTGGAAACTTCTTCTTACAGACCCCACATTCAACTCATACCCAGCAAAACCTCTCTGCTCACATATCTCAATTTCTGACTGGTCTTGCATGTGGCCTCTATTTCGTGTAATGATTTACTGTTTCGGTCATCTCACTCCAGAAAGGAGCATAGAATCCAAGAATCATGGGATTAGAAGGACCCCCCAGGACCATGTTGTCTAAACTACTGCCAAGATACAAAATGTGTTGCATTTAAATCATCCAGGCATAACTGCTTCTTACATTTATCTTGAATGAAGGGCAACTGTCATGCCTGCCAGTTCCAGGGAGGTTTCACACAACCTTGATGACAATAATTTAAATGCTTATGTTCCCTTTGGCCATATGCTGGCAACTTTACATACACTGACTATTAACGTACTGCATGAATAGTTCTATTGATTTCAGTGGAACTTTTTGTGCTGAAAGGTACATGACTAAGGGTTTCATAGATTCATAGACTTTAAGGTCAGAAGGGACCATTATGATCATCTAGTCTGACCCCCTGCACAGTGCAGGCCACAGAATCTCAACCACCCCTCTTAGAATAATCCTCTCACCTATATCTCAGATATTGAAGCCTTCAAATACTTTGAAGGACCCAACATGCAGAGAGTCCTTTAGCTGTGATCTGTACCCAATGCTACAGAGGAAGGCGAAAAACCTCCAGGGCCTCTGCCAATCTACCCTGGAGGAAAATTCCTTCCCGACCCCAAATATGGCGATCAGCTAAACCCTGAACATGTGGGCAAGACTCACCAGCCAGACACCCAGAAAGTTCCCTATAGCAACTCCTATCATCCCTCCATTGACCTATTTCCAACTGATAATGAATGGTCAATTAGTTACCAAGATCATGTTATTTCATCCAACCATCCCCTTATCATAGAATCATAGAATTGGAAGAGACCCCAGAAGGTCGTCAAGTCCAGCCCCCCGCTCTAGGCAGGACCAATCCCATCTAAATCAACCCGGCCAGGGCTTTGTCAAGCCGAGACTTAAATACCTCTAGGGATGGAGACTCCACTACTTCCCTAGGTAACCCATTCCAATGCTTCACTACCCTTCTAGTAAAATAGTTTTTCCTAATATCCAATCTGGACCTCTCCCACCACAACTTGAGACCATTGCTCCTTGTTCTGCCATCTGTCATTACTGAGAACAGCCTCTCTCCATCCTCTTTGGAACCTCCCTTCAGGAAGTTGAAGGCTGCTATCAAATCCCCCCTCACTCTTCGCTTCTGCAGACTAAACAGACCCAAGTCCCTCAGCCTCTCCTCGTAGGTCATATGCTCCAGCCCCCTAATCATTTTGGTTGCCCTCCGCTGGACCCTCTCCAATGCTTCCGCATCCTTTTTGTAGTGGGGGGCCCAGAACTGGACACAATACTCCAGATGTGGCCTCACCAAAGCCGAATAAAGGGGAATAATGACATCTCTGGATCTGCTGGCAATGCTCCTCTTAATGCATCCTAATATGCCATTAGCCTTCTTGGCTACAAGGGCACACTGTTGACTCATATCTAGCTTCTCATCCACTGTAACCCCCAGGTCCTTTTCTGCAGGACTACAGCTTAACTGGTTGGTCCCCAGCCTGTAACTATGCTTGGGATTCTTCCGTCCCAAGTGCAGGACTCTACACTTGTCTTTGTTGAATCTCATGAGATTTCTAGTGGCCCAATCCTCCAATTTGTCTAAGTCACTCTGGATCCTATCTCTGCCCTTAAGCGTATCTACCTCTCCCCCCAGCTTAGTGTCATCTGCAAACTTGCTGAGGGTGCAATCTATCCCCTCATCCAGGTCATTAATAAAGATATTGAACAAAACCAGTCCTAGAACCGAACCTTGGGGCACTCCACTAGAAACTGACCGCCATCCTGACATCGAACCGTTGATCACTACCCGCTGGGCCTGGCCTTCTAGCCATCTTTCTATCCATCTTACCGTCAATTTATCCAATCCACATTCCCTTAACTTGCTGGCAAGAATATTGTGGGAGACCATATCAAAAGCCTTGCTAAAGTCAAGGTATATAACATCCACTGACTTTCCCATGTCCACCGAGCCAGTTACCTCATCATAGAAGCTAATCAGATTGGTCAGGCACGATTGGGTGGCAGAATCAGCCCAGACCTGTAGAAACATGAGCCCAATTGTGCAGTACCACTGAGTCCAAACTCCCAATGAAGTCAGTGGTAAAGGGTGTGTCTACACTGCATTCCTCTTTTGAGAGAAGAATGCAAATGCAGGCAAACAAAATTGCAAATAAAGTGCTTCATTTGCATAATCATGACCGGGCGTTTTTTTGAAATACCCTATTTCAAAAAAAGAAACTCTGTCTAGATGCCGTTATTTTGAAAGAAAACCCTTCTTTCACAATAAACCTTACTCCTTATAAAATGAGGTTTAAGGGTTATTTCAAAAAAAGGGTTTTCTTTCAAACTAACTGCAACTAGACAGCGTTTCTTTTTTTGAAATAGGGTATTTCGAAAAAGCGCCCGGACGTGATTATACAAATGAAGCACTGGAAATTCAAATCCGCGCTTCATTTGCAATTTCGTTTGTCTGCATTTGCATTCCTCTCTCAAAAGAAAAATTCAGTGTATACACATTCTTCAAGGGTATCAGAGGGTATGTCTACACTACAAAGTTAGTTCGAACTAATGGACGTTAGTTCGAACTAACTTTGATAGGCGCTACACTAGCGCTCCGTTAGTTCGAACTTAATTCGAACTAACGGAGCGCTTAGTTCGAACTAGGTAAACCTCATTCCACGAGGATTAAGCCTAGTTCGAACTTACTAGTTCGAATTAAGGGCTGTGTAGACCCTTAATTCGAACTAGTGGGAGGCTAAGGCTTCCCAGGTTTCCCTGGTGGCCACTCTGGCCAACACCAGGGAAACTCTATTGCCCCCCTCCTGGCCCCGGAGCCCTTAAAGGGCCACAGGCTGGCTACACAGTTTGTGCCAGTTGCAAGGCTGCCAGCACCCGTGCCAGCAGACCCTGCACCTGCCACACCATGAGCCAGCCACCTGAGGACACCCAGCCCTCCAGTGCTCCCCAGGACCAGCCTGGCAGCTCCCAGGAGCCTGCCCGGGGGCGCAAAAGGCGGGCGCCCGCTTGGTCAAGTGCGGAGATCGTGGACCTCATCAAGGTTTGGGGGGGAAGCCTCCAATGTCCACGATCTCTGCACTAGCCACAGGAACGCGGCAGTCTACGGCCGCATGGCTGCCAGCCTGGCCGCCAGGGGCCACCAGCACAGCCAGGAGCAGGTGCGCTGCAAGATTAAAGACCTGCGGCAGTCCTACTCCCGGGCCTGCCAGCCAGGGGCCGACCCGGAGGCCTGCCCCCACTTCCACGCCCTGAACCGCCTCCTGGGGGCTCATGCCATCCCTGCCCCCCGGGACGTGATAGACCCCAAGGCAGAGGGCCCGCTCCAGGAGACGGAGGAAGAGGAGGAGGGCTCTGAGAGCCAGGAGCCTGCCGCCAGCCTGCCCAGGACCCGGGACCCCCGAGGCACCCCACAGAGCCGCTCGCCTGTGTCGTCCGAGGCCGGGGAGGCGTCCACCTGTGAGTACCATCGTGCTCCCCTTATGTGTACGGAGGGCTGGGGCGAGAGGGAGGCCCAGGACCGTGCGCCTGGGCCTTGCCCACCACGGAGCAGCAGCTGGGGATCCTGCAGGGGCCCTGGCCTTGCAGAGGGGAGCTGGGTTTCACACACCTGGGCCCCTGGGGTAATTGACCGCTGGTCTTGTTGCACCACAGCTGCAGCACCTGGGCCTGCAGGGCGCACCACACCGCCTGCAGCAGCTGCCCATGCCTGGGCAAGCAGGAGAGCCAGGAACGAGGAGGAGTACCAAAGGCGGCACCTCCGGTTCATGGACCACCAGCTCCGCACCCAGGACCACTGGGTCCAGGAGGACCTGAGGCTGCGCCGGAGGAGTCTGGAGGCCCTGGAGGAGCAGGGCCGTGCCCTGCGAGGCCACCTCCAGAGCCTGCTCGACCACTTCCCATTTCCTCCTCCCCTGATCCCCCTCTCCCTCTGCTCTTCCTGCTCCCCCTGCTCCCCCTCCTGCTCCCGCTCCTGCTTCTGCTCCTGCTTCCTCCACACCCCCTGTCCCTCCTGCCCTCCCCTCCACAACCATTTCCCACCGACGCCCCCGGACCCACAGTGTGGCGAGACGGGAGAGGCAGCCGGACTCCCACCACTCCTTTCCCTTCCTCCCTTCCCTCCCCTTCCAGCTCCCTTGTCCCAGGTTTCCCTCTCCCCTCTCCCACCCTCCCCCCTCCCTCCCCCCACCCCACTTATGTTAAATAAACATATGTTTTTGTTTGAAAAACAGGTGTCTTTATTTTACAGTAGGTAGGGAGGGGAAAGGGGAAGGGGGGTAGGGTGGAAGAAAGCCCCAGTGGGGCATGCAGGGAGAGGTCAGTCCTCCTCCTCCACCAGGAAGCTCTCCCGCAGGGCTTCCCGGATCTGGACGGTCCCCCGCTGGGCTTCCCGGATGGCGGCGGTGCGGGGCTGACCGTAGTGTCCAGCCATGTGGTCAGCCTCAGCCATCCAGGCTGGCAGGAAAGCCTCCCCCTTCCGCTCACACAAATTGTGGAGCACACAACATGCTGCCACCACGGGAGGGATGTTGTGCTCGGCCAGGTCCAGACGGGTGAGGAGGCATCGAAAGCGGGCTTTCAGTCGCTCGAAGGCCCCCTCCACCACGATGCGGGCCCTGGTCAGCCTGGCATTGAAGGCCTGGCGGGAGGGTTCGAGTTGCCCCGTATAGGGCTTCATCAGCCACGGCTGCAGTGGGTAGGCGGCATCACCCACCAGGCACACGGGCATGTCCCTGTCCCCGACCGTGATGTGGTGGTCGGGGAAGAAGGTCCCGGCCTGCAGCCGCTGGCACACGGAGGAATTGCGGTACACCCGGGCGTCGTGTGCTTTGCCGGACCAGCCCACATTAATGTCCGTGAACTGGCCCCGGTGGTCACACACGGCCTGCAGGATCACGGAGAATTACCCCTTGCGGCTGACGTACCGGGACGCCTGGTGTTCCGGGGCACGGATGGGGATGTGCGTCCCGTCGATGGCCCCCCCGCAGTTGGGGAATCTGAGGGTGCTGAAGCCCCGGATGACGGCGTCCGGGTCGGCGAGGCGGACCACCCTGCGGAGCAGCACCCAGTTGATGGCCTTGACCACCTGCGGAGAGAGACACAGCAAAGCGCCAATCAGTGGGGTGCCCGGGTGGCTGGGAGCGTTCGTGCCCTGGCAGTGCCCCGTGCCCCACTCCCAGTAGCAACCCCCCTGGCGGCGTGTAGTACGGCCGGGACAGACCGACCCCTCCGGTGCGGGGCACTTTCGCCTCCTCCCGCCCCCCCTTTGTCCCTGGGGCGGCCCATCCCCTCCTTGCAGCCTCCCTCCCCCCCGGCTTGGTGGCCGACGAGTGCCATACCTGCATGAGCACCGCTCCGACGGTGGATCTCCCCACGCCAAACTGGTTCCCGACGGATCGGTAGCTGTCCGGCGTGGAGAGCTTCCATAGGGTGATGGCCACCCGCTTCTGGAGGGGGAAGGCGGGTCTCATGCGAGTGTCCCTTCTTTGCAGGGCAGGGGCGAGCCACTCGCAGAGCTCCAGGAAGGTGTCCCTCCTCATCCTGAAGTTCTGGGTCCACTGTCGGTCGTCCCAGCACTCCAGGACGATGCGGTCCCACCAGTCGGTGCTGGTGTCCAGACGCCAGACGTGGCGGGGCACGCCGGTGCCGGAGCGCCGCCGCGGCTCCTCCACGGCCCCCAGGGCGGACAGGCGGAGAGGCAGGGGCTGACATTCCCCAGGTGGTGCCAGGCAGCCTCGAGCCATTGCTGGCAGGCTTGCAGCAGCAAGTCCAGAAAGTGCACCAGAAGGTGCAGGGCGAGCTGTGGCTCTATGTTGCCACCTGCGGCGGCCCCCCCGAAGGGAAGCACCGACACAGACGGGCACAGAGACCAACGCTTTGCTGTTCCTCGGCGAGGTTGGCAAGGAAGCAGGAAAAGCTGAGAACCGGCTGTCCAGGGGGGTCCCTTTAAGCACGAGCCTCAGATAGCCTCAGACAGCAGCCACACAAAGCAACTACTGACCTGATGCCCTGCCAGAACCTGTTTCAGCTGCCCTTAAATGCCCCCCTGCGTCCAATCAGTGTGGACGCGCTAGTTCGAATTAGCAAAACGCTAATTCAAACTAGTTTTTAGTTCTAGATGCGCTAGTTCGAATTAGCCTAGTTTGAATTAACTAATTCGAACTAAGTTAGTTCGAATTAGCGCTGTAGTGTAGACGTACCCAGAATGATTAGATGCTAACTCCATGTTTGGTATTTGAATCATAGTCCTGTAATCTTTTTCCTTGAGCATCTCTCTTTTTCAATGAAAATGGCACCTAACTCTGATTTTTTTTTTAAATATTCATCCTGTAACACAGTTTTTCTTTAATTTCATCCTCTTTAATCCTCAAACTCATCTAAATTAATATATAAATAATTATCTGGTATGACTAACATATGCATTTAAAAATATTGGTGTTTCTTAAGTATTCTTCCCTGTGTAATGGGGAAACAAATCTGAATAAAATGAATATTCTATTCTATTCTATTCTATTCTATTCTAACATGCAGAAATCTCTGTGAACTAGAGGTTAAGGGTTCTTTAATGTTTTAAAGTAGTTTGTTTACCAAAGGCTTGGCAAAACTTCTCAAGAATAAAACTGACTCTTTCTTCTGGTAATCTAAAACCGGTAGAACCAATTCCTCCAACAGAACCAAATCTGTGGCTTCTTCTAGCAAAAAGTCCTCTAAGTGCAGGAGCCTAGAAACTCGCCTTCTACAAAGGGTCCAGCAGTCAGCCGACACAGCCCGTAAAAAAAGGTGAGTATGGCTAGTAAGGAAGCAGAAAAGAAGAACCTTGGACATGTAGGCTGTCTCTACACTGGCAAGTTATTCCGAAAAATCAGCTGCTTTTCCGGAAAAACTTGCCAGCTGTCTACACTGGCCGCTTGAATTTCCGGAAAAGCACTGATGATCTAACGTAAAATCATCAGTGCTTTTCCAGAAAATCTATGCTGCTCCTGTTCGGGCAAAAGTCTTTTTCGGAAAACTGTTCCAGAAAAGGGCCAGTGTAGACAGCACAGTACTGTTTTCCGCAAAAAAGCCCCGATCGCGAAAATGACGATTGGGGCTTTTTTGCGGAAAAGCACATCTAGATTGGCCACGGACGCTTTTCCGGAAAAAGTGCTTTTGCGGAAAAGCATCCTGCCAATCTAGACGCGCTTGTCCAAAAATGCTTTTTAACGGAAAACTTTTCCGTTAAAAGCATTTCCAGAAAATCATGCCAGTGTAGACGTAGCCGTAGTGATTTAGCAATCTCCCAGCCAGCATTTATCTATCCACACGTTCTGTGTCAATTGCAGGGGCATCTCAATATCTTTCCAGGAAGTACAACCAATGGCAAGAAATCACCAGGTCTTTCTTCCCTCCCACTCAAAATAGGAAGAGTTACCTAAAGTCATTGCTATTGACATGGAGGAAAACTATGGAGAAGGCACTGGGTCTTAACCTTGGGTCTGAAAGCGGTGATTCAAAGTCTTTCTGATTTCCTCTGAGAGGGGATTTATAGAGCAATAGATAAAGACTAAAACTGCTCTTTTTCTGCTCTCCTACCCAGAAGGGTCCTGTGGCTAAGTGATCCCACTGGTAAAACCACCCCTGCAACAATACATCTTATGCTCTGAGGCTATGTCTAGACTCGTGGTCACCAACCAGTCGCTCGCGAGCAACTGGTCGATCTCGAGGCCTCGACCAGTCGCTCGCGAGGTGTCCTGTAAGCCCCGCCCCCATTTCCCTCCCATCCTCCAGAAGCCCCACTACTTACCTCCAGAGAAGACGGAGGTAGTGTCGGCTTCGGGCGCGCTGGGGTTTGGCTCCGGGGCTTCCCGGCGCGGGGAGGGGGTTGGCGCCAGGTCAAGCGCCCGCGGGGCTTCCCTACACGGGTGGGGGGGTCGGTTCCCTGGGCAGGCGCGCGCGCAAGGCTTTCCTGTACGGGGTTGGCCCCGGGGCAGGCGCGCGCGGGGCTTCCCTGCGCGGGTGTGGGGGTTGGCTTCCTGGGCAGGCGCGCGCGCAGGGCTTGCCTGGGGGGGGGTCGGCCCCGGGGCAGGCACGCGCTGGTTTCCGGGGAGGGAGGGGGGAATGCTGGGAGGAGGGAGATGCAGGGGACTCTCTGCCTCCACTGGCATCCCACTCCCCTGTCCCCACTCCCCTGTCATCAACTACAGAATGTTGTCCCCATTCCTGTCCCCACTCCCCGAACTCTGTCCCCAGCTACAGAACTGTCCCCACTCCCCTGTCCCCACTCCCCAAATTCTGTCCCCATTCGCGTCCCCACTCCCCGAACTCTGCAGAAACCTGTCCCCACTGGCACTCTGTCCCCTGCTGCAGAATCCTGTCCTCTGCCCTCCCAGCACCCTGTTCCCTCTCCCCTGCCCCCAGCCACAGTACTCCGTCCCCACAAAATGTATAATTATAAATGCTTCATTTTAGATTTAAATAGCATGAATAAAAAACAGACCATTTATTTCATAACTATAAACACGTGATTTTAATTGTATGTATCGCATAATTTAAAAATAAACTGTTTATCAGAGTGTGTAAGTAAGGGCTGGGGATAGCAAGTGATGGACAGGAGGAGAATAGAGAGGGCGGGGCTTCAAGGAAGGGGAGGGGCTTCAAGGAAGGGGAGGGGCTTCAAGGAAGGGGCGGGGCGGTAGATCTTCGCCTGTTCTGAGATTTAAAAAGTGATCTAGGGTGTAAAAAGGTTGGAGACCACTGGTCTAGACTATAGAGTTTTGTCAGAAAAACAGGTCCGGAACACGGAACAGGTCTGGAGCAAAGTCAAAGAACTCTGTCAGGGATATGTTTGGGCCACCAAATGCAGCTCGCACTCAGAGGCAGGACCTCACACCTGTCCCTACTACAGGGAGCTGCACCTAATCCTATGGGGTGGGGGACACTTTCCCCACAAGTCTCGATGAAGTTACAAAACACGAGAATAACATGCAGAGCAATTAATTTGTGCTGCAGGGCTGTATATGGGATCCAGAAGTTCCAAATGAAAACATAATGTTCTCTTTTAAGACTACAGCCATTTCTAAGAGGAGTTTTTGGCCATTCAATTTCCTTTTCATTTTCTGAGGTAGGAGACATACTCTGTATCATTATGATTGTATTATGGTTAAAAAACCTATTAGGTCTAGCAATGAACAGCAGTAAAGTGCTATATCTTTACTCGCTGGTATGGGACTACTTCTCATAGTAAGGCACATTAAATAGAAACATGCTAGTCAATGTGACATGATATATATATATATATATATATATATATATATATATATATTTGAACTTACAAATAGGTGAGATATATCTGAGGTAACATTTCTAGAACTGTTGTAGAAATAAATAGCAGTGACAACAGCTATAGATAATGCCACAGTAAAAGTAGAAGAAAACACCCATTTTCTCATATGACTCCAAACTCCCCTATGTTCAGAGGATCCACCCATCCCTAAAAATTCTCCCTAAAAAGAGAATGTTTTAAAATGGTTGCTAATGCTACACAACAAGGATCCATAGTTCGTTTCCAGATGGAGAGACCAGGGTCTCACTAAATTAATTGATTTGATTTGTTTTCACTCCGTCATTTTCACTATAAAATGTGAGGGTACGTCTACACTAGCCTCTTAGATCAATCTAGGGAGGCTAATGAGGGCTACCGGAATTGCAAATCAAGCCCGGGATTTAAATATCCCGCGCTTTATTTGCATTTTCCTGTCCGGTCGCCATTTTAGAAATTGACTAGCCCGAAGTAACTGCCCATGTCTACACACAGCAGTGAAACGGGATTCCGGAATAAAGCCCCTAAATCGAATTAGGTGGTAAACCTTATTCCACGAGGATGAGTTACTTCGGGCTAGTCAATTTCTAAAATGGCGACCGGCTAGGAACATGGGATATTTAAATCCCAGGCTTGATTTGCAATTCCGGTCGTCTTCATTTGCCTCCCTAGATCGATCTAGGGGGCTAATGTAGACATACCCAGAGAGTTTCTGAAACTAAACGAGAGCCCCTTATGCTGCCTGCTGATGTGAGGCAAGAAGAAAGCAAAGTAAAATGGGGGAGGAAAGCTTGCAGAGAGGAAGCTGTGGCTCTGTGTTGTGCTGCACCTCTTTCCCAGGAGCTGCTTTGTGGCAGGGCTCCATGGCTATCTAAACAGCTCATCTTAAGAAGCTCTTCACCATCCTTTTGCATGGAATGTAGGTAGCAAAGAAAGATATATTATACAGAAAGCAATGTGGATAACGTGACATATTGCAATTATTGTCACTATCCTTGAAAAACCTGATTGAATTGCATGTAAATGATTTTGGAATCTGTTTTGTTGAAGTATCAGAGAGGTAGCCGCTGAATCTGCAAAAGCGACAAGGAGTCCTGTAACACCTTATAGACTAACAGATATATTGGAGCATAAGCTTTCGTGGGCAAAGACCCACTTCGTCACATGCATGCATCTGTTAGTCTGTTTTGTTAAATGCAAAGCTCGTGCATTGGGGGTCGGGAATCCATGTGAATGAGGGAGGTGTGATGAAGTGTCAAAGGACTGTACTGAACAATGGGACAGACAAAAATGAACATTTGAGACAAACGGTGTCAAGATTCCCCCATAGAGAATCTCTAGGGGGAGGTGAATGTAAATTCCTCCCCTCTGGGTATGCAAACTCCAGCCTTCAGAAACTCTCCCTTGAGTAGAGGACCATTGTCTGCTGATTACCTGTTCCCAGAGTCTCAAGATCCAGGGCCCAAGTTGTATAAAGGAAAGCCTGACTAATTCAGGGGGCTCTAGTTCTGAATTGAGAGAGTTTTGAACCTGTAACATAGGATAACCCAACTGTGGGTCTTGAAGGACTGAAGCTAGAAGTGGGGTGACCTCTAGTAAGCTTCTTAGTGAGTGTGTAAAGTTCTTTTATTATTTTTAATATGTTTTGACTGTAGTGCTTTTACCTTAAGTATAAAGAGCTGGAAAGAGCTGTGGTAACTTGTAACTGTGGGCAATGACAGCTGCACATAAACTTTGAAGAGAAAGCAAAGTGCAGATGCTGGCTATTTAGGCAGTCTGGCTTGCTTGTGATATCGCATTGTTGGCAGGGAACTGTACAGAATGGAAAAACCCTGGTCAAAAGGGAGACAGAAGCAGGCTCTGCCCATGATAGGTGATGGGTAAGGAGCCCAGAGGGCATCCTTGATCAGGGCTACTCAACTTTGGAAACCCTGGGAGCCACAATGATACTCACAGCACATGCCGAGGGTGGCAACTGAAATGTGGTTGCATATACATGCAAATATATATGCAAATAGCTTATTTCACACTGACGAGCATGAATACAAAGATTAAGGCAAGACTACACAACACACAGGCCCCATTTAAGTCAGTTCTGCTGATATTAATAAAATGCAATATTTACCCGATTTCCACCCATATGACAGCACTTTTCATGAGCAAGGGTAGTCCAGGAATTTAACTACTAAAATGCATATCAACAGCAGAATGTTATATTGACTCACTGGTGTGGAGAGTGTTCCCAGTGGAGGCCATGTTCCAAGGATCCAACCTACGTGTTGAGCCCCATGTAAACCCAAACTGCATTGTGGGCCACAAAGAAATGGGCTGTGGCCGCATTGCGGCCCGTGGGCCATGTGTTGAGTAGCCATGTCCTTGATGGACGACAGAATGGGAATACAGATGGAATTGCCCTGAAATGACAGAATAATTTCGAGTGCCCCCTCAGTCTAAAAAGCCATAATGTCAAGGGACATGCTGAAGTTCTTGCCATGCCATGATACTATTGTGGAGGAAGGGAAGCTGGAATGATTGGCTATCAAATACCAGACTTCCATTGGAGTAGAAGATTGGCAACTGGTCCAAGACTCACTGGCAAAGACTAGTGGCACTGCAAAACAATGGCAAAGGATTGGTCCACCTGGGAGACTCAGAGTGAATGAGCTGGCAGGTGGGGCAGAGGCTGGAAAGCAGAGACTAAGGGTACAGCTACATTGTGTGTGTGTGTGGGGGGGGGGTCAGACGAAGGTAGGTATGCAAATTGTGTTCATATTTGCATATCTTCTTCTGATTCCTTTTCCGGAAGAGGCTTTTCTGATATTTGGCCCAACTACATGGGGCTAAATGTTGGCAAAAAACCCTCTTTCGGAAGCCCCCTGACTCCTCCTAAAATCTCAGATGTATCCCAGACTGGGCATAGCATGCTGCTAACTAGAATGACTGCCAAAATGCAGACATTTGGCTTAGCCCAGTTTTCACAGTAGGACTGAAGGGCAGCCATGCAGACGGTCAGACGTAGTGGACAATTACAAGTTTGCACAACTGCACAATTGGCCTGTGGTCTGCAACACCTTGTTACTCTCCACGATGCTGCAGTTTGCTAGCTGGACAATCCAGCTACTGATTTGTGACACATATGAAAGAAGAACTGCGTGAGCACTTGCCCCTACATACAAAGGTATTTTTCTACTGCTAAGCATTGTACCTATCCCTGAGGGTTAACTCTTTCTTGGGATTCAGTATCCCCTTTCCCCACCTGACAACTGGCATAATAAATTAGGATTTGGAGAGTTAAGGCAAGAACCCCGGGACCATTTCAGCATAGTCTGAGGCCTGATTTCAAATCCTTTCTCAAATGCATAAAGGCACTAGAGCATTTTAAAAAAAGCTCATTCTTTTTTTACATGGGTACAATCATGTATTTTTTCCTATTGTGATTTTCAGAATTGGCTGAGCCATTTTTAGCTGACATTTTTTTCCCAAAAAACATTCAGCCTGAGTCAGACACCCATCATGGAAAATTTCAGCCCAAACAGTTACAGTTTTGCAATGTTATATGCAAATTAAAATGAGAAATTTTGAGCAGCCTGAATAGTAGACAGTGTTACCAGCCTCACAGAATCACTATTATTCATAATCCCTATTGTGCTATAATTCTATGCACACCTTGGGCTAATGGTATTGGAAAGAGGTTCCCATTATTTTCAACAAGCAAACCATCGAGAAGAGACATACAACATAACACATAGCCGCAAAGGAGTAGGTATAATTTGAAATATTGTATATTATAACTAAGGTATGAAAGAGCTTTTAGAAAAAAATTAATCTGAGGCCGCATAATATTCTAAAAAGCCAATCATAGATCATAAAAGCCAGTTATAGATCATATAACTTTTATGCAATATTTCTCTATAAACAATAGATTCTTAATTTTGTAATTATAAATTAAGAGCAAGATTCCTTTCTCAATAGATATATTCTGCTCTTCCTTCAGATCTTCCAGTAACAAAGATGATTTTCTGAAGATGTAGGAAGATAAACTAGCTGAATTTACAATCTGAGAGTCCTAGAACTGTACTGAGTGAACAGCATGATCAGATACTCTGAATTACTACAGGTTGAAACTCTCTTAACTGGGATTCTCTGGTCTGGCATGCATGTTGCAAGACGAGGGTATGTCTACACTAGGGTATGTCTACCCTAGTTCGAACTAGGAGGGTAATGTAGGCATACCGCACTTGCAAATGAAGCCCGGGATTTGAATTTCCCGGGCTTCATTTGCATAAGCGGGGAGCCGCCATTTTTAAAACCCCGCTGGTTCGAACCCCGTGCAGCGCGGCTACACGGGGCTCGAACTAGGTAGTTCGGACTAGGCTTCCTCTTCCAAACTACCGGTACACCTCGTTCGAACTAGCGGGGTAGTATAGACATACCCCCAGAGAGTTCCGGTGGAGGGCCAGCAGTTATGATCCCTGCGAGGCTGTCAGAGCAATGGGCTGATGGCAGCGGTGCTGGGCAGCGGGGCTGAGAGCCCTGGCATGTGGCTATCCAGAGTCACAGTATGTAGTATGTGCGGTTGCTTGGAGTCCCAGCAACAGGCTGCCTGGCGGAACCACAGCAGTGATGGCTGCCCAACAGGTTGGCAGGAGAGTGGAGACAGCTGGAGGTGGGGAGCAGGGTGGGGGACCAGCAGCCAGGTGGCAAGGGTCCAGAAATAACCTACCCGGTCCAGCAAAATCCCTCATCTGGGATTAGTCTGGTCCCGAGGGTGCCAGACCAGGGAGGTCCAACCTGTATCACCAATTTCTTCCAAGAGTTTCAGCTCTTTTAGAAGCTTTACATCCTGTTTTGAGGCAGGAAACTGATTGGCACTGGGAAAAGAAAGAAAAGAAAGCATTCCAGGAAGGAGCCTGGGAGCCCCCAGATATGGTTCCCTCAGTCCTGGGGAGAACTGAGCCAGCCGGGATGTGCAGGTGTGGGTGTCCCGGGTTGCTCGGGCGATGGGGCGGACAAGCCCCGTACGCCGGCAGACAGATGGGGGGAGCTGGGTCTGCAGAAGGGCGCAAGCGTGGGCATCCCGGGTTACCCAGGAACCCTGTGAAGGGAAGAATGGTGGAAGGGGGAGGAGTTAGACACAGCACGGGGTGCCCGACAGCCACGTCAGCGGTTGTCGGTGAGCTTTAAAAATGGCGGCCCCTGTGCTCAAGGGAAGGTGGTGAGTCTCGGTGGTGTCGGCTCCCAGGAGTATGAGAGAGCTGACCATGAAAGCTTAGGTGTAGGACCGGAATGACAGATCTTCGGAACCGGCAGCTGGGAAGACACCCCAGCAGACCAAGACCTCCAACTACCCTAGAACCGTGAGCCTGAACCAGGATCAGAGGGACTTGCTGGGGAGTGGGGTGAATGGACCGAGGACCTTTTGTGGGGGTAAGAGAAACCGTCGACGGGGTAGGTAGTGGCTCGGAGCAGGGCTTCAAAGCCCGCGGGTTGACGTGTTACGGGTGGTCACCCTGTCAATCAACAGGGAGAAGAGAGCATTATAATCCCTTCCCAGGGCTGCGGGCCGGGACCCGGTAGAGAGAGTGGACCAGGGTCCCCCTACCCCAACGTAATCCCCAAGAGGCAAGAGGCCCTCTCTTTGGGCGTGGCTATATGCTAAGGGAGGGGGAATTATATAACAGGTACAATAGATACTGTGAGAACGCCAAACGAAAGAGGTAAGGGCCCTCCCCATTGCGGGGAGGGCTACAGAGAAGAGGGGGAACCCCCTTGGATATGAGGGGTTCCCCTACATGCTGCAATGGTGATTTGAAGAGGAACTGGATCATACACTGTGTTTACCCTGGGAGCCAGAACAGATACCATCTTGCTCTCTCTGTCTATTAGGGTATGTCTACACTACAGCGTTAATTCGAACTAACTTAGTTAATTAGTTAATTCAAACTAAGCTAATTCGAACTAGCGCATCTAGAACTAAAAACTAGTTTGAATTAGCGTTTTGCTAATTCGAACTAGCGCGTCCACACTGATTGGACGCAGGGGCACATTTAAAGGTGGCTGAAACCGGTTCTGGCAGGGCATCAGGTCAGTAGTTGCTTTGTGTGGCTGCTGTCTGAGGCTATCTGAGGCTCGTGCTTAAAGGGACCCCCCTGAACAGCCGGTTCTCAGCTTTTCCTGCTTGCTTGCCAACGTCACCGAGGGACAGCAAAGCGTTGATCTCTGCACCCGTCTGTGTTGGTGCTTCCCTTCGGGGACGCCGCCGCAGGTGGCAACATGGAGCCAGAGCTCGCCCTGCACCTTCTGGTGCACTTTCTGGACTTGCTGCTGCAAGCCTGCCAGCAATGGCTCGAGGCTGCCTGGCACCACCTGCCTCTCCACCTGGCCGCCCTGGGAGCTGGAAGGGAAGGGAAGGGAGGAAGGGAAAGGAAAGCTCAGGGGTGGGGGTCCGGCTGCCTCTTATGTCTCACAACACTGCGGGTCCGGGGGCGTTGGTGGGGAATGGTTGTGGAGGGTGGGGCAGGAGGGACGGGGGTGTGGAGGAAGCAGGAGCGGGAGCAGGAGGGGGAGCAGGGGGATCCGGAGGAGGAGCAGGGGGAGCAGGAGGGGGAGCAGGGGGAGCAGGAGGAATTGGGAAGCGGTCGAGCAGGCTCTGGAGGTGGCCTCACAGGGCACGGCCCTGCTCCTCCAGTGCCTCCAAGCTCCTCCGGCTCCTCCGGCGCGGCCTCAGGTCCTCCTGGACCCAGTGGTCCTGGAGATGGAGCTGTTGCTCCAGGAATCGGAGGTGCCGCCTCTGGTACTCCTCCTGGTTCCTGGCTCTCCTGCTTGCCTGGGCGCGGGCGGCTGCTGCAGGCGGGGTGGGGCGCCCTGCAGGCCCAGGTGCTGCAGCTGTGGTGAAACAAGAACAGCGGTCAATTACCCCAGCGGCCCAGGTGTGTGAAACCCAGCTCCCCTCTGCAAGGCCAGGGCCCCTGCAGGATCCCCAGCTGCTGCTCCGTGGTGGGCAAGGCCCAGGCGCACGGTCCCGGGGCTCCCTCTCGCCCCAGCCCCCCGTACACATAAGGGGAGCACGATGGTACTCACATGTGGACGCCTCCCCAGCCTCGGACGACACAGGCGAGCGGCTCTGTGGGGTGCCTCGGGGGTCCCGGGTCCTGGGCAGGCTGGCGGCAGGCTCCTGGCTCTTGGAGCCCTCCTCCTCCTCCTCCTCCTCCTCCTCCGTCTCTGGGAGCGGTCCCTCTGCCCCGGGGTCTATCACATCCCGGGGGGCAGGGACGGCATGAGCCCCCAGGAGGTGGTCCAGAGCCTGGAAGTGGGGGCACACCTCCAGGTCGGCCCCTGGCAGGCAGGCCCGGGAGTAGGACTGCCGCAGGTCCTTGATTTTCCAGCGCACCTGCTCCCAGCTGCGCTGGTGGCCCCTGGCGGCTAGGCTGGCAGCCATGTGGCCGTAGACTGCCGCGTTCCTGTGGCTAGTGCGGAGATCGTGGACATTGGAGGCTTCCCCCCAAACCTCGATGAGGTCTCCGCACTAGACCACGCGGGCGCCCGCCTCTTGCGGCCCTGGGCAGGGTCCTGGGAGCCGCCAGGCTGGTCCTGGGAAGAGGGGGAGGGCTGGGTGGCATCGGGTGGCTGGCTCATGGGGTGTCAGCTGCTGGGTGTGCTGGCATGGGTGCTGGCAGCCTTGCAACTGGCACAAACTGTGTAGCCAACCCGTGGCCCTTTAAGGGCTCTGGGGCTGGGAGGAGGGCAGTAGAGTTTCCCTGGTGTTGGCCAGAGTGGCCACCAGCGCAAGCTGGGAAGGGCTAGCCTCCCACTAGTTCGAATTAAGGGTCTACACAGCCCTTAATTCGAACTAGTAAATTCGAACTAGGCTTAATCCTCATGGAATGAGGATTACCTAGTTCAAACTAAGCGCTCCGTTAGTTCGAATTAAATTCTAACTAACGGAGCGCTAGTGTAGCGCCTATGAAAGTTAGCTCAAACTAACGTCCGTTAGTTCGAACTAACTTTGTAGTGTAGACATACCCTTATTGTGGTGATTCTGCAGGGTGGAGGGGACTATCAAAGAGGGCTTTGGGGGCAGAGGGGAATATGAAAGCTTATTTGAATCACTTAAGAGAGTCCCTTGATCTGCAAAGGGAGATGATCTGTAGAGGAATATTTGCCATTTGTATAGACTAGAATGACTTTTCAGAGTGGAACCACATTTGTAAGGTGCCCTACTTTATGTACCATTTAGATACGTGTGATTGTGTTGTGTTAGTATCAACTAGCAGGGGGGATTGGCACTATTGCACAGAGTGGAACACTTGTTTTGGCCTCATTAACAAGGAAGAGTCATCAACTTTTTTTTCAATATTACTTCTAATTGAAGCTGCTGCTTCTTCACCACGCATTCAGTTCCAGCTACTTGAAAGAATCAAGGCTGAGCTAAAGGGCCTCATGTGACTTGCAGAGCATTAAAGTCCATAACTTCAGGACTGATTTTAATATTTGACAGGTTTGTTTGTTTTTCTCTCCATTTTCACAGATGTCCTAAAACTTTACTGAAAAGTGTCTCAGGGGACTTACTGACACTCTGTTCCTTCTTTTGTCAAATCATCTTAACAGAAACTTTGTTTGATCTTGCTTTCCCCTTAACATGGTAATGAAACATTAGAAAGGAAAAACACTTCTGAAAAATGAGACAATTTTCCATTCCAGCCACTAACAACCGCATATGGGTAAATGTTTATATAGTCATTCTTGTTTTTATTCCATGTCCAGCCTTCATAGAGAGGGCACATTCTTATACGGTAAATTGGGAGTTTAATGGAGAAACTGAGACATACGTCAATCCACTATAGGCTTAATCAATTTTCAGCTTTATTTATACAGTTTGAGTACATCTAGACTGCAAAATCCGAAAAATCTTCTTCCAAAAGAAAGTGTCCAGACTTCAAAAGCGGATCAAAAAAGCAATCTGCTTTTTTTGAGAGACAGTGTCCACACTTATTGGATGCTGTCTCGCATAAAAGGCCATCCGGAACCACTTCTGGCAGGGCATTAAGTCAGCAGTTACTTACGGGTGCTGTTGCTTAAGGCTATCTGAGACGTGTGCTTAAAGGGACCCCTCCGGATAGCTGTTTCTCGGCTTCTGCTGCTTGCTTGCCTACCTCTCTGAGGGACAGCAAAGTTTTTGCAGTGCGTGCTTTAGTTGCCCACCTTTGTTGGACCCCACAGCATTTCTTTTCTCTTTTGGCCTTGGAGCTGGAGCTGCCCCTGGACAGGCAATGGCCCCACACGGTCACATTACAGCTTTTGCAGCACTTTCACCTTCCCCAGCTCCAATTTGAGCTCATCATTTAGAACCTCTGTCTGGATGCGGGAGCAATGCCCTTGCCTCCATACCCGATGGTCGGGAGATGATTTTGGAGGCTGGACACTAGTGGGGCCGTCTCTTGATGGAGTGGTGGGATGACTAGCAGTGGCTCCAAAACTTCCACATGTGGAAGGCCACTTTCCTGGAGCGGTGTGTCTGGCTCACCCCTGCCCTCCAACGACAGGACACCTACCTGCGGTCCGCCATCCCCCTCGAGAAGAGGGTTGCAATTGCCACATGGAAGCTCGCCACCCCATACAACTATCACTTGGTGGGACACCAGTTCGGCATGGGGAAGTTCACTGTTGGGGTAAGGTGGGGGACGGGCACCTCCCAAGAGCTTAGGCACCCCCTTTCATTCTCTGTTTTGTGTGTTTCTACATCTCCTTCTACAGGTGGTGAGGGCCATCAACTCGATCCTGTTGCACAGGGTCATCTGCCTTGGAGACCTGGATCCCATCGTGGCCGGATTTGGTGCCCTTGGATTCCCAAACTGTGGAGGAGAGATTGATGGGACACACATCCCATTCCGCGCACCACCCCATCGAATGGTCCAGTACATAAACAGAAAGGGCTATTTCTCCATGGTGGTCAGGCCCTGGTTGACCACCGAGGACAGTTTTCTGACATATTTGTTGGGTGATCAGGCCGGGCACACAATACCCACATATTTAGGAACGCTAGCCTCTACCACAAGCTGCAGAACATTCTTACCCCAATGGGATTTTGTGGTTGGGGACTTGCAGATGCCGATTTGATCGTGGGCAACATGGCCTATCCACTGATGCCGTGGCTCATGAAGCCCTAAACTGGTCACCTGTACCCGAGCAGGGAACAATTTAACATGCACCTGAACCAGGCTCGCATGCAGGTGGAATGCACCTTCGTTCAGGTGCCTGCTGACCCACCTCGACATAGGGGAGAGCAACATCCCCAAGGTAGTCTCTGTGTCTTGCATGCTCCACAACCTGGTGGAGAGCAATAGGGGACAGAGGCTATTGGTGAGGGGAAGCTGTTTGAACAGTCCTAGACAGCTGCCATCTGCCAGGCCCACCAGGCCAAAGTGTGCATCTGGGTGTCCCTGAGGGAGAGGTTCTCTGAAGGAGCCCAGTAACTCTCCCCTAGGCCTCCCCAATGAGGGTTTGGGCCTGGCACCCCAATACCTTTCCCACCACAACCCCTCCCTGCCCCCATTCCCTGTACAATTAATAAACACACCAGTTTGGCTTTCAAAATAAACTTTGTTTTGTGTTCTTTATAATCAAAGTAACTCGGGCAGAAGGGAGCTCAGAACCTGGAGGGGGGCTGAGAATGAGATGGGGGGCTGGGAGTGGTGTGTGGAGCACCTGCAAATGCTGCCTCAGGTCCAGGGACCTCAACAGAATTGGGATTGGGTGGGGCCTGGGACAACAAAGGGCTGGACAGGAAGGGGGGCTGCAGCGCGGTCAGGGATGGCAGGGAGAGCAGGGGCGAGGGGAGCAGGAATGGGGACAGGACTCAGGTATGCTATCACTTCTCAGATGGTCACACACATATTTTTGCCTTGCCGCACAAGCTGGTGCCACATGCGATTGTGCCACTCAGCATCATCATGGACCTTTGGGGCGAGTGTTTGCTGCATGTCTTGCAGGACTGTGATGTGCTGGTGCATGAGGTCGTGGTGGACCCTCCAGTGCTTGCAGCTCCCCTAGCTTCAGTCGGCTGCCTGGGCTGGTGTGGATCGCCGCTCAGCGATGCTGATCCAGCTGTGGAGGACAAGAGGGAGAGGTGGTCAGTCATCCCTGCACACACTGTCCCTGAGGGCGTGCCCTTCTCTGTGAGCAGTGAACACCTGTCCCTGAAACAGGGGACAATGATGTCTTGAGAGCAAAGCCATGTGTCGCCTGCACAGCAGCTTGGCTTCACAGGGGCCCTGAGATGCCCAGGGGACCATCCTGCTTGCTTCCCCCCTACTCCTCCATGGACAAGAAAGCCATGAAAGTGTCCAGCCACAGTAGCATCCCATGGGCAGAACAGGGGCCTGGAGTGGCCTGGCCCTCCCTGTCCACCCCCCCCCCCACACCTGCACCTGGCAGTGCTGTCTGCAGGAGCAGGTGGTGCCTCACGTGTGCATGCATGGCTACGTTCTATGTGCGACACTCCTTGGTCTGTGTGGGGTCTGTGCGTGCATACTTGTGCCCAGCTGCTTCCAGCGGTGGCTGGCGGAGGAAGAGGGGGAACATCCCTCTCAGGAGTCGTAAGTGTGTGTGGCCTTCCCCCAAGCTGTGAGCAGCAGCCCGTTTGTGCTCTGGGGCTGGCTCTTGAGACCACGTGGTGCACACTTCCACTTGCACATGCACAGCCAGCTGCACGTTGTCCAGACTGAGCATGTCGAGTGAAGATCGCACCCCATCCCCTGTACTCCCACCTCACCCACCCTGTGTGTGTGACAACCTGACAGCACTCGCCTGATGATCCCTCCCTGGCATCAAATGATGCTTGGGAGATGTCCAGGGTGAGGGTGATGACGCTGCTGGTGTCCTCCTCCTCCTGAAGCTGATGTCCATCATTGTCATCATTGTCCTCTTCCTCCAGGAGCTCCAGCCAGATGACCACTGATGTGTCCAATCCCGAGTCCACTAGTATGTGTGGGGAAAGGGCTTGCCCACCACCCAGTATCTGGTGGAGCTCTCTATAGTATGGGCAGGAGTGTGGTCCTGCCCTGGAGTGAGAGCTGGGCTCCCTGGCCTGGGCGTACCCTTGCCGAAGCTCCTTTACTTTGCTCCAGACTTGGTTGAGGATGCCAGGGTGGTGTCTCCTCTGGGCCAGAGCTTTGGCCATGAGCCCATAAATGTCCACATTGCGGCACTTGGAGGTCACATCCTTCAGGGTCTCCTCCTCCCTCCACAGCTCCAGGAGGAACAGGATCTCTGGGCCGGTCCAGGATGACGCCTAGCGTTTGGTGGGGGGTGGGTCCTGGGACCCCTGGGGCTGCTCCCTGGAAGGGCCAGAGGAGTCTCTGGGGGCTTGTGGCTCAGCCCTGTCTCAGGGCTGTGCGGTCAAGGTCCTGCTGCAAGGCCAGCTTCCTGCCACAAGGCTTGTCCCGGGTGCCTGCAGCTTTAAGAGGTGCCATAGGAACTATAACTTTAAGAGGAACTATAGAGCTATGATTACTGTGGATGGAGTGTCTACCAGGGCACCTGTGCTTTTTCCTGGAGGCCTTTACTTTTGAAAGAACGGCCTCTTCCATGTCCACACACACCTTTCTCTGAAAAAGCTCTTTCAGAAAAGGTATTTTGCCTCGTAGAATGAGGTTTACCAATGTTGGCAAACCCCCTCTGTTCTTTCGATTTTCTTTTGAAATAACATGATTGCAGTGTGGACATAGGTGAAGTTTTTTTCAGAAAAATGGCTTTTTTTATGACACCTTCCCCCCACCCCCCAGTAGTCTAGACAGAATTATTTTCGCTTATATGATGCCTGGTAGTAACAGCAGAGAAGAAAGAATAGGTAAAGGGTCCAAGTTCACACATTCTGGGATCTGGGGAATTCCTGTATCATTGCTTCCTCTGATCCCTTGGTCTGGTCCTTCAGTCCCATTCCTTCTGTCTCTTGGCCAATGTCTCTCCAATTTGGGTCATGTTCATTTGGATTCTTATAGATTTGTAAATCCTGCCTGTATTGCTTAGTTTTCTCCAATCAACTGTTAGCACCTCACACATTTATCCCTTCAGTTTACCTAAATTGTGCATTTTTTGCTGTTTATGCAGTTTATGCCATGCCATTCTGTGTCTTTCCAGTAGGAATTGCCTTGTTATTACTGGTTGAAGTGTTTATACCTCAAAATATCCACTACAGCAATTACCTTTCTTCTATTTGCAGTAACAACATTTTAAGCAGCACTGCAATTCTGCGTAAAGGTATGTCTACACTAGCTCGTTAATTCAAGGTAGATAGGCAAATGAGGTGACTGGAGTTCAAATGAAGCCCGGATTTAAATATCCCGGGCTTTATTTGCATGTTCCCATCCGGTTGCCATTTTGAAATTTCACTAGCCCAAACTCACTGACGCGCAGCTACACGCCGCAGTGAAACGTTAATTTGAACTAAGTTCTTATTCCATGAGGTGTAACAGTTAACTCAAACTAAGGAATTAGTTCGAGTTAACATTTGACTGCCGCATGTAGCCGCGGGCAGTTAGTTCGGACTAAGGGGATTTAAAAATGGCACCCGGACAGGAAGATACAAATAAAGCCCAGGATATTTAAATCCCGGGCTTCATTTGCAACTTCGAATGCCTACGTTAGCCTCCCTAGTTCCAACTAGGGGGCTAGTGTAGACATAACTTAAGAGAAGAACTGGCAAAACCACACTTATGCCAGCAAGGCCTCGGCTTAAGTGTTACCTTATCTAAACATATTCATTATGCATAATTACAAATAATTGAAGTATAACTAACAAAGCTCTCAACCTTACTATTTAACAACATTTCATTTTTATATTTCAGTATCTGTCACATATTCAGTATGTGTTATCTTACTCTACCCTTTAATATATTAAGAAGGGAAGGCAGTTTGGAGACCATGGTGTGATCCTTTAATGTCAATATTTCTTTATTTTCTACAAACAGATTTGTCGGGGAATTTTTGTTATTCAAAGTTCAAAGCCTTATGTTTGTGAATGACTCTTTTAGTCATTTTTCTTGTTATAGTTTTGCGATATTTGTTTTTAGGACCTTTAAATTCAGTTACTTTTAATGATACCCTAGCATAAGAGAAAGATGGATTCTCCCCTATTTTACACAGGAAGAAATTATGAGTTATTCCATTGAGAATCAAGAATTAAATGAATGTAAAGCCTTCTGTGAGTGGAAAATCAAACAAACAATGTTTATGTAAGATTCTAATATGATCATTAATAGCTCTGGGCATTTAATAATCACCTTTCATGCAAAGAAATCAAAACACTTCAAAAACATACATGAATTAAGTTTCACAGTTACTAAGCTCTTCCTTTAATATGAAACTACAAAAATTGAATGTTGGTTGGCTTGTACTCCCATCTTCCAAGTACTAGACTATATTCCATACTGCGCAATGGCATCAAGAAAAGACCAATCTGTTCCTTGTCTACCATATATTTTAGAGAGTTTTCTGTCTGTACATCTGTGCATGAATCTGTGTGTCTGTTTGTTCAAGAACTCCTCTTAAATGGTAAGAGCTAGGACCACCAAATTGGTATACAGCTTCCAACTTAAACCAAGGTAAGGTATTGGTTGTGCCAGGAAGACAGGATGTGTTGGGAATGGGATTGCTCCTCATAAAACCATACAGAAAAGACACAGAATCACCAGGCACAGCCCCCAATCTGGAAATGCCCAAGCCTTGAACCCCCCCACCCTTAAGACACCTTTTTTTGGTGGTGGGGATTTGTATAGAAACATTGCGGGCTGTTCCCTTTCATCAGCAAGCCGGAGAAAGTGCATAGTTTGCTGCATTCTTCACTCTGGCTGGGGTGGGTAGGGGGCAGATGAGCCTGGACCTGCCCCAGCCAGGGGCCATACACATAGCTCTGACTATTGGAGCTGCACTGGCCCTGGAGAGGCACCTCTCCTGTGGCCTTAAGCTGCTGTGGTGAGAGAGGGCTGGGGGAGCCTTCTCTTCCCAGGGCAGCCTGCTGACTGAACCCCTCATCCCCAGTCTTACCCCAGAGCAATGATTTCAGTGAAGCATGTGAATTTTCATTTTATTTTCCAAAACCCGCAAATTAATTGAGTTAAGAACCTGAGCAACACTGGATCAATTTCTAGTTTTATAATATAGTAGTACCATAGCACTAATAAGTAAATCAGCACAGGAATTTATCTTTTCTATATCTTTAGGACGGGTTTTTATTTGTGGTGTTAAAGTAGCTGTCATGAGCTGGGAAATTTTTGAAAAGTTCTGTGTTCTGTATTTATATTTGGGTGGCTGGAAACATCACTCTTTTGATGCACAAACCTAAACAGGAACTGGAAACAATTACATCACTCATGTCTCTAGCACAGAGAAGAAAGCCTTTTAAGGACGAGTGATGCCAGCCAAAGCATTTTTGGTCAAGCATACTTCCAGCTCTTGCTCTTACTGCCATACTGTTCCTAGTATAATCTGTTCTTTACACAACAGCTGTTGCTTCATGCAAATCACCTTTTAAAATTTGCATGATTTATAACCTATCTGGGAGGGCTGCCTAGTGAAGCATCAGCATGAGCAGCCCATGCTTGTGACTCAACCAATAGATAATCCATCCTCAGAGTGGGCAAGGATGAAAATAGACAAGCTACTTGTAGATGAAAATCTTATTTCCCTAACCTAGAATAACTGACAAATTACCAGTGGGAAATTGCTCTCAGTTTAGAAAAATTGTGATGTTATGAGTAATACGAAATAAGTGTAATTGTATTTTATTTGTTGGAGACAAAATTCTAGTGTTAAGATATGCCTGTCGTTGTATTTAACAGGGCCAGTCAAAGCATATTGCACAATAACTGTATATTAAAAGTGTATACTAAACCATATGCTAAGGTTCGTAAATTTAGGTCCAAACTTTACAGCCTATTTTAACATCGCTGGACTCAATGGTAGTATGAGTAAAATGTAAAGATTTAACTCTTGAGTATAAGGAAGCAACTTTTAACAACACGTGATACAACCACCAGACTCCTCGGCTACGTCTACACTGGCATGATTTTCCGGAAATGATTTAACGGAAAAGTTTTCCGTTAAAAGCATTTTCGGAAAAGCACGTCTAGATTGGCAGGACGCTTTTCTGCAAAAGCACTTTTTCCGGAAAAGCGTCTGTGGCCAATCTAGAAGCACTTTTCCGCAAAAAAGCCCCAATCGTCATTTTCACGATCAGAACTTTTTTGCGGAAAACACTACTGTGCTGTCTACACTGGCCCTTTTCCAGAACAGTTTTCCGGAAAAAGACTTTTGCCCGAACAGGAGCAGCATAGTTTTTCTAGAAAAGCACTGATGATTTTACATTAGATCGTCAGTGCTTTTCCAGAAATTCAAGCGACCAGTGTAGACAGCTGACAAGTTTTTCCAGAAAAGCGGCTGATTTTCCGGAATAACTTGCCAGTGTAGACACAGCCCTCATGTAAACAACCTCCGTAGCTGACTCATTCTTTAATAGTTATGGTAAAAATAACCAGTGGCCATTCATAAGTCCCATTAATATTCAGGGATGCATTTACTCTGTCTTAATACTGTTCTAAACTTCTTAATGTCAGGTAGGGATCCGCACCTTAAATAACTCAACCTACTATCATAGGCCAAGGAAAATGTAGTAAAGGAGTAAGATTCATGCTAAGCAAAGTGGATACTGCACGTTTACAAGTGCTGAAGGAACCAACAAGGGACCATGTGCAGTGTGACCTGCTACTCACAAACAGGGAGGAACTAGTAGGGGAAGTAGATGTGGGTGGCAACAGGATCCTGACAAAAGGAAGAGAGGAGAGCAGCAAAATACACACCCTGAACTTCAGAAAAGCAGACTGACTCCCTCAGGGAACTGATGGGCAGGATCCCCCAGGATGCTAAGATGAAGGGGAAAGGAGATTAGGAAATCTGGCTGTATTTTAAAGAAGCCTTATTGAAGGCACAGGAACAAACCATCCCGATGCACAGTAAGAAAAATAAATATGGTAAGTGACCAGCTTGGCTTAACAGTGAAATCACTGGTGAGCTTAAACACAAAAAGGAAGCTTACAAGAAGTAGAAACTTGGACAGATGACTAGGAGTATAAATATATTGTTGGAGCATGCAAAACTGTAATCAGAAAGGCCAAAGCACAATTAGAATTAAACTAGCAAGAGATATGAAGGGTAACAAGAAAGATTTCTACAGTTATGTTAGCAATGGAAAGATGTCATTCCCTAATCTAGTGACAGATGGTGTGGGAAAAGCTGAAGTACACAATGCTTTCTTTGCTTCTGTCTTCACAGACAAGGTTAGCTCCCAGACTAATACACTAGGCAGTATGGGAAGAACAGGTTAGGAACTATTTAGAAAAGCTAAACATACACAAATCCATAGTCCAGATTTAATGCATCTGAGGGTACTAAGAGTATGTCTACACTACAGCGTTATTTCAAAATATCTTATTTCGAAATAGTTAATTCGAAATACATTATTTCGAAATAACGCGTCTACACACAAAATGCATTTTGAAATAGTATTTTGCTATTTTGAAATAGCATGTCCACACTGAATGGATGCTGAATCGCATTTAAGGCCAGCCATAACCAGGTCCGGCAGGGCATCAGGTCAGGAGTTACTTTGTGTGGCTGCTGCCTGAGGCTATCTGAGGCCTGCACTTAAAGGGACCCTCTCTGGACAGCCGGGTCTCAACTTTCCCTGCTTGCTTGCCTACCTTGAAGAGGGACAGCAAAGCATTTTTTTCTCTGAGTGCTTTTGTTGCCCTCACTCGGGACACCACAGCACTCTGCAACATGGAGCCAGAGCCACCTTGGGCACTCTGGTGCTTTTCTTGGACACGTTGCTGTGAGCGGTGGAGGGCTGGCTGCCAGTGGCTTGCAGGCTCATGTTTTGGGGCCACTGGGTCAGGGGCAGTGACTGCTGGCTCTGGGCTGGCAGGCTTGGAGCTGGCACAGACACTGTGGCCAGAGTCAACCCCTCTAAGGGCTCCGGGGAGGAGGAAGGGAGAGGAGTGTTCTTGGTTGCAGCTGGAGTGGCCACCAGAGCATCCTGGGAAGGCTGGAGGCCCACTACTTCGATATAAGTATTTACATTGCACTTATTTTGAAATAGCTATTTCGAATTTGGTGTTATTCCTCGTGGAATGAGGTTTACTCAATTTGAAATAATTTCAAAATAGCAGTTTGGCTGTGTAGACGCTAGTAAAGTTATTTCGAAATAATGGCTGTTATTTCAAAATAACTTTGCAGTGTAGACATACCCTAAGGGAGTTGGCAAATGTCATTGCAGAGCTTTTGGCCATTACCTTTGAAAACTCGTAGCAATCAGGAGAGGTCCCGGGTAATTGGAAAAACGCAAATTTAGTGCTATTTTTAAAAAAGGGAAGAAGGACAATCCAGAGAACTACAGACCAGTCAGCCTTATCTCAGTCCCTGGAAAAATCATGGAGGGGATCCTCAAGGAATCCATTCTGAAGCACTTGGAAGAGAGGAAAGTGATCAGGAACAGTCAACATGGATTCACCAAGGGCAAGTCATGCCTGACCATTCTGATTATCTTCTATGAAGAGGTAACTGGCTCTGTGGATATGGGAAAGTCAGTGGATGTGATACGCCTTGACTTTAGCAAAGCTTTTGATACGGTCTCCCACAATATTCTTGCCAGCAAGTTAAGGGAGTATGGATTGGATAAATGGACTGTAAGATGGATAGAAAGCTGGCTAGAATGTCGGGCCCAACAAGTAGTGATCAACGGCTTGATGTCAAGTTGGCAGTTGGTTTGTAGCAAAATGCTTCAAGGGTCAGTTCTGGGGCTGGTTTTCTTCAACATCTTTATTAATGACCTGGATGAGGGGATGGATTGCACCCTCAGCAAGTTTGCAGATGACACTAAGTTAAGGGGAGAGGTAGACACGCTGGAGGTTAGGGATAGGGTGAAGAGTGACCTAGAGAAATTGGAGGATTGGGCCAAAAAAAATCTGACGAGTTTCAACAAGGACAAGTGCAGAGTCCTGCACTTGGGACAGAAGAATCCCAAGCATTGTTACAGGCTGGGGCCTGACTGGTTAAGCAGCAGTTTGGCAGAAAAGGATCTGGGGATTACAGTGGATAAGAAGCTGGATATGAGTCAACAGTGTAACCAAGAAGGCTAACGATATATTAGAGTGCATTAGGAGGAGCATTGCTAGCAGATCTAGGGCAGTGATTATTTACTTTTATTTGACACTAGAGAGGCCACATCTGGAGTATTGCATGCAGTTCTGGGACCCATTACAGCAGTGGTCTCCAGCCATTTTTAAGCATGAGATCACTATTGAATGTAAGTGCAATCCAAGATCTATCTCACACCCAAATACCCTTGCCCCGCCTTCTTTGTGCCCCTTCTCTGAGGCCCCACCCCTGCTCACTCCAACCTTCCTCCATCCCCATTCTTCCTTCCTTTCACCAGGCTGGGGCAGAGGGTGGGGTGCTGGCTCTGGTCTTGGAGTAAGGGATTTGGAGTGTGAGAGGGCCTCTGAGCTGAGCCTGGAGCAGGCAGTTGAGGTACCAGAGGGGGTTCTAGGTGCAGGTTCTGATAGGGCATGTGGATACAGGGTACTCAGGGCTAGGGCAGGGGCTTGGGGTACAGGAGAGTGTTCATACCTGGGGTAAGATTTTGGGATGTGGGCTCCAGCTGGGCACTGCTTACCTCAGGTGGCTCCTGGGTGGTGGTGCAATGGGGCTAAGGCAGGCTCACCCCTGTCCTGGCCCTGCACCACTCCCAAAAGCAGCCAGGAAACTCCATCCCAAGTCCTGTTGTGTCTCTGCTGTGGCGATAGGATAGAGTGGGAGAGTGGGCACCTTGACATGAGCACCCCTTTTCTCCCTCCCCTCCCCAGAAAGCAGGAGGCTCCTGAGGGGACAGCTCCAAGGCAAAGGGCAGGAGATGCACAGCAGTGGGGGGAGGTGCAGCTGAAGTGCCAGTCCTCGATAGCCTCTTGGCCAAACTAGTCAAGATCACCTTTCAGGGGCTCCAAGATCTACTGGAAGATCCCGATCTACTGGTTGGTGACCACTGCATTACAGAAAGGATGCAGATGCATTGGAGAAAGTCCAGTGGAGGGCAACAGAAATGATTAAGGGCTTGGAGCACATGACGTAGGAGAGGAGGCTGAGGGATTTGGTCTCATTGGCTATGTCTAGACTGGCCCCTAATTCCGGAAAAGTCATGCAAAGCAGGTAAGTCAGAATAGGGAAATCCGCGGGGGATTTAAATATCCCCCGCGGGATTTAAATAAACATGTCCGCCGCTTTTTTTCCGGCTTGGGGAAAATCCGGAAAAAAGCGTCTAGACTGGCGCGATCCTCCGGAATAAAGCCCTTTTCCAGAGGATCTCTTATTTCTACTTTCAAGTAGGAATAAGAGATCCTCCGGAAAAGGGCTTTATTCCGGAGGATCGCGCCAGTCTAGACGCTTTTTTCCGGATTTTCCCCAAGCTGGAAAAAAAGCGGCGGACATGTTTATTTAAATCCCGCGGGGGATGTTTAAATCCCCCGCGGATTTCCCTATTCTGACTTACCTGCTTTCCATGACTTTTCCGGAATTAGGGGCCAGTCTAGACGTAGCCATTTAGTCTGCAAAAGAGAAGAGTGAGGGGGGGTTTTGAGCGCAGCCTTCAACAACTGAAGAGGTGCTTCAAAGAGGATAGAGAGAGGCTGTTCTGAGTTATGACAAAATGAGGAGCAATGGTCTGAAGTTACAGTGTGGGAGAGGGTCTAGTTTGGATATTAGGAAAAACTGTTTCCCTAGGAGGATGGGGAAGCACTGGAATGGATTACCTAGGGAGGTGGTGGAATCTCCATCCCTAGAGGTTTTTAAGTCCTTGCTTGACAAGGCCAAGGCTGGGATGATTTAGTTGGGATTGGTCCGGCCTTTAACAGGGGGCTGAACCTGATTACTCCTGATTACCTTTCAGCTCTAGGATTCTATGACACATACACACAACTTGCACTTACAAAATGTGTGCATTTATTTTCCACCCACTGATGGGATCCGCAAAATACAGGCAGGAAAGGTTAAGAACCTGCCTTGCCCATGGATAGCCAGACTAGCTACACTTCTAGCAGCTACAAGAAATGCCAGTTTTGGAGAGAGACAGCCACAACTGCAGTGAATGCTGAATGTAAACCAATCATAAAGAGGAACAGTCAGAAGAGGTTGGAAAGGCTGAGGAAAAATAATTCTCTGTTAGACAGCGAGTGACGTTAGCATCAAATTATCTCTCTTGCATCTCCAAGGGGCTTACTTTTCTCTTAGTGAGACAGTGACAAAAGTCCTGAGGATTAAGGGCCTTTGTCTCTTTCTTTTAAAGTTATGTTTATAGATTGCTTTTCCTTGCTAACTTGATTTGAACTTTTGCAGTCTGGGCCAAATGATCCAGGCCACTTGAAGTGGAACTTCTTTCCAAAGCTATGGTCATCACGGCTGACATACCTGATTCTAGGAAGAATGAGGCAGTCTTTGGCCTTGACTCATAACGTGTTCAATCTGTACTGCAAAGGAAGCACTTGACTCTGAGTTTTATTGCCGTGATTAGTTTGGGAAAACCTACATTTCCCGTGGAGCTGTTGTGCCTAGCCTATGTGCATTAGATATACCTGAGGACCTGTGTTATTTTTGTAGTCCCCTTACTCTAAAGGAGCCTCTGTTTTATTCTGAAAAGACCCTGGGTGCTACAATCCAGACTACAATTCCCATGAGCCCTTGGGAAAAAACAGGAAGGAAGGACTCTTGTGAGAGAGAGGAGGCTCTCTCCATGTGCTTGAAGAAAGAGGCCTAGCACTCTGGGACTCTGCCTTGCAGTTTGGAACCAAAGGGGGAGCCAGGCTGCTGCCAAGGACATTGATCCAGTGCAGGGGCGGCTGGAGTGCAGCTACAGACCGTTGCCTGTTGCAACTGGGAGTTAGCAGGCTGCTTCCTATAGGCACAGCATGAGGCAGTAAGTTTTGGGCCTTGTTGGAAAAGTGCTGCCTGGGACAGAGCTGCTGTTTAGCCTGGACCAAATCCTCACTACAGCTGTAACATCAGCGCGCCAGCGCAAGCAAGTGTCTGGGACGAGTCTAAGGGTGTGCACACTCTGGGGTGGGGTCACTGTTGTCTAGCTATATAAGCATCAATTATTGTTATATGTTTGTAAATGCTATTCACTTCTAATTCTGTTAATCCCTGTTTATTTAAATTAAGAAAAGATTGTTTATTTTAAAGTATTCTATTAGATGTATATGATTTGTAGCTGTTCTGGAATTAGATCCAGATTTATGTTGGAATGAATATCATAGAATAATAGGACTGGAAGGGACCTCAAGAGGTCATCGAGTCCAGCCCCCCGCCCTCAAGGCAGGACCAAGCTCCGTCTCCACCCTCCCTGACAGATGTCTATCTAACCTGTTCTTAAATATCTCCAGAGAGGGAGATTCCACCACCTCCCTTGGCAATTTATTCCAGTATTTGACCACCCTGACAGTTAGGAATTTTTTCCTAATGTCCAATCTAAACCTCCCCTGCTGCACTTTATGCCCATTACTCCTTGTCCTGTCCTCAGAAACCAAGAGGAACAAATTTTCTCCTTCCTCCTTATGACACCCTTTTAGATATTTGAAAACCGCTATCATGTCCCCCCTTAATCTTCTTTTTTCCAAACTAAACAAGCCCAGTTCATGAAGCCTGGCTTCATAGGTCATGTTCTCTAAACCTTTAATCATTCTTGTCGCTCTTCTCTGTACCCTTTCCAATTTCTCCACATCTTTCTTGAAATGTGGCGCCCAGAACTGGACACAGTACTCCAGCTGAGGCCTAACAAGTGCAGAGTAGAGCGGCAGAATGACTTCACGAGTTTTGCTTACAACACACCTGTTGATACAACCTAGAATCATATTTGCTTTTTTTGCAACAGCATCACACTGTTGACTCACATTCAACTTGTGGTCCACTATGACCCCTAGATCCCTTTCCGCCATGCTCCTTCCTAGACAGTCGCGTCCCATCTTGTATGTATGGAACTGATTGTTCCTTCCTAAGTGGAGCACTTTGCATTTCTCTTTATTAAACCTCATCCTGTTTACCTCTGACCATTTCTCTAACTTGCTAAGGTCATTTTGAATTATGTCCCTATCCTCCAAAGAAGTTGCAGCCCCACCCAGTTTGGTATCATCTGCAAACTTAATAAGCGTACTCTCTATCCCAATATCTACATCATTGATGAAGATATTGAACAGTATATTCCTGGAGGCTCTCAAGGCACACCCGTGTGTGTACAAGGCCAGCCAGGTGGAGGCACCGCCATTTTATATTCACTGCCAGCAAGGGACTGCAGCAAGGGGGTGGATAGGGCTTTCCCCAACTAAACACCATCACCACTGGGGAGCTCAGGATCTCTTTTGGGTTAAAACACCAGGCGCCCAAGCACACCTGTGAATGTGACCTGCTCCCCAGTAACCCGGGGAGGAAAAAGGGGGTTACATTTTCATACTAACTGGCTATCTGCCTCTGTGCTGACAATAAAGCTTATTACATCCACACAGAGTAGCAAGAGTTGCAAAGGTTCAGTGATATATATTAAGGCTATTTTTGGCCTTGAACATGTGAGTTTTGCAGCTACCGCATCACACTTATTTTCTCAATTGTAGACAGTAACTAATGCAAAACATTTTACAAGTTTTAAAAGAGTTAGGAAAAGACCAGTTCCAACATAAAGAAGTAACGTAAGAAAAGTGTTAGGCATACAGTGATGAGATTCAAATCTCACTTTTACACTAGCATAACTCCATTGACTTCTATAGAGTTCCTCAGTCAGTGTAAATGGGAAGAGAATCAGCCACCATAAGTGAATTTTGTCAAGCCCTCACCCTATTTCCTGTCTCCCAGATGAGGGTTCATGGACTTAGACATATAAATTCCTATTTAAGAGTTCATAATAAATACTTGTTGAAAAGAATAAAGTCCTCATAGCTTCTCAGATGCTTACCGAGTTATGAACAATTCCCCATTCTACTGAAACCATTTGGACTCCCAAATGTGATTATGCTTTCACTACCTTAAAAACAAGACATTTTCCTTTCTCTTATCTTGGCTAATGCAATTTCCAATGCATGTTTAAAACAAAAAAACAGAATATCAACGGCTACAGCTGTTCCTATTTTTAGGATTCATGCTGTACATGCTTCCCCACAGCTTCGAATTATTTAGTTATATGCTTCTAATTACCATGGATTATTAAGCATTGCAATGACATAAGACATGCTACATAATCAATTAGAATAAATGACTTTACTAACAATATCTAGCAATTTCCTGTTACTCTTATCTCTATGTTCAGCAGAGTTCCTTGCAAAAGGAAAACCATGGAGATTTCATTAATTGATAGGTGTGCGTCTGACCTATGGGGAAGGGATGCAGCAAGCTTTGAGCACCATCACATTAATGAAGTTGGCAGTCTCCTTAGGCAGACACCTATCCAAACATTCTTTTGAGCACTATCGCATGGGCTAAAGCACCACAGCCCTGTGGGGATGGTGTCTACCTGCAAGAGCTAGGTCCAAACTCCTAATTACCTAGCACAAGGAATACTAGCACAAAGAAACCCAAATACTAAACAATCATGGCTCAGGCTCTTCAAAATCACAAGATGGGCTTAAATTGTTTTTTAATTTACTGCTTTCTGGTTTCTGAACCTGTACGCTACACTTGTTTTACATTTTCAAGCATGTTCTCTGCAGCTGAGGTCAATAAACTTTTTTTTTTTTTAATCTGTGGTTAAAGCCATCTTAGGGCTTTCATAAAAACACTGAACATGAGTTGGCAATATATTGTTTGTTATCATTGTAGTGGTGTCCAAAGGCCCCACCCAACCCTGTTGTGCTAGGCTTTGCTTAAATACAAAGGGAGAACACTGCCTGCCCCAAACAGCTTGCAATCTAAATAGACAAAACAGTCTAAGGATGGGAGAAAAAAAATGCCCCATTTCCTTAGATGGAGAATTGAAGCACATGATCATGCAGAAGGTGTGTAACAGAGTTGAGAACTGCATCCAAATCTCTTAAGCTAGAACCTTAATTGTGAGATCATCATTAACACCTTACTGCAGGCATATGTATATAAGATTGAAATACTCCAACTGTCAGGGACATTTAAATGGATTAATAACTTGTCATGAAAAGGAATTACAGCTTTCTTGTTCAGAGCAATATTTAAATAATTTATTTACTCTTGCAAACAAATTCATTATAAAATTACATGAATAATTATGGGATTTTAAGAAACTTTAAAAAAAAACCTCACTGGCAAATGAGGGTAAGCGGGCATGGAAAATGCAACATAGCAAAATAATGCCAACCAATTAAAGTCAGAAAAATTATTTGGAATTATTGTCTATTTCCATTATAAAAGTTGCACTGGGAAAAAATGCAAAACTTATCTAAATATTAAATTAATGCATTTTTAAATTATCTCAATATGTAGCTACAGCTAGTCCCCGAGTTGCGAACTGTCGAGTTACGACGGTTTACATTTATGACCAAAGCTCTCATGGAGCGGTCATAAAGACGGTCCCCGAGTTACGAACGCGACCTGTGCTTACAAACAGCGCGGTCGCTATGTAACTCAATAGAGTCCAAGTTACAAACAGATTGAGTTATGGCCAAGTGTTTGGTCCGTAACTCATTCGTAACTTGGTGAGAGGCTGCATAGTGGAAGATGAATTTTATAAGCTTCCTTTCTTGGATCTGGACTTCCAACACTCCAGTCATCTGAAGTAGTGGGTTGTGCCCATGAAGCTCGTGATACCATCTGCATGTTTTGTTAGTATTTAAAGAGCTACTTGACTATTTGTTGTTTTTTAAGCTTTTCCTGTTACAGACTAAGTTGGCTACCCCTCTGAAGCTTCCTTTTAATAGCTGGGTTTGTTTTATGATTTTTGAAAAGTTGTGTAGGAATTCAATTGAAAATGGCCCTCTTGCCTGAGTGAGCTAAAAATGAGAAAAGAACTCAGGTTTTGGTTTACCCATCAGAATAAGAAAGCTTATGCCACTTGAGAAGGTGGTATGTTGAAGGATAGTGCTGTGCAAACAAACGCTTCTGTTGGTGCAACTTATGTTGGTTGGGGGTGAAACAGTCATACCTCTGACTGACATAACTTTTGTTGACATAGGCTGTAGTGTAAACATAGCCTAACTCTCATATAACCATAGTCTATGTAAATTCTATTTTTCCGATTTGACAGTCAGGTTAATAGAGGCACAGAAAGTTTAAAGAACCTTCCTATATTCATATAATGAGTCAATTAAGTGTAAGGACAGAGCTCAAAAGCTTTTTATCCAGTCAATCAATAAGCAATTTCCATGAGTAAAGACCTCAGCGTTTGGCTATGTTTAAATATTAATAAAACACTGAAATAGCAGATATTAATTTACCAAACTATATCTATTACCAAAGAATTTAAGCATGCTTAGTGTTTAACTCTCACTGACTTAATGTTACAGTCTCAGAGGGGTTGCCATGTTAGTCAATAACTTTAAGAACGAGTAGTCCTGTGGCACCAAAATATATAGAATCATGAGCTTTTGTGGGCAAAACCCACTTCATCAGATGAGTTGGAGTGGAAATAACAGAATCCAAGAAATATATATATATATAAGAGCAAAAGGAGTTACCTGTCAATTGTAGGGCCTGAGTTAATGAAGCTAATTAGGTGGGCTGGATGCGTCCCATTCATAACTTTTGATGTGAAAATGCAACTGTCAAAGGAAGGGGAAATTGGCTTTGTAGTGTGTAAACCAGTTAATATCTTTACTCAAGCCTAGGTTGACAGTGTCAAATTTTACAAATGAATGTTAGATTTCTAGACTGCTACAACACATTGAACAGATGTTTTCAGGGAATATCCACAATAATTCCAAGATCTCTTTCTTGAGTGGTAACAGCCATTTTAGATCCCATCATTTTTGTATAGATGGGATTATGTTTTATCATATGCCTTACTTGCATTTATCAGCACTGAAGTCTATCTGTCCTGGTGTTGCCCAGTCATCCAGTTTTATGAGATCCCTCTGTAATTCTTTGCAGTCAGCTTTGGACTTAACCATTTTGAGTAATTTTGTATCATCTGCAAATTTTGCCACCTCACTGTTTATCCTTTTTTTCAAGAACATCTATGAGAAGTTTTACAGCAGTGGTCCCATTGCAGTACAACACTCTTTATTCCTACTCTTCTCCTCCACCCCACAATGTTTTCATGATTGAGCTGAGAATCCTTCAATTACTTGAATGACAAGACTTTTGTGATATTAATCACCCTGCCTCCTTCTGTTTATAGACAAACTCCCTGCCCCAAAGGCAAAGCTGGAAGCAGCACAAACTGTGGTGCACTTAAGAACTGCCTCTGGAGCTAGGACATGTGCTTTAAGCAGACCTCAAGTATGAAATCCAAGGATTCAAATTTTAGGGTGGGCTATCCCCCACAAGTAGTGCCTTTGGTTGTGGCTCTCCTCCTGGGTTCAAACCTATCCCAAGCCAGGCCAAGCCTCTTTTACTCCTTCCCACATTCCTTCCCACCTCTCTAAGCCATTCCCAGCTCCTGGCCCGGGATGTTTGTGGACAGGGATAGGAGGACACCACCCTCAAGTTTGGGGACTAATGCCTTAGGCACTGGTGAGCCCTACCTGAGGGGGATCAGGAAATTCCCTATGAAGGGCAGCAGGTAGCTGCTGAAACGTGGGGAACGCTCAAGAAAACAAAACTGAGAAGCTGTAGCTGGCCATCAGCTGCCGGGAGCAAGACTGGCTCTTGCAGAGACATTGAAAAGAGAGCAAGAAGGAAGGAAAGAGAGGTACTGAACCAGGGTTGGGACCTGGAGGTCCAGTGCACAGTGAGGACTGAATAAAGTGAACCCCAGGTAGGGAAATGTTAAGTTCCTGTGGGATGTTTATTTAAGGACCCCGAAGAAGAGGGACTGCAGAAGCGGTGAGGTAGAGTGACCCCTGGCCATGAGATGGTACTTAGGTGGTGAATGATCCTACTATAGGCAGATTCCAGCACTGCCTGCATATTTTGGGATACCCACAAATTTTGCAACAGTTGCTGCGCCTCCTCTTAGGCAATGTACTGAAAAATGTGTAACATCAATAGTTACTTCACTAAGAGGGAATTTAATCCTAGGCCTTATGGTGTTTTGCTTAACTGGACCATGAGCTGAATATTTTATCAAATTTTCCAAAGAGGAAGGAACTCATAGGCCATTATCCAGCTCATCAGTTGTAAAACAGAAGAATGTGGGAGTATTTCATTTTGAGTCTTGCACCTGGGATCTCACAGAATTAATAAACAGATGGGATTGCTTTCATCCATGGTTCTACAGCACTAATCAATTGTGGCTCAGACATTCTGGCTCCCTGGCATGGACACACGACTGCCATTTTAATGGACATAAACCTCGTAGAACATTTTGTATGATTTTTTTTTTAAATTCTGCTTGTATCCTACAGCTCTTCATGTTTAAGAGCAACTAGTCTGACTTTTTCCTCTCCTGTCAGCTGCTTAAGTGATGAGTATTCAGGACAACTTACTTTAATGAAAAAATAGTATTTTCGGAATCATCTACTTTATATCAGTATAAAGTTAGTAACAGTCACAGCAATTTCCTGCAATATCTTTGGGAGAGCTGCTTAATTCAATTCAAACAACACTGAAGTAGTTGTATTATAAATGTAAAGTTCATGGATTATTGTGGGACTCTCTCTCTCTCTAGGTGGAAGACATGGCCAATGTAAACCTAGGAAAGTGTTACGATCAAAGTACTATATTATTGTGCCAAACAAGGAGAAACTTTCAGGACAATGTTAAGTGGGCTTGCTAGGAAATATCTGGAGAAGTGAGAGGAAAATACAAGTTCCCAGCTTCTGACCCAGCCCTTTGAAGCTACCCCCTGAGAAGAAAACCCTTGTCTGGCTCGTTACCTATTCATGTTTTCTGCAGATCAAACAGCCAGGCTGTATGAAGGAAAGGCTAACCTGTACAGAGGGGTTCTTTTTCTGAGCAATAGCTGTTGTGAATTCATTACCTCAGAAATCCCTTGGTGGGGTTTGAAGGACTGAATAACAAGAACGCTGGTAGAAGAGTTGCAGGTAAGCTCTGACAAGCCTATTAGCATGCAGGTATATTCTTCTCTTACCCTTTTTTCTCTCTGCAATACTTTCACCAGAGTACATTTGTTGAGAGGCGCTGTATGGTACAATGTTTACAACCACTGAAGAGAAAGCAAAGCAAGCCTGCTTCGGCCATCCGCCCCACTGAGGCAGTGTAGCGGGGAATGGTGGGACTGAAAAGCCTGGTCAGGAGTGTGAGACAAGTCTTTAACCAAAAGAGCTGACCTGAGTGGGCTACAAAGGCTGTTGCCCTGAACTGTGACTGTTTGCTGATCTCATTCAGATGTAAATATGAGACTCTCAAAGCATTTTAATATGGACCCCAATATTTTTAGCCATCAGGTAAAGCCTCTCTGCACTTTGGTGAATGATAGTTTCAAACTATCTTGGCACAACTATACTAGTTCAATACTATCATGCAAGAAGCCTGTATGATCAGGGGATTTGGGCTCACGTTTCTTTAATGTCAGCATAGGCCTCTGGTTCTAATTCTATTTATTCTGGTTTTATAGTGGCAAAATTACATTCCAGTTCTGCATTTTTGTCACTTCAGGTACCTTCCCTAGAAAACTGAATATTAGAACCAGAGACAATGATAGAATATATCCAAGAGCCTACATAGCTTATTTTAATGGTATTGGCCAAAGGGTAAATCTAAGGGATGCTCCACACTTAACCAAAGGAACTCATCCTATATACTAACATTCTCTGCCCACCTGTTTAAATGTATAGAAGCAGGAGGAGACTAAGCCTCTATAAGCATCCGGTGTGGCCTCCTCAGACTCTGCCTCCAGCCCACTTCTGGCTCTCCTGTGACTGGCTACCTTAGACTGGGGCAGGAGCCAACAGCCATACTGTTGTGAGGGCTGGGTTCTGGTAGGTGAGGCAGGGGTTGGGCCTTGGGCAGGACAGGGAGCTAGCCTCACTAAGCCAGTGGTTCACCCACCACCCATGTCTAAACAGCAATAGCAACATTAATTGACCAAGGTTAAGTTAAGCACATTCACACACATACCTCAAGGTCTAGTGATTAAAAAGGAAAAGGAATCCAGTGGCATAACATTAACATTCTGAAATGTTATTGCCTACGCTTTATTTTTGGTGAGTGAATAAATAAAGGAATTCTAGTCTCAGGACTTGCCAATGAGGCATTTTTCTCATGTAATTTAACCAAAGTGAGTTTTTTATTGAGACAAGTGACTCAATAAGCTGTCACCATACCAGATTAATGTGATCTCACTAAAAATGACACATGAGATTAAAGATACAAGGGTGTTTTTCTTCAAAAGAAGAAACCTGTTTATTTTTTAAATAAAAACTAATGGCACACACTGGAGTGTCTGGAACCATATATTCTTTACATTTTCCACTTGCATATCTGTCATTTTAATGTCAAGAAGGACTGCTTCAGCACAAACATGATGTTATATGAACGGCATGATCACGGAGGCTACCTCCAGACTGTGGGGGGTACAGGATCTGTCAAAAATCTCTCTGCTGTCCGCAGAACCGTGGCTACACAACACTTTCACTTTCGAAATGGTGTATGATCGGCACAGCGCCGGAACGTGACTATGCAAATGAAACCTGGGATATTTAAATCCCGGGCTCATTTGCACTTTCGAAGTGCTTTATTTGCATCCCTCTGCCGACAGAGGGATGCAGTCTGGAGGTAGCCTGAGTGTAGGTATCTGGGCATTTGAAGAAACAAGGCAAAACAGAAAAAGTGTCAGCTACATACAGTAATTCATTTCAGTAGTGGGAAAGATTAACTGTCCAGTCTATGGCTTTTCCATGCACACAATGGGTCAGTGTCTGCTTAGTTTTGGCTTGGTTCTCTTTTAAATGCAAGTGTTCAGTTGCTTTCCACTTTCCAATATGGGTATAACCAAAAATATTGGGTCTGATTCTTTTTCACTTTGGGGTCTTTTCATGTTACCAGACAGTATAAAGGGACCGTAAGGCAGCTGATTTTTATTTATACTGATTTCTAAAATTAGTTTAACAGTGGTATAACTGTTCCATTTGTAGTTGTCATGGATTATGAGGATAGCTAGTAATAGTATGTCCCAAAAGTAATCATATCCATAAAAAGCCAAAAGAGCCAAAATTAGGATTCTTTTTCTTGCTACTATCCTCCCTCATTTGGAAAGCCTCAGAGATACATCAGAGAGGATTTTATTTCCAAATGAATATTTCTATCACCCAGAACCAGCAGATAATCATTTACGATGAAATTGGCATCTATGCTGATGACTGGCAGAATGCATATGCACCATTTAAACCCTCAAAATTCTGTCTAGTGGGTTTTAAGTTGGATTCAAATGATGCATTCGGCTTGTGCTGGCCCCCTGGATAAGGTTTTTTCTCCTTTTTATGATTGTGAAACTCCAAAATGGGATAGAGGGCAATCAAATAAAGAGATTTTTTAGAAAATCAGTTTTGCTTAAGTCAAGATTTCATATTTTTAAAAACACTAGATTCTACCATTCTCTCATAAAGAATGGTATCCACAACCAGCCTCACAAAAGTCAGAGGAGGAGGAAGGTCCATCCTACAAATCTTCAGTGAGAAAACTTAAAAAAATGTGAATAGTCCTGCAGCACCTCAGGATACGGCCACACAGGAGCGTTATTTCAGAATAACGGATAATTGTTCCGAAATAACAAAGAGCGTGTCTACACTACAAGGCTTTATTTTGAAATAATGTCAAACTGGAAGACTTCTTACTCTGATTCCTGGTAATCCTTATTTCATGCTGAGTAAGGGAAGTTGAAGGAAGAGTGTTATTCCTTTGACTTCCTGCTGTGCAGATAGCACCAAAAGCTGAATTAAGCTATTTCAACTTAAGCTACACAATTGACACAGCTGAAGTTGTGTAGCTTATTCCAACCTTAGCCCCGCTGTGTGGATACTCCCTTAAATACTAACAAAAATGTAAATGGCATTATGAGCTTTTGAGGGCACAACCCACTTCTTCAGATGAATGAAGCAAGGGGTCCAGAGTTGCAAATACAGTAGACTTCTGATAATCCGGTACCTATGGGACCTAGGTGGTGCCGGATTATCAAATATGCCGGAGTATCAGGAAGTACTATAAGCTGGTTATCTATATACTGTATATAGTATATACTGTATATAAAGTGTTCTTAACCCTTTGTATTGTACATACTGTAATGTTTTAGTTTTTTGAACCCTTTTTACCCTTTTCGCTCAGTTTAGCTGCTGCCGCTGTTACCTTGTGACTCATTTTTTGCCGTGGTTCACTCAATAGGCTCTTGCCATTTTGATGCTGGACTATCAGAAGTGCCAGACTATTGGATGCTGGACTATTGGGCTGTGTCTACACTGGCATGAATTTCCGGAACTGCTTAAAATGGAATACTATTCCATTTTCAGTTTTTCCAGAAAAGGAGCGTCTACATTGGCAGGCTGCTTTTCCGGAAAAGCCCTTTTTCCGGAAAAGCATCTGTGGCCAATGTAGACGCGCTTTTCCGGAAAAGAGCCCCAATCGCCATTTTCGCGATCGGGGCTTTTTTCCGGAAAAGACTGTCTACACTGACCCTTTTCCGGAACAGTGTTCCGGAATAAGGACTTATGCCCGAGCGGGAGCAGAATAGTTTTTCTGGAATAGCGGCTGATTTTGTACAGTAGAACATCGTTGCTTTTCCGGAAATTCAAAGGCCAGTGTAGACAGCTCGCAGCTTATTCCGGAAAAAACGGCTGATTTTCCGGAATAAGTGGCCCAGTGTAGACACAGCCTTGGAGTTTTACCGTAAATAGCAGAGAGAGAGAAAGGATAGGGAGGGAAAGAGAAGGGAGAAAGTGGGGGGAAAAATCTTGTCAAATAGAATGTCCATACTAAATGAGGCTAATAGAGTGGGCTCTAAATAATCTAAGTACCCAGTGCTTGGTGTTTTATGTCATTAAGGTGTGGAATGTAGTGAGAAGTCAGATATTTATCAATCCAACATTGGTTGTCATGCAGATAATATTGTCAGAATGTGACTCATTTATTATATTATAGAATACTGTAATGCATTTGATCCGATATTTCATCCATCCTACTGACAAATTACATACAGATTTTATTTATCTGAAATTCAGTTCAGCTCTAAAACTCCTCCTAGATGCTACAAATGAATGACTGTCTGTACTATATGATTAGATAAATGCATAATTTAGAGCATGCCATATGTGCATATGAGCATTTATAGATTTCCATTTTTATTTGGCTCTTCTAGCTGTATAGCTTGTATTGGTGTGATCATTAAAGACAGGGGGACTGAATTTTTTCTACATGTTTATATGCAGTGGCAGTTTGATGGGTCTTGGGGGGCAAAGTGGTTAGCAGCGGTGACTGGAGCCTGGGCCCTTTAAACTACCGTGTCTCTGAGTGGGGAGCAGTGCCACAGTCCAGGCAGAGCTGAGGGCTGACTGCCTCCATCCCCACTCCCTTCAGTCCAAGGATCTGTCCCTTCTGGGAGCATGGTGCTGCCTCCCGCCCCCCCCCCCCCCCCCCCACACACACACATATTGCCCAGAGGACCACAGAAGCTATCAGCTCCTCCCCAGGCAGTGTTGTCAGTCCCAAGATATTAGAGAGCTTATCTCTCTTCCTCTTGTATTGTCACTCTCACCTTTGCAAGCTATATACCACCTGAGAGGTGTCTGCCAAACTAGGCCCGTTCTTGTTTACAATGAAATTCCTGTCAATCTAAAATATGGGCAATTGCATGTTAAATGAGACAAACCTTTAAACATTGAACATTTTTGCAAAACTTGAGCCAAAATAAAACTCTTCCACCTTACCTCCTAGCACCCATTTCATAAGGAACAATAACATCTTGGATGTGGATAAGATGCAGCTATTTTGCTTTCTTTACATTAACACATAATTAAAAAGCAAGAGTAAACACAGATGTCAAGTGGGAAGATAAACACCATATTTTCTAATGTCACATACTGAAAGGAAACACAGATCTCTTCAAAACAATGTTACATGCCCACACTTTATGGTTGCTATGTCCAGGGAAGCCAACCACTGCACTGGACTCCTGGTCCAGTTGAGGTGGGGAGACCAGCTCCATGCTCCTGGAAGCAATGGGATTGAGGTCAGCTGACCCGCAATACTTCCTGGACCACAGTGCCCTTCTTGAGCATATCACATGGCTTCTCCTCCCCTCCAGGCAGGCCTAGGAGCCAGGAATGTGCTGTGTGGCACACCAAATGCAATTTGAAGAGCTCAGGATGCCATTTGCTGCTACCTTTGAATAGCCAGGCCCTGGAGCAGTTATTCACTCTTCCACCTCTCTTCTCCCCCTGCCATCAGCAGGCCTGGCTATGTCTGCTACATCCATTGCAAGAGAAATAGGAAGCAAGATGGTACTTTGAGAAGACTCTGCCAGAAAAGGTCGGGGGGGAGGGGGGAGGCTGAGTATCTGCTTCAGAGTCATGGAATCCTAGAATCCTAGTGCTGGAAGAGACTTCAGGAGTCATCGAGTCCAGGCCCCTGCCCAAGCCAAGACCAACCCCAATTAAATCATCCCAGCCAGGGCTTTGTCAAGCCAGGACTTAAAAACCTCTAGGGATGAAGACTCCACCACCTCCCTAGGTAACCCATTCCAGTGCTTCACCACCCTCCTGATGAAGTAGTTTTTCCTAATATCCAACCTAACCCTCCTCCCCTGTAACTTGAGACCATTGCTCCTTGTTCTGCCATCTGTCACTACTGAGAACAGCCTTTCTCCATCCTCTTTGGAACCTTCCTTCAGGAAGTTGAAGGCTGCTATCAAATCTCCCCTCACTCTTCACTTCTGCAGACTAACTAAGCCCAAATCCCTCAGTCTCTCCCTATAGGTCGTGTGCTCCAGCCCCCTAATCATTTTGGTTGCCCTCCACTGGACCCTCTCCAATGCATCCACATACTTTCTGTAGTGGGGGGCCCAGAACTGGACACAATACTCCAGATGTGGCCTCACAGGTGCCGAATAAAGGGGAATAATCACTTCTCTAGATCTGCTGGCAATGCTCCTCCTAAAGCACCCTACTATGCCATTAGCCTTCTTGGCTACCAGGGCACACTGTTCACTCATGTGCAGCTTCTTATCCACTGTAATTCCCAGATCCTTTTCTGCCGAACTGCTACATAGCCAGTCGGTCCCCAGCCTGTAACAGTTTTTGGGATTCTTCAGTCCCAACTGCCTGACTGCACTTGTCCTTGTTGAACCTCATCAGATTTCTTTTGGCCCAATCCTCCAATCTACGAGAGTGCTAAAAGACAACGATTCCTATGGAATTCAGTGAGGAAACAGGGTGTTATGCCATGGGGGCGAGAACACGAAGTATTTCAGAAGATGAATACATCTCTGAAAGATGGGGTCAGATGAGACATTTATGTTTTCTGTTATTCAGTGTTGTGAGACTGTGGCCAAAGAGGCAGTGAATACATATGCATACACAAACATACACTTGATATCCATACTAAGTATGGTCCCAAACTCCAAAATCTGAATGCCCCTAAACTCTGGGGGTATGTCTACACTACAAAGTTAATTCGAACTAACGGACGTTAGTTCGAATTAACTTTGATAGGCGCAACACTACGCTCCGCTAGTTCGAACTTAATTCGAACTAGCGGAGCGCCTAGTTTGAACTAGGTAAACCTCATTGTACGAGGACTAAGCCTAGTTTGAACTTACTAGTTCGAATTAAGGGGTGTGTAGCCCCTTAATTCGAACTAGTGGGAGGCTAGCCCTCCCCAGCTTTCCCGGGTGGCCAATCTGGCCAACACCAGGGAAACTATTGCCCCCCTCCTGGCCCCGGACCCATTAAAGGGGCACGGGCTGGCTATGGTGCCCGTGCCAGGTGCAAGCCTGCCAGCACCCAGCTAGCAGACCCTGCACCTGGCACGGCTCGATCCAGCCACCCGATGCCCCCCAGCCCTCCCCCTCTTTCCGGGACCAGGCTGGCGGCTCCCGGGAGCTTGCCCGGGACCGCAAGAGGCGGGCACCCGCCTGGTCTAGTGCGGACATCATGGACCTCGTCCACGACCTCCGCACTAGGCACAGGAAAGTGGCCGGCTAGGGCAGGATAGCTGCCAGCCTGGCCACCCAGGAGCAGGTGTGTATGAAAATCAAGGTGGCCCACTGAGACCCCCGACCCTGACTGTAAGTACAGCTTACAATGGCCGTACTGGGTCAGACCAAAGGTCCATCTAGCCCAGTAGCCTGTCTGCCGACAGCGGCCAACACCAGCTACCCTGGAGGGGATGGACCGAAGACAGTGACCAAGTCATTTGTCTCGTGCCATCCCTCTCCAGCCTTCCACAAACTTTGGGCAGGGACACCACTCCTACCCCCTAGCTAATACCACTCCATGGACCCAACCTCCATGACTTTATCTCACTTCTCTTTAAACTCTGTTCTAGTTCTAGCCTTCACAGCCTCCTGCAGCAAGGAGTTCCACAGGTTGACTCTTTGCTTTGTGAAGAAGGACTTTCTGTTACTAGTTTGAAGCCTGCTACCCATTCCTTTCCTTTGGTGTCCTCTAGTCCTTCTATTATGGGAACTAATGAAGAACTTTTCTTGATGCACCCTCTCCACCCCACTCATGCTTTTATATACCTCTATCATATCCCCCCTCAGTCTCCTCTTTTCTAAACTGAGAAGTCCCAGTCTCTTTAGCCTCTCTTCATATGGGACCTCTTCCAAACCTCTGATGATTTTAGTTGCCCTCCCCTCTCCCACCCTCTTTCTTCCCCTCTCCCACCTCCTTTTCCCAGTGTCCCCGAGCACTTTTCACAGGCTGCCATCTGGGGGGGGTTCAATCGGGGGGCCGCAGGAGAGCTTCCCACGAGGCGCCCACAGAGCCACCCCAGACCTCCCCATCGGGGGCTCGTATCCCATTCCTCTATCACCTCTTTCCACTTACCCCTCCCTAGCCCCCCTTCCTGATGTACAAAATAAAGGACACGTGTGTTCAAAAATAGAAACTCTCTTTATTTAACAAAACTGGTGGGGGGGAGGGGATTAACCTCTGGGGAGACTGGGAAAAGTAGGTGGGAGAGGGGAAGAAAGATGGTGGGAGAGGGGAGGAGGAAACCTGGGAGGAGGGAGCTGGAAGGGGGAAGCCAGGGGAAGAAGGAGGAGGGGAAGTATAAAACTATGGTATGCCATATTTTCAGTACTGTGTATAGATGTGGTGTCCTCACCCCAGAAAAGATATTTTGGCCTTGGAAAGGGTTCCGAAAAGGGCAACTAAAATGATCAGGGGTTTGGAACAGGTCCCATATGAAGAGAGGCTAAAGAGATTGGGACTTTTCAGCTTAGAAAAGAGGAGACTGAGGGGGCATATGATAGAGGTCTATAAAATCATGAGTGGTGTGAAGAGGGTTCATAAAGAAAAGTTCTTCATTAGTTCCCATAATAGAAGGACTAGAGGATACTAAATGAAATGAATGGGTAGCAGGCTTCAGACTAATAAAAGAAAGTTCTTCTTCACAAAGCAAATAGTCAATCTGTGGAACTCCTTGCCACAGGAGGATGTGAAGGCTAGAATTATAACAGAGTTTAAAGAGAAGTTAGATAAAGTCATGGGGATTGGGTCCATGGGTAGGAATGGTGTCCCTGGCCTCTGTTTGTGGAAGGCTGGAGAGGGATGGCACGAGACAAATGGCTTGGTCACTGTCTTCGGTCCATCCCCTCTGGGGTAGCTGGTGTTGGCCGCTGTCGGCAGACAGGCTACTGGGCTAGATGGACCTTTAGTCTGACCCAGTATGGCCATTCTTATGTTCTTATGTTCTAAGCTCAGGGCTCAGGTTCGGGGGTCTCACTGTACCACCTTGATTTTCATGCAAACCTGCTCCTGGGTTTGCATGTGGCCTTTGGTGGCCAGGCTGGCAGTTATCCTGCCCTAGACGGCCACTTTCCTGTGCCTAGTGCGGAGATTGTGGACGTTGGAGGCCTCCCCCAAAACCTCGATGAGGTCTACGATCTCCGCACTAGACCAGGCGGGCACCCGCCTCTTACGGCCCTAGGCAGGCTCCTGGGAGCCACCAGCCTGGTCCCGGGAAGAGGCGGAGGGCTGGGTGGCAGCGGGTGGCTGGCTCATCTCGTGCCAGGTACAGGGTCTGCTGGCTGGGTGCTGGCAGGCTTGCACCTGGCACAGGCACCATAGCCAGACCGTGCCCCTTTAAGGGCTCCGGGGCCAGGAGGGGGGCAGAAGAGTTTCACTGGTTGTGCCCAGAGTGGCCACCAGGGCAAGCTGGGAAGGGCTAGCCTCTCACTAGTTCGAATTAAGTGGCTACACAGCCCTTAATTCGAACAACTTAATTCAAACTACGTGTTAGTCCTCGTAGAATGAGGTTTATCTAGTTCGAATTAAGCGCTCTGCTTGTTTGAACTATCGGTTTGCATGTGTAGTGCCTGTGAAAGTTAATTCGAACTAACGGCTGTTAGTTTGAATTAACTTTGTAGTGTAGACATACCCCTAGTGAGGTTGCCTGGCTTAGGAAATTCACATCAGTATATTCTGAGTTGGGCAACAAAAATGATGGGGAGTTTAGAACGTGTCCCATACAAAGAGTGATTAAAAAGACTTGGACTTTTCAGCTTAGAAAAGAGGATACTAAGGGTGGATATGATAGAGGTCTATAAAATCATGACTGGTATGGAAAAAGTGAATAAAGAAAAGTTATTTACTTATTCCCACAATATAAGAACTAGGGGTCACCAAATGAAATTAATAGGCAACAGGTTTAAAATAAATACCCTAGAGATGTTTAAGTCTCGACTTGACAAAGCCCTGGCTGTGTTTAGTTAGTTGGGATTGGTCCTGCCTAGAGCAGGGGGCTGGACTTGATGACTTCTGAGGTCTCTTCCAGCTCTATGGTTCCATGATTCTATGAAACAAGAGGAAGTTTTTCTTCACTCTGTGCAGTCAACCTCTGGAACTCCTTGCCAGAAGATTTTGTGAAGATCAGGACTTTAACAGGGTTCAAAAAAGAGCTAGATAGATTCATGGAGGTTCGGTCCATCAATTGCTATTGGCCAGGATAGATAGGGATGGTGTCCCTAGCCTCTGTTTCTCTGGAAGTGGGTGACAGGGAAGGGATCACGTGAGGATAATCTGTTGTGATCCCTCCCTCTGGGGCATTTGGTATTGGCCACTGTCAGCAGACAAGATACTGGGCTAGATGGACCCTTGGTCTGATCCAGTATGGCCATTCTTATGTTCTTATGAGTGAGAGCAAAATTTGACCCTTCTCTTCTTTCCAGTTCATATCTGGTCCATGTTTGTAGAAACTGATTATTGTACTGACTGTTTGACAGCTTATGTGCAGGTCTTCATATGAAGGATAAGCATGGAACCTATCCCAGGTGTTACCTTATCCTCTTACCACTAAGTGTTGGTGTCTTTTAAGGGTGTGTGTGTAGAATTCCCCTTATAAATTGCTCACAATCCTAGTTTGAAAAGGACAAGTAAAGAACTTTAGATTGGGGGGGAGGGTGCCATCCAGGTAATTGCACAATTTTAATATTCCTCTGTGATTTATTGTTGGCATTATTTCAAATGCTGCACTTTATGTATTATTTATAATCAGCTATAAACTATAATGTCTTTTTAATAGTCTTTTTAATGCTTTTGAGCTAATTCATCCCAAATTAGAAATACTTGGAGAAGGAGCTCTACTTGATGCTGATGCTATTCTATATTACTTCTGGTTGTAGTGTGATTTGTCAGTTTGGCTCAGCCATTTTTTTAAGCTACTAAGCTCTACTTGTCTTCTTTAAGCACTATTCATGGACAGCTTCCACCTTGTGCAGGCTATATAATTTTGCCTGCAGTTTTGTTTACATGAAATTAGTTTACTGGTCCCAGCTAAGATCCCTGTAGTCAAATATCCTTCTCAAATACATTTGGTACCAATCAACACCCTTACGGGCAAAGTCAATCGAATGACTCGGTATGGCATAACAGGGTGAAGGCCTGTGAGGAGAAATTTTCACTGATCCAGATTAATACTCTCTCTGTGTTGGGAATGGAAACTGACAGTCATAGAAAATCAATGAGGCACCATAGAAAAGCATTAAATTTAAACGCCTCTTTGACTTTACATTAAAAAAAATTCCTACTCAAAAATCCAAAAGGTAAGGACTAATTCAAAAGTTTTACAGACAGACTCTCTGAGTTTGGAATATATTTCCTTAGTCAGAAATTGTAGATAGTCTTGATTTGCCAGTAAAGTAAAAATCTGCTATAGCTGTCATGCCTTTAAAGTGCTTTTAGTTGTCAAGCGTCAAGAAAGCAGAGTGTAAGCAGAGAAAAATTAGAGACAGAAGGAAAGAGATTAATACATCTACTGTAACTCCCGGTAGTAAAATGGGAACTGCATGTGTAAATGATTGCATAATGAGATGAAAATGCCCGAGCCAGTGTGTAGCCCTGACTTAAGAACAAAAGATTATCCCAATCAATGCTGCCCATAGTCATTTCATGTGAACTGCTGGCAACTGGGCATTTCTTATTTGGTAGCTTAATTCTGGGAGTCTTGTTGAGTTTGTACTGAAAATGTTATGCAAACAATACTGCTGAGGAAAGGAGGTCTGGGCTACATCTAGACTACAGGCTTCTTGCACATGAGATCTTCAGAAAAACTTCTTGCACAAGAAAGTGCCCACACTCCACAAGCGCACTGAAAAAGCAATGAGCTTTTTTGAAAGATAGCATCCAGACTGCCTGGATGCTCTCTCGCATGTAAGCAGTGATTCCTATGGACAGAATGGCCACCAGGGCACCTGTGGTTTTTCCTCTTCCCTCTTCTTCCGAAAAAACTCCCTCTTCCCCATCCACACACATCTTTTTCATGAAAGCACTCTTTTGCAAAACGGCTTCTTCCTAGTAGAATGAGGATTACCAATTGTACAAAAAGCCCTCTGTTCTTTCGATTTACTGTTGAAAGAATGCGCACGCAGTATGGATGTAGCTCAAGTTTTGTCAGAAAAATGACAATGTTTCCAACCAAACTCTGTAGTCTAGACATAGCCTTAGAGTTTTAATTGGACCAAACACTACTGGTTCAATTGGAGGTTCAGTTTTGAACTGGAGCCCTTTCATTTTCCAACTCTGTTCCCATCATTCCAACAGGCCCTGGGACCAAGAGATGTATCCCAGATCTGGTGAGGAGGGATAGGTAGAGGCAGCCTTCTTCAGGTCTGTGTTAACATGCCTCCTCCAAAGATTTTAAGAGATGACCAGTGCCCCACAACTGCTCCATCCTCTGGTTGTGTTTCAGGACACTCCTTATTATGATCACCCACAAGTTAGAAGAGATGCTCTCATGGGCTGTGTTTAGACTGGCAAGTTTTTCTGGAAAATCATCTGTTTTTCCGGAAAAACTTGCCAGCTGTCTACACTGGCCGTTTGAATTTCCAGAAAAGCACTGACGATCTCATGTAAAATCATCAGTGCTTTTCCGGAAAAACTATGCTGCTCCCATTTGGGCAAAAGTCTTTTTCCGAAAGACTTTTGCGCAAAAGGGCCAGTGTAGACAGCACAGTACTGCTTTCCGCAAAAAAGCCCCGATCGTGAAAAAGGCTTTTTTGCGGAAAGCAGTACTGTGCTTTTTTGCGGAAAACCACATCTAGATTGGCCACGGACGCTTTTCCGCAAAAAGTGCTTTTGCAGAAAAGCATCCTGCCAATCTAGATGCGCTTTTCCAAAAATGCTTTTAACGGAAAACTTTTCTGTTAAAAGCATTTTCGGAAATTCATGCCAGTATAGACATAGCCATGGTGTTTGGGGGACAGTGTGCCCACATATCTGTATATGGACGTGGTAGCCAGGAAATTCCTGCTACAGGGGGCTTTATGAATAACAGCAACAGATGCTAAATATTCTTGTCCAATTTTGCAAAGCCCTTAGGGTTTTAAGCAGGAAGGGGCAGGGCTAGAGAGCCAATAACGGATGGGCCCTCACAACCAGGACTGCACAATCACCCACAAGCCAGGACTTTGTGACCCTCCTGACTTACATATCCACTCCATGCTGTCTGGCCCAATGGCTATTTGGGTATTTATCTGCAGTGCAACAACAACTGGGCCACAGAGAGAGAGGGACTATAATCCAGTGGCTGGGACATGAACATGGGAGGTGGGAGATCCCAGATTCAGTATCCCTCCTCCAGTCACTTTCATCATTTATTGATAGTGGAATAGCTGCAACAGGAAATACTGAGGGAGGCCCATCTCAGAATATCCTATAGCTTAGTGGCTTGAGTAGTGTCCTGCAAGGCAGGATTTGAACAGGGATCTTCACTTTCCCATTAGGCAGAGCATAGTTTTGAACTCCAGCTCTAACCCTGGTATAAAAGTTATAAAGCAGGTTGCACCCCTCTACCCCCCTTCTCTTCCTCTTGCAATAGCAGCAGCACCAACCAAGAGTGTGAGTGGGATCTGATCTGGCAGGTAGCCATTCAGCATACCTACAAGACAGCACACCACATGACTTAGGCAAATTAACATCTTACTCCAATTAATTGTTCTGGGGCTTAGGCCAGATATAGGCATCCGAATGACCTAACGTGAGGCAGATGTCCACATGCTCAGAAGCCAGTACATAAGTCCCAAGAGAAATTTTACTCTGAAGAGTTAGATGCTGAGTGAGTTTAGGTATCTACAAGTTTCAATAGGAGTTTTGTGAATCACAGTGGAGCCTAAAACTGAGGCTTATCCACAAAGATACTTATGTACCTCTTACCCTAGCCCATTCTTCCTTGTACGAAGAGGCAGAGAGACTAACTGTGGTTTGCTGTGGGTATGTTTACACTGCGGAGTTATTTCAGAAAAATGACCGTTTTTCTGAAAAAATTTGATTTACACCCACACTGCAATCGCGTTCTTTCGAGAAAAAAAATTGAAAGAACAGAGGGGTTTTTCCGACACTGGGAAACCTCTTTCTACGAGGAAGAAACCTTTTTCCGAAAGAGTTCTTTCAGAAAAAGGTATGTGTGGATGAGGAAGAGGGAGATCTTTCGAAAGAAGAGGACAGAGGAAAAAGCACATGCCCTAGTGGCCACTCCGTCCGTAGTAATCACAGCTTAAATGCGAGATAGTGTCCATTCAGTGTGGACACTATCTTTCGAAAAAGCAGATTGCTTTTTCCACGCACTTTTGCTGTGTATATGCTCTCTTTTGGAAGAAGCTTTTTTGGAAGATCTCTTCTAGAAAAGCTTCTTCCGAAAGAAGCCTATAGTCTAGACACAGCCTAAGCTGATCTCAATCTATGTATACCATATGTTTAATCAAATCAATTTTAAATCAAAGTTAACATATATTCCTTTTTAATCTAATGAATCACATTAAAATTTCAATGAATTTCTACCACACGTATCATGTTTAATTACTGTCATGATTAGTTACTTATTAGTAGGTTTTCTATCAGATCCTTCCCCTTAATATATGGCTTCCGTTTATTAAAAATGATAAGTTTACATTCATTAAAATACATGCCATTAATTTTTATGGATTAACCTTCAGTTTAATAAACCAATACTCCTTGCAGGAATCAGCTGGCGTGTAATAGAGATAAAACAATTCAGCAGAAAGCAGCAGACTTTAGGATAATAGGAACCATCTCTGAAACAACAACAAAAACAATTCTTTAATTTGTCATGTTGTAGATCAAGCTGAAAATTAAACTAAAATTTAAAAATGAAAAATTTTCACTATAAACTGATCCCTTTCAAGAAAAATCCAAGAGTTGTCATATGTAAAAGCCTCTCAAGGCATATTAAGGGCCCAATTCTTGTTTACAATAATACCCCTTCATATCTCTCTGGCAGTACTAAGTGGTCTTAACATGGACATAAATTAAAATCTGGACACAAATGTAGGTACCTTCATACTTCCAGGACAGTAAAAAAGCAATATAAATTACCCTTTGTGTAAATGAGACTTCAGGCTCATGAAGTAAAAATGAGCACATCTATGAAAGAAATGAGAGCAGCAAAGTAAAGACAGTGGCCTTCCACAAAAGCAGACTTTAACAAACTCAGAAAACTGGTAGGTAAATTCCCACAGGAAAACAATCTAAGGAGAAAAAGAATTCAGAAGCATGGGCAGTTGATGAAGGGAGGCAATCTCCCAGTCCCACCTCTTATGCTGAGGTCCTGCCCCCCCACGGGAGCCAAGCTGCTTCGCCTCCCTCCCCCACTATGTGGAGGTAAGGCAGTGTAGCATGCACTCACCACCACCACAGGCAGGAAAGGAAGGTGGGTGGGCCTGTGCACCCCAGAACACCGGAAGTGTGTGTGCCCCATGCTCCCCAGCCTGGAGCACAGGGAGGGAGGGCAGCACATGTCCCCAGCCTCCCCAGCACCAGAGCATGGGGAGGGAAGGCACTGGGGGCAGCAACATTCCACCCCCAGAATGCCTATTGTAGGTGTTCTGGGGGGAGTGTGGGCAGGGCCAGGAGAATTGGCACTTTCTCAGACAATATTAAAAGTGCAAAGAAAGAATCATATTTGTTGTTTCGATTAACTCTTTAATTATGTGAAAATTAAAAAGGAATCCTCCAAAAATTGGAGAAATAGACAAATTACTACACTCACATCCAACATTTTCAAAAGCAAATTATAGAAATATGATTTCCAATAAATTACTATGAAGTGGATGAAGAAAATGTGATCTAGATGAAATTACTATGAGGTGGGTGAAGAACTAGTTGAAAGACCATACTCAAAGGCAGGTATAATGGTTTGCTGCTAAACTGGGAGGAAATATCTTCTGAGGTTTTTCAGGGTCTGTTCTGGCTCTGATACTCATCGATATTTTAACGTAATGACTTGAATGATGAAGTGGAGTTTAGGTTTATAAAATTTGTGGATGACACCAAGCTCAGAGGGGTTGTAAGCCCTTGGAAGGACAAAGACACATGCAAAGTACTATTTTTAGGAAGGGAAAATCAAATGCCCAATTACAAAATGTGAATAAGTATCTAGGAACTGTGCTGCTAAAAGGGTTCTGAGGGTTCTAGTGGATCACAAATTGAATGAGTCAATGTGATGTGATTAGAAAAAAGCTAATGCTTTTAGAGTGCATATTTACGAAACCAGACGTAATGATTGTGGTATACTTGGCACTGGTGAGCCCTCATTTGGAACACTGTGCTGAATTTGGATGCCACACTTTAGGAAAGATGTGGATACATTAGAGAGATTTCAGAAAAGAGCATCAGAAATGAAAATCTGTCAAGTTGAAAGCTTTGGGCATGTTTAATCTGAGGTGGAACCTGATAAGGCTTCAGATATGTTGAGGACTGTTCTAAGAAGGATGGTGATCAGTTGTTCTCCATCTCCATTGAAGGCGGGATAACAAAAAATTAGACTAATTTCCAGCAAAGAGATTTTCCTAATTTCTAATCTAAATCTTTCAACTATAAGGATAGTTAAACTGTGGAAAATTCTTCCAGGAGTGGTTATGGAATTTCCATCACTGAAGGTTTTAAGAAATGTTAGACAAATAACTGTTACTGTAATCTATAAGATTTGGGCCTACCTCAGTGTAGGGAGACTGTACAAGCTGATTCCTTTCCAGCCCTGCAGTGCTGGCATATGAAAAATAGTATGGGTGAAAATCTGACCCTCTTTAAGTCCATCGCAAAACTAGGAAACTGAAGGAGCTGCCTCAGGAAGAGGGAGACTTTCCACAGAACCACTGTGGGTGTGTCTAGACTACAGGGTTTTGTCGACAAAAGTGGACTTTTGTCGACAAAACTATACCTGCGTCTACACTGCCGCTGAGTTCTGTTGACATAACGTTGACAGAACTCAGCAGTTTTGTCGAAGGAGGTAAACCTCATTCTACGAGGAATAACGCCTTTTGTTGACAGAAGGGGTGTGTCTAGACTACATGCCTCCTTCGACGGAGGCATGTAGATTAGCCAGATCGGAAGAGGGAAATGAAGCCGCGATTAAAATAATCGCGGCTTCATTTAAATTTAAATGGCTGCCCCGATCTGCCGATCAGCTGTTTGTCGGCAGATCGGGAGAGTCTGGACGCGATGCCCCGACAAAGAAGCCTTTCTTCATCGACACAGGTAAGCCTCGTGAAACCAGGTTTACCTGTGTCGATGAAGAAAGGCTTCTTTGTCGGGGCATCGCGTCCAGACTCTCCCGATCTGCCGACAAACAGCTGATCGGCAGATCGGGGCAGCCATTTAAATTTAAATGAAGCCGCGATTATTTTAATCGCGGCTTCATTTCCCTCTTCCGATCTGGCTAATCTACATGCCTCCGTCGAAGGAGGCATGTAGTCTAGACACACCCAAGGTGTTGTTGCATCTACACTGTCCTTTGCATCTACACTGTCTTGTCGACATTGCTTTGTCGATAGAACTGGATGTAGTCTAGACGCTCTTTGTTGACAGAAGCACAGAAGCTTTGTCGACAGATACTGTCGACAAAACTTCTGTCCACAAAAGCCTGTATTCTAGACATTCCCTATAAGTCCACTTTTCCAGGAGGGAGAAGGAATCTCCTGAGACAAAGGTTACCTTCCCCGTACTCCTTGCTACCTCAGAATGATGTGGTGAATCCTCCTCCTGATGTCTGCTGTTACTAGCGGAACTTTTCTTTTTTTTTTTTTTTTTTTTAAGAAATAGGTATATTCTAAAGGCCTACTGTAAGCTGTATATAATGATTATATTTGTCATATACTTTTTTGTTTGGGGGATTTTTGTCCTATTCATCTATGAAGCTGAAGTAGAAATTGTTACTAATAGATTCTCTAATAGATATGATAGAACTATGGAAACCCTTGAAAATGAAAGGTTTCCACTCTGTGCACCTGACAGTGAGTAAGGAAGAGGGGAGAAACAAAAAACAGGACTATCTAGCACTTTAAAGATTAACAAGATGGTTTATTAGGTGATGAGCTTTTGTGGGCCAGACCCACTTCCTCAGATCAAATAGTGGAAGAAAATTGCCATGACCATATATACCAAAGGATACAATCAAAAAAATGAACACATATGAAAAGGAGAAATCAAATTTCAGAACAGAGGGGATGAGGGATGAAGGTAAATGTCTGTGAGCTAATGATATTAGAGGTGATAATTGGGGAAGCTATCTTTGTAATGGGTAAGGTAATTAGTGTCTTTGTTAAGACCTAGGTGTAAAGTGTCAAATTTAAGCATGAATGACAAGTCAGAGGATTCAGATAACATTAATTGTCGAGCTATGCTGATGACATCTACTAGATATGATGAAAGTAGCAGAGAAACTGAGGAGCAAATATCTGAGAGCCTGGACTATGTGGGTTCACCCAGGGTGATGAGAATATATTAAAAACACAATCTGAAATTAGACTAAATGAAAGAAAAATCGAAAGTTTCCTTTGCTGAGTCTGCATTTTTAGTGAGCCCCCAAAGAACTCAGGGATTTGGGGATTTTTGCTCAATGCCGCTATATGCATATTTCTCCTTTGTAAATCCAAGTAAATTGGCATAAGTGACTCTAAAAAAAAAACAACTTCTAAGCAATAGATTTGTTTTTTTAAACTACTTACTCCCTTTCAAACCCAAAATTGTTAATGTCAGTAACAACATTCAGGAGAGTGTTTTAGGACAAAGTGTAACTTTACATCAAGGTGAACATGAAGCATGCTACATATATTAGTTATACTAAAGAAACTGATCACTGTTGATTTTACATCTGTGGATCTTGCTGATTTAAACTTGGCTAAGAATAAATAAGTGTCTTGCTGTGAGAAGATGACCTGAGAAAAATCTAGCATTAAAATTAGTAAGCTTGTGCTTCAGAGCATAAGAACATAAGAACATAAGAACGGCCGTACTGGGTCAGACCAAAGGTCCTTCTAGCCCAGTATCCTGTCTACCGACAGTGGCCAGCACCAGGTGCCCCAGAGAGGGTGGACTGAAGACAATGATCGAGCGATTTGTCTCCTGCCTTCTCTCTCCAGCCTCTGAAAAACAGAGGCCAAGGACACCATTTTATCCCCTGGCTAATAGCCTTTTATGGACCTAACCTCCATGAAATTATCTAGCTTCTCTTTAAACTCTATTATAGTCCTAGCCTTCACAGCCTCCCTGGCAAGGAGTTCCACAGGTTGACTACACGCTGTGTGAAGAAGAACATTCTTTTATTCGTTTTAAACCTGCTACCCATTAATTTCATTTGGTGTCCTCTAGTTCTTCTATTTAGGGAACTAATAAATAACTTTTCTTTATCGGCCCTCTCCACACCACTCATGATTTTATATACCTCTATCATATCCTCCCTCAGTCTCCTCTTTTCTAAATTGAAAAGTCCCAGTCGCTTTAACCTCTCCTTATATGGGACCCGCTCCCAACCCCTAATCATTTTAGTTGCCCTTTTCTGAACCCTTTCCAAGGCCAAAATATCTTTTTTGAGGTGAGGAGACCACATCTGTACACAGTATTCAAGATGTGGGCATACCATAGTTTTATACAAGGGCAGTAAGATATTCTGTGTCTTATTTTCTATCCCTTTCCTAATAATTCCTAGCAACCTATTTGCCTTTTTGACCGCCAGTGCACACTGCGTGGAAGTTTTCAGAGAACTGTCCACGATAACTCCAAGATCCCTTTCCTGATTTGTCGTAGCCAAATTAGCCCCCATCATACTGTACATATAGTTGGGGTTATTTTTCCCAATGTGCATTACTTTACACTTATCCACATTAAATTTCATTTGCCATTTTGCTGCCCAATCACTGAGTTTGGTGAGATCTTCTTGGAGTCCCTCACAGTCTGCTTCTGTCTTGACTATCCTAAACAGTTTGGTATCTTCCGCAAACTTTACTACCTCACTGCTTACCCCTTTCTCCAGATCATTTATGAATAAGTTGAAAAGGATTGGTCCCAGGACTGACCCTTGGGGTACACCACTAGTTACCCCTCTCCAATCTGAAAATTTACCATTTATTCCTACCCTTTGTTTCCTGTCTTTTAACCAGTTCGCAATCCAAGAAAGGACCTTCCCTCTTATCCCATGGCCATGTAATTTACACAAGAGCCTTTGGTGAGGGACCTTGTCAAAGGCTTTCTGAAAATCCAAGTATACTATATCTACTGGATCCCCCTTATCCGCATGCTTGTTAACCCTTTCAAAGAACTCTAATAGATTAGTAAGACAGGATTTCCCTTTACAGAAACTATGTTGACTTTTGTCCAACAAATTATGTTCTTCTACATGCTTCACAATTTTATTCTTTACTATTGTTTCGACTAATTTGCCCGGTACTGAAGTTAGACTTACCGGTCTGTAATTGCCAGGGTCACCTCTAGAGCCCTTTTTAAATATTGGTGTCACGTTGGCTACCTTCCAGTCATTAGGTACAGAAGCCGATTTAAAGGATAGGTTACAAACCACAGATAATAGTTCTGCAATTTCCCATTTGAGTTCTTTTAGAACCCTTGGATGAATGCCATCTGGTCCTGGAGATTTGTTAACATTAAGTTTTTCTATTTGTTCCAAAACCTCCTCTAATGACACCTCAATCTGGGACAGTTCCTCAGATTCATCACCCACAAAGGACGGTGCCAATTCGGGAATCTCCCCAACGTCCTCAGCCGTGAAGACTGAAGCAAAGAAATCATTTAGGGTATGTCTACACTACCCCGCTAGTTCGAACTAGCGGGGTAATGTAGGCATACCGCACTTGCTAATGAAGCCCGGGATTTGAATTTCCCGGGCTTCATTAGCATAAGCGGGGAGCCGCCATTTTTAAATCCCCGCTGCTTCGAACCCCGTGTAGCGCGGCTACACGGGGCTCGAACTAGGTAGTTCGGATTAGGGTGCCTATTCCAAACTACCGGTACTCCTAGTTTCACGAGGTCCTCTAATTTCTTATTATTGGAGCATGGAATTACTATCCATAGCGATTCTATGGAACGTGTTGATTCATTTAATATTTTTATTTCATTTGATTCTACATTATCTTTCACATACAGTGTCACTCTACCACCCACCCGGCCTGCTCTATCCTTTCTATATATTTTATATCCCGGTATGATTGTGTCCCACAGATTTTCCTAATTCCACCAGGTTTCAGTGATGCCTATTATGTCAATCTCCTCATTTAATATGAGGTACTCCAGTTCACCCATCTTATTAGTCAGACTCCTAGCATTTGCGTAGAAGCACTTTAAAAATTTGCCACTGCTTATTTGTCTGCCCTTCCCTGATGCATTGGATTCCTTTGTATGCGGTTGTTTGTCTGCTCTGGCCCATGGTTTGTCCTCTCCCCTCCTCTCTTTCTGACTACAGCTTAGAGAATCTCTATCAATGGATTCTCCTCTAAGAGAAGTCTCCCTCCGATTTACGTGCATCTTCGCACCAATCGGCTTTCTCCCATCTCCTAGTTTAAAAACTGCTCTACGGCCTTTTTAATGTTTAGTGCCAGCAGTCTGGTTCCACCCTGGTTTAGGTGGAGCCCATCCTTCCTGTATAGGCTCCACCTCTCCCAGAAGTGTCCCCAGTTCCTAATAAATCTAAACCCCTCTTCCCTACACCATCGTCTCATCCACACATTGAGACTCTGAAGCTCTGCTTGCCTACCTGCCCCTGCGCGTGGAACTGGAAGCATTTCCCAGAATGCCACCATAGAGGTCCTGGATTTCAGTCTCTTTCCTAGCAGCCTAAATTTATCCTCCAGGACATCTCTGCTACCCTTCCCTACGTCATTGGTACCTGCATGTACCACGACCACCGGCTCCTCCCCAGCACTACACATAAGTCTATCTAGATGCTTCGAGAGATCCGCAACCCTCGCACCAGGCAGGCAAGTGACCATACGGTTCTCCCGGTCATCTCAAACCCAACTATCTATGTTTCTAACGATCAAATCACCCACTACTAACACCTGCCTCTTCCTAACTGGCATTCCCTCCCCCTCAGAGGTATCCTCAGTGCGAGAGGATACCGCAACATTCTCTGGGAGGAGGGTCCCAACTACAGGATTATTTCCCTCTGCTCCCATTGAATGCTCTGTTCCCTTGAGACTTTCATCCTCCTTAAGAGCACTGGAGCTCTCAGACTGGAGGTGGGACAGTACTACAGTGTCCCTGAAAGTCTCATCAACATAGCTCTCTGCCTCCCTTAGCTCCTCCAGTTCAGCCACCCTGGCCTCCAAAGCCTGAACTCGGTCTCTGAGGGTCAGGAGCTCCTTGAAACGAGTGCACACATACGCCACCCACCCACAGGGCAGGTAATCATACATATTACACTCGACGCAATAAACAGGATAGCCCCCACTCTGCTGCTGGGCTTCTGTCTCCATTTTTCTAATGAATAAGTTTAAGTGTAAACTGGGATTCTCTTTAAACCTCTGGAATATAGATTTTAAGAGTTATGTTTTTAAAAAGGTCCGAAGTCAGTAGTGCCCTCTAACCTCCCCCTCTAAACTCCCTCTCCAAACTCTCCTGTTAGCTGTTCCTGTTTGCAAGCTCCCTGGTCACTGAGTAACCGGCTTATATAGCTCTGGTAGCCCCTCCCCCTGACTGAGGTTCAGCCAATTAACAGAGGCTTCTAGGTTTCAAACTTTTTAGAAGCTCCTTCAAACAAACAATTAAACAAACAAACAAACCAAACAGACAAACACAAGCTCAGCACACAGCAAATAACTCCCCCACACACAAACACACACTTCAGACAGCCACTTACCACAAGCGTCCCGTTTTTACTCCTCTTTTACTTGGAGAACTTCCTCTCCAAACTCTCCTGTTAGCTTTATTCAATCACTAAAAAAGAGTCATTCTTATAAAACATTCTTCAAATATTGGCTATAAAATATATTAACTTGGCAATTGTAGTTTGTTAGATTTCAACCTTGAAATCTACTACAAAAGCCCTGCTCAGAAATTTGACCTGCTCACATATATGGACAATTAATAATAATGGTAAATGTAACACTGCAATGGTGACTGCTCAATTAATCAATTACTTAATATTAAATTTGATTTCAAGCTATGGCCCAGGTTTGCAAAAATGCAGGAATATCATGCATGTGAGTGAAGAATTTCAAGAGCATCAGAAGCAGGCAACCTGTCAAACAAGCCGTGGGGCTACCAGACAACTAAGGTACTGAAGAAGCACTGAAGAGACAAGGTCATAGCAAAGAAACTAGATTAATTCTTTGAATTGATCTTCACTGCAGAGGAAGTCAGGAAGGGGGCAGTAAAGGGACTTAACCCATTTCAAAGTTATTCTTTTTGGGCAAACAATTTGAAGTACAGGTTGGACCTCCCTAGTCTGGCACCCTTGGGACCTGACTAGTCCTGAGAGGTCATCTCTGGCTCCCTTGCTACCAGCTTCCCCCAGTCTTGGACCAGCTGCCAGCCACCTGGCCAGCTCTGCCACCAGTCTCGCTGCCCTACTGGTTCCTCCACCTCCTTCCCTGATCTACTGGGCAGCTTCCTGTGCACTGAGCTCCTGGGCCCCTGGGGCAGCCCCACTGGGTTGTGCCTAGCTGCTTAGTTATGGCATGCCAGGCAGCGCTGCAGCGGGGAGCCCAGCTGGCAGTCCTCCCCCAGGACTCTCTGGTCCTGGAACATCACTCTGTCTGCTGTTTTGTACACCCCCCTGAAGCTCTGGCACTGGCCACTGTTGAAGAAAGGATAGTGGTCCACATAATGCATTGGTCTGACCCAGAGCTGCTGATGCCATTCTGTCTGGGGGTGTCACGCAGAAGCAGCATAGGGTTTGAAATACAGATCTATTGTAGGTGTCTATTACTCACAATGCAAAGGTGATACAAACACATAAACAAGATCCATACTTGGCACAGAGTAACATTTTCACAGCTACGTTATATGGCATATCCAGCATGATTCACTGCAGTTTTAAAACACTGGTATCTTTAATAGTTCCATCCAATACCATAGACCATGTTCCATCCATGTTCCATCCAGCACCATAGACCAGGTCCTCGGTTGCTGCAAATTAGCATATTTCCATTTACTTCCATGTGCAGGCTTTGATTTCAGTTAGACAGGTGTAAATATCTATTAAGATTTTAATACACTTTTGCACTTTATTGCAGTGTATATATATGACTACACATTTGTGGCTACATTCTTTAGGGGAATGGGATATGAGGCAATAGTTGAAGCATATAAATTTCCAAGTGCCAGCTCCATTTATTCTTGATAAGGTGCAGTAATTCATTCTAATACAATGTTTGGGTGTACTGAACACCTTTTCCTTTTCCTTTACATGTGGCCCCACAGTCTGTTTTATATCAATACTATCTAGCAATTGTTTGCTTTCCATTGGTCTCATTTAGGCTATGTGTAGACTGCAGGCTTCTTTCAGAAGAAGCTTTTCTGGAAGAGATTTTCTGGAAAAACTTCTCTAGAAAGAGAACGCCCACATAGAAAAAGCGCATTGAAAAATCAACCTGCTTTTTCAAAAGATAGCATCCATATGTGCTTTTTTCCTGGAGGCCTCTTCTTTTGGAAAAAAAACAAAACAAAACCCTCTTCCCCATCCACACACGCCTTTTTCTGAAAGTGCTCCAGCCCCAGCCTTCCCTTGGCTGGTCAAAGCATGGACCGGGAAGGCTTTGGCAACTGGGACAATGCATTGCTCCTGAGTTCCCCTGGCCAGCCAGAATCAGCCCCATGAGGGACCATGGAGGACCATGAGAGGGGTGCTTTCGCACTCTTTGCATGCCTCCCCCCCCCCCCCCCAACCACTGCGTATGGGCCTGGTACTGCTGCATCCTTCCCATGGGGATCAATGTAACCACCAGCTGACCCTGAAGGTGTACAGGGTTGCAATTCACCTAATACCTATACTCTGTGATTATTAAATACAGAAAGAATCTCAACTCTTGGGCTGGAGGATTCAAAGAGAGGCAGTTCTAAAGAGAAACTAGAAGTAATTTGTTCAGTGCCGAGATTATTCCTGAAGTTACCTGCTGTTGGAGGCCTGAGAAAGAGGATATTACCTTCAGGAATGACAACAACCAAATGCTAATTAAGAAGTGAACATTGTAGGGCACAAAACCAAATCTAGACACCCCATTGGGAATTATTTCAAGTCAATATAACTCATAAAAATGAGTCTTCTTTATAGTTCCATTGCAAATTTAATCTGTTAGGGTACATCTACACTGCACGCATATTTTGAAATAAGCTATTCTGGAAGAAATACTCTGAAATAACTTATTTCAAAATAGCATGTCTACACTACAGGGAAGCCTCAAAATTAGTCCAAGGCAGGCTTCCCTAATGTTGATGTGCTACCTCAATATAAAGCCCCAGGAGGCATTGGGGAGTAACTACTTTGAATGGCTCTGGGGAGGAGCTATTTCGAAATAGTTGCAGTGGAGTATCCACACTACTACTATTCCGAAATAGCTATTTCAGAATAGGCGTTATTCCTCATGGAATGAGGTTTACAGAAGTTGGAATTAGCCTTCCATTATTTCAAATTTATTTCAAAATAATGGAATTGCTGTGTAGACACTCGCTTTGTTATTTTGGAATAAGGGTCATTATTCTGAACTAACACTGCTGTGTAGATGCACCCTTAGCAATTTTCTTCTGGAGCAGAAACAGATTTAGATTTGTCTCAGACTGGAAGTTTGCTTGCAGTGATTGTTATTAGAAAGTTAGCATTTTACAACAGCTACCAAGCATCTGGGATGACTGAAGTTTTTTCTGGGACTTAGAGCAGGAGATATTTATGGTAACTGTGTAGTAATTGTTGACAAATGTTGACTTTTTAATGGCTTCTACTGTCTCCTTATTAAAATATATACCCAGTGTGACACTATAATAAAGGTTTCAAATATGTTCCCTTTGATCCAAAGCCTTCTCAAGAAGAAACCATTAGAACAGCTGAGGTAGTCAGAGAAATCTATCACTAATAAAATACATTGCTAACAAAAAAAAGCCCAAACCAAAACCTCGTAAAATTAATCATGTACTTTTTCATTTAGATTGAAGATTTCTGTTGGCAATAACATTACTTTAAAGATGCATCAAAACTGACAACTTAATTAAAGCACAGATTTCCTAGTCACGTTTGAGTTTTCTCAATCCCTGTGAGTTATATCTTGGAAGTCATGTTGGCATAGCATAGGTTCAGCATCTTAGCTAGATATATTAAGGTTTTGGATTTGGAACATGGCATGTCTGTGTGTAATTCCCCAATGTACCTTGTTGTTTTTTACTCTTTTCTATCTCCTCAATCTCTAACATTACTGAGTTCTCTTTCAATCCTTCGAGCATGTGCTTACCATGACACAGAGACGTGTGATGGCATTTGGCAAGGGATTTGTTCTCTTGGAGATGGCCTTGTAGCCTTTTGACGAAAGGTGCTACGTAAGAATTAAGTGGTATCATCATCATCATCATCATCATTAATTTATTGTGGTGATGTATTACCTGCTTCTGATCCTGTTCTGCACTCAGCCCAAACACTGAAGGTGTGTCTACACAGCAAAGTTATTTCGGAATAATGGCCATTATTCCAAAATAACTATGTGAGTATCTACAAAGCAATTCTGTTACTTCAAAATAATTTCAAAATAATGGATGGCTTATTCCGAGTTCTGTAAACCTCATTCTATGAAGAATAATGCCTATTCCAAAATAGCTATTTCAAAATGAGGCATGTGTAGACGCTCCACTTCTGCTATTTCGAAATAGCCCCTCACCGGGCCCATTCTAAGTTATTCCTCCTGGGGCTCTAAATCAAGATAGCACGTCTACATTAGGGAAGCCTGCTTCAGACTAATTTTGAGGCTTCCCTGCAGTGTAGATGTGTTATTTTGAAATAAGCTATTTCGGAATAACTATTCCAGAATAGCTTATTCTGAAATAACTGTGCAATGTAGACATCGCCTGAATGAACTGCCCTTGTGCAGCTGTTTGTCCAAGCCAGGTCTGAGGCAGTGATGGGAAGTGGGACACTGCCTCATCGCATGCTGTGCTATTGTGAACGAACAGAAAACATCTGCCTCCAGAGCTATCAGTCTGGCACCTTTCACCTTCAATATAATATTGTTACAGTTTGTAGAGAGCAATTTTGTCTAAAGAGATTTGAAATGTGAGCTCAGCTATGTGTTTGAACAATGCTTGCTTTATGGTTCCTTTGACTGAATGCCATGCAATAAGACAGATCTGCATGAAGGGGCAGATTTGAACTTTTATTCTTTCCTTTCTGAATTGGTTCTCCATGCTATTTCCTTATGCAAATTTCAGACAAGTCTAATCTGTACCCCATCATGGTGGAGAAGTGTAACAGCTGAAGTTGAGGATTGCTCATTGGGCTATTCCATCAGCGATGAAGACCTGCCCAAAATACCCCTTGGCATTGTGCGAGGTGGAGTGGCCCAATAAGAACTCTAAAAGAGATGGCTAGCACAGGCAGCAAAGATGCAGGGCAGCAGTGCACCTAGCTATCTGACGGAAGTTCCTGAGAGACTCAACAACTTGGATAACAGTGTGAAGCAAGTCTGAGGAGATCAGGAAAAGGGTGTCATTACAGTGCCTCAGTCCCATCCCAGTGGTATGAGGTATTTCTTTGTGACAATCATTGCTCTTGCTTTTGACCATGAAGAACTTAGCACTCAGCACCAGCATTAAGGCCCCTACCTTACTCTCTGTGTAGATCCCTTGCTGGTGCCCTCTTCCCTTGGCTCAAATATGAAGGGTTCATGCCAGCTCCCCCACCCCCCCACATACTGTGACAATGCATCCAATCATATCTGGGATTTCTGCCAGCCAGTCACAATGATATCATGGAATGTTGCAGCTCTTCACAGGCATGGTCATCAGATCACTGACTCACACAAAATGGACTGTCTTGGCATATCAATCATGAGCCTAATAGAAGCAAGGCTGGATAGATCATGGACATCACAAAATGGAAGATTCCTTACTTCTGTATGCTGGGGGCTCCCAACAATTTCCATGAGGCAGGACTACTTTCTTGTGAGGCAAGGCCAAGTCCCTCTTGATAACCTGGATGTCTGTGTCTTCTTGATTACTTATTGCACATCTTAACCATTGGCATGGTTGCCTCACTGTGGGTATGTCTACATTACCCCGCTAGTTCGAACTAGCGGGGTAATGTAGGCATACCGCACTTGCAAATGAAGCCCGGGATTTGAATTTCCCGGGCTTCATTTGCATAAGCGGGGAGCCGCCATTTTTAAAACCCCGCTGGTACACAAGGTGTACCGGTCGTTCGGAATAGGAAGCCTAGTTCGAACTACCTAGTTCGAGCCCCATGTAGCCGCGCTGCACAGGGTTCAAACCAGCGGGGCTTTAAAAATGGCGGCTCCCCGCATATGCAAATGAAGCCCGGGAAATTCAAATCCCGGGCTTCATTTGCAAGTGCGGTATGCCTACATTACCCTCCTAGTTCGAACTAGCGGGGTAGTGTAGACATACCCTGTCATAGTAGTCTAAGTGCTGACCAAGGAATCTGTTGATTCAATTAAAGACCGTTTGCATGATCAATTGGAATTTTTAATAGGCATAATATCATGATCTCTGGGAATCTAAATGCAGTTACTGACTCCTTGAGAACTGAGTTTGAACAGGACATTGGTCATTATAGTTCGGGTTTACCCGATATTAATTCTTATTGCTTACATACATTCTGCACCTCCTAGAATCTTTCCATTCTTGGATCAAATATCAAATTACTGAACCACAGTGGCAAAGTCCACCAAAATTGAACCTGACAGAGCAAGTGGCAAAGTGGCTGAAAGAGAGCTGAGCCCGTAATTGTCCTCCATGTTGCCCAGGACCATCCTTAGCCATAGGCAGAATAGGCAGTTGCCTAGGGCACTGGTATTTCTGGGGCACCACTCTGCTGGGATGGACGGAAGCAGTGGAGCACGTGTAAGCAGGGGCAAAACTACTGCTTGTTATCAGCCAGCTAAAAGGAGAGAGCTGCCCTGGGTGTGGGTATGCTCACTCCAATTGTTTAGCTTTGCAAGGTAATTAACTGTTAACTGTTGATATGTAAATACAGCTCATGCCAGTAGGGGGAAGGAATCCGAGGTGTGGCTATGTAAATCCAATTGAGCCAGGGCAGATCAGTGTTGGAATGGAATGTGGTGTATTGTAACTAATTTAGGGCTGTTGTATGGGGTCACAAATCATGCTACCCCTAAATGTGGGAACTGTAAAATATGACACCAGTGCTTGCAGGAGAGACACCATCATTGTAAGAGGTCTCAGAGGAACAAGCCTCCCCCCTGCCAGAGTTGAGTGAACTGAGTTGGGGTGAAAAGGGCTTGAGGGCTGAGTCAGCCTGCTTCATGCCTGCCAGGTGGGAGCTGAAAGACTGGCTCAACCTACCCCTTTCTTCCTGGTTTTAAAGACAGACCTAAAGCAGACTTCATGAGGAGTCTTTTTGCTAGTCCATCTTTTGCCAGCCTAGGTGATGGCTAAAGAGTTGAAATCACTAAGAGCTGAAGTCACTAGTTTGGCTGGGAGCCAGATCCATTGCAGCCAGTGGAGCAGCTGGCAGGAATGACCAGCTGGTGGGAGTGGCCAGCGGACAACAGGGCTACGTCTACACTGGCAGCTTCTTGCACAAGAACAGCTGTTCTGCAAAAACTTGCCAGCTGTCTACGCTGCACGAGAGTTCTTCCAGAAGTAAATTTACAGTACAGTGTTGGAAAACAGGGCTTCTCCCGGAAGAGTTATTCCTCTTCCCATGAGGAATAAGCACTCTTGTGCAAGAGCTCTTCCAGAAGAGGCCAGTGTAGACAGGCAAAATGAATTTCGTGCGCAAGAAGCCCCAGTGGTTAAAATGGCCATCAGAGCTTTCTTGCGCAAGAGAGCATCTACACTGGCATGGATGCTCTTGCGCAAAAGCACATCTCTTACGCAAAAGCACATGGCAGTGTAGATGCTCTTTTGTGGAAGAGTTTTTGCATAAGACGTCTTCCACAAAAGCATTTTTGCGCAAGAAGCTGCCAGTGTAGACATAGCCCCAGGAGTAGTACAAAGGTGGCCTAGCCTCAGGCTCAAGGAGGGGAGTCATCTGGATGATGTGTCAGAGGCTGCACTAACTGGAAAGAGCTGTAAGTGGGGCATCTGAAGTGAGGTACAGAGAAAGTTTGGGCAAGTGAACTCTGTTGTGGTATTTTCCCAAGATAATGCCATGTGACTTCTCTCTCTTTTATTAAAAGTTTCTTTCTTCACTCATACTTTGTGCTTGTGAGTGGGGAAGCATTGCCTCTCAGTGGTGCCCAGGGGTGTGTGAATTTCCCAGGCTACTGGCTGGGGGCTCGAGTCGGTTCTGTGTGAGATGGACCCGTAGGCTATGTCTACACTGGAGGTTTCTTGCGCAAGAACATCTTGCGCAAGGGTTCTTGTGCAAGAACTTTTGCACTAGAAAACGTCCACATTGCCATGTGCGAGCTGTGCTTTTGTGCAACAGCATCCATGGCCGTGTGGATGCTCGCATGAGCAAGAAAGCTCTGATGGTCATTTTAGCCATAGGGCTTTCTTGCGCAAGAAATCCCAACTGAGCATCCACACTGCCCTCTTGAGCAAGAGCTCCTGTGCAAGAGGGCTTACACCTATTAAAAAGAGCATAGCTCTTGTGCAAGAAGCCCTCTCTTACCACGCTGTCCTGTACATCTTCTTGCGAAAGAGCAGGTGGGCAGTGTGGATGCTTTCTTGAAGAACAGCCCTTCTTGCGCAATAACCCACCAGTGTAGACATAGCCCTTGATATTGAACCTAGCCCTGGTTGCTGCCGGGCCTACCTGGTGGAAGGGTTACACATGAAACAGCAGGGCTGGGTCCTAGAGAGGGCCAAATGCGCTGCCTATAGCACAATCTGAGGGAGGGGATTGGTTGCTGGGGTCTCTGGGAAGGGAAGGGGAGGGAGTCAGGGTGGAAGAGCAAGTCAGGCATAGGGGCACCAGTTTAATAATCCCACCTATGGCACCATAAATCCTAAGGACGGCCCTGATGTTGCCTGTCCCTATGACTGTCCTCTGTAACTTCTATTATTTTAATGAGAATGGGTTCACTCTCTTGAGGTCTTCAGAGCCTTTTGAGAGGCATGAAGTTCCCTCATATGCCCCCAGTGGCACCTGGAGCACTAAGCATCTCACAGTACCAAAGTAATCAAGGATAGGGCTGTCAATTCAGATGCGTTAACGGCTGCAATTAATGCAGGGCAGGATTAATGTATTAATTTTTAACGCGTTAATCATGGGCATTAATGCTGCACTGACACTTTGAAGTGCTATTCTAGTACTTCAAAGGGGCATCGCAACTGCGGAGCCCGGGATCAGCTGGAGCGGCAGCTGCCCCTTTGAAACTCCACCTCTGCGCTTTTCAAAGAGGCAATGGAACCTGGGGGAAATGCCACGGGAGCCTGGGATCAGCTGGGCAGTCCCCAGCTGACCCTGGGCTCCATAGCAGCTGACCTCTTGAAACGCCAGAGGTGGCTTTTTAAAGGAGAAACCACACACAGCTGATTGGCAGAAGGTTGATGGCCCCAGTGCTTCAAAGGGGCAATGCTGAATGGAGCCCGAGGTCAGCTCGGGACTCCATCTGACCTCAGGGTCTGCCTTGCACTGACTCTTGGAAACACTGCCCTGGCACTTCAAAGGGGCAGTGCTACATGGAGCCTAGGGTCAGCGGTGGCTTTTCAAAGGGGAGGCACATGTGATTAATCATGCGATTAATCACAATTAATTTTTTCAATTGCTTGACAGTCCTAATTTTTATAAAGTATGTTTACAGCTTTTAGAGTAATGTGAATGTTAAAGGGAAAATTAATATCAGTTTGAAGGAAAGTTACAAAGTCCACCTGTGAATTTCCCCAGTACATGCTTCTGTGTCTCTGTCAGAACTCTATGCAGCTGACTATATAACTCCTAGAATCACAGAGATGTAGCTAGGGAACAAACCTCAAGCAGTCCATTCCAGACCCTTGTGCTGAGGTAGGGTTAATTATACACAGAGCATTCCTAATAGATATTTGTCTAACTGTTCATAAAAGCCTCCTGTGGTGGGGATTCCATACCCACTCTTGGAAGCCTAGTCCAGAGCTCAACTATTTTTACAGTTGGAAAGTTTTTTTCCTAAAATCTACCAAAATCACCCCTGTAGCAGATTGAGCCAATTATTTCTTATCCTACCTTTAGTGGGCAGGGAAATCAGCTGATCGCCGTTTTCTTTGGAACAGCCATTAAGGTTTCAAATCGCCTTCTAATCAGTTCCCTCCTCAGTCTTCTTTTCACAAGACTAAATAGGCCTGTTTTTTAACCTTGCCTGATAGGTCCAGTCTTCTAAACCCTTTTTGATTTTTGTAGTTCTCCTCTAAGCTCTCTCCAGTTTGTCTATATTTTTCCTACAGTGTGGCACCCTGGACTGGACACAGTATTCCATCTGAGGCCTCAATACCTCATCTGGGACTGCACCACGGCCAAGTAGAGCAGGACAGTTACCTCCTGTGTTACATATGACATTCCTGTGTATACATTCAAGAATTAGACTTTTTTTTGCAACTGCATCATATTGTCTCTTATTTAATTTGTGATCCATTATGACTGTCCTTGTCAACATTACTTCAGCCTAGCCAGTTATTCCTCTTGTTGTAGTGGTGTATTTGATGTTTTTCCTAAGTGTATTACTTTGCACTTACCTTTACTGAATGTCTTCATGTTGATTTCAACCGATTTACTAACTTGTCAAAGTCACTATAAGCATACTCTCCATTATCCAAATCATTAATAAAAATATAGAATACTATTGGCCAAGAAAAGCCCTCTCTAGCATCCCCATTGCCACTATTTTCCCAGTTTGACTACAAACCATTGATAGCTGCTCTTTGAGTATGGTCTTTCAACTAGTTATGCACCCACCTCGCAGTATCCAGACCACATTTCATTAGTTTGCTTCTGAAAATGTCACATGGAAATGTGTGAAAAGCCTTAATAAAATCAAGATATGTCACATCTACCGCTGTTCCCTTTACCTCCACCATCCACCAGTAACTCTGTCAAAGGAAATTAGGTTGGTTTGGCATAATTTGTTCTGGACAAATCCATGCTGCCTATTACTTGTAACTCTATCCTCTAGCTGCTTACAAGTTGGTATTTAATAATTTATTTCAGTATTTTTTTCAGGTATTGAAATTATGCTGACTGGTATTTAATTCCTTGGGTCCCCTTTGTTCCCTCTTTTAAAGATAGGTATCTTCGCTTTCTTAGTTTCTATTTTACCAAGCCATAAAAACTCATTCAACTGAAAATCTACAATATTAAGAAATTTAGCATTTGTACTGCTCCATTCAGTATATCTGCCTCGTTAATTTCTGGTAGCAACAATTTTATTTGGCTGAAAGAAATCTAATAATGGATCATTTTAATAGGGAAATAATTTTAAAGATACTAGAATAGTTTTTGGCCAATTCAAAGAGCTTTAAGAATGAAAATGAAAAACATCAAGTTCAACAAGATTTTCCTATATTTTGAAATGGACCTAATGCTAATTAATGGCCCAATCTCACACCATTTAGATAAAAGGGCATTTTGCCCCCCAGCAACAAGAAAAGAACAAAAAGGGAGTAGACGAGGGCTCTAAAATGACATACACATACTACGGTGATGCTAGTTGAAATTAGAAAATGATTTAATGGACATAGTATAATAAATGACTTCATATTTTAATTTCCCACTCAAAGACCATCCAAAATATGAGATTGCAAAAGAGTTTGGTTAAAGTAGGAATTCCAGAGCTGAGTGCTGCCCTTTCACATTTTATCACAAAGAAACCATTTAATATCTGGAAAACCACCCATTTCACAATTAAATATCTAAAAAACAAGATTTGCATACAGTCACCTGCTCCAAAATGAATTTGTTCTGGCAGGAAAGATGAACATATTGTAAAACGATTAAAAACACCTTAATGCTGGCTTATAAATGGTTTTATGTAGGAAATGGTGGCCAGGATAATTTCTTGCTACCAAAAGATTTACCAAATATTGCCTTGAGCTTGCATACTGGTATATTGTTGATCTCTTCTGGACCACAATGCAGGATTAGGGCCCTATCTTAAATAATGTAATATAGGTCTCTTGCATGTGTACGCACACATACAGACACACAGACACACACACACATTTGAGGGAGTCTGCGAGCAAACAAGTATGTCTGTCCATCAGTTTGTCCAAGAACTCTTCCTAAATGGTAAGAGCTAGGACCACCACATTTGGCATGCAGCTTCCTCTTATCCTAACTTAAAGCAAGGCCAGGATTTGGTTGGGGTCGGGAAGGGGAGGAGACTGAAGCTCCCCACACCCTGCATACTGGGATGCATAAAACCATAAAGAAAAGACAAAATCACCAGGCAGATGAAAGAGGCTTGCTGGGGGCAACCTTTCACCCTTCCCCAGGCCCCCATCTGCGACTGCCCCGGTGTAGAGGCGCTCACCCCCAGGCACCCTCTTAGGGAGGACTGGGTAGCTCCCCACATCCATTCGTATGGAATCATTGCTGGCTGTTCCCCTTGTCAGAGAGTGAGGGAAAGTGCCCAGTTTGCTGCATTTCCTCACCCTGGCTGGGGAGCGCAGGGGGCAGATGAACCTGTGCCTGCCCCAGCAGGGGAACATGCATCTCTCCCCCAGATGTGCCTGCTGGAGCTCAGCGGCCATGGATAGGCATTTCTCACTTGGCCTCAAGATGCTGCGGCGAGAGAGGGCTAGGCTAAGTCCTATCTCCTTGGGGCAGCCTGCATACGGAACACCTCTTCCCAAGCCTCACCAGAGAAATGATTTAAATGAAGAAAAACAAAAATTAATTGAGTTAAGGACCCGAGCAATGCTAGATACATTGTCTAGTATGTATATATATATAAAATTTTATTATTCATATGTCATCAATTGCATGTTATATACTTTACAGCTATATAGAAAGAAAAGGGGTCGGGAGTTGGGAGAGGGCTTATAGATTTTTAGTTGCTTATAGATTACCAGTTTTGCCTGTTTGGTTTTCCCTTTGATATTTACTTACCCTCTGCTTCTTGTTTCCCACCCCTTCCATTTTTTTCCTTCCACCGTCTCCCTTCTCCCCAATTTATTTTGGATCTGGACATCCTAAACTCAAAATTGCAGTCATCTGAAGAATGGGGCTGTGCCCACGAAAGCTCATGATCCCATCTACACGTTTTGTTAGTCTATAAAGTGCTACCAGACTATTTGTTGTTTTTAAGTTTATCCTGTACAGACTAACTTGGCTTCCCCCTGAAGCTTCTGATAATATATCCTGACTTTTAGAAGCCAGACATTTATTTACATTAAGTGTGCAAAAGTGCTGAATCTACAGTAAATCGATGGAATGGTTCTTTGCAAGCTGATGTAGCATAACAACTGGATATCTTTTTGAGTCCTCTTTAAAGCAAAGATGATACCACCATTTCACTTGACCTGATCAAACTAATTTTAGACTGAGGTGCTAATCAATAAAGTAACATGAGAGATCAGCTGAAAGTTGGGCTCTTGGGGAACGGGAGCCAAATAGTCTAATGAATAGAAGTAACTGTAACAATTTCAGATTTTCATCAATATTGTTTTATCCTTCGCTACTGAGTATGTAACAATAAATGCATTGGCATTGCCTTAAAAGCTACATTTTTGGAGTATCCAGTGGCATATCATAGTAATTTATATATTGCTGCTACATGTTAGGGATTTATACAGTAATTCCTCATTTAACACAGATATGTTTCAGAAAATGATCGTGTTAAGTGAATATGTGTTATGTGGGGTCAATTTTCCCATTGAAAATAATGGAAAAGGTGAGGGTTGTGTTTCAAGCAGTGGTGTCTGTTGGGACCAGGACATAAGGTTGGGGGAGAAAGGTGACTGGGTTACAGCAGGGAGGGGAGGTGTTTGACTCTGGGGAAGGGAAGGGGAAGAGAGAGGAGGGGGATTGGGTTGGGAGTATGCCCCTGTGACAGGTCTGCCAGGACCCGCACTGCGTCCAGCAAGGGAAGGTCACCGGGGAACAGCGCGGTGAGCGGCGAACCCTCTGCCGCTTTGCAGGGAGGTGGGGGAAGCCCCATGCAGCCACCAGAAATGGGCTGGCTGGGGAAATTGTGTTATTCCGGGGATGGTCATGTAATTAAAAAAAATGTTCCGTAAAAAAAATCGTGCTATTGCGAAAACGTGTTAAGTGGGCACGTGTTAAATGAGGAATTACTGTAGTTAAACAAGCTAGCACACCATAGGTCTGCATTGCATATCGTACTGAATATGGGTATGTCTACACTACCACCCTAGTTCGAACTAGGGTGGTAATGTAGGCAACCGGAGTTGCAAATGAAGCCCGGGATTTGAATTTCCCGGGCTTCATTTGCATCTTGCCGGGCGTCGCCATTTTTAAATGTCCGCTAGTGCAGACTCGGTGCCCACGGCTACACGCGGCACGAACTAGGTAGTTTGGGTTAGGCTTCCTATTCCAAACTACCGTTACTCCTCGTTACTTAACGAGGAGTAACGGTAGTTCGGAATAGGAAGCCTAGTGTAGCCGCGCGGCACGGAGTCCGCACTAGCGGACATTTAAAAATGGTGGGGCCCGGCAAGATGCAAATGAAGCCCAGGAAATTCAAATCCCGGGCTTCATTTGCAACTCCGGTTGCCTACATTACCACCCTAGTTCGAACTAGGGTGGTAGTGTAGACATACCCTATATGACTTAATGTAGGTATTTTCAGCCCGTAAAAAGTACAGCATATGCACTGTGAATAAATGATCCATAGGGTTAAGAAGAGGGCAGAATTTTGCTCATATCGTATACAGGTTGATTAGTGCACAAATTAAATATGGCATGATTTTAATAATCAGCATTTTGTTCTCTTAGCCAAGGGATCTTGATGTAAGTGGGCACAACTCCTATTACTCTAGGTTTTATGGTTAACCGGATAATCCTTAAAGGTAAACTGCCAATCTAAAATTAAAACAGTTAAACCCAGAAATAAATTCAGAATGCGTCCCTTATTCAGGCTCTAGAAGGCACATAGCACAAAACAATTAATATCACTGAAGCTGTCCTTGAGAAGATGCATGATGGGAAGTCATTAGTCAGCTCTAAAGTACCAGAGGATTTCAGAGATGAAGAAAAGAAGTTTCAGAAATAAGGAAGTTAAATGTTTTTCTTTGCTGAATGGCTGAACAACCTGGTTAGTATTCAGAACATAAATTTTTGCTTAACTTGATTTTCATGTAGTCTTTCTGTTTCTCTTTAAAATAGAATTGCATGCAGTTGCAAACTGCATTATAGTTTAATGCGTAAAACAGACATAGAATAAATGAGAAACAAAGTGGGTAATTTGCATGTTTTAAAATTTACTAATTAGATTGTATGGCACCACCTGCCATTAAAGAGATGGAAGATCTCATTAAAGATGTGTTGATAATGACTAGGATTTGAAACAACATAATTTTAAGAATTTGCTCAGACAGCTAATCAAATCCATCCTCATTCATATAAGCAATTATAATAACAAATGCAAGGTAGAGCAGGTAAACTAATATTCCCTGACAAGCACATTATCCTCTTCCTCCTCATGGTATAGGACTGACTCCTCACAATGACTTGTTCTACGTTAAAGTGCATGCCTTCAGCCAGAGTCAGGTCTGAAAATCACTGGATACCTTTCTTCTGGGAAATGTGCTGCCCAATGACTTTATGTGTATAAAAGGAGCTGTGGGGGAAAAGTAGATGGAGCTGTCAGCAGTGACAAAAGATTCCTTCATTGTGCATAAGAGGTTGGAGGAATGCTAAAAACTAAGCCAAGTTAATACAATGGGCTGCTGATTCTATCCTTAAAAAGCACTGTGTTCTCTTGATTATTGGTCTGTTAACCATTATCCATATGTGCTAGCTAGCAAATGGTAGGTATGAAATGTACAGCGGCTTAGAAGAACAGGGAAGTGTGCCCAGCATTGTGGTATCTGATAGCTGTTGCTGTACTTGTCTGAATGGGATTTTATCCCATTGCTCCCTGTATTTGTAAAGAAGGCATTACTCTAGGAGATAGTCAACAGTGGGCTGGAGAGCAATTTAGCATGTTGCTGGAGGTACAACATGGACTAGTTAAGATCTTTAGGAATTGAACTTAATATAGAATAAGTTGCCTAGAGAGGTTGTGGAATCTCCCTCTCTGGAGATATTTAAGAGCATGTTGGATAGACATCTATCAGGGATGGTCTAGACAGTGCTGGGTCCTGCCGTGAGGGCAGGGGACTGGACTCGATAAACTCTCAAGGTCCCTTCCAGTTCTATTGCTCTATGATTCTATTATTCCTGTCTCTTGTGATGCAGCCAACTTTTCAGTTTGTATAGACTGTGCCCCCATTTGCTCTTCCTCCCATATTTTTCTTTCCCTTTTATTTTTTTATCCTGTTTCCCGAAGTGGATGAGGTGGTAAAGTGGAAATGGCTGAAGAGTCGCAGATATTTCTTTCGGTGTGAACAGGGAAGATATTTACCAGAATTTTTAGTGACTACATGGTCCACAAGAAAATACTTGTATGTTGGACAGAAGCTCTTGTTTGTACCAGGATGTATCCAGGCGAGAAGTGGAGAATTCCTCCCAATAAAACAAGGCCTTCAAAGCACTGTTTGAAAGCTCTGTTGTGTAGCCAGAGAAGCTGCATGTCAGGCATTGTAATAAAATCTGTCTGCTCTGGGACACAATCGGTACAGGAATTTTTTTTAATCAAATCAATCTGGGTAGTTCAGGAACTTGAACTATGTATTTACTAGATAAACATTCACAACAGATTAGAACACAAAATATTTTATTTCTTGTTATTATTCTCAAATTTGTTTGTTGATTTTACTGGTTTTACAAGAAAGTATGCTCCATGGGAAGGCATGCTCTGCATTTATGCTAACTTCACTGAGGAACCCTTACTGACTTATGTGTTTACCTCACATATAAATAAAGCACATCCAGATTTGAACTCTGTCTCTTGGAGTCTGTTTGAAAAAAAAAGAAGCCCTACAAATTTTGACCTGGACTTTATGATATTTTTTGGCTTGTATAGACTTTTTAGCTGCATAAATACATTTTTCTGGAATGTTCAACCTGGTTATATCAATTAAAACCACAAGACGTCAGGTGCAGTACTGTTTAGGGTTTTGTATCTGTCACCCTTGCCCCCGTCCCTCTTCCTTCCTTCCTCTGTTTGATCTCTTATAATCCAATGTCTCTACTTGGCCCTTAATCTTGATTTAGATCAGCTAGCCCAATCTGTGTAGAGCACCACTGATTTTGTGCCACATGGATGTTGGGTTCAGTGGTAAGAGATCCATACAGCTCCTGTGTGACATATATGACATCTTCCCACAATATCCTTGAAAGGCCTATTATTAAGGCCTTCAGGGTGTGTCTACACTACAGCGCTAATTCGAACTAACTTACGCGTTAGTTAATTCAAACTAAGCTAATTCGAATTAGCGCAGCTAGATTTAAAAACTAGTTCGAATTAGCGTTTTGCTAATTCGAACTAGCATGTCCACACAGAGTGGACCCTGAACAGAGGTTAAGGATGGCCGGAAGCAGTGCCAGCAGGGCATCAGATGAGGACTTAGAGCGTGGAACTGCTGTCTCAGGCTAGCCGAGGGCTGTGCTTAAAGGGACCCGACCCCCACCCCGGACAGACAGTTCTCAGGGTTCCCCGCTTGCAAAGCAGTCCTGGCTTGGAGTGCCCTGAGTGCCCACACTCGGCACATCACACCACTCGGCCATCAGCCTGGCTGCACTTGCCACAGGCTGCCATCTGGGGGAGGAGGCAATCGGGGGGCTGCAGGAGAACTTCCACCCCGAGAAGCCCGCAGAGCCAGCCCAGTCCTCCCCATCGGGGGCGCGTACCCCATTCCTCCCTCACCTCCTTCCACTTACCCTTCCCTAGCCCCCCTTCCGGATGTACAAAATAAAGAACAATTGTGTTCAAAAATAGAATCTCTCTTTATTGAACAAAACTGGGGGAGACTGGGAAAAGGAGGTGGGAGAGGGGAAGAGAGAGGCTGGGAGAAGGGAGGGCAACTACAATGATGAGGGGTTTGGAACAGGTCCCATATGAAGAGGGGCAAAAGCACGAGTGGCGTGGAGAGGGTGCATACAGAAAAGTTCTCCATTAGTTCCCATAATAGAAGGACTAGAGGACACCAAAGGAAAGGAATGGGTAGCAGGCTTCAAACTAGTAACAGGAAGTCCTTCTTCAAAAAGCAAAGAGTCAACCTGTGGAACTCCTTGCTGCAGGAGGCTGTGAAGGCTAGAACTAAAACAGAGTTTAAAGAGAAGTTAGATCAAGTCACGGAGGTTGGGTCCATAGAGTGGTATTAGCCAGGGGGTAGAAATGGTGTCCCTGCCCAAAGTTTGTGGAAGGCTGGAGATGGATGGCACGGACAAATGGCTTGGTCACTGTGGGTATGTCTACACTACCCCTCTAGTTCGAACTAGTGGGGTAATGTAGGCATACCGCACTTGCAAATGAAGCCCGGGATTTGAATTTCCTGGGCTTCATTTGCATAAGCGGGGCTCCGCCATTTTTAAATCCCCGCTCGTTCGAACCCTGTGCCGCGCGGCTACACGCATCACGAACTAGGTAGTTCGAACTAGGCTTCCTAGTTCAAACTACCGTTACTCCTTGTGGAATGAAATTCAAATCCCAGGCTTCATTTGCAAGTGCGGTATGCCTACATTACCCTCCTAGTTCGAACTAGGTAGTGTAGACATACCCTGTCTTTGGTCCATCCCCTCCAGGGTACCTAGGGTTGGCTGCTGTTGGCAGACAGGCTACTGGACTAGATGGACCTTTGGTCTGACCCAGTACGGCCATTCTAAGCTCAGGGCTCAGGGTCGGGAGTCTCAGTGGACCACCTTGATTTTCATGCTACCTGCTCCGGGGTGGACAGGCTGGCAGCTCTCCTGCCCTAGACGGCCACTTTCCTGTGCCTAGTGCGGAGTTCGTGGACAAGGTCCACGATGTCTGCACTAGACCAGGCAGGTGCCCGCCTCTTGCGGTCCTGGCCAGGCTCCCGAGAAGAGACGGAGGGCTGGGGGGCATCGGGTGGCTGGCTCATGGCGTGCCAGGTGCAGGATCTGCTGGCTGGGTGCTGGCAGGCTTGCACCTGGCACAGGCACCGTAGCCAGCCCGTGCCCCTTTAAGGGCTCCGGGGCCGGGAGGGGGGCATACGAGTTTCCCTGGTGGTGCCCAGAGTGGCTACGAGGGAAAGCTGGGGAGGGCTAGCCTCCCACTAGTTCGAATTAAGGGGCTACACAGCCCTTAATTCGAACTAGTAAGTTCGAACTATGCTTAGTCCTCGTAAAATGAGGTTTACCTAGTTCAAACTAGGCACTCCGCTAGTTCGAATTAAGTTCGAACTAGCGGAGCGCTAGTGTAGCACCTATCAAAGTTCATTCGAACTAACATCCATTAGTTCGAATTAACTTTGTAGTGTAGACATACCCTTATATAGTATTGTCGGCCGGGATTGCATGTAACCTTTCTAGGGAGGAGATGTGACTGATATTGCAACCCCATGGAGTATCTTTGGGGTTCATTTTTTTAAATGAATGATTTTAAGTATGATTATGTTAGACTCCATTGGGAGGGCTTCCACAGTTACACCAGGTACTAAAACCAGTGTTGCTGATTAAGGCAAAGCAGCCAAGTTTAATTTCTTCTCTCCCTTTTCTTTTTCTATTAGCAAGGTGCCTACCACAGCATAGGGTGCTCATGGAGTATAATAATATTTCCTACAATATAATATATTGGGGTATGTCTACACTACCCTCCTAGTTCGAACTAGGAGGGTAATGTAGGCATACCGCACTTGCAAATGAAGCCCGGGATTTGAATTTCCCGGGCTTCATTTGCATAAGCGGGGAGCCGCCATTCTTAAAACCCCGCTGGTTCGAACCCCGTGCAGCGCGGCTACACGGGGAACGAACTAAGTAGTTCGAACTAGGATTCCTAGTTCGAACTACCGTTACTCCTCATTTCACGAGGAGTAACGGTCGTTTGAACTAGGAATCCTAGTTCGAACTACCTAGTTCGTAGCCGCGCTGCACGGGGTTCGAACCAGCGGGGTTTTAAAAATGGCGGCTCCCCGCTTATGCAAATGAAGCCCGGGAAATTCAAATCCCGGGCTTCATTTGCAAGTGCGGTATGCCTACATTACCTCGCTAGTTCGAACTAGCGGGGTAGTGTAGACATACCCTTGCAGAGTAATTTGAGGGAATTTGTATACAATTCAACATCAGTTTAGGGAAATCAGGAGTAGGGGAACAAGAATTTTTTACTACAATGCCATTTTCAGTCCACTGGGCCATACATTATGCTCTCAGCTATAGGTAACGGTTAATACATATTGTCAGGATAGCAGGGGGTGGGGAAAGCTTGCTTTATCTTTGGCCATATTCTGTGGCTAAACAAATGACTTGAATCTCCAAGATTGCTATGCCAGCGGCATTCAGAATAGTAAAATGCACATTAAAAGAGTAAATAAATGGGGGGAAAGGGCGAAATATAGCCATGGAAAGTGTAATCAGTACAAAGGGAATATCATGGGTTTTGCGCTCATTTGTAGTCAATGAAATCGCTCCACATGCATATTGGTTTATTGTAGAGAGAATTTGGTCCATATTTCAAAAGAATGTAACCTAGTGAACTTTGACATCAATTTAAATCAGCCCATTAATATCTGATAATACAATGCAAACTTGTTTGAAGCAATCTGGATTTTACACATCTTTTATGAGTTTTATTAGCTCAGTAAAAAAAAAAAAAAAGCTAATATGAATAGCTTTTGAACCAACTGTCAAATCACCAGCAAAGTCTTGATTAAGATTTATTAACTTGTAATTTTTGACTATTTCAGAAATTTTGCTTATGGCAAAGAAAGCAAAAATAACCTTTATACCTTAATTGATTCAGTAAGAATGATTTCCTAGGCTTCTTTACATGCCTTCTAATTCCAAGACCTCTGTGAACCTGAAGGAGTACATGTGTGTGGGAGGCAGGGTGCTGAGTGGAGCTAAGGATCTCAATTGCTCAAGAATGGTGAATGGTTAATTTTGATGTGGTTAACAAAATTCCAAACTCTTCTGGGTGATAGAATCTGCAGATTTCTTAGCTAGTATTCTTGGGTGCTGCATATTAATTTTCCTTCTATAGATGAAGATTTTGTCCATTCAAGTCAATATGAACCTGATCTACCTTATGGAGGTGCCTGGAAGCAGCTCTGGAAACAGGGCTGTCTTGGGCAAGATGAGAGAGTAGCCCAACTCCAGGCATCAGAAGAACCAGTGCCTTGGGCAGAAGGGGCGGCCAGTGTCTCCCAGTTAGCACATCAGCATTGCCCAGCTTGTGATCCCCAGCACTCCAGCAGCAATTTAAATCACCCAAGCCTCTGGCCGCTGCTGCTGCAAAGCTGAGAACCCCAGGCCTCTTAATTTACCAGGTCCCAGGACAGCTGCTCTCTTTCCTCACCCATTGGTGGCCCTATCCGTAATGTCAGATGAAATCTAAAATGGGTCATGAATTCCCTTTTTTAGTTTACAAGTAGATGACTTTCCAATGCAAAACCTCATAGTGTTAAGTTTTTTGTATCGCTTGAAATTTCAGCGTGAGCCAAAAGTAATCTAACATGGGCAGATATAACAGCACTTTATGGGTGAAATTCTGGGCTCAATGAATTCAATGGCAAAGAAGCGGGAGGCACGATTATATTGTAGGGCTATAACCAACTGAAGACCCAACAATGTTTTTGAAGTATTACATAGACAGAACACTTGTTTCAGGCAGTATGGGTATGTCTACACTAGCCACTCTAGTCCAGACTAGGGTGGCTAATGTAGTCATTCGAACTTGCAAATGAAGCCAGGGATTTGCCGTCCAGACCTTCATTTGCCGTCCAGACCTGCAATCTCGAGAAGTGTTCTGCTTACCGGGAGCTCGCATTCAGAATGTGACTGAAAGTCTTCCGAAAGTGATTAAACCTTTGGATCACTACCTCTTCCTGCTTCTCCATATAGGAATAAATTATATGGCCAAGAATGACCTTGAGCAGGTCACAGCAGATTATGTAGCACTGGGAAGAAGGATCAAGGAATTTGAAGCGCAAGTGGTGTTCTCGTCCATCCTTCCAGTTGAAGGAAAAAGTCCAGGTAGGAATCGTCGAATTGAGGAAGTTGATGCATGGTTACGCAGGTGGCGTCGGAGAGAGGGCTTTGGTTCCTTTGACCATGGGACTCTATTCCGGGCACAAGGATTGTTAGGAAGAGATGGGATCCACCTAACCAAGAGGGGAAAGAGCATCTTTGTGGCCAGGCTTGCAAACCTAGTGAGGAGGGCTTTAAACTAGGTTCGTTGGGGGGCTGTGACGAAAGCCTTGAGGTAAGTGAGGAAGTCGGACACCAGGAAGAATCACAAGGAGGAACAAGCAACAAAGGAGGACCCCTGACTTGGATGGAGAAGGCAGGGTGATCAACTGGTTATCTAAGGTGTTTGTACACAAATGCGAGAAACCTGGGAAACAAATGGGAAGAATTAGAAGCCCTGGCCCAGTCAAAGAACTATGATTTGATTGGAATAACAGAGACTTGGGGGGATGACACACATGAGTGGAGCACTGTCATGGAAGGGTATAAACTGTTCAGGAAGAACAGGCAGGGGAGAAAAGGAGGTGGAGTTGCACTGTATGTAAGAGAGCAGTATGATTGCTCGGAGCACCAGTTTTTAGAGGGAGAAAAGACTATTGAGAGTCTATGGGTTAAGTTTAGAGGTGGAAGCAACAGGAGTGATGTTGTGGATGGGGTCTTCTATAGACCACCGGATCAGGTGGATGAGGTAGACAAGGCTTTCTTTGGACAACTGAGAGAAGCTTCCAGATTGCAGGCCATGGTTCTCATGAGGGACTTTAATCACCCTGACATCTGTTGGGAGACCAATACAGCAGTACACAGACAATCCAGGAAGTTTTTGGAGAATGTTGGGGATAACTCTTGGTACAAGTGTTTAAGGGACCGACCAGGGGCCATGTGCATCTTGACCTGCTGCTCACAAACAGGAAGGAACTACTAGGGGAAGTAGAGGTGGGTGACAACCTGGGAAGCAGTGATCATGAGATGGTAGTTTTCAGGATCCTGACCAAAGGAAGAAAGGAGAGTAGCAAAATACACACTCTGAACTTCAGAGGAGCAGACTTTGATTCCCTCAGAGAACTGATGGGCAGGATTTCCTAGGATGCTAACATGAAGGAGAAAGGAGCCCAGGAGAGCTGGCAGTATTTTAAAGAAGCCTTATTGAAGGCACAGGAAGAAACCATCCCGATGCACAGTAAGAAAAGAAAATATGTTAGGCGACCAGATTGGCTTACTGGGGACATCCTTGGTGTGCTTAAACACAAAAAGGAAGCTTACAAGAAGTGAAAACTTGAATAGATGACTGGGAAGGAGTATAAATATATTGCTCAAGAATGCAGGGGAGTTATCAGGAAGGCGAAAGCGCAATCGGAATTGCAGCTGGCAAGGAATGTGAAGGGTAACAAGAAAGGTTTCTACAGGCATGTTAGCAATAAGAGGGTGATCAGAGAGGACGTGGGGCCCTTATTGGTTGACGGAGGTAACCTAGTGACAGATGATGTGGGGAAAGCTGAAATACTCAATGCTTTCTTTGCCTCTGTCTTCACGGACAAGGTCAGCTCCTAGACAAATGCACTAGGCAACACAGCATGGGAAGGAGGTGGACAGCCCTTGGTGGGGAAAGAGCAAGTTAGGAACTATTTAGAAAAGCTAAACATACACAAATCCATGGGCCCAGATTTAATGCGTCTGAGGGTACTGAGGGAGTTGGCAAGTGTCATTGCGGAGCCTTTGACTATTATCTTTGAAAACACATGGAGATCTGGAGAGATCCTGGATGACTGGAAAAAGGCAAATGTAGTGCCCATCTTTAAAAAAAGGAAGAAGGGCAATCCAGGGAACAACAGACCAGTCATCCTTACCTCAGTCCCCGGAAAAATCATGGAGGGGATTCTTAGGGGAATCCATTTTGAAGCACATGGAAGAGGGGAAAGTGATTAGGAATAGTCAACATGGATTCACAAAGGGCAAGTCGTGCCAGACCAATCTGATTAGCTTCTATGATGAGGTAACTGGCTCTGTAGATATGGGAAAGTCAGTGGATATGATATACCTTGATTTTAGCAAGGCTTTTGATGCTGTCTCCCACAATAATCTTTCCAGCAAGTTAAGGGAATATGGATTGGATAAATGGACTGTAAGATGGATAAAAAGCTGGCTAGAATGTTGGGCCCAATGGGTAGTGATCAACGGCTTGATATCAGGCTGGTGGTCGGTTTCTAGCAGAGTGCCCCAAGGATCTGTTCTTGGACCAGTTTTGTTCAACATCTTTATTAATGACCTGGATGAGGGGATGGATTGCACCATCAGCAAGTTAGCAGATGACACTAAGCTAGGAGGAGAAGTAGATATGCTGGAGGGCAGGGATAGGGTCCAGAGTGACCTGGACAGATGAGAGGATTGAGCCAAAAGAAATCTGATGAGGTTCAACAAGGAGAAGTGTAGAATCTTGCACTTGGGATGGAAGAATCCCAAGCATTGTTACAGGCTGGGGACCAAATGGCTAAGTAGCAGTTCTGCAGAAAAGGACCCGGGGATTGCAGTGGATGAGAAGCTGGATATGAGTCAATAGTGTGCCCTTGTAGCCAAGAAGGCAATGGCACATTAGGGTGCATTAGGAGGAGCATTGCCAGCAGATCCACAGAAGTGATTATTCCCCTTTATTTGGCTCTGGTGAGGCCACATCTAGAATATTATGTCCAGTTCTGGGACCCCCCCCCCCCACTATAGAAAGGATGTGGAAGCATTGCAGAGGATCCAGCAGAGGGCAAACAAAATGATTAGGGGACTGGAGCACATGACCTATGAAGAGTGATTGAGGGATTTGGGTTTATTTAATCTGCAGAAGAGAAGAGTAAGGGGGGATTTGATAGCAGCCTTTAACCTCCTGAAGGGAGGTTCCAAAGAGGATGGAGAAAGGCTGTTCACAGTAGTGACAGATGGCAGAACAAGGAGCAATGGTCTCAAGTTACAGTGGGGAGGTCTAGGTTGGACATTAGGAAAAACTATTTCCCTAGTAGGGTGGTGAAGCACTGGAATGGGTTACCTAGGAAGGTGGTGGAATCTCCATCCCTAGAGGTTTTTAAGTCTCAGCTTGACAAAGCCCTGGCTGGGATGATTTAGTTGGGATTGGTCCTGCATTGGGCAGGGGGCTGGACTTGATGACCTCCTGAGGTCTCTTCCAGTTCTATGATTCTATGATTCTATGAATGGATTCCAGTTTCATTTAGGCACATCTGTCCTCAACAATACTGTTTTGAAATATTACTTTCAGAGTACCACTAGCATTGACTGGGAAAGAGGTTTGGCATTTTAATACAAGTGAGTACTAAGACTTGGCTTGAGATGTGAAATGGTTGCCACGGTGATCTGGATTGGCAAAGAGTTATCTGATGGTGATGGCCCTTAGTCACTTCTGACCTTGATCAGAGTTTCAGCATGGGTTTCCTCATTTTTCTATTCAGTTTCTTTGTAAAAATGAAAACAGGGAACAGTAATAGTCTCAAATCAATATTATATATTGAAAGTGGTAGGGACCCCTCCAACCTAAAGGTGCCTAACAGTTCTCATTATAAGACGTGGATATCATGTTCTTATGGGTATGTCTACACTACCACCCTAGTTCGAACTACGGTGGTTAATGTAGGCAACCGGAGTTGCAAATGAAGCCCGGGATTTGAATTTCCCAGGCTTCATTTGCATGTTGCTGGGTGCCGCCATTTTTAAATGTCCGCTAGTTTGGACTCTGTGCCCACGGCTATACGCGGCATGAACTAGGTAGTTCGGATTAGGCTTCCTATTCCGAACTACCGGTACACCTCGGATAGGAAGCCTAATCCGAACTACCTAGTTCGTGCCATGTGTAGCCACGGGCACGGAGTCCGAACTAGCGGACATTTAAAATTGGCGGCGCCCGGCAACATGCAAATGAAGCCCGGGATATTTAAATCCCGGGCTTCATTTGCAACTCCGGTTGCCTACATTAACCACCCTAGTTCGAACTAGGGTGGTAGTGTAGACATACCCTATGATTTTGCCAAGCTGTAATCATCTGGGCTGAAATATTTAGTATCTACCCACACCAAATAGCTGGGGTGCCATGCTCTTATGAGGGTTTGTTCTCACAGCAACCCAAGGAAGGGGGAGAGTGGTGCTAGGATAATGCTGGTTAGCCTCGCCAGGGAGAGGAGTAGCTCTTTCTTTGCCTCCTCTTATTTTACCTCTGTTTGGTCCCCACTCAGAAAAAAAGCAACAACTGCAGGAGGTTGTGAAGTTTATAGCTTTTCTCATAAGCATCTCAGCTATGAGAGGTGGAAGCCAGGAGACTGGCAGTTTGGTTAGACCCCTGATTCTCCCTGCTGTCAGCGTGTAGTGCTTCTCTGGCTCTCCTCTTTTGTTTCTTCAGTGCCAAGAACAGTCTTCTGAAGTACTAGGGGAACTTTATGGTCCGAGCTTCCATTTCCTCTTTCTTCTGATTCTTTTTTCTCTTTAATATATGGACAAAAGAAACTTCCATTTGGAACGGGCCAGGAGGGGAGGAGACTGTAACTTAATACTCTTAGGGCCTCTAAATTTGTCAGTGCAATTTTGAACTTGCCTGTAAATAACCTGCCTACAATTTTCATCCTACAACCGTTTTGTGTGAAATTGATAGCACAGAGACATCTGTGCAATTTGCTGCAGGAGCAGCGATTTCTGGGCACAAAATTACTCCTGCAAAATCCTCATCATTCCTGAACACAGTGAAATAACGTCAGTTGCTCCTCTATGGAAGCCACTCTGAACCTGTGCACTGGCAGAAGTCCTAAAAGTATACCTTTGAAAGGACAGCTTGTCCACTGGGTCACTGTGGGATGGCATACACAGGCCCCTCTTTTCACAGAAAGCAATCAGAGTTTTGCCATTGATTTTAATGGGAACAGGAACGATGGAAGGTGAGTCTTGTTGCTAAAGGACTATTGTGCAACTCAGGAGAGCAATGTTCTACTGTCACAACCTCCCTGCCTCGTTTTGCCTCATTTCTCCATTAGTGGATAACAGTGGTTCTTTTCTCTGTCTTATCTACTTAGACTGTAAGCTCAGCAGGGCAGAGACTGTTGAGTGTGCAAAGGGTTATTATATGAAAAAGTCAATATTGATAAGTCCTCTATCTCATTAATCTAGAAGGTACGTGGTGGTTCGATCGCCATACTGCTATGCCTCCTCCTTTTCTCTTGTTATTCTTGCCTCATTAAGTGTATTACTTTCTTCACTGGAGCATGTAGTCCTTTCCCTGAATCCTATTTCCACAAACCTTTCACTTCCGTCACTTGTTCCATGCATGTGCCTTGATCGTTTGCTGTTAGCTTCATTTTTAAAATGACTCCGCATGTACAATATGCTGTTCTTGGTGGTAGGTTTTCCATACATTTCTGTTCTCTTAGGGTGCGTCTAAACTACACCCCTCTGCCGACAGGGATGTAGATTAGGCACATTGCTATTGCAAATGAAGCGGGGATTTAAATATCACGCACTTCATTTGAATAGAAATGGCCGCCACTTTTTGCCAACGCGGCACTTTGCTGGCAAAAAGCGGCAGTCTAGACTGGGATTGGTCGACAAGGAAAGTCTTTTTCAACCGATCCTGTAAACCTCGTTGCATGAGGCAAGCACATTCAACTCCAGTTGTTTGTACATAGCATTTTATCTTAGCATTTAATAGTCATTAGAGTTGTTGGGAGTCTCCACCACTGTTCCAGCTCCCTAAAGCCATGGCATGCTGTGGTCCTCAGGATGTAAAAACTGTGATCTGTGCAAAAGAGCATGCCAAAGAGCAATACACACTCCTTGTGTTTATGGTGCCTAGGGGAAGGCCACCAAATGCATCTCTGTAAAATCTGCTACGAGTTCCACCCTAGATCTCTTAAAGAAGCTGAGCAGCGACTTACAGTGATCCTCATGGAGGCAACTCTGGGAACCCCATTTGGACCCAGGCTCAAGGCCCAAGAACCAAGCTCCTAGCATTTTCTCATCAGCACAGAACACCTTAGCACCATTGACTTTGGTGCAGAGAAAGAACTCATCCTGAGATTCTCAGCCCCAACACAGCACCTCCCAAGGCTCAACAGAAAGCAAACACCAGTCTCAATTGCCTGTGCTTCAGAAGAAAGAGAAGCCAAACAGTTGGTCATCCCCAGTAAAATCTAAGGAAGTGAAGTTCTCCAGTCCTTATGGGCCAGCAGCTGCCACTTCTTTTGACGCTGGAAGCTTTTGCAGTTGCTCAAGATCTACTGCCCCTTAGCACCATTTTCATACCCTAGAAGGGAGGAACCTTTAGCACTGGTGATCCCACTCTGGCCCCAGATTCAGTCAAGAGGGAAGCTGAAAATGATATCCATGCATTCCCCTCTCCACATCCTTCAGCACCGACCCACTCAGACAGAGAGCCTAGTCGCTTCCCAAACTCACAATGCCCTGGAGCTTGGCTCCTCCATGGTCTTCAGTCTCAGAGAGCTTGGAGTAAAGGTCTGACTCCTACTGCAGACAGTTGTGGCCAAGGTGAGACAGGCAAGAGCTGTAGGCACCATGGCACCTCAGTGGCAGAACCCACCACCATGGCCATTCTGGAGCACCTGGGCTTTTGATCAGAGCCAGGGAAGGATCCTAGGACACCACTCCACAGCATCTTCGGTGGCTAAAGCCACATTTGACCCACTATTATCTACAATGCTCACCTCAGCGACTATCCTCACACTGGCACGATTGGCTGCGGCACCATGGCTAGTAACGGCCTCAGCAACAGTGACTTTTTCGATGCCAGCATTGACAGTGATCTTAGCACAGAACACTACTCTGGTGCCAACAGCATTTTCAGCACCAAAGATAGCATGGGCCCAGACAACAGCCCCATCACCTTCATCATATCAAACGGCTGGTTTGACACTGCCTCTGCCTGTGGCATTAGTCTTCCAGGCTTTCCCCAGGCAGCATTAGATGTTGCTGGAGCTGCCACTAGGGTCATGGCCACTGGCGCATATCTCCAGGTCTCGGAGCTTCCTTAGGCAGTTCAGCAGATCATTTAGGGCCTCCCATTTGAGGGTGTGATTATTTTCTCTGAATCTGAGTCTGCACAGCCTGAAAGACTCACAAACCACCCCTAAGTCTTTGGGTCTGAAGACTTCCACCATGCAGTGGAAAAAAATTAGGTTTCAATCTCTTCTGAGATTCTATCAGCAGAACCTCCAGGACAGTTCTCGGGGGAGGAACCAGAGTGTCAGGAAAAGACAACACCTATGCTCAGGCCAGGGTTCTGACCAATCCAAACCACCTGCTTATGCAAAACAGACCTTCTGTAGGGGTGGGCCAGGATGGCATGCCAGATTCCCAACTGGATCCACCCTGCCTCATCTTCTCATCCTTGGCCCCTTTCTACTATACATGGTCTCATCTCACCTCAGACCACTGGCTACTCCTCATAGTAGAAAGGAGATAGCTCATCCAATGATGTGCCTTCCCACCCTTCCACTCTCCTTCCCTATCCCTCTTCAGGGACCCTTCTCATGGACAGCTCCTCAGCCAAGAGGTGCAGTTGCTCCTATGTCTAGGAGCAGCGAGGAAGTTCCTCAGGAACACAGGGGCAAGGACTTTTATTCTCTGCATTTCCTAACACTGAAGCCATAATCTGACATCACCCATTCAAGAAAAAGGGAATTCAGCTAGTACCTGGGGAGCAATAGAATGGTGCAAATCCATATGGATGCCACTGTGGCCAACATCATTGTGGTGGCCAACATCATTGTGGTGCACAATGCCTGGCACAACATATGTGAGGTAAAGGGAAGCACTTCCAGAAAACATACGCACAGGACAGATACTGTTTTCAAAGCCTGTATAGGCAGCGGGTTCACACACATGTGCACTCTGCTCCTGGTTCCTGCTAGGCAAGGGAAATTTGTGATGCTATTTTGCTTGCACATCACAAAGTGAGGGGGAGCCAGAAAGTCACTTTGAATTGTGCCAAGGGACACAATGTGACATGATGTAGCTGGAAAAGGTCAAGGTCAACACATGGCTGTGTTGCAACATACTTTGGTGGATTTTGGTCCCTCAAAACCAATGTTAGTGAATGAAATGAAAGCAGGACATTGTGTGAGATAAGTTTTTCTGCTAGTTTAACACCTTTGGCCCTGGTTTTGTGCTGCAGAAGATGTTATTCACTTTATGGCCAGCATGGAGCAATGTTTTTGTCAAATGTTAAAAGCTCTGTTTCAGGCTGCCTTATGGAAAGCTTTCTGATTGGTCAAGGACAGGAGCTTCACACATTCCTTCTTCACAATCTTTTCTGATTTTGTGTGAAAGTACTCTGTGCAAGTACTCTTATGGTTGCAAGTGGTGACTGTTTTGGGGGAGAAGGAAAACAGATCATAAAAGCTCTGCTCAGTGTCAGATATATTTGCTTATGTTTCCCTTTGTCTGAATTACTAGCAAAGTCATAAACACACCTAAATACACTTCTCTTCTGTTTTTCATCATGGTGTTTTGGACAGCAACAGTTGTTTCAGAACTTAATTCACTGTTCTCATCCTTGGATCTCTTGTCTTTTGAAATTAGGAAATTCATCACTGTAGTGGGGAGAAAGGGCTGTGGGTGGGACACAGAAAACTAAAACAGTTCAGGGCTGTTATGCAACAGTGTTTGCAAGACTGCAAGCTGTGAAAGTTGTCTGGGGGTGGAAGATGAGGGGTCCTTAAAGCATAGCTCAGTGTCAGCTATCTGCACTGCTCGCTTTTCAGTTTTGTTTCCTTTCTCTGGTTTGTCACTTTTGTTGTTTACAAAGCCATAAAGACATTTACGTACACGGCTCATCTGTTCCCATTCCATCCTGTTGACAGCAAAAGTTAGTTCTGAGCTTATATCACTGGAAGGAACCCTGGTTTTTTTAACTTTAGGAAATTCATGGAGCAGGGGAGGGACAGAGAATTTATTGCATTTTTATGGTACCAGACAGAAACAAAGTCATGTGCTATAACTCCTGCTGGCTCATTCTGAATCTGTGGGAAATATCCTACTGAACATACTCAGAGAGCAAGGGGCGCACACAAGTCACGTGAACAATAACTAATTGAAACAGGCAGATGGAACCCCAAAACAAATTCAACAAGAATGCCAAATGAACAAAAAAAAAGGGGGGTGAGATTCCACCATTACTGTTTCTCACCCTGTATCCTCGCTGTCTACCTGCCTCCTCCCCTGACACACGGAGGTGTGATTGGAATAGTGTGTGAGGAGACAAACAGGGCTGCCTCCTGTGTGGCATCTGGGGGCCAAACACAAGCTGGGCTACAGAGATTAGATCAGGATCATCAATCTCCTCCTGGATGTTCTGCTGGGTTCAGTGTCTCAGGTGCAGGTGGATGATGCAATAACAGCCAACGAGCATGCTCCTCCCTACCTCAGGGAAAGGGTTGGATTCATCTCCACAAAAGCAGCTGGTGTGGCAGCTGCAGAAGCAAGCTGTAGCGGTTCTTTGCAAGGAAAGAGATTTCTTCTTCCCTTCTTCATACCAGGGAAGGAGACTTCTTCCAGCCCACATCTTCTGTGATTCTATTAAACCAATGAATTAGTGCCTCCGTTTGCCAAAGAGCCCAAACTTCACTGCTCCTAACTCCTCCTGTCAGTGCCAATGAACAAGCCCTCCAGGGTCTTTCTCCATCTGCCTCAGCTAGGTTGCTTCTCCCGTCCTCCCAGTGAAATGATTTTTCCATCAACATAAAAATGTTCACCGAGTCATAGACCAAGCTAGCATTGAATGCCATTTCTCCTTTGAACGAACATAAGAAAGCCTTCCACATAACTGAGCTACAGAAGGCCAAAATATTAATACTTATTGACACCTCAGGAACGCTGCTGTTATAGCTTCCTTCCTCCAAACCACTTTTCCAGCTTTTGAGGAAGGAGCTGAAGGAAATAGTGGAAAGAGCCTGTTAGTACTGTTAAAATGTTGTATTATTTCCAGTGCATAAAGGGGTTGGCTGAAATGGGGTTCAGTTGCTTTCAGGAGGTACATTACCTGTGACCTATCAGTTATGAAAGGGCTGGCCATCATTTGGAGAATATAATATTTTTTCTATGGAAATGAGGCATGTTTCCAGTGCGGTGGAAGAGATCCAGCCACCTACGCCCCAAATGGGTTTTTGCTGATACTCTGCATGTTGCTTCAAGGAGGAGTTTGGTGAGTCATGTAGAGGGGACCAAGCACATGTGCTCTGCTCTTAAAGCTGAAGAATGAGCTTGAGTGATTGTTACACCAACATTTTGCTGATTTCTGCTTATGGGACTGGGAGGCCGTTGGGGAGGAAACTGACAGATTGTATTCCAAGCTTGAGGGTGCTGTTCTTATGGAAAAGAAACAAAGGACCACAAGGAACTCCCTCCTGCGCCCAACTCCTTCAAGATAGTATTGCCAGACAGTCCAGTGCCTGTGCCCAGTGAACAGCATTAAAATGAATGGGAAAATGGAGTTGTGCTCCAAGTGTATTTTCTTCCCTGAACTTTCCAAATAATACTTCAAGTTAACACTGCCAAGGCTGCTGGCTCCACGGTGGGGCCACTTGCAGAGTTGATCTAGGGGTACTTACCTCTTCAGGTACTTCCCAGCACTGGAACCGAGTACAATGAATCCCAGCATCCCTGAAATCTCTTAGTAGAAGTGCATATTCCTGCCATTCTAGGAAATGACATAGAGGATGATATACTCTGACAACACATTGATGAGCCCCTGGACCTTCCCCACCCTTGCCTTTTCCAAATCTACCCCTTCTTTCCTTGTTTTCCCCAGTCTATGTGACCCCTTGTCTACACTGTACAGTAGACTGATTCTGGGGCCATGCCACAGAAGAGGCATGTACATGCCCATAGCTCTCATACATGCTGACATTCTCGCTGTGCCCTCTCCTTCAGGAGTGCGCTAGAGGGTGTCAGATGTGGACAATACAGGGGTTATTGTGGCACAACAATGCACATGTCCAGTCACAAGTGTAGATGTAACTCTAGTGCTCTACTACATTTTTAATAAAAAAAAAATCTTAGTTTTAGTAAGAAACGTTAGTAAGAAAAAAAATCTTAGTAGAATTTCTCTTGTATTTTTCAGTCCTTCTTAACTTTGGTGGGTCTGATCCTGCATTGCACCAAAAACTCCCACTGAAGTCATGAGGGATTTTGGATGAGCCAAGAATGTAGAATCAGCCTTGTGCATGAATATGGTATGTCTTGTACACTGCTTTATTCCTCCACTTGCTTTTTACTTTGGCTGCCTCCCATCATCTTGTCTTGTGATCACCAACTCCACTTGTTTTATTAAGCATCCAGTAAAAAGAAGCTTCAATAGCAATTCCAAGTTTCTAAAGCAGTCAGAGTTCAGTCTTTGAATAGGAACAAAGGGAAATTTGTTACATCTTTGATCCTGGATGTAAATTAAGGAACTCAGTTAAAATTGTACCAGGGTTTAGTCTCCAACTGTGCTTTGTCTTTTTTTCCTCTTTAACTTGATACATTACATTAATAGTTAGAGATTGCTCAGTTGTTCCAATTTTGACCGTATGGTTTCTCAGTTTTGGTCTTTCTCTTTCTCATGCTACTATGTTCCAGGCACCTGAAAATCCTAATATTCACTAAATGAAATGCTAACTCTTTCCCTTATTATTTTGACCAGTGTTTTCATGTCATTTCTCTGATCTCCACCTTTCTCATTAGACTTTGTCCCTTTCTTTCTGTGTCATCAGAAAGCAAATCTCTTTGGGTATGTCTACACTACAAAGTTAGTTCAAACTAACGGACGTTAGTTCGAACTAACTTTAATAGGCGCTACACTAGCGCTCCGCTAGTTCGAATTTGAATCGAACTAGCGGAGCGCTTAGTTCGAACTAGGTAAACCTCATTTTACGAGGATTAAGCCTAGTTCGAACTAGCTAGTTCGAATTAAGGGGTGTGTAGCCCCTTAATTCGAACTAGTGGGAGGCTAGCCCTCCCCAGGTTTCCCTGGTGGCCACTCTGGCCAACACCAGGGAAACTCTATGCCCCCCTCCCGGCCCCGGACCCCTTAAAGGGGCACGGGCTGGCTACGGTGCCCGTGCCAGGTGCAAGCCTGCCAGCACCCAGCTAGCAGACCCTGCACCTGGCACGGCACAGAGCCACCCACCCGATGCCCCCCAGCCCACCCCCTCTTCCCGGGACCAGGCTGGCGGCTCCTGGGAGCTTGCCCTGGACCGCAAGAGGCGGGCACCTTCCTGGGCTAGTGCGGACATCGTGGACCTCGTCCACGATCTCCGCACTAGGCACAGGAAAGTGGCCTTCTAGGGCAGGAGAGCTGCCAGCCTGGCCACCCAGGAGCAGGTGTGCATGAAAATCAAGGGGGTCCACTGAGACCCCCGACCCTGAGCCCTGAGCTTACAATGGCCGTCCTGGGTCAGACCAAAGGTCCATCTAGCCCAGTAGCCTGTCTGCTGACAGCGGCCAACCCTAGGGACCCTGGAGGGGATGGACCGAAGACAGTGACCAAGCCATTTGTCTCGTGCCATCCCTCTCCAGCCTTCCACAAACTTTGGGCAGGGACACCACTCCTACCCCCTGGCTAAGACCACTCCATGGACCCAACCTCCATGACTTGATCTCACTTCCCTTTAAACTCTGTTCTAGTTGTAGCCTTCACAGCCTCCTGCAGCAAGGAGTTCCGCAGGTTAACTCTTTGCTTTGTCAAGAACAACAACTTTCTCTTACTAGTTTCAAGCCTGCTACCCATTCCTTTCCTTTGGTGTCCTCTAGTCCTTCTTTATGGGAACTCAGGAAGAACTTTTCTGAATGCACCCTCTCCACCCAACCCCTGCTTTTAGAGACCTCTATCCTGTCCCGGCTCCATCTCCTCTTTTCTAAGCTGAATAGTCCCAGTCTCTGTAGCCTCTCTTCATCTGGGACCTGTTCCCAACCCCTAATCATGTTAGTTGCCCTCCCTCTCCCAGCCTTTCTCTTCCCCTCTCCCACCTCCTTTTCCCAGTCTCCCCCAGTTTTGTTCAATAAAGACAGAGTCAATGTTGGAAGAAACGTTATCTTTATTTTGTACATCAATAAGAAGGGGGGCTAGGGAAGGGTAAGTGGAAGGAGGTGAGGGAGGAATGGGGTACGAGCCCCCGATGGGGAGGACTGGGCTGGCTCTGCGGGCTTCTGGGGGTGGAAGCTCTCCTGCAGCCCCCCGATTGCCGCCTCTCCCCAGATGGCAGCCTGCAGCAAGTGCAGCCGGGCTGATGGCCGAGTGCTGTGATGTGCCCAGTGTGGGTACTCTGGGCAATCCAAGCCAGGACTGCTTTGCAAGTGGGGCACCCCTTAGAACTGTCTGTCCGGGGTGGGGCTCGGGACCCTTTAAGCGCAGCCCTCGGCTAGCCTGAGACAGCATCTCCATGCTCTAAGTCCTCCTCTGATGCCCTGCCGGCACTGCTTCCGGCCATCCTTAAGCCCTGTTCAGAGTCCACTTAATGTGGAAATGCTAGTTCGAATTAGCAAAATGCTAATTCGAACTAGTTTTTAGTTCTAGACGCGTTAGTTCGAATTAGCTTAGTTCGAATTAACTAATTCGAACTAAGTTAGTTCGAACTAGCGCTGTAGTGTAGACGTACCCTTTCTTCTTTATATCACAGCTTAAATGCCCCTTGTTTCTCCTTGTCTTATGGTGTAGAGTTTTCAGTTATGTATCATTATTTCATAGATTCCAAGGCCAGAAGGTACTTCCTGTGTAACATATTAGTGGAATTTTCCCCAACATAATTCCCAGAGCATCTTTCAGAATAACATCCAATTTTGATTTAAAAATTGTGAGTGATCCCTCTGATCAGTTAGTGTCTCTGTTAAAAATAAATGCCTTATTTCCAGTTTGACTTTTCTAGCTTCAGCTTCCAGCCATTGGATTGTATTATACCTTTTCTGTTGGAGAAGCCTTCCCACATATTTGTTGCCCAGCGAGTTACACCTAGCAAAATAAAAGGTAATAAAAAGTTCTTTAAATACATAAGGAGCAAGAGATACAACAAAGGAACATGAAGATCCTCTACCTAGTAGGGAAAGAGAGTTAATAAATGATGACAACAAAAAAGCTGAGGTATTTGGTGACCATTTTGCTTCGGCCTTCATTAGAAATGTTAATGGTGACTAGATACTCAACATATTTAATATTAACAGCAAGGGAGAAGGAACACAAGCCCAAAGATGGAAAGAGCGGGTTAAAGAATATTTAGATAAGTTAACTGTATCCAAGTCATAAGGGCTTGATTAAATTTATCCTAGGGTACTTAAGGAACTAGCTAAAGCTATCTTGGACTCTTTAGTGATCCTCTTTTGAGAGTTCATCAAAGACCGGTCATGAGGTCCCAGAAGACTAGCGAAGGGCAAACATTGCTTACTTTTAGGGAAAAAGAGGATGAGAGGAATTGCAGATCAGTCAGCCTAACACAGATCAGTCAGCCTAACACAGATACTCTGGAAAGTTACTACAACAAATTATCAATCAGTCTGTAAGCATCTGGGGAATAATAGCGTTATAAGGAATAGCCAGCATCAGTTTGTCAAGGACAAATCATGCCAGACCAGCCTAACTTTTTGCATGCATTTTATGATACAATCTGTAGTTACATGATCACATACTGTTTTTCCCATGGGACCCACATCCTTCCCTTCCCTCAAAGCTGTCCTTGATCTCCAAGGAGGAATAAAACTGTGCTCCTTGCCTCACCGTAGGCTCCCTGGCTCTATGTAGAGATTTGTGCCTCAAATCTCACTTGGATCTGTGCAGAGGCGTAGGAAGAGAGTTATGCACCCCAGAGCAAAAGCAAAATTTGCGCTCCACCCCCCCCACACACCGCCGCTGTGTGGCAGGGCCCTGAAGCTGGTGCACATCTGAGCCCGACCCTGGGAGGAGGGGGGAGAGGTTATACCACGTCTTCTTCCACCCCCTCCAGTTTGGGGCCGGGTCCCCGCACCCACTAACCCATGGGTGGAGATGGAGTAGGGTGGGGCTGGGGGTGAAGAGGTGGGGAGGAGGCTCCAGCCAGTAGCAGTGGGCGGAGGAGGAGCAGGCAAGTTGAGAGATGACAGGGGAAGCAGAGGGGGACTAAATTGGCACCTCCTAGCGTGGCAACTGCTCCCCATGCTCTCCCCTTTCTATGCCCTTGAGTCTGTGAGTGCTCCAGGGCTAGAGCAACCATGTAAAAAAATAATGATTGCTTGGCAGCCCTGCTGATCGGCTCCTCCACCATCCCCCTCCCCAGCACTGCCCTCCTGCCAGAAAGAGGCAGGGATGGTGGCCGAATAGGGCAGGCAGAGGGGGGAGGTCATGAAGAAGGTGGGGCCTTGTGGTAGAATTGAGTGGGAGCAGGGCCTGGGAAAGAGTGAGGGGTGAGAACCCCCTGGGAACTCAGAAAATCATTACCTTTGCTGTGGACAGCAGCTGGGGGCTCTCGCCTATTGCCACCTTCTGGGGGTTCCTGGTTTGAGCAGGAGACTAGGAAATGGTATGGGTTTCCTATGCCCTGCTCTCCTGTTGCTCCTGGATAGAGGTTAGGGATGGGAGGAATTGTGCTCCCCTGATTTTTAAGGAAATAGGAAACCAATTTTAAAAAATAATTCAACATGTTGTTGTTGAGCAGTATGGAAAATATGGCCTGTATTTAAGTGCCTAAAGGGGAGCTAGGAACTTCTGAAAAACTAGCTTCTATTCTGATTGCTCAGCACTTGAAAGTCTGGCCCCCTGGATAGTCCCATTGAAGCCAGTGGAACAATTTATAGCATGTAAGATTAAGCACGTGTATAATAAGTGTTTGCAGGATCAGGGCCTCAGGCACTATGTATAGCAGTAATCGGCAACCCCTTTTCATGCATAGAGCTGATTTTCAGGTTTATAGTGTCTCTTTCATGTAATGGGAGGGAATGGCAAACTTCACCCGTGTTGTGACATAACCACAATATTTGGAAGCTTCAGGGGGTAGCTGGGTTAGTCTGTACAGAATAAACTTAAAAAACCAACAAATGGTCTGGTAGCACTTTATAGACTAACAAAACATGTAGATGGTATCGTGATACGCTCATGATACCATCTACATGTTTTGTTAGTCTATAAAGTGCTACCACAATATTTGATGTATCTTGCAGCTGATCTCCCACAGAAATGGAAGTACCAGAAAAAGGTAGTTTATATTTTTATCAAATAGCTGCCCTTCTAAAGAAATTATTAATTTTCATGCTATACAGGCACTCCGTTGTGTGCTAGAAGACCTTTATGCTGATTTCACTATTATTGGCTACGTCTAGACTGCAAGCCTCTTTCGAAAGAGGCTTTTTCAAAAAATACTTTCGAAAAAGAGCATCTAGACCGCAACCTCTTCTTTCGAAAAAGTGAGCAGCTTTTTCGAAAGAGAGCACCCAGGAAGTCTGGATGCTCTCTTTCAAAAAAGCCCTGTTTGCATTCAAGAATGCCTTTTTTCGAAAGACCACTTTCGAAAAAAGGCATTCTTCCTTGTGAAATGAGGAGTACCACCATCGAAAGAAAAGCCGCGTTCTTTTGATTTAATTTCAAAAGAACGTGGCTGTAGTCTAGACACAGGTGAAGTTTTTTCGAAAAAAGGGTACTTTTTTCGAAAAATCCCTGCAGTCTAGACACAGCCATTGAAGGTTGGTATCCTCTGCCAAGCAATTATTGATCTATAGTCAACATTCTCAAATACCCAAGAAAATTGTGTGTACTTCTAAAATAAGCTCTTTCTAGCTCTCTTTGCTTATATTGTAATTAAGAGTACCACAGCTACAACTAAAGGGGTGCACAAACAGAGACAGCTACTGTAATTGCTATAGATTAGTTTGATTACAGGGATGTTAAATAATTCTCTGTGTCTTCCTTTCCTCTCTCTCTCTCAATGGAGAAGAAAGAGAGACTATAAACATTCTTGGCTATTGAAAAATGTCCCATAGTTTGGGCAAATGAGTTCAAAAAATAGCAAGCTGTCTTTGATTTCACACATATGCAAAACATGTAACACTCGCACATATGCAGCCTGTAATGAAGACACTTAATATGTTTATATTTAAGTAAAATAAAGAATTCTCTCTAAATTAATTCCTAATGTACGAGGGTGTCTCACTCTCTTTAGCATATTAAACAGGAAAGCAGCCTTGTTAAATGTGAACTGAAAACTATTTTAAATCTCTATTTTAAGATTCTGAATTAATACTGCCATATAGATGTGCAGACTTAAAAATAACATATCAAGTTGCACTTTAAAACAAAATATTTACAAATCACTTTGGGCTTAATCCTACAGGATTGTGTCAATTTTATTCTGTTACTTACCAAGACCTGGTGCAGGCCATATTTTTCTGACAACCAATGACATTCCAAACACCTAAATCAGAGCAAAAGTTGCTACTGTGTGATTCATCTTGGACTATGATCTCCAGAGTAAAACATGGTTGCACCTCTTAGGCTACTATGTAGATTTCTATGATGTTTGTATTACTAAGGGTATAGTAGGGAAGGAATTAGGTCAGGTTTACACTGATGGAGACAGTCAACCTAAGATATGCAACTCCAGAACATGATAGCTGGACTTGGTAAACCTTAATTCGAATTTCTGCAGCATCCCCACTGTGGGAGCTTAACAGGAGAAACTCTCCTGTTGACTTCCCTTACTTCTCACAACCCAGTGGAGTACCAGGATCGATGGAGGCTCCATCAGCAGTTGATTTAGCAGGTCCTTGCTTTAGGTCCTAATATTTGCAGGAAGGTTATCTCAAATCTGAATATTACTAGAATTGGAGCTTCTCTCTTCCCTTCCGCTCACAGGCCTATCTGATTACTCATACTCTCCTTACTCCTTCCTCAAAATGAAGGTAGAAGCACCAGTGTGATCTTTGAGCCCTAATTCCTCTGAGGAGAATGTGTATGATTTGTTCCTTGAGATATAGGGAAGCTTAGGGTTGCAACACCAGGTTTGCTTTTTCCATCTCTTCCCTGAAAGCCAGTCATTATTTTTCTTGGCCAATGGCTACAAGGCAGGGGACACAGCACATCTTTGTGTGTCTTCCTAGAAGAGGCAAGCAAGAACAAATTTCTTCTTTTTCCTTCACTCTTCCCCCAGTGTTGGCAGAAGGAAGAACTGAGCACTTCATGGCTCAGAAACCAACCCCTTGTCCACTAAGCAGGCCATGTGGAAAGGAGCTCATCTGTGCTACTTCACATTTCACTTTGCCTTGACTCCTAAACCTGGAAGAGTATCTAACACTGGAGATGCAAAAGTTAACCCTGCTTAACCAATATTTTTGATGCTTACGGTTTCTGTTAATGCTTAAACTCCACCCAGGTTTCTGGCTGCTTCCCCACTCCCAGGGTCTTAGCTGGAAACTCTGCAGCTGGGGACCCTCCTATCTGCAACCCAACATCCCAGTGTACCCAGGGTCCCCCTAGGCTGCCAGCTCCTTGGCTGGGGTCCATCCTGGCAGCCAGGACCGTGGGTGTACAGAAAGTCAGGTGGCAGCAGAACCCCAGTGTGGCATTCTCTTACTACACCAGTCATGATAAGGATGTTGGCACAGTAGTGGCAGTGGCTTTGTCATGTACAGGGATGACACCAGAACCCCACATATAATGTGGGGGCACTACCATACCCTCTACACCCGAAGGCTACGTCTACACTGGCCCCTTTTCCGGAAGGGGCATGTAAATTTCACTAGTCGTCATAGGGAAATCCGCGGGGGATTTAAATATCCCCCGCGGCATTTAAATAAAAATGTCCGCCGCTTTTTTCCGGCTTTTAAAAAAGCCGGAAAAGAGCGTCTAGACTGGCCCCGATCCTCCGGAAAAAGTGCCCTTTTCCGGAGGGTCTTATTCCTACTTTGGCACTTTTTCCGGAGGATCGGGGCCAGTCTAGACGCTCTTTTCCGGCTTTTTTAAAAGCCGGAAAAAAGTGGCGGACATTTTTATTTAAATGCCGCGGGGGATATTTAAATCCCCCGCGGATTTCCCTACGACGACTAGTGAAATTTACCTGCCCCTTCCGGAAAAGGGGCCAGTGTAGACGTAGCCTTAGTTTTTTAGCTGAATGTTCAATCATGTAACTGATGGAATTTTAATTGGTTACTTGGTAACTGTTTTTAAACATTAGTTACATCCCTATTCATCATGTAAGTGTCTGCTACTGCAACCCACAGTGGCTGCACATCCAGGTCAAAAATATTTAGGACATAGTCAAGTGACTGAATAGCACTACTATTCTTTAGTACTCCAATTTTCAAATATTCAAGCACCCCTATTCACTATGCAAGCTATATTATTCATCCTGTTTATGGAATTGGCTAGGAGATTGCCACCTACTGGTTTAATGGAAGTCAATAAGTTCTGAGTTAGTATTTTGTTGTGGGGAGTGCCACTGTTAGACATACGGGCTACATCTAGACTGGCCACATAAGACGGAATAGGCATGCAAAGCAGGCAAGTCAGAATAGGGAAATCCGCGGGGGATTTAAATATCCCCCGCGGGATTTAAATAAACATGGCCGCCGCTTTTTTTCCGGCTTGGGGAAAAGCCGGAAAAGAGCATCTAGACTGGCGCGATCCTCCGGAATAAAGCCCTTTTCCGGAGGTTCTCTTATTCCTACTTGCAAGGTCAGTCTTATGTTGTCTTATGGAGTCAGTCTAGACGTAGCCACTGGGTAACATTTTCAAAAGCGATTCAGCTACTTGGAAATCAATGGAACTGAATCACTTAGGGGTGTGTGACAGCTCAGGGAGTTTCTTGCAGTAATCTTGAAAAACCTTATCATATTAATTGTATGTATTTGGGGTGGGGGACTAGGATTGTATGTCACCTCTCTGGGGGAGAGGATGTGACTGATGCAATCATAAAAAGTTCAAAAAACTATATTGAAAATGTGACAGACAAGTAAAGATTTGGGGGACAATAAGTGTTAGGTGAATTTCCTGGGGATTCCCTAGGGTGAAGTTAATTTAAATTACCTAGTTCTGGTTATGGAAAAACCCAGCCTTCTGAAGCTACATACTGAAAGGTTTTGTGTGTTGATTAGCTGTTACTGAAGGCCAAGATTAAAGACCAAAGATGTATAAGGAAACTGATGATCTAACCAGCCTGAGTTTTGATTCTGACTTTTTTATTCCTTTCTGTTTGTTTATTCTGAATGTGTTCTCTATAATGCTTTTACATTTAGAATAAATGTGCTATGACAGAGTGCTGGCTAAGCCAGAGCTCTGCCACTACAGCCTGGCTGAAAAGGCCAATTGCAGCCAACTGAGCAAGCCCAGGCCTGACGGGCTAATGGAAGCAGCTGTGGGCCTCATTAGCTAGCAGGCTAGATAGGGCAGCCAGAGGGGCAGTGGAAAGGGAAGAGTTAGAGAGTGGTTTGTGTGTGCTCCAGCCAGAAGGCGAGAGAGCTGAGTTAGCTGCTGGGGAAAGCATAACAGAGGACCTGTTGTCCGTCCACACACACATTTCTGCACACGAGCTCTTGCGCAAAAAGGCTTATTCCTTGTAGAAAGAGAAATAACTCTTGCGCCAAAAGCCGTGTCTTCTATCTACTGTACTTTTTCTTGTGCAAAAATGCACTTGTAGTGTGGATGCTCTGCAAGTTTTTGCACAAAAACTCTGCAGTGTAGACATAGCTTAAGATGCCATGGGACTACTTGTTTTAATGTTACAAGCTAACATGGCTACCCCTCTGAGACTTTTTCACTATGTAGGCAGGATGCTGTGGAACTGGAAAATGCCTGGTCAGTAGGGAATTCAGGTCTTTGCCCAAGAGAGGTGACACCGAGAGATGGAAAACTTTCCATGGGTGTTCTCAGAGGACCCCATGGGAGAGAGTGTTTTTGAAATGTTTACCCACTAATTAAAACTTAACCCCCCTTGCAGGCATAAAGAAATCCATGGCAGATTTTGAAATACCAGGATTGGTTTTATATGTATTGTACACTGTTACTATTCATTTCACATTTGCATTTTCCTCCATCATTACCAAAGCACAAATAATAGTTCCCCAGATTCACTAGTTAATAATCCTCCCCCATCCTCACACACAAGCTAGTAATGGATTTTTTTCTTGTTTAGTCAAGACTAAGTGCAATGCTGTGAGTAGTCATGGACTCTCTTTCTTACTTAGCTAAGAGGAAAATAATGGTACCTTCAGTGAAGTACTTAAAATCATCATCAATGAACTGATTAGCCAAATGTGGTTTTTTGATGAAAATAAAAACATGTATTTGAAACATTCTAGAATAAAATGTGCTCTCTGAAGTCTTCACCACTACACCCAGCACAGTGCATGCACCAGCCTTTTCCTGTTCAAATGATTCCTTTAAAATTTTGATCAGCTGTCACTAGCTATTGATCACAGACTGCACTCTCCTTTTCTGAGCCAAGACCTCAGGATGTGGTATCACTTACTTCATAACACATCGGTAGCTGATTTAATGAATTTTGACTGTAAAACATCTGGCAGTTGTAATGATAGCTATTGCTGGAGTCCATTCTCCAGACCAATGGGGCAAAAGAAAGACCTGTTTCATTTTGGAAAAAAAATTTAATGTTCTGGATACACTAGCTATATGGACCAGACAGTAGGAGAGGACATAAGACTCTGAAGCAGGACTGTCATAGTGCATCACCAGGCAGGTGAGCTGGGAAGCCGGGAGGACACAGTCAGCCTTTCAGAAGGTAGAAAGGGCAGGAGGCCAGTATCATGCCTTAACATTAATTGAGATAGCTGGGATCCTGCAAATTGTTTTCATGCTGCTTTAAATATGTGATGCTGAACTGATGAATCACATCAGTACAGAGTGGCTTGTCTAACAAATTAAATTTCTGAGAAAGAAAATTTAAAAAAAATCATGTGTGTGTGCAATTCATCTTAAATTATTAAATGATGCTCCTTAGCTTGTTCTAAATTGTTCATAACTTTGCATATTCTAAATTAAGCCTTTAATCAGGCTTAATTTAGTCCCTTCTTAAACTGACCCAGTAGGCAAAAGCACTGAATTTATATAAAAAAAATCCACTTCTGAATTTTGTGATGTTCATCTTAAATTTTTTCTTCAAAGAGGCATTATATATTCAGTTGGAACTTAAATCACTCCTTTCCATATGAAACTGATGCATGCATTAATTATAATACTTGTAATAGAACAAATACATTGTGCATGAGAAACTCCCAGCAGGTACCATCAATATCTTGCATAACAATTTTTTGTTATTAATGTCCACCCAGACTAAAAAGCATCTAGTAGATTTAAGACAGAAACATTTTGATTCCCTCTTGTCTTACATTCTAAGTACAGTTGGAAATAAATAATGGATAAATTCTGCTGGGAACCACAACAAAACTAAACACATGACTTTTGTTTTATTAATACTGATATTTGCAGAATGTTCTCTCTAATTGTACTGATTATGAATTTGTTGTTCACTCCACATTTCCATGATGTGTTTTGAAGAAATGACAATTTCTGTTAGAGAACCTGAGGTAGGCTTGTAAGACCTGGGAATGGGAGACAATTTAACAAAAAATAAGCAGATTATATTAAGATTGTTAATGAAATCTGTTAGCAGAATTAATTCATATCTGGATTCTGCAATCTCTTTTTTCCCACTTCAGTAAGGTTTGCAAGAGTAGCACATACAATGTAAGTACAAAAATACCTTTAATGAACTTTTTTGGCGATTTGAGACTCCAACCTTTCTTGGTAGGCCTGTTTGTCAAAGGAAGTGTGTTTCAATTATTAAACACCATGATTGACTCTCCTACAAACTGTGACAGGTCTTGTTAGACTGAGCAAATGGCCTATTTGTCAGCAAGGGACAGCGTGCAGTTCATGACATTAGCTCTTATTTTCCACTGTCCTCATCTTGGCTAGCCCGGCATTCACAATCATTTGTTGTCTAGCTATTGATAAATCAGCTGGAAAAAATGTATACAATATACCTTGTCATCAAGTCATTGTCTCCTAAATTATTATACCTGAAGCATGTGGATATGAATAAAATTGTTGACAACATAGCACAGGATAATATGCCTGTTAACATTTGTATTGATTAGGTCTCTGTTTCACTACTGATGAATCATTGCTATCTCTATTTATGGATGCCAAAATAATGTATTCATCTCCTAGGAGAAAATGTAAGTAAAATAAATATTGAACACATCAAAAGGCCACCATAATTGGTTAAGGGGGAACTGTATTTTTATATCTGAAGAGTTGATTCAAGGCGGTATGAGCTAGTGGTTGAGCTGTTGGTAGATATGCAAGTCACGGTGATTGGCAAGAACGTAATTTCTATCATTTGGTGAGAAGATTGTCTCTCTCATTTATATGTAGGCCTTCCCAACATTCTCCATTCCTTTGTCACCTCAAGGTTAGATCACTGCAATATGCTCTACACACAGAACCGCTCCTTCCAGAGGATGGTTCGGGGCAACTGCCTCAACCATGCTACGGATGGGACAGTCCGCCAGGTTAGCTGTGAGGCCCAGGGCAGCCTGGGGGACTAACTGGTGGGGGGTTGGGGAGGTTGGTTTGGGGCAGCAGCAGTCAGCCCCCTGCCCTCACCACAGCAACCTGCCCCCCTCTGCTGCCATCTCCCAGCCAGGTTGCTTCGCTTCCCTGCAGCGGTGGGAAGTGGAGTACTCTGGCCTTGGCCCACTCTGCTCCCTGAGCTGGGGCCAGACATTCCTTTTCCCACTGCTTTGGTGAAGTGGAGTGACCTGTCTGGGAAATGGCAATGAATAAGGTTGCTGTATGGCTCTTCTCCTGCCCTCACCAAGGTGGCAGGTGCTACAGGAAGGCTGACTCATCCTGCCACCCCTGCCGCCCCTAGGCTCTGTCTACACGGGGCTACACCTTCATCTTTTACAATTGCAACTAATGTAGATCTTGGTTTCCCAACTATTAACTATTTTCCCAAGGTTCTCGGTATTACCAGTTGATTTCCAAATGATGTCTAAGATGTTGCGATAGCATGTGTATCCTCTGTATGATACCAACTGAGGTATGTGAGCTACTAGCTGCCTCATTTAAATGGAAAGAATTCTTGGTGCAGGGTCCTTGATTTTTGAATGTACTTTCTTCCCTACATCCTTTGACCCTTGGATTTAGAGACATTCCAGTCATACTAGAAAGCTTATGTTCCCCTAGATCTTTTTCTGATGGAAAGTTTTAAAGTCATGGGGAGGAACAGATTTGGAAGTGTCTCACTTTTGAATATTGAGTCTAACTTGTATGAATTGTAAGTATTAATATATATTGGACATGTCAGAATTAGACTTCAGGGACAGTTTTAAAATATAATTTAAAAAAACAGCTGGTTGTTCTGCTGGTTGAAGGCATACTTCTATTATGCTCCTTTTAAAGCATTTAATGGCAAAATCACAGAGCTTACTTATGCTATGTCTAGATGGCAGAGTTTTTCCGGGATACTCATAGTATCCTGGAAAACTGCCGCGTCCAGGGAACGTGTCTGCTTTTTCGGAACAGTTTCTGAAAAAGTGGGCATGTTCTTTCAGCATCCTTGTATTCCTCATTTTATGAGGAATAAGGGCTCTTCCAAAAGAGGAGGTTTTCCCCACATTTGGTCCTGTGTAGATGGGCCAAATGTCAGAAAAGCCTCTTCCAAAAAACCAAGCAGAAAAAAGTACGCAAATTATGGTTCACAATTTGCATATCTTTTTCTGAAAAAAACACACAGAGTAGACATAGCCTTATACTTTGTCTCTCAAACATGAAAAAAAATGAAATACTAGGTTTGTGGAAAAAGCATACAAAAGATATGCTGATGCTCCAATGTTCTCTCATATGATAATTAGTTGTTTGTGACCACCATCTCTTCTTAGGTCTATTTTTTATCCTCGTATTTTGCCCTTGAATTTCAATGTAACACATTTCAGCACTGGCATCAGCAAGTATAATCTCTGCCCCTGAAATTCCATAGCACATCAGTACCAATATTGTGCCGCTATATAGTACTGGATCTGCTTCTGTACTGGCTATGGGGACATCTCATTTCAATCAACATGTATTAATACTCTGTTAGGCTATATGAATGTAAAATGTAACTATTCAATAGATGAGAAAATCTAACTATGATCACATTGGGGATGAAAAAAAGATTTTGCATAAAATAAACTATGAGATGTAAATCTGAATTTATTTTTCTGTATCACATTTTATACTGTGCTTGGCATTTATAAATGCCAGATGTGGGCCAGAAGTCTTTGAGCAGAGGTATCTCTATGGTAACAGGTTTCATCTTTCAAAGATAGCACACAAATTGCAAATAAAGTAAATTCAGTCTGATTTTTGCATTATCTAACGCATTGTGAAAATAAATTTGTGTTGTTGTCCCTACAGGAATCTGACTATGAACGTTTTAAGGCAATTTGTTTGTTTAGCATATTTATTTAAACATATTATTAGCAGCTGGTTAGAACAGGAAGGACATCTTGTTCCAAATCTTCTCACCCCAGAGAGTTTCAGCAAAGATTTACTGATAAGTCCTCCATAAACCATCAATGCAAAGTGTGTAGGAAGCCCCTGGATTTCAGAATGTTGCCCCAACCATATTGTCCCTTGCTGAAATTAATCACTGAAAGCCAGTAAATTATTAATTGAATAATCTTAAGTTATGAATGGTGTCTCCTTAGACTGTTTAATAACACATGCCAATGACACACGAAAGGAAAGTTGAAATATTTGCTGTAGAAGTTAGGCAGACTATTGAATCAGAGTGCATAGGTGAAAATAAAGGCATAATGATTTATATTAGCACCTTTAAAAAGTTAGTCCTTGTGTCTCTTTTGAAGGCAGATAATAAAGGATGATTTCGAGAAATCGTGACCACTTTGAAGAAAGAAATTAACGTACAAGCAGGAATCTGGAGTGTTATGTTCTCTAGATAAAATGCTGCTAGTGGTCGTATGTTCTTCATCAACAATTTTGAAGATGGTGATGGCCAACATTTCTGAGCAAGTCAAGTAGGTAAAAAGCTGACATGTCCTTTCATTTTCAGTTATGCGATACTTGTACTTCATCAGTTTAGTCTCCCTCTTCTTCAAAGTGTCTAGGAGCCCAGAGGGGAAATGATTTCCTAAAATAATCTAGCAGTTGGGTTAGCTACAAATGATGCTTTTAAACGTGAGCATCCACTTTATTATATTTAATCATTGGTGCATGAACACTTTGTAAATTACTTCTGTGGCAGTGCGGCAAGCGGGGGTGTAAATCTGTAGCAAGTTAGGTTGCCACACAATAAGTTGCTGCATAGAGCCTGCTCTCATACACTAGAAGTTCTGTAGTGTGCTTTGGCACACTGTTGTTGTACGGAATGGCTTGCTCATGGGTCACACCAGTATACTGATACTTTGGCTTGCCACACACTCAGTGTCCATATCAACAAGCACCGTGTCATATGTAGTAAGCTCCAGAGGAAGCTCCAGTTACTCAACGCTGTTCTTTTGCTAGGCTAGCATTGTTCCAGCCATTCAAAAGCTCTGTCATCTCCTGTTTCCTAGTCTGGGTTACAACTTTTTGACTTTATGCACAAAGAACATTAGATCTTAACGTCTAATGGTATTCATGACACTGATGCTTATGTTTTCCCTATAGCTGGGTTAGCTAAAGGTTAAGTGCTATAAGAAGCAAAGTAAACTACATTACAATGGGTGAATTGTATGACTGTTCAAAAACAAAGTGTCTCTAAAACAGATAGACGAGGTATTGGGTACTAGTGATAGAAAATGTTAATACATTATTTTGAAAATCTTCAGACAAATGAAGAGATAGAAGCTTTGAAAAAGGCCATCCTGATTTTTTTGTTTTGTTCAATATCTTTTATTAATGATCTGGGTGAGGGGATGGATTGCACCCCCAACAAGTTTGCAGATGACACTAAGCTAGGGTGAAAGGTAGATACACTGGAGGGCAGGGATAGGGTCCAGAGTGACCTAGACAAATTGGAGAATTGGGCCAAAAAAAACCTGAGGTTCAACAAGAACAAGTGCAGAGTCCTGCACGAGACGAAAGAATCCCAAGCATTGTTACAGACTGAAGACTGATTGGCTAAGCAGCAGTTCTGTAGAAAAGGACCTGGGAATTACATTGGATGAAAAGCTGGATATGAGTCAGTGTGTCCATGTAGCCAAGAAGGCTAGTGGTATATCAGGGTGCATTGGGAGGACCATTTCCAGCAGATCTATAGAGGAGATTATTTCCTTTTATTCGGGATCAGTGAGGCCACATCTGGAGTATTGCATTAAATTCTGGGACCCTATTACAGGAAGGATGTGGACACATTGGAGAGGGTCCAGCAGAGGGCAATGAAAATGATTAGGGCACTAATGACCTACCTAGAGAGGCTGAGGGATTTGGGCCTGTTTAGTCTGCAGAAGCGAAGAGTGAGGGGGGATTTGATAGCGCCCTTCAACTTCCTGAAGGAAGGTTCCAAAGAGGATGGAGAGAGGCTGTTCTCAGTAGTGATGGATGGCAGAATAAGGAGCAATGGTCTCAAGTTGCAGTGGGGAGGATTTTAGGAAAAACTATTTCCCTAAGAGGGTGGTGAAGCACTGGAATGGGTTACGAAGGGAGGTGGTGGAATCTTCAACCCTAGATGTTTTTAAGTCTCAGCTTTACAAAGCCCTAGCTGGGTTGATTTAGTTGGGGTTGGTCCTGCTTTGGGCAGAAACCTGGACTTGATGACCTCCTGAGATCTCTTGCAGCCCTAGGATTCTATGATTTGATGGGTTACTCAATGCTAGCTACATAGTTTCATGGATACATAGTGTTCTTGGGTACAGGCAGTCCCCGGGTTACGTACAAGATAGGGACTGTAGGTTTGTTCTTAAGTTGAATCTGTATGTAAGTCGGAACTGGCGTCCAGATTCAGACACTGCTGAAACTGACCGCCAGTTCTGACTTACATACAGAATCAATTTAAGAACCCCAGGCGTCCCCAAGTCAGCTGCTGCTGAAACTGATCAGCAGCTGATTCCAGGAAGCCCGGGGCAGAGCAACTCTGCCTCGGGCTTCCTGTAGTCAGCGCTGGTCAGTTTCAGCAGAAGCTGACTTGGGGACGCCTGGGGCAGAGCAGCTGGGGTGCTACTGGACCAACCCAGCAGCACCCCATCTGCTCTGCCCCAGACGTCCTGATTCAGCCGCTGCTGAAACTGACCAGCAGCGGCTGAATCAGGACCTGGGGCAGAGCAGCTGGGGTGCTGCCGGGTTGGTCCAGTAGTGCCCACGGCGCTGCAGGACCAATCGGCAGCGCCCCAGCTGCTCTGCCCCAGAGTCCAAAACAAAAGCCTGGTCTGCTGGGGGGGGGGGGAACACACTAGCTGCGCCCCCCCCCCTCCAGCAGACCAGGGACACGGGGAGCAGAGCCGCAGCGGCAGCGGGGTGCCGCGCCTCTGAGGCTTTGCTCTGGCAAAGCCTCTGAGGCGCGGGACCCCCCGCGGCTGCGGCTTCAGTCAGGGTGCCTGTGGTCTGCTGGGGACCGTCCCCAGCAGACCACAGGCACCCGGACTGAAGCCGCAGCCGCGGGGGGTCCCGCGCCTCTGAGGCTTTGCTCTGGCAAAGCCTCAGAAGCGCGGGAACCCGCCCCGGTGCCCCTGGTCTGCTGGAGACGGTCTCCAGCAGACCAGGGGCACCGGAGCAGCTTACGAACGGGGCTTTCTCGCCCCGACTTCCGGGGCGAGAAAGCTCCGTTCGTAAGTGCGGATCCGACGTAAGTCAGATCCGCGTAAGTCGGGGACTGCCTGTACATATTTTCAGGGCACCTTAAGTAGGCACCAGGTTCTCCATTATCTTGTACAGGCGCATTGAATTTGGGAAAAAGGGAACCTTTTCCCCAGCCTTTGAACTTCCCTGACTGTACTCACACAGAACTTTCCCATTGCCCTGAGACAAGAGGACTGACCGGTATGTTCAGAGCTGCTATATGCCTTCAAAGTGACACTTCCTTTCAGACAGAGGACACCACTAGAGTACAGTTCTGCTCTCCTGCTGGTGTTTGGGCACAAGCACAGTCAAAGTTAATGTACCCATCAATGTTCTGCAGTGGGAGTAAGTAGTAGCTCTGAACAAATCCATCAGTCCCCTGAGACTTTTTACCTATGTCTAACCAACAGAGGGAGAAAAGCTCACAGCACCAAGGCTTCAGAGCTACAGCTGTCTACCCTCCCCTGCTTAATAGGCCCCAGAAGCCCAGAATTTAACCCTAGATGTACATTGGTGTTATTAGCATCTTATTAGCATGTGTTATTAGAACGTGTTTAACTTTTTTAGGACTCTAGTCATATGTCTTCATGGAATTTGCTGTATATCTCAAAACTCTAAAAAAACATTATTTTTAATGCTTTTTTCCAAAAAAAGAAGCGGAAACTTCATTCAAATTTTTGCTTCTTAAGGAAATCATCATTGATCCATCAGTAACACAGGAGGAATGATGACACAGTTAATTGCTAGGGATAATGTTTATAGGAACAAGGAAGGAACCAACCAGGGTGATGATCTAAGCTTGGAAAAACAAAGACTAGATTTAGAGCCATTTATATAATCTGAGGATCTGATGCAACATTTACATAACTACAGTTTTTCAGAAATGATAAACAATTATCAATGCAAAACAAATGCTTCTTCCAGAATGGAGCAGATTTTTCATTTGAAAGCTCAGCTTTACCCGGGGTTGGCTGACCTTCTTTGTACAATATACCAGAAGAACCATTTTCCCAGCTCCTTTAACCATGCTAATATATTGTCATGCAACTAGGTAGAATATCAGCCTCATGCATTTATAATAGGTTCTGAAAACAGATTTAGATTAAGGCACTGAAAGTGTGCTTGGAACTGCTGTAGCTGCATTGAGCCACAAAAATTGGTTTTAATATTAGCAACTCTTGTTACAAGAGTGAACACAAAGCAATATGCTTAAGTATACACGTAAGAGGACTGTTTTTTTCTCTCAGACATGAAGCTCTTGCATCTCCTATTAACCTTGCCAACAGGTCCTCTTTCAAATCCCTTCTTAAATGTTCTTTGACAGGATGCCTGCAAAATACTTGGCAACAGTTAGGTCACTGGCATGCAGAAGCACCTGCCTATTGTGCTGACGAATCATGTCTCATTGTTTCTCTGTATTCATCCATCTCTCTGTACTCCTATGTTATCTCTTGTCTTATATATAGACTTTAAGTTCCTTGGAGCAGGTGCCACTTTTTTGTTCTGTGTTTGTACAGCACCTAGCACATTGGCAACCTTATTCTTAGGTGCTATAGTAATACAAATAATAAACCATAATTAATAATAGAAAGGTGCTCCAGGGTCAAACATTTTGGCCATGGTTTCAAAGAGCATTTGAAAAGATGACCCATTCTAATATTTGAAGTTCTTTCTTCCAGTAACGGCAAGTCTCTCTTTTCTATACCAGCAGGATATGTATCTTTGAATTCCAGACTGTACTCTTGCCCACGTTTCCTAGGCTCACATCCTAATTACTGACCTCATCAAAGTGACAGAACCCCCTTGTTGCCTTGAGGCAATGATGAAACACAAGTGATGAGGGTTATGAAACCTGACTATTTCTATGAGCTATGATCTCAACCCTCTCTGCGGTACCAATACCCATGATACAGAGAGGGTTGAGATCTTCTTCCAGAGAGGATAATGTTATCAAGAGTGTTGGAAAAGTGACTGAAACAAGAAAAACAAGTTTCATTTTTATTATTTTTAAAAACCTACTTGAGATGTTCATGCTAAGCTAAGATTATGCTAAGATTAGACCTTAATTGTTTATTAACAATGCATTTTGCTGTTTAGCTGTGAAAATACAGAAAAATGGGGGCTAGCTATATAGCTATTAGATATTGTGCATCTGTCTGTTTGAGTCTGTCTGCGAGTCCATTTGTGCTAGTCTGTTTGTGCCTCCTAAACGGTAAGATCTAGGAGCACCAAATTTGGTAGGCAGCTTCCTCTTATCCTAACTTAAAGCAAAATCAGGGTATGCTTGTGCCAGGAAAACAAGATGTACCTGGAAATTGATTGTTTTCCATAACATGGTAAGGGGAGGGCTGAGCAGAGGGACGCTATACTCAGTCACCACTGAAGGCAGCGAGCACAGGGGACAGCTATACTGCAGAGTGACCACTGGAGGAAGACGCACCACCAAGGGAGTAGCCAGCTGAGGACAGGGCTCACCATCTTGCCTGACACTAACCTAGGTAAGTGGCTCCCCTACCCCAAACCTCTACTTTCAACAGTGCCGGACTGAGGGGGTGGGGAGAGGAAAGCCCCACCTGCCTCAATGCCGTGGCTCAGCCCCCACCACAAGAACGATAGCCTGTCCCCCCAGCACAGCCAGGCTGCCCAATGCAGCTGCAGCTGGCTGGCCTGCATGCTCCCCTCCCCCCACCCCCCAACTACTCTCTCAGGTTGGGCCCAAGGAGTGCTGGGTAAGCCTTCTAGTTCTACTATAACTGAAACTTCATGAAAAAAAAATCCTTTACAAGAATAACACTTTTTGAATAGAACGAACTAACTGCTGTCTGTGAAATCACAAGCTGTACAATGGAACAGAACAGATCTTGTCACCAGCAAAAGTTATACAGCCAAGTTGATTCTCCCTTAAACTGGTTTGTAACACCTATTATATGTAATGGAAGTTAATGAGTGCCAAGAGACAAGATTAAATTCTTTTGTATCTAACAGGATCCAGAAAAATCAATGTAATCTTATTTTAAGCTATTTTTCTTCCTATTACAGTGAGAAGATATTGTATGTTCCTGCACAAAATAAGTCTTTTACATGACAGGTTTCAGACTGTGTAGTCATTATGTTAGGGATCTATCCTGCCATTTCTTCTTGGAATTACTCTATAAAATCACCCATTGAAAAGTGCACAAGTTTAATAGTTGATGAGCCAAGATATTTTGCAACATGCTTCTCAGAAATTCCACTTTAACTGAGACATACCACATTTGTCTAGATTCCCTACTCGTACTAAATCCAATAAAAGTAAAAGTTGCCAAGAGCAACCACTCATTGGAGTTGGCAAAAGTTATTTCTTATAAGAGGCACCTTTCTTTAAAGGTTTGTACACCACAGAGCAGTGATCTTCCATGTCCTCTGCAAGTAGTCCCTCATGATGGGTGGTTTCCTCAGAAGAGGTTCTAAGGGAAGTTTTACTGGGTGTCTTCCTTACCACTAGTTCATCTGTTCTCTTTCCAGATAACACTCTGTCCCTCTTAGGGCACATCTACACAGCAGGGCTAAAGTAGAAATAAGCTAAGCAACTTAAGCTACTCAATTAACATAGCTCAAAGTCAAAATTGATTTTTTTCAGCTTTTGGCACTGTCTACAGAGCAGGAAATCCACTCTTCCTCCGACTTCCTTACTCCTCGTAAAATGAGGGTTATGGGAGTTAAGAGTAAGAAGTCCTCCAGCTTGACATTACATTGACATGACCTTCTGTTTGCCAATGACTGTGAATTGCTGGCTCATTCAGAGAAGGATGCACAGGAGCTTTTTGATCATAGAACCATAGAGCTGGAAGAGACCTCAGAAGGTCATCAAGTCCAGCCCCCTGCTCTAGGCAGGACCAATCCCAACTAAATCAACCCGGCCAGGGCTTTGTCAAGCCGAGACTTAACACCTCTAGGGATGGAGACTCCACTACTTCCCTAGGGAACCCATTTCAGAGCTTCACCACCCTCCTAGGGAAATAGAAGCTGTCATGTCTGATTTTGTATTTCTTCTGCGTCAAGTTGGAAAATTTCTTCCTTTGTGGGGCGCAGACTCTGAAGAGGATGGGAAATCTGTAAAATCTCTATAATGTGGCTGTGAAGTTCATTACAAATAATATTATCTTCATTGGAGAGGGAAGAAAAGGAAGCTTGGGAAATGGATGAATTGAGTTAAGGGCTGTTTGGTTTGTTTTTGTCTCTTCCCTAGTGTGACGGGGGGACTCACCCCCGCACTCTCGGCCCCCGGAGCCGAAGCCCCGCACCCCAGCGGGACGAGCAGCTGGCGCCGGGAGTCCGGTGCGGCGGCAGAGGGGCCGGGGGAAACCGGCGCGCCCGACGCGCATGCGCAGGGCGGCTGGGGCGATAGCCAGCCGGCACTAGGACCCTGGGGCGGCAGGGCGGCTGGCGGAGGGGTGGACCAGACGCCGAGCGGGGAATTCAAAAGGGGGCCAGGAGGAGCAGGGAGGGGGGAGGACTGGAGAGAGCAGGAGAGGTCCCGCTCTCAGCCTCCTCCACAGGGCCCGTGGGAGACCCGGCAGGAGCCGGCACGGCGCATGGAGCCCGGATCCCAACAGCCAAAGCGGGTGGCCGGACCAGGGAGCAGCGGGACGGGACGGCGCGGGCCCGGGCCAGCAGCAGACGCCGGACAGACTGTCGGAGGCCGGGAGGCCGGTGATCCCAGGGACGACAGGAGCCACGTGCTCGGTGTGAGCCGACCAAGAGGAGAGGACCATTGGAGCGGTGAGATAGAGGCCAGGAGCAGGGGCAGCCCAGGACCCAGCGCAGCTCGGGCTTGTGAACTGGGGGCGCCCCAGGACCCCTGAGCAATGGACCCGGTTACACTGGTGGAGAATGTGGGCAACCCCTAGGGGGAGTCCACAAGTAGCGTAGGAGGCACAAGGGGGGGGGGAAAAAGGGTTCACTGTATGTATGTATAGACACAAAGGGAGGGGTAGATTGAGGGCAACTCAGAGTGCAGAGATGGATGCAGGGAAGCTGCTGGAATGGCTGGCCGGCAACCAGTGCCAGCAACAGCAACAGCAAACCCAGCTCCTCCAGCAAATGGCGGAGCAACAGAAAGAGCAGCAGAGGCTGGTAAAAGAATTAATGGAGCAGCAGCAGAGCCAGATGGACCGATGGCTCTGACAAGGGCCAGCGGGGGCTGGGGACCCAACCGGGGCTATGGGCGAAGGGGCCGGGGTAGGCGTGGCCCTGGCACTACCCCTGAGGCTGGTGAAAATGACACCGAGAGATGACCCAGATGCGTTCCTCGTAACGTTTGAGAGAGTGGCCACGGCGGCTAGGTGGCCCGAGGAGAATTGGGCGACCCTGTTGGCCCCATACCTTACGGGTGCAGCGTAAGGGGCCTATCGGGGCATGTCAGCACGGGAAGCTTTGCATTACCACAAGGTAAAAGAGGCCATTTTAGATCAAGCAGGGATTACACCGGAGACCCACCGGCAAAAGTTCAGGGCGGAAAAATACCGGCCGGGGGAGTGTCCTAGGGCGGTGGTACAGAGACTTAAAGAGGCGGCCGTGCGGTGGCTGGAGCCCGAGAGAAAGTCAGCCATGCAAGTAGTCGAAATGATAGTGTTGGACCAGTTCCTGCAGATCCTGCCATCGGACAGCCGCCTGTGGGTCCGCCGCCACCAACCCACCACCCTGGGGGAGGCCACCGCCATTCTGGAAAATTACATGGCGGTGGCAGGTGGAGAAGAAAAACCAGAGAGGGGCCCAGAGGGCCCTGAGGGTCGAGGGGAGCGTGGGAGAGCCCGTACGACGAGGACACGTGGGACCCGGGGCGCGCCGCCCATACCATGGAGGAGATGGGGGGACAATGCCGCCACAGCGCCACCGGGAACCCCAAAGGAGAGCCCGACCCGGGAACAGAAGGAGGCTGCCCCAAAACCCCCGGAGACGCCGGCCCGCGGCGCCTGCTTCGAGTGCGGGCAGGAGGGACACTTCCGCCGAGACTGCCCGTTCATGGACTGCTCGTATGGGAGGGCCGTGATGACGGCCCAGCGAGCGAGGAGTCGGGACGATGGCAATATCACCGTGCAGGTAGGCCTGGCGGGTAAAACGGTATGGGCCCTGGTGGACACAGGGTGCAACCAGACGATGGTCCAGGAGGAGTTGCTGCCCCGGGAAGGGCCGGCGGGCCCTACAATGGCGATGCAGTGTATTCACGGGGATGTGAAGCACTACCCAACCCGGTGGGTCTGGATTACGGACGGAGGACAGCCACAAGGGTGCCGGGTCGCCGTGGCCCCTAGCCTGGCATACCCAGTCGTGCTAGGGCGGGACTGGCCGGGGCTACCGAAACTCATCCAAGAGTGGGGGAAGGCCCGGCCCACCCAGGAGGGGGACGAAGAAGCGTGGTGCAACGGAGAGGAGCCCACGCGGGAGGCCCAGGCAGGGGACACGCTAAGCGACGGAGCGGGGAGAGGGGTCCCGACCGACAGCCCGGACTTCATGCGGGAGCAGTGCGAGGACGAATCCCTAAAGCACGTCTGGGAGCAAGCGGGGGCTGCACCGGATCCTGCCGGGACGGGCGAGCAAGGACCTCGCTTTGAGGTAAGAAATGAGCACCTTTATCGGGTAGTCCCTCAGACAGGCCACCAAGAGGAGGTGCGACAGCTGCTGCTACCAACCCGGCGGGGGTGGCAGGTGTTGGAAGCCGCTCACGCTAATCCCTGGGCAGGGCATTTAGGAACCAAAAAGACCCTGCAGCGTATACTGCAGCAGTTTTATTGGCCGGGAGTTCATAAAGAGGCCAAAGACTTTTGCAACTCATGCTCCGAGTGCCAGCGAGTGGCCGGGAAGAACGTGGCGCGAGCCCCACTCGTACCCTTGCCAGTGGTGGACGTACCCTTTAAAAGGATAGCGTTGGACCTAGTGGGGCCCATAGAGCGGTCATGGAGGGGCAACCGCCATATTTTGGTATTGATAGACTATGCCACCCTCTACCCGGAGGCAGTCCCGCTCCGCAGCACGAAGGCCCCGGTCTTGGCCGAGGAATTAGTCAAGGTGTTCTCCCGCGTAGGGTTACCCCAGGAGATACTAACGGACCAGGGAACAAACCTCACGGGGAGGGTCATGACTTTGCCGCTTGCTAAAGGTGAAACGGCTCCGCACTTCCGTATACCACCCCCAAACAGATGGGTTGGTGGAGCGTTTTAATAGAACCCTTAAGACCATGCTCAGGAAGTTCGTAGAAATAGACCCCCAAGATTGGGACCAGTTCCTGCCGGCCCTCCTGTTTGCAGTACGGGAGGTACCCCAGGCCTCTACCGGGTTTTCCCCGTTTGAGTTACTCTATGGGAGGCAGCCCCGGGGGATATTAGACCTAATCAAGGAGGAGTGGGAAGAGCAGGCCCCCAGAGTACAGGGGACGGTCCCGTATATTTTGGAACTGCGGGAGAAACTGAAGGCGGTCGGAGAGCTTGCCCAGGAAAACCTCTGCAAGGCCCAAGCGAGACAAGTCCGCTACTACAACCAGGAGGCGCGAGCACGGGCCTTCGCCCCTGGGGACAGGGTCCTGCTGCTACTACCATCGGCAGAATCAAAACTGCTAGCAAAATGGCAAGGCCCCTATGAAGTCCTTCGGCAAGTGGGCCCGGTCGACTATGAGATCAAACTCCCCGACCGGCGAAAGGGGGCCCAAATCTACCACGTAAACTTGTTGAAAGAATGGAAAGAACAAGAAGGCCTGATGGTCAGCCTGCAAAGGTTGGAGCCGGAACTGGGACCCTGGGGCGGCGATATCGAGGACGCCGGGATGGAGGCGGCCCTGGGAGGGGGATTGACAGAGCCCCAGAAGGAGGGAATGAGGAACCTATTGCGAGAATTTGCAGCCGTGCTGTCAACCCGGCTGGGGAAAACGAGTGGGCTACCACCATATCCAGACTGCCCCCGGACAGAAGGTTCGGGAGCCGCTCCGGCCCTTGCCACGAAAGATGTGGGACCCGGTGCGAGATGAGGTAAACAAGATGTTACGGATGGGAGTCATACAAGAATCCAGGATCATCTGGCGAAGCCCCATTGTACTCGTCCCCAAGCGGGACGGGACCCTGCGATTCTGCATCGATTTTAGAAAGGTGAATGCCATCTCCCGAATGGACGCCTACCCGATGCCCTGAGTAGAGGGATTGCTGGAGAGACTGGGACAGGCGCGGTTTCTGTCAACATTAGATCTGACCAAAGGATATTGGCAGATCCCGCTCACACCAGCGTCACAGGCGAAGACCGCCTTTGCCACCCCGTCAGGACTATACCACTTCCTCATGATGCCCTTCGGGTTGAATGGAGCGGCAGCCACCTTCCAGAGGGTTATGGACAAGGTGCTGCGAGACCACCAGGCATACGCCGCTGCTTACATTGATGATATAATTATCTTTAGCGCATCATGGGAAGAACATCTAAACCACGTCCAAGCCGTGCTCCAGGCATTAGAGGAGGCGCGGATGACGGCTAACCCTAGCAAATGCGCATTCGGCCAAGCAGAGGTGACGTACCTGGGTTACGTGGTAGGACGGGGCTGCCTGAAACCGCAAGTGGGCAAGGTGGAAGCGGTACAGAAGTACCGGGCACCGTCCATGAAGAAACAAGTGCGGCAATTCCTGGGCTTGGCGGGATACTACCGCAGGTTCATCCCGCAGTTTGCCATGAGGGCGGCCCCCTTAACAGACCTGACGAGAAAGGGCTACCCGGAGAAGGTGAGGTGGACGGCGCAATGCGAGGAAGCGTTCCAGCAGCTAAAGCAGTGCCTCATCACGGTGGCAGTATTGGCGCAACCGGACTTTGCTAATCCCTTCGTGGTGCAGACAGACGCATCAAATATAGGGTTAGGGGCAGTTTTAGCCCAAGAACAAGGAGGAGGCGATAGGCCCATTGTATATCTGAGCCGCAAACTACTGCCACGAGAGCAACGCTATTCCACCATAGAAAAGGAAGCCTTGGCCATTAGATGGGCCATAGAAGCATTGAGCAATACGTTCCTTTTAGTGACAGACCATGCACCATTAACATGGATGCATAACATGAGAGAAGCTAATCCCCGCATAATGAGATGGTACCTGTTTCTGCAGCAGTATTCGTTTAAAATAATGCACCGGGCAGGATGGGAACATACTAACGTAGACTTTCTGTCCAGGTGCACGGAACAGGAGGAGGCAGGGGAGAAGACATCAGAGATCAGGGGGAAGGGGTGTGACGGGGGGACTCACCCCCGCACTCTCGGCCCCCGGAGCCGAAGCCCCGCACCCCAGCGGGACGAGCAGCTGGCGCCGGGAGCCCGGCGCAGCGGCAGAGGGGCCGGAGGAAACCGGCGCGCCCGACACGCATGTGCAGGGCGGCTAGGGCGATAGCCAGCCGGCGCTAGGACCCCGGGGCGGCAGGGCGGCCGGCGGAGGGGCGGACCGGATGCTGAGCGGGGAATTCAAAAGGGGGCCGGGAGGAGCAGGGAGGGGGGAGGACTGGACAGAGCAGGAGAGGTCCCGCTCTCAGCCTCCTCCACAGGGCCCGTGGGAGACTCGGCAGGAGCCGGCACGGCGCACGGAGCCCGGATCCCAACAGCCAAAGCGGGCGGCCGGACCAGGGAGCAGCGGGACGGGCCGGCGCGGGCCCGGGCCGGCAGCAGACGCCGGACAGACGGTCGGAGGCCGGGAGGCCGGTGATCCCAGGGACGGCAGGAGCCGTGTGCTCGGTGTGAGCCGACCAAGAGGAGAGGACCATTGGAGCGGTGAGATAGAGGCCAGGAGCAGGGGCAGCCCAGGACCCAGCACGGCTCGGGCTTGTGAACTGGGGGTGCCCCAGGACCCCTGAGCAATGCACCCGGTTACATCTAGAATCAAACTACTTGGAGCTGGGTCTATGAAATTTAGCTTAATGTGCTTCCTCCACTTGTTTCTTTTTTGTATCAGAAAAGGCTTCTGAGTTTTTTAACTTTAGAATGTAGAGACAACTATTCTTCCTTGGACCTCAGGTGTGGCCTAAACCTTTATCTATGAAGGACTATGTCTGAAAGAGCCTGTCTCTGTGTGTCAGGGCAGACCTGAGATGATAGTTTTCTACTCTGCATTATAAGTACATCAAGGGCATTGTAACATCATAGACCAGATTTTTATCGTGAGAAATACCTTGTGCAACCCTACTGACTTCAATCTATGGCCTAATAAAATTATATATGTTTTTCTCTGCTCGGGTAGCCTCAACATGTTTACAGGCATTGTTAAGGGCAGCTGGATGGTGACTAGTTTGAGGGAGAGGGTTAATATAAAAGAAACTTGGGTGAGCCAAAGCTGCTGATGTATCTTACTTATTAATAAACTGTCTTCCCAAAAAATGGGTCCCAATTCTACAAGGAACTCTACTACATGAGCAGACCCCAGAATCTGCATAAAGTCCTACTGAAGACCAGGGCTGAAATCCTGAGCCAGCAGGATTCAACAGAAATTTTGCTGTTGACTTGAATGGGGCTAGGAATTCACATCAGTGATCTGCCTGTGTTGAGCTCATAGTAAGATCAAAGATGTGGGTTGGGAGATGATATAATGCAAAATGTGAATTCTCAGTGAGCAACTGATCCCAAACTCAAACTAATGTTGAGGATTAATGCAATATGTTGCCTTTAACGTGGTTGTATGGATTTGTTTGTCGAGCAAAATTTGGCCTCATAAATCAAATAAAGATTACAGCTCACACACTCAGATACACCTGGCTGTCACAAATATTAAACTTTATGACGCCATACATCTGGATTCTTCATCTCTTCTTTTCCCACAGATATGTTCTTTTTAGGAAAAGACCTTACATATCTCAGAGATATTAAAGCATTGTTCCTTGAGTAATTTTAAAATGTTTGAATGTGTAGGAGAAACCCAGAATAACATTAGTAAACTGGACTTGCTTAAGTTAGAGTAGTTTTATGATTTAAATATTTAATACCAAATAATAGTAAACAATGCAAACCTGCTTTGCAAAATAATTTAAAAAATCAATTCAGTTAAAATAAATATTTTTGGCTCAAACCACAACCGAAAATCAGTTTATTTATAGTCCTCTGTTTTAATCCAAGCATTTTCCATTATTTAATAGAAGAGAAAACAGCATCAATTTATTGTATAGCAAAAGAGTACTTAAAGCAAAGTATGCAAAAAGAGACACACTTTGGTGGTAGCAATAATACACAATTGTCTGACATAGGAATTAACTCTTTGAAAGTGAGGGAGCGGGGAAGAGTGATTCATTCTGAGAGGAGACACTTGCTGGTACCATTGCCATCGGTCTGGGTTACTGCCAAGTGGTATAGGCAGCTTCCCAGGAGTCTTGCTGGGACAAGCAGTGGGAAAAGTTTCCTGAGTCAGTGCCTCTGTTCTGATCAATAAGGCTTTTGTTTTGGGTTGTAGATCCCCCTAGATTTTAGGGAACCAAAGAAAGGTTGTCACCACCTTGTGTAATACTAACATAAGACAGATTATGTAACACCCTCAAAATGCAGACTACTCTTTTTGAAAGGTTTGTAAGAATCTGGAGAGAAACTGGGCTCAATGGATTGCATTAATCTTCAGCATAGTTCTGAGTTCAGTTTGCTCAATCAGAATTCACATTTTACATTACATCTCCCAGTCCACGTCCTTGATCTTACAATGAGCTCAACACAGGCATACTCTGGGTTTTTTTGTTTTGGGTGCTGCTAAGACTCCATACTACTACTGAGGATCTTGTAAAGATCTAAAGCAGTGTAAGATGTACAGCTCCCTGCACCATTAAGTATTAATGATGGCATCATCTAGTCAAGGGAAAAAGAAATTCCTCCACAGGCATCTTGCTGAGTAAAAAAGCTTTTTTAGTTTACTTTCAATACATGTCACCAGCACCTGCTTTTATTATTACAGATTGAACTTCTTTAGTCTGGCACTCTATGGTCCGGTGACATCTGTGGTGTCTGGTATGGTTTTAGTTAGCTGGATGTCCACTTATCAATGGTGTAGGCAAGTTTCTCACAGTCCTGTAAAGTTTGCTTATAGCCACCAGTCCTGGCTCTCAGTGTTCTGTACTGTTATTTAGCTCTTACTGACCCCTAAATGTCTTCTAAGAGCCCAGCAAGCAATGGAAGTGTTGGTAATGCTGCCAGACAATATTGACCTCCCATGGTTCAGCAAATTGTCTAGTTTGGCACTGGTCAGATCTTGACGGTGCTGAAGTAGAGAGGGTCAACCTGCACTGTGATTACAGGCAACTCTGGAAAAGTACAGACAAGTATCTAATGATTTGTGGAATAAAAGTTGAAGGAAAGTTTGTGAACATTCAGGAAGAATTTTCTCACACATGAAAATCTGTCAGTGTACCCATTCGCATACAAATGCTGATGTAGCCTGAAGAAAATTGTCAAATCAAATCCAACTCCTCCAAATACAGATCTAATCTGCTAGACTGTGTTTCCACATCAGTCGCAGGTCAAACTAGTTTGATCACTAATAAAAGGCATTACTCAAATCAACAGCCTTCATCTTAATTGTTTTTTATTCCTCTCAGAGATGAAGGCTCTTCATGTCCATCAGACTACAATCTTTAATGGCAGATACTGTGAAACAAGTAGTCCAATAGCACCTTAGAAACTAACAGAAATATATAGAATCATGAGATTTCATGGGTAAACCCACTTCATCAGATGAACTGGAGTGGAAATATATACTCAGAAGACGTACATGTCAAGTGTAGGACCTGTGTTAATGAGGCTAATTAAGTGGGCCAGATGTGTCCCATTCATGCCTTTTGATGGGAAAATGTGGATGTTAGAGGTAAGAGAAATTGGCTTTGTAATGCACCAACCAGTTAATATCTTTAAGTCCAGGGTATCAGTGTCAAATTTGAAGATGAATTCCAGTTCTGCAGACTCTCTCTGTAATTGGTTGATGAAGAGATCTTCTGGAAAACTTCTAAAAGAGAGCGTCCACACAGCAAAAGCTCATCAAAAAAGCGATCTGCTTTTGTGAAAGATAGCATCCACACTGAATGGACACTATTTCCCATTAAATGTGTGATTACTATGGACGGAGTGGGCACCTGTGCTTTTTCCTTTTTCCTCTTTTTTTTTTTTTTTTTTTTTTGAAAGAACTCCCTTTCCTCTCCACACATGCCTTTTTCCAAAAGAGCTCTTCCGGAAAAAGACTTCTTCCTCATAGAAAGAGATTTACCAATGTCAGAAAAAACCCTCTGTCACTTTTTTTTCGAAAGAACATAATTGCAGTATGGACATAAGTGAAGTTTTTTCAGAAAAACTACTGTTTTTCTGAAAAAACCTCTGCAGTTTAGACATACCTGGAGATGGTGGCAGAGAATATTTTGAAGAAAAAAATAAGATATCTTTGTTCCTGCCCCTATTTCAGAAGTGGATAATTTAGATCTTGGACCCACTGTGATCTTTCTCTTACTGTCCCTAACATATCTCTCATTAGGATCTGAAAAATGATCTATTTCAGCACAGGGAACTTCTGCCGACACAGTAATAGTTCTCTTCAGATCGTACATCCAAACTAGAGCTGATAAAGGTAGCAGTGCTGATCTTGTAAGCTTAGCTATAATGAGATTCCAGCAAGGCCTAAAATCCATAATCCCAGACGTGAGACTGGCTTGTGGAACAGACTTAGGTCTTACAACCAGAGTCATGGAAGACAGGTCCAAATCAGAAGGATTTGATCAATCTGATCCATAAGGTCTGATCTTGCTAACAATGGCTGCTTTCTCCCTCATCATCACCTTCAGAATCAACACAGTTAAACCAATGGACTTGATATATGGTCCTTTGCTATTGCATGACCAGTTGGTGTGTGCAACCTGTTGGCAGCAATGACTGGACGATTCAGTGGGAACTGTCTCCACATCATGGGGCCAGAGCCAGAGCAGACCAACAACACAGATATCAGACAACTTAGGCACCTTAGACTTATTTGGTGATGAAGCACATGTTGATATGGGACTTCAAGCCTTTGGCTCTGAAAATCTCCCAGAACCAGAAGATCTAGCATCAAGAGCTTCCTTGAATAAGAGTCCCTGCACCCTGTTTTGCCTGCAAGTGCGAATATGCAGTTATCTTGAAGAACTCCAGTTACAAGCAAGTAACTTCAATTTAGAAAGCTTATTCCCAAATAAATCTATTAGTCATTACTAGGCCTAGATTAGGGGATAAATTTGAATTAAGATATGCAACTCTAGCTAAATTAATTGTACAGCTGGAGTCAGAGTATCTTAAATGCAATTTTGGCCCTGTCCACACTGTGGGAAGTCAACAGGAGCACACTCTACCGTTGACTTTACTTACTCCTCATAGGAGCAGGACTTTTGGCATTGACGGGAGCACCCTCTCAGTTTGAATTAGTGGGTCTTCACTAGACCTGTTAATTCAAACTCCCGAAGATGGACTGCAGCAGCTTCAATCTTCTCTGTAGTTAGACATGGCCTAAGGTACCACAGGACTCCTTGTTGTTTTTGCTGCTGCAGAGTAACATGGTTACCCCTCTGAGACTTGTAGCCTTCTTAGTGTGTGCTGTTTCTATGGCTATGTCTACGCTGCAGCATTTTTCCAGAAAAACTATACTTTCACTGCTATTGTGTTCTTTCAACAGAAAGTCGAAAGAACAGAGGGGTTTTTCCAACAGCGGTAAACCACTTTCTATGAGGAAGAAGCCTTTTTCCGAAAAAGCTTTTTTGGAAAAAGGCATGTGTGGACGCAGAAGAGGGAGTTCTTTCGAAAGAAGAGGCCTTCAGGAAATAACACAGGTGCCTTGGTGGTCATTCTGTCCATACTAATCACAACTTAAATGAGAGATAGTGTCCATTCAGTGTGGATGCTATCTTTCGAAAAAGCAAATCGCTTTTTCATTGCACTTTTGCTGTGTGAACGCTCTCTTTTGAAATAAGCTTTTCTGGAAGAGATCTTCCAGAAAAGCTTCTTCGAAAAGAAGTTTGCAGTCTAGACCTAGGCTATGTCTAGACTGGCCCCAAATTCCGGAAAAGGGATGCAAAGCAGGTAAGTCAGCATAGGGAAATCCGCGGGGGATTTAAATATCCCCCGCGGATTTAAATAAACATGTCCACCGCTTTTTTTCCGGCTTGGGGAAAAGCCGGGAAAAAAGCATTTAGACTGGCGCGATCCTCCGGAATAAAGCCCTTTTCCGGAGGATCTCTTATTCCTACTTTCAAGTCCACACATGACTTTCAAGTAGGAATAAGAGATCCTCCGGAAAAGGGCTTTATTCCGGAGGATCGCGCCAGTCTAGACGCTTTTTTCCCGGCTTTTCCCCAAGCCGGAAAAAAAGCGGCGGACATGTTTATTTAAATCCACGGGGGATATTTAAATCCCCCGCGGATTTCCCTATGCTGACTTACCTGCTTTGCATCCCTTTTCCGGAATTTGGGGCTAGTCTAGACGTAGCCCTAGACTATGGGTGCTAATGTCCAAAAAAAGTGGATTGGTCCAATTACCAATGTACATAAGATGTTCATTTTAATTTATCAAAAGCAACCTGCTTTAATTTGTTTTCTTAATCAGCTTCATGTTCTGCAAAGTGTGCTCTAACTTTCCTTAGATATCGGAAGTAATATTATTGTCACTAATTTTATGGATTAATGCTGTATCCTGTAATTTCTTCTTCAAAAATTGGGAACATTCTAAAAGCAAAATAGCACATTCTTTTTTAAAAAGTGGATTGGTCCAATTACCTGGGTGAAAGAAGGAGGAAAGAAACAACCCATTGCTTTGCAGAAACTCATTTCTTTACAGGAAAATGCAATAGTTACCATATTTAATGAAATATTATAATGTTACAAACAGAAGTCTTGATTGAAAGCCTTTGGCAATTAGTGTGAATCTTTCCATCAGGACAAGAAGCCGGTTCTGCAAACTCAAATACTATAGCAATAGAAACCATTAGATGAATCTAAGTAAAATAATATATTGTACTGTAACAAATACATTTCAAAACAATGGTTCAGTAACAAGATTTTAGTATAGCTCTGCTTTATTATCTCTTGATTGAGAAGCAGGAGGCCCTCCAATTTAGGGTACAAGTCATAAAACAACAAGTCAATGAAGTTTGTGTGTGTGGTTCATGTCCATTAGCATGAGGCTTGCGCACAACTACCTGAAGGACAAACAGCTAAATATGTTCCATGAGTAGAACTTTACCTGATAAATAGAACTTCATTTTGTTGTTTGTCTCTGTTCCACAGATGATTTCTCTACTTCTCATAGAAAAACAGGCATTCATATTAGGATATTAATAGACTATGTGAGCTGCTTTTCTGAAAACATAGGAAATCATAAATTATGAAGGGCAACTATTCATTTCAATTCAAAAGTGAATAAATAACAAATAGTAATGTCACTCATGCGTTGAATCCTTCCTGTTGAAAAATTGGCTCATTATTCCTTCGTATAACTTACAAAGTTTCCATAAAACAACTATTTCATCCATAGCTATACAACATTTTTTTCTCTGCCAATATGGGAGCAAAAATTCATAACTGGAGTTTGATTAACTGGATCAGTCAAAGGACTGGTAACAATACATAGACCCTTGAAGGAAAGATTTTCTGAAGTGATTAGTCATTTGCAATGCCTCAGTAATCAAGTGCTCAAACTGAGACTCTTTCAATGAAGAGTTTCAGAAAATGTTGAGCACTCACCCTCTGAAAATCAGTTCCCTTCAAGATGTCTAAGTTTGGACATCCAAAAGCACTAATCTTTTTTGACTATCTTGGGGTGAAATCTTGCTCTCACTGAAGTCAATGGGAGTTTTACAATTGACATCAATAGGGTCAGGATTTCAACGTTAGTCTTCATCTCTAGGTAACCACTACAAATAAAGACCAAGGGAGATTTTTATATATGCTACTGAATTGGAAGACCATAAAATTGCCATACAGAATCATACCTGTGAGCCAGCTTACTTCAGTATCTTATCTCCAAAATATCTGGTGATGGGCACTATCATATAATGGGCCAAAGAACCATGTAGTGGATGGAACTACCTACAGTTAAGATTTTTTTCCCTCACCCTATCAATTAGTGGCTGGCTTTTTGTAAGTGTCTAGTGTGACTATGGATATTTTTAATATGCATATAAATGTCTTATCTCTCTCTCTCTCTATAAAAAGTTGCCAGGCAGCTTTGCCAATCCCCAAACAGTGTCTGGGTCAGGGAGGCTATGGGAGGGCAGAGCCTGCGGGACGCAGAGTGATGTGATATCTTCACTCTGTCGTCCTGCAGGAAAAACTTTTTTATATAGAAAGAGAGAGTTTATTTACTAATTTTGCATTGCCTGTCAATTTCATTGCATCTGTCCTTTTTCTTCTTTATTTATTTACATGAGAATGAATAGGAATTCTCAATTTCACCTTATGTCTGTTAATTTATTTTTTCTGTCTATGTTTTAACACAGTTTTCCAGGTAGGGGTGCAACTCTATTTTATTTAAATGTTAAATGAGGATGGTGATCTCTTTGAACAGGCGAGCTAGCTGACCCTGTGACAAAAAAAATACTAACATGGTTGTCAGTAATTGTTTTCCTTCTTCACAACCCACTTGGTTAAGAGATGCTTAAATGGACCTGTTGGAGAGTTATACAAACAAAGATGTTTTTGGTTTATGGGCGATTCTAAGTGCGGGGTATAATCCCCCATGCAACACCCCTTTTTAAGTCATGCAAAAATTATTTTAAAAATTTTTATGAATTGAAAAGCGAAAAGAATTTTTTTGAGCCAAATGAAATATTTTGTTTCAGTTTTGGGTGTTTTTGTAAAGTTTTAAAAATATTTCTAATAAATGTGGAGGAAATGTTGGAAGTCATTTTGAATAAAAAATTGTTGTGTGTGTTCTTTAAAAATGACTTGGGAAGGGAGAGAGGTTCAACACAATTTGGCAAACCAATGTGAAATTCACACCCTGAACCCCCTCGTGCATCCTAACTCCCTCCCAATCCCTGCACTCCTACTCCAGCCTATAACCTCTCCTGTACGCCAAATCCCTTATTGCAACCCTCACCCCAGAGCACACATCCCCAGCCGGAGCCCTCACTCTTCTCCATTCTGGCTCTACCCCAGAGCCTAGGGGATTCCCTGATCTTCTCCCGTCCCCTGTAGGGCCATACTAGGCCCCAATTCAATTTTTTCTGTGGATTAATGACCCCTGATTTTTTTTAAAATAAAAGGTTTCCCACCCCTGCTCTAGCCTGTAAACTACCTTAGCCTACAATTGAAGCACATTAGTACAGTAGTCTAGGGAAGCTTTCCCCTCTGCTCCTCAGCATGTTACTGTTCTGTGGCTAAACAGACCTTCATTCTCCAGGTCTCTTAATCTGGCACTTCTCAGAAGCACTAAATTAACATAAAAAAAAAATACTGCCACCGTCTGAGCACTTCAGAGTGAGCCAAAGATTTTCCTCTGGGCGTGTATAAACAATTTGAATTCTTTTCTCCTTACGGATTCTCTAAAATGGGATTTTTTTTTCCTGTATGCAAATGGAACAATACAACTTATTGGCAGCCTTCATGGTAATTAGTCCATTTCAGTAAATGATTATTGGATTCAATATGTATTATTCATTTATGTTCTCTTTCTCAAGTAATATAAGAGCTGATGTTGAAAATTTGAATATTATGTCATGAATAAGACAGTGTGTGTAATGTAGCATCTCAGTTAGCAATTACTTGTTCTCTTTCATAAGTCCAGCACAGTGTCTGTAATATGAACATAAAACGGATGTTGCACTGATTACTTCTGAGGAAAATGTGGACATTGAACTAACATAGTGTAATTTTTTTACTTCACGTATTATTATGATCAGACCTAGAATTTTACAAAGCTTTGTTTTAGTTTAGTGATCCTGAAAAGTGCCATATTGACAGCCCTCATATTGAATTAAGACCAGAAGGGACCACCACCACGATCAACTAGATCATAGGTTCCCAAACTGGGGGTCGTGAAGAAATTCCAGGGGTGGTATAAAGTGACCCAGTCCCCCTCCTGTCAATCCTTCCCCAAGAAAGAGCTCGGTCCATCTGGTAAAAAAATTCAGAAAATACCATGTGAAATGTCTGGTATTTTCTGTTTTTCCTGGCTTGGAAATCCGCCGGAACACGCGCAGCTTGGGCTGGCTGGGGGAGAATGGAGCATCCTGGGCAGACTTCAAAATGGCCACCTTAAAAGGGCAATGTCTGCCCTGCTCTTAAAAGGGCAACCTTTTTTTTTTTTTTGATCAACAACTTTTCCCCTGGAGTACCGGCACCTTTTTTTTACATTGGTCCTGGGAATTAAAAGGGCTGCGACTGTTTTTTTGGCCTGGGTCAGTTCTTTTTTTTATTTTTATTTTATTTATTTTTTTTTTTTGGTCAACAAGTTTTGCTGCTATTTTTTTTTTGTTTGTTTCTCAAAAATTAAAAAATAGGCATGATGCCAAACAGTTTGGGGACCATTGAATTCTAGACTGACCTCCTGCACATCACAGATCAGGGAACCTCTCCTCTGCACACCTGTAATAGGTGCATAACCTCTGACTGACTTAGTGAATTCTGAAATTATGACGTAAAGATTACTCTAAACCAGATGGTGATCCATACCCCATGCTGCAGAGGAAGGCACACTCCTCCTCCTCCCACCCTGAAAAAGCTCTGCAAATGTAACCTCTACAATGAATTTCCGTATTTAGCACAGACAATGGGAAGCCTTTTAAGAAAGACCAAATATACTGAATCAGATGAAAGGCCAAAGGGAATAATCAGCAGAAGAGACAAGCATAATAAAGACACAGGACAAGGGGTCAAGAGGCAAGTAATCAGTAGTCAAGAGGCAAGCTCCCAAAGGAGATAATCAGAAAAGTCAAGTAATCATTTTATATAAGGAGTGTGGTCTGAAGCAAATATTGGGTGGACAAAGAAAACAAAGCCATTTCCTTAGTGCCTCTCAGGAGAAGGAAAAAGGATATCACAGAACGAGTGTATGATACTCTGAAGAATGAAGGAGAATTACCACAGTTTTTGTTCAGAGAGCTGTCTGACTTTTTCTGTAGGGCGAGGGATAAGCATTTTCCAAACACGTAAATAATCACAAATAATATTTGTTGATTTTCCACAGAAAATTTTGACAATTTGGTGCAAATTTTGAAAACCACCATCACTAATGGCTCAAAGGTTTCTGCAGTCAGCTCCTTGAGTATTCTAGAATGCATTTAATCAGGTTCTGGTGTCTTGAAGACATGTACCTCGTCTAAGTAATTTTAAACTCATTCTTTCTCTATTTTAGCCTCTGACTCTACCTCATTTTCACAGACATTCACTGTGTTAGACATCCCATCACTACTAACCTTTTTGGTGAAAATGAAACAAAGAAATAATTTAGCACTTTTGCCATTTCCACATTTTTTCCCCCTTGGTCTTCCTCTTGTTTCTAATATATTTGTAAAAAGTTTATGTTTATAATTATAGCTAATTTAGTCTCATTTTGTGCCATGACCTTTGTAATTTTGTCCCTACATACTTGTGTTATTTGTTTATATTCATCCTTTGTAAGCTGATGTGGTTTCCACGTTTTGTAGGACTCATTTCTAGTTTTTAAATAATTTTAATATTTTCTGGTTAACCAGGATGGTCTCTTGCCATACTTCCTATCTTTCCTATGTAGTGGGATAGTTTGCTCCTGTACCCTTAATAATGTCTCTTTGAAAAACTGCCAACTGGCTTCAATTGTTTTCAATTGCTATGGAATCTTACCTACTATCTCCCTGAGGGTAAGTCTAGACTACACACTTCTTTCGAAAGAGATTGTCTAGACAGCCACAATCTGGAAGCTCTCTTTCAAAAAAGCCCTGTTTGAAGTCAAGAATGCCTTTTTTTGAAAGAGCTTTAGAAAAAAGATGTTCTTCCTTGCAAAATGACATTTACCACTGTCAAAAAAACCACCGTGTTCTTTCAATTTAATTTTGAAAGAACGCAACGGCAGTCTAGATGCAGGTGAAGTTTTGTTGTTTTTTTTAAATAGGGGCCACTTTAAAAAAAAATCAAAAACTCCTGTAGTCTAGACATAGCCTGAGTTTGCTAAAGTCTGCTGCCTCAGCATTCATTATCTTTATTGTGCTGTTTTCCCTCCTACCATTTCTTGGAACAACGAACTGTGTCATTTCTTGATCACTTTCACCTAAGCTACCTTCCATTTTCAAATTCTCAACTAGTTCCTCCCTATTTGTCAAAAGTAAATCTAGAACAGCTTCTCCCCTAATAATTGTTTCCACCTTCTGAAATTAAAAATGGTCTCCAATATATGCAAAGGACTTGTTGGATAATCAGTGCCCTACTGTGTTATTTTTCCAACAGATGTCTGTGTAGTTGAAACCCCCATCACCATCAAGTCCTGTGCTTTGTATGATTTTTTTTAGTTTAAAACTCAAGAGGTTTGGGGAATGATCCTGCACTATTTCATTGCAAGCACTTTAAAACAAACTTGATTGTGTAAGCAAACAGCTCCACGCTGTGGTTACTGGGGTTAATAACCACAGCCAAAAATCATACAAGTTCACTTACTTTAACCTTTCCCCCCAAAATATACTGGAAGCAACATGCTTTCAAAATAACTTCTCATTAGTCCAACCCTTGACTGATACACAATAACTTCAAATTGTGAAATACAAGAGAAGAAAGTGTAAAGCTTGAGAATCCCAGTCCTCAAGAAAGGCTGAATTATGCAGCAGAAAAAAAAATAAACCTGTCAGTTACAGAAATCTGTAATACTACTACTACTAAATTATTTATTCATTATTATTATTTTATTTTATTAGGATAAACTAATATATCCACCTGGGAAGGAAAACTCCCTGACACTCAATGTGCAGCACTTCTATTAGTCCTGCTGGACTACAAGTGGAAGCAAATCCATTTCTAGACTGCAGTAAGCTTTGAACCTATTCTTTGAAAGGAATTTTAAATGTATCAGAAATTTAGCAGCCTTGCTCTAACCTTTCTTAGTAAATTGACATGATTTTTTAAAATCTCATATAGTGTGGCTCCTGCTCCCCCCCCCCCCCCACACACACACATACTTCTTAATTTCCATTTTAAAAAAACAAAAGTTCTTCTGTCAATAACTTGATTTGGCTGCTGGATGCAGGAGTCATAACAGGAGCAGCCACACAGGTTGTACATTCCTAGCAGTGCAGCTAAGTTCAGATGAAGAGCTTTTCACTAATTGCAAGTGACCACAGCATGTTTGGGATAGTGGAAGAACAGAGTCCACCTATTCCTTGTGAGCTTCAAGGGGTTTTCCTCTTGCACCTCGATGAACTTCATGGCTCTAGTTGTAAAGGAGGAAGAGCATTAGAGCTTCAAACTGCAGGCTCTTTAAACTAAGTAATGTTAAGTAAACTGGGGAAGAATATGGCCATACATTAGATATTATACATCGTGACTTCAGGTCGTCATTCTCAAGACCATCATCAGACCATGGTTCTGTTCAGCAGAATCCAAGACAGAATCCTTTGGAAATAGATGACACAAACTCTTTAATTTGGTGTTATTATTATTATATAATACCAACAATCACTGGCACTTTGCAGACAAATATGAATCATAGAATCATAGAATACTAGGACTGGAAGGGACCTCGAGAGGTCATTGAGTCCAGTCCCCTGCCCTCATGGCAGGACCAAATACTGTCTAGACCATCCCTGATAGACATTTATCTAACCTACTCTTAAATATCTCCACAAATTGAGATTCCACAACCTCCCTGGGCAATTTATTCCAGTGTCTGACTACACTGACAGTTAGGAACTTTTTCCTAATATCCAACCTAAACCTCCCTTGCTGCAGTTTAAGCCCATTGCTTCTTGTTCTATCCTCAGAGGCCAAGATGAACAAGAATACCAGCTGCACTCCAAACTCCTTCACCCGTATTCCCAGAGACCTGAAGTCACTCTTGATCCACTCAATGTTACACCTCACAGTATCATTAGTGCCCACATGCATGAGTAGCATGGGGTAGTAGTCAGAGGATAATCCTCGACAATGCCTCCGTAACATCTCGGATACGGATCCCCGGCAGACAGCATACCTCCCGAGATGAAACGTCAGGGAGACATATGGGCGCCTCCGTCCCCCTCAGAAGAGAGTATCTGACCACCACTACCCTAAGTTTCCTATTCGCAGTGGTGGCAGCATACCTCCCAGCTTTGAGGGTACGGGCTTCTCCTCCTCTGGTGTAGGGGGTGATTGTTTATCTCCTGTATAAAGAAGAGCATAATGGTTTCCTAGTACCACAGCGGGAGGGTTTGGAGCGGGGATGGAGCAGTGCCTGCTGCCAGAAGTAACCAGCTGCCAGTGTCCACCCTGAGCCATCTTCTCCTCCACCAATGGTGTGTCCACAGTCCTGTGTACCGGGACAGCTACCTCAGCTATCTCCTTATGGACTCAGTCCAGGAATTCCTCATGGATGCAGGTGCTCCTCAACTTAGCCACCTCTTCCTGTAGCTCTCCCACCTGCTGCCTGAGAGATTCCACCAGCAGGCACCTTTCGCATTGGATGATCTCCCCAGCCTGGATATCAGGAAGTGGGAATTGCAAGCCACAGTCCCTGCAAAATCACACCAGGATCTGGGTAGAGGCATCCATGCTCAGGCTCTCTGTCTGGCTACAGGTGCCAGTGAAGGAGACAGAAACAGTGCTGGCACAGGTGTTGTGGGTCTCCAAACCATCGTAGGCCTCCCTCTGTCAAACTCCCTCTCAAACTCCCCTGTCTGCAGTTCCTATCTGCTTCACTCCCTGATTGCTCTGCCTCTGGCTTTTAAAGCCTGCTTGCCCAGGCCAGGCCTGCCCCCTCGTGAGTCACGCAGGGGAAGGCTGACCAGCTGCAATCAAGAGAAGACAAGATCCCTGCCACAAACAGCTAATATATTTTAAAAGAGCACAGTATATCTAGTTTTTTGTAAAGTAAATCCTTAAAATAAAGCATTATGATAGTTTAACCCAAAGAGGTAGGCACAATATCATGCTTGGAATGTAACTTGCTTACCAATTTCCAAAAGTTATGAAAAATATTACATGATTTTAAATGAAGAAAAACAAGTGGCCAGAACCATTTTGTGTTGCACTGCTGGTCCATTCAGATTATAGACCAAATATAACCAACCCAAGAAAGACCACAATGATTGTGAAGATCACTGGAGAGCAAGGGGCATGGCAAGATGAAAGGGTTAGAGCCAGTACTTCCACACTATGCTGAGTCCTTTTTCCCAGTTTGACTCCCTATCCTACCACCTCGTATAACTTAAAATGGCCCTTGGGCAATTCAGCTTACACTTACACAGAACCAAGCCCACAGACAGTGGATGGGCAAAAGGGGCAATTGCCCCAGCAGCCAATGATTTAAGGGGGCCCAGGGCTTCCGGCTGCTGCTGCCACAACGGCTGGAACCCTGACTCTTTAAATTGCCACCAGAGTGTTCTACCCAGCCTGGGGGAAAGGGAGAGAACAGCATCATGGTTCAGGCAGTGCTGTGAGCTGGCTGCCTCTGGCATTGCCCCTTTCGCCCAAGGCCCAGCTCCTTCTGGGACGGAGAGCCAGCCCTCCCCACACCTTGGCCAGGAACCTGCAGAAGTTGTTGGCCCCACTGCAAGGAACCAGCTCAAAGAAGCCCAGAATTAGGGGAATGCAAGGGTGAGCTTTATTAAGCCTTTCTGCACTGGTTTGCATTGTATGCTCCTCAGATTTACCCATGATCTATGATAAATTAGTGAAAATGTTTTTAATAGAGCCCTGCACAAATACAAAATTTTGTATCTGCATCTCTATCCACAAAAGTGAACCCCATGACACCCACATCCCTAAATATGGATACCCATGGATATAAAGTGGATATCCATGGTTTTGCAAGGCTCTATTAATAAGCAAGTTAAATATTTTTAAAAAATCATTTATAGTCTTGTATTTTGAAAAGCTTGGATGCTCATTCTAATTTAGTGTCCTTTGGGGCTGTCTCTGTGACTGTATTAGTGAGTATGATATTATACACTTTGAAATTGCAAGTGAAGCAGGCATTTAAATATCCTGTGCTTCATTTGCATATTCGTATCATGGTGCTCTTTCAAAAAAGTGCCATTTCGAAAGTAAAACTGCGGTCTACACGCGGTTCTTTTGAAAATGGTTCTTTTTTGAAAGATCCTGTCCTCAAAAAATGTTGAAATCCCTGCTTCATTTGCAATTTCTCAGTGTCTAATTGACATCCCTCTGTTGAAATAGGGATGTAGTCTAGACACAGCAGGAGAGAGGATTACCCCAGCCGTCTCTCACCACTACAACTTGGGGCCAGGTGAGAAGCACTTCTCCATGGCTACTGCACCTCCAGCGGGCACATCTGGGAGAGGGGTGCATGTTCCTCATCTGGGGCAAGTCCTAGTTCGTCTGCTCCCTTCACTTCTTAGCCAGAGTGAGAAATGAGCAAACTGTGCACATTCTCCTCGCTCCCTGATGAAGAGGAACAACCAGCAATACAAATTCAGGGAGGAAGCTTTAGCCTCTCTCCCCTCACTAAGGCTCAGGTCTGGGGCAGTTCCAGCTGGGAGGTGGGAAAGTCACACTCCCAGCCAACCCCTTTTACCTGCCTGATTCTATCTCCAAGTACATCCCACTTCCCTGGCACAACCAAACCCTTACCTTACTTTAAGTTATGATAAGAGGAAGCTGTATACCGAATTTGGTAGTCCTAGCTTTTACTTTTTAGAAGGAGTTCTTGAACAAACAGACAGAAACACAAACATACATACAAACAAGCTCTCTCAAATATATAGCAGAAAAGTGAATAAGTTTTATTACAATTAAAATATGAATTGTTAACATGGCATGTCAAAATATACAAAGTAAATATCCATAAACTCAAACTCTCAAGTTCTTAAGCAGTTTTTTTCTTACTTTACCTGTCTGCAAATTTTGATTACTGTTGATGGAAATATTTTTCATATGTTTGCACGTGGTAAAATTGTTTTTGTTTAGTGACTTTTACCAAAAAAATATAAACAAAATGGTTTGTTTAGTGACTTTTACCAATAAAAATATAAACCTTTCAAGCCTACCTATATACTTATGTTGATGGTACTTTACAAAACATTATTTCTATAATAATATCTGCATTAGAAAAAGCTTCTTTGTAATGTAACCTGTCTGCCGGGTAGGCCCGGCAGCAACCAGGGCCGGGTTCAATATCTAGGGGTCGAGCACACACAGAACTTCCTCGAGCCCCCACGCAGTAGACTGGGAAATTCACACACCCATGGGCGCCTCTGAGAGGCAATGCTTCCCCACTTGCAAGCACAGAGTCTGAGTGTAGAAAAGAAACATTTAATGAAACAGAGAGAGAAGTCACATGGCATTAACCTGGGAAAATACCACAAACAGAGTTCATAGCCCAAACCATGAGCAAAGTCCAACACCCCAAGGCTATGTCTACACTCACGGCTTCTTGCACGAGTAATATGCAAATGAGGCTAAGCGTGGAATATCGCCGAGCCTCATTTGCAAAGCTAATGAGCCACCATTTTTTTCAGAAGAGGCTCTTGCGCAAGAAGGAGCATCTACACTGCCCCTTCTTGTGCAAGAAAAACCCTCTTGCGCAATGCCAAAATCTCCCAGAGTCCGACATCTCAAAAGTCTCTGTCCCTGGTCAGTGCCGCCCAGAGTTCAAAAGTTCACCTGCAGGGTTCTACCTCCCAACCTGGGTGGAAAGGGGGGCAAGAGGGTTGATGGGGCACCTTACATAGTCTGAGGCCGACAGCGCCACCTCTCCATATGATTCTGCTGCAGCCTTTACCACGAGCCACTCCGCCACACTCCAACAGCTGTCTTATTCCACTCCACCGACTGCTCCGCAGGTCGCCTGCTGCCACTCTTACTGGCCTCTCTCACCAGCTGCTCCGCTAGCTGCAATGGGTCTGGCTCCCGGTCAAACCAGTGATTTCAGCTCTTAGTGATTTCAACTCTTTAGACATCACCTAGACTGGCAAAAGATTCCAGCTTCCACTGGACTAGCAAAGAGACTCCTCCGGCTGTGTCTAGACTGGCAAGTTTTGCCGCAAAATCATCTGCTTTTGCGGAAAAACTTGCCAGCTGTCTACACTGGCTGCTTGAATTTCCGGAAAAGCACTGACAATCTCATGTAAGATCGTCGGTGCTTTTCTAGAAATACTATGCTGCTCCCGTTCGGGCAAAAGTCTTTTTCCAAAAGACTTTTGCGCAAAAGGGCCAGTGTAGACAGCACAGTACTGTTTTCCGCAAAAAAGCCCTGATCACGAAAATGGTGATCGGGGCTTTTTTGCAGAAAAGCGCGTCGAGATTGGCCACGGACGCTTTTCTACAAAAAGTGCTTTTGTGGAAAAGCATCCTGCCAATCCAGACGCGCTTTTCCAAAAATGCTTTTAATGGAAAAGTTTTCCATTAAAAGCATTTTCAGAAAATCATGCCAGTGTAGAGATTGCCCTCATGAAGTCTACTTCAGGTCTATCTTTAAAACAAAAGAGGGAAAGAGGCAGGTTTGGGCCAGCCTTACAGCTTACACCTGGCATGCATGAAGCAGGCTGACTCAAGCCCTTTAGCCCTTCCCCCAACTCCATTCACTCTACTCTGGAACGGGGTGGCTTGTTCCTCGGAGACCTCTTACAGTGATGGTGTCTCTCCTCTACGCATTGGTGTCATTTTTTACAGTTCCCACATTTAGGGGTAGCATGATTTGTGACCTCCATAACAGCCCCAAATTATTTACAATACATCACATTCCATTCCAACACTGATCCTCCATCAACCCTGGCTGAGTTGGATTTACATAACCACACCTCGGATTCCTTCCCCCTCCTGGCATGAGCTGTATTTACATATCAACAGTTAACAGTTAATTACCTTGCAGCGCTAAACAATTGGGCTACGTCTACACTAGCATGATTTTCCGGAAGTGCTTTTAATGGAGAAGTTTTCCGTTAAAAGCATTTTCAGAAAAGAGCATCTAGATTGGCACAGACGCTTTTCTGCAAAAGCACTTTTTGCGGAAAAGCGTCCGTGCCAATCTAGACGGGTTTTTGCGCAAAAAAGCCCCAATTGCCATTTTAGCCATCGGGGCTTTTTTGCGCAAAACAGTACTGTGCTGTCTACACTGGCCCTCTTGCACAAATGATTTGCACAAGAGGGCTTTTGCCCGAACGGGAGCAGCACAGTATTTCCGCAAGAACACTGACGATCATACATGAGATCGTCGGTGTTCTTGCGGAAATTCAAGCGGCCAGTGTAGACAGCTGGCAAGTTTTTCCGCAAAAGCAGATGATTTTGCGGAAAAACTTGCCAGTCTAGACACAGCCTTGGAGTGAGCACCCCCACCCCCAGAGCAACTCCCTCCTTTTAGCTGGTTGATAACAAGCAGTAGTTCAACCACTGCTTACATCAATCATAGCTGGAATAATTCTAACTAAAATAATCAGATTATGAAGTCAGTCTTGTATTTGTGGGTATATCATTAAGTAGAAAGTAATATTGTTATCTGGTTTTGCAGATTCCTAAATACTGCATGTTCATTACTCAAACACATGTATTATTAATTCTGAAGTGTCCACCAATTATGTTTACCTTGAACCATACAGGACCCCATTGACAGAAAGGTGAAGATGGTATGTTATTCATCATGAATTAATAAAAAGCTTGTATAAATGACTATATAAGTTTCCTTTGAATATTGATGTATAATTCTGATGTGAAATGTATGCTTCTAATAAAACTTTACTTTTCTTATTGAAAGAACTGCAAATTATGTATTTTAAGTATTTCAGGACAGAGGAGAAAATGCATTTTACAAAGTCAGGTTAAACAAGAGTTCTACTTTCAGACCAATAGAGTCATCTAGTGGGCAAATTCTGAAACTGCAGTTGACACAGATTACAGCAGCTGTTTTTTGTTTAGGATATAGAATTTCTATTGTTTCCTGGTTTAAAAATCCAACAGTTAGATGATTGATTTCTAGTGTAGGGTTACCATATTTGATCTTTCAAAAAAGAAGACACCCCTGAGAGGGAGTGTATCTGTATCAGTATCTACCAACTCACGTTGTATTAATGTGTTATATGCTGCAGTGGTCTCCAACCTTTCTATACCCAAGATCACTTTTTAAATGACAGACCAAGCCAAGATCTACCACCCCGCCCCTTCCTTGAAGCCCCACCCTCTCTATTCTCCTCCTCTCCATCACTTGCTATCCCCAATCCTTATACTGCTAAGTAAAAAAAACAAAATTCCCACCATTCCTCGCAGCTACTCACCTGTGCTGTTGCTCGGTGAGTAGCTGCTCCTCAAATGAGGAAATCTAATGTAAATGTACTGTGCAGGCGTGCAGTTCAGAGAGGGCTCAAGAGCTACTCTTAGCGCCTCCGAGATCTACCAGTAGATCGCGATCTACTGGTTGGTGACCATGGTGCTATACTATACACATTAATACAATGTGAATTGGTAGATACTGATACAGATACACTCCCTCTCAGGAATGTCCTCTTTTTTTAAAAAGTTCAAATATGGTAACCCTATTCTAGTGTAGGGGGTTGGATTTTCAGAAGTTTCTGTGTGACTTACAGGAGCAAAAGTCCAACTGGCTCTCAATAGTTTGTTAATTTACAGATGTCCCAAGATCGATATGAAAATCCCATGGATGTAAAAGGTTGGTGCATATTTCTCTATGTACATTATATCTTCCAACCCCTTGAGGCAGCATAACTTCTTTGGGCATATGTAGCATACACAGCTGTGTAGGGCACCACATGATGTGTATGCCCAGAACCATTGCTAGCCACAGGCAGGCTGACTCCAGCAGCCCCAGTTCCCTGGCCCACAGCCTCCTTGCCCTACTCCTGCCCCTGCCCTAATTATCTAAGCGCAGCCCTCCCGCCGCACCCAGAGAGTGGTTGTTCCTCCTGCCTAGTGGGGGATCAAGAGTGCAGATACTCAGGTGTGTAGGGTGCCAAAAATCATAAGGACAATAAATAATGCCCTTTTGTGTATGTTGTGAGAGAACATAAAACAATCATTGAATAAAATATGCTGGAGAAATCATCATGGTCTTCCATAGGAATATCTATAGAATAGAGATTTGTAAGCAATAATATTGATGAGAGTACCTTTTTTCAAGTTTTATCTTTCCTCCTCCCAGCTATGTCCAATGCTATGTCCAAATATGTGGTGATCATGTAAATGGACTGTTTCTGGAGCAGTGAAAGATAATGCCACTGAGATTCAAGACAATTAAAGGCTATTTTCAGATATTTTCCTGCCCTCTCTTCAAAATAACTAAGAACAATCTGACCATTTATTCTTAGAAGTAATATTCCTAGTTTCTTATAGTTTATAAGAATCATACCCCCCTCAAAAACAGAATAGAGAAATGTAAGGAGTCTTTACAATACATAAGGACACTGTAAAAATCATACATCATAATCACACAAAGTATTATTTTGATATGTTCAGTGCCTTGTGTAATCTATGCAAGTTAGGGTCAAATTCTGTGATAAGGCTCCCTAGCTTCTTCAACACATAGCAGCAGCTTCACAGAAATTTTACAATAAAGGGTTAAATATTAAGGAAAAATACAATACAATATTCTTTTGTGTTATTTATTGTTGGTTCCATGGTGGCTCTTAGTCACAGCTCTGCATTGGAGGGAGAGAGCCTCACAGTTCCCAAAGGAATGTTAAAATATATTCTGCTTCAAGGGGGATTATGTTTCATAGAGGACACATCAGACTTACTGAATTTGTACAGCAGAGAGTCTCAAGAAGAGATAATTTCCCTGGGATCTCAGGAATTTGGAGGACTAACTTGAAACCCTATCTTTGATGTAGGAAGAACCTTACCGGGTAACTGGTTGACAGGTGCCCAGCGCAACTGAAGCAGCCCCCTGTTTGTGGCATGGTGGGGAAGGCCCTGCCGGCTGGGCCCACGTGCTGCCCAGAGAGTGGTTGCTCCAGCCTGACCAGGCCCATCGCTCTGCACCACGAGCAGGGAGCTTTTCTAGCTGCCCCTTGCCTATGTTACAATGTTATGGTTAACCAGTTAAACATATAGTTTAACTGGTTAACATTTTAAATTGGATTTTACATCCGTATAGAAATGTACAAAATAACTTTAAAAAAAGACCAGCATTTTTTTTTTCAAATGTAATAGTCTTAGGTGAAACTTGTACCAATTTTCAGGCAAAGCAGTGACATTTAAGTTAACTTTTGAAGTTGACATTTTCCCCTTTCAATAAGAAGTTTGAATAGTTCTTAGCAATAATGACTGTAGTAAATTAATGGTACGTTTATGCAAATGTTAGTGTTTCCCACAAAATCTCTGCATGTGGTACACTTGTGGAAAGTTTCTCTGTGTATGCACTGAAATAGTCATTAACTTCAATCTGTGGTAACCTCAGAACTATAGCTGTGGTTTTCCTCTGACAGTAGACTGATGCAAAGTTAAATCTTTTCACAGATGTTTAGAAAATCTTAACTACTGATTATGTAACAAAAGGCAGTGGAACTGTAGTCCCCTCCTGAATCTAAAACTTCTAAGTAGACTACTCCTCACAACAGTTTTCTTTGGGGATACCCCTTTAAAATGAAAGCATTTCACCACTATTAATAAAAAATGGTTTTGCAGATGCTAGGATTGTGACTTCTATGGGGATAACATGTGTGGCTCTCTTAAGAGGATGCCAGAGTTGTGAAGCACCTCCCTACTACCTGCTATTACTGTGAAGCAGTCTCATCTGTGTCTGCTGAGGGTCAGCTCCGTAAAACCAACCGCCTCTGGCAACATAAGCACTGCCTTCCAGGCCTCAGCGGACCTACTTCTTTATGTGGAGACTAGTGAGAAGGCACAGAGTATATCCTCAAAGCGCTCCCTGAAGTATTCAGTGGTTAAGGGCTGCATTGTTGCTATCTTCAAGAGGTCACTGTACACTCAAGCTGGTTTGATTCAATTGAGGATCAACTCTTTTATAATATCACAGCACTGAGGTATATTTCTAGTGAAAACAATTGTAAGTTTATTATCACAAGCTAAGTTAAGAGATAGTGAGTACACATTGTTGAAACACATTATTATATATAAAACAAAATATAATATATTTCCTAGATTATAAACTTAATTTTTCAGGCTAACCCTCTCTCTCAAGTAATTTATCTCACCTAAACAAATCTCACAGTATCTTCTACCAACATAGCTGTCATCTCTTTCACAAAGAAAAAAAAACCTTTTTGCTTATCAGTGAAAAATAAAAAGATATCCTTTTGCCTTTTCCTCATATGTCCAAAATTCATTGTTGGTCCTAGAGTTAGGATGACACCACCCTTGCCCACAAGTTTATTCTCTGGTGCGCTGACTTCATGTTAATTTAATATGCAACTAGACCTTCTATTGTGTTGGCTTACAATACTCATTTTACATGTAAACTAATGATGCTAGAACTAGAGAGAAGGGGTTGCTGAACCCCTTGACTGAATAATAACAAAAACCAAATATATGGTTTCCATCAGCAACCCCCCACTATAAAAATTAGTTCAACACATCTAATGTGAACCACAGAAGACAGTAGACAAAGTAGACAGTACATCCCTTTGACAAAAACCTATATGTAAACCCTGCTTTGAGTAAGACTTTTAAAGACTTCTTTTCTGGCATATATTAATAACTCCTTACACAGTGTCAGGCAATACGTTTTACAATTATCTTAATGACCAGTATGATCTTGGTTTGCATTTAAGATCTCACATCACTTTCTTGATAAATACTATGAAAGCAGTGTGCTAGGAGTACTGAGTATGTTAGGCCTGATAGGTGGTGTTATACAATATCGAATCCTTTACCAGTTAGTACCACTGGGCCTGTGTGTGGCAGGGTAAAAATCATAGTAAATGTTTTGTTTGGGGAACTTCCTGGGGATCGTGAGGATGGCATCCACTCCATAATTAGCCCCTCTCTGTAAATACTTTTTCAGCATACAGATTGAAATTGCAGTTACTACCCCTCTTCATACCACTGAATCACGTGAGCGAAGATTCAATAGCTCTGACACTCGCCCACCTCTGGTGGTTCTCTCTATATGGACTAATTGGAAACTAACAATTAGCCCCCTTGTACAACATAAAATGACTGCAGAGGTTCCACTGTAAGGCTGTGACCCTGATGGCCACTCTGCCCTTGCAGAATGGCAATATTGGGTTTAAATAGTGCTGGGTAACTGGCACAAGACCTTTGTATCTTGTCAAATTGTCACCTACTTGAAAAAAGCCCAGATTTATAAATTCTTACTCTTTGAAAACAGTAAAACCTTGCTTGGCTGTAAGACTTGGTCACAAAGCTGGCAGCATACACTCACTCCTTCAAACCACAATATTATGACTTTCTCTCCTAAACTATATAGTAATTTATTTCTTTGTCAAAATTCCATTACATGCTGTAGTAGGCTGATTTCGTTTTCAAATTGCATTGTGGTTTCAGAGTTGCAATATATGTTCTGCCAACCTGAGATGTGCATCTCTTTATGACCAGCATGTTTCATTGTACAAAGGACAATACACATTATCCTTTAACGCTGGGGCAATCACGATACACCCCACGGGGTCAGATCCAGCCTAGCAAGACTTTTAATAAGTCAATGGCCTGCTTCAATGGGACCCTTGAGCATGGAGCAGCTCCATATCGCTCCAGGACAGGCATAAGGATCTTACGCAAAATGGGGGTTTTGCACAAACCCTCCTCCCCCACGTCCACACTGCTTCTTTTTGCGCAAAAACCGCTTATGCAAAAAGAAACGGCAGAAAATATACTAATGAGATTGTGACTTATGCTAATGAGTTCCTCATTAGCATATTTTCTGCTGGAAGATCTTGCAGTGAAGACATAGTCTCTCTGTACTTACATGGCCTTCAGTGGTCCCACATAATGAAAAGTATGGTAAACAAAAATCCCTCTATAGCTTTCCCTTTTGGAGAAGCTGAAGAGGGAGCAGAATTTACCTTTTCCCTCCCCTTTTCCCTTGACTCCCAAATGAAAGTACAATGGAGATGGGAAACCAAGTCAAACAACAGAGTTATGTATGTAGTTCTGAATCCTGAAGTCTGTGATCAGTCTTATCTTGTGCAGGAGTGAGTTGTATAGTTTAGGTCCACCTCCTGGGAGATTCATGTCTTTCGGACCCATAAGTCTCCCTCAATGGTTAATGAGGTTCTGATGGACTCAAGCCTTCGATGTCTGTTTAATGAGGTGATCTGTTTGGTAGCTAATGGCTTTTAATTTCATCCCACTGGCCTTAATGCTTAATAATAATAAGTAATGTAAGCATGTTTCCCTAGCTGTAGTAGCTTTCCGTAGCAGGGTTCAATAGCTTGGTCATGTTCAAATTTTGTCTCAGATTTTATGAGTAGAAAAAAAAAGTTGTCATACAGAATTCAGACTTTGGATTTCCATCTTTGCAGTCTTGATATCATGTTCTCTGTGGATATAAAGGAGTGAGGAAAAAGAAATGCAATCATAATGTTAATGGCCTCTCAAAAATTGAGCATAGTGAATTGAGCATTTTTTAAAGAATGCGACTGTTATTAATAATTCTATGCATTAAGTAAATAGAACTTCTTAGCTTGACAATCTTCCTCCCCCTCCTTGTCCTGTGCACATTTTTCTTCGGTTTTCAGTAATCTGACTAAAACCCTTGAAAAAGGCCCTACTCCACCATTGCTGTAGCCCAGTTTTACGCTGCTGTAACTCCACTGCAACAGCAGTGAACCACGGGGAAACTGCACGGAAGAATTCCTTGTGGGGTGTGTGGGGATGGGCCCTGCTCCCCTGGAGGGGGAGGGTTGCATTCCCCTACTGAGGACTGGCGTGTGTGTGTCTGTATATTCCCGCGCGGGGTGGGCGTGTCTAGCTAGCCCCCTTTGAAGGGCTGCGTGAGCGAACTCCCCGAGACAAGAGGCGGTGGTGGGCTTCGAACCTCCTCCCCTCCGGTCCGTTTCGCGAAGAACTCGGAGTATTTTGTCCCGTGCCGGCCCCCTCCTCCAGGTGCTGCGCGTTGCCATGGCACTTTCCGCCTGGCTCCGGCCAGGGAGAGAGGAGGCGTCGCGGCCTTTGCTGGCCTGAGGCCGAGGGGCCGCAGCTTCTCGGGGCCTGGTTCCTTCCGTGCTGGCCCGGCCCCGGGCACCCCGCAGCACGTCCCCCCGGCTCCAGCTGCCGCCTCCTGCTGCTTCCCTGGGCTCCGGGAGGTGGCGGCGGGCGCTGCCCAGAGCTGCAGGCGGCGGCGGCGGCGGGGAAGATGGCGGGGAACGGTGGGGGCTTCGCCGGCGCGGGAAGCGGGGAGATCATCCAGCTCAACGTCGGGGGCACCAGGTGAGCTGGAGCGCAGCTCGGGATAGGCAATATCGGGAGGGGGCGCAGCGGGGATGGGGGAGCGAGGGGTCCGAGCTGGGGCTGGGAAGCCCAAGCAATGGGCTGGAGGGAGGGAGGGAGGCCTGGGAATGGGCCGGAGCCGGGGATGGGGAGGGAGAAAGAAGCCCCAGTGAAGCCCCAGGACCTGGGGGAGGTGAGCGGGGCTTGAGGAGGGGAAGACCCATCAATGGGGAGCCGAGGACCAGAGAGAGGGGGATGGTAGTGGGAGCTGGGTGTGGGGCAGAGGAGTTAATGGGGAGAAGAGCCCTGGTTTGGGATTCAAGGCTAGGAGGATCGTGCATCTCCCTCAGGTGGCCCAAGGGCAGGATTTGTTTTTATTTAATATCACATAACCTGGTCCACCTGGATCTTGTTGCATTATTCCATAATCTGGTCTGTCTGTGTCTGTCTTGTCCTGAATTCCTGCTGATAGGGCTTGTCCTGAAGCTGCTGAGCGCTGGCTCAACCCAGTTGTCATTGCATTTTGGTCTTGTTGGCATCATGCTGCTAAAGGAACTCATTGTAGGGACTACACGGCTACAGACTAACACGGCTACATTTCTATCACTATTTTCATTGTAGGGATGAATGTCTATTGTGCTGTATTGCAGGTAGCTTTGTGTCTGTGATGGAGCTGTTTGGGTGGTAAAGAAAATTTGAGCCCATGTAACCTGTTGCAAAGGAGTTAAACTCAGGACCATCCAGGAGAAAAGTGGATGTTGTAGCACTACGTTCTCTTTCAATTCCAGTCAATGTCTAACGCTTTTAAGTGTTTTAAAATGGTTACTGTAATGTGTGTCTCACTTCTATGTCTGTCGTTGGCATTTAGCTCTTTTGGAATAAAACATATTTAAGGAGTTGGAATGTTCTAGTCAGAGTTCTGTATAATGAAGTGTTGGAGAATGAAATTAATAATTAATTTTGATGTCTGATTATTTTTAAGAATGCTTAATTTCTCTTTCTTTTTCTTGCGCAAAATTTTGGGGACTAAGTATTTTTCCAATGTGTACATATTTAATTTTTTTACAGTTGTAGGAAATTATGAGGTAGGGTCACGCTATAGCTTTTTAAAGACAATAGAAGTTGAGATCTAAAAAAATATTTTTTTATAACATTGAAGCACAAATTGTTGCTTTCACATGCAAAATAAACAAAGCAAATATCCTTAAATGGTTGTCATGATGAGTGCTGAAGCGGCGTTTTTCTTATTTTGCCTATTTGTATATTTTGATTAAATGGAAATATTTGTATTGGTTTCTGTGTGTAGTGAAATTAAACATTTTTCTGATTAAAATCTAATCATTCCAAGCTTATGTATACTGTACTACAAGGCCTTGGATTCTCTAGCAATCTTAGCCTGGAACATATATCTGCCTCAGATTTATTAAAAATTGAAGTTTTTATGAAATATGAAAAGTAAATCTAAGTATAGTTTTTTTTTATATTGAGTTTGGCTTATTTTTTGCTGCTCTTCTGCTTTCAATATATAATACCAGGAAGCATTCTGTATTAAAGTGCATAACTTAATTGTACATTGTGAATGCAGAGGGAGAGGGATGGATCTGGCCTGGAAGTTTTTAAAGATTTGTTAGAGAACAATTAGAGCAATTTTAGGATTATGTGTTTAATATATTAACTGAATGTTTTTGCTAAAATATTAAGCAGCAAAATAGTCGACATTATCCTTAGAATGCAACCTGAAACAAAAGAGAGAACAATTTATTGAAACAAATATACTTCATACCTCATGGAGCAATAGTTTCTAGCTGTCTGGAGATTCACCAAGACAACATTGCATTAGTTTCTGCTTACTTTGTGTTTTCGAGGTTATCTTTATAGCCATGTGGTTTAGAAACATAACTTGCTAAAATTTAAAGTTGGTATTGTATACTGTAGTTATACAGCAAACATCCTCTGTAGCAGATGTTGCAAAATCTTAGACTACATAGGGCTCTGATTATACTATATCTCTGATTCACCAAAATTTCTGCCTAAGTGATAACTTAAAATTAGTACATGTTAAACCTCTAAAATCTGGGACTCTCTCGTCTGGCAACATCTGTGGTCCAGCAAGACCATGGATATTGCTGGATCAGAGAGCCCCTGTTGGCTAGGTTCAGGGGCTGGGCTGGCGTTGGGAAGTGCAGCCTTGGCGGCAGCAGGGTTGGCATGGTGGACAGCAGAGTCCCTGTCTGGGACTGGTTGCAGGGAGTGATGCAGGCAGTGGGGCCAGTGCTTGGGACTGTAGCCCTGGCTGAGCGAGCAGAGCAGGGAACACAGCCCCAGCCGAGCTGGCACATCAGGAAATGCAGCCTTACCTGCGTTGGAGGCAGTGGAGCCAGCAGTGCAGTGAGGAGTGCAGCCCCGGCCGGCAGTGGGGCCTGGCAACCCCAGCATGGTGAAGAACAAAGCCCCATCCCTATACAACAGTGTAGCCCCAGCAGGCTGGCAGAGCTGACATATGTTTTGCTCTCCCCTCAAAATCCATGGTTCAGTGCTACTCAGCAGTGAAAATTGGTATCTGCAAATGTATGGCATGGGTTAAAATTTATATTGCACATGTATAACTCAAACCAGGTTTGGCTGTGCTTACCTTGAGAAGTCTTCACTGCTCTGCAGTTATACAATGGTCTGTTTGTACAGTTTTGGGTGTGTGTTTTTAGGAGATCATGTTTAGAAATATATTTAACAAATAATTATGAAAATCACAGAGAAGTATAAGCAGAAGACATGTGAAGAAGAAATAGGTGTCTTCAGACTAAGTTACTGAATTGCTAATTTGGTAAGTAATTTAGAGGATTAGGAATTTCTTTAGATTCCTTGGTTTACAAAAATAACCACTCTGTCCTGTACTTTACTTTGCTTCTGCATTTTTTTTCCTAGTCCAGGTTTGCAAGTGCATTTTTCTTGAAGAAATGGGTATTGCTAAATTTACAATTTCAGTGGTACTAACTGTATTGTTTTTCATGCCTCAATTTTAGTAAATACAATATTTATTGTATTTTTGTTTGTTGCTGCTTTGTTAATATAGAATCTGCCCATCCAAAATTATATGGATAGTGTGTGTATAAATTTTGCCTTTTATTTTTTAAAATATGGATGCTGCTTTAACAGGAGTGCTCTGCTGCAGACAACACAAAATCTCTTCATTGTGAGTGGAAGTATTTTGTAGATAAAAATGCCAACAAATAGCATTCATACATAGTAATTTTTGGCAACAGGGCTGTCCATAAAAAGCTGCATAGTATAGATATACCCATAGGCTACGTCTAGAGTGGCATGATTTTCCGGAAATGCTTTTAACGGAAAAGTTTTCCATTAAACGTTTTCGGAACAGAGTGTCTAGATTGGCACGGACGCTTTTCCGCAAAAGCACTTTTTGCGGAAAAGCGTCCGTGGCCAATCTAGACTCTCTTTTGCGTAAGAAAGCCCCGATCGCCATTTTTGCAATCGGGGCTTTTTTGCGGAAAACAAATCTCAGCTGTCTACACTGGCACTTTTGCGCAAAACTTTTGCGCAAAAGGGACTTTTGTCCGAACGGGAGCAGCATAGCATTTCCGCAAAAAGCACTGATTTCTTACAGTGGGAAGTCAGTGCTTTTGCGGAAATTCAAGCGGCCAGTGTAGACAGCTGGCAAGTTTTTCTGGAAAAGTGGCTGATTTTTTCTGGAAAAACTGGCCAGTCTAGACACAGCCTTACTGTCCAGTGTAAAAAGAAACAAAATAAAAATTAGTAGGTCAGATTATAGGGAAGCTTCATGAAACTATTTTTTGAGAGTGAAAATAGCACTAGGACATTCATATCATTAAGTTGATTTCTGTGTGTATGTTATAATGTGCAGTTTATCAGATACTCATAAATAACTTGAACAAGCTAACATAGTAAAAAAATAAGGAAAGACTTTGACATACTAATGTGGATCTCAGGAATTACAATAAAGATTGTTTCCCTTTGAAAATTGTATATTGGTAAACATTTGAGTGTGTGTGTGTGTGTGTGTGCGCGCACACACACACAGTATGATGAGCTTTCATGGATAAGACTCACTCCTCATCTGATGAGGTGGGTGTTACCCATGAAAGCTGCTCATATTATATATTATTGTCAGGTGACTACTTGTTTTTAAAGTTACACACTAACATGGCTACCCCCTCTGAGACTGCTAAAAATTAAACAATGATTAAAAAATTTAATTGTGATTAATCATGCGCACTGCCCCTTTACTGAGGTGGCGTTTCAAAGGGGCAGTGCTGCAGAAGCCCAGAATGAGCTGGAGTCCCCAGCTGACCCTAGCTCGGTGCAGCATTGCCCCTTGGAAAGGCCACCCTGGCATTTCCAAGGGGCAGCACCATGGGAGCCTGGGTGTCAGCTGGGCACTGCAGCTGATCCTGAGCTCCATGTTATGCTGTCTCTTTGAAGCACCATCCTGGCGCCTCGAAGGGGCAGCGTGTAAGGAGCCTGGGATCAGCTGGAGTGCCCAGATGATTCCCAGCTCCACATTGTGCTGCCTCTTTGAAGCACCGCTCCAGTGCTTCAAAGGGGCAGCGCGTTAGGAGCCTGCAATCAGCTGGGGACTAAAGTGGCACTTCAAAGGGTCAGCACAGCATTAACACCTGTGATTAGTGTGTTAAAAAATTAATGTTTTAATCCTGCCTTGCATTAATCGCAGGCGTTAATGCAGATCAATTGACAGCCCTACTAAAAATGTGATTAGTGTTGCTTTCCAGGTGGAAAAGTTTTTATATGTATCAGCTTTCCTAAATTACATATAATACTTATAATTTTACATATTATACCTCCACCCTGATAGCTTATTTTGCATCTTTTAGGTATAATAATGAAGTGTTCAGAAACAAAACTTTTCATAAAAAGAGTTATCTATGTTTAGCCATGTTTTCATCATAACAACATAACATTTTCATTCTAAAGTAAAACATTATATAATTTGAATTGAAACATTTCCTTGCTGGGGATGCAAGAGTAGGTGAGCTATACCGGAGAGGAAAAAAGCCTAAAATGTATGCCTAGTAAAATGACTGAAGTTTTAATTGTTTAAACTTTTAAAACTTGAAATGACAGATATGCCCAATTATTGATTGAACAATAGATAAAATATAATCTTGACACTTGATTACATAATTGCTTGATTATAACCCTCTTGTATTTTAAATATGCTTTAATTTTTCTTTTTTTATAATGTAATAGTTGCAGTTTTTTATATTCAGATGTGATGTTCCTAGTTGATCAGTGGTGGAAATGAATTCTAAAAGATGACTTTCAGTAATTGTTCTTTCATATATTGTTCACAGCGGATTTTTTAGATAGAAATTTACGAGTGGTGCAAATCTTAGTGACTTTGGATAGCATTATATCAGTTTTTTATAATGTTGTTACATTATAGCATATACTAGTTCATATCCTGTCTTTGAGACTCAAATTAACATCTGTAAATCTTTGTATTGCTTTTCACTCATAAACATTGGGTTTAAAACTGTCCATAGAATCCACGTAGGAATGGCTATTCAGTTTCAGTGTGGACATTAGTCTATTCTGTTCTCTGTAGACAATCTGGCTAGGTGGGTCATATACTTTCTCTTTTGTATTAAAATACAAATTAATTGAAGGAGGCTACACCTTTCATCTGAGTGGATATGTTCTGGTTTGGCTCACATTCTGAAGATACCCTTTTGTGTAGAATTGCCTTGTATTGGGAGTGAAGATGCTAAAGAATAAAACGCCTAAGATTTCTTGAAGAAGGTTCCTCCTTTTATAGAGAATTATCCTGTCAAACTGCACAAGTTCAAAGAGAAAAACAGGTCTGTGAGACATTGTTTGACAGGTCCTTGAAAATATCAACAGGGTGATGACCCAAATTGAAGCAACAATGGATAATCTGGGACAATAAGATGGAGCAGATTCATTCTTGTATCAATAGTATGGAATGCCGAGTGGATTTTATTTCTTGTTCTAAGAAAGGAAAAAAACGATGGTCATTATCCATACTAGACTGAAATCACCCTTATACCTTTTGTTGAGATTCAGACTTGGAGTGCACTACAAACATACTTTGGTGTAACTATGTTGCCTGGTCGTGTGAAAAATCACCATGCCTGGTGATGCAGTTATACTGACCTTAAACCCCACCTCCTTCCCCCCCATGGAGAGGCAGCAGTATGTCTGTGAGAGCTTCTCTTCTGGAGGTGGCACTAAGTGACGGGAGAACTCTATGCCTCCTAGACTAGAGCATCTTCCCTAGACACACTACAGTGGTGTAGCTGTGCCACCGTAAATTTGTACTCTAGACCTGTCCTCAGTGCCTGGCATATAGAATTTTAGCCTATTAATTGAGTTAATAGACTTGCTTTCTGGCTCTAAATAGTGCTGGAATGCCCGCATTATATGCAATCTCAGAAAAGCAGAGTGAGCACTTCCCTCTTTCAATATCCTGTAGTATACAGTAAGGTGCTCTAGACCAGTGTGTGTCAGTCTTTTTTTTATTTTATTTTATTTATAAAGTACCCATTAAAAAAAACAAAAAAAAAAACTACTCCTAGTACCTACCGCTTTCAGACACACAACATTTTTTTTTCTACCATTGCAACACATTTGTTTAAACAACTTAATCATAGCAGGGCGGGCAATGAAATTTTTGGGTGTAAAACATATAAAAATAACAAAGCACTGTAAAAACTTAAAACAAAAATTCCGTTTTCTCCAAATTTCAGTTGTGTTTATGTACCTCCCAGACTTCTCTCAAGTACTACTTAGGGTACTCATACCACTGGTTGAGAAACACGGCTCTAGACTAAGGAGTAAGCAGAGTGAGTAGAAACTGTCCTCTTTTTAGTGTTTGTTTTTTTTTGCATGTCAAACCTTATTGATCACAACCTTGTAACATACCCTGCAGACCTGAAACTATTATTTCCTCCTGTTCCCCTTTCAGATAAAAGATGCTGCACAAGGGCAATAGATTGAATCAGTGGTTTTTATATCTGATAAATAAAAGATATTCAGGTTATATTTCCTTTATCTCTAGTTCTAATTTTCATCTTCTTTAATCACAATACAATTAAAATAATTTTATAAATGAAATAATTCTTCAAGAAGTATAGCTGTGATGTAGATGACACTTTTAGAAAGTTTGAAGGCACTCAGTTTTTGTCCTGCCCAACTTCCACATCTTGTGTGGGCAGATGTCTGGTATGGCTGCTCGCTTAGCAGTTTGTTACTGCATATATAAATTGTTGCATGTGTGACCTTTACTAGAATTGCTATTTCTCAGTCCCAGAAATGAGGTCTAGATTTTATTTTTACATTTCTTGTTCTTCAGTTGCATTGTCTGCATTAACTGTAATGTTCACTTTAACTCTACTTACAGTGAATATCAGTTTTTAGGACAGTTAAGTAATATGTATTAAATTGTGCTATTGTGAAATAAGGATTGTGTCTCCACTTTATTACAGTCTGCTGTTTAAAGTGCTACTCTATGTCTTGAATGATTTTCTCATAAAGAATGGGAGTGAAGGGATTGTTTCCCCTCCTAGTTTTTAGTTTTGTGCCTTATTCTTCTAGGACCATTTTACACAAGTTTGCTTTAAGTTAGTCGCCTTCGTAAGTGGCTTGATTTTTCAGCATTTCTGAGCACATGTATATCCCAATGAAAACTAGGTCATTGGTTAGAGCCCAGATTCTGAAAGATACTTAGGAATTGCAATGCTGAGCAAAGATTTGGGTTACAAAGTCTCATTGAAACTTTGAAAGTAATTGTTACCTGGGCTCTTCTGCATTAGTTTTTTATAAAACATTGACATGTAGCTTGTGAATGTTGGTCATAAGCTCTTGGGTTTTAAAAGTTCTCGATCAGCTAAGGTAATATTTTGTAAAATTTCAAAATTGACTTTTCTCATATTTTGAGATAAAGTGCTATAAATAAAAATGTAATTGTTCTAAGGATATAGTTTAGACAATAGGAAAGGCTTTATTTAACTGATTTTGTATGTTTAAAGAATATATTTAAAGCATTTTCAAAGATCTGAAGATTGACAAATGACTATCTTATTGTAGTATAAATCACTGTTTTCTTTGACTACAGAAAACTTGTTTCTCTTACTCTGAAGTTTATATGCATACCTAACTATGGTAATGTGGGCATTCTGATTTTTTAAGAGAGAGAAATTGAATTTTATACCTGATGATAAAGGAAGCTATAGCAAAGTCTCAACTGAAAAGTTACCGAAAATCTTGAACTCACAATAGCTCAAATAACAACAGGCCATGCTTAAATTTTTTAGTGGCAAGAAAAATAAATTCTTATTTTGCATGTTCATGCTCAGTACTCACACTGTTGTATCTTTGTTCAGATTTGGCATTGTCATGCTTACAATGAACCACTGAATGACTACAGACAGTCCTCATTGTGTATAGTACAGAAGAGTTTATATTATCTTTGTGCTTCTACTTTTTGCAGTGTTAGAAACTAATGTTTTCCTTCAATAAATAGGAAATGTAGGCACTGGAAATATGAAGCTGATCCAGTAAAAGGATGAATTCATAAAATACTTGTTCTTTTACAGACATTGTGACACTTTATACAAAAAATGGTATTTTGGCACTTTACCCTCAACTTTCCTCTCTTCAGTCCCTTTCCCTACAATGACGATATTGGAATTGCATCCTTTGGGTGAAACAATTTTTTTTTTAAGTGGGAGCTGTATTTTAGGAACCTTAATGATCCTTTATTTTGATAATTTACCCTTCCTTACGCTACCATTAAGCATAACGAATTCCAAGACCATCTGGATAAGCATTAGGGATATAAAATTCCATTTGTTTAGTTAATTGCTTAAACTTTATATTTAACTGGGTTACCGATTTAATCAGGGTGGGCTAGAGCCTTCCCCCGCACACCCGCTGCAGGTGGGGCTGTCAGGCTGGGTTCATTGCAGATAGGGGCTGTTCCAGCCAGGCTAGAGCTACTATGGCAGGCAAGGAGCTAGGGATGTTAAGGACTAGTCGACAGGAGAGTCAACTAGTTGCTCCCCCACTCTTTGCTGCTGCTGTGGTGTTTCAAAGGGGCAGCACTGCAGGGAGCCTGGGGTCAGCCACAGTATAATTGGTAGAGTGAATACCGGACACCTGGCAACCCTAGACACTGGTAGGCAATTAAACATAAGTAGCGGTTGCAGATAAATACGGATACTATAAGCATACTCTAAAATATTTTTTACTTATTGCCTTGTCATTATTACTGACATTCTCCCTAAGTTTGTTGCATGTTTTAATTTAGGAATTAATATTGCAAATACTAGCATTGATTGGTTCTTTGTATAAAATTACTCAAGTGGCCTGAATGTTTACAAGAGCAGGTCTGTGGATTATAAGATATTTGGAGCAGAGATTCTCACTGTTTGTTTTTGTATAGGGTCTAGCACAATGATTGGGGTCCTGATTTGGGGCTTCAGTTGCCATAATAAAAATGAGATATGAGAATAATATAGTTTTTTCACATCTTTTAAGATTTTCGCACACAGTAAGGATTACACTCTGGAATCTGTTTTCCGAACCACTGTCTGACCTCTAAGGATATGAATGGTGGCAAAACACACAAACAAACAAAAACAAAAAACCCCCAAACCCAAAAAGAAACAACCCAACAACAACAAAAAATAAAAGACCACCCATGGAAGTAAGTCTTGAAGCCTATGTTGACTTCATTGTGGACTTTCTGGCTGTGATCCACCCTCCTTCCTGGGTTTCAGAACCCAGACTCCACCCTAAACCTGAATATGTATATAGCTGTTTTTAGCTCCATAGAATGAGCCGTGACCCCAAGTTAGTTGACCTGGGCTCTGAGACTTGCTATTGTGGGGTGGTGGTTTTTTTTTGTTTTTGTTTTTTTGCAGTGTAGTGTATGTCTAGGCTTCTTTCAAGTAGTGTTGAAAAAACTGAAACTCATCTAAGTACTCTGTATCTGCAATGCTTGATCTTTTAATTTTTGGTTTTACAGGTTCAGCACCTCAAGACAAACACTAATGTGGATTCCAGATTCCTTTTTTTCCAGGTATTTCAAATGTTAATACTTTTTACTAAATAAAATTACTTAGCATTAAAAAACATTTTATATCAACAACACTATGAGGGTTTGATTATTATATATTTTTTTCTATCATCACAACTCCCTCCACTCACAATTGGGGCAGAGTGCAGGAGGAAGACAGAATGGTGAAGGGATCATTCATCTTCCTGAGGTATTCAGTGCTGTGGGTGGGTGAAGCTGAGCCAGACCTGTGTTAGATCAGCAGTATACGCCTTTTCCACTGCTGTTGCACAATGTGTGTCTAATTAAAATTGCTAGTTTCCCCATTATGAACCTGGATTTGACACATGAATTTTTTCCCTCTAATTTTTTGGGGTCTCCTCATAGCATATAAAAACTTGTTCCAAATAGATAGATTGGGAGGAAGGAATAAAGGGTCCATATGATTAATTTTTCTGTCCTATCTCTTCTCCAATCAGTCAGTGGTTTGTGTATTGAATGTATAAAAATTGTTTATCTAATATAACTGTATATTTTCCTATCTCTGTATTTTGACTCCAAGCAAGCCCTTGGCCTGCCTCATTGTATCTAGTGGCAATACATTCCACATTTTTATTATACAGTGTTAAAAATCCTTCTCTTGATTTAAAATGTATTCCCTCTTGAGTTCTATTTCAAATGTCTGCTTGTGCTTGTATCAGGAGAGTGGTCAACAGGAGCACTGTATTGACTTCTCCATGATATTCATCATTTTGTATACTGTGCTGCACCCTTGGGAGAACTAGTAGTCAGATATTTAAATTCTTTTGTCTTCATATGTGAGAGAATATTCAATGAAATATTTTAAAAATATTTCTTGCTTTTTGCAGTAACTAGCCTTCAAAATCTGAATCTTAAGTTTGTCGTGTCTAACCCTCCCAAATATCCAAAGCTTGTTGTCATTTTTAGGAAAAAGCATAGTTTCTCCTAGCTATAAGTTCTTTCTGCCCTGGGCCAGAACACACATTCGCTTCTTTCTGCAGCCTCACCCTTTTTTTGCTTTTTTTCTGGGGACTTCCCTTGTTCAGCCCTGGGTTCTTCCCACTTTTCCCCTCCGTGCAGCTCCACAACTCCTTTTGCTCCTTTCTGCCCCCTCCCAAGTGGCCCCAAGACTGGAAAAGTTCTGTCCCTACACCATAGTCCTGAGGTATGCTGGGGAGCTCCTCCAGTTCTAGGAACATAGTAAAGGTCCAGCTTCTGGGGCTTCCCTCACCACCGGCTTCTGTGAGGGGCCAGGGTCAGAGTTCTGGGGCTTCTGCCACCTCATCTGCCCAGCACATCTTCCAGAGACCAGGGTTTGGCACAAGCCTGCCACTCCATGGCTTCTGGTCGGGAGTGCTTGGACTTTCCATGTCTGGGGGCTTGTGCCAGGAATGGAGTTAGATTAGAGACGTTAAATTTAATTTAATCAACCAATTGACTAGTCAATGGATTTTCCATTAATTAGTCGATAAGCTGGGGGAGCTGCAGCAGGGTTAACTCCTGGCCCTGTTGGCTCTTAATACATTTAGAAGGTTTGTGCTGGGTCCCTCCTGCGCTTTAGCCTTTTAAATGTATTAAGAGTAGACAGGCTCTTAATATATTTAAAAGGGTGGTGCGCAACGTGGGGGACCTGCGTGAGTTGGGAATCAGCTGTCCCAGCTCACGCTGGGTTTCTTCCACTGCTTTTGATTTTTAAATATATTAATAGCCGGCAGGCTTCGGCTTCTGGGCATAGACCCTGTTAATCTAGTACAAGGTTTCCCAATCTATGGGTCGGGACCCAAATATGGGTTGCCATTACATTTCAAAAGGGTCACCAGGTGTCTCCCCAGGTGGCTCTTAAGGAGCCATTCACACTTTTTTTTTTTTTAATTGCCCTGGGTCACCATGTCTTCCTGAATTGTCAAAATGGGTACCCATTTGGAAAAGTTTGGGAACCCGCTGATCTAGTAGCTAATCCAGCACTGCCTTCACCTAGCACTGTTTGTTAGAGTTGCTAGTTCTCTTTCCTGGCAACTGGCATCTTCACCCACTATATAGAGAGAGAAACTATGGCGGACTTTTCATGTCACAATGGATTTCTGCCTCACGTTTGAAGAAGACGAGCGGGTGCTGGGCAGTAGTGCCTCTGTCAGCTACACTGAATCCATGGAGAAAATGGAGTTCCAGGGGATGGTCTCCTGTCTGATGCTGTGTTCCCTCTATTTTTTCCCAGTCCTGTGAAAAATGATTTTTCTAACATGCACTATTGTAGAGTTGATGTACAACACCATGTCAGAGGGCAGGGCTTAGGGTGCAAGGGTTAAGGATGAAGGGTTTGGAGTGGATGAGGGAAGTTCCCGGCTTGGAGAGGGGCTCAGGCCTGGGAATTTGTATGCAGGAGGCAGTATAGACTTTGGGGTAGGACCTTGGGTGCTGGAGGGGGTATAGGCTTTAGTCTAGGGGTGCAGGCTTTGAGGTGGGGCCAGGGATGAGGGTTTGGGGTTACAGGAGGGGGATCAGGGATGGGCTCAAGGTGGGGCAGGGTGTTGGGGCTTAGGCTTACCTGGGCAGCTACCTGCTGGGGACAGTGAGGAAGGACCCCTTTTCCCCGCAACAGCTCCATGCTGGGGCTGGTGGGGAGGGCCTCCTCCCTACTGTCCCCTGCAGCTTCAAGGATTGGGGGGGGGGGGGAGAGAGCTTTCCCTGCTGTAGCCCTGAGCCCCTGCATGGGGTTTAATAGCCCCTGAAAAGGGTTTAATGAGAAGCCAGGGAACTTAGGTTCCCTGTCACATGGAAGAGAAGGCAGCACAGGGAAGGACCTGCCCCCCACCCCCTCCTGTCTTGCAACTTCGTCTTGCAACTCCATCTTCCATCTGAAAAGATGTCTCTGAATGAGTTCTTCATTAATGTCCTTTCAGAGATCATGAATTCCTGACACTATATTGCCCAGAAAACTTGGAGCCTTGACAATGCACAGTTATTAGGTGATTTCATGGAATTATAGATGCGTTAGTTGTATAATGGAGAGTCAGAATATTTCTGCACATGTTTAATGCTCTTTTCTTCTAGACTACATTGTAACTTAAATATTTTATTTTTCAGTTTACTGAGTGGAAGAATTTCAACACTTAAAGATGAAACTGGTGCTGTGAGTAATGCTACTGATAATTATAAGAATAAGCACTTATTTTCAAATAGGGTCCTTAATAGAAGTAGCTTCTATACTGAAGCTCAATACTGATAGTTCTGAAATGTTAGAGTATTACTGATACATAGATTAGTTATATGGGTATAATAAATACATCAGACTAACATCTGACCAAATGCTTTACATTCTTTAAAAGGTCTTAATGTTTTAAGAATTATTTAAATAATAATAAGGCCAGGAGAAATTACCCCTGTATACCAATGTTACTTTTCTGTCAGGTGACCACAACCAGAAGACCCAGAGAAGTACATTTTAATTCAAAAGCTAATGGTAACATTTTCAAAAGTGCTCAAGTAGTTTAGAAGTCAGTGGGGCATAGACTTCTAAGTGCCATTGTTATGGGGTGCGACACCCCCCGTGATACCAGCCTCACAATTCGGTGCCCCTTTTTCAGGGGAAATATGGCCCACTGGCCTAGTCTAAAAGTTCTGTGGCCTAGAGGCCTGAATAGCCGGTGTGCTCTTCCTGGCTGCTGGGGAGCCAACCACTAGTTGGGGTGAGTGTAGGGGGGCCCATGCCCTCCCACTCCACCGGGTCCTGACGCAGGGCCCTGTTGGCAGTGATGACTGCACCGCCAACTCAGCGGGAAGTCTGCCCACAGCATGCTGTGCTCCCAGGAGAGTATTCCTCTGCCCTGGGCCACTTCCTACTGTCTCTGGAGGTGGTTCAGTCTCTGGATTGCAGCATGGTGTACCTGGACCTTGCGGTTGTCTCCCGGTCCTAGGGTGGTGTCTGGGATCGCGGCAGTGGCACCTTCAATGGGGATCTGCAGCTCCAGAGAGGGCTGTGGCTGGGACAGCTGCTTGGTTTGTTCCTCTGGTGGCAGCTGCGACTGGGTCTGCTGCTGGGGTTGCTGCTCGGAGGACGACTGTGCCAACCAGGCTGGCTCCAGCCTGAACTCCCTCCCTGCCTGCAGCTTCCCTTGAATGAGCTGGCCTTAAGCCTTTTATACAGTTCCCACACTGGGAACATGCCCAGTTTGTTGAAAGGGGTGGGGCTTCCTCCATCCATAGGCCTTTTACCCCCCTCTCTCTAGTGTGGGGTGTATCCATCCCATCACAGCTATGGATTTAGAGGCTTTTGAAAATTTTGTCCATATTAGGAATGTAAGCGACTAGTGGACTACCTGATAAGCATATGCTTATCGGGTAATTGAGTAGTCAATTGAATAGTTGTTTTCCCCCCTTTGCTGCCTCTATCAAAGAGAGGAAACAAGAGAGGGGAGCAGGAGCTGGTGTTGGGGGGGAGTCTGCTTAAAAGCTGGTTCCACCCAGCACTGTCTCCACAGGGTGACAGAGGAAGCAAAGGCGTAGTGGGGGGATTGGGTGTGAGCCGGGAATCAGATGATTCCTGACTCGTGCTCGTTCCCCCCCACTGCACCTCTTCCTTTTAAATGTATTAAAATCGCTGCAGCTCTGCCAATAGGATCTTAATACATTTAAAAGGCAGAGCTGCAGTGGAGTTAGCTCCCGGGGCCGGTTCTGCAGTTTCCCACCGTTATCAACTAATTCTATTACTTGATTAGCAATTTAACATCTGTAACACCGAATAGGATATTTCATATCTCAGGAAGGGACTTCACAGTGAACTGTCAGAACTGGGTGCATAATGAATGGGTTCTAATACATGCATAATGAGTGCCTAGAGCAGGGGTAGTTCTGTGCTTTTTTTTTCTTTTGGTACGGGTATTTTTTTCACTTCAAACACCACTGGCAGCATGGACAATTTAACTGGTAAAGGAAACTGAAGCTGTGGAAGTTTTAACTGTCCTGTAATAGTAGCAGAGACTTGGAAGAAAGTGAGGGATTTAGATTTATAGGAAAATAAGGTATTTCCAGGTAGGTGAAATGAAGTTTTGCAGGTGTGAACATGATGGTCAACAAACAGGAGGAAAGAGATCCTCTCATCTACTTTCTTTTCATGGTTCTTGACTCTATTCTAATATGGATGAAAAAGGAAGATAAAGGAATGTGCATATTGCTACACCAGTGTTTCTTTTTTTCTCCTTTTACAGATCCATAAGTAAATGATTTAGACTTACTACAGTAAAACTCCATTGGTCCGGCATCTGATGGTCTGGCACTCCTGATGGTCCGGCACCATCAGGAACCTGGAAGTGCTCCGGGCAGCCGGACCATTGGAGCTGCTCTGCCCCCAGCTTCCCCAATTCAGCCGCTGCTGAAACTGACCAACGGCCAAATTGGGGAAGCCGGGGGCAGAGCTGCTCTGCCCCGGGCTTCCTGGAGTCAGCTGCTGGTCAGTTTCAGCAGCGGCTGACTTGGGGATGCCTGAGGCAGAGCAGCTGGGGTGCTGCCGGGTTGGTTCAGTAGCACCGAGGAGCAACACTACCGGACCAACCCAGCAGCACCCCAGCTGCCCTGCCCCCGGAGTCCTCAAGTCAGCCGCTGCTGAAACTGACCAGCATCTGACTCCAGGAAGCCCCAGGCATCCCCAAGAGCAACTGGGGTGCTGCCGGGTTGATCTCGCAGCGCCAAGGGGCGGCGCTACTGGACCAACCCAGCAGCACCCCAGCTGCTCTGCCGCAGGCGTCCCCATTCAGCTGCTGCTGAAACTGACCAGCAGCGGCTGAATTGGGGACGCCTGGGGCAGAGCCGGACTATTGGAAGGGGGGGGCTATGAGGAGTCTGGGGTGGCATCCCCCAATACAACCCTAGACCCCTCATAGCCCCCCCTTCTGATAGTCTGGCATATCTGATAATCTGGCACCCCATGGGTCCTAAAGGTGCTGGATTATCGGAAGTTTACTGTAATTGCTTTTTTTGCTCAGTTTTTTTAAAACTAACACTTTTAAACTGAGAGAGCCATAATCAGAAAAGATATTCTTAACTTACAAAGTTTAGTATGCAAAGTATGCAGTGTCTCTAAAGCTGTGTTGGTCTCAGAATATTAGAGACAAGATTGGTGAGGTAATATCTTTTATTGAATCAACTTCAGAAGCTTTCTAGTCACACGTTCAATATTTGGGAAAGTTATTCCCACTGTCACAACAAATTGCGAAGTGGAACAGGTTATTTAGCATAAACAGTTTGCACAAATTATAAGAGACTATTCTAAGGTAAGTGGCTGGTTAACACTTCTGCAGTTATAGGACAAAAAAAGGGGCTGGGTAGATTGTTGTAGCAAGACATAAATACAATGCCTTTATGGGTGAACACTTTTGACAAAGCTATCAATCTATATCTGACCTATCATTCTTCATCTTCAAAGGAAACCTGCACAACATTTTCATGTGAGCCTGGTAACTTACATTTATTATTTTGCTAGACACTAAAAGTTCTGGCTTGGAAGCTTCTCACTGAGAGAAGTTGGTTCAATAAAAATATTACCTCATCCATCTGGCTCTCTAATAGTTGAGCCTTTCTATGACTTTGAAAGTATTGCTAGATTTAATATAAACAAAAAACATTACAAAGTAGCTATAACAGTCTTTCGCATCTACATTGAATAATGTGTGATACTTCATATACAAATAAACTTTTTTCCATTAATCAGACTTATAAACTAAACTCATAGCAATGATGGATGGGCAGGCTTACACTTTAAAAAAAATTATACTAGACCAAGCACACACAACTTCATTCTTGAACTTAAAAGATTGCATTTGTGATGACAATGATGAATTATATTTTTCTTGCTCATGAAAGAGTTGCACACAATTTCAATCTTTACAGATAGACTTGCAAAATTTCAGTCTATTCTAGAGATTTATATTGCTATTCATCTCCTTAATATCTGAGTCCCTTCTACGTAAAATCAGTAGCAAAGTCCCTACTGGACTTGATGAAATCTGTCACTTCTCTCCTTCCAGGTAAAGCTCTGCTTGCAGTGTGTGTGTGTCGGGGGGGGGGGGGGGGGTATATAAGACTGTGTGTGTGTGTTGGGGGAGGGTGGTGTTTAAGAGTCAGAGCTGCATTGTGTAATCTATGAATATGTTTACACTGCATTCATGTCTGGCCCTTGCCAGCTGGCTTGGATTGCAGGGTAGACTTTAAGCTTGGGCTGCAACCCATGGTTTAGGACTTACAAGATGGAAGGGTTCCAGACTTCAGTATGCAGTTTGAACCCAAAACTCTACACTGCAATTAAACAGCCTGGCAGTCCAAGCCCCAGTCTGCTGAAATGGGCCAGCAGTGGGTTTTAATTAGGGAGGTGAATAACTAGTCGATTATCCAATAAGCATTTGCTTATTGGATAGTTGACAGTCTAGTCAACTAGTTTCTTCTCCCTGTCTCCCTCCCTCTTCCCCCCCCCCCCCCCCCCCCGCTGCCTCTTTCAGAAAGAGGCAGCAAGGCGGGGAAAGAGCAGGAGGTACTTCAAAGCAGCAGTGCCATCTGGAGCCTGGCGCCAGACCTGGCTCAATGCAGCGCTGCACCGCCAGCTGGGGTGTCCCCAGGCTGCACATGGCGTTTCAAAGCAACAGCGTCGCGTGGAGCCTAGAGATGTAATAGTGTAGTTGATTAACCAATAAGCAAAAGCTTATAGGTTAATGCTATAGTCTACACATTTCCCTCCCCCCACCCTTACCAATACATTTTTTGCAGGCTGGCCAGCAGCCCGGCTCAGTTCTGGCTCCTGCTGGGTCTAGGAGCTTAAATTCACCCTCCCCTTTAAACAGAGGCTGCTGCCTCCCCATGCTGCTGCCTCTTTATCAGTGGCAGCAGCACTGGGCAACAGGCAGCAGGTCCAGAAGGGGAGCCGGTTTTTAAACCGGCTCCCCTCATGGACCTGCTCTTGCCTGGCACCCTGCACTGCTGCCTCTGATACAGTGGCTGCTGGCCCCACCCCTGGGGACTATAGAATAGTCGACTAACCAATAAAAAATTCATGAGGTTACTCAACTATTAAATTAACTGATATTTAACATCCCTAGTGGAGCCTGGGATGTGCAAGGGACTCCCCTGCTGATCCCCCGCTCCATGAGGCACTGCTTATTTGAAATTCTGTGGGAGCCCAGCATCAGGCTGCATGCGGGGTTTCAAAGCGGCAGTGCCACGTGGAGCCTGGAGGCAGCTGGGGACTCTCTTGCTGATCCCGGGTTCCATGTGATACTGCCACTTTGAAACACCATGGGGAGCCCAGCGTTAGGCTGCACACAGCATTTCAAAGCGGCAACGCCGCATGAAGCCCAAGATCAGAGGGGGTGTCCTCAGCTGATCCTTAGCTCCATGTGGTGCTTTCACCTTTGAAGTGTAGAAACAGTGTAGGGCTGTTACTACACTTCAGAGGTGGAGGCGCCCTATCGACTAATCCAGTAGATGATGCACAATGCATCGACTATTCGATTAGTTTATTACTTGATATTTAACATCCCTAATTTTAATGGCTGTGTAGACATATCCTATGTAGGGAAAATATAGAAGACACTTCTTGCTTTATTTGTCTCTAAATATTCTGGGCTAATCCTTGTTAGCTGAGTGCCTCACACGGCCAAATTCTGGATACCATAATGGGCCTGGAAATTGATGGGCACCTCAAAAGAGTGTTCTGAAAGTGATTTTTATCTAGGTAATATAGTTATTTAAAAGCTAACTCTTAAGGCAAGAAGAATAACTTAACTATTTTTATTTGTAGATATTTATTGATAGAGATCCAGCGGCATTTGCACCCATCTTAAATTTTCTTCGTACAAAAGAGCTAGACTTACGGTAAGAAGTTCTAATTCTTCTAAAAATCCTTCTAAGTATAGTTCACATGGGTAGGAATTTTAAAATCCTCTGAGAGGAGTTTTCTGATTCAACTGATCAATTGGATGTTCTGTCATGTGACTGGGATTTGACTGATACTTTGTAAGTCCTTTACTAGTACAGTCTAATCTGTAGACTCAGGTCCTATTTCCTTAGCTTAATGTTTCATGCAAGTGACGGAATAAAAGTATAAAATAAAATTATGTATTTTTAAGCCATTTTAGTACAATACATTTTAATCGGATTTTTTGTTGAAGTAATCCGTACCCAGAAAGATACTGTATCTCTAGCTACAGACTGAGTCCAACTCTGGAGTGGAAATACTGTGTTAAGTTACTAAAAAGGTGCTTCGGGAAGTTTAGGGGTTTGATATTTTTTGTGGAAATTCATATTTCTAGTTTTTGCTTTACAACCCTCCAAGATATAATATCTAGCTTTGGAAAAAAATATTTGATTTTTTTTTAAAGGAAAAAATTGTATTTTCAAGGCATTGCTTTCCTTTCTTTGTTTTTTTTTTCCCCCCAGGGGAGTGAGTATTAATGTTCTCAGGCATGAAGCTGAATTTTATGGAATCACTCCTTTAGGTAACTATTTGCATTAAAGTTATGTGGTTCCTAATTGTGGCACTTCCATAATAATAATTTTGTGATTCTAACATTTGGAACAATTATGAGCTGAACTTATTTGTGCTGAAGTTGACAGTATTCAAGCAGATATTTTCAAATCTTATCAACCTCTTAGAAAATAAAACTTCATTGAAGTTCTTTGCTTTTGATGTTAATATATGTATCTTGTTTAGTAAGAAGACTACTCTTATGTGAAGAGCTGGAACGCTCATCATGTGGCAGTGTTCTTTTTCATGGCTACCTGCCACCACCAGGTACTACTTGTGTTCGCTTACTGTGAATTTCATATACCACTTCCAATCCATTGCCTTATATAAATCTGAACTATATAAGTCTGTCAGCTTGGAGTCGTCATTTTATCTTCCAGTCTGGATGAACAATTACTATTGATGATAGAGGCTGTAATTTTAAGGTTGTGTCTACACTTAGAGCAGCCTTTTCCATATATGCACTGCTGTAGCATGGGTATAAATAGCAGTGTAGATAGTGATTGTACTGCTTAAGCATATGGAGTAGACACATCTGGACTTTAGGGTATATACCTATACTGCCCTCTATATGCTTAAGCAATGCCCCTCCTATTTACACTGCTGTTTTTGTTTATATCGTCTCACTGCAATCTTTTCCCCATGAGTGATGGGTGAACAAACTATTGGAGGAGGCTAGCCTCCAACATGCCCCCTCTGCCTGAGGACCCATCCCTTTCTTCTTCGAGTGATGCTCATGTCCATTCGAATCAGGTGTGTGCACCGTGTCTCCGGAGCATTTTCCCTAGCGGTACCCGTAGTGCCTGCAAGAATGCCCTCTGGAGTGGCGCCACTATGGCGGAGCATAAGTATCCCTGCCGGTGCTCCCCCACCTCAGTTCTTTCTTACTGCTCATGATGGTCATTGTAGCGTTATAAATAGTTTTAATTAGTTAGCGAGTTCTTTGTTTTCCTTCCCCCTCCCCCCCCCCCCCCCCCCCGTGGGTGAGGAATGCCAGGGCTGTAAGGCTTTAAGGCTTGCGCAGTATGCGCTAAGTTCGTGCCTAAGGGAGACCCTCACGATAGCTGCTTAAAGTGTTTGAGTAAGGGCCACTTAGCAGATGCCAGTAAGATCTGCAAGTCGTTCAAGCTGCGCACGAAGAGGGAGCAAGAATCGTGTTTGAAGCTTCTCCTCATGGAGGCGGCTCTACAACCAGCACCGACTGGCCACTCCATGGTGCGCAGTGCGCTGGTGTCGACGCGCAACACCCCATCCCGTGCGTGGACTTTGGTACCGAGGGCTCGGCACCGTTCTCATTCCCCAGCGACGAAGAAACTAAAGACTTCGTGGGGTAGGTCTCTGAGCCAGAAGTCCAGGTCAGGCCTATACCATTGCTTCGAGTCGCCGGTGCAGACATCACCAAGTGCTGCTGTGCGGCGGAAGCGAGCAGGCCGACCATCCAGTCCGGGTCAGCTACCCTCGCATCATCCCTCGATGCCGGACACATTTGAGGTGGCGCAGGACTTGATCAGCCTCAATACCTCCCCTCCGTCGTCTGTTGAGGCGGAGTGGCCGAGGTCTTCTATGCTGGGAGCCATGTTGGCACCGGTTTCTCCTCCACACTGGTTGGATCGGTTGGCACCAGTCACGTATGCTGTGGGACCAGTACCGCTTACCTCTGTCATTGCCAGTCTCAGCACAGGCTGCCAGGCCTCACCCGGCGCTTGATTGGACTTGACCTCCCTCGGTGCTGGGACCTTTCCCGGAACTGGTCTTAGCTGCGCCAGTGCCGTATTACTCAGGCCTTGTGGCACCATCAATGACACCGTCAGAAGGACTGGCACCGGGCCTCTTGCCCGGGGTGCCGCTGCAGTCATTGGCACCAGCCTCTTCGGCACCACTGCAAGTTTTGGCACTGCTGCAAGTACCGGCATCGGCCTCGTGGGCCATGCCGGTACCACCATTGCTGGTGCCGCAGATCCCTTCTAGGGCGGCCACCACGGCTCTGGCCCCTTCAGTCCTACCCACCATGGCGCCCATGGCGGCACCGATAGGGGCGCCAGCTCTGGGGCAGTTGGACTCTGCAGTTCCGTGCTTGCAACCGACACCGACCTCCGCACCGTAGTCCATGTGCACCGTGTCGGCGCCACAGTCAGGCCCGAAGCCTGTCTTTCTGGCTCCAGCACCTGTACGACCTCACCGCATGCATGCGGGCAAGCTAGAATCCATGGCCAGGTTCACCCCCCTCTTCCCCCCGGATGGTGACGGGGTACTCGTCATCGATGCCACCCTGGCCAGAGTCTGATTACTCTTCAGATTCGGATGTGGGCTCTTTCAGATCAGGATCCTCGAGGGCTTTGTCACAGCATAGATCCTGTTCCCGGCACCAGCGTGATCATTCGCACGTGTAACAGACAAGAGGTGCTGTTATGTCCTGCAGTTGGGGCACGAGCACCTATATTCCCAGCCTGTCCCGGGGTCCTTGGTTGTCCAGGCCGCGGCCCAGAAGGAGAGGCTTCCGCAATCAGGGCCGTCCCTGTAGGCTAGGGAACCCAAACACCTCTGTTTAATGGGGTGTAAGGTATATGCCACTGGTGGGGTGCAACTCCGCATTGCTAACCAGCAGGCAATGCTGAGTCGATACTCCTATAACACATAGCAGGTGATGGATAAGTTCAAAGATAAACTCCCCGCCAAGGCGCGTCAAGAGTTTGGGGCTATGACCACAGAACTATCACCCACACGGCTCTTCAGGCTTCCCTGGATGCTGTTGACTCTGCAGCCCGTACCATGGCGTCGGGTGTAGTTATGCGTCGTGGTGCCTAGCTGCAGGTGTCTGGAATACCTCCTGATGTCCAGACTACTATTCAGGACCTGTCCTTTGATGGCAAAGTGTTGTTCTCCGAGCATGCTGACTCAAGGCTCCATACGCTCAAGATCCACTCTCTGGTCCTTGGGAGTCCACACGCCGGCTCCTCAGTGACGTCAGCTTCCCTACAGACAACAGGGCAGAATGCAGTCCCAGGTCCTCCATGGGGATTACTGGAGATGCTGTCCTCACGCTTCCAGTGGGGACAGGGGCGGCTGCGGCCCCGTCTGCATCCAGAGCTCCTTGTCGCCGCCCGAGAGGAGACAACCCCCGTGGGGTTGGTCAGGACCCCCCTCAACAGTCCAAGCACCCGTTTTGATGGTCCTCTAGAGCGTTGCGCACCAGTTTCCCCCAGCCCCCTGTTTGGGGCCAGGTTATCCCACTTTGCCCGTGCCTGGGCAGAAATCACCACCGGCGCCTGGGTTCTGAGAATAGTCAGGGATGGCTATACTATCCCTTTCCTGGGCTCGCTCCCTTCCAACCTGCCTGCCCCATCCCTTTTCAGGGACACCTCTCACGAAGGCATTCTCCGCCAGGAGGTGTTAGCGCTTCTCCAAAAGGGAGCGGTAGAGAGGGTCCCTTCACACTTAAGGGGCAAGGAGTTTTATTCCTGGTATTTTATTGTTCCAAAACTCAAGGGTGGGGTTTGTTCCATTCTAGACCTCAAGGACCTCAACAAGATGGTGGTGAAATCCAAGTTCAGAATGGTAACCCTGGCCTCTGTTATCCCGGTATTACAGTTAGGAGACTGGTACGCAACTCTCACTCTCAAGGACGCTTACTTCCATGTGGCAGTAAGACCCAGCCACAGGAGGTTTCTCCGCTTTATAGTGTCCTGCTGTCACTTCCAGTCTACGGTGCTCCCCTTTGGACTTTCAACAGCACCCAGGGTCTTCACAAACTGCATGTAGCTTGTTGCGGCATTCCTGCGCAAAAAGTGGATACACATCTTTCCGTATCTAGACGACTGGCTAATTTGTGGTCGATACTACGAACAAGTGGTGGCTCATGTTTCCCTTATAAGGACTCTCTTCTTAAGACTAGGTCTCATGCTGAACGAGGAAAAGTCATCGTTGACTCCCTCTCAGTGCCTCGATTTGTGGAGGCTCTTGGACGCCAGGGTGGCGAGAGCACTCCTCCCCAGGAACAGATTTCTGGCCATAGTGGAGCTGGTCTCGGAGTTAACCCGGTTCCCCATTACGACCGCCCGAGTCTGCTCGAGACTGATGGGACACATGGCAGCATGCACTTATGCGGTACGCCATGCTCGAATGAGGCTCAGATCGCTGCAGGACTGGTTAGCGAAGGTGTTCGACCAGTCCAGGGGTCTCTGGGACATGGTTCTCACGGTGCTTCCAGCGGTAATTGCCTCCTTACAGTGGTGGACTCAGGAGGCTCTGGTGAGCAGCGGGCTTCCGTTTACTGTACTTCACCCCTCCGGTGACACTGCTCAGACGTTTCGGACCTGAGTTGGGGAGCGCACCTGGGGCATCACAGGACCCAAGGCTTGTAGTCCCCTGGGGTATGTCTACACTACCCCCCTAGTTCGAACTAGGGGGGGTAATGTAGTCATACGGAGTTGCAAATGAAGCCCAGGATTTGAATTTCCCGGGCTTCATTTGCATGAACCCGGCCGGCGCCATTTTTAAATGCCGGCTAGTTCGGACTGCGTGTCGCCTGTAGCCGCGCGGCACGCAGTCCGAACTAGCCGGCATTTAAAAATGGCGCCGGCCGGGTTCATGCAAATGAAGCCGGGAAATTCAAATCCTGGGCTTCATTTGCAACTCCGTATGACTACATTACCCCCCCTAGTTCGAACTAGGGAGGTAGTGTAGACATAACCCTGCAGAGTGGGCCCTATATATAAATATCTGGGAGCTCAAGGCAGTCAGGAGAGCTTGCGAGACTTTCCTGACACAGCTGTCCTGCTGCTCCGTCCTGGTGCGCCTGGACAACACAATGACTGTGTTCTATATCAGCAGGCGTGGGGAGCCCGGTCGCCTCCCTTCTGTTGCGAGGCTTTGTGGCTGTGGGACCTGTGCATAGCTCACAATAAATTTTTGCAGGCAGAATACCTGCTGGGGTGCAAAAATTTGCTGGCCGATGCTCTGAGCAGGTCCTTCAGAACCCACGAATGGTCCCTCAAGGATTCGGCCCTTCATCTGGTCTTCCACAGGTGGTGTTGTCCCCTAGTAGACCTGTTCTGCTTTGGCACACAGCACCAACTGCCAGAGTTACTGCTCCCTGTTGGGGCTGGGGGACCACTCCAGGGGAAATGCCATGACCGTGCCGTGGCCGGTGGGCATCCTCTATGCATTCCCACCATTTCCCCTAATTCCCAGGGTTCTAACCAGGGTCAAGATCTTCAGATCCATGGTCATCCTGATAGCCCCTTGGTGGCCCAGGCAGTTCTGGTTCCCTATCCTGGTGGATATGCTCAGCAACGAGTCTATAATGCTCCCGCCAGTTTGGGATCTCCTGACCCAGCCTTGGAACGGGGGGCTCATGGTTCACCTGAATCTCAGCTCTCTCCGCCTCATGGCCTGGTTTATCCGTGGCTGATGCAACCAGAAAGGGAATGTTCCCAGGAGGTGCAGATTGTGCTACTAGGTAGCAGTAAACCATCTACCAGGTGGTCCTACGCAGCCAAGTGGTGGTGGTTCTCGTCTTGGGCGTCCAGAAGGGAGGTGCACCCATCCTGTGCACCTGTCCTGTCCGATCTGGACTACCTTTTCGAACTCCGGTCCGGTGGGCTCTCTACCTCTTCTATCAAAGTCCATGTGGCATCACTCTCCATCTGCCATGTTGGATCGGCAGGAGTCTCTCTAGTCTCTGACCCTGTGGTCAAAAGGTTCCTTAAGGGTTTGGATAAGTTGTACCCCTCAGTTAGACCCCCTCTCCTTGCTTGGAACCTTAACCTCATGTTGTCTAGACTTGTGTCGCCCCCCCTTTGACCCGCTGGCCACATGCTCTTTGAAGCACCTCTCTATGAAGGTTGCGTTCATTGTAGCCATTACATTGGCTCGCAGGGTCTCCGAGCTGAGGGTGCTAACTGTAAACCCGCCCTACCTAGTGTTCTCGGAGAATAATGTGAGGCTCCATCCTCACCCGGCTTTTCTACCCAAGGTGGTGTCACCGTTCCATCTGTACCAAGAAATTTACCTCCCATTTTTCTTTCCAAAGCCCCATGCCTCTCCTAGGGAGCAAGTGCTCCACTCTCTAGATGCTAGGCAGGAGTTAGCCTTCTATGTCGATAGAACTAAACCCTTTCGTAAGTCCACACAACTGTTTGTTGCTTTTGCGGACAGAATGAAAGGGCTCCCTATCTCGACCTAGAGGTTGTCCAATTGGGTCGCGGGGTGTATCAGGGAGTGTTATGTCCTGGCCGGGAAGGTCCCGCCCCGGGTTACAGCACATTCCACTAGGGCACAGGTATCCTTTGTAGCTTTTGGGGTGCAGGTTCCAGTTACTGAAATCTGCAGGGCGGTCTCGTGGTCATCAGTGCATACCTTTACAGCACACTATGCGCTGACACAGCAGGCCAGGGAGGATGCAGGGTTGGGCTCTGCGGTCCTCAGCTCCGTGTTATAAATGTGTTTTGTTTTTCTGTGCAACGTTGCACTTTTTTTCAACAGTTCTCTGTGTTCTGTTGTTTGAATAAATATGTTTGGGTTGTTCAACTTTCATGGACTTCTCTTTCTGGGTGCTCCGACCCCTCCTCCGTGAAGTGGGGTTAGCTTGGAAGTCACCTGATTGGAATGGACATGAGCAACCACTCGAAGAAAAGAACGGTTGCTTACCTGTAACTGTTGTTCTTCGAGACGTGTTGCTCATGTCCATTCGATTTCCCCCCCCCACACACACACACCTTTCCTTCATCGGAGTGTCCGGCAAGAAGGAACTGAGGTGGGGGAGCATCGGCAGGGGTACTTATGCTCCGCCATAGTGGTGCCACTCCAGGGGATGCCCTGGCAGCACTACGGGTACCGCTAGGGAAAATGCTCCGGAGACGCTGTGCACGCGGTGCGCACACCTAATTCGAATGGACATGAGCAACATATCTCGAAGAACAACAGTTACAGGTAAGTAACTGTTCTTTTCCTTCCACTCCTCCTCTCCTCATTGGAGCCCAAAGTGTGTGTGCGCGCGCGCGCGCACACACACACATACACCACTGCTGCCCCCTCCATGAATGTCTAGCCTCCCTCCCACCACCGTGAACCTCCAGCATTGTGAATACTGACCCCACACTGCCTGCCCTAACCTTTCAGTCATGGACAAGTGCTGAGAAGGGAACTGGAAGCAGGCAGGAGTGGATCTGGAGGCAGAGTGCGTTAGGTTGACCAGGCTGTTTGGGGAGCCATCCCTGACCTATGCTGCTCGCCACCCATACTTTTCCTGCTGAAGGAAAAAGCTCCAGCAGAGGAGTAATGCTGTGGCAGCTCCCTGTTACCAGAGCCTTTCTCCACCAGAAGTTGCTACCTGCAGCGTTACTGCAAGTAAAGACTGGCAATTGGGAAAGGCTCTGACAGTGGGGAGGTAGCCACAGTTGTTTTAACAGCTCAGCTAATGCCTTGAGTCTTAACTACAAGTAGGCTAATTTTCCTACTGACAATAGTTGCTAGCATAGAATTATCATGAGCCAATGATGACATGAAGGGGTTCTCTCAACAAATGGTTGACAGTCTCAGAATGGCCACCAGCTCTTGCAGGTGGCCTCTCTGACAGTTTTTCATAAAATACTTTATGAAAAAACAAAAAGAACATATGCATATCCAAACCATTATAACTTATTTATGCATTGGGAAGGTAGTAGGAAGTTGAGCTCCCCATTCAGCACATCCAGACTTTGCTCTTGAGCTGTAGTGATCATGGAGCAGTACCTCCTTATCCTTGCTGGGTGGCTGCCAAGTCCTGCAGCAGCCTGGAGATCTTGAGCTGCTGAAGTAGCTAGAACAACTTCAGATAGCAAGTGCAGCACCAGATGGGGGAAGAATCAATCCATGTCTCTGACTCTGACTCCTGTGACCCTTTGGTAAGAGCCTGCCCTCAGGAAGGTGGGTCAGGCACTCACCAGTTACTTGTGAAGTCCCAGGCTCCTCATGCCCCAGTCAGGTGGAAGTGGAAGAGCTGCTCAGGTAAACTCTCCAGTGAGTGAATGTTGCAGTTGCCTCCAGTCTTCATACACTTTGCCCTTTGTCTTTGGAGGTGCTGTCCTGAGCCTCTGAGGAGACTGTGTTGTAGAATGCCTGATCCCTTCTGGCAGTGCCAGCACTAACATGAAGGCAGTGCATCTCACTGCCCATTCAGGAGCAACAGCTGTGTGCTGTGGGGAGGGGCCACTGCTTTGCTCCTGCCCCAATCTTCATCCAGACTTTGGAGGCTGTCATGGCTGCAGAATAATCCACTAGTGGATGCATGTAGGAATGTAAGAGTTTAACTGTTTAAATGGTTAAGCAATAAGCTTACTGGTTTTTGTTAAGGCCTCCTGGAACATGGCTTATAGTATAAGCAGCCTGGTGTAACCTCAGCCCCGTGGGGTAGGATGGCCCAGCACTATTCTGGCCCCAGGTGGGCAGGGCAGGTAGGAGGGGGTACTGCACATGCTCTGATCCTGGCCGGCCTGACTTGGCTCATGCAGGCCAGTAGGACCCCGCCCCATGCCAGAGCGACCCAAGCCAGACAGGCAGCTAATCAGTTAAACATTACAAGTTTAATCAGTTAACCTGTTAACTAATTCAGTTGTTATTTACATACCTAATTGCATGCAGATATGGAGGCCACATTTGAGAATTATTTAGTTCAGTGATCTCCAACCTTTTTACACCCAAGATCACTTTTTAAATGACAGAACAAGCCAAGATCTACCGCCTGGCCCCTTCCTTGAAGCCTCACCCTCTCCATTATCCTCCTCTCCATCACTTGCTATCCCCAACCCTTATGCTGCTGCTGCTGGTTTTTTTTTTTCCCTCCAATTCTTCTGTAGGAAGAGGTTTTTCCAACATTTGGCCTATCTAGACTGGACCAAATGTCAGAAAAACCCCTTCTTTTGGAAGCCCCCTTATTCCTCGTGGAAAGAGGAATATAGTGGTGACCAAAAGAGCATGTTTGCTCTTGCACTTAAAAAAAGTGGAACAACAAATGCATCACTGATGCAGAAGAGTTTTTCTGGGATACCTCCAGAATCCTGAAAAACTCCTGCAGTCTAGCCGTACCCTCACTGGGTTGATATAGGGGTGTGGGAAGGGGTGAGGTGTGCAAGCTCTGGGAGGATATCTGGATGCAGGAGGAGGTGGAGAAGGGGATGCTGGCTTGGGGAGGGGGCTCCAGGCTGGGCAGTGTTGGGGTCAGATGTAGGGTTAGGGTACTAAGCAAGCCACAGGCTTGTGGATGTGAGGGTTCAGGAATATGGGTTGGGGTATGTGAGGGGCTCGGGCAGGGGGTTCCAGTGTATGATAGGCTCAGATCTAGGGTCTGGGATAAGGGGGAGTGCAGGAGTGTTATGATGCTGTGGCCAGATGGGGGCTTGGCCCCAATTGGGGGTTTGTTAGCCAGATTTCATTTTTAAATAAAATACTATGTCAAACACAAAAAGTTTCTGCATTTTCTTTATTTATGAGAAGGGCAGGGAAGCTGTTCTCTGTGGGTCAGTGACCCCTGACTCAAAAGTCAGTTGGGACTACACAAGTGAGATGCGCAAAAAAAAAAAAAAAACCACATCCTCCAAGGTGGCTCTTCCCCCCCCCCCCCCCCCTCCCCAAATGTGGCCCCGACTGTGCTGGTGGGAGCAGGAGACATGGTACTGGGGAAGGGTGCCAGTGGGTGCTGGGGTAGGGGACAGGGTGCCAGTGGGGAGAGTTCTGTGGCCAGGGGCAGGGGAAAGGGAACAGGGTGCTGGGATGGCAGGGTACAGGGTTCTGTGGCAAGGGGCAGGGTGTCAGTGGGGGCAGAGAGTCCCCTGTACCAGCCTCCTCCCAGGATTCCCCCCAAGAGGAGGAAAGCCCTGTCGCACGCCTCCTCCAGGCCCAACTCCCCCCTCCCGCGCAGCAGGGAAGCCTGCGCATGCACCCCCTTGGGACCAACCCTTCCCCCCCCCACACACACCTCCCTCAGAGGAAGGAAGCCCCATCGCACGGCCCCTCCAAGCCTGACTACCTCCTCCTGCGGAGCAGGAAAGTCCCAGCATGCGCCTCTAGGTACTTACCTGGTAAGTTCTTGGCACACCACAGACTTGGGGCAAGGAAGCAGCGAGTGCGTTTCTGGAACCCCTGGAAGTGACGCACAGCTACAGGACTTCCATCCACCCCGTGGGAAGCTTCCACTACCTCCATTGTTGCTTGAGGTAGGTAGTGGGGCTTCTTGGGGGTGGGGGGAAATCGAGGGCCTGGAACGCCTCGCGATCGACTGGTTGGTGATCATGGATTTAGTTAATGAAGTAGAAAGGAAGAACCCCCTTTTTCTACACTGTGACAGAAGGCAATTTTGTTCTGTCTACACTAGAAGTTAAACTATATTTAACATTTGCTGAAGAGGGATGGTTATTGCATTGTTTCAGTTTCTACACACTAATCCAGTAATTGCATCATATCTGTGAGCTATCTACTTGGACTTTTAAATGTAACCCTAAATTAATTCTTGGCTAATAGGTTTCTCACTAGACTAATTTAAAAGCTTTTATGATAACTGGTATTTGTTTATGAACCTGGTAAAACCTTATTAGTTTAAGTTTTGTAGCAATTCATCTAAATTTGGTTTTGGGAATAAAATGCAAGAACACCTTTTGATAACTCTGAAAGATGACTTAGACGTATAAGAAGAATTTAAATATTTTTAATTGTGCTTTGTATATTAACTGTTTTATAAATTATCCTGCCACAGTAAAGGGGGTGAGATAAAATAACTTTTTCTTTTTCTGGTAGGCATTCCCTGTCGTAAAATAAACACTACCACGGGGCTGTGTAGTGATGTTAGAACAGGTCAGAGCCACTGTGAAGCCGAGGTCCGAGGAGGTAGTGTCCAACCTACACTTGCTGGTCCTAGCGAAGGCATGGTCAGGCTAGGTGAGGCAAGTTTTCATCTACTTTGTTGGGGGTAGGATCTGAGCTGTTTGTTTTTTGTTTTAATTCATCATGTTGGCAGTGGCATTTCCAGTGGGAAATACTGCGTTTAAGGGGCTAATGATCTGTCTATGCTCAAACTCTAATGCTTTATCTTTTTCTGTTTTTAAATGTATACTACAGGCAGTCCCCGGGTTACGTACAAGATAGGGACTGTAGGTTTGTTCTTAAGTTGAATCTGTATGTAAGTCGGAACTGGTGTCCAGATTCAGCCGCTGCTGAAACTGATCAGTTTCAACAGCGGCTGACTCTGGATGCCAGTTCTGACTTGCATACAGATTCAACTTAAGAACCCCAGGCATCCCCAAGTCAGCCACTGGTCAGTTTCAGCAGCGGCTGACTTGGGGACGCCTGGGGCAGAGCAGCTGGGGTGCTGCTGGGTTGGTCCAGTAGCACCGCCGCTCCTCGGCGCTACTGGACCAACCCAGCAGCACCCAAGCTGCTCTGCCCCAGGCGTCCTGATTCAGCCGCTGCTGAAACTGACCAGCAGAGGCTGAATCAGGACGCCTGGCGCAGAGCAGCTGGGGTGCTGCCGGGTTGGTCCAGTAGCGCCCAGAGCGGTGCTACGGGACCAACCGGCAGCACCCCAGCTGCTGTACCACAGGCGTCCAGAGCAAAGCCGCGGAGCACGGGGGCAGCGGGACAGCCCAGACGCGCCGTGGCTGTCCTGCTGCCCTCGGGCTCCGCGGCTTTGCTCTGCTTTGCTCCCCATCCTCCTGGTCTGCAGAAGGGTCCCGTTTGTAACTGCGGAGTCGGATCCGCGTAACTCGGGGACTGCCTGTATATACTGTTTTTAAGTATATACTGCACATTCAGCAATACTTGAACATTACATATTCTTTCTGTAGTTTACTAGGGGGCTATGCCCCTGCTTGCTATGCTAGCCAAGCATTACAGAATGTCAAGCATTACAAAATTAGGAAAGGCAGAATTAAGGTTACACACGAAACCTTAATTTGTCCCCTGTATGCATGTGAATTATGATAGCCTTGTTTAACCTCACATAGGAATTCTGTTGCAAAGTCCCAAACACAACCAGACTCTTGGTCCTAGCCCAGTGCTTTAAATGCAAGAGAACATCGTTTCTCTTATTACCTTCTATTTCTTTCATTACTCATCCTTTGTATTGAAATAGACATGGTCTAGTAGAACAGATGATGTGTGATCATGTAACTAAAGATTATATCATAATCCTCTATGCAAAGGGCAACATAATTGAAGATGTGCAGGTAGCTTGACATTTAGCATTTCCTAATGTTCAGGTTCTTGACTTAAACGTGAGCAACATTCTTTTAATGTAGTTTTTGTGTGTATTTTCCTAGTTTTCTTCGAAAAGTCAAACAAATTATTCTTTCTGTAGTTTACTAGGGGGCTGTGCCCCTGCTTGCTACGCTAGCCAACCCCCCTCTTTCAGGGGGATAGGCAACCCCAGCTCTCTCCCCAGCTGCGTCAGCCATGGCTCTTTCTTTCCCCACCCTTCCCAGCTGCGGCTGTACCAGCTCTTCCCCTCCCCCGGTCGCAAGCATACCAGCCCCGACTCTTCACCTGGTGGCTGAGGAGGACCAAGGCCATGGCATGCCAGGCCCAGCTCTGCCACCGGGGAGGGCTGAGCCAAGGCTATGTACACCAGGCCCAGCTCTACTCCTGACAACCATGGAAGGCCAAGGCAACAGCATGCCAGCCCCAGCTCTGGCCCCAGCAGCCAGGGAAAGCCAGTCCCAGCTCTCCACGTGGCAACCGGGGAAGGCTGGGCTGGCAGTGGGTGGGGATTGGCTCCAGGGACAGAGCTTCAGTTGGAAGGGGTGGGACTTGGAACTAGACTTTACCCACCCATTCCTGCCCCCTCAGCCTGTGGCTGTTGTGATGTGATGGTGTCACTCTGTTGTCCCACAGGAATATATATATATTTTTATAGAGAGTTTGTAGCTTCTTTCTTTCATGAATCAGCATATGAACCCTGAATCTTTAACACTTCAACACAAACTTCAACCACTTGAGGTAAAAAATTAACCACAGTATCTGGCAGCTGCAGAATTGTTAGCCTCTGTGGCTCAATCGATATGTATCAAACTGTGTTTCTCTCAGGGACTGTTGTGTACTGTGTCCGCTTGTGTAACCCCATCCTTTGTTTTTTTTTTTTGTTCACCTATCCCTCCAATGCTTTTCATCCTCCAGAGAGCATTGTTGCCCCTTTGGTCCAATTGGCACTAGCCAGTATTTAAGGGTGTAGGGTTATTTCTTTGGGAGGATAAACTAATTATGCAAGTTGGGCATTTCACTGGTGCAGTCTTATTTTATTTATAAAGAATGTACATAAAGACATGTCTTCCTGAACACTGGAGAAACAAATATGCACCCGAATCTTCTGAGAGTCCTGTTGTCCAATGAGCTCTGTCTTGCTATCTCTCAGGACAATCCATACAACTGCTTCTCTTGCTGTCTGGTGACTTTGGCAAACTGTGTGTAGGTGTGGTTTACAGGATCTTTCAAAAAAGCCTGCCATTTTCAAAAGAACTGTGTCTAGACTGCGGTTTCAATTTCGAAATAGCGCTTTTTCAAAAGAGCGGCATTATGTGCTTATGCAACTGAAGCGCGTGATATTTAAATCCTGGCTTCATTTGCAGTTTCGAAGTGCGTCATTTACATCTCTCTGTTGACAGAGGGATGTAGTCTAGACATAAGTTTCCCTTTGGCTACATCTGAGACTAAGCTTCTTGACAAGATTGACACACATTGGAAAGTACTTAACAATAAAAGTCCCTTCCTCTCCTCCCCCCTCCTTTTTTTGCAAGAACACAGACCTAATTAAGTTTGCCTGCCAGTTTTTACTTATTGTGAGACCTTTGATTTAGAAATTATCTGTGTTGCCTTATTGTACAAAATAACGTAAGTTCTGTGTTTTCAGATATCAAAACCATTGGTAGATTTGTAATTTTAAGGGGCACTGTCAATCAAGTAATAAGTTTGTTTGTAGGTACGGCCAGTACACACCATCTCAGAAGGTAAAGTTTCATTTCTACAAAACAGTCAGTCTTGGAAGTCCTAGTTTGAAACACTTTGGGTATGTTTTCCTAAACTCTCACCTAGTATATTTAAGTTGATTAAAGAATGATGTCTGTAATTGAGAATTTTTTTTTTTCTTTACTATTTTCTAGGATTTCCTGTGGATCCTCGAAAGGTTCTGATAGTAGCTGGCCATCATAACTGGATTGTAGCTGCATATGCCCATTTTGCTGTTTGCTATAGGTATAAATAATACTACAGAATATCTTGCACCTCTTTAAACAGCTGTCTGCTAATTGCTCTGGATGCCTCCTCCCTCCCTATGCTAGTGCAGAGCTACATGGAGCAGCCAGCCAATCAGCCTGGGAATACAGCAGACATGAATGAGGCCTGTCTCCGGTTCCTGCTGGGCTGCTGGCTGGGAGCTGCCGCGGCCAAAGCCTGCATCTGGCATCCTACCTCCTCCCTCTCCCCAACTACCTGCCCTATGTCACCACCCCCTCCTGCCTCAGATCATTATCCAAACTCTTGGTAACCCTTTTCCCACCATCTCCAGGTCAGAACTCCTTCCCAGACCCTGTACCCCCTCTTACAATCCTCCCCTAAGCTAGAATCCTCTCTAGCACCCATACCCCCTCTTGGACCATGGACCCCAAACCCCTGCCCCAGATCATAACCCCCTCCTTCATCCAAACTCCCTCTGACGCCCCTCCTTTCACTCCAGTCCTCTATACCGATTCCCTTCTGCACCCCCACATGCCATCTCAGACCCTGCACTTCCTCCATAGAAGTGTAGCCTTTGACTTCTTACCAAAATCTTGGAGTGGGCCCCAATGCAAATTATTGCCTCCCTGTATTATTTAGTTGTAATAATAGATGACCAAATAATGTTAGCTGTAAATATAAATATATAATAAATATAATGCAGGAGCTGCATTCAAGTGCACTGATCCAAAATTTCAAGGGAAAGAGAGGTATCCCCATTTGGATTTAAATAGGCTGAAATAGACCTTGAGTTGTGAATGCCTTCTATCTCCCCTAGATAAATAGAATACAACTCTCATGAAGTCACATGCATACTCCATGGCTGGTCCTTGTCTTTTACTCATTTTGATATACACTTAGTTATTGAGTATATGGGCAAATAGATTTATTAATTTCATACTAGAAAAGAAATAACCCAAAAGTGTTAAAATATTCTCTTGTGGTTTTGCATTCTGATGGAGTAAAGTAACTTAATTACAAAGGTTTTCTTTTCTTCATTAAAAGCTATGCAAAAAATAGGAACTGCAACATTATGCCTTGCTTTTTTGTAACTTTTAAAGAATGGTTCGTTTAAAGTATTTTATCTTTTTAGTCAAACATTTTTTATAACATTTTTGTACTGTTTCATTAATCATCTTTTCCTTCTATTCTGTTTCACTCTTCAGCGTTTTCTCCCCCTTCCCCCCATTTAGTATTCAGTTTTTTGTCTGTTAAACTTTTTTTTTCACTTTCCCATTTATTCTCCACCTTCTTTTTGTTGCATCCCTTTTTATGGTTTTCTTCATTGTGTATCAGTAACACTGAATTACAAAGTAAACCTATAAGCAATGGAAAGAATTATTTAGGAATAAGGTTTATCATTTCTAGGCAATGACGTGCATAAATTTAGATTTTTTTTTTTTTTTTTTTTTTTTGAGATTCACGTTCAGTTTAGCATGAGTGGGTTCTATTGTTGGTTGGGGCAGAACCTTAAAGCTATGTCTTGAACTGGCAAAGCCAGCATCATAACACTAACATTCCAACCTTTACGTGTTTCCTTCTGACTGGGAGCGATGGTTTACAATGCCATCTTTTCTGGGGCCGCTGAGCAGAGGACTAAATGTTCTGCATTATTAAGTTCCAAAAAGTTAACTTTTTGTGAAGTATTTAATCCAGAATTCCTGTCTTTTATGGTTGTAGGCCTGTGAAGAGTATGTTAATATCAGAATCCATTATTTGATTCTGTTCTATAACTAAAAGGAAATATAGTAGGCTTGTAAGACTGATTATGGATACAGACTCCAAACTTGAAGTTGTTTGGAAAGTATATTTCTGAAACTTATGTTTTTAAAATCTCAGAATCAAAGAATCTTCAGGATGGCAACAAGTTTTCACAAGTCCATATCTGGATTGGACTATTGAACGAGTGGCTCTGAATGCTAAGGTCGTTGGAGGGCCACATGGGGACAAAGATAAGATGGTTGCTGTTGCCTCTGAGAGTAGCATCATCCTGTGGAGCATTCAGGATGGTGGCAGTGGTAGTGAAATTGGTGAGTGTGATAGTTTTGTGCAATAATGTCTTACTGCTAATGTATTCTGTCTCCTAAAAATACAGTCTGGTGTAGTCTACAACTCATAACAAATATTTACAAAGTCTTAATACAAAATAAATCTTGGTACAGAAATAGGATTGCCAGATGGTTTAAGAAAAAAAACAACCCGAACACACGTGCTTAAAAATTTGTCAAGCATAAATAAATAAATAAATAAACCAAAAATTTGTCAAGCAAAAAAAAAAAATCCAACACCATGAAATGGGGACTTTATTAACAACAATCTACATCATATGTTTTACATTAGATTGTGTGGCTTTTATCAATTTCCTAGTGGGAACAGTTAGAAATTCTCCCCCCCTCAGTCAGTTTTGGCTGAGACAAGAGCCCTTGGAGGGAGCCTAAATACGCAGCCAGAAGGCACCTGCAGGCTTCTTTCCCAGACTATGGCTGCACCACATGCTTGAAGAGCGCTCAGGAGCACAGACAGGACTCCTCCTCCCCAAGGCATTGCTCCCACATCAGATGCAACTGAGCAGCAGAGGGCTCCCAGTGCTGAAATGAGATTGCAGCCTCGCCTTCCCAGCCACTTCCCCCACCCCTGCCAGGCTTCTGTCAGGTGCCCAGCAAGAAAAGCAGAAAATATTGATATTTTCTGTGTTGTGTTTTTGTTTTGTTTGTTTTTTTACTGAACAGAAGATGCGATTTCCAGACTGTCTGGGCGAAAACCAGACACCTGGCAACCCTATACAGAAATCTATTATTGGAATTTGTGTGTGTGCCGTTCTGCCCTTCATTTTGGTCTGAAGAAGCTTCTTTTTGAATGGGTGAAAAGAAGAATAATCCAAAAACTGAGTATCTCTCAGCTGCAATTCAGAGCTACTGTTTGTGTTTGTGCCATTTTTAGTTGGTTTAATCTGACAACATAGATTAAAGTTTAACTCAATTCATTAGATTGAATTTGTAGTGCTAAATAATTGAATTTGAACAGAAGACTTTGATGTGAAAGGCTAAGAGTGTAAAACCCAGCAGTACCAGGGTCAGCTCACATGGGCTGTGAGGCTAAAAATTGCAGTGTAGAGTTTGAGCTCAGTATGGAGCCTGGGCTCCAAAATCTGGTGTGGCAGGTGGGTTGGTCTCAGAGCCTGAACATTTACACTAGGCATGTGACCGACTAGTCAACTATCTGATAAGCATTTGACTTATCAGATAGTTGACTAGTTGCTCCCCCTCTTCCTCTGCTGTTGCCTTTATCAGAAAGAGGCACAGGGGAGTAGAAGGGGTGGTTCAAAGTGGCAAAGAGCCAGACCCTGGGCTCCACATGTAGCTGCCACTTTGAAACGTCGGGGAACGTGGAGCTAACAGAGGACTGCTTGAATCCCCTGCTGGCCCTGTGCTCCCTGCAGTACTTTCGCTTGTAGCATTGACTGTTCGATTAGCCCATTAATCTATATTTAACATTTAAGCGGAGAACATGGAGACCTGGGAGATGGGTCGGAAATGGGAGGGAGCGTGGGCTATAATGGCAGAGAGAAAGGAGGATCAGGGCAAAACTGGAAGGCAAGGTCAAATCAGGATCTTAGATGCCTATATACAAATGCGAGAAGTATGGGAAATAAGCAGGAAGAACTGGAAGTGCTAATAAATAAGTACAATTATGACATTTTTGGCATCACAGAAACTTGGTGGGATAATACACATGATTGGAACGTTTGTATGGAAGGGTACAGCTTGCTCAGGAAGGATAGACAGGGAAAAAAGGGAGGAGGTGTTGCCTTATACATTAAAAATGAACACACTTGGGCTATGTCTAGACTGCAGGCTTCTTTCGAAAGAGCCTCTTTCGAAAGATCGCGTCTAGACTGCAGGCGGATCTTTCAAAAGAAAAATCTGCTTTTTCGAAAGAGAGCACCCAGCGAGTCTGGATGCTCTCTTTCGAAGACGGCCTCTTTACATTGAAGAACGCCTTCTTTCGAAAGAGGAACTTTCGAAAGAAGGCGTTCTTCCTCGTGAAATGAGGTTTACCGCCATCGAAAGAAAAGCCGCGTTCTTTCGAAATAATTTCGAAAGAACGCGGCTTGAGTCTGGGTGCAGGGGAAGTTTTTTCGGGAAAAGGCTACTTTTCCCGAAAAAACCCCTGAGTCTGGACACGGCCTTGGAGTGAGGTGGAGACATAGGAGACAGAAGTATTGAGAGTCTCTGGATTAAGCTAAAAGGGATTAAAAACAAGGGTGATATCATGCTAGGAGTCTACTACAGGCCACCTACTTATTGGGCACAGATTATCCAATAAGTTCTTCGGCTACATTAGAGACAACTTTTTATTTCAGAAGGTTGAAAAAGCTACCGGGGGGAAGCTGTTCTAGATTTGATCCTAACAAATAGGGAAGAATTGGTTGAGAATTTGAAAGTGGAAGGCAGCTTGAGTGAAAGTGATCATGAAATCATAGAGTTCACAATTCTAAGGAAGGGTAGAAGGGAGAACAGCAAAATAGAGACAATGGATTTCAGGAAGGCGGATTTTGGTAAGCTCAGAGAGCTGATAGGTAAGGTCCCATGGGAATCGAGACTGAGGGGGGGGGGGAGAAACAACTGAGGAGAGTTGGCAGTTTTTCAAAGGGACATTGTTAAGGGCCCCAAAGCAAGGTATTCCGATGTGTCGGAAAGGTAGAAAATACAGCAAAAGACCGCCTTGGCTTAACCATGAGATCTTGCATGATCTAAAAATAAAGGAGCCCCATAAAAAATGGAAAGTAGGACAATTACAAAGGATGAATATAGGCAAACAGCACAGGAATGCAGGGGCAAAATTAGAAAGGCAAAGGCACAGAATGAGCTCAAACTAGCTACCGGAATAAAGGGAAACAAGAAGACTTTTGATAAATACATTAGAAGCAAGAGGAAGACCAAGGAGAGGGTAGGCCCACTAGTCAGTGAGGAGGGAGAAACAGTAATAGGAAACTTGGAAATGGCAGAGATGCTCAATGACTTCTTTGTTTCGGTCTTCACTGAGAAGTCTGTAGGAATGCCTAACATAGTGAATACTAGTGGGAAGGGGGTAGTTCTAGAAGGTAAAATAAAAAAAGAACAAGTCAAAAATCACCTAGAAAAGTTAGATGCCTGCAAGTCACCAGGGCCTGGTGAACTACATCCTAGAATACCCAAGGAGCTGATAGAGGAGGTATCTGAGCCTCTAGTTATCATCTTTGGAAAATCATGGGAGACAGGAGAGATTCCAGAGGACTGGAAAAGGGCAAATATAGTGCCCATCTATAAAAAGGGAAATAAGAATAACCCAGGGAACTACAGACCTGTTAGTTTAACTTCTGTGCCAGGGAAGATAATGGAGCAAGTACGTAAGGAAATCATCTGTAAACACTTGGAAAGTGGCAAGGTGATAGGGAACAGCCAGCATGGATTTGTAAAGAACAAATCATGTCAAACCAATCTGATAGCTTTCTTTAATAGGATAGTGAGTCTTGTGGATAAGGGAGAAGCGGTGGATGTGGTATACCTAGACTTTAGTAAGGCGTTTGATACGATCTTGCATGATCTTCTTATCAATAAACTAGGTAAATACAACTCAGAAGGGGCTACTATAAGGTGGGTGCATAACTGGCTGGATAACCATACTCAGAGTAGTTATTAATTGTTCACAATCCTGCTAGAAAGGCATAACAAGTGGGATTCCGTGGTGGTCTGTTTAGGGACTGGCTCTGTTCAATATCTTCATCAACGATTTAGATATTGGTATAGAAAGTACGCTTATTAAGTTTGCAGATGATACCAAGCTGGGAGGGGTTGCGACTAATCTGGAGGATAGTGTAATAATTCAAAATGACCTGGACAAATTGGAGAAATGGTCTGAGGTAAATAGGATGAAGTTTAATAAAGACAAATGCAAAGTTCTCCACTTAGGAAGGAACAATCAGTTTCATACATGTAGAATGGGAAGTGACTGTCTGGGAAAGAGTATGGCAGAAAGCGATCTAGGGGTTATAGTGGACCACAAGTTGAATATGAGTCAGCAGTGTGATGCTGTTGCAAAGAAAGCAAACATGATTCTGGGATGCATTAACAGGTGTGTTGTGAGCAAGACACGAGAAGTCATTCTTCCTCTCTACTCTGTGCTGGTTAAGCCTCAGTTGGAGTATTGTGTCCAGTTCTGGGCACCGCATTTCAAGAAAGATGTGGAGAAATTGGAGAGGGTCCAGAGAAGAGCACTGAGAATAATTAAAGGTCTAGAGAACATGACCTATGAGGGAAGACTGAAGGAATTGGGGTTGTTTAGTTTAGAAAAGAGACGATTGAGGGGGGACATGATAGCAGTTTTCAGATATCTAAAAGGGTGTCATAAGAAGGAGGGAGAAAACTTGTTCATCTTGGCCTCTGAGGATAGAACAAGAAGCAATGGGCAAGGGAGGTTTAGGTTGGATATTAGGAAAAAGTTCCTAACTGTCAGTGTAGTCAGACACTGGAATAAATTGCCCAGGAAGATTGTGGAATCTCCATTTGTGGAGATATTTAAGAGTAGGTTGGATAGGTGTCTGTCAGGGATGGTCTAGATGGTATTTGGTCCTGCCATGAGGGCGGGGGACTGGACTCGATGACCTCTCGAGGTCCCTTCCAGTCTTAGTATTCTATGATCCCTAGCCTACAGTACAATTTGCGTTGAGTCCAAGACAGCTGACACAATCTGAACACAAAAAAAATAGAATTTTTAAAATTTCCTTTCTCTCATCAGTGAAAGCATAGAGGGGTCTGTGAGATTTCATTATATGACCTTTCCTTTTTCAAAGAAATTATTAAACTCTGGAGAAGCCTAGGGTGTGTTTATAAAGCTAGCTGTAATTGCCATTGTAGCCATAGCTATACTATTGCTGCTTATGTCAACACATGATTATTTTTGGATTACTGTAGCTAAAATAGTTTCTGATACCTGCAAAAATTTCTCCCCTTCCCCCCCGCCCACTCTTCAAATATTCTACATACCAAGGTGCAGAAATTCAAAAACATGTTTAATGTTACATGGCAGTATATCTTTTGTTTGGAAAAGTTTTTGAAAACACATTTTTTTATATATTGTGACATCTGAAAATTATGAAAACAATATTTCAGATTAGAAAAGATCTTGCTGTGTGTCTAAGTAGGCCAGTTAAAATTCATCATCATCAACAACCATGGGCTCAATGCCCATTGGTGTCCAATGCCTCCCTCACTATTTCCTTCCATCTTTCCCTGTCCAGTGCAGCATGGCTTAGTTTCTGTAGACCAGTTTTGCACCAATCTACTATATCAATAAACCCATTCTCAATGACAGTGGTTCCCAAACTTTTTGGCTTCATGCCCCCTTTTTCATTTTTGAGAAACCCTCAGGCCCTCTTCTTCTCCCCTCCCCCCCACCAAATAGCAGCAAAACTTGAGGGGGGAAAAAAGGAACTGACCAGGGCCGAAGAATAAAAATAGCAGCAAACTTGGGGGAGAGGGTTGATTGGGGGGGGGGGAGAGGAGGGCTGGGTTGTCTTGTGGCCCCCCCTGGAATTTCTTCATGCCCCTTCAGGGGGACACGCCCCCCCAGTTTGGGAACCCATGCTCTGAGGTCTGCCTCTCCTATTAGGACCAGTTATTAGGACCAAATGTCAATAAAACAATGTCCTATTAGGACCAAATGTCAATAAAACAACTAAAAACAGAAACCAGAAAAAGAAAAATATTTTGCAGAGCAATCAACAGCCTAAATTTTTTTGTGGGAAGTTGCTACCATATTTTTGAACATGGAAAATTTTAGAAGAATCCAAACATTTATGAAAATTTCCATGTTTTAATTTGAAACATTCTATCTAACTGTATTATGTGTGCTTGTTAATATTACAGACTAAGTGTTCCACACTTCTGTTTCCAAATTGCTGTTACAGTTCAAATGTGTAGGATTCCCCACTTCCACCAATTCAATTAAACTAAGCAATCTAGTAACCCAACAATAAAATAGTTTTACTGGCCTATTTCTCTACACAGTCAAATGTTTGCAGCTGGGCCTTGGGATAGTAAAGCAGTAGTTTTTCCATGTCCTGTAAAAGAAACAATTTGTTGTTACAAATGCTCTTCAGAATCTGACAACACTATCCACAGAAAATTGCAAGGGCTGGCATCTCCATGATAGAGCTCTCCCAGAGGCTGTACTCCTTTCAATATTAGTTACGTAGGACACCACTACTGGATTGCTGCTATAAGCAGTGTTTTACTGAGAGGGCCCCTTAAGACAGGAACCTGTCATTTCTTATACCATCGTCTTCCCTGTAGATGGCCGTCAAGATTGTTGAGCCTAAGCAGGAGTGACATTTTAAATTCCTTCAGACCATTCAAGCTGTCTTCCTTGATTTCCCTGAACCTTATCCTTCTCTGGAGTAATCAATTCTAGTTGTTTCCCTTTTTTTTTTTTTTTTATTATTGCCTGGTTTTATGTGCCTGGTACTGCTGAATATAATTTGCATCAGAGATGATCTCCCATGACCTGAAAAATCTTTTGGCATCATGACTAGTGCACAAACTTACAGACTGCCATCATAGAGCATAGTAGACTATTATTCTTTTGTTTGAAACAGCATCTTGATTTTTGTCGTTTAAATTTGTCCAAATAAAGTTTTGAGAATTTTCAGTGTTTAACTTCAAGGGATTTCTGTTGAGTTTTAATATAGGCATTTGCATAGCTTTTGGACATGTACCTCTATATATTATTTATTAAAACATTTAAGTAGCTGTGTGAGATCTTTGTGTAACTTAGTATAAATGTCAGTAGACAAGTGTAGACTGAGAAACTCCTTTTTGTCAGTGTATGTGTTCTAGTAAGCAATGATGAGTTTAATAATGAAAGAAGATAGGTTTATATTTACAACCATACTGTATTTAGCATTGTTGTTTCTTGTTACATGGCAGTATACACGATTGATCTAGCTGGCAAGCATCCTTCCAAATCACCCCCAAGAAAACAAACTTGGAGAACTACGAAAACTCTTCAATGTTGATTTGCTGTGACTCTTCACGATCAGTCTGATTTTGTACTAAATATTATCATACACTAATTTAAGCATGTCAATCAATACCGGTCATATTATGCCCTGAATGGGAGATTGAGGGCAGGTCCACACTTAAAATGCTACAATGGTGCAGCTGCACTGCTACAGTGCAGATGCTACTACTCCAAAGGGCAAATTTTTCCTGTTGGCATAGTTAATCTACCTCTGCGAGGGGCAATAACTATGTTGCTAAGTTGAAGAGAAGCCAAATGTTGCCATAGTGCTGTCTGCACTGAAGATTAGGTTGGGATAAATACATTGCTCGGGGATGTGGATTTTTCATATTCCTGGGTAACGTAGTTATATCAATGTAAGTTCATGGTGTAGACCGAGCCTGAATGCCACTGTGACATCTTAGTGCCACTAGAAGTATCTAATAAGTATGCAGTGAAGTGGAATGAGTCAGCTGCCCTAATTAGGTTGACACCGTTTCCTAATCATGTGATGAGTGAGAATTCAGAAAATTAAACATCTGTTTTTTGTATTGTGAGCCCCTTTTGATCTTTTTCCAGCAGTCACAGTAGTGACAAGTGAATGCTAGTGAAAGTACCAGTAGCACTCAGTGGTAAAGACAAATGTGTGGAAAAATATATTTAAACAGGATCAGTAGGTGTAAGACTTGAAAAAAGGAAAAAATAAGGGCCTATTGCTTCTGTAGTACTGCTTCAAATATCTTAATTATTGATTGAACAGCTTTCATCATACTGATATTTTTATTAGCAAATTGGTTTATTATTATAATTATTATTATTGAGATGCTCATGCATTCTGGGCTGTCATTTTTGAGAGGCAAGAGGGGGGAGCTTCTTGCAGTTTCTATGATTGGCTGATCATGAAAAGATGCCTTTGATTTAGAATCGGGGCTTACTGTGGCAATTGGTCAAATTCATTATATATCTAAAGGGAGGAGACAGAGTCCATTTTTACTGTTTTTTTTTTTTTCCACCCCGTTTTTATTCTGAAAACAAGCTTCATGGACTGTTTTTTGTAGGAGTCTTCAGTCTTGGAGTCCCTGTAGATGCTCTCTTCTTCATTGGCAACCAGCTGGTGGCTACTAGTCATACAGGAAAGGTGGGAGTATGGAATGCTGTGACTCAGCATTGGCAGGTGAGTTGAATTAAAGCATTTAGTTAATAAATTGTGTTTTTTTTCAAAAGCTGATATGTTTTTCGAGGAAACAGAAACAAAATGTATTTTTCAGATAATGCATACATTTTTCCTACATCAGCATTTTAATTTGGGATATAAAAAGTCGTTTAAAAAGGCAATCATGTAAACATCAAAAATGTTGTCAGTTACACAAACTGCAGGGTTGCTTTATACTGCAGAATATGCAGCGATGCCGCCCCCTGGGAGTGGGGCCAGCAAGGGGTTCCGGCTTTGCTGCAGGTTCTGCATCCAGCTCCCCAGCAGCTGCTCCTGGGGAGCCCCAGAATGTAACTGTTAAGGATGAGGCTTACCAATTAACCTTTTACATCGCTACTTTTAATATTGTGAGACTCTGACCAATGCCTATCATTTTGATATCTTTTAAATATCATGCCTTTAGGTCTTAAGCAAAAAGGGAACTTTTATTCAATGTTATCCATAAGTGTCTTCAAAACCCTTCCTTCCTTCCTTAGCTTCTACCTCTTATTTTAATAGCCTTGTTTTCCCAATGGGACCCCAGGTTTGAACTCGGATACAGGAAACCCCCCCGCCTTTGTGATGGCCCGAGTTGCGACACTCTCCCCCACTCCCCCACGCCTCGCACTTACAATAATTTTTGTAAGTGCGGAAGGGGCCGAAACCCCCCTGACCTATGTCCTCGGCCCGCATTTACAACGGTGCACGACACCTATCGTAAATGCGAGTTCGAGTTACAATGCCCCCGACTTGCAGCGCTTCCCCAGGAACTTATTGCATCACAAGTCAGGGGCTGCCTGTATGTAGTTCCAATAGGAAACTTAATATATTACATTGAAAAGTACCCAGGTTCTATGAGGAGCATATCCAGAACAAGGATGCAAGTGACTAGTTGATAAGCTTATGCTTATCGGATAGATGACTAGTGATGTGACTAGTCACTTCCCCCCTCTTGCTACCTCTATCAGAGAGTGGCAGTAAGTGGGGGGAGCAGGAGCTGGTGCTGGGGGGACTTGCCAAAAAGCCAATTTCCCTCAGCACCATCTCCACGGGGGGCAGGGGAGGTAGAGACCCAGTGGAAAATGGTGCGAGTAGGGACTGAAGAAGTCTCCACTCATGCTGGTTCTGCTGTAATTCTGCTTTTGAAGTGTATAAGAGCCCCGGTGGAGCTCTTGTACATTTCAAAAGCAAAAGCCCCACCAGGAGTGTAGGGCCAGTGGGGGACTCCCCTGTTGGCCCCATGTTCCCTTTAGGGCTTCCTTTTGAAATGTACAAGAGCCCCATTGGGGTTCTTGTAAATTGCAAAGGCTGAGGTCCTGCGCCAATGGAGGAGTCCCCGCTGGCTCTGTGCTCCCTGTGGGGTTTTTGCTTTTGAACTGTAACAAGAGCCTGGCGATTCTGTGACTTTTTGCAAAAGTATTGCAAAAATAGAGACTCTTCCTTTTGATAACTCCGTATATCATGCCTCAAACGCATCTATTTTATATCTGTGTTCATCATAGCTATTCTGTGATGTTTTTATGTATGTTATGCACTCTGACAACAAGAGTAGAGATTCTTGGATTCCAGACAAGACTGAGGAAAGAGTTGGGCATTCATGCAAGAAACAAACCTTGAAATACAGCCAGATGAATGTCTCCATGGTACAATGTAGGAACAAAATGTAATGAAATCCAAGGGGCTGTCCTTACAAATCTCAAGTGGCAGAAGTGACCTGAGGCTCACCCCAGGACTGCCATAGCACTAGTTGACTAAGTTCTGATTTGGCCCTTTAGCAACAATTCTGCCAATGAATAACACAGAGAGTGCAAAAAGGCAACCAGTGCAGCACAGTTCTTTAGTTACATAGTGAAGGCTGACCTAATATGTTTGCATGAAATGAAACAAGCTGAAAGGCATTTTTGAAATCTAAATTGACACCGTGCAAAATGCAAGAAACCATCTGAAATATTTTTGAAGTAATGCCACCATTTGGTTAGGACTAAATCTTCACACAAAATATGCTCGTGGAACAAGGTGGAAGAAACAGTCAATATAGGAAAAAACAATTGTCTTCGTTATCAGACCTCATAGATATCTCTGAAAGGCAGGAATTTGTGTGTTTTTTTTTTTTTTTTCAGTACTGCTGAGATGCTATCAATATTCTCTCCCTCTGAAATATGTGGATGTGTCCAGATTTGAACTTGTATTTCTGTGCCATATGATTTTGTTCTGGAAGTTGCATATATGGTATGTCTAAACTATGCATTATTTTTGAAAGAGGATATGCAAATTCCGTAGGATCTCACTTTCAAAAGCGGGTTGTTCGAAAATTAAAGTAGTCTGGATGTGGGGGAGTTTTGGGGGAAAAAACCATTTTTCAAAAAACTGCATAAACCTCTTTTTTTTTTTTTTTTTTTTTTAAAGGAAGAGCATTTTTTTTCAAAAAAAAGGATTTGTTTTCCGAAAACACATCCAGACTACTTTCACTTTCGAAAGACCCACTTTCAAAAGTGAGATTGGAAGAAGATATGCAAATATCTTCCACAGGAATTTGCATATCCTCTTTCGAAAATAACGCATAGTGTACACATCTTTTACAAGGTTTTGTTAAATTTCCATTCTGTGTAGAAATTTAATATGGTCAGTTTTCCTAGACTTTTTTTGTATTTCCTCAGCAGACCTGTAACAAGAAATTGGTTTAGGTTCTCTTCTGGTGTGAGTTGGATTTATTTTTAGTGAGGAAGAGACTTTTTGACTACTTTCACTGTCTATCAAAAAGGGTTACTCCCACTCCTGACTTTTTATAATTTTGTGTCAGAATTCTGAATTGCAGCTGTCTCAGAACTCTGGTTCTCCAGTATTAGAGAATGTCAGCCGACGGTCAGGGCAGAGTGAGTGAGTGAGTGTGTGTGTGTGTGTGTGTGTGTGTGTGTGTGTGTGTGTGTGTGTTTCTGAAAAAAGGTTTAACGTCCATGTCTTTACTGCTAGGACCGGGGTCCCGTCGCAGAGGGTAGCCAGCAGGCCAACAGACACCCCTTTATAGAAAGAGCTTATTACACCTCAGATTTTAGCTGCTAGAATGCAAGATTCCTTTGCAGCGGGCAGCCTGGGAAAGACTGAGAGGTGCCCCAACGGATCTGCCACCTGGGAGTGACACAAATCCAAACGCCCAAGCTCTTCCTATGCCTGTCCTTTTTTGACCGGCTGAAGTTCTTTTAAATTGTGCTTGGTTCTGTTACAGCAACTGAAGGAGTCAGGTTAAAGCTTAAACAGTTACAGGTTTATTAAAAAGACTTATAAAAGCATATGGTTACAATGGCTATTGCTCTATTTCTTAACTGCTAGCAAATATAGATTTAAAAAAAAATAGTTACAAAGAAAATAAAGATAGAAAGTAGAAATAATGGTACCAAGTGACAGCTTAATCTTTAAAGAGCTCTAAATCTATGTGTACACTTAAAACAAAGGACCACATCCAGGTACAATTTTTACCCCTTTCTGTGCCTCTCGACTCCAGCGTGTCAGGCCAGGGCCGGTCTCTCAATTCCTAGGAAAGACGAATACGAGGTGGGCGTCCCCTTGGAACCTTGGGAGATCAAACACCTAACCCGACCAGCAGATAGATGGTAGATTGACACTCGGAGTAAATGTGCTGCTGGACCCATCTTTATATCCCTGGGGGCCTGTATCCTCTTTTCTTATCTAAGAGGCCAAATTGTACTGGTCCGTTTTGTGGCGCCAGTTCTTACAAGCAAGTTTCAAGTTAATTTACACTTGCAAGAGAGGAAGATAGCTAAATTAGGAGTGCCGGATATTCTTTTACTGGGTGAGAGATTCCTCCCCCTGCGGACGGCTGTGTGTTTGGATCAATATGGGTTTGAGTCAAGGACACTCCTTGGCAGCCTCTTGGTCAGCAATTGGCATATCTCTATTTATAGTCATTCACGGTCACACAGCCTGGGCCTTCTGCTCTGTGTGCCCTGTATGCTCCAGGCAAGCAAAAATGGATGTTACAGGGGGGTTCCTGTCTGGCTACAGTCACGTAGGCTTCTAGAACATCAAAAACAATTTACAGATTCTGTAAATCAGTAAGTTAATATAACCATTTTGGCAGTAAAATGTATTTCCTAGACCCTATAACAGATCTTGTTAAAGTCCTTAGAGATTGTAATGACAAAGATAATAGGTCAAGAGACCAAAATGGGATTTCTGATTGTAGTATTTAAAAAACTTGGATAATGTTTATGGCTATAGCAACAGGATTTCTCATTGAGAAGGAACAACGAATTTTCAGAAGAGCACCTAGATTCCCAAAGATAGCATAAAGAAAAAGATCTCCTAAATGAAGGAAATGAAGCAGTTTTCATAAAGTAGATGTCACAGTCCAATTCCCTTATTCTTCAGGTTTTTTTTAAGTGAACTACATTTAGAACATACAAAGAAGGCCTATGCAAAGATATGAGTTATTCCCTTTTCAGTTGGAAAAGAAATTGAAAATTATGACTTCATGTACAATGTTCTTTCATTTACAGTGGGCATACTCTAAATAGCATTCTGAAAAAATTGCTAATTCTTGGTCTTTTATTCCTGCTTCACAAGCTAGAAAATGTACAATAGTTTCCTCACCACTCTTAGTTGTTAGCACATAAAAAATAAACCTCATGCTTCATTAGGTTGTGCCGCCTTTGGGAGAGCCATTGTCAATGAAATTGGGGGGGAAGAGAGAGGCGGATGTTTTTTCCAGTGTCCTATAATCTTAGTATAAACACAAAAAATACCCCATTCTCTTACAAGTCCTCTCAGTCAGTGCTTTCCTATCCCTTTCTTTCTGAATTGCCAATATTCAAGCTCTACTTTAAGGATGGTTTTTTACTCCCCTTGCCCCCCTCCCCTCCCTGGTTCTAGCCACTCTCCTTTGAGCTGAGATACTTATGCATTTTATATAATTCTTCCTTTGGGATGTTACTTTTTCTGTATCCATAATAGATTCTGGCATCTCCTCCCTGATTCTTAGACTGGGGCAAACCAGTTGAGGAGGCTTTCCCCAATGCTCATTCCTCAGGCAAGATTTTGATGGTATATGATATAGCAAGAAGGTTATAGGCATTTGATAATCTAGCAATGAAAATCAGTTGTGTAAACAGAAGAGTTTGAAAAATCTCAGAGGGATAGCTGTATCAGTCTGTAACTTAAAAAACGAATAGTCCTGTGGCACCTTAGGAAAAAAAAAGTAAGTTGGTGTGGGTGTGTATACATACATACATACATACATACATACATACATACATACAGGGCTTGCTGAACCGCGGCGAGCCCCGCTCGCCAGCCGCGCTGTCCGGCGATCTGCACATGCGCAGATCGCCCGAATCTACTCACCCGTGGCAAGTAGATTGTATTTGTCGAGCCGTGTGTGTGTGTGTGTGTGTGTGTGTGTGTTTAAAAAAAAAATCATCATGAGCTTTCGTGGACAAAACCCACTTTTTCAGATGAGCTTAAGTGTAGAAAGTTTTCAGATTTTTAAGTTAGTAATACTGTATTAAATTGTTGACATAAACATTTCAGTATGCCAAACAGTACGATAATTCCTAATGGCACATTTCTAGCCACTTATGCAAGTAAGGACTGTTGTCATTTAATTTTAGTCTTATTTCTAGATGTATCAAGTTTTCATCTACCAGGGAAAAATAAAAAAGCTAAGTATGGGAAATTTGCAGCCCACTCAATTAGCCTCATTGGCATTGGGACTGCAATTGACAGGCACTTTTTTTCCCTCTCTCTTTTTATTCTGAGGGTCCCCCTTTTATTCTGGACTCAAGATCATCTCATCTGGTTTTGCCCACGAAAGCTTATCCATCTGTCTGTCTATCTTAATTTAGAAACTTCAGCGGGTAGCAGAGTTAATCTGTACAGGATAAACTTTAAAAAAACAAATTGTCTGGTAGCATTTTATAGACTAACAAAACATGTAGATGGTATCATGAGCTTTCATGGGCACAGCCCACTTTTTCAGATGACGGGTCATCTGAAGAAGTGGGCTGTGCCCATGAAAGCTCATGATACCATCTACATGTTTTGTTATTCTATAAAATGCTACTAGACCATGTTTATATAGATTTTTATTTTATTTATTAGTCTCTAAGGTGCCACAGGACTACTTGGCACCTACTTGTTGTTTTTAAAGTTACGGATTTACACAGCTACTGCTCTGAGGCTTTTAGACTGGGAAAAATAGTTAATCATTTGGTCACTTAGATTATGTCTACATGGCAAGCTAGGGGGTTGATTCCCCTGCTTGTGTGTACACATACTTTTTGAGCTTGTGCAAATATAAAATAACAGTATAGTCACAGGTATGTAAGTACTGGCACTGGAGCTCTGCTGAATGCAGACATAGAATCATAAGGTTAGAAGGTACTGTAAGTGTAATCTAGTCTAATCTCCTGCCAAAGATGCAGGATTTGTTGTGTCTAAACCCTCCAAGACAGATGGCTATCCAGCCTCCTTTTGAAAAGCTCCAGTGAAGGAACTTCCTCAATTTCCCTAGGAGATCTGTTCAGTTGTCCTCCTGTTCTTACAGGTAGGAAACTGTTCCAAAAATTTAATCTAAATCACTTATGGAATATTTTGAATTCATCCCCTCTTGTGCTGCCCTCTATGGCAAGAGAGAACTACATCCTTTTTGTACACTGGTAAGCAAAATTGAATATAGTGCTACATCTGAGACTTAATCAGCAACAAGTAAAGCAGTGCTATCCCTTGCCTGCTATGCCTCTGTTAATGCAGCCTAAAATGCATTTGCTTTTCTGCTGTAGCATCATATTGCTGGCTCATCTTGAGGGTGTGATCCACCACAACTCAGATTTTTCTCAGCAGTGTTGCTGGCAAGCTAGCTATCCCTATTCTGTTGTGATGAATAGGAGGGTAGCTGGCCAGCACGCAATGACTCAAGGGTTAAACTCAGGTAGCTAAGGGTGTTGGGAGGGGGCCAGAAGAACCAATAGGATACAGTGCTGAAATTTAAATTCTGCTGCCCTTTCTCTGTCTGAGAGTTCTAAGTTAGCAGCGGGAGGAACAAGATGAAATAATCAACCAGAATTACCATGCCTATGCAAAATATTGGCATAGGACTGGACTGGGCCTTAAAGTGTGGATCAGTACAGTCCTAAGTGGAGGGAAAATGTATATTTAGTTGTGATCAGGTTATTTTTCTTTATTTTGCTGTTTGGTAAAACTTCTCTGTGTGAAATCCATGTGCCTCTGTGCCTCCCCCCATTTACCATATCCAAGCTGTACCCAGAGAGATTTCTTTTCTCTGTGTTTTAATCTGCTCTTTCCTCGGTTGCTCTGTAACATTAAGCAACCAAGTGTACTTTATCAAGTATACCTTTTTGTTTTGTTAATGCAATCACTTTTTTTTTCCTTCTGAGGCAATGGTTTGATTCTTGTGTCCTGGAAGGTAACAGGAGGCCTGTGTGTGTGCTGGCCTAGCCTGGAAGGTCAGCTATCAGAGAGAGTTTGTTTTCTGTGTTTTTTGTTTCTCTCTTTTTCAAGCTTTCTTCTGGCAAAGGAGCTTGGGGTGCCCCTTGAGAAGAAATTCAAGTGTTTCATCCTGGTTTTTAGGGATTAAATCACTTGATGTGGCAGATATCTCCCAAAGTCAGTGAATCTGTGACTCTGTAGAGTTTTTGTAACAGTGCCTATAGAGGCAAGATATTTTAAGGTCTCTTGCAGGCCTCCACCTTCTGCAGTTGGCGTGGCAGCATGGGGAACAGCCCTAACATCTGTATTAATGCATTTGGTTTTTCTTCCTTTACATCTCTTTTTTTTGAATTTCATTTTGTTGTCAATTCTGCAAGTTAAGAACATCCCTCTGATTTTCAGTTCTGTCCTCCAAAGTGATGCCTAAAACCTGTGGGTATGCACTTATCACAGCCCAGCTATCCTTCCACTGCTTCTTCCTTTTCTACTGCAGCTACTCTGTTATTTAAACACACTAGTGCATGACTATGCATACATGAGCAGGGAAATAACACTCCTAACTTGTACTGTAGCTGTAGCCTTAGGCTTCTGGCAAAAAATCCAGCTTTGCTAAAAGATGATGAATTTGACCAAATAAATTGCCAGGGTGTGGAAAATGTGTTGCTTTTTGTGGAAAATCCAAATTGGGGGGGCGGGGGCGGGAACGGGACACAAATGCCTGTTATGTAGAAGCACCCAAAGATGTGCTAGTGCTGCTGTCACACAAACAGGATAACAGAGAATGAATTTTATTTTGTTTGTTTTATTGTAGGTCCCAGTAAGTTGAGTTCTTTGGACCTTTGAAAGGTCTCCTCATGACTTCTGTTTTTAATCCGTTTTATATGTGGTTTTATAAAGGTCAGAATTTAGTCCTTCAGTGTTAGTTTGTGGGGGGCTTTTTCTGTGAACAGTCCATTACTCAGTGTGACTTTTTCCCATGTGGACAGCTAATGGAAAGAACCTATAGTAAGTTCTCTGTAGATGTTAATTTGTAGCATTCCAGAATTTAATAGTATTTCCTCCATTCTTGCTACCAGAAGTGGCCATAAAAATTCAGTTTTTATTGGGATGTACACTAGGACAAAAGTCTGCGCAACAAGTTATGGTACCTAGCTCTTGTATTGCACTTTTCATCAGTAGATCTGAAAACATATTATAACTGATGTACTTGAATGAATAGCATGAAATGATGAAAAAGATAGTGTCACCACTAAAATATCTAATATTTTGGTTTCCCATGACCTAATGGATGACCTACTCTGAAACTTCTTCAGAAGTTTCAAGATTTGCATTAGTGTACCTTTCTGCATTGTGTATTTTAGTCAACATAATAGTAGTGGTAGGAATTGGTTATAAATGGTCCTCCTTAGTGTAGACCAAGCACAGAATGTAATAAAGATATGACACAGGAGACCTAGTAAGATTCATGCCTGTTCTCATTTCTTACTTGGTTGTTGTAGATTATGCCTATGTCACATAGCAGGGCTTCTATTCATTGGCTCTGTTGGTTACTATTACAGTTTTCCCTCCATTTTATTTGTATTTTACTATCAATAAGTGCAAATAAAACACACAAGCTAACAAATGAATCTTGACTCAGAGAAAGCAACTTGAACTCCCTGAGAGATGAAAGGCGAAGGGGCCTTGCACTCCTCTCTGGGGCTCTTGTGCAGGAGTCCCCTGTCTCTGTCCCTGAGAGATGAGAGGTATTCTGCCCTCTATAGGACATTTGTCTATAATTGCAGTTTGAGTCTCACTTGTCTTCTAAACACACACTTCCCCTTCCCTAAACAGTTCCTTCTGTTATGGCCTGTTTTGCTGCTCAGGTGGGTTCACTGTGTGGAGCCTATTTTTATTGCTTCTTATGTTTTTCTTTATAGTATCAAAGTATGTGTTATTTCTGTCCATGCACAAACACTGCTAGCATTCTGGAAGTCCTCAGGAAACACATCCAGTGTTGTCTTTTAGATGCCTTTTGATCCTGCACAGAAATATCACATGGAGATGATTATGATAGTTTAGCTATTATGGCTTGACAAGTTGCCACCCGCTTTTTCATGGGTCTGTAATTCTCTTCCTCTTGAAATGGTGGGAACTGCTTGGTGTCTTGTATTAATATATCTTTTGTTCTACCCTCTTCACATAGAGGACCTGGGTAATTGTGTGGGCTTGGTAAAGTTGTTGAAGTTAAGGAGGTTTTGGCCTTCCAGTCTTAAATGTCTGAACTTGGGACGCTAATGAACCATTAGGAAGGTGTGTTACTGTAGTCTAAGAATTCTGATAATGGAACCATAGGCCTTTAAAATTGTTCTTTGTGGTGATTCTTTTGCTTTCCCGTTTTACAGTAAGAATTTGACATGGTGCACTTCTACTAATAAGAAAGAATTGTCTAAATAAGTTGCTATTCTTGACATTGTTGCTCAGTTTTTTTGTGCAGTCGCTCACTAGTAAAAAAGCCATCTGGGTTATGAAGTTGATGCTCATTGTAGTAATATCTGAACTCCTTCCAAGAATAAAAGTTTAAACCTTAGCTCAGACACTGCATCATACTGGTGAAGGAAGGCAAGAAAAGGGAATTATCACTTAAATAAATAGACCCACTGAGTTAGCTTTGGCAGTCTGGACTAAGGAACTTTGACCTTTGAAATAAGAGACATATCTTCAGTTTATATGTTGTTTTATTTGTGAAGCCTAACACAGAATCTGAAAGTGCTATAATTCTGTGGATTACTTGTAAACAAAATGTAAGTTTATAAATAAATATGCATTGCAGAAAATAACAAGAAATAGTTATGTGGAAAATGTTTGTTTATCCTATGCATTGTTGTGTGGTAGATATTATGTAAATAGTTTGTTTTTCAAGGGACTTAAAGGACATCATCATCCCCTTCCCCTGAGAACATAAGGACAAAAGGGTTTGAAAAGTACAAGCCCTGGTATTGGAAGCCCTTTCTCCATGCAGCAAGCAAGGCAGCACCCACCCTCCCTTCCCTCAAGGTGCGAATATCAGGCTTGGGTAGGTCCTGCTGTTGGCACTGCAGTAGGTTCCCTCTTTTGGGGAGAGAAGGAAAGAGCTAGGGAGGAATTTTTCCCTCACCTCACATTTGGCTTTGGTAAAGTGGAGGTTTTTCTGCTTCCCCACGATGGGTGTCGGGAGGCCCTATTGTGAGGAGGAAAAGTCGTTAGTCTGTATGTCACAACTTGCTTTGTAAGCCTGGGGTGGATGTCCAGTGTAGATGCTCCAAAGGGAGGGCCAAGGTGGCTGACAAACTTTGCTGGGCCCTGGGCAAGATGTGTGTGGGATGGGTAGGCGAGGGTGGCTCTGGGCCCTCAGGCAGAAGTGGGGAGTTGGCTGGGGGAGGCTAGACCCAGCTTTTCAGCACTGCCCCATGCACTGCCCAGAGTGGTGTCAGTGGCAATTTAAAGGGCCCGTGGCTCCAGTTGTTCTATTTCCACCGTAATGGTGGCAGCGGCCGGGAGCACCGGGCCCTTTTAAATGGCTAGGTCCTGAGGCAGCTGTGCTCTTTGCCCAGCCCCCTCAGGCTGAGGAAGGCATCCAAGTGACCAGATAAATGGTTTGATACAGTACAGGCAGTCCCCGGGTTACGTACAAGATAGGGACTGTAGGTTTGTTCTTAAGTTGAATTTGTATGTAAGTTGGAACTGGTACATATTGTAGGGGAAACTCGAGCCAAACATTTCTCCAGAGCTCAGTTTTATTCTCCCACACCTCACTTCCCTCAGTCCTTTATTCTCAAGCTGAGGTGTCTGCTGAGAAAAGCCGCTCCGCGTCTCCCTGGTCTGCTGGGGGGGGGGGGGGGCACTAGCTTCGTGTCTCCCTGGTCTGCTGGGGGGAAGCAGCTACTGCGGGGTTGCCTCACCCCGTTTGTAAGTAGGGATCCGATGTAAGTCGGATCCATGTAACCCGGGGACTGCCTGTACTTAAAAGGAGTAGCTGGCTAAACAAATTGGGTTGTGTGAGAGGTGGTTTAGGGCTTCTTTTGTAAAGTAGGGAACCAACCTCCACTCTTTTACTTATAGTGGGGCCCAGGCCATGAGGGACCTGGATGAAAAATTAAAGTGGGGTAGTGAAAGCTCCAGGTAGTTATTTAAATGAACATTGGGTTGCCTGAACTGTGTACTTTTATCTGCCAGGTAGTCTCAGACATTTAATAATAAAGTTGTTTCCTTATTAAATTCATAACAAGTGTCTCCTGTCCTTTCAGTACAGTTGGACAACTCCTTAATTGACTAAAACTGGTTCCGTTTTTTATGTGCATTTGACCATGCTCTATGTAAAATCAGTTGGACTGGTTGTTTTTTTTAATAGTGACTTGAACCTCCTGTCTCATGCTCAAGAATGATGACCACACTCATACAAGGGCAGGGACGAGCATAGCAGCTGATGTATCTTGTCTCTGGCAAAAGAGACATTCTTTTGTCCTCAGACTAGGAAACAAAACAAATAGGTGCCTGGAATGTAAGAGATCCCCTTTCATTCCCTTGAGCTCCCTATGAGAGGCTAAGAAATTATTGAAACATGGGAGTTGGAAAAGATACGTTTTTCCTTCCATGGATCTCGACAGTGAGACCCATTTTCAACATTGCTACTGATGTTGACATATGGCAGGCAGGAGGTTCCACAGAGTGGGAGAAGAGAAGGGACAGGCTCAAATGTATTTGGAATGGCTGCTCTTCAATTTATTCATTCCCCCCCCCTTCCTAAAAATCAGCAGGAGGGGGAAAAAATCTGTTGTGTGGATTTTAATATATATAATATTAAAAAGCTAGGAGGTAGTATTTAAAGAGTGCTCTAGCAGATATTTGAATTTTTGAAAATTATTGATGGTAATAATTTTTGAAGGTAAAATGCTGAATAATAATTATAGCTTCTAGTGCCACGTTTCTCTGTATCTGTGCATATTTACAATTGGATTGAAAAAAATGCTCAGTGCTGGCCTAAGTGTACCTCATTGAAACTTCCATCAATTTTAATGGCAGGGGAGTTAGGCAAACGCTGAGAGCTTCAAAACTTCTGTCTGGGGCAGTGGTTGGAAGGTTGGGGGTGGGGTTTTTTTGTTATGTTTTTTTAAAATGGTGTGGTGATAAATACACTTTAAGTTTTGTTTATAAAAATTATTTTTACAAGAAGCAGCAAAAAAAGAATGCAGATGAAGTTATAATTGAAAGAAAATGGTGAACTAATGTTTTATATTTTGTTTGCTCTTGTACTAGGTTCAGGATGTTGTCCCTATCACCAGTTATGATACTGCTGGATCTTTTCTGCTGTTGGGCTGTAACAATGGCTCTATATATTACATAGGTAAGAATAAAAACAACATTAAGATTATAATGTTCACTTTTGTTCTGACCAGGAATATTAGTGCAGTCATTATTATGATCTGACTTACAAATTTCTGCTGTGTCTTATTGTTTATATTTTATGCAGATATGCAGAAATTTCCCTTGCGAATGAAGGATAATGATCTTCTGGTGACAGAACTTTATCATGATCCCTCCAATGATGCCATTACAGCACTCAGTGTCTACCTCACACCCAAGACAAGTTTGTAGAATGCATATCATTTACATTCCCTTGAAAAACATTGCAAATTAAGGTTTCATGTTCATATTTTTAAAGTATTTTAGATTTCTAACAACAGTATCACTAATAAAGTTACTTAAGGCATGTGTTGCATTTTCCATTATAAACATTTATCAGTGTTTAATTGTCATTTTAATTTTCATCAGTCTTAAAATTGGTGTACAAACTGTCAGCCTGGATGTAAATTTAATTAAAAAATCATTTTAGAAAGTATGATTTAGAAAGACCGATAGTATCGGTTTAGACTAAATTGCATTCCCAGATCTCCTGGGAAGATATTCAGAGCACATTAGTTAGATTTTAACCAGTGTTCTTTATTTTCAAAAACATCAGTGCTCTTATCCATTTTGTCATTATGCTGTATGGACAAGATGGCCACAGCCTATGCAACAGGGGTGCCATTTCAGATTTTGGTGGCTCAAACTCTGTTGCGTTTAAGAACTGTCTTTGCAGCTAGGGCATGCAGCTTTAAAGACACCTCAAGTATGAAATCCAGGGGTTCCAACCTCGGGGTAGCCCCCCATAAATGGCACTCTTGCTATAGAAGCTGCTCTGGTTTGGTGACACTGTACCAGAGTTTCTTACCAGGAATCTCTGCACCGAAACATTAAAGGTCATTAAGAGATCCAGAAGAGCAGGGTTCAGATCAGAATTCCCACTGTAAACTTTGATAGTTGGGATTGCTCTGCTTACCTTATGGCTGTGTCTAGACTGGCAAGTTTTTCTGCAAAAGCAGTTGCTTTTGCGGAAAAACTTGCCAGCTGTCTGCACTGGCCGCTTGAATTTCCGCAAGAACACTGACTCCTACAGTCTGAAATCAGTGCTTCTTGCGGAAATGCTGTGCTGCTCCCATTCAGGCAAAAGCCCTCTTGCGCAAATGCTTTTGCGCAAGAGGGCCAGTGAAGACAATGCGGTATTGTTTTGAGCAAAAAAGCCCCGATCGCGAAAATGGCGATCAGGGCTTTCTTGCGCAAAACCGCGTCTAGATTGGCACAGATTGCTTTTGCGCAAGAGCCTCTGTGCCAATCTAGACGCTCTTTTCCGCAAATGCTTTTAACAGAAAACTTTTCCGTTAAAAGCATTTGCGGAAAATCATGCCAGTCTAGACATAGCCCATGTGTTCTGGGAGGATGGAGTGATGCCCAGCCTTAAGGAAGAAGAAAAAGTATAAGTGAGCATTGTAGACATAATGGTGGTTTATTGGGGGAAAAAAAATGCTGCTTCACTGATAAGTGTAAGTCTGTGGCTTGAATTCAGTTTAACCCTTTCATGAAGTGTTATAACCATAGGGAGATAATGCAAAAAAATAGAAAACTAGCTCTCATATATGCAGTTGTTGCTTTAAAATGTGGGCTTCAAATATTTTTATATGAAGATACAGACATTTCATCAACCGTTTTTTATCTTTCTCATACCTGCATTATTAATACAACTTATTTTCTTCTTTAATATTACTGTTTTCCACAGCAAGGAGAAGAAAATCTTGCAAGACAAATGTTAATCTCTGTTTCTTAACTCTTCAAATACTGACGTGTGTCTTTAGAGTCACAGAGAAGGAGCTGATGTATACTATGTGTTTTGGGATTTGCTTGGTTTTTTCCTCAGGCACCCCCCCCCCCCTTTTTGTGTTTGGTTTTTTGGGAACTGCAAGATGTAGTGGAGTATACTACACAATAGTAGCTGGTAAATGCTTGTAGAATAGGTAAAATTAATTCTTCCCTAAGTGTATGTTCATGTCCATTCTGTGTTAGGTCTATGTCCTTGCCAGATGCACTGGTACTGTTTTTCCCTGAACAGGACTGGTTCTGGTGCCTCTTCGAGTGGCGCACACATTCAGTTCCTTCTTCCTGCTAGTTGTAGCGCTGGAATGTTCCTCTTTTTGGCAAATAATTCCTTCTCTCAAACTGTTCATTGAGAATTTTCTGTTGTAAATAGTTGCAACACTTACTATTAGTTCCTGTAGTGTATTTTAATTATAATTGTAAAAACTAATTATAGTTATAAAAATGGTGACCAAGCCTATAGGCAGCCTATGCTAGTTACTAACCCCCAAATCAGTTGTTTAAAGTGTCAGGGGGGGCATGAATTCCCCACCTCTGGTATAAAGGTACCTTTCTTTGGGTTGGGTGCCACTGATTCACAGAAGAATCAGTTGGGGGGCCACACTCAAGTGGGAAACAAAAACAAAAAAAAGTTCACTGAGGCAGCTCCCAACTGAGAAGTAGGAAGACAGACATTCTCCACATTCCCCTCACACCCCAGAACCTTGGGAGGCCTAGACTAGAAGATTTTGCATGTTCTGGCCCTGTAGGTGGCGGGGGGTAGGGCTGGAGCACCAGCTTAGGCTCTCCAATGCTGGAGGTAGCCCTGAGCCTTGGGGGCTGGTTGCAAGAAAACCAGAGAGCTACGTGCAGCCCCTGAGCCTCAGGTACCCCACCCCTGCTTTATACCCGCCCTGCGCTGAACTCATTAGTAGTGTCTGCAGGCAACAAGTGGGAAAGATAGGGCCATCCGGGGGCTATTCCCACAAATCGAGATTGGAAAAAACAGGACCTTTTTCGGAGGGAGCTTTATTCATCAAGCTGAGGATGGCCTATCATGAAACCCTATTGAGCCATTACAATTTCAATATTTGGCAGTTAATGGCCAAATGTATTGATTCTTTCCCAAAGGATCCCAGGAAAGAGTTCCCGGACATCCTGGAAAAGGGGCAGGGAATGAGTGACAAGGGCGACACTTTGGGTGAGACTGATTCTACAGTGCAAACTAGGGCTCTTCCCTCCCCCCCCCCCCTTCTGCTTGGACTTTCTCTCCTAAGTCGATGGTTACTTCATGCACCCCAGCCTTGCCTCCCTCCACCTCACTCTGTGGTAGATGCATGGTTGAACATATAGGTGCAGTAGGTGCTTTTGGGAAACTGAAAACCCTAGGGTGACTTAGCTTGTGAAGTGGACAAGGTTCTTCTCCTGGGCACCTCAGAGTGGCATTTCCGTGGCATGCTGTTCTGTGCAGTCCATCTTGGACTGTCTGCTCTTCCTAAAGAGTCGGGCCTGGCCATCTCTATCAAGGTTCATCTGGCTGCCATCTTGGCTTTTCATCTGCCGATCCAGGTTCTTGTATATCAACGCTGCTCTTCATCGCAATATCAGACAGGATGAAGAATTTCCAGCTGGATCACCTCCCGACTATTTTGAATAATTGCGGGTCCATCCGCTGCCTCTGGTGAAGGCCCACTTAGTGAGAGTGCCAGTGTCCTTGGCAGTCTTTCTGGTGCATATTCCCATCCAGGACATTTGCAGAGCTATGATGTGGTCTTTGGTTCACATGTTCACAGCACACACTGCCATCAATCAGCAGGCCAAAAATAACACTGGGTTCGGCAAAGCTGTGTTAACAAGCTTCACATCCATGAACTCTTATCCACCGCTGTTGGTACTGTTAGGGAGTCACCTAACATGGACATGAGCAAGCACTTGAAGAAAAAAATACTTTATCTGTAACTGGCGTCCTTCCAGATGTGTTGGACATGTCCATTCCATAACCCACTGTCCTTCCTCACTGTTGGAGTGCCAGCAAGAAGAAATAGAGGGTTGCAGAACTGGTGGCACACTTTATACTGTAGCACAGATGTCCATAACTGTGTTCCCTCTAAGCTGTGGGGCAACACCACTTCACAGATGGAAAATAAGCCCTGCCTAGTCAGTCAGCTCAGTGCAGGGAGCCCATAGCCTCTAACTGGGTGGGGCTGATTAATCACCTGTGAAGCTGGTCACCAACCTTTTCAAACCAAAGAACCAAACTACATCAAACTTCAGAGCAAGTGGTTAACAAAGAGCCATATCAGAATGCCCATTTGCATGACTAAAAATAGACAATATTATTGATAATTGATATAATGATCAATAGCAAAAATGAAACCTGGTACTCATAGACTTTATTTAATGGAACATCTGCTGCATCTTTTTGCACATTTCTTTGAAGTTTACATCGTAACTGGTCAAATCCAGCTTCTTGCATACTTTCAGGCTGTCTTCTGTCAATCTTATGGGGGGGGAGCTGGTGATGTGGGGGTGTAGGAGTCAGGGTTCGCGTATATGAGGGGCTCAGGTCAGTGAGTTTGGCGGTATGAAGGGCTCAGGGCACAGGTTTGGGATGTGTGGGTGCTGCAGGAGAGTTATGGCAGGGGATTGGGGATGTGGGGGTACAGGAGTTTGGGGATATGGGAGTATGAAGTACTTAGAGCAGGGGGTTCAGGTGTATGATGCGCTCAGCGTTCAGGTGTATGGGGGGGTGCAAGTGTGTTATGCTCCTGCCAGATGAGGGATGGGCCCCAAGCTTGTTGGCCAAGCTTCAGTTTTAAATAAAGTACAATATTATGTTCAACACAAGAGGTTTCATCAATGTCTTTATTTATGGCAGGAGTGGGGAACATATTTTGAATCCGTGACCACACAAGTGAGAAGCAAAAACACAACACCTCCAAGAACCTTGAACCCTCAGTACTGTGGCCCCCAACTAAGACAGCTCACTCCCCTGTTACGCCAGCCCATGTTGAGGGGGAAGAAGGGAGGAGAGGAGGGCAGGGAGGACTGAGGTTCAAGGCCTCAGACCAAATTAATTCTTCTGGGGCTTCAGGGTTTGTTGATTTTTGTGGGCCCTCCAGGCCCTCTGGTTGAGCCAAAAATGAGGGCTACAGTGTGTGCAGGACACAGCTGCCAATGATTGGGATAGGGATGGAGTTGCAAAATCTGGGTGGCAGGCAGGGTGCAGGAGCAAGCTGGGGGTGGTGTCTGGCCATAGGGGAGGAGGCAGGAGCAGGGTGCTTGTGTGCGTCTGGCATGGGGAAGAGGGCAGGAGCAGGCTTGGGGGTGCAGGGTCTCAGCGCAGATGCAGTGGGGTGTGCAAGATATAGGCGGCGCTTATTTGCTTTTTGCATCTTTGCTGCTCGCAGGCTCCCTGGCCCGGACATGACTTCTTGCTGCTCCATTGGCTGGATTCTGGCTAATGGAGCAGCGATGGGCTCCCCAGCCTGGGAGGGATCCACTAAGGGAAGAACTTAGAGAACAACTTCTAGAACTGCTGCATGTGGCAAGCACACACACCCTTAAACATGGAATGAACATGAGCCATGTATCTTGAAAATCACCAATTAAAGAAAAGATCATTCTTTTTTTTTAAAGCCCTTTTTAAGGAGCCATTATCAACAATTACTAATAAGTAGCCATTTCAGTGTTACAGATGTGCTGATATAACTTCCCCTCCCTACTTTTGAGGATTGTTGGTTGGTTTAAAACATCTCTGTTTGTGTATTTTGTAGGTGTAAGTGGTAATTGGATTGAGATTGCATACGGCACCAGCTCTGGAGCAGTAAGAGTGATTGTACAGCATCCTGAAACAGTTGGATCAGGCCCTCAACTTTTTCAAACCTTTACAGTTCATCGAAGTCCTGTTACAAAGATTATGCTGTCCGAGAAACACCTGGTGTCCGGTAATTGTTTTATCTGCAGATGCACATGTGTGTCACTCATTTTCCCTTTTCCATTTCTTCTAATGTTCACAGTCCTTATCTCAAATCCCATCATTTGGAATTACTAAACATAGTTGATTATATGCAGAACAGCATATTAAGAAAAAAAATTCTAAAAAAGATTCATGGCAGTCCCAGCTCTTCACGTGATCGTCAGGGAGGGCTGGGCTCAGGAGAGTGGATTTTAAAGCTAGACTGGACCATTATGGTCCTCTAGTCTGAACTTCTAGTATAATACTAGCCAGAGTACTCCAGTGATAACTGCAGTGGCAGGAATTATTCATATACTGTGGAGCTCAGTAATTTGCAGTTGAAGTAGAGCCTCTTTCAGAAAGATAGTTTGGATGTAAAGGCTCCAAGTGTTGGAGAATTACCATTTCTGTCAGCAAGCTGTTCCTGTGACTGCTGTTCTTTTGTCAGTTGTTGAATTCTGAGATGGCTCGTTTAAAAGAAAAGCGCACGCGTGTGTGGTAAGGTGGGCGAGTTCATCTTTTATTTATTCCTGGGGGGTATTCGGCACCTAAAATTCTGCATATTTTACTTGTCAAAATAACACACTAATTATATCTGTTTCAATTATTTTGGTAATTGATTTCAAGTGTCAGCAAGTACACTTGTAACAATACAGACAACAAAAAAGATTCTCCCAGGAGCAGAGTTTAAGAAACCTCTAAAACAGCTCTGTTCCTGTTTCTCTGTTATGCTTTTGTCACATGCCCCAGCTGGACACATATTGGCGGAAAACTCTGCCCCCTCCCAGTTTTTTAGTCATTTTTGAGGGTTTTTTTGCTCCACCCTCCTACTTTAGGGTCCCAAATAAAGCACATTGGTTGGGATGGGAGAGAAGGGATGGGGGGGGAATCAGTTATGGAGTGTTGGAGGAATAAAAGGGGATATTTGGGGGATGCTGGAGGGCTTGTAGGGGCCCCCACAGCTGTCTCCTGCATGTCCTCCTCTTGAAAGCCTACTCATAGGAGCCTAGTCACAAAAGAGCCTAGCTGTAGAGCACCACCTTAGCCCAGTTTTCTGCAACCTTCCTCCCCCAGCTCCTAGAGTCCAGCTGTTGTTCCACACAGCTTCATTACTGTCTCACTGGGCTCTTAGTGGGCGGCTCCATTTCAAAATTTAGTTGCTTCTGAAACAGCTTGAGTAATGCACTTCCTTGCTCTCTCTTCCTGGAAAACAGTAGTTCCTACCTGCAGCTAGGGCTGTTACTTGTGGGGGAGGAGGGTGGCTCTGGCCACACCATGAGATCAGATGGAGCTGTCTTATCTGGAAACTGCAGTCTGCCTTAGGGATGTTAGCGAGTCATCGACTAGAGCAATGTTTCTCAACCTTTTTTTGCTCATGGCCCCCTTCTGAGCCTCATTCATCATATGCCTGGCAGTTAAGTTTGAGTAGCCCCCTCAGAAACTTACTGTGGCCCCCAATGTTCCGTTTTATTCCATGTGGGCCCCTGGGAAGCCATATGGCCCACGTTGAGAACCACTGGACTAGAGTGTCTACTACTTGCTTCCCCCCCATTCCTCCTTTGCTGCAAGGGAGGGGGGGTAGCAGGAGCCAGTGCTGGGGGGAACCGGCTTAAAAGCCAGTTCCCTCCAGCACTGTCTCACGGTGCCCCCTCCCTCCCGCTGCCTCTATCAGAGATAGTGGGGGGTAGATAGGGGAGGCTGCTGCGAGGGTTCCAGTGGGGAGCTGTCCGTCGTGAACAGGGGCTTCTGGACTCAGTGCAAGCAGTCCCAGCTCGTGCTAGTCCAGGATGCTGAGGTTCTGCATTTTAAATGTAGTGATAGCTGGGTAGCTCTTCATACATTTAAAATGCAGAGCCGCAGTGGGGATGGCTCCTGGAGCTGGCACGAGCCAGGATTGCTCAGTCCCAGCTCAAGCCGAGCTCTGCTGTGGCTCTGCAAAGCGGTCCTTATTGACTAATAATGTAGTCAATACAAATCAGATTAGCCAGATAACTGTAATTTAACATTCTCAGCCTGCACGCTGCAATGCCAATTCTACAGGGAACACACCAAATTCTGCATTGTGCAGTGGCACAAAATTCCCCCAGGAGTATTGTACCAATTTCTCTTGGTGAGAGGGACAAACTTTCAGTTACATAGCATTACTTTTCCCACCTTGTCTCTTCAATAAGAGACTACAACAGTAAGATGTAGTACTTTCACGTGTTAATTAAACATTACAACAGCAGAGTACTGTAAGTGGTTTTAGTCCTACTTTATAGATGGGAAAACCAAGGCAGAAAAGCTCAGTGAATTGTTTTACCTACAACCAAAGCAAATACCTGTTAGAAGTCAGGAGTTGGAGAGCATATGCATTATGCATAGGACCCAGTTTTCAAATATTTTTAACTTTTTAAATTCCAAATTTCTTTGGCATGCATTGCTAATTTTAAAGCTTTCTTAAGCATTTTGTCTCCAGAAAACATATTAAATAATTTAACTGTTGACGACCACAATTTCCTCTCATTTTGTTATTTTAGTTGATTGAATGCCTTTTATTGAACTTAGAATCATAGAACATTAGAACTGGAAGGGACCTCGAGAGGTCATCGAGTCCAGTCCCCTGCCCTCACGGCCGGATCCAGTACCGTCGAGACCATCACTGATAGTTGTTTATTTAACCTGCTCTTAAATATCTCCAGAGATTGAGATTCCACAACATCTCTAGGCAATTTATTCGAGTGTTTAGCTTGCTTGGACATTAATGTTTTTTGACTATTGAGGATCTGTTTGCACAGCAAAGAAAAACCCTTGAAGAGTCCTAGATTCCAGGCTCCAGCATTAGCCTGGAAGTCTATACAGCAGTGAAAAAGTTCTTGCCTGAAGTCAGCTGTCATGGGCCAGTCGTGAGTGTCTAGTTGCTGTGTAGAAATACTCTGAGAAGATCAGATAATCTCAGTGAGAGATCAGATAATTTTGATTACCTCGTAAATGTTATGTCTTACAAATTAAAAAGTGTTTCAAAAAACAATCTTCCATCTGTTTTAAATATTCCTATTTATTTATTTTTTTAGTTTGTGCTGACAACAACCATGTTCGGACATGGACAGTGACTCGATTCAGAGGAATGATTTCCACACAACCAGGGTCTACTCCCTTAGCTTCATTTAAAATCTTATCCTTGGAAGAAACAGAGAGCCATGGTAGTTACTCTTCTGGAAATGACATAGGTAGGCAAAATGTTTTTCCATTACTGGGTACTGGACTTTGAGGGCTAGTGAACTCACTGAAGGCATTTAGCCTGATTCTGCTCTCATCACATTCATGTGACTCCATTGACATACAGTGTGAGAGTCTGATTTACACTTGAGTAATTACAGCATAGTCCGCTTGCATTTTGATAATATTGTGGCACGTGTGATGGGCAATCACATTTTGTAAATTAAAAAATATTGTGAGTAATATTTAACATTCTTTTCATATTGCATTTGAAATCTACATTGAAATGGTCACAAACCCAACAGAATTGTGAAAGTCTTTACTTAGGGCTAACATTGCATCTGCTGTAGCATGATGCTAACACAACACTGAATGGGTAGGCATGTGGCAAACTGAGAAGCCATTCACCTTTGCTTTTTATCCATCAAAAGATTATTATAGTACTGAACTGTGTGCTTTCTGTGGCAAGGTCTGTCTTTTAATAGTGTATTATTACAGCACCTTAACCCACTAGAACACCGATTCTTGATTGAGCTTCCAGATCATCTTATAATATGTATACTGATAACAATTTGCTTGTAACTTTTTACAGTGTCTGTATTCTGGGGGTATTGAACAAGTACAGAGTGTTACACATTATGAAGCACCTTCACCTCCCTTGACATTAGAGGGAGGTACAGGTGTGCTGAGCAATACTGGAAAAATAAGACTATAGAAAACTTGGTCACATTCGTATTAAAGATGTTAAGAGGCAGGTGTTTAGGTAATCGTGTAGTCAAATACATGATTAGTCGATAAGGGAAGGCACTCAGGAGGAGCTATCCCTGCTGCAGCTCTTCAGTTGAAATGTAGTAAGAGTCAGGCACGCAGGCAGCCTGGCTTCTGTTACATTTAAACTTCAGAGCTGCAATGGGGGTAGCTCCTATACCTAGTACAAACCAGTACTGAACTGGGCTTGCTCCGTCCCGGCTCACACTGGGTCCAGCAGCCCCTGTCCATGAGGGTTAGGGGAGTTTGCCAGCAGAGGGGATGCTGCAGAGTAGCTTCTCTTCATGGCTGCTCTCCACGGTGCCGCTTGCCTCCTCCCACTGCTGCATCTCTGAGGCAGCAGCACAGGAGGAGCAGAGAAAGCTACTCTGGCAGCAGCCCCTATGCGCAGGAGGTCTCGGGCTGAGAGAGGCAACAGCATGAGAGGGGGGGAAACTGCTAAATCCGGTTCCTGCGCCCAGTACCAGCTCCTGCTCCCCTCTCCCGCTTGCTGCCTCTGAGAGAGAGGAAGCAAGGCAGGGAATGCGAGTAGTCAGCGTGACTATCTGGCTTATTGGGTAACCGACTAATTGACTACTCTTTTTTACTTCCCTAATTCATATTAGTGACCAAGAGGTGATGAATCCCAAATCATATTTCAGATCCCATAAATATTTTCTTTCAGTACATCATAACTACACTTTCTGTAATTTCCATGACTCTAATATAGAGAGGTTTATTTTTAAAAACAAAAATGAATAAAATTGATTTTTTTCAGTATAAAGGTCACCATTTTCCTTGGTAGTTCAGAATTACTAAACATAACTGGATAGCCCTCCAGTTTGGGTGTTTCATTGGGACTGTTGGTAGTTACACATCGCAATGCATAGTAATGCTATATTTTGCTGAAAGACAAATCATTGAGATTCCTGGTTCATTTTAATGAGATTGAATCTGTGTGAGAAATTCTGTATTTCTAGACAGGATGGGAATGGTTAGATTTTTTTTTTTTCCAATAACTTTTCAGAGTAATGTGTTTGAAATACTTATTTCTTTTTCTAACTACAGGACCATTTGGTGAGCGTGATGATCAACAAGTGTTCATCCAAAAAGTTGTTCCTGTCACTAATAAACTCTTTGTGAGGTTGTCTTCTACTGGGAAAAGGTAAAAGCACTAGTCTGATCTTACATGAACAGATAGTTATCTGTTGTTGCATTTCTGCAGACAATGGATGAGAAGCTGGATATGAGTCAACAGTGTGCTCTTGTAGCCAAGAAGGCTAATGGCATATTAGGTTGCATTAAGAGGAGCATTGCCAGTAGATCCCGAGATGTGATTATTCCTCTTTATTCGGCTCTGGTGAGGCCACATCTGGAGTATTGTGTCCAGTTCTGGGCCCCCAATTACAGGAAGGATGTGGATGCATTGGAGAGGGTCCAGCTGAGGGCAACCAAAATGATTAGGGGGCTGGAACATATGACCTATGAGGAGAGGCTGAAGGAGTTGGGTCTATTTAGTCTTCAGAAGAGAAGAGTGAAGGGGAATTTGATAGCAGCCTTCAACTTCCTTAAGGGTATGTCTACACTAGCCACCCTAGTTGGAACTAGGGTGGCTAATGTAGTCATTCGAACTTGCAAATGAAGCCTGGGATTTAAATATCCCGGGCTTTATTTGCATGTTCCTGGGCACCGCCATTTTTAAATGCGTTGGTGCCGGGAACGGGATCTATGGGCCGAAGAGGCTCCCGAAGATCCTGACCTGAGGGATGTCGCATCGGAATCCGAAGAATAATCGGACTCTGGCCAGGGAGGTGCCGACGAGGAGTGACCTGTAACCAACAGAGGGGCAAACCTGGCCATGGACTCGGGCTTGTCGGCATGTACACGGTGGGGACGTGCCGGTACCGGTGGCTGTTGCGGCACCGGGAGAACAGTAGGCTGTTGCGGCACATAGGGAGCCGAATCATGCAGCGGTACCGGGGGAACCGACGGTTGTTGCGACACCGGGGGACCCAGACCCGGTGCAGAAAACGGTGTTGGTGCCGAAAGAGGTGCCGGGAGGCCCAGTCCCGGTGCCGGTTGCATCTCTGGTGCCGAGACAAACCCTGAAGAGGACGACATCGCTGTCGGCTGGGGCACTGGCAAGGTCCACATGGTCGGTGCCAGTGCTTGCGATGGTGCCGAGACATGCGTCGGTGCTGAAGAGCTCGGTGCCAATGATTGGAGGCACAGTCCCTGAAAGGTATTCTGAGCCGGCGTCGAAGGTGACGGTGCCACAGATGTTGCCCCAAGGCTAGGGTGGTACGGCACCGGTGCAGCCAAACGAGGGGCCAGGAGAGAACCCAACACCAATGGGGATCGAGCCCAGTCGGGTGCCGAGTGAGGCTTAGGAGCCGGCGTCGAGAACTGCGTCGATGCCGACACAAGCGGTACCGGTCCCACTGGGGACGGTCCCGGCACATAATGGGCCTGAGCCTGCCGGTCATGCCGGTGCGGAGGCGAAGCCCGAGCCAACACGGCCTCTGGCGTAGGCGACCTCGACCCTTCTGCCTCAACCGACGATGGAGGGGAGGTGGTGAGACTGATGAGGTCCTGTGCAGCCTCAAAGGTGTCCGGCGTGGACGGGCAGTGCGGGGACAATTGCCCTGGGCTAGAGGGGCGTTCTGCTCGCTTACGCCGCACCGCAGAGGATGCGTGCACCGGTGAGTCGGCACCACGGTGCAGGGCCGGTGTGGTCTTCCGAGACGGGGACCTCCTGCGAGACTCTCGCCCTCTTCAATGCCGGAGAGAGATCGGTGCACTGCGCACCGTAGGGTGGCTAGTTGGTGCCGTCTGTAAAGCCGTCTCCATGAGGAGAAGTTTTAGGCGAGAGACTCTCTCCCTTTTAGTGCGTGGCTTGAAAGACTTACAGATCTTACAGGAGTCTGTGAGGAGGCTCTCACCCAGACACTTCAGACAGCTGTCGTGTGGGTCTCCTTTGGGCATGAACTTTGCGCAGACAGTGCACGCCTTGCGGCCCTGGCATTCCTCACCCCTGAAGGGGGAGGAAGAACAAAGAACGAAGTAGACACTAATTACCTAACTAATTGAACTATTTACAGTGCTAAGAGGAACAGGAACCATTAACTAAGCTGAGAGAGAGAGACACGCTCCAACGACCATTACGTGCGGTAAGAAGGAACTGAGGTGGGGCAGTGCTGGCAGGGGTACGTATGCCCCGCCCTGCCGGCGCTACGGGTACAGCTAGGGAAAACGCTTCGGAAGACACAGTGCACGCGCTGCGCACACCTAATTCGAATGGACATGAGCAACACATCTCGAAGAACAACAGTTACAGGTAAGTAACCGTTCTTTTCCCGGGAGCTGCCATTTTTAAATGCCCGGTGGTTCGGACTCCCTGCCCGCGGCTACACGCGGCACGGGCTAGGTAGTTCGAACGAAAGCCCCTAATTTGGGCTACTGTTACTCCTCGAATTAGGGGCTTTAGTTCGAACTACCTAGCCCATTCTGCGTGTAGCCACGGGCAGGGAGTCTGAACCACCGATCATTTAAAAATGTCGGCGCCTGGAAACATGTAAATAAAGCCTGAGATATTTTAATCCCGGGCTTCATTTGCAAGTTCGAATGACTACATTAGCCACCGTAGTTCGAACTAAGGTGGCTAGTGTAGACATACCCTAAGGGAGGTTCCAAAGAGGCTGGAGAAACGCTGTTTGCGGTAGTGATGGATTGCAGAACAAGGAGCAATGGTCTCAAGTTGCAGTGGGAAAGGTCCAGGTTGGATATTAGGAAAAACTATTTCACTAGGAGGGTGATGAAGCACTTGAATGGGTTACCTAGGGAAGTAGTGGAGTCTCCATCCCTAGAGGTGTTTAAGTCTTGGCTTGACAAAGCCCTGGCTGGGTTGATTTAATTGGGATTTGATGGCCTTCTGAGGTCTCTTCCAGCTCTATGATTCTGAGGCAAATCCACTTATTGTACATATCCAAGAGGTCACATGAATATTGTTGGCATTGATGCTTATGCTAGCAAGTCAGAGCAGATGGATGCTCTATTTAGAACACGTTTCAAGTGAGTATATAACTGTTTTAATCACTTTAATGTAAAAATACAGGTTCTCTGGTTTCATTATCATTGCCAACAATAAGGAGTGCCTGGCAATGTTCCCTCTAACTTTTTCAGTCCATGTACAGAATAATTTTTTTATGTGCAGCACCAATAGAAACACAAAACCTATCTATGGGTGCTCTGCTAAACAGCTGGGTAGCATTTCACCAGAGCAGCCGCACAAGCACCCGGATTACAGGGAACACTGGTGTTTGCTTTTGCTTTTTACTTTATCAGAAAAAGATTCGTAAATAAAAGAATTATTTCAGACAAGCATAGAAAGTGTAATCGTCAGATGGCTGAAAGGAAACCTGAAAAATTGTTTTAACACTTTTGGCTTTTACTATACAATGTATTTCTTGAAAAAAGACCTTGTAGAATTAATTGACGCAGTGCCTTGGGGATAGAAGATTTGAATAGACTTTTTGTTTCACTATTGCTAATTTCCATTTACTGAGTAAAAATGGAAATTGGGAACCAGCACTCTTCTAAGCTGTTTTTCTGGCATTGCTGTTAATTCACTGTGACCTTCAGCTAATGAAAGTGTCTCTCTTTACCTATATGTAAAATGGGTATACACTATCTTCCAGGGATATTTTGAGGCTTAATAAATATTTGAAAGTGCTGGTTAGCCTTGGATGGGGGTTATATGAAATCAATTTGGGTTTCACTTATATCATGACAAAGTCGTACTTTGAAAGTTAAATGCAAGCTGCTTCAGGCCAATTATTGCTATTTTTTTATTGGATACTTAATTATGTCCCTGATATTAAAGCGGTCTTCTATGTGTTGGTGTGTATTGTTAACTTTCATAAAGAAACTGATATTGTGCTCACTTTTTAAAATAAATGAAAGCCAAAGCTGGGATGGCAGTAGCTAACATGATCTGCAATGCCTTGGATACTAGTTTTTAAAACTAGTGCTATTTTTTAAATTGCAACTGCTACTATTGCCATGACTGTTAATAGTAGTCCACCAGTACCCAATATTTATGGACTATAGTTCTTTCTTGCTCAGTCCTGTAATGAATAAAAACTCTAAGAGAATCAATCGTGTTTGCCTCAAAGTTCATTACATATAGTCATAAGTAACTGTTAAAGGAATTAATCAGGAGTACGTTTTCCATGTACCTAGGCTATTCATTTGACAGCTTGTTTGTTTTTAAACAAAAATAGCATTAGAAGCCTGTAATATGGTTGTAGGCCAAATTATTGTCCCAATGAATGTTATAAATCACTATGACTTAATGTTCTATGCATACACAGTGAAGAAGCTGCCAAATGTTTATTAGAATTGGTGTCCTATTAGAATAAATTTTAATAAAGTAATAACTCAAAACTATTTTCAACTCTGACCTGTTTTTTGTTCCCTGTCTTTTTATGCTATGGCAGATTTTGTATTCTAATCAAACTATTCCTCCTTGATAACTTAATTAAGCCACAGTTTAAGATTTTGATGCTGTAGTATAGCAATAGTTAAGGAAAAGAGGGTTTCCTATTGCTTAGCCATTTTTTCTTCCCTTTAATGCAATGCAGGAGGAAAAAGGTCAGTTTGAAAATTCTATTTGTTTTGTTTTGCCAACTATATAAAGATTTTGCTTACAGAAAAAATCTTGTTTCTAAAACCATAGTAGAAGTGCAAAGAGGATATGTACAATGGGCTGTATTGGAAGACTGACTCCTAGAGCTTGTCAACACAGTAAATTTCTGCCTGGCAAGCCAGATTGAGTCTGCAGCACAGCAGCTTGCCCCAGGCTAATGTCTGGAACAAACATCTCTACAACACTTGAGAGTCTTGAGTACACGTTAGCATATTGCTTCTTGCTCTGGAACTGTTATAGATTCAGACTCTGGCTTGTCTCTCAGTTCCTTGCAATGTACAGTAAACTTCCGATAATCTGGCACCTTGAAGACCCCGGGGGTGCTGGATTATCAGATATGCTGGAAGGGGGGGGCTATGAGGGATCTGGGGTACAGTGGAGGGGATGCGCCCTCAGTGCTGCGGGACCAACCCGGCAGCACTCCAGCTGCTCTGCCCCAGGCATCCCCAAGTAAGCCGCTGCTGAAACTGACCAGCGGCTGACTCGGGGAAGCCCAGAGCAGAGCAGTTGAGGTGCTGCTGGGTTGGTCCCGCAGCGCCGAGGGGCGGCGCTAGGGGACCAACCCGGCAGCACCCCAGCTGCTCTGCCCCTGACTTCTTCGAGTCAGCCGCTGGTCAGTTTCAGCAGCGGCTGAATCGGGGAAGCTGGGGGCAGAGCAGCTCCAATTGTCCAGCTGCCCGGAGCACTTCCGGGTTCCAGATGGTGCCAGACCATTGGATGCCAGACCACTGGAGTTTTACTGTAACTACATGCACAGTATGGTCGTTCTCTCATAGGCTATGATAGTAATGAAATCTGTCCTTAAGTGTTTAAAAAAAAAACTAAACAACTTTAGGCTGTAAGTAGGAACAAGAAATATGTGACTAAGATCCCCAAGTTCCAGGCTTCCTGATTTCACTGGTGGGATCAGTGCCATCACAGCTACTATAACAGTTTGTCATTTCATTCCATACCTCATTTTCATCTTGGTGTGACATTTTCTGAATTTAAATAAACTCTTTGCTTAAACTGGTTAGTTGTTAAATGCAGAGTTGCCCTGGATTTTGTTTCTCTGTGAGAACAAGTACCTGTGACATGTTTGAAGAAACTTGTTCAATAAACTTTAAAAACTGACAGCAGTTAGAAATTTCATACTGTTATGTACAATACTTTGCTGGCTTTGAACACATCCATGATCCCAGAACTTTCTGGAGAAGTACATGTAAACCTAGAATCCCAAAATCTGCAGCCTGGGTTCCATAAGAAAGCAGGAAGCTTGTGTTGTTTAAATGTCTAGCAACTAATCTATATTTTTACCCCTTTCTTTTGGAACCCTACTAAAAGTGATAAGTTAATTGCAAAAATTTGAGTTAGAAATGGGTGTTAAAATGGAAGGTGTAAAATATAAAACTTATCATAACACCTTCCAGTGATCACAAATCTCAATAAATTAAGCCTCAAAATTGTCCTCCAGGGTATGTGATACTATATAGTTAGGTTTATAATCTGTAATTGTGTTAAATGCCTTTTTGTAGAATATGTGAGATCCAGGCTGTAGACTGTACCACAATTTCTTCATTTACTGTACGGGAATGTGAAGGATCTAGTAGGATGGGCTCAAGACCACGACGTTATCTCTTTACCGGTCATTCAAATGGCAGTATTCAGATGTGGGATTTGACCACAGCGATGGACATGGTTAATAAAAGTGAAGACAAGGGTAGGTTGTAATGTAGCAGAACTTTTTTGGGCTCAAATGCTTCCATTAGAAGTCATCAGTGACCGTTATTGTTATTTTCTAAGATGTAGGTGGTCCAACAGAAGAAGAGCTGCTTAAATTGCTTGATCAGTGTGATCTGAGCACGTCACGCTGCGCTACTCCTAACATCAGTCCAGCCACTTCAGTAGTTCAGCAAAGCCGGCTGCGGGAATCAAGCTCGAGGTAGGCCAAAGATCCACAGGATACACTATCAGCTCTGTGTTCTTGGGCAAGAACTTTCAAACTCAAGTGTCTAATTTTAGGTACCCCTTAAACCATATTTGGACACCCAAACATGTGCCCCGATGTTGTGGCAACATTACTCCCATTGGAATTGTGTGTGTACAATTTAGGGACTGAGTGAGCCCCTGATTACAGAGATAGACAAGCTGGAAATCCTGAGCACATTCCACTGCCAATAATAGGATAAGCACAGCCGTGGATACTTCAGTGTTAATAGTTCTGAAATGTCCACAGTAGGAAACATCCTCCCTCAAAAACCATATTTTTCTTCTGGTAGTTTGCATGCAGTTGACAGGATGTCCGTTCTCAGGTGTTCAGAAGTGTTATTCCCATGGATTTATATGTGTATGCTCTAAATACATCTAGGGAACCCAGTATACCTTTCACAAATTCCAAATGATTTTCTGTTTGGCTAGAGCGAAGAAACAACCCGCAGCATGTTTCTTGCTTTTTAAAGCTAAACCCATTTGTGTGTGTGTGTGTGTTAGCATCATTATTTGTTGTAACTGGTGACATGAGAGAGGAGGGAGAAATGTTTTACTATTGACTATATTTTCAGCCTCCAGTTACAGCATCATGAAACCATCCATGAAGCTGCTACATATGGCTCAGTAAGACCATATAGAGAGAGCCCTCTGTTAGCAAGGGCAAGACGAACCGAGAGCTTTCACAGTTACAGGGATTTTCAGACTTTTAATATGAACAAAAGTGTGGTGGACAAGGTTGTCCCTGAGACTGGCAATTTGAGTCTAATACAAGCTGAAATGAAGAAAGCAGCAGGTGAGAGCAATTCAACAGACAAAAAGGCAGCAGTACTTGAAGTAAGAGCTGCTAAAATATCCGATGGTGGGGCAGAGGTTCAGAAAATGCCTGAAAACTCTTCAGAAGTGAAGAAAAGAGGGCCAGATGATGAAAATGAGAACAAAGTAGAGAATAAAAAGAAAAGTGGATTTGATGGAGGAGGGTTCCTAGGGAGAAAGAAGGTACCTCTTCTGGTGTCTTCGCCAATTATTGCAGAAGGAGGGCCTGAATCACCTGGTACAGCATCGCCATCACCCACAAAGACTACCACGTCTCCACGCCACAAGAAAAGTGACTCTTCCTGCCAAGACTACAGCTTATGAAAATGCCTACAATGATGTACGTTTGTGTTTGAGATGAAAGTTAAACACGTAACTGGATGTAACTTTACACTACATATTTATCATATAAAAAGGCTTCATTTGAGTGTCTCTGACTGAAAGTTAAAACTGTAATAAGAGCTTTCATATTACATCTCAAAAACTTGTGTTTACAGCACAACCAACAAAAATACTCTATGTACTTCATTTTCTTAATTGTATAAAGCTAAACAATACTAGGTACAAAACATTAATGTATAGTCCTATTTAATGCAGTCTAGCATGCACTACAATATTTGTTTTAGGAAGAATTTTCTATTAAGGATAACTGAGTTCCATTACTGGACCTTACTTTCGCAAGCACCAAAAAATTAAATGCCTGTCATTCAAGTGACTACGAACCTTGCCCTTTCACCTTCTTCAAGATGATATAAAATAGAGCTTTTATGATCCAGCTAGTTTTCTCATTAATTATAAAAGCTGCTGTTTTTGAAGTTTGCCTTGTTTGTAGAGCTACTATTTTTTGTATTGACAAATTTTATGTGCTCAATCCTTTGTTTATGAAACTGAAATTCAAAGTCTTATGCTTAGATGCTCTAAAATTATTTTGCATATATTTGTCCTGATATTAAAATACAAAGTAATGTTGTTTACCTGTACTTTTTTCCTCAGTACTCTCTACAGAACTTTCAAATACTTGAAATTATAAACTATAGCCACTCATGGAGAGGAAAAAAAGTACACATTTTGCTTTATTTCTGTAATATGACACTAAGAAGTAGATTAGATATTTCTTGTTAGAAAACTTACTAGGTTATTCACATATTCCTCTTTTAAGCTTGCTGCTGCACATGATTCTTCCAGATCATGGGAGTTTCAGAACTTGGCTAGAAATGCTGGATAGAAGTCCCCCCCTCCCTCCCCCCCCCCCCCGTCTTGCTTACAGCTACTTTAGTACTAAACTTTAATTAAAGTGGGCCTTAACTGATGTATCCCATACAACTTTACTTTGTGAATGTAAGTTTGACACTGTAGCTGCAAGGAGCAGCCAAAGGAAGGACCACTGCACTATTGTGAGGGAGTAAATTGAACACCAGAACTGTGTAGAGAAGACTTTCCATCTGCACCTGCAAATTCTGGAGGGAATCTTGTCCATTCAGTCTATAAGAATAGCTGTAGGAAGGACTAAAGCAGGGAGCTTTAGAATTTTCTAGTTTTAACTGGACTTTGTGTCGCCACTGTGCTTATTGGCTCTTTGCTCCAACCCTCCTATTCCCCCTCCCTAACGGTGCCTTTCACCTCGGTTTCACCACACCTGCCCTGTCATCTTTCCATTTAGCTCCTCTCCAAAAGAAAAAAAAATGGATGTTTGCTCCTATTATCTTGTTCACTCATTGCTTTCTCTACCCTGTGTCTGCTTAAATTGTAAGCTCTGCTAGCGAGGGACTATCTAATACTCTTTCTCAGTGGGACCTGATTCTTGGTGGTTTCTTCAGCTTTATGTTCTTTCAAATTAATGTGGGTAATATTTATTACAGTAAGTTTCAATCTACTTAACTTTATGTAATCAATGCACCAATATAGTTATAGCAGTCTATGTAAATAAGTGTGTGCTATTATTTTCCTTTACTTATACAAAGCTCAGAATTGCTCACAATTTTAATAATTTCATTCCCTTCCACTCACTGAAGCTAACTTTAGATCCACTTTCAAATGGCTCTTAGAACTGTTGCTCTATGCATGCTAGTTCTATTGCTAGGACAGTTCATAGTACAAGTCAGCAACTCATGCTCAGTTTCGCATGATTTCATTCAGGTTTTGAAATGCAAAATAAAGATGCTGCTCTTCAGACATGATCTCTCATGAAAGGATACCTCAGCAAGAATAAACAGGAAGTGCTGCACCTGAATAAGTTTCCATTTGTATCTGGTATGCTGCGCAATAATGTCAGTTGTATATTTGGGACATTTCCAGATAAAATATTTCCACAGTCTAAAAATGTGCTTATTCATTGGAGAAAAAAATCTTCTGATAAAGTTTACATAATACTAAAATCAAGTATGTGAAATAAGATGACTGGTCAAATGTACATGTTTTATCAATAAATCAGTCCCTATAAAGTAGCTCATTTATGAATTGATCTGTAGGGTAGGAATACTATCATTATAAATGTCAACTGTTGATCAATCCTGTGATTCAGCTTTCAATTTCAAACCACACAGTTCTTTATCACGTTTGTTTTGAACTTTCTGTTGCTAAATAGACTGGAGAAAAGGTAGTACAAAGTCACCACTTTCTTATTGCAACACTAATATCAGGCTTGTACATTCAGCCTAAGTTTTGCTCTTTATAGTATGTGGTAACAGATATTCTTAAATCATATTTAGATGTAATCTTTTATTCTATATTTTCAAATTAATTTACAGGCACAATAGACTCCTACACTCTTGAAAATGAATGAATTACTACATTTTGAACTATGCAATGCTTTCTCTCTACAACAAAAATAATTAAGCTACTCTAGTAGAGTTTATCTATACTATATGGCTGCGTCTAGACTGGCATGATTTTCCAGCAAATGCTTTTCTGCAAATGCTTTTAACGAAAAAGTTTTTCCGTTAAAAGCATTTGCGGAAAAGATAGTCTAGATTGTCACGGACACTTTTTCGCAAAAGCACTTTTTGCGGAAAAGCTTCTTTGCCAATCTAGACATGGTTTTGCGCAAGAAAGCCCTGATCGCCATTTTCTCCATCGGTGCTTTTTTGCGCAAAACAGTTTTTAGCTGTCTACACTGACCCTCTTGCACAAATACATTTGTGCAAGAGGGCTTTTTCCCAAACAGGAGCAGCATAGTATTTGCTCAAGAGCACTGACAATCTTACATTAGATCGTCAGTGTTCTTGCGCAAATTCAAGCAGCCAGTGTAGACAGCTGGCAAGTTTTTCCGCAAAAGCACATGCTTTTGCGGAAAAACTTGGCAGTCTAGACGCAGCCTGTAAGTAATGGCAAGTATTATATAATTGATTACATTGTAGCAAGAACGTGAACAGCCACTACTTGAGTTCTGCCTCCCTACTTATTTTGAAGCTTTACTTACTGTTGTTTACAAATAGTCCTCATGTAAATTAAAGTTTGACATAGGGAAGGGAGGAGCAGAATCCTGTCTAGCCCTAAGGTATAAGTAGGCAAAATGCAGCCTGCCAAGCTGTTTGATCCAGCCCGTGGCCTACTCTGCCACTTTGCCCACTCCCAGTTCAGCTAAGACTAAGGGGGCATGTGAGTGGGCAAAGTCATCTGCTGTTTAAAGCAGCTGGGGGCACTCTCCTCCTGCCAGGTGTGCACAGTGCCCCGAGGGAGCAACCACACATTTTGAACAAATGTCTTCACACACTGCCCCACCTCCAGGTCCTGACTGTCCTGGGAGTGGGGGAGTGCATGAAGTCTCCTTCCCCTGCCAGAGATCCGTGGGGGCTAGAGGAACTGCCCCTTTTGCTTGCTGCTCCACACCTCTTCTGTCTGAGGCCCCACTTTAACTGGGGGTGGAGAAGCAGAGCTGGCTCACAACTGCTACCAAAATTAGTGAAATGATCCCCTCTGCAAAAATTATTGCCCACCTTGCTCTAAGGTCTGATCAAACAAACACTCGCAATCATTGTTCACATTACAGCAAACAGGCTTCCTCTAGTGACCCTGATATTCAGTTTGAAGGTATTCAGTCTTACTTCCAGCTGTTTGGACAGAAGATAAAATCAAATGAGACTCTGTTTAAAGCAAAGTTGTAGCTCTTCTGTTCTTTCCAATGATGCTTACTGTATAGGTTGGTTTTTACCACTTTTTTGTCACATTCTTTCTGAATTTGGTAACATTTGCGTTTCAAATTTCTAAAAGCAAGTTCCAGTTGCAAAATATAACGATCTGCCAAATGCATAACTATTCTTGGGTGTTACCGGGGAGAGGCTTCATCACAATGCTAAATGTTGAAGTGGCTGATCCTCCACAGATTTAATAAGAATGAGGGTTTTCTTTAAATATGGTAGTGCTAGCAGCCTGTTTTATTTCTGTAAGGTCAACATAAGAGAGCTGGTAAATTTTAATAAATTTCAAATGTACTTTTGCACAGTCTGATGGGAAGTTCTGAATACCCTCAATTCTTATTTTGGGAAAAAGAGTAATCAAAATGTCACCGGATCACAGCTTCAGTGATTTTAAATCAACCTCCTGTCAGTTGTGAATTAAAGTAGATTGAAATGTACAGGAACATTTTAGAGTTTATGACTGGATGGGCAACTACACACGTTTTCTGTGAGTTTGCACCTATAGCAATATTTCATAGACAGAATTGACTGACTCTCCTTTGTTGTCTTAAATTAAAATAATCAAACGGGGTTGTGATGTTCTTAAGAACAGATCTAAATTTATTCTATGTTGCAACTTCAATTTTTATATACATGCTGTTGACAAAAATCTGTTTCTTTTCCTCCACTGAAAATAAATTTCCATCCCAGCATACTACAATGAAACATGACTAAAGTTTCAAGATTAGATATGTGCAGCAGTTAAGTGTTTGTGAAACTTCTCTGTATACTATACTGGTTATTTAAATGTAAATAATTTATTTTATTAAAGTTTTGTCAGTACTATAACATAACAATGTACACTTAATAGAATAACCCCTTTTGAAATTTACTGTACAATAGCTGTAGTAAATGTATTACACTCTAGAGAGCACATTTACAATACATAACTGTATTCTTGGCTGTTATAACAGTACTCCTAGAAAATGCATTCATACTGCATTCCACTAGACCCACCTTTTACAACATAATCCCCAAACTATTGTATTGGAAGTAGATGTCTACAAGATGAACAAAGCCAAGATTTTGTGCTCCTTCAGCTTCTATGGGTTACTTACTCCAAATAAGTATCACAAGTGGGTGTCAGTGAAAGTTGTATGTTCTTTAGTTACTGTACTGAAGCCTTTCATGGCATTCACAAGGTCTTCATTATCCATGTACTAGGTGGAGAAAAACAGCAAATAAATTAAGTCAAAATTTAGAGAATGATAAATACTGACCTATTTATAGATCAAAATAAACAGACCCAGGAATAACACATTTGGTGAAAATAGACTTGCTATACACAGTCACACTACTTGACAACATTATTGAACTGATTCATGCTGAGACCTGGTTTATATGCAGCTTTTGTACTCCCTTTACTATTTTGGTGAGGGCTTTGAGTATAGTTTAATTTAATGCCTCTTCCCTTCCTCCTGCCCCTCCCCGGTATGGAAGCTATTTATTCCCATACGTTTAGGTTAATAACCAGGAATTGTGTACGCACCTTCATTGTGGTCTAATTACATCCACTCTAATGGATTGTACTGTTTTAAGGTATATCAGTTTAAAAACTGTGCATGAGTCACATAACTAATGGATTATTGAAACAACTCAGTGAGTGCCATGTTTTCTGTGCTGTTGTCACATGCAAAATGGAATAAAAGTGTCCAGTGTATACAGTGGCTTAATTCTGTAAAATAACAGGTAACATTCTCAAAACCATCTTTGTGATTCATGAGCTGAAGTCTGATGTTCAGAAGTGACTTAGCTGCTTCTGAAAATAGGATTTAGAGCTTCAAAGAAATGTAGGCACTTAACATTATTTTTGAGGATCTGGGCCTAGATGCTCTTGGAAGTTTTGCCCAACATCTTGGTAAATGTTCAGTTTCTAAGATAAGGCTAAATGTGAATGCGTTCATGGTTAGCTAATGGAACTGTGAAACAAGGACTTACCAGACTACCATCGTGACCATGTATAATGGTATCCCACACAGAATCTTCTATTAGGGACTTCTTGTCATAGACATCAATAAGTTGACTGACACTGCGATGCAAAGAACCTTGGGAGCAGGTATGACTCATTTGGCTTTGACTTGGTATCCGTAAAACAGAAGTACTTTGATTGCTATGATTACTCAGAGGAGAGCTGGGTCCTGGAATTTTTGTATCTGCAAGTCCCTAGGAATATTGGGTGGGTGGGATATGTTTGAGAGAGATTTACACAGAAAATGTAATGGATTGGAATAGGAATAATTTAACTTTGATTACTATTTCAGCACAAATAAATCTCACTATTGCAAAATAAAGTCCTTTACTACAACATTAGTTAATTTCAGGAGTAAAGTAATATAATTGTAGACTTTTGAAGGCTGATAACAGGATATCATTAACACTAGCTTCAGCTATTGTTCCCTGTGGAAACAATGGCTTGCTGCAATGCGGTTTAACAAGGTGATCTCTTGAAGATTTCTTGTTAAGCATGCAATTGATACATATCACCACAGTACTTGCCATTCCATTTTAGAACCAAGAGCTAGATAACTAATGCAACACTTTCAAGGGTAGGTGGTACCTGACTTATCTGCCATGGGACAATCTCTGGCAATTTTAGCAACTAGCTTTTCAGAAACTATTTAGTGATCTTGTTTAACTAAGTTGTCCCCAACCTCCTTTGACCTTTTTTGCTTTCTGGTTTTCCAAAAAGTTGGGTAAAAAAAATCACATTAAATTGACAACGCATTAAAATGGTTCTCACAAACTTGACACAGTAACATGCAACCATGTACTTGCTTTACTATACTCTTAAAGGGGCAGCTATACACCACTTTGGATCATCTGCCACAGAATTTTCAACTACTAACAGTTGTGCTATGATAAAACACAGCATGCAAGAAACTCATGCAAAACACTTCAGAATTGGTTGCACACACCACTCATTAACTGTACCTCAAAATGCATTGTAAAACCTTTTAGAGTAACGCTACTTGCAGAATCGGACATTTCAGCAACAGAATCAAACTAAGATTAAAAAGGGAGGAGAGTCAACAGCATTGCTACATTTAGATTTGTCAGTTGTTTAGTCAAAGACAAGCCACACTTGCAGTGTTGAAATTGACATCACAATGTGCATTATTGTGACTTGTGGAATAAATACAGATTTGAGTGGCTTCATGCTATTGCTATGTTTACTTGTACAGGTTAAAAATATTTTCCAGACTGTCAGGGTTGCTATTTTATGTAACCTCTCTCTCTCACACACACCTCTCTCACACACACAGAGAGAGAGAGAGAGAGAGAGAGTGATTGATTTCAGAACCCAGGGTATGTCTACACTACCCTCCTAGTTCGAACTAGGAGGGTAATGTAGGCATACCGCACTTGCAAATGAAGCCCGGGATTTGAATTTCCCGGGCTTCATTAGCATAAGCGGGGAGCCACCATTTTTAAAACCCCGCTGGTTCGAACTCCGTGCAGCGCGGCTACATGGGGCTCAAACTAGGTAGTTCGGACTAGACTTCCTAGTGGAACGAGGTGTACCGGTAGTTCGGAATAGGAAGCCTAGTCCAAACTACCTAGTTCGAGCCCCGTGTAGCCGCGCTGCACGGGGTTCGAACCAGCGGGGTTTTAAAAATGGCGGCTCCCCGCTTATGCAAGTGAAGCCCAGGAAATTCAAATCCCGGGCTTCATTAGCAAGTGCGGTATGCCTACATTACCTTCCTAGTTCGAACTAGGAGGGTAGTGTAGACATACCCTCAGGCTTCTGTGTGATCTGAAGCAATTCTATCCCAGTAATACAATAAAATTGAAGCTGTCCTGTTCCTGAGTCATTCAAAGATTTAAACACAGTCTTCCCATCACATTCATCACTGTTGGTATCTGACCAAGAGAAAAACCACCCAAATTCTAATGCGTATTTGAATTATAATAGCCACTTACTCCCAGTTTACAACTTTGACTTTTTTCTGGGTTTCGTAGAAACAATGCAGAGTCCTGTGGCCATTTAGAGACTAAGGGTATGTCTAGACTACACAATTTTTCTGGGATACCAGAGGTATCCCGGAAAAACTTCCACATCCAGGGAACGTGTTTGCTCTTCCACTTTTTTTTTGTGAAAGAGCAAACATGCTCTTTTGGAAGCCCTTGTATTGCTCATTCCACAAGGAAGAAGGGGGCTTCCAAAAGAGGTTTTTTTTTTCCAACATTTGGCCCAGTCTAGAAAAAATTGGAAAAAAGTCTAGTTGTATCCTAACAGACTTGTTTGAGCAGTAAGTTTCATGGGCAAAGATCCACTTAGGGTGCATCTACACTGCAGGGCTTAACTCAAAATAAGCTAAGCAAAATGAGCTATGTCAATTGCATAGCTTATTTCAAAATAGGTAGCATCTCACAGCACTTATTTCAAAATAGAGCACTCTTCCTCCGACTTCCCTTATTCCTCTTACAATGAGGGTTACAAGAGTCGTAGTAAGAAGTCCTCCAGCTTGGCAGTATTTGACACTATTTCCAAATAACTGCTTTGCTGTGTAGACACGGACTAAGTTCTAGCACTAGTTATTATTTCGAAGTAGTGTTGCAGTGCAGATGTATCCTTAGTCAGCTGAGTTTTGGGGCATACAGATACTCTTTTAGCTGAAGCAATATGCACCTTTTTCTTTTTACTATATTTAAACTGTATGTTAATGTCCTTAGTCTGCTATATTATCCTTTGTAATATCTGTTACATTACAGTAATTCTCTGTACAATAAAAATACACATCATTGTGCTTTGCATGACATACCATGTGGGTGTTTCCTGGTGAGTACACGGTCATTGGCGATGTCCGCTTTTGGAGTGGTACTAAAGGAGGCCTTTCTCTTGTATACCGTTGTTTTTTAATTTGTCTTCGTAGAACCAAGGACAGAAAAACAGCCAAGAGGATCAAACCTAGAATTGCCATTAATATCACAAACCATAGTTCAGTGTAAAATTGTGCATGTTTACTCTCTGCTTCATCCTTTTCTCCAGGAGTTGTTAATATAGGACCTGTACAATCCAGGGAGGTAAAAGGAAAACATTATTTTAGAAAGCAGTTTGGTAATAGATTGTGCCCTTATTTTATAATAAATTAGAAAGAAGTTTGAAGCAGTTTGTCACAATATGCTTATTTGCACTTATGTTCAAGGTGGTGTAATGGTTCAATATGCTAGTGGGCTGTAATAAAAAGCTTATGGTACTCAAGGGACCATGCTTAAAGTTTCTGGCACTGCTGCCTAGGTTGGAAATCACCACTGCATTGGCATCTTCAGGAAAGAGGAGGGGGGAATTCAAAAAGGGTTTATCAAAGTAACCTTGAACAGTTGAAACAATGATGGGTAATTTCAGAGAGGTACAGGCAGGATGTTTCTTGCAGCATTCTAGCGCAGCACAAGAAACGATTGCTTCTGCGGGCACTGCAGCACAGCTTATAACACAATAAAGCCACACAATTAAAGAGAATGAACAGAGAGGCCAAATAAAAAGCTTAAGATAGGGACAAAGTTTTCAATTGTTCCTTCCATTGCATGTGGAGCACATTACTGCACAGATTAGAAATAGCAATAGGTTGGGGGGAGAGGGGTACTGCAGCAGTTGCAGCTTTGCAGGATATGCAGCTATGCAGCCAACAAAGTCTGAGCATTCGACAGTCCTAGCAACTGCTCCTCTGTACCTGCATATGAGACTGACTTAATACAAACTTGGATGTGCCCCAGAGAATGCCAGTATCAGCACTTGCGGAAAGAGCTCCCATGGCTATTCGTAATCATTTACACCCGCCAGGGCTCTGCTTTCAGGAATTGCCCTTATTTCTCTTCAGAAATCTGGTGTTCTGCCTTAATCTGATCTGTCTCATGGCTAATGTGTCTGAGATATAACCAGGGATCAAAAAAGAGAACAAGATATTTGGCTTCAGAATGAAAGTGATAAAGAATACTATGGGAAGTATAATGCCTTTGTACAAACCCAAATTACAGCCTCAGCTGGAGTACTGTTACGGTCCTAGGATATTGCACCAGTAGCAGGGGAGCAAAGAAGGGGTGACTAGTGTGATGAGGTACATGGGAAAACTCTCAGAGGAAGAAAGATTGAAAAGATAGAGTCTTTACTTTACAAAGGAGATGAATATGGGGGGACATGATACAAGTATATAAAATGATTGGTCTAGAGAAAAAAAATAGAGAGCCTTTGTTCTCCTTGCCACACAACACAAGAACAAGGGGGACGTTCAATGGCATTCACCAGTGGGAAATCCAAACTGATAAAAAAATATTTTTTGGATGTACAATTAAGCTGTGGAACTGACTGCCCCAGAATGTTGAGGCTAAGAATGCAGCAAGATTAAAAAAGGGAGTGAACATTTCTATGGATAAGAACAGAGAGCGTTACAACGCTTACTGCTAAAAAGGGGTTTAAAAGAATATTGAAACTCTGTATTTCAGATTTTAAGCCAGCTTCTAACTGTCAGAGGCCAGGCTAAGACCTAACATGGGAGAGGATTAGCCCACATCTGCCTACCGTGGTGCTCTTGTACATTTCAAAGGAGGAATGTGGAACTCTGCATGCAGCCCGGGGCCAGCAGGAAGTCCTGCTGACTCCAGGTTGCACACGGCATGCCAGCTTTGAAATGTACAAGAGTCCCCAACTCTGTGCTGCACTGCTGCTTTAAAATGCTGCGCTAGAACCTGGACCAGCTGGGGACTCCCCATATATCGCTTTGAAATACTCCCTCTCCTTCCCTTCTCCCCTCCTTTGCTGCCTCTATCTGATAGAGGCAGCAAGTAGGGGGGAATTGACTAGTCGACTGACTATCTAATAAGCATTTTATCAGATAGTCAACTAGTCCTTAACGTCCTTAGTCAGGACTTGCTATTTCTAAGATTTAATGAAAAGAAGCTCATCATGTAACATTTTAAAAATATCATGAAGCTGTTCCTATACACCTGCGTCTAGACTGGCATGATTTAGCACAAAATCTTGCCAGTCTAGACACACCCATTCTGAATGAGTAGCAAAGGGCTCAAAGGGGGTTGATTTAGTTTCTATTTCAGTTTTAACATGGGCAGTAAGCTAGCATCCCTGCCGTTGTACTGAGATACATTTTTAGCAGGTTTTGCATTTGATCAATTTTTTGGTGGGAGGGAAAGAACTGTGTGTGCGTCTGCCTCTCTCTCTTTTAGCCCAAGAAGCCTCCTGCTTCAATTAAAAAAAAAAAAAAACAAAAAACCCTTCCTGAACCAATTCAGGTGGGGAGAGATACATCTTCCACATAGCTTAATGGTTCCAGAAACAACTCAGACCAGATCAACTTCAAAATTTGATCTGATCCAGTACGTGTTATACCCAGTTGCTCAGCACAAATTCACACATAATTAGAAGGTGCATGTTTACCAAGTCCAGTAGCTGTGCTGTATTTGACCACTGGTGTGCTGGCGCTCCCTTCATCAGTGGTACAGGTTACTTGGAAGAAAAAGGCTGAAGAAAGAAGGCAATACAGAGTTGCAAATCTTCACTGGGACCATTGAAACACTTCAGCCCTAATCTTCCAGCAGGATCTACTAATGTGTATGGCTGCATTCAAGCAGAATCACAATGGAACTCCCCACAAGCCCAGCAGTCAAGGTTAGTCGCTCCCCGTACAGTTCTGAAGCCTTGTAATCTACTAATATTCAAATATGAAATTGTATATTGTCATGTTAGCAGTTATCGTTACATTCCCATATCACCCCTTTTTAACATGCTCATAACTTCCCAAATGACAGTCAAGAAACATTGAGAAAATCCCTGTTTATTATAATAGGAAGACTACAAAACCCCAAATAAAACCTTCCCATTTTTTAAATAAACTTGTTGGAGTAATTCTAGCAAAAAAGGCTGAAGTTTGAAGGCTGAAGTTTTGCTCAGCCATAATTTCCTCGAGGACTAGGAAATGCTATTTGATTTCCTTAGGAGCATTTGAAAATGGCAGTGGTCTTTTTATCTCATCAGGAGGTGAGATGCACTGTACCCACATGCACAGCTAGCAAGCACATAGATAAGGTCAAACTAAAACTTGTCAAGAGACAGCTGGGCAAAGTTTTGTCCAGATGCTGCCATATTGTCTGCATTCATTGCCCAGCACAGTAGTCCCTTGCCCCATCAAATTGGGTTACTTGGAATGCTTTTTGTAGCCTTGAACATGTTTCAGATTGGGAGGGACTGTATTTCCTTTGAAAGCACTTTGAGTTTTATCACAACATAACAGCTTAATCAGAAAGGTTCTCTTAGGCCTATGGCACTTTATGAAGAGCAGTATAGTTCCAGTAGGAGCGGTGCAGACACATTGCATCTATAGAAGCAGCAACAGATGCAATGTGGAGGTGATAGCTTTCCATGGCATTAGGACTCTCTTCCCTGGGACGCCCAAATATTTGGAAGGCGGGGAGGATGTGCCTTCAACTCTGCACCATGATTCATCCAGGGCTCAATCCTGCCAAGTGATAAGCACCCTACCCCTATCCAGCAAAATACATAAGACTATGATTGACTCTAAGCATGTACTTCCTTGGACTTCAGCCAGATGTGCATATTTTTAACACTTTGCATAATCAGGCCCTGAAAGGGTCATGGTGGAGGGTAGAGGGCACATTGTATCCTTGTCCACTCCTCCTTTCAAGAGGAAGATCTATAGTAAGCTCTCTCAGGTCAGCCTCACAGTGTTTCCTAGGCATCTATACCCATACCATGGGATAGGCAGAATTTATTTCAGAAACATAATCAATTCCTCCCTCCCCCTCCCCCCCACCCTGACACACACACGCACCTGAACTTGAACCTCAAATAACCACTGTTCCTATAAATTACAGTGGGTACTAAAGTGATTTTGATGGAAAACTGTATTCAGTCATCAGGATCAAGAGTACCGTATTATGCATACAAGAGAGCTCACTCACCTCAATAGTAATTGACGTTCTTCGAGATGAGTGTCCCCGTGGGTGCTCTGCATTAGGTTGGTGTGCCGCCGCCAAGCCTCAGAGCAGAGATATTGTAGCAGTGTTCCTGGGCTCTGCATGTGGGCATCAGCAGCTGCGTGCTGTTAGGCTGCAGGCATCATGCATGTGTGAGCCCCTCCCCCCCACACACACACTCCTCAGTTCCTTCTCTACCCCAAAATCATGGCTTGGGAAGACCAGGATCCCGAAGTAGACGGGAGGAAGAGAGGGTTGTGGAGCACCCACAGGAACGTCAGTTACTATCAAGGTACGTTTCCTCCTCTTCAAGAGAGAGAGGTCCCCGTGGGTGCGCCACATTAGGGGTGTGTCTAGACTACATGCCTCCTTCGACGGAGGCATGTAGATTAGCCAGATCGGAAGAGGGAAATGAAGCCGCGATTAAAATAATCGCGGCTTCATTTAAATTTAAATGGCTGCCCCGATCTGCCGATCAGCTGTTTGTCGGCAGATCGGGGGAGTCTGGACGCGATGCCCCGACAAAGAAGCCTTTCTTCATCGACACAGGTAAGCCTGGTTTCACGAGGCTTACCTGTGTCGATGAAGAAAGGCTTCTTTGTCGGGGCATCGCGTCCAGACTCCCCCGATCTGCCGACAAACAGCTGATCGGCAGATCGGGGCAGCCATTTAAATTTAAATGAAGCCGCGATTATTTTAATCGCGGCTTCATTTCCCTCTTCCGATCTGGCTAATCTACATGCCTCCGTCGAAGGAGGCATGTAGTCTAGACACACCCTTGGTGACTACAAACCTATTTCCCTTTAGGGAAGTAGAGACTTCGGATCTGGCAGAAAAGCGGTGGAAAGAATGGTCTTAGCTAGTTTCAGGGTAGAAAGAGGTCCCTGCATAAGTTTGTAGTGCTTTGCAAATGTGTGGTCAGCGGACCACATGGCAGCTGCACAGATGTCTCTTATGGGTACTTTGTGGAGGAATGCTATTGAGGTAGCCATGGCTCTGGCTGAGTGTGCCGTTATGCTATCTGGAGGCGGCATGTCTGACTGTGCATAGCAAAGCTTGATGCAATCTGCGATCCAATGGGAGAGATCAAGAATGAGCATTTTCATCTCAAAAGAGTTGGAGTGTGTTTTGGAGAAGAGGGTGGGAAGGTGTATCATCTGACTGATGTGGAAGGATGAGTGTACTTTGGGGGGGAATTTGGGATGGGTACATAAAGTGACCTTGTCTTTAAAAAAGATGGTGTATGGGGGATCTGCCATTAGGGCTGCAATCTCTCCTACTCGTCTGGCAAAGTTAATAGCTATGAGGAAAGCAGTTTTCATGGCCAATTGTAATAATGAGGTGGTCGCCATTGGTTCAAAGGGCAGCCTAGTTAGAGCATTCAATACTAAATGCAGGCCCCATGGTTGCACTGGTGGATTAATATCTGGATAAAGTGCCTCTTGGTGAGTGGATGAGCAAATATGGATAGTCGTCTATCTTGGAGTGGAATGTAGCAATGGCCGCAAGATGAACTTTAATGCAGCTTATGGTGAAGCCCACTTGTTTCAGGTGCAGAAGATAGTCGAGGATGGAAGTTAAGGGGGATGTTGGGGGAACCAGCTGTTGATGAGCACACTGTGTCAGAATCTTTTCCATTTCTGAAGGTAAGTCTTGTAGGTGCTCTGAGCCCTACTGTGTAGAGGGAGCATTTGTACTTGCAGTGAGCAGGTCAACTCTAGGTCAGAGAACCATCCAGGAGCCACGCCTTCAGATGCAATGAGTGGAGTTTCAGGTGGGTGTCATGGGAGCCCGGATGAAGAAGGAGATCCCTCACGCAAGGTAAGTGGATTGATGGGGCACAGGACATTGCCGTTAGGAAGGGAAACTATGGGGCTACGTCTACACTGGCCCCTTCTTCGGAAGGGGCATGCTAATTTTGAACTTGGGAATAGGGAAATCCGCGGGGGATTTAAATATCCCCCACGGGATTTAAATAAACATGGCCGCCGCTTTTTTCCGGCTTGGGGAAAAGCCGGAAAAAAGCGTCTAGACTGGCGCGATCCTCCGGAATAAAGCCCTTTTCTGGAGGATCTCTTATTCCTACTTCGAACCTAATTTCCTTTCTTCTCTCTTTTTTTAAACTAACAAAGTAATTAACTATTTAAAAGCTCACTAATTAACAATTATAATGAATTTAACTGTTTTTAATAGGTATAGTCATGTAGATGCGAAGAGGCTAGGGAGCACTGCTGCGTCTGTCTGTTGCTGGAGGCGGTAGAGAAGGAACTGCGGGGGGGAGGGGGACTCGCGCATGCGCGATGCCCGCAGCCTGCACGGCCCCAGGGACACTGCCATGAAATCTCCATTCTAAGGCTTAGTGACAGTGCACTAACCTAATGTGGAGCACCCACGGGGACATCTCTCGAAGAAGAACATCAACTTTTCAAGGAAAGTGGAAATTTAAAGAGATGTTCCAGTACTGTGCATTGCCTGGCCAACTTCATAAAATGCAATGTGTAATACAATTAGATAATACGGTCCTTAAGATATAGAAATGTGAAATTGAAACTAACTTTTGTCAGATGTCCTTGGTAAATAGAGTGTGGTGTCAAAGCCACTATAGACACGCTGGGCTCCCTCAGTTAACACATACTCCTTCAGCTGTCCATTGAGTAGGAAAGTCTGACTCCAGTCTAGGTAGACCATGGATAAATTGCTGACAACAGAAAACTGAGCTTTGTACTGAGGCACTGCAAACCAAACCAAACCAAAACAATTATGAAGGATAGGCCTCTCCACGGGGGAACAAAATAAATGGATCAATGATACGGGCTCTCTCAGATACTACACATGTATGAAACAAAACAAGAAAAGGATTCAAGAGGAGGCCCCCCTACACTGAAATATATTGTATCTGCATCCTATGCAGAGCCTACAAGGAAAATGTGTAAAATTCAGATGTAAGCTCCTTGGAGTGGGGATTGTCTTTTTACTATGTGACTGTTCAATGCCTAGGAGAATGGGGACACCAGCTAGATTGGAGGCTGCAGGCACTATTGTAATACATAATGATAATAATTAATAATAACTATTACAATGGTTTCCAAACATTAAAAACCAAACTCTACTGGAGCTCATTAGCATTGGGTTACACCAATGTAACAGGCCGAGAACATGTTCTGGTAAATAACAACACTGGTACCACTGCTTAAAGTGGTATGAAGACAAAATGTATGTGGAGCGGGAGGAGGGTGCCTGTCATCTTCTACAGAAATGAAAACACTGGATGTACCCTGGCTTCTCCTCCTACCCCAAATATTTTTGCTCACAGTGCTTCACCTTTGCTCCTCCTTCTCCCCTCAGATTGCAGTGGGTGGGTGCTGGAGGGAAGGAGAACAGAGTAGGGAGGAACAAAGGAGCCATCCCATTTCTCTCCTCTTTCCTCCAATTCCATGAAAATGGAATAGACTCCAGAGGGCTTTGCCTGGGTCCACAACTACTTTCATTGGCTGCTTATATCCCAGAAGTCAGGCAAGTAGGGAAGCAGCCAATCATAAGGGGTTTTTTTCACTCTAGGCAGGACTGAAATGAGCATACGCAGCTGGAGCAACTGGAATTTTAGTTGCTGGATCTGTGACCTTCCAACCCTAACTCTTAACCCTAACCCTATTTCAAACATTGATTGTCATACAAGGGTGCTATTCATGGAGACACCACTAGTGAGTCTCTCCTGGAGGGAAGTATTTCCTATTTTGTTGCATTCTCCCTCTTGCCCTTAACAGGTAAAGTATCTTTAGTACTATTAATTATAACTGGAGTCTATTTTTCATATCAAACCAATATTTATTACAACTAAGCCAAAAACACTGGACAAAATTAATATATTTGTTCTCCAAATCAAACTGCTCTAAGAATGAATTATGTCCTTTTGGCACCCATTCATTTTTAAAGTTTTTTCTTGAACCATTAGCTTATTTTCAGAGATAGTTAAAAAAAAACAACCTTACAAACAGTAATTCAAGTGCAATATTTCACTACCCTGAGTAATCAATCAGTAGTGCACTACATTAGTATATAATCAAGTCCTGGTCCCCAAATATTCTTAGATGCAGACATATTCATTTTTTATGCTTTTGGCACTGCACTTACAACAAAGAATGCCTATAAACCATTGCCTCCTTTTTTAATTAAATGTTTTAGGTCTTTCCAAAGAAGGGGATAAAATGAACCATAATGAATGCAAACATTTTAGTGGCATGGAGGGGTCGATGTGGAATACATCAATATTGTAATTAACTTACTAATTCATAGAACTGATCTCTACTAGATCAAACCAGTACTGTTCAGTTCGCTATCATGGGCTATGTACCGCTGAGAACTAAAGAAGATTCTCCTTTAGCTCAAGTAGTAGAAACCTATGCTTCTGGAGGAAGAGTGTGCAAATTCAGTCTTCAGTATCACTGTGGAGTTCAGAATGACTGCAGTGTGCAGCCTAAGGACAACTGTGGAGTTCCTTAATGTTTATTGTTATACTGTATAGAAGTTTTGTTATTTACTGAATTAGGTTTCAATAATTTATGTACTGAACTACTATTGCTGTGAACTCAATTTTTTTTAGACATGTGATTTAATAAGTTTTTGGGACAGATGAGCCAAGAAAATTTACTCTACCAGGTTACAGCATATAGATTGCCAAGGCAAAATACCCATAATAGTCATTATGTGAATATTTTGGATATGATCCTCTGCTTATCAGAACAAAATAAGAAAGCCCTGAATAACCTACCATCCCCCCATTTTTAGGAAGATGTTAAACTTCTACAATACACTGTATAGGAATGCTTAATAATGAGGAAGTCTTCGCTTCATTTTTAAAGATGCTAGATCTCATGAATGGCCCAATTCAAAAAGTACGACTGCAGAAAAACTCATGTGAACTTCAGTAGAAGTTTTGCCTGCATAAAGCCTACAGGATTAGGCTTCAAAAGAACTACTACTTCCTCTTCTAAAATTTCTATCCCCCCATTTATTTTGTTTGCTTCAACCATTATTAAACACCATCTACCACTTTATTGGGCATATTTCATTTCATTCAATGGTTGACTTGATAGGATGCATTCCCATTGTACAGAATTCAGAATGGAAGGACAAGGAGCTCAAACTAAAAAAAGGGAAAGTTTAGTCTTAGTTGTCAGGAAAACAGTTCTGACCAGTAAGAGCAATCAAAACTGTGAAATAGACTTCCCAGGTAGGGGTGGCTGAAACATAATTACTGGAGATGTTCAGAACAGTTTTGAAAGTGTGCTAGTGGGAATGGTGTCGTTAGTTCTGTGAAATGGATGGGATCACAATAAATTATCCACAGTTTTTTTTTTCTGGAGCTATTCAGCTCCACGGACTAGACAGGTGGGAACTGCAGACTCATGAATACTCTTTATGGTCACAGTATACTCACACTCCTTCTTGGTAGTGAAGCTGGTCCATTCTGAAGCACTGCTGCCTGCAGAATTGTAAGACACCACTCTCATGTCATAGGTTGTATAAGGCTGGAGATCACTCACACTGGAATTCTGCCCTTTACCAGTATACTTCACTTCAATTGGCCCAGGGTTACAGGTCTTTGCCTGTGTTTGTAAATGTGGAGGGCAAACGGTGTACATGTGAAGTTCATAGCTAGAGAAAAAGATTGACATTTTGATTAAAGCCTTAACACAGGAACAATCACTGAGCACTGTTTAACCTTGGCTTCTAGATGTATGGTTACAAGTTAACAAGATGGACCTCAGTTCCATTGCTGTTGGGCACTCTAAATCCTATTCAATTTCTAATATTTTGGCCCTGATTTTAGGGCCATGACTTCCAATCCCATGCCCCCAAACAATCATGCTTGTAGTTTGACACCTGCCATTTTGTGCCTATAATAAAACTGTGGATATACTCAAATCTAACTGTTTGCACTTGCAAATTAAGTAGTTAAATCTAGCTACTGATATCTGGTAGTTATAAAGAATTTATATCTGTGTGATGACAGTTATGCTCTCAAGCTACTAGTGCGAAACAGTAAGTGCAACTATTTGTTGGTGCACAAATGCACTTGTGAAAATCAGGCTCAGACATTAATCCCTATTAATTTTATCCAAAACACACAATAGAATCATCTGGTTTCTGGTGTGAGTACACTCATGATGCTATACAGACTAATTTCAAATTGTACAATGCACTTTGAGACTACCAACGAAAAACACTCAGAAGCATCAAGTAGTGCATAATGCTGCTGCCTGCCTGCCTGCCTCTGTTCAGTGAGCTCAGTGGAAAAAACTCCCAGTGATTCAAATGAAATGGACTCTTATTGAGTGGCTTGCTACATGGAAAAATTTACACTCACAGTCCATAAACAGCACTGGTAACTAATTGGCTTCAAGGTGCAAATGAAGGTGTTGACTTTGATTTATAAAAAACATCGGTTTTGGGTCCTGTCCAATGTGCCCTCTACCATGTGTGGAATAAATTTTATCTGCACTGAGGCATGTGCAGATGTGCACCACCACTAGAAACACATGCTGCTAGCTATGGGCGCTCTGCTAATTACTAGGCTAGGCAGCATTTAAATCTCTCCTGCATGGCTGCCCATGTGCTCATCATATAGGGAACACTATTCTTGTAGTCCAGAGAACACTGCTCTTCCACCTTTCCTCCCCTCACAATAGTTGATTTTTATGGCTTTTGCAACAGTCTCTTTAAGGGTACGTCTACACTATGGTGCTATTTTGAGATACTTCCAGTATCCTGAAATAGCTATTCCATATCTTGACAGTGCGCCCTTTATTTTGAAATATCTTTCGAAATAACAGGTGTGCTGTTCCGACGCCCCTGTAAACCTTGTTCCATGAGAATGAAGGGACATTTAGGAATAGTGGTTTATTTCAAAATTTAGTGCTGTATAGACAGTGCCAAATTACAAAATAAGCTATTTCAAAATTAACTCGAAATAAGTTATGTAATTTGCGTAGCTCAAATTGTGTAGCTTATTTCGAGCTAAGGATACAGTGAAGACACACACAAAATGAACGGCTGAGTGGTAGAGATAAGAAGTTTTCCAGTAACAGCCCCTGACTCTGGAATTCACTCCCCTTATTGCTCCAACAAGATCCACGTTTATAACATTTAGGACACGCTGCAAGGTTCTGTTACCCGTATAATGTTTGCTTGAGAAAAGATGCCCTAAGAGGGCAAGCCCCTATTGGGAGGATTTCTTCTGGATGGAATTTATACCAATTTGGACCACTTTTATACAAGACAACTAAAAAGAGGGCAAAAGATTATCTAAAATGACTAGAGGATTTAGCCACACAACTTCCAATGATATAAATGATATAAATGTGTCTAAATCTCTTAGCTGGCTAAGTCTAAGTCTAAATCAGATTCTGGCTCTTACCTTTCCACAATTCCATTGGGTACCTGAGGTGCATTCCACTGGAAGAAAGCAGTTCTTGAAGTTACAGCATGTATATGTGGAGGGGGCTGTTGAGAGGGTGGAGCTGGTCGAGTGGTTAGTTGGGCGATGGGTCCTTTGGTGCAACAGTTGAAACATGTGCAGGCCTCTATGCCAACAGAGTAGGTGGTGAATGGTTTAAGACCATGTATTGTTTGTTGGGTGGCAGTCCCTTCAGACATCTGCAAGAGGCAAGAGAGTTTTACACAGCACAAGGCACTATAAGTGCAAAGTCAGATTAATTAAATGTTCTCAGTGGTTGGATCTTTGATGTGGCGTGTCAAGGGAATCTAGATTTGACCTTATCTTTCATCATCTAGTCAGACAGGATGAAATTCACCCAGTGCAGTGAGTCTGTTCAAAGCCTGCCCCATCATTTAAGTCCTGTGATGGACTGCACTAGTGAAGCGGCTGTGCACCAACCCCTCGACATCCCTACATACAGAGTTATGAGGCTCACACAGCTAGCCCTGAAAAAGATGGTGAACGCTGTCAAAGGAACATCCAGGAGAGCTTTGTGGCCTAATATCTTGCACAAGGGTCACAGTAGGGATACATCTTCTATTTCATCCCATAGGAAACCCTCTCAGCAAAACTTAATCCATCAGCCTTTAAAGAGAAGCTGAGATAAATAGCATCAAGAAATAGGAGATAGGAGCTGCGTGGAAAGTTATGGCAGCAAATAGCTAAGGAAAAAGCAAACTATGCTGCTTCCTGGAGCTGCTGTCTCCATTTCACTGTGGTTATTTGTGGGTATGGTTTCCAGATCCAATGAAATCCACACAGCATGTCGAAAAAAGCAATCTCAGCTGCAGTAAACACCTGCTGTGGTGATTAAGCAAGGCAAAAGGTACAGGCCACAAAGTCCCAGGTTGGACAGCAAGGAAACAGAGCATCAAGGCAGGACAGAAAGCACACAAAGTCAGAGTTTGATAATGTCTTTCACTTGACGATAGAGAAGCAAGGCACCCTATGGGCACAGCAGACACACAGCAGGTCTGAGGGGATGAGAGGAGAGAGACAATGGAGAGATGAAAGGACAATGACAGGAACATATAGGCTGAAGTAGATTTGGACCCAACTGATCATCAGAAGTGGGGTAAGGACAGGCCATGTAATCCGTACGCAGTAGACGGCTCATGCTTAACAGACAGCAATAACAAGCAAGGAAGACAGTGTTCCCAGCCACTTCTGTGCCAGATGAAGATGCAGGATTAGGAGAATGGCCACATACTTCTATAGAAGGTGAATCCAGTTAAGCCGTGGCAGTGGTGATGACATAGACACAAAGGCACAGAGAAAACTGAGCACAAGAAATGGGGTGTGTGAAGGATGGAGGTTCCCATTTGCCATGGAATTGCACAGCTCTTGCAAGATGATAATAGCAGCTTTAGTAAACTCAGACATGTGTGGCATTTTGCCTTGATTTGTACCGTATATCTGCAGGTACTCTTCACTACCTATGACTCTGGCTCAAGGTTTATTTTCAAGCCCAAGTAAACAATGCAGATTTCCTGACATGGCAAAGTTATCTGGTGTCCTTTCTTGCTCTTGGTTGGATACGGCTGCATAACAGGCGTCAGAGAAGTAACAGAGCTGCTCTACCGACTCAGTGAAGCTATAATCCTGTGGCAGTCCCCTTGTCTAATGACTCTCTCTTTGTATATGGGGGAATGGGCAGTAGATTGCAAAGTGTCCCTAACTCCAAGGACCCTTGTGTGCTAACGAGCAAGAAGATGTCACGGAGTGTAACTCTGCAGAGAGAGGGAAGGGGTCCAGAACCATCCACGGGCTCTGTGGTCCTGTCCCTCCATTTTGACCAGATGAACAAACACAAAGTTGTTCATAAGCAACTGCGCTTGGGCCTTCCACAGCTAGAGGATGGTGTTGGATCTGCCATTTACATTGTCATTTTCCATTATTTCCATGTCACACTTACAGCTCCTTTGGAGTTGCCTCTCCTTCCCCTTTTAGCAGATTGTGTATGTGCAAACAGACAGGCAGACTCCAAACTGTTGCCTACATAGCTGATTTACTGAGATTAAACTTCAGAACAATCCTGGATGCAGCAAAGAACTGAGACAACCCAAACCAAACAAAATAAAACCCCTGTCAGATGATCACTGAGGGTGTTATCAGAGCCTCAAGGCCTTAGGCTTTCTAGTACAGCTTATGCCTGTTGAGCAAAGGAACATCAGATTTTTAAAACCTAACATCTAGTCTTTTATTGTTTATCATTACATTCCCAAAACTGCTTATTCAAGAACAATGATGACAACAAATCACTGAGTGCGTGGTTTCCCCCCCTCAATATTTCTATTTTCCATATGGAATCTAACAGGTCACAAAAGGGGGTTATGCAGGGGTTATGCAGCAGAGAAGTTTCCATAGGGCTAAACGGAGCAGATGAAGATGAGAGTCCTTAGTCATTCTATATGATGTACCTTTCTCAGTTGCCCCTGCAGCTGTGGTGAGGATGGTCATAGAAGTGGCTCAAATATTTCTAGCCTGACATATATACCTTTGTTACATATTCATTGTGACACACAGTGAAAGCCTCTTGCTCTCTTCCTACCAGTTCTTGTAACATTCTGTTGTAGGATTTGCAGACCTAATGGGGAACTGAAGCAATCTTAAATGCTATAACATAATAATGGGGACTTCATCAGTACTTTCTGATGCCTTTACAATGGTTGTTATAATACATTTTTCAGTTTTACAGTGTACAACAGATAACATCACCACACTGTTTACAATATGCCTAGGTGTTTCTAATACTTTCTATACTACTACACAATATTATCCCTGTGCCAAGTGGCAAGTTTTTAAGGCAACCACTTTGGCCTTAAAACTTTAAGTTAATGTCCAAAGGGAACAGTTATTTTGTTACCAGCTGTAATTTCTATCTGATCTTTTTGGGGCGAACAGATTTTTTTTGAGAGTTTGCATATCATTATAAACAAAAAACCTCACATGAACATTTTATTGGATTCTCCCTCCCTCCTCCCCCATTCCACACATTTTCTCACTATTTAACACACTAATAAAGAGACCAGAGTCAAGATTAATTCTTTTGTAAACACAACATTTAGCTAAATGGAGACATCAGTCCTGCTTTGGCCAGAAGAGGGCACTGCTAAGTAGAAAAAAACCCAAAAGACCAATGGACTCAAAATCCTTTAAAAATGTCAAGAGTTTAATTGGAAATACAAATAGAATCGCTTGATGAAGACTTACCACCACATCGGTCCCTCTTGTGCTATTAGAGAACAGCCTGTAGAGGCTAACTATCCCATTTGGTTTAAGAGGGGGGCTGATGTTTACCACAGCTAATGTAGAAGCCACAGTATGGAACAGGGGTGCTTTGAGTCCTTCTGGAGGGGCAGGGCCCGTTCTGCAGCGCACCCAGCTGCTAGGAGTCCGGCCTGCGGAGTTCACTGACCAAACCTTGAAAACACAGAACAAACAACCATCTGTGCAAGCCGAGGTGCTGAGTTGATGGCACTAACACAGCTTTACTGGTGGCAGGATGGAACTGCACTATACATTAAGACAATGTTGTGACATTTCGCTAGTTCCTCCATCTGGTTCAAATCAATTCTTTTTTCAGAGGGAATAAAATATTTTTACCATTATGATTTAGGTGGGCTAGTAGGATTTCATGAGGTTCCTGATCCAAGAACAGAGACTTTTCTTTGCCATTAATTCAATACTCAGACAAGGCTCCAGAAAACTTCCACATCTTACCTAAAATAAGGTAAGAAAAGGCAGCTTTCCCTTGACTATTGCAAATGCCAAGGGCAAAATGCAAATATTGACCTAGCCCAGATTCTGCTATTGTATCCTGGGGGTTATGCCTTTGTGCCTGTGAAGAGGCACAATTAAGTCAATGAGGCTCTGCATGGGATTTAAGTTCCCCTTGCAGGGATCCAATTACAGGAGCAACACCTTAGTTATTTAAGGCATTTGGCAAGTTTTTAAGGGACCCCACTCTACTAAATTCCTCAAGATAAGTAATCATTTGGCAAGAACATCAGTAAATCAAAATATAGTATAAATAAAACACATTGAAAAGCTAGTATAAGAAAGCACCTCTACTTGTATTCATTTAGTTTTGCAATAACATTTGCTTTCTTATACTAGCACAAAGAGATTGGTTTCCAGTTCCCAGGTTTCAAAATACAGCAGCCTGAATTAGGCCTGATTAAAAACTGCATGTCTCCATGAACTATGCCTACTGATTTTGTCAGCTTCCCAAAACCAGACTGATCTGCAGACTACATAAAACTCAGCACTTATTAAACATAGTCTCCAACAAATCTGCATGAAAATTAAATTTTGCTTTCATCAAGGAATGCATAAACATATGGAAGGATGTATAATCTTATTTATCAAAAACCATTTGTATAATTAAACACGAATATCATAAAAGGTTGCCTTAGGTCGTCATTTGCATGAGTAAGTAATTTGTAGATTGTCAGGTACAATAGACAGAATAGATGGATGTGCGAGTGTATAGGGTTAAATTAGGCTCAATAATAGCCAACCACATAGTGATCAATCAGAATGATAGATCTAAATGGCAATACGAGAGGACTGTCTGAGTGATTTTTAGTATAAGTATTCCTTAGTAAGCTTTCATGTTGAGCAGTTCAAACTACAGTAAAACACGTTCTCACGTATTGTCTTCTGGACAGTTTTTTTTTCTAAAGTTCTCATCTTGCTTTTTTAAAAACAGACCCAGAAGAACATTTACTTTTCTAAATTTACAACAGCTATGTTCAGGGAGCTTAGGACATTTTAAAAGAGGTCAGGAGAGGAGCAAACCAGAAACATACAAAGGCCTTAAGCGTTGTGACTCAAAAACTGTGGATGTTAACTAAAGTCAAAGAATCAAAGTTACTTTCTCATACGCTTTCTAGCATATAATACTATTCTACTACAAATGAGAGCCTATACCAAAAAGTTTGTACAGCATATTTTTCTCTCAGTGAAATCTGCAGAGAAGTTTTCATAGTCAAACTCCTTTCAGTCTACTGTAATAGGTCAAAAACACTTTATCTGGGTTAAATCCTTGCTGATACAAAGATTTGACAATAGTTAATCATTTTAAGGAGTATTTTTCTCTATGCATGGCACATTCTTAGGCACGGAGTCATTGTGGATAGTTCCCTGAAAACATCCATTCAGTGTGCAGTGGCAGTCAAAAAAGCAAATAGAATGTTAGGAGTCATTTAAAAAGGGATAGAGAATAAGACAGAGAATATCTTATTGCCTCTGTATAAAACCATGGTATGCCCACATTTTGAATATTGCGTACAGATGTGGTTGCCTCCTCTCGAAAAAGATATATTGGCATTAGAAAAGGTTCAGAAAAGGGCAACAAAAATGATGAGGGGTTTGGAATGGGCCCCATATGAAGGGAGATTAAAAAGACTTGGACTGTTTAGCTTAGAAGAGAGGAGACTAAGGAAGGATATGATAGAGGTCTATACAATTATGACTGGTGTGGAAAAAGTGAATATTTTTTATAAAGAAAAGTTATTTACTTATTCTCGCAATAAAAGAACTAGGGGTCACCAAATTAAATTAATAGGCAGTAGGTTTAAAACAAATAAAAGGAAGTTTTTCTTCACTCAGCACACAGTCAGCCTGTGGAACTCCTTGCCAGAGGATGCGGTGAAGGCTAGAACTTTAACAGGGTTCAGAAAAGAGCTAGACTGATTCATGGAGGTTAGGTCCGTCAATGGTTATTAGCCAGGATGGGTAGGAAAAGTATCTCTAGCCTTTGTTTCTCTGGAGGTGGGTGACAGGGGAGGGATCACATGAGGATTACCTGTTGTGATCCCTCCCTCTGGGGCATTTGGTATTGGCCACTGATGGCAGACAGGATCCTGGGCTAGATGGACCTTGGGTATGACCCAGTGTGGCCGTTCTTATGTTCTTATATTAGGATGTGATTCAAAGAGATACACCTATATTGACTCAATGCCATTCTTGAGGAGAAATGCTCCAGAATTTTATACTGAATAATGGCAAATGTCATTGCGGAGCCTTTGGCCATTATCTTTAAAAACTCGTGGAGATTGGGAGAGATCCCGGATGATTGGAAAAAGGCAAGAAAGGGAAGAAGGACAATCCAGGGAACTACAGGCCGGTCAGCCTTACCTCAGTCCCCGGAAAAATCATGGAGGGGATCCTCAAGGAATCCATTTTGAAGCACTTAGAAGAGGGGAAAGTGATCAAGAATAGTCAGCATGGATTCACAAAGGGCAAGTCGTGCCTGACCAATCTGATTAGCTTCTATGATGAGGTAACTGGCTCTGTGGATATGGGAAAGTCAGTGGATGTGATATACCTTGACTTTAGCAAAGCTTTTGATATAGTCTCCCACAATATTCTTGCCAGCAAGTTAAGGGAATATGGATTGGATAAATGGACTGTAAGATGGATAGAAAGCTGGCTAGACTGTCGGGCCCAACGGGTAGTGATCAATGGCTTGATGTCAGGTTGGCAATCGGTTTCAAGCGGAGTGCCCCAAGGATCAGTTCTTGGACCAGTTTTGTTCAACATCTTTATTAATGACCTGGATGAGGGGATGGATTGTACCCTCAGCAAGTTTGCAAGCTAGGGGGTAGATACACTGGAGGGCAGGGATAGGGTCCAGAGTGACCTGGACAGATGAGAGGATTGGGCCAAAAGAAATCTGATGAGGTTCAACAAGGACAAGTGCAGAGTCCTGCACTTGGGATGAAAGAATCCTAAGCATTGTTATAGGCTGGGGACTGAATCACTAAGTAGCAGTTCTGCAGAAAAGGACCTGGGGATTACAGTGGATGAGAAGCTGGATATGAGTCAACAGTGTGCCCTTGTAGCCAAGAAGGCTAATGGCATATGAGGGTGCATTAGGAAGAGCATTGCCAGCAGATCCAGAGAAGTGATTATTCCCCTTTATTTGGCTCTGGTGAGGCCATATCTGGATTATTTTGTCCAGTTCTGGGCCCCCGGCTATAGAAAGGATGTGGACGCATTGGAGAGGGTCCAGTGGAGGGAGACCAAAATGATTAGGGGGCTGGAGCGCATGACCTATGAGGAGAGACTGAGGGATTTGGGTTTGTTTAGTCTGCAGAAGAGAAGAGTGAGGGGGGATTTGATAGCAGTCTTCAACTTCCTGAAGAGGCTCCGAAGAGGCTGGAGAAAGGCTGTTCGCAGTAGTGACAGATGGCAGAACAAGGAGCAATGGTCTCAAGTTACAGTGGGTGAGGTCTAGGTTGGATATTAGGAAAAACTATTTCACTAGGAGGGTGGTGAAGCACTGGAATGGGTTACCTAGGTAGGTGGTGGAATCTTCATTCGTAGAAGTGTTTAAGTCTCGGCTTGACAAAGCCCTGATTGGGTTGATTTAGTTGGGATTGGTCCTGCCTCGAGGAGGGGGCTGGACTTGATGACCTCCTGAGGTCTCTTCCAGCTCTATGATTCTATGAACTATGGGAACATGCCTGTGAGGACTTAATGAACAAATAATTAAACTTCTCTCTGTCTCAGGTTGGCCAGATGTAAAAGGGTGACTGCACATAAAAATTCTTTCTTTAGAGGAGTGCTGTAAGAATTAGGGATTGCAAGCATCTTGAGATTCTAAGAGATAAGTATTCATTGCAGACATAAATGCTACTATTTAGACTTCTACCTGAATGAATATGCAAATCAGACAGTTATGCATTCAATATTAGCATTTTCACATGTAGACAATTGCACCTATTAAAAATTGAAGGCTGTGTTGTGATCCCTTCAAGAATGCCTCATATGGCACTCATGAACCATTGCAGCTTGTTACACTATTAGGGTATGTCTAGACTACAGGCTAACGTCGACATAAGTTTTGTCGACAGAATCTGTTGACAAAACTTATGTCAACATAGAGCGTCCAGACTACATCGCTTTGTCGACAAAGCGATTAGCTTTGTCGACATAAGAGCGTCCAGACTGCAGGACGCTCTGTCGACAGAAGGAGGCATCCGGAAGTGCTTCTGGAAGGTCACAAGGGCAGCCATAAAGCCCTGGCACTGCTGCATGCTCTCTGCAGAGACGCGTGCTTAAAGGGATACTCCTGGATAGCCGTTGCTCTACTCCTGCTTCTAGCTTGCCAACCTTTACAGTGAAAGCAAAGCTGCTGCAGTTTTCCTGGCTCTGGTTGCCTTGCTTTGTCAGACACCACAGCTGTGTATTATCTGGTTTGTCTGTTTGTTTGTTTGTGTGTTTGTTTGCTTCTGTGTGTGTTTGCTTGTTTGTTTGCTTGGGTTTAGACTTTTTGGGTTTTTTTTGTTTGTTTGTATTTTTGTTCTTGTGTGCGTTTGTTTGTTTTGGTCTTTTGTTTGTGTGTTATTTTGGCTTTTTTGGGCATGGAGCCTGAGCTGCCCCTGGGCAGGCGATGGCCCCACACCATGCTGCTGGAAGCTCTGCTTCATGCTCAGGAGAGCATGCTGACCTTTGCAGAAGAGCTGGATCCTGAGGCCAGCTTTGAGCCCCTCGCTCAGGATCCAGCTGCAGCCCTGCTGCCCTTGCTCCCCAACTTTTTCCTGGAGAGGCGGGTTTGGAGGCTGGACACCAGTTCAGACTGGTGGGACCGGCTAGTGCTGCAGCAGTGGGACGACGATCAGTGGCTCAGAAACTTCCGGATGTGGAAGGCCACCTTCCGGGAGCTCTGTACCTGGCTCGCCCCTGCCCTGCAACACCAGGACACCCACTTGCGGCCTGCCATCCCCCTGGAGAAGCGCGTTGCCATTGCGCTCTGGAAGCTGGCCACCCCCGACAGCTACCGCTCTGTGGGGCATCAGTTTGGTGTGGGGAAGTCTACCGTTGGGGCCGTCTTGATGGAGGTAAGTCACTCTCGGCGACAGTCCAGGGGGCAGTCAGGACCAGGCACAGGGAATTGGGGATAGGGTGGCACAGGCAGAAGCCCTCTCAGCCTCCCCCTGCCACGGTGCAGGGCCAGGGAAGGGATTGTCTGGGAGACAAAGGGGGGAGCACTTCTCATCAGGTGAGCCAATCCCTCTAAAGTCCTGTGCTGTGTGTTTCTATTTCTCCCATTCTGCAGGTGGTGACGGCCATCAATGCGGAGCTGCTCCACAGGACCGTTCGCCTCGGAGACCTGCAGACCATCCTGGCTGGATTTGCGGGGCTTGGGTTCCCAAACTGCGGTGGAGCACTGGACGGGACCCACATCCCTATCCGTGCCCCGCCCCATCGAGCGGCACAGTACATCAATAGGAAGGGCTACTTCTCTATGGTGCTGCAGGCTCTGGTCGACCACAGAGGACAGTTCACGGATGTTTGTGTCGGGTGGTTAGGCCATGCACACGATGCCCGTGTGTTCAGGAACTCCTACCTGTACCGCAGGCTGCAGACTGGGGCATTCTTTCCAGAGAGGAACCTGGCTGTCGGGGATGTGCAGATGCCTACGTGCATTGTGGCCGATGCGGCCTATCCCCTTATGCCCTGGCTCATGAAGCCCTACACCGGCCACCTGGACGTGAGCAGGGAACTGTTCAACTCCCGCCTGAATAGGGCTCGCTTCCAGGTGGAGTGCGCCTTCAGCCATTTGAAGGGCAGGTTTAGGTGCCTGCTGACGCGGCTGGACATGGGGGAACACAACATCCCTGATGTGGTTGCAGCATGCTGTGTGCTGCACAACCTCGTAGAGAGGAAAGGGGAGGCCTTCCTCCCTGCGTGGAGGACACAGATGGAGATGGAGGGGAGGCAGTTTGGGCAGCCCCGGACAGCTGCCACCCAGCAAGCCCACCAGCTGGGCCTGCGCATTCGGGAAGCCCTGAGGGAGCAATTCTCACAGGGAGGCCCCTGATTGTCCCCAGGGCCTTCCACATGTGGGATTGCCCCATACCCCTGGTGCCTTCCTCCCTGCAACCCCTCCCTGCCCCACATTCACCCATTCTACTCAGACCCCACTCAGTGAGAATGGAGACAGGTGATGTTGAAAAATACAGTACACTTTATTTAACTGTTTTTTTGTAACAATTGAAAATAAATAACTCTTGGATTCAGAGACAAAATAAAAATGTTTGCTTTAGAAAATAAAGTACTTAAAAAAATGCTTCCCTCAGTTTGTGTCACTGGTGGGAAGGGGGAATGTGAACTTGGAATGGGGGAGAGAGGCTCAGGGCTGAGGGGGCTGCCTGGAGGCCGAGCTCCTGCTGTTTTGGCTCTGGCGGCCTTGTCGTACCCGGCTGCGCGCGCGGGATGCCACAGAAGGGGGCTGAGCAGGAGGTGGGGCTGGGGCTGAGGAGGGGGTAGGGGCAGAGGAGGGGGCAGGCTGAGGAGGAGGGGCAGGAGCAGGCAAAGGACCGGGGAAGGCCATGGCCCCCTGGATGGCAGCGCAGATGTCCCTGCGCTGCTGCCTAAATTCTAGCAGCAACTGCCGGCGCCACTCGGCATCTGCCTCCAGCCTCCTTTCCATGGAGTCCTTCATCTCGTGAAGGACTCCAACGTGCTGGCGCACCAGCTCTAGATAGGTGCGCCAGTGCCTACGGGTGTCCTGCGGCCGTCTGGGTGGTCGGGCAGGTGGGGCGCCCCCATCCTGGTCAGCTGGTCCGGCTGTGGAGGACAAGAAGGAAAAGTCGTCAGTCATGCATGCTCACCCTTTCCCTGAGAGGGCCTGCCCTCCTTCTTCTCAGCAGGCAGTGCCTGTGCTAGGGTCAGAGGCTGCTCATGTGTGTCTCAGTAAGGCATGGTGCGGCCTGGCCCAGGCGGTGTGCAGGCCACCGTCATACCCCCTCGCCCCCACGCATCCACCATGGCTGAGCAACACGGATGAGTGTCGGGCCACGGTCGGGGTTCCCACTGAGTGCTGAGAGGCCTGCAGCTGTGAGGCTGTCCCAGCGTCTCCAGCCCATGCCTGCATGTGGCATCCCTGCCTGCAGGAACAAGCGGTGCCTAGCAGCCGTGTGGATGTAGGGGGGTAGCACGGTCCTCCCTGAGGGCAGCCATGGCTGTGCCCTCTCCCTCCCCCGGCCCTTGCTAAGCATGACATGTTAGAGCACTGCACCGTCCCCTTTGCTCCCGCCTGCCCTGCCCTGCCCTGCCCTGTGTGTGTTGGACCCTCACAGCACTCACCTGATGTTCCCTCCCTGGGGTCCGAGGTGGTCTGGGAGGCCTCCTGTGTCTCGAGGCCTGGCTCCTGGGTGCTCTGGGTGCCGTCCTCCTTGTCTGCCTCTTCCTGGAGCTCCTGGTCCCCCAGCAGGTGTTCCGGCTGCTGTACAACCGGGGTCTCGAGCCCAGACTCCACCAGTCTCTCAGGAGGCAGAGGATGCCCTGCCCCCAGGATCCTGTCCAGGTCCTTGTAGTACTCACAGGAGTACAGCTTTTCCCCAGAGCGGGAGCTCTGCTCACGGGCCCGGACATACCCCTGCCTCAGCTCCTTAACTTTCGCTCTAACCTGCTCCAGTGTGCGGGGATGGTGGCCTTGTTTGGCCAGCTCTTCTGCCATTCTGGCAAAGATGTCGGCATTCCGCCTCTTGCTGCACTGCATGGCCTGGAGGGACTCCTCCTCAGCCCAGAGGCCCAGGAGGGCTTTTATCTCCAGCAATGACCAGGAGGGTGCCCGGCGCTTCGAGCCCCGGGGTTCCCGGGGGGATGATTCCCTGGAAGGGCCGGAGGGGTTTTGGGGGGGCTGGTCCCTCTGACATAGCTCACCCACAATTGAGCAGTACAGTTCTGATCTGCTCTGGAGCTCGCTTGCTGCCAGAGTGCTGCTCCTGGGTGCCTGTGCCTTTTAAAGATGGCTACGGGCAGGAACAATAGAGTTGAAAGCTGTGGCAGGAGTGTCCACCAGGGGTTCTCCCTGGAGGCCTTTTATGTCGACATAACTTTTCCCCTGCGTCCACACTGTTGTTTTGTAGACAGAACTACGTCGACAAAGGAGTTATTCCTCGTAGAATGAGGTTTACAGCCGTCGACAAAACTGCTGAGTTCTGTCGACATTATGTCAACAGAACTCAGCGGTAGTGTGGACGCAGGTATAGTTTTGTCGACAAAAGTCCACTTTTGTCGACAAAACCCTGTAGTCTAGACACACCCTTAATGTCATGCTATCTGCTATATTTTTGTACACCAACACAATAATGGAAAGTCTTTTGCAGTTGCTCTGCATCATTCTGAGGTGTGATGCAGTTAACAGAAGGGGCATGCAATAACATGTATAAGACTCTACCTACAGAAACATTACTTACTCTACACATTGTAGAAAGGCATAAAAAAATAAGCTAGCCAAGAGCTGAACAAGGGTAAGTGTGTGGGGCAAGTGATTATGGCTTTAGACCAGGGGTTTCCAAACTTTTTGACATGGGGACCAGTAAATCCATTCACGAGCTTTTGGAGGACCGGTAGCATTCATTTGCATATTTATTACGCAAATGATGAATATTCAAATAAGTTGTTTCTTGTCCTCCCAAAGCCCCCAGTGCCAGAGTTAGCAAAGCTTTTGATACAGTCACCCACAATATTCTTGCCAGCAAGTTAAGGGACTATGGATTGGATAAATGGACTGTAAGATGGATAGAAAGCTGGCTAGAACAGGGTTTCCCAAACTTTTTACTTTGGAACCTGTTTTTATTCTGTACTGTTTTTTGCAGCCCAAAAATATAAACACATATAAAGAAAGAATTAAAAATGAATAAATTTTCAGTTTTCACCCGGCTGCATCCTCCGCCCAGCCTGGGTCAGGGCTTGGGGGACCCGGCACCGCATGGGCACTCCAGGAGGCAGGAGCAGGAGCAGATTGGGGGTAGAGTATCTGGCTAGGAGGGAGGGTGCAAGGAGGGGTAGGGTTGCCAGGTGTCCGGTTTTGTACTGGACAGTCTGGTATTTGAGGGTTTTGTCTGGGAAACAAATTGAGAAAATACCAGACATATAAAATGTGCAGTATTTTCTAATTAGGTACGTTTTATTATAATTAGGTGCATCAGTCCTTAGAAGCGAACTGCCTGGCTGGTAGATGTGCTCATGCTGCGTGAGTGTGTCTACCAGCCAGGCAGTTCGCAATGATTCGAGAGAGGGTATGTGGAGCGGGGAGGGGGGGGGGGGGGCAAAATGGAATCTCTGGGGCTGGACTCTCGTGTACCTGGGACTGCATGTGCCTGGGTCAGTCCCGCTCCCCGCTCCTTCTCCTCCCGATCTCCCCAGTTCAGCCCTGCTGCCCCTGTCCATCCCTGCTTCTGGTGGCTGGTTCCCCCCACCCCCCAACAATCTCCCCCAGTCAGCCCTGCTCCCTGATGACCCCCCCCCTCCCCGACCAGCCCTGCTGCCCCCGTCTAGCCCTGCTTTCGGCAGCTGGTTCTCCCGTCCTCCTCGTCCCCATCTCCCCGGCCAGCCCGCCTGCCTCCCGTCCAGCCCTGGTTCCGTTGCCCGTCCTTCCTGATCTCCACCGGACACCCCGCTGCCCCCAACCCTGCTTCAACCGCCCTCCCGCACACCTACCCCAATCTCTGTGGGACAGCCCCACTGCCGCCAACCCTGCTTCCCAGCAGCTGGTTCCCCCCCCCAACACACACACCTCCTCCCAGCCCGCCCTGCTCTGCTCTCCTCCTGGCAGCCACACTGAGGCCCGATATTTATTTGTACCCATAGTTTGGGAAACGCTGCTCTAGACTACCAATATAAGTGGGGAGACATGGAGGACTGCAGTGTATAGAGAGGAGAAAATTGTCAAAATAAGATACTTGTTACTTTAACTCTTTTAATGTATTGCCTCAATACTCATTAAGTCTTACATCATAGTGCGTGGGCTCAGAACCCTGCCAAAACTGTGTAGCCATTAGTAGCTGCAGTGTCTCAAGAAAGCCATGAAGGGACTCCAAAAACATCTACAGAAGGAATATTTTAGATCTCTTCATCAATTTGTTGGCCATCTGCCCAGACAGCACTTTGAAGTAGGGTCAGAGAGAAAGAAGCTCTTTGGAAGTAATATATTCAGAGAACTAGCAAATTCCACTTCAGGTAAGTAAGTTTGCTTTCCCCTTCATAAATGGGCCTCCATAAACCTTCAGTCTTGGAGACCATCAAGCTACACTCACCCAAAATGATCTTATGGCAGCTTCCAAGTCTGACAGCACAGCCAAAAACTGGCAAAGGCTGTGTTATAAGTGACTGTCCTACATACCTCAGTCATAAGAGGTGGCAGAAACATGTTACAAATGCTTCCTCTTTCTAGCACAATAAGCCTGCCTTGGATTAACACCCACCTGCAATAACATCCAAGGACTCTCTAGCACACTTACTTTCCCAAATTCAAGACCAGCTCTTCAGCAAAGCTGAATACCAACAATTCCCACTGAAGGCAATTAAGTCTGTTTGGCTATCAGGTACGGATGAAAATCACAGAATCCTAGACATTGGGGATGGTCTTAAATTCCCTGGGTTGTCCTTATTTTCCTATTTATAAGTTGGCACTCTATTTGCCTTTTTCCTGTATTCTGGACTCTCACCAATCTTCTATGACCTTTTAAAGATAATCGTGAATGAATCAGTTATCGCCTCAGTCTTCTCCTTGAGAATTCCAAGGCGCACTTCATCAGGTCCTGGTGACTTGAAGACATCTAACTTGTCTAAGTAATTTTAACTTGCTCTTTCCCTACTTCAGCCTCTGCTTCTGCTCATTTTTACCAACATTTACTATGTTAGATGTTCAATCGCCACCAATCTTCTTAGAGAAAACCGAAGCAAAGAAGTAATTAGGCCCCTCTGCCATGTCCACATTTTCAGTTATTGTTCCCCCCTCACTGAGTAACTGGCCCACCTATCCTTGGTCTTCCCTTTGCTTCTAATGTAGTTGTAGAATGTTATTTTGGTATCCTTTATGTCTCTAGCTAGTTTGATCTTGTTGGTTCCTAAAACGAGACAGCTTTCAGTACTGAAGAGGATTCATCTTAAACTGGAGAGTCATAGCATACACTGCCATGAGATTTAGTGTCCTTCGGTCGTCTATGTGACTGCAAGAAATAGAAGGCCAGATCAAAGCACACCTGTGCATGGATGCACAAGACACAGAAAGGATGCAAGGACCCACCCCTTTCGCCCTGCAGAGGGGTCAAGCATAGTTATGGTCCTTGCATACAATAAGCCCACAGGAGTGCACATATGTAGTACCGTTGCTAGCCTTTCTAAAAATGACCCTAGAGCACCTCTCTATATGTGCCAGCAAAGATAGCCTCTGTTGGGGGACTGTGTAGCATTCCTCAAGAGCGATGCAGTGGTTGTACTTCCCCTCAGCTCCCTGAACCTGTCAGCGATCTTGTGCCAGCTTTAGTCACCCCTTTTCAGTTTCCTGAAATCAGCCTCCTGTCTTAGGTTGCATAAATACTGGTAATGGGGCTTGTGTGATTAAGTCCCTGCTCATCATATTAGCAATGTTTGAAAACAGAAGGCTCAATGTTGGTTTCTGCGATGGTGCCTTTGCATTGGTATTTACAAGAAAAGAAACAGGTAGTTTCAAGCCATCTTTGCACTTACTCTATTCTTGGCTCTGTTTGCCTGCCTAGACCCTAGCATAAGAAAGAAAGAGCCCTCTCAAGGGCACTTCATTTTATACACAGCTGCACTGGCACTCATGAGCCATTCTTGCAACTAGGAGCAGGTTTTACAGTACGAGATTAAGTTGACCTAAGTTACACAGTTCTACTACGTTAATAACATACCTGGAATCGACGTAGCTTAGATTGACTCATTATTTGGTTGATGGGAGAACTCTCCTATTGAGCTACCTTATGCTTCTCATTCAGGTGGAGTACTGAAGTCAACAGGAGAGTGCTCGGCTGTTGATTTAGCAAGTCTTCCCTAGATCTGCTAACTCCACTTCCAGTGGATTGATCGCTATGGTGTCAAGCTCCTGGTAGTGGAGACAAGTTCTAAGTGGCCACAATGCAGCCAAAATAATTGGGACTGTTTCTGCAGAGTACAGTACAAAACAGTCCATCTCTCTACAGGTCTGGTGTGCCTGTAACATTGTAGTCATTCCTGGGCCACCCCTTAACAAAAAGGTAGTGATAAACTTCAAAGGGTTCAGAAGCAACATAACATGTCCCTGGCACTGGAGGGACTGATTTTTGAGGAAAGCTAACTAGATTGAGGTTGGTTATGCCACAAGAGAAATGGCTATCACAGTCTATTAATACTTGTGAAGTGCTCATATCAAAGATACAGAGGAAATACACATGGGAGTATGAGTAGGATTGAACATGGAAATTGAGAATAGAAAGATTTAGGGGAAACCTCCTGCCTTTCAGATCTATTGGGTTTCCCCTAAGGGAGAGCTACATTTGGGAATTTTCAAACTAGACTGGATAAAACACTGGAAAACAAACTGTAAGAGAAATTCTGAACTGTGAAGGTGATGGACTTGCTGGGAGCTAAGAGGTCTTTCTATGTAGGTACTTACATGATCCTTATTACTTAGCAACAATGTACTTCACAACATTAACTAATGTAACCTCACAAATACAACTTTACTGATAGGGAACTTAATTCAGAGTAATTAAGACTCTTCCTCAAGGTCAAACAGGCAGTCTGAGAGAGACAGAAATTGAACCCAGACTGCCTGAGTGCAGTGGCTTGTCAGCAAGACCATTCTTTGCCCACTGCTTCCAGACAGCACAAAGCTACTAGAAGGCAAACATCAAGACATAACAAATTGGTTCCGCAAGAACCACCTGGCTTTAGTTGGGCCTATAGCATTGGCTCAGCTTTCCTATAACCGGGGGCCCATTTCATTCTTTCAGCCACATCTTGGCCTAGTTTTTTGTTGAATTATTCATGCATTTTAGGAGACTAGGGATATTTAGTCTCCAAGGGGACATTCAGACCCCAGATTCTCTGCAATCCTATGCATTCACTGCCATTTGAACAATCCCTCTATCATTAATGGTTCTTAATTCAATAGATACATTAATAGTCTGTAATCTTCAGACTGAAGATCTTGATGCTCGAGTGTTGCGGCCCTAATGACCCAAGCTGTGTGGGTTAAAGAACACAACCACAAAACCAACTGATCAATTCTTCCTTAGGGATCATCCAAGTCCGTACTCTGAGAATACAATAGATAACCTCAACTAACTTGATAAAGTCAGATGCAGATGCCCATATGGCTTGTGACAATCTCTACCTAGCAAGTACCAGTTATTGAAGCTGAAATTTCCTTATGCTAAGCATCATTCAGCTTAGCAATCAGCAATGGAAGGGAATCATTTACCATTGCCATAGATTTAAGGACATAAGCGGAGTGTTTCTAAGGATCTGGAAATGGCTACTTTAGCGAGTGCCCATGATTATAGCAATCAGCACCCGTGCCCACAGTACCCATGCATTTCTGTGGCTACCAAAAATGTCAAACTATTCTGCATAGTGGTAGAAATGTTCAGATCTTTCTTAATCTAGTTTTACTGCACACAAAATGACATGCCTATTGGAAGCAAACTGCAGGACCACAATGTATCACTTCTATTGCCTTCCATTATCACTGCTTTGGAGTAATGACCACTCCTGCCTCATGTCTCCTATTTAGGTCTTTCCAGCCACCCCAGGGCTGTGTCTACACTGGCAAGTTATTCCAGAAAATCAGCTGCTTTTCCGGAAAACCTTGCCAGCTGTCTACACTGGCCGCTTGAATTTCCGGAAAAGCACTGATGATCTACTGTAAAATCATCAGTGCTTTTCCGGAAAAACCATGCTGCTCCCGTTCGGGCAAAAGTCTTTTTCCGGAAAACTGTTCTGGAAAAGGGCCAGTGTAGACAGCACAGTAGTGTTTTGCGCAAAAAAGCCCCGACCGCGAAAATGACGATCGGGGCTTTTTTGCGGAAAAGCGTGTCTAGATTGGCCACGGACGCTTTTCCGGAAAAAGTGCTTCTCCGGAAAAGCATCCTGCCAATCTAGACGCGCTTTTCCGAAAATGCTTTTAATGGAAAACTTTTCTGTTAAAAGCATTTCCGGAAAATCATGCCAGTGTAGATGTAGCCCATAAGTGCAGATCCAATAATCCTTCTCCAGGTCCACTGCTAATACACTTCTGCGCTGGCATAGACAGGACCACCAGGGAGCCCCCCTTCCATGTACAAATTCTGATGCTCTGCCCCGCATCCATGAACTGCAGGGGTTTCACTGTGTGAAGGGGCTTGGGTACAAACCTGCTCCCATTAAAAGTCCATTCAAATTGACTGTTGAATGTGAAGAGAGTTGGATGAGGCCCTTGCTTAGGGCAGTATTTTCTGAAATGACTGCTGATTTGGGGTCTCTCGGTTTCTGAGTGCTCTGCTTTAGACATTTTGAAGGGGGCCTTATTTTCAAAGTTCAGTACTGGTGGGGCTGCTGGGCAGCTCTGCTTAGCTGTCTGAAGCTGAGACCCCCAAAATCAAGGCACAAAAAGTCACTGAACACGTTTGGCAAGCAGAATGCTAAGAGTCTCTTGCGATGAGTGCATTTTAACTAGAGCACCTAAATTCTGGGAATAAACTAAATGATTAGCTCTCTAAGATAAAAATTAGAAGAATTTTGTAACAAATATTAAGCTACTGAGTGACTGGGACAAAGGTCCCACTTGCATAGTATTTTGCCTTATGGTCTGGTGTAACAGGTAAGTAGGACAGTGCCAGGAGGCACTGCTTATAGTAGGCAGAATAATCATTGTCTCTTCTATGTACAGTCAGATACTGTATAACCTTCCCTAGAAAGTGAGGTAAACTAGCTGTTACTACTGGGTGTCATTTTCTTCCTAGCTACTTTCAGATATGACAGCTTCTCCCTAGACAAAGCCCAAAGAAATAGAACATTATCATCATCGTCTGTATTAAGGTGGAGGTCCAAAATAATATTGGAGAGCCATTGTGCTAGGTGCTGTACAAACATATAAGAAATCCCTCCTCCACACTACTTGCAATAAAAAAGAGATAGCAAGGAGGGAAAAGGAAGTCTCATATCCCCAATGTTACAGACGGAGAGCTAAGGCACAAAGGGTATGTCTACACTTGCACCCTCTTTCGATAGAGAGATGGAAATGAAGGCATCCGAAATTGCAAATGAAGCCGGGATTTAAATATCCTGCACTTCATTTGCATATTCATGTTATGGCGCTAATTTGAAATAGAGCTATTTCAAAATAACAGATGCTGTTAAGACACAGTTATTTCAAGAGAAAACCCTTCTTTTGAAATAACTGATAAACCTCATTGTATGAGGAATAAGGGTTATTTAGAGAGAAGAGTTTTCTCTCAAAAGAACCGTGTCTTAACAGCGTCTGTTATTTCGAAATAGTGCCATAATGTGAATATGCAAATGAAATGTGGGATATTTAAATCCTGGCTTAATTTGCAATTTCGAATGTCTTCATTTGTATCCCTCTATCAAAAGAGGGTGCAAGTGTAGATATACCCAAAGAGATTAAGTGACTTGTCTGTGTCAGAGCCAGAAAATTAACTGAGATGTTTTCAAGTGCCTGTCCAGTGCCTTAGTCACAAAATCCTCCTTCCCCTCGGGCATTTCATTAACATTCATAGTAAAGGCCTTTAGATCACATTCATAAAGCTGGGTGGATTTCAGGCCTATAGGTTTTAATGATTCTGTAATGTGTTAGGCCTAGTTCGATCCTCTTAACACTACTGTGTGTCTTGACTAATAATCACATAACACTATTAAAACATTAACAGTCATGTAGTGCTAAATTCATTCTTGGTGGAAAATATCATACCAGCAAATAGTTTTGGGATTAAAAACATATTGTCAAAATGAAACTGAAGCTTGTTTCATATAATGCTTGGTTAAACCAGTAATTAATAAGAGATGTAAACAGGTTTAACTCTAAAAAGCAGACAATTTAATAATTTGTTTCCTATGGGTATATAATGATATAGTTATCCCATTCCCCCGAGAGAGATAAGCAGATATTAAAAGGTCTTTCTAATACCTGTAATGGCTAAGGGCAACAGCTAATTCAATAGATTCGATCAAAATCACCACTCTTTTCGCTGCTACTGATTTATTACTTTGGCTGTAGTTAGTCATCACTCATTTTAGTTTGCTTTTCAGTACTCATAAATTATGCCTCATAAATAAAAAGATACAATCAAGGAAATCATACCAATTCATCTACAGCTCTGGGGTATATTTTCCCATGGTATTCACGCTAATGTCTTTTTAAAGGATAGCTTGTCATAGCTTTTGAATATGTCAGAATTACAATATACCAAAAAAGGTCTGGCCAGAGTTGTATCTTAATAGGTTCACAGCTAATGTGCGAAGCCAATAAATCTGATCTGATACCATTATTTAGTTTAATGAACACATCTCTAGGCTTCATTCATAAACACTTGAGTTGTGTGCATGGTTTTGACACAGTGTGGCTATGGCCATACCATGGCATGCAAGTGAGTTTTCCAAATGTGGAAAAATGTAGTTGCAGAATTGCTTTCTCTTTTTACAAGCCCTACAAAGAAGAAGGACATGTTATGTTGTAGTAAGAGGTACCTGGACTTGTAATCTCAGTTACATCAATGAAAGAATAAAGTTACTCTGTATTTACTAAAATCACAACGTTCACTTAATTTACTTCCAATCTGGACATTTTGTAGCATGGGTACTGTGGAATATAAAGAACAAAAACTCAAGGAAATGTCCTTTCATTTGACTTTGAGGTCCCAATCACCCTTTGTTTTTCAGAAGACATCTAACAAAAGATGTGTAAGTGCTGAGACTCTTAGAGTTAAGTAGAGACAAACTGGTCTGGGTGAAATTAGAAACAACCTGCATTTTTACTTTTTGTATACTTTCTGGGGGGAGGGGAACATAGTTATGGTCATGTTGTTGTAGCTATTTAATCATTATCACATACCTCTTAACTCCAAGTCTAGGGAGACACCAGAAGCCTAAAATCTAAAATATAAAACACACTGTTCACCGGGAACTAGGAAGTATCGAAAATCTTATAACTAAATCTCCTCTCTTGAGGGAGGAGGGAGCACGAGAGAAAAAGAAAGAAAGCGAAAAAGCCTTTATTTAATGTATGACATCACATTTTATTGAATGTTTCTGGATGGGATGGAAGAGGAAAAGATGAGCTGAAAGGATGGATGGGAAGAAGTGAGACACAAGGTGAAGGATGAAAATCCATTGCTGGCCAGTGATAGAGCTGGCCCTTATTTCCCTCCATTTTAAGTCAGGAGAATCATTTAGTTATTTGTCATGAAGCACCACAAAGCAGCAGTATCTACCTTAGAGAATCCTGTAGGAGCACCCAAAACACCCTTCCTCTCTTTCTCAGGTATTCCTCAAAGTACGTTTCCTGGACCCTTCATTTAGCCTCAGTAAGTGGCCTGTGAGGAAGCGGACTATGCAGGGGTCAGGATGAATGGAATCCTCAGTGGCTGCTGCAACTTTCCTCCATGGAGAAACTGGTAGGCTGATGTATCTTCATAGGTGCAGCCCCAGCAGCCCCCAACACCCTTTGTGTACTCCCTACAGCGTACATACACCTCCATATTTGGGGGTAAGGGTCCATAGAAAGGACTCCTTTCAACTTGATGGGTCAGCTGAACAATGTTGTTTCTCATGTCCTTTGGATAGTCAAGATTTGCAGAAGAGTGCAGGATGTTCCCCTAAGCTACCAAAGAAACATTAAGGGGAGGGAAGGAGACAGAAAAATGAACTCCCAAGTATCTGTCCTGGATCGCCTACAAAATTGAGGAGTTATGCAGAGATGGGCCAATAATCCTCTCTCAGGAACAGAACAATTACATTATACAGTAGACTTCCGATAATCCAGAACCTATGGGTCCTAGGTGGTGCCGGATTATCAAATATGCCGGACTATCAGGAGGTACTATAAGCTGGTTATATATATACTGCATACATTATATACTGTATATAAAGTGTTCTTAACCCTTTTTATTGTACATACTGTATACAGTATACTGTAATGTTTTAGTTTTTTAAGCCTTTTTTACCCTTTTTGCTCAGTTCAGCTGCTGCCGCTGTTACCTTGTGACTCATTTTTTGCCGAAGCTCACTCACTAGGCTCTTGCCATTTTGATGCCGGACTATCAGGAGTGCCGGACTATTGGAGTTTTACTGTACACTGATAACTCTGCTGTCAAAAGGAAAAGAACTAAGCTCCCCTTCTGACATGTGCTCATCCCAGATGGCTTAGGTCAGGGCATGTCTGTACGGGTACGTCTACACAGCAACATTATTTCAAAATAACTAGCATCTACACAGCAGGCAGTTATTTTGAAATAGTGTCGAAATACTGTGAAGCTGGAGGACTTCTAACTCCGATTCCTGTAACCCTCAGCAGAAAAGGCAATGCCACCAAAATGCCTGATTTCACACTATATGTTAATGTTATATCCACCAAACAGAGCCCTCACAGCTAACAGCATTTCTGGAAGTGCTACAGACAGCCCAGTCACAGAGCTTTGATTTTATCTGCACTCAGCTGGAGGAAATTGAGTTGCATTTAAAGTTTTATGTCCAGCAAACAAGCCTCCAATGCAGAGGCAGCAGAATCAATACTGTGCTTAAGTGAAATATAAATCTGGGTTTCATCAGCATAATAGTGAAAGCCAAGCCCTATACTTATGAATAATTTGTCTCTCAGGCAACATATAAATTGTCAACAATGGAAGGGCTCTGAGCAGATCCCGGAGGGATGCACAAGTGACATCAGCAGAAGAGGAACACACACGCACACAAATCTCTCACTGAAACAAAATAAATTGCTGCTGGCTGAGAAGAAACAAAACCAATTCAGGGCCTTGCCAGAGAGCCCAGGCCAGTTACAGAGTGGAACCAAAATAAAAGATACAGTTTCTTCAAGCCTCAAGTGAAGCACTTTGGTCCAGAAAAATTGGAACATACAGACCATCTGAGTCAGACATCATCAATAAACCATTAAGACCCTTGGCTCAGTCTCTGTGCTAGGAAAAACAACCTGAAAGCCAGCCCGATTGAGCTTCTGATTGAGATACCAAGTCATTAAAAGTTGGTGCAAGGAAGAACACCACGTGCATTCAAGAATGTTTGGTAAAGTGTTGGTAGCATAAAGAGGCAGTGACAGGATCTAGCATGGGGGGAAGAAGATTAAGTAAGGTGGAACTATGGTCATTTGAAAAAGCAAGGGGATATCCCTCTCATGCACCTGTGGAGACAAAACATAGAGGCAACATGGTAATCAGCTAACCTGTGGGATCAGGAACAGAGCCTAGGACTTTCAGCTCAGAAAACACAGGGCTCTAATTCCTCATCTAGAGGAAACAGCCACTCTTTTCTATTGTAACTCCTCTCCCTCCCCTCCACACATGCTCTTGCCCTTGGGTTTCCATTTTGGAGAATTTTTGTAATGCCTTAGGGCACACACAGAGCCATTGTAAGTGATGAGATCAGGTATTCTTAGAGCAATTTTACTAGCAAGAAATTAATATAGCGTGAGGAGAACAGATTTCACATTACTATGGACCCACATATGGGTCCCTGAGGCCCTGAAGAACATCTGAAAAAGGCATACCTGAATACAAACCAATACTTGACACACAAATGCATGGACTTCATCCCTGACACACGCACCGCTGGCAATAAAGGTTTAACAGTTTGGTCACAAAAGGACTAATTGCAGGAAAATATTCCCTCAAGCATTTTAAGTGTGAAAAGTTTCCAGCCTCTAAGTGGTGTATTCTATTTTGGAAAGAACCCTTGCAATGTCCCTAGTGTTGTTCCATTCACTGAAGTTTAAGGAGTTATATTATTAGTAACAGTAGGAAATGAAGTAATTGGAATACCATCATCCATGACTGGAAATACTCTTCTCAGAGATACCAGAGCTTTTCTTAAGAACTAAACCAGTGAAAGTCATTTCATTTCTCAACCTGAGGCCATCAAGGTTCACTTTCGCTGCTCTCAAGAACATCAGAGAAAAAAAGAAAAGATTATCTAGCTCATCATTGGGAATACAGAACACTGGAGTGAATACATTTCTCTACTAGCATTCCAAACCTGTTTCCATCATTCTTGCCATAGTTCCTTTGGATTCTTTCCCTGCCCCATTATACTCCTTCCTCCAGGCCCCAAGACATGGTTGGGGCTGTCTTGAAAGATTGTCTAGTGTAATGTAGGTTTTTTTTTTAGAAATAAATCAATATGGGCCCAGTCTAGCAAGAACAACATTGAAGTAACAGTGGCACAGAGCTGGAAAAGGTCTGATATGCAAAACAGATGGCTAACAGTATGTCATTATGAATACATCCACTTTCATACATCTGAAATCAACACAATTCTTGAAGTTCAAAAATTCAGTTTACTTAAGAGAGAGAGAAAGAGAGAGAGAGAGAGGGAGGTGAAGATCTAAAAACTCACAGTAAACAAGAGTGAGGACCCAATGGTGTTCTGTTGTGGGAGAGGGAAGAGTACTGGCTCATATCTGTGAAAATGTGATCTCTTTGCTATGAAACTACACATATTTACATTGACTGCTAACACACTCAGAGCTCACATGAAAACATAAACTTCAGAAAATTATACATCGCTGAGGTAGCTTCATGCACAGATCTGAAATCAAATATGGCCACAGATTATTAGCAATCCCATGTGATAAAGGAATATCCAGGAATTTGCGACTGACATTAATGGAAAACATTAATGGAAAACAGCCACAGAAATGCAGGATCATAAGACTTTTGCAATCAAACAGGGACCATTTCTTCAACCCTTACTCATACTCCCTGAATGGTTCCTTAGTCTGCAAACTATGACATTGATTTCCATAGGAGTATTTGCATACTGAGAAAACTACTATTCAAATTCACTAAGAGCTGCAGAACTGGTCTTCCAACCACACCTTTACTCTCAAAAGAAAAATAACAAGTACAAACTGAATATGAACACACAAAATAAAAATAACCCACCAACAATGAATTAAGTTTTGAATCTTATCACCTAAAATAAAATAATCCACCAACAAAACTAGCCATCCTCCTTCCATAAAAGGTAATCAAAGCTAAGAGTGAAAATTAAATATTTGCATATTTGAAATAAGCCACTAACAAGAGCATGCTAACATTTAGCAAGCAACATTCCTAAATAGGTTGGTACAACTAAAGTGATGAAAAGCTCTGGTTTTCAAGGGACACAAATGCCCACAAACTGGAATTAATGATGTTGATTAAGAAATGAAAAAAAGAGAATTGAATGAATGTATTCCTTTTGGAATATTTTCTTTAAGATCTGATCTATTTAAAATAAATGTTCATTAATCATTTAAGTACAACAATACCATTAACATTCAACTGAAACATTTTATTTTATACTTATAATGAACAAGCACCTCATGTTTCTTATATTTATTGAAATCTTAATTATACCGATATACCTCACAGCGAACATACTTCATTTCATACCTGATAGTCATATTCTGTATAAGGCAGCAACTTGGCGTCTTTGAAGGATGTTAAAGTCCCATTATAAACAAGTACCAGGTCTAAATTTATGTGTGTCTGAGTTGCTTGTCTTCGGTAAAGCTCATAATATAAAATCTTCCCATTTGGCTGCTGTGGGCCAGCCCACAGAATGGATGCAACTGACTGGAATCCATCAGAGCTTGTCTGCACCTCAGTAAGAGGGGAAGGCTGCATTTCAGGAGGTGCTTCCAGTGTCTGTATGGAAGCCCATTCACTAGTAGCGCATCCTAGCAGTGTGCATGCTTGAACTTGCACTTCGTATCTGTGGAAACAAATAAAAAACCCGTCATGAAGAGCATCACAAATGTGCACATGTACTACACATAAGAATAGAATCAAATAAGATTGTTTAGAAAGAGTGTTCCTTGATTATTTTTGTCCATGTTTTTGAAAAAAAAAAGTCAGTTTCTATTATTTGGTGAAGGGATGATGTAATTTCTTTTTGTGGGTCTGATCTTGCAACCCTCATGTGCTTGTCCTCATTTGTGTGACTGAAATAAATGGGACCACCCATACAAGTATGGGCTGTTGGGCAGGGTCATAATTCATTCAAGTGAAATGTCTACTTTTATTTTCTCTAAATCTGCTCTTTCTTTGTTTTAAGCAGAAAACATGTCCTCCACAAGTGTTCGCCAGAGAAACTACATGTACATTGTGACCCATCTGGTGCCATCCAGACTCGGGAGACAACAATGCCTTCATTGGTCACAGAGCACAGCAATCTTCCGCTCAAGCTACCTCACTCAGATAGAATTTACATTCTACTTCCTTTAGGTCCAAAGTTTGGAGAGTGAGGCCGGGTAGTGCTAAGTTTCCCTGAACATGTGCTAAAAGGTCAGCAGCATTGAGGGGGAACAGCTTTCCCAAGCTGACTGGCAGCTATTCTGTAAATGATCAGCTGGGGAGAGTATTAAAGACACAAACCAATAACATTAAAAAAGAGGAAGGAGAGAAAACATTAATCAAATAGAGACACACAGATGCACCATTCCAAATGGCAGGAGACCAGCTCCAAGACAAAAATAATTGATTGAGTGAGTTAAAATTTTTCTGGCTTGCATTGGAGGCATCTTGATGATTGATAAACCAGCATGTAACTGGGTTAATGTTGGCCAGAAAGGGCTGTCTTTGGTTACAGAAGGCCAGGTTGGAGGTATTCTGTATCACAAAGTGGATTTATTAGCATAAAGTCATTGGCCTCTTGCTGCTCTAACATGGCCCAGCAGAATTCCCAGGGAATTGCTCAAACTAAAGCGTGTAAACCAGACTCCAAAGCTTCCAAGAAATTATACGCTGATGAGGCCTCCATTTTCTTCTTTACATATCAGAGATAATATCACAGGGAGATCAAATGGTCAACATCACTAAATTACAGTAATAGCTGAATCTAAAGTATTTGGAGAGCCATGTAATCTTTGTCCTTCTGGACTACTGCCTTGATTTTACAAAACATTAACTATATTGTATTATGAGTCTCTTTTAGGATTTAGATTATGTACAGGTCATTGGGGAAAGAGTTGTCCACAATTTAAATAATAAAAATGAACTGCTACACAAGCAGATCAGAGATGTGTGATTAAATAATCAGCAATTTGAAAAAAAATATAAAACAAGCAAGTCTGTTCTCACCTAAATCTGGTACACTATTTTAAATACAGTTTACATTAAAATCTAGAACAGCATGTTTGTGCTTTAAACACAACCCCCCTCCCACTCCCAAATTCATCCCTAATATATCAACTGTCCTTAGTGCAGATACAGCAGTGATGAACTGGCCTACAGATCTTTTCTTTATTTTGAAATTTGGTTTAATAAAAAAAGAAAATCTCTTTTTGAATATAATGGACTAGCAAAATTGTTGGGTTTGGGCAAGGCTACGTGTTTGAGTCTGCAAAGGAGCCCCAAGCTGTCCCTTGTGTTGCACATACTATACTGAAAAGTTAACCTCTCCCAACTTAATACTCAGAGATGGAGTGTTCACTAATGCCAGGGCTGCTTCTAGAGTTGATGTTATCTTGTCTTAGTGAGGAACTTGCAGGAATGAGAACTTCGGAGGTTGACCCATCTGTTCAACTGAAGAAAATTTGAGACATTTTCTCCGCCCCCAGACCTTATTTTTCAGTCTCTAGGAAAGATTTAAATACTAACCCCGACTCAAACTTATCAAACTATTATGTGAAATTCACTCAACAAAACCAAGCATTCAGCACTTACCTATGGTAGGGTCTTAGGTCTGCTTCAACATAGGACTGTCGAGCAAAAGCAATGTGAGAGGTGTTGAAGTGAACAGTTTTCTTTCCCATTTCAGCAGGCTCATGAATAGAAATAGTATAATTTTTTATATCACCATTGACTTTTGCAGGCGGATCCCAAACCACCAAAATCTCCTTTGATCCCCATGCCTGCAATTGAGGTGGTGCCATTCCAGATGGAGCGGAAGGGTCGGTTCTAACTTTAGCTGATGGGCTAGTGGTGCTTCCTTGACTATTGTTTGCAGTCACGGCGTAGCTGTATTCCCTGTCTGATGTTAGTGGGAGGTCAAGGTACCGAGTTTCCAGACCTGAATAAATAAGTGCTCCATCCCTCCTCAGCTCATAACTACTAATTTTACCATTAGGATTAGCTGGGGGTTTCCAGGTGATTTCTATTGTCTCTGATCCTTTGACTAGCAACCTGGGAGCTTCCATATTTAATGGTGGAGCCTCCATTGTTAAAACAGATTGGGGTATGCTAGATGTACAGCCTCCATTAGTGCAGGCAACCAGCATGAAATCATACTGTGTGTCAGGCTGTAGATTTGAAACCAGTCTTGACAAACCTCTCCCAGCATAATACTCTTCATCATTTAACTTTAATACATATTTAGTGATTTCTCCATTTTGAATCTGAGGTGATGACCAAGACACATTAATTTGAGTGGCACTGAGAGCCTGCAGGAATGGGGGGCTTACTAAAGCGGGAGCAGCCTCTAGAGTTTGGATTTTGGCTGGTTCACTGGTAGAGCAGCCCCCTGCTGTACAAGCCACTATCGCATAACTGTACACTGAATAAGGCTGTAAGTCTTCGTCTGTATAGTTGAAAGTTGTAGCATCAAAGCTGAAAGGATAGAAAATCCCATTTTTTTGTAGCTGATATGACTGGAGAATACCATTTGGTTCTTCTGGGGAGAGCCATGAAACGATCACTTGATGGGGGTTAACAGATACATAGGTTAATTTAGGTGGAGCAAGACCTCTAGGGGCCGCTTGACTAGTCTTTGCTACTGACCAAGAGCTATCAGTATAGCCCACTGAATTCCATGCACGTATTTTATATTCATACCTTGTCCATGGCTGTAAACCTTTATCATTATATATAAATGTATTATTATTAGTTTTATATTCTGTGAAAACAATTTCCTCCTCTACTGTTGCTCCTCTGTTCCCTGAAGCATTTTCTTTTGTACGTCTGTGAATAACTTCATAGTGAATTATTTTTCCATTTGGATTAATTGGTTCAGACCAGCTCAGTTCAATGGTGGTGGAATTAACTGACTGGATTATAGGTGCCATCTGAGATGCAGGGGGTGCTTCATCTGTTTGGACTGGCTGTGGTGGAGAGCGAGTGCAACCTGCCACAGTGCAAGCCTCAAGTACCAAAGTGTAGAGCGTGAAAGGCTCCAGGCGTCTAAACAGAAACTGACGAGATAAGCCACTGTATTCCAAATTACCATCATTAAAAATATTGTACATCTGGAAGGGAGGGGAAAAGGAAAAGAAAATAATCAATTGGAGAATTTGCAAATGAATTTCCAGGTAAGATACTTATTTAGCTACAATGTTTATCTTCATAACTTAATGAGGATTGTTAATTTGTGACCCAGATTCTAATTTCCTTAGCTTGTCAATGCTTAAAGAATATTTTATTCTAATTTTCACAATGAATACTGTTTGTTATGACTTGTTTGCTTTTTGCATTTGACTCATCTTGAACAGTGAAATTTTGATTTGTTTGCTTTTTACATTTCACTCACATTGGTGTGAAAATGGCCAATTTCAGTTTAGATTATATATATTTCTTGCCAGTTTCACTATAGGGCTCTCAAATACTACAAAATATGGGTTACAAATCTCGTAGGTTAATATTTTCACCCCAATAAAAACTGTTTAAAATGGATCTATTGAGCTTTAGTTTAAGAAAACCTAACGTGGAGTATAAGGTTAAATTAAGCTGAAAGTATCTCTTGAATAGACACTGTTCTATGAGATGAAGAACAATATTCAACTCATTAGGCCTGTAAACATGGCCTTTAAAAAATACTTTCAAATACTTTGAAAGGCAGGATTTCTTCAGTGTTCTAGATATTCATAATAGTTGCAAGAAAGCACGTAAGTAATCATAAATATCTGAATTTGACTATACATAAAATAACCATTGCTCAGATAATTTCTTCATCATATCATGCTTGCACAGTTTGCATGTGTTGGGGGGCAGGGTATCTCCAAAGAGCTCCTTTTAAAAATCTAGTGATTTTAGCAAGTTTTCAGACATGACATTTGGCATTTTGCTTTTCTTTAAACTGTGATGAATAAATTTTCAGGGTAAAGATTACCGCAATTACTCCATTGGCTTTGGAAGGCTCTGACCATTTAATTAACAATGCCCTGCCATTCTCTTTCTTTTCTACAGTGAAGTTGCTCAAACCACTTGGTGAAGCTTCCAGGGTGGTCACAGAAGTCCAGGGACTTGAAACTTGGCCAGCCTTGTTTACAGCCACAATGTGAATGTGATATGTAGTAAAGGGTTCCAGTCCAAACAAGTGAGCCTGATACTCCATTCCCTGCAGCAAAAATAGAGAACATTTACTCATTTAGTTCCCAAGATAAAGAGGTCTCTGCATTTCTTAAAAGATGGTCTGTCTAGCTTGCAACAATTTGAACAAACCACTTTAAAGAAAAAATGACAGGAAATAAGCAGGGCTAACTAATTTAGATATAAAGTTCATGAGAAGAATAGTGTGAGTCTTTCCATTGGCCAATACATTTAATACTGCAATTTCATTGATTATATAGATGCCAGGAAAAAGGACTGATAATTTAGGTTCTTTTGTATAGCAAAATATATAAATAAAAAAGGTCAATTTCCTTGCTTCAATAAGTTATATTAAGTTGTTACATGTTAACGCTTGAAATTGTTTAATATTTAAGTGTTTGTTGAGCTACCAGAACCTGACACAAATTTTACAGAAATATTAATTTCTTTTTTAAATATTCAAAGTTAGATAATAAATATTTAAATAGTTATTTCCCCACAATGAGTTAGTGCTTTAGATAAATATAGCATCACATCTGAATGACCATTGTGAATATTAAATCTGAAGATGACACAAATACAGATTATAAACATACTTTTCTGACAAATGATTCCTTTTTCCTGTTAAACAGGGCAAACACTGACAAGATTAATAATGCAAAAAAATATATAATTCTTTGTTAGGAATTCCCAGTCATCACTGCCAAAAAAGGGATAAGCTCAAATGCAAATAATAATCTCCTCGAACAGATTATATATAAAAAAGTGTTGGCTGCTGTGGGACATTTAGAGATATTTTTTGTCATAAGAAACATGGAAAGCATGTGGGCTATAAAGCAAAAACATATGTATATTGTCAATAGCAGCACCTGTTCAATTACAGTTTATTTCAGTATGGAGAATTTAGTTCAGCCCCTAGATGGCAATACTATCAAACACTTTTTGTAACATGCGTAGTTAATGATTAACAACCTGCATTCAGTCATCCAACATATTCAAGGCAGCCATTAAAAAATAACAAAACTGATTTCATTATAGATTCTTTTAATAAACATTTATGGCTTAGATCCTTTAAAGTGGAAGCATTCAAATTGCCATGGCCAAAACCCTATACAGCTGAATGCAAAATTATGAACTGTAGGTTAAAAGTACAAAGCTCAAATTGAAGTTCATGCTTGGCATAAAAAACTGGCATCAGAAATTATGTTGGCACAAAACATGATTAAAATTAGCTTTACAATTGGTTGTGGTCCGTATTAATAGTTTTTATAAGGACAGTTATCTATTAGCCTTTAAAAATAGAACTTTTAAAAGCCTAAAATTTACATTCCATGGTTCCAGGGGTGGGGAGAAGAGGGACCACATGACACTAAATTATTGCCTCTGAGTTTTTACACAAAGCTTCAAATGCAGGAATACAAGCATGAGGCAAAAATCAATGGCTCCATGTCTTGTCAACCACACGATTGGGCAGATTCTAGTAGCAACAATGCTACAAAATAAAGAATTTCCTTAAATAAAAAGGAAAAATTGCACAGTTCCAGTAATCTTCTATTGCTTTCCCAGTAACTCCTAGGCTACGTCTAGACTGGCATGATTTTCCGCAAATGCTTTTAACGGAAAAGTTTTCCGTTAAAAGCATTTGCGGAAAAGAGCATCTAGATTGGCACAGACGCTTTTCCGCAAAAGCACTTTTTGCGGAAAAGCATCCGTGCCAATCTAGACGTGCTTTTCCGCAAAATAGCCCCGATCGCCATTTTCGCGATCGGGGCTTTTTTGCGCAAAACAAATCTGAGCTGTCTACACTGGCCCTTTTGCGCAAAAGCTTTGAGCAAAAGGACTTTTGCCTGAACAGAAGCAGCATAGTATTTCCGCAAGAAACACTGATTTCAGACAGTAGGAAGTCAGTGTTCTTGTGGAAATTCAAGCGGCCAGTATAGACAGCTGGCAAGTTTTTCCGCAAAAGCAGCTGTTTTTGTGGAAAAACTTGCCAGTCTAGACACAGCCCTAATGTTTAATTATTTACAATCCTCATCAGTGGTGGAACTGAAATAGAGATGGAGGGATTTTCCTACCTATCCCGTAGAAATGTCAAAACCATTCAGGGATGACTTTTATCCCTAGCTCCTTGTTACTTCTTGAAGAGCAAAATGTTTATAGGTATTCTTTAAAAAGAATGCTTGGGAGAAGTTCTTCTGGCATTTGCTTCTAGGGCTTTGTCGTCCACATCAGCCTCCATGAATGACTCAAATCAAAAGTTGATCTTTATAACATTGGAAAGAGAGTGGAATAAATATTTTCACGGTTATGGCTTTAATATAGTGTTATTTAATGTTCTTCCATGTGACTGTCAGTTCACAAATATTATGGTATTCTATAATAATGGTCAAACATGCTACACCTCTCAGGGTATGTCTACACTACCCCGCTAGTTCGAACTAGCGGGGTAATGTATGCATACCGAACTTGCTAATGATAGATAGCACGGGCTAGATAGTTCGAACTACGTAGCCATTCCGAACCATCTGTACTCCTCGTGGAACGGCTACGTAGTTCGAACTATCTAGCCCGTGCCGCGTGTAGCCGCACGGCACGGGGTTCGCACTAGCCGGCTTTTAAAAATGGCGGCGCTGGCTTTATGCTAATGAAGCCCAGGAAATTCAAATCCCGGAACTTCATTAGCAAGTTCGGTATGCATACATTACCCCGCTAGTTCGAACTAGCGGGGTTGTGTAGACATACCCTCAGAGAGTAGCACTGCAATTTCTGGGGATATTTAGGTACGGAAAGAGGTAGGTTTAAAATCAGGGACAGCATTATCATCACTTCACCTAATGCTGGGTCTAATTCCATATGGCGCCTATAGCCTTGACTTTGCAATCTGATTCGCACAGGTAAACCCATTGAGAACTAAATCAGCTTCAGTGAATTTTGCGTCATCATCAGATGCCTCCTGATGTTCCCAATGAGAGTCTGGACTTCCACATCAATTGCTTCCACAAACATGTGCAGGCTGACATTGTGAACAAACAACCACATGTGACATTTAAACTCAACCATCAGAACACAATGTTATCCACAGCCTCAAAAACAATCCTAACATTATAATCAAAGAGGTCGACAAAGGAGGCACTGTAGTCATCATGAACTGAACAGATTATGAACAGAAGGCTGCCAGACAACTCACCAACACCACTTTCTACAGGCCTCCTGGGGAAGTAAAAAAACCAGATTGACAGAGCTAAAGGAGTACCCAGGAGTCTGCTTCTTTAAGATAGGCCCAATAAGGAAAATCACAGATACCACTACAGCCCCCAACTTAAACCCCTCTGGTGTATCATTAATAATCTACAACCTGTCCTGGGTAATGATCTCTCATTCTCACAGGCCTTGAGAGACAGGCTAATCTTCACCTACAGACAACTCCCTAATGTGAAGCAAATGCTCTCCAGCAACCATACATCACACCTCAGACATACTCACCTAGGAACCTACCCCTGCAATAAACCCCATTGCCAACACTGTCCACACATCTATACAAGTGCTACCATCAAAGGACCTAATCACATAAGCCACAACATCAGAGGCTCATACACCTGTATATCCTCTACTGTGATCTATACTGTCATGTGCTGGCAGTGCCCCTCTGCCAAACTGTGTATTGGCCAAACTGGACAGTCTCTATGACAGAAGATTAAAGGATATAAAACTGACATCAGAAATGGTAACACATAGAAACCTGTAGGAGCAAATTTTATCTTACCTAAGCACTCTTCTACATAGGAAAGTAGCCACTCTTCTACATAGGAATTTAAAAAACCAACTACAGAGAGAAACTGGCCTTCGTATGAAAGGTCCCGAACAAAGACATGAACTGGATGGGTTACTATATTGAAAACCCAACAGACATCAAAAGTTAAGCATGGGACACTTCCAGCCCACTCAGCCTCATTAGCACCGACACTACAATCAATAGGTACTTTTATTTTTTACCCCTTTCCCTCTTCCTTCTTTTTCTGCTACATAGAGGGATCCCCTACCCCCCATTTTTTCTCTACTCTGCTCATCTAAGGAAATGGATTTTGCTCATGAAAGTTCATGATACTATACATATTGTCTACACAGCGGGGCTAAAGTCGAAATAAGCTGTGCAACGTGAGCTACATCAATTGCGTAGCTCAAGTTGACATAGCTTATTTTGGTTTTTGGCGCTGTCTACAGAGCAGGAAGTTCGAGAAAGAGCACTCTTCCTCCAACTTCTCTTATTCCTAGTAAAATGAGGGTTATGGGAGTCGGGATAAGACGTCTTCCAGTGCAACATTATTTCGACGTTATGTTGAAATAACTGCTTGTAGTGTAGAAGTGGACAATGTTATTTTGGAATAACATTAGTTATTCTGAATAAACACTGGTGTGTAGACGTACCCTGAGGTAGTAAAGGACTACTCATTGTTTCTTCTGCATCATAATAAGAATCCACCTCTCTAGACCAGAAGTCAACACCTGTGAATCAGATTGCAGGGTCAAGACCATCGCATGGAACACCCTCACAATCCTTGCTTGCAAAGCTACCCTACATTCAAATCCCCTAAATATACAATGCTTCCATGTTGCCTACCCGGCGTGAATTCATTCATCATTAAAAACTGCCAAACAAAACTTTAAATGAAATATCAGTATATTTGCAGACCATAGCTGAGTAAACATGAGATCTGAAGGATGTAATCATTCTTCCCATCCTTGTTGTTTTCAAATTATCAATCTCTAGCTTCATTCTGAATTGGACCAAAACCAATGGGCCCAACTGGACCAAAACCAATTTTTTCAAAAACTATAAATCAGAAGGAGGGGAGGGAAATCATTTTGGAAGCACCAACACATTTAGCATTTTCAAAATGAAATGTTCCCTCTAGGAGCCTTGTCACAGTTTCAGGGTTACTGCACCTGTGTTCCCCTATCCATGGTCCCTCAAGAATACACACATAAAGGTTTCTAATTCCTAGTCACTCCCTTTCTTTCACAGACACCTGTATCTCTCTTTCTCTTTGCTGGGAATTTTAAGGCTGCACAACTCCCTCCCTTACACTGCAATATCCCAGCAAGCCAGACTGTCTCAACAGACTCATGCCTACAGCTATAAGTTATTTCACAGCTGCTTTGAAGCAAGCACATTTATTCTTAAGATGAAATCATTACTGAGAAAACATTAAAAACCCAATAAATGTTTCTATACATATGCTAACAGCATACCGGGCTCACTAATTAGTGTACACTAATTAGTAGCATGTGAAAACCTTCCAACCCTTCCTGAAGGATTGGGGCTTGTTATGCTAAAAGGGCCTATACATTTATTGTAATTGTGAGTTCAACTTTTAAAAGGAAATGCAAGTTCATAAATTACCACAAGAATCTGCAATAAATGTTGATGGAAAAATACATGAAAGGGAGATAGAAGGACTAGATCAACCCAAACATAAAGGCCAACTGATATAATTCAAGGACTTTGTTAAAATCATGCCTCACAAACTCAGTGTATGACCAAAAATCCATGAACCAAAATGGATATGCTGGAAATATGAGAACTAATTCATGGACAAAATAATCAGAGGATGGACTATTTGACTATCACTCCCTCTTGGGGCCTTTAAAGAAAGAGACCTTAGGAGAAAACTTGGCTACTGGGGCTATCTTTACCATCCCGGCCGCCACTCTCACCATCTCCTGGGCCCCTGAGCCTTCTGATCTTGAGAGAGATTGTGCAGACTGGACCAGGAAAAAGGAGTCTGATAACATCACCACGCCTGCCAACTGAATCCTGAACATGTGGGACTTGTCTCTCTCTTCCCTCCAATGCATCATTTTCCTTCCTGACTTGATTTCTTCTCTTTCCTATCTCTCTTTTTTCTTCTGTCTAAGAGGTGCTTGGAGGAGCTGGCCAAGATGGTATATTTTGGAACTGTGCCACAAGCCTGTGACAAAAAAGGCAGCTAAGACAATGCCCTGAAAAGTCCAAAGCTGGAACGTTTTTTCCAGGTTTTGAAGTAGCTGATAAAACGACATGTTGTGCTTGTGTTTTTACAGCAGCGAGGTTCAAAGAGCAAGTCAACACCAGAGCATGCTGGCTCCAGCTGAACTAGTGTAAGGCTGTCTAGCAGCAGTGAAAATCACATCTCTCAGCTGCAGCTTAAACATATCCTCAGAGTAAGGTTGCCAGGTGTCTAGTATTTTCGACTCCTGTCTGGTAAAAAAATTCAGAAAATACCAGACACTTGAAATGTGTCCCCTTCCAGGAGGCAAAAATATTGGACACCTGGCAACCCTGCGACACACTCAGCAACTGGGTCCCACCCCTGGCCTCTCCCCCTCGAACCTTTGTTTACCTGGGGGACCTCGATCAAGAAAACAAGATGGCTGCTGGCAAAAAGCCCGAGGAGCTGAAGCAAGGGGAAGCAAGGGGAAGCAATGCCTTCCCTGGGTCTTAGCTCAACCTCTCCCCTCTAGCACGTAAATTGGCCATGCTGTTTTAATGCTGTTTTATTTTATTTTTGCTTAATAATTCTTGAGGTCCTTTTTTTCCCCAACAACTTTGGTCTCCCAAGTTTACTCCCAAGTTTTCACCTCTCCTAAAAACTACATGCTTACAAATAGGGCGAACAGATACCAAATGAGAAATATTGTGACAGTGTGTGGGGTAATAAGTGCCTATATAAGAAAAAGCCCCAATAAAATCAGAACAGATGGGGTATGCCTACACAACAGTGCTATTTCGGGATAATGGACGTTACCCTAAAATAGTGTTCTGCACAACTTACAGCAAGCCCGTTATTTTGAAATATATTTGAAATAACAGGCTTGTTATTCTAACATCCCATAAACCTTGTTGCACGAATATTAAGGGACTTGTTGGAATAGCACTCTATTTCGCAATTAACATTGTTTAGACAGTGCCAAATTTTGAAATAGGCTATCTCAAAATAAACTATGCAATTTGTATAACTCAGATTGCATAGCTTATTTAAAGTCACCCTTTTTACAAAACCTTTTGACCCTGTTGTCACCTGTGTAGTCACCTTATTTACAAAATTAAACTTAAAAATACAAGTGTCACAGGACACTGTTACTGAAAGTTTGCTTACTTTCTCAATTTTACCATATAATTATAAAATACATTAATTCAGATATAAATATTGTACTTATATTTCAGCATATAGAATATAGAGCAGTATAAGCAAGTCATTGTCTCTGAAATTTTAGTTTGGACTGACTTTGCTAGTGGTTTTTACATAGCCCTGTTTTAAAATTACACAAATATCTAAGTAATGTACCCCTGGAAGATCTTTGTTTCCTCAGGGATATGCATACTCCTGGTTGAGAACCGCTGCTGCAAAGTGTCTAGCACATTTTAAATTGCAATACAAACAGATAATGATACTTTGTCCAGCTAATTTCACTGTTCCGACTGTAAACTCTGATAAAAGTTATTTAAAATAAAACATTTGTAACATAGTTTCAAAATATAAAAGGAGGGATATGACGCATGAATAATGTATGCATTTAGACTCACTTCAGATTGACTCTTGTTTGGTTGCTTTTTAATTCATGAGCACTGAAGTCACTTAAAGTCCAGAAACAAATTAACATAGTCTTTCAGGCAGCTGAAAAGCAGTGGCATACAGAATGCAATGAGCATGGCTTCTTGACTAACCTCTTCTGAGTAGCCTGCTTGGGGAGGGGGGAAGGGAAGTTGGGGGGTAGTCAAGCCTACTCAGAGTCTTAAGAATTCTGACAGTTTTACCCTATCTACTGTGATTGCTTTTGACTACTTGAAGTGCCCCAAAGGTGACAACAGGGTCAAGAGGTTTTTGTAGGTTGAAAATGATCAAAAATTAGCATTGATCTGTAGCTGTCAATAATACTCCGTGTGAGTAGACTCTCTGCACAAATGTTTAAACTGCATAAAGCCACACAACCTACTCATCTTTGAATCTATTGATCAGATGATCCAGCACTTTGTACTCTATTTTAAGATAACCCAACTTACCCACTGCCTAAGACTCAGGATATGAGTTTGAAAAATAATTGCCATATTTGGAGTGCTGCTGTACCATTTGAGAACTGACGATAAGGTAATATGGATATTTATCACTTCTTTTGGGAGTAATCATCAAAAAGCAGACAGTAATCAATCAGCTATGGTAATTATCTATGAAGACTATTTCTGTTTTCAATATACTAGAAGAAATTATTTCTCATCTTCTCATCTTTTCTCTGTTTTCACTTTACATCACCCAATGTTCCTCGGTTTTCTTCAATACAATGTCAAGAAGCCAGATCATTCCTTCTACGAGTAATATCCTACTCTGCTTGGTAGCACCAGGTTCCTTCAACCCCCACTCCCTCCCACACACACACCCGGCACACACACAATGAACCCCAGTGGATCAGGGATCCATGCCTTAGTGTTTAACATTGCACCAGACATCAGCGAAGCATCTCATAAAAAGATGCTACCTTTCCAGAAACCTGTCCATGGAATCTCACTTGGTAAAGTTCCAGAGGTATCAAACATTGTATAGAGTTTCATTTAAGCAGCGCTACCAGCATGGTAGAATGGAGGACGAGGGTCCTTGGGGTTGGTTTGGGGCACAGGGCTTCTGGAGGGATCATCAGGTACTGGAGACCATAGACCCTGACCATTTTACATATTGGTGTGTAAACTATAATCATTTACATGAATTTATTCCTGAATATTAAACAATTAAATGGCTGCTTGTTTTTAGACCAAGAACAACATTTTCCAACTTGGAAACCTGAAGTCATTTTCAGAGGCATGGTGCGCACAATAAAGTCAATGGGAGTTGAAGGTGTTTGGTACTTCTGAAAATCAAGCTCTTTATAGTTGGGCACCTACATATGGATTTATGAACATAATGTCAAACACCCAGATCTGGAAATTTTATTCTACATGGCTATGTCTATACTGCAAGCCTCTTTCGAAAGAGAGCGTCTAGACTGTACGCGGAACTTTCGAAAAAGCAAGCCGCTTTTTCGAAAGAAAGCAACAAGTGAGTCTGGATGCCCTCTTTCTAAAAAGCCCTGTTTGCTTTCAAGAACGCCTTTTTTCAAAAGAGCACTTTCGAAAAAAGGCGTTCTTCCTCGTGCAATGAGGTTTACCGCCCTCGAAAGAAAAGCCGCGTTCTTTCGATTTAATTTCGAAAGAACACGGCTGCAGTCTAGACGCAGGTGAAGTTTTTTCGAAAAAAGGCTACTTTTTTCGAAAAAAACCCTGAGTCTGGACACAGCCCATTAGTGTAAAAGGGGCAGAGTGGGATTTTCAAAAGCATCTAGGAGCCTAACATAAGTGACAGAGGAGAACAATTCTCATTGATTTTTGATTGAATTTGTCCTCATCTATGATTTAGTGCTTAGGAAAAAACCCACTTGCAAGGTATTAAAATTTTATTAAAGCTAATGTTACAAATGTATATAATACACAGGTTAAGAAAAGAGTGTCTGTTCATCTCGGATAGTGCTTAGATTATTCATAAATACAAAAGTATACAAATAGTACATAATCAGCAATACCCAAAATTAAGGGAATAATTTTTACAGTACAGCTGAGATATTAGCATCTAAGGGTACACTTACACAGCAGTGTTACTTCAGAATAACTGACATTATTCCGAAATAACATAGTGTGCATCTACACTACAAGCCTTTATTTTGAAATAATGTTGAGCTGGAGGACTTTGATGAGGAGTAAAGGAAGTCAAAGGAAGAGTGTTGTTCCTTTGACTTCCTGCTTTATAGACAACACGAAAAGCTGAATTAAGCTATTTCAACTCAAGCTACGCAACTTACGTAGCTAAAGAGGTGTTGCTCAGTTTGACTTTAGCCCTTCTGTGTAGATGTACCCTTAGCAGAGTTTCCTGTAAGGTGTGTATCTGCATGGGTGCACACCAAGAATTTCATTCTCGTCCACCCCCTCAGCATAGTCATGGAGCTGCAGCACCAGCTGCTCCTGCGCCAGGGCCACATGCCTGGTGACTGCCCAATCCAAGAGCAGCTGGGCAGCCACCACATGGCCTGCATAGTGAGGAGCAGTGTGGAGGAGAGACAAATGCCAGGGGGTCATGAGGATACAATGAGGGGAAAGGGCAGGAGGAGCAGAGGGGGAGGGAAGGAAAAGTGTCAGTGGGGGTGAGAGAAGGGAGGGGACAGGGTGATGCTGGGTGAAAAGAGGGACAATGGGAGCAAAAGGAAGGAAGGGGGGAGTATATGCCGGGAGAAGAGGGATTGAAAGGAGGGGTGGGCATGAAGAAGGCAGGTGATGGAATAAGTCATATTTGAGGGTGCAGAGGGGCATGAAGAGAACTGGGGCAGAGGATGGTGAGGGGGTGGGCACTAGGGACAGAGAGGGCAGGTGTTGGGAGGGCAGGGGCAGTGAGGGAAGGGGAGGCATCAGGATGGTGAAAGGGAGAAGGGAAGGGGAAGATACCAGGGGTATTGTGGGGGGTGAAGCAGACAGGCTGACATGGGGAGGGGAGTAGAGGGGAGGTATGGCACCAGAAGGCAGAGGAGAGAGGTAGGACAGGTGGGTAGAGGGAGGTGTTAGGAGAGGGGATGGGGAAGGGAGGTAGAGAAGGGGTGAGCACAGGGGGAAGGGTAGGTTCAGGGGTTAGAGAGGAAGAGAAGGGGGGCATGTCCCAGGAGGGCTGAGGGGAGTGAGGAAGGCAGGAGCCAGGACATCAGAGAAGGATGAGGGGTGGGGTGCAGCAGGCACCAGGGGAGGAAGGGAGAGGGTAAAGGGAGCGGGTAAGGGGAGGGTGGGAGACATGAGAAAAGGATGAGGTTTATAAGATATTTATTAATAACTTAGGTGCCGTGGTGGCTCACATTCGAACAAGTGTAATGAACTCAATACCGGTGTACAAGACAAAACTCCCTCAGCTCATGGATAGAAAATTTTAGAGGGCACACTGACCCTAAGTGTTTTGGTATATCACTTATGAAAATTTTACAGATGGCTGCAGAGATCAAATACAGGTTGGGCCTCCCTTGTCTGGCACCCATGAGACTTGAATAGTCCCACACAATGGCATTTGCCAAATGAGGCGCTCCCCACCGCCCCAGACCTGGCCAGGGCTGCTACCCTGGCCCTGCTACCTTCAGCCCTAACTGGGGCTGTTTTTCTTGCTGCCAGCCCTGACCAAGGCTGGGCTCTCTGCCATACTGGCTCTCCTGGGGCTGGGCTCCCTCCCACAGTGCTTTTGAACCTGGCCAGATGGGGCTTTCTGGTCCAATGATATTCATGGTCCTGCCGGACCACAGATGTTGCCAGACCAGAGAGTCCCAGATTTTAGAGGTTCATCCTGTATATCAATGAGTGAAGATTGTCCTTCAGGCACTGAGAATTTAACACAAGTTATCTATTAGAAAAGAAACCACCAGGAAAGTATCTGAGGGTATGTCTACACTACCCCGCTAGTTCGAACAAGCGGGGTAATGTAGGCATACCGCAATTGCAAATGAAGCCCGGGATTTGAATTTCCCGGGCTTCATTGGCATAAGCGGGGCGCCGCCATTTTTAAATCCCCGCTTGTTTGAACCCCGTGCCGCGCGGCTACACGCAGCACGAACTAGGTAGTTCGAACTAGGCTTCCTAGTTCGAACTACCATTACTCCCCATGAGGGTGTAGGAAGCCTAGTTCGAACTACCTAGTTCATGCCGCGTGTAGCCGCGCGGCACGGGGTTCGAACGAGCGGGGATTTAAAAATGGCGGCGCCCCGCTTATGCAAATGAAGCCCGGGAAATTCAAATCCCAGGCTTCATTTGCAATTGCGGTATGCCTACATTACCCTGCTTGTTCGAACTAGCGGGGTAGTGTAGACATACCCTGAGTTATTTTCTAAACTCCTCTCTTCAAGACTCCAAATGATTCCACTTTATCCCCAGCTCCTGCCTATATCCCCTTTTATTCCTCAGCCAGCTCTATCCTCTCAATCGTCTCTCTAGTTAAACTTCCTTACCTCTTTATCATGCACTGAGGTGCATATCACATATGATCTCCTTCACCTGGACGTCACTTGCAGCACACTCCTACTTGTATGCTCCAGGTGCCCTCCATATTTCCTCCTTCAAGTTCCTTCTTAAAAGCCACTCCCTGCCTGAATCCCATCCACCAATATGTTCTTGTCCTTGAACTCTTTATTGATTAACTCATGTTAATTAACCCACATATTTTGCAATTCTACTCCTCTAGCAAATGGCATGATCTTGTATGTAAGTTTTCATTTGTATACTATTGCAATGGGCTGTGTCTACACTGGCATGAATTTCCGGAACTGCTTAAAACGGAATACTATTCCGTTTTCAGTTTTTCCAGAAAAGGAGCGTCTACATTGGCAGGCTGCTTTTCCGGAAAAGACTACTGGGCTGTCTACACTGGCCCTTTTCCGGAACAGTGTTCCAGAATAAGGACTTATGCCCGAGCGGGAGCAGAATAGTTTTTCCGGAATAGCGGCTGATTTTGTACAGTAGAGCGTCGTTGCTTTTCCGGAAATTCAAGGGCCAGTGTAGACAGCTCGCAGCTTATTCCGGAAAAGTGGCTGATTTTCCGGAATAAGTGGCCCAGTGTAGACACAGCCTTGGGGTTCTAGTCCTGGTAGCTGTAAAGAAACCCTTTAGCAAGTTAACCAAATTTAAACTAGTGCAATGTTAATCTAGCTGAATCTGTACAATCATTCTGAAAGGGGTGACCATCTGATCGGCTATGTCTACACTGGCATGAATTTCCGGAAATGCTTAAAATGGAATACTATTCCGTTTTCAGTTTTTCCGGAAAAGGAGTGTCTACATTGGCAGGCTGCTTTTCCGGAAAGTAGCAGACAAATCTGGGCAGATAGGTCAGGCTGAACATCATATATTTGACTATAATAGGGTATGTCTACACTACCTTCCTAATTCGAACTAGGAGGGTAATGTAGGCATACCGCACTTACAAATGAAGCCCGGGATTTGAATTTCCCGGGCTTCATTTGCATAAGCCGGGCGCCGCCATTTTTAAATCCCGGCTAGTTTGAACCCCGTGCCGCGCGGCTACACGCGGCACGGAGTAGCTAGTTCGGATTAGGGTTCCTAATTCCATGAGGAGTACAGCTAGTTCGGATTAGGAAACCTAATCCGAACTAGCTACTTCGTGCCGCGTGTAGCCGCGCTGCACGGGGTTCGAACTAGCCGGGATTTAAAAATGGCGGCGCCCGGCTTATGCAAATGAAGCCCGGGAAATTCAAATCCCGGGCTTCATTTGCAAGTGCAGTATGCCTACATTACCCCCCTAGTTCGAACTAGCGGGGTAGTGTAGACATACCCATAGGGTTAAAAAAAGAGGATAACGTTAGGGAGGATAGGCCCATCAATGGCTATTAGCCAGGACGGGCAGGGATGGTGTCCCTAGCCTCTGTCAGAAGCTGGGAATTGGTGACAGGGGATGATTCCTTGTTCTGTTCATTCCCTCTGAAACACCTGGCATTGACCACTGTCAGCAGACAGGATACTGGGCTAGATGAATCTTTTGGTCTGACCCGATATGGCCATTTTTATGTTCTTATGTTATCTGAATTGACCAAAGCTGAACCTCAGCAAGGGGGCAAGTGTAGAATAAATATAGTGTGTAAAGAGTCTTGTTAGAGCAGTTTGGGAATTCTACTTGCTGGAACCCACATTAGATCCAATCCTGCAAACACCGTCACATGTAGCCCCAACCAATTCTTCCAATTTATCCATCATGTGCCACCAAGATCTATGGCACTTTTAAGAAAAATAAGAATAATGACTGCTGCAACCATGTCTTACTGTGATTTTGTGCTTAGGCATCTGAGTACACTATTTGGGTGTTAAGGGTTAATGTTAAATTTGTCCTGATACAGTGAGTGAATCATAATTTTCATTAGAAATATTGGCTGATGGCCAGGATCAGGTTAGGATTTTTTGTTAGAACATAAGACTTGCCATGCTAGATCACTGTGATGATTTAACTAGCCCAGTATCCTGTTTCCTAGAGCAGACAGGAGTAGAGCAAGTTCTTCAGAGGAAGGTACAAGGATCTCAGTAATGCACTACACTGGAATAATCTGCCTACTGGGGAGGTAAGCCCTGGCACTTGGCTGGCTTATGTCCTAAAGCATGAGGGTTTCTGTCTTTTTAAAATCCTATATAATGTAACTGAGGATGCTTTCATTATCCATACAAATGTCTAATGTGATTTTGACTGAGCTCCTGGCTTCAGTGATATCTTGTGTCACTGCAACACTACTTTGAAATAACTAGCGGTATTCCAAAATAACTTAGTCCATGTCTACACAGCAGGCAGTTATTTTGAAATAGTGTCAAAATATTGTCAAGATGGAGGACTACTAACTCCAGCTCCTGTGACCCTCATTGTATGAGGAGTGAGGGAAGCTGGAGGAAGAGTGCTCTATTTCGAAATAAGTGCTGTGTAGACACTCCCTATTTTGAAATAAGCTACACAATTGACGTAGCTCAATTTGTGTAGCTTATTTTGAGTTAAGCCCTGTAGTGTAAACGCACCCTGAGTTGTATGTGTTGTGTAAAAATTTCCTTTGGTAAATATTACATTGTTGCTTATTGGTTTCTTTGGCTGTCCTCTCATTATTACTGTATGAGGGACAGTAAAATGCAGCCTGTCAGTTGTGCACACTAAAAATAAGACAATTTTGCAATTATATTAGACATTCACACACGATCTCAGAGCATATTATGAACATTAATTAAGCTTCACAACATCCCTGTAAGTTAATGCTTGCAGCTACAAAAGTATTATTGTTGTTGTTCCTATTTTATATTGCTAAAAGAGGCAGTCATATTATTATTAATCACAGCCTTATTTTATTCCCTTTCCTCAATCGCTTTCAGTCCTTGCACTTTCACCCAACACACAGAAAAAGAGCAGCTCTAACTGCTGTTAAGTAGAGGAAGATAACGCAGCCTCAAGGCAATTCACAACTTTAAATCCCTGTTCCCCATCAACAAAAAGAAAAATAGATGCTAAATTTTAAAGGGAAATAAACTATTTTTACTCCCTATTGTTTTATTATTCTTTTCCTCTGCCCTTCAGAGAATGGTCCAAGTAAACCTAACCTGCCAAAAGCTCTGTCACTTCTATCCTATGCTATAAAACAATGATAAATAACTGATTTCAAGCTAAATGTTAAAGGCCGTATTTTGCCTGGGGATGTGTGCTCCATTTAAAGTTCAAGAGAACCACATATGTGCAACCAAGGGCACAATTTGGCCCTTAAAATTAAATAAACATTTTCAAAATTTGTAGGCCAAATATTGCATTGACAAGTTGACACTTAAAGTCCTTCCTTCAGGATTTTAAATGTGTCTGTTTTTGGCTTAACTAATCAATCCCCCAGAGGAAAGCATAATATCTAGGTGCTGGGATTGGTAATGTGGACACAGAGCCTTCCACCTCTGAGTCTCCAGTTCAAATCCAGGTTGGTTGATAGAGAATGAAAGCAATTGAGTTCTAATGGTGTAACCCACGCACGTAGTGGGTTTGGCTCACTGTTCCATATAGTGGCACTTATCCACTTACAGCAGAGAGATAAGAATGAGTGTGCTCTACATCCTAAGCTGAGCAGCAGCTGGCTTTATAGTGAGTCATGCATTGAAGTCCCAGGTTCAAATCTGCCTGGTGGCAGTTACAAGGGCAGTCAAATGGTTCAGAGGACGGGACATGAGTTGCATCTCACTCCAGTTACATGTGCTCACATCAGAAAAAACAACCACACTATAGAAATGTGCCCTGTTTGGCAGCTCTTCTCAGCAGAGCCCCATGGACTTGGTGGCTATGGAGCCTGGACTGCTTTTGTACCCATTAGTGCTTTGGGCTGAACAAAGTGACCCCTTGAATTCACTTCAGTTAAGTCAACCAAGGTTCAATATTTTGGGTGAACCCTAGCAGAGGAAGTTCACCCAATCTTCAACCAACTGCCATCCTCAGCAGCTGCTCCTCCCCTCATCAACCCATGCTCTCTCCCCTCCACACATTGCTACCTTCAGGAGAGGTACGGCAGCTGACATCTCCCTCATACCTGATGGACACTCCCCCATATATGGCTTCAGTTCTGGATCGCTGTTTAATCCTAAAGGCCTGCTGGGGTCCTAGAAAGTGCCCTGAACACTATTCTTCAGCCGTACGAGAGGAAAGACCTCTCTCCATTGAGCTTCTGGCACTGCTCCATAAGGCTCATTACAGCAACAAGGAAATGCTGACGTGACCTTAGCAACAGTATGCTAAGAAAGGAAGCTCCACAATTCCCAGCAAACAGTAGAACATGCTAACAGGAAGGCGTGTTTGTGTGATGGGAAGACACCTTCCCTAGGAGGTGTGAATGGCTTAAATTCACTTCTCCAACTGGGGTTTTGCTTCCAATCTCCCTGTGGTGTTCTTATAGCTACAGCTGTAGTTCCTTCTGCTCAAGATTAAAGTAGGTTGTTGGGGCAATGAAGAGAGGTATGCTGCCCCTGTTCTTCAAAGTGGAGACTTCAGTTTTCTGTGCATAAAGTCACATATATGTAAAAACAGATAATCCAATTGCTCTGAAACGAACAGTAGATAATCTGGTGTACAGAGATTCTAGGGACCAAGGAAGTAGGAACACAAGCAATATTGTGAGGTTAATTTATGTGTGTTTCTATTTATTAAACGCTCCTCTGCGCAAGTCTGGAAATTATAAAACCACATATTTTTGTCTGTTAAAAAAATTGCATCACACCCTTATGCTGTGAGTCAGGATTACCCAGTGCAAACTTCATTTTTGACCACAGAACAGGTGGTCTGAGCATAAAGGAGTTGATTCACTTTCTCTTAGCTGATCATCCTATGATCTGTCCTAATTAGATGCTAATAGCAAAGAGAAGTTAATACATTTTTGTTGGGTTATACTTTAAAATTATTTAAAAATTATTGGCTTATTTCAGATTTTGTCTTTTCTTTGGATATTTCAGTTAATATGGGAATTAAAATAAGGCATTAAGTCGGTAGACACAGAGCCAGATTAGAGCAAAACAAATTATGCTGTGTTTAGGACTGGGAAATTTTTATAGCACATTTATTGACTCAAGAATATTAACTTGTAAGTTCATTGTTGCAGAGTAGCATCTATAATTTATGTGCATTATTTGTGTTATAAAGGAGAAAACAAAATGAAATCACAGAGATTTAGTCATCATGGGCCAGATTTATAAAGGTATCTAGTCATCTGAAGATGCAGATAGGTGGTTAAAGGGATTTTCAAAAGCACCCAGACTCCTAAACCCCCTCTGATTTCAGCAGAAGTTAGATGCTTCAGTGTTTTTGAAATTCCCAACAGATGCCTATTGGTTCACTTAAATGCTGTTTTAAACAGTCATCCCTATGCCTCTATATACTGCGTGGATAGACCAAAAATACTGCAAATGATTTTTTTCCTCCTTTGGTTGTTAGAATTTGTGACTTTTGTTCAGTTGATCTATGTCTTGAAAAAGATTCAGTAAGGTTAGCAGTAATCATTTGGGCTATGTTTACACTGCAATGCTATTTCGGGATACCTGCGTATCCCGAAATAGCTATCCCGCATCTTTACAGCAAGGCAATTATTTCAGGCTCGCTATTCTGATGCCCCTGTAAACCTCATTCTATGAGGAGTAAGGGAATTTCAGAATAGCACTTTATTTTGAAAATTGGCACTGTGTAGACAGCACCAAGGCTACATCTAGACTGCAAGCCTCTTTCGAAAAAGAGCGTCTAGACTGCAAGCAGTACTTTCGAAAAAGCAAGCCGCTTTTTCGAAAGAGAGCACCCAGGCAGTCTGGATGCTCTCTTTCGAAGAAGCCCTGTTTGTATTCAAGAATGCCTTTTTTCGAAAGAACACTTTCGAAAAAAGGCGTTCTTCCTCGTGAAATGAGGTTTTCCGCCATTGAAAGAAAAGCCGCGTTCTTTCGATTTAATTTCGAAAGAACACGGCTGTAGTCTAGACGCAGGGGAAGTTTTTTCGAAAAAAGACTACTTTTTTCGAAAAAAACCTCAAGTCTGGACACAGCCCAAATGACAAATAAGCTATTTCAAAATAGCATGAAAATAAGATACACAATTTGCACAGCTCAAGTTACAGTGCAGTGTAGATGAACCCTCTGATTAGCAAATTGGAGAGGGGAGAATGATGCATCTCCTGTTTTTTTATGCAAAATATGCAATCAAGTTCCAGTATCTGTCAAATTAGACTGCAGTCTCTCTCTAGGTCTGATCCAAAATCCATTTAAGTCAGTGGAACTTTTTCCATTGGCTTCATAGAGCTATGGAGCAAGCCTTATGTGCATGGGAGAACAACTGTGAATGTTGCACAGAAATACTGCTGAAGTAAGGATAGCTCTCAATAGGCTTGCCAATTCTTAGTCCAGAAGGGCCCAGATTTTGATCCCGGCTAGAGCAGATGCATTTTGAGGTAAACAAAAGAAAAACCTTCTTCACCACTTTTCATTAGAGAAATGCTGATACACCTGAGGAAGAGAAGGGATGGAAATGTAGCGTAAGGGAACCCATATTTTAAAAAAAGAATCACAGCATTAAGCTGAAGTCTGCTCCCTCCTTTCCTGATAATATCAGATTAAAGCTCTAGAATACAGACAAACAAATCACTTTTTTTTTTTTTTTTGGTTTTTCGCATTGTTCTCTACCCCAATCAGACTACTTAAGACCACTCTGGAGAGCTAATAACTGCGAATGCATAATATAGCGAGAAACTAAAAGCCACCGATGTACAATTCTGTGCTCTGACTTTTAATTCATTGCCAGGTACAATGCCAGGTGTCAGCAATGATCTGCAAATCTCTGCATTGTCTGGGATCATTCTACTTGAGAGTGTGACTTTAAAACTCCTTGACAACCCCTTGAATTGCACCAAGCAGCAAAAGGCTTTAAAGATGATCTATAAATAATCTGTTTGTGAGTGTGGTGTGCATGTGTGCAGAACAGGAAGGGAGCCAGATAACAAAACACTAATAGGTATCATGTATTCTCGTTTCAGGAATTATTTTAAAACCACCTAGACTGCAAGACTCCATTTATCATTGATGTTGCATGTGCCTTGCGGCAGCATGGTCTAGGAGAGAGGCCACTGCACTGAGAATCAGAAGACTGGGGCACAATCCCAGCCATAATCAGTTCTTAGGCAAGTCATTTCATCTCTCTTCCCCCCCCCCCACACACTTTGTTTCCTTTGACTGCTTAGATCATAAAGCTCCTTGGGACAGGACTTTCTCTTAGCATGTGTATGTACAGTGATCAACATCATCTTGTTCGAGGTTTCAAGTTTTTACTTTTGTACAAATAAATAATCATCATCCCATAAAAAGGAGAAATACATCTACAGGTCTGTATAGTCTCACTGATGATATGCATAGACCGAAACAATCTAGGTATAACATTGATATTCATCCAAGCAATATGAGACACAAATTTGACTTGAAAACCCAGACAGACCCACCTTTACTCCCCCTTACAAAAAAAAAAAAAAAAAAAAAAACAGAAACAAAACCCCACCCAAACAACAATTTGGAAATACAGATAGACATAAAATGCCCATTTGGAGAAAATATTTTCCATACTACTCATTATGATTTGTATAAAACTCCTAGTTAAAATTAAAAGTTCTGCAAAGTTGATTTCATTTGTATGAGTGTAAAACAACTTTTTCTATGGGGTAAGAGCACAGAGAAAGCTATCATCAAAAAGACTCATGAACCCACATTTCATTATTTCACTAAGGGTGTGTCTACACAGCAGGGCTTAACTTGAAATAAGCTATGCAAATTGAGCTATGTCAATTGCACAACTTATTTCATAATAGCCTAGTTCAAAATTTGGAGCATCTACACAGCACTTTGAAATGGAGCACTCTTCCTCCAACTTCCCTTACTCCTCGTACAATGAGGTTTACAGGAGTTGGAGTTAGAAGTCCTCAAGCTTGACAGTATTTTGACGCTATTTCAAAATAAATGCCTGCTGTGTAGACATGGACTAACCCTTCTCTCTTGGGCCTTCTGCTTTCTGGCACTACGGAGAATCATCCTCACTAGGATATCTCCCCCAGTTCTCCAGCCTCTGAGCAACCTAGGCAAGATCACTCTCCCTAACACACTAACAGAAAACTGGTTTATTTGAGTAACAGTGAAGGAACATCCTTAAACCTGGTTTCATAGTTAAAATCTACCAATCCATCAATTATGGGATGATGGACAGCAAAACCCAGGTGCTCAACATTTCAATCACTAGTCAGACCTTTTGATATGTTGTTCCAGACATCGACAGGTTTGTAGGCTGAGAGATACAGTTTATGATGGGAGACTCAACAGGTTGGGACTTCCTTGCTTTATAATGTGCCCATCACCACAGTGTTTAAGTACTGAAAAGCCTGGATGCTCAACCACAATCACATTACAGCTATGTGCAGCTGCACACTTGGGCCAGAAACCCTTAGAAGAAGCTCTCATGAGATTTCTACTAATTCATGCCTTCAACTGGGTTGGAAATATAATAAGGATTACATATTTTGGCACTTCCACTTATGGTCCTGGCTTGCACAAGGAAGTTGCAAAGGCAACTGAAAATGAAAAGGAAAATTGTAAAGTGATCTTAATGTTGAGATCAAGTCTGATAAATATCCAGTTCGGGCTTGGTTTCACGTTAGCATGTAGGTTTGACATTCATAAGAAAATGTTTTTCCTCCCATAAAAAGGGTCAACCTAAATGAAAGATGATATTGTCATATAATCACATGACTCCTGAAGGAAAGGATTTAAGAAAAACATCAAATATTACTAGAGATGTGACAAAACTGCAGATGTTGACAACACAGTGTCAGTTGAATAATTTATCAAAATTAGTGAGCTAACCTCCCCTGTGCTTCTTTTTCTCCTGTCTATATAGGACATATGTATGCAATTGGCCAGATCCTGAACGTAACAGAGCTATGCTGACATCCATCAGGAAAGGAAATATCCAATGGAAAAATATCCATATGTTGAATGAAAATTTACATACCAATTAAACTAGAGCTGACCAAACTTGACATTATGAGTATTATTTGCTATGAATGTATATCCTTTATTACTTTATTGTTATGTTAACCCATAATGATTTTCTTGAAGTTTATTCCTTATTTGTATTCACAATACAGTTTGGACAAATGATTTCTAGATAAGATATTATATGTGAATGTTCACTTTAATTATTCACTATTTTATCTCTGTGCTGTCTGACTGTCACAAGGTATCATTTGAGCTCCTGGATTGGATGAATAAATTTTTCTAAAAAATTAATAAAAAATAAGAGAAAAAAGGCACTTTTTATAGGAATTTTAAGATCAATATCCTTGGTGCTAAAAATTGATGAAAGGTTTGGGCTTCTAGAACACGTCCATGAATACCCTGCCATTTTCCAAATATTTGCAAATAAAAAATATGAAGCCACAAATCACAAGAGATCAAAATCAGCTTTTCTACTGCAAAAATATTCAGGGTTTTTTTCTATACAATCAGCTCTCTCTATAGCTCTGTTATAACATGTAGGCACAATTACTCCCATATTATTACATATGCACAATACATCTGTTTTTAAGTTTCCATCAGCGTCTGTGTGAGAAATGGAATAAATAAGAAGCCATGACTTTTCAGACTGGAAAAGTTCCAAAAGGGAAAGGGCTCTTGACATTACAGAGCTAAAGGAGTTTTCAAGACACTTTCTATTTCCATATTTGTTCCTTTGTATGCTAGGTTGCCTGCCATTATGTTTATGTAATTCTGACAGTGTTCTTAATGACACACTAACAGATTGTAAAACACACTGCTGGCATTTACTTGTTTTTTTATATTTTTAAAACAATGTCCTTCATGTAACAGTAGTTAAGCGCGGCAGAAGGACATCATTAGAGCCATGGTTAAACTGTAATTTACACCATTAGGAAGGCAGGAGCAATTTTTATTGCCTGGCAATTTTCTTGCTGAAATATTTGGACCATATGGCTCAATTTGTGTAATAACCTTAATTTCAGCACCCTTCAGGTCTGCCTTCATCTCCTACGAATGGTAAAATGCGGCTTAGCAGAAAAGGCAACGGTCTATAGTTAGAGAGTTGAGATTAATAACATGTCACGTCCTGTTTTTGGTGAAGGAATTCTAACAGCTGCCAGATGGTATCTCTACAAATAACTGTCAGGGGTCTTGATCTAATCAATACAATGTATTAATACATCTCCCTTTGCTGCTTCTCAAGGGGCTAGTGCATAACATCTGGAAAGATTGGGGGGACCGCCAAGTAGAAAGCTGATTCTTTTCAGAATCAAACTGAGCCCAATTAATTTTTCATGTACACTTGATAACTGTTTCATAATGAGCTATGCGACTTGACGGATTTAGGGTTGGCAGTATGGGCTGCCCATGATTCCTACCCCCATTCAGTCCACTTACAGAAACCAACCCATTAATCAAGCTATCTGGCATAAAACTGAAATCTCAGCTCAGCAAGAGATCAATAACCATCCTAAAAAAATCACAGAACCAGGCTCTAGTGGGCACAAGTATCCAGCCATTACATTAGTAATTGCTTCAACAAAAATAAAACTCAGGACCATAATCATCCAATAGGAACTTGTACTATAGAACTCATTGCTTGCTTCCTCTCAAAAAGTAACATTTAAGTCTGTTAAATACTGCCTTCTAGATATGGCTACTATTCAATGTAATTACTATGATAATTGCAATGATATTTGTGTAGTTTTGGACATTAACATGGCACCTTATAAACAGACCACAGCACATTCCCTGCCCCAAAGAGCTTTATATATTTATAAATGAGGACAATACACTAGAGAAATGGAGAGTGTAATGAGATTATACAAGCTCTCGTGGTGTTTTCAGCAAGGACAAAAGGAAGAGAAAGAGGGAGGAAATAAGAGAGCATTATAAGTATTGGGTGAACCCACCCACTCAGCTGTTTGATGAGAGTGACTTTTGGATACTACTGACCTGGATTGGATTAAAATTGGTTCCTTGGAAGTAAAAGACTTAATATCTTTACCAAACCCTTCGTTCACCTAGTGCTCATTTGTTTTTAAACAGATGCAATATTTCTCTTTCTGCAAAATTACATGTTAATTAAAAAAATAATTAGGATACAAAAATACAAGATTAGAATTCCCAGTCATTATGAATACAAGATAATTGGAAATCAGTAAACAGCTTTTGACATTTTCAGATCTGGAACTCCAGTAGCCAAGATATTTCACAGAGCTACATTTTAATAAATGTATCAAACAGAGGTTTTGCAAACACCTGATGTTGTCAAGGTGGAACTTGGGTTAATTTACTTCTAAAAATCTACTCAAATTCAATTATTTTTTTCTATTACCTAAATAACTCTAATTTGAAAAACTTACATATGGACAAGTTAACTGATAAACTTATTTTTCTTCCCCCACTGTACATCTTTTTTGTGTGTGGCTAATTTCAATAGATGTATTTGAGCTCTGTAAGAAAGTCTATTGAACTCTGACTAAGAATTCTTCCTTTAAAATATACTTACCTCCAAAATTTGCCAAACATGACAATGTAACAAATTGGAACATTCCAATAGAATATTGGGATGGAACATTCTTTTATTACATTGTGGACTGACTGTCCCTTAGTAACCATTTATTTTGGTTATAAAACCAATCAGATTTTCAGTCAAATATATTACTAAGCTGACTGATTAGTTTGCTCAAATGCGAGACATATGGAACCACAATAAAGGGTATAAATGTTTCACACACAGAACATGTAAAATACTAGGCCCTTTACAGTATAGGACACAAAAATAAAAGAATATTCTAGAAAATTTCAAATAGGGGTCTAATTTCTTTAAAAAGTACCATATCCTTCATGACAAGGGAAACCTGAGACATCTAATTCTTATTAACCCTTTTAGAAAAGAGAGGTCATGTTACAGAACAGAATGGCCAAAAACAATTCAGACATCAGCAGAAGGATTTCTGAAGAGTTGGTGGTAAGATTAAATTAAAACAAAATAAAAATGTTTTTATGAAATAAAAACTGCCCACAAAGGAGAGTCTCAGGAAAATTATCACTTCCTGTTTTTATCTCTGTTTAAACTAGTCATGTGACACAGACTGGTACAATAAAATATAAGGACTGAATGGCTCAGATGGCTGATCGTGAGATATGAAACTCGTAAACTCTAGATCACCTACCACCCTTAGGTACTTTGAGTCAGAGCGGGGGCTCACTGAAACACTTGCTCAGTTTCTGTATGTGTGTGTCAGTGCCTATCTAAACGCCTAGTCACACAGCTGTTGTGTCGAAGACAACACATTCATATTGCAGAATGTGCGGGTACATTCCTCTTTTCGTGTTATACAAACTTACAAGACTCAGATGGAAAAAAAAGATGAAAAACATTTTCTATTTTGGGGCCTCCCCAGTTCATAGGTAAATAAAACTGAAAAGAATTCCAGTATAGCCCCATTCTGAAATTCTGCAGATAAGCTTTTACATTTTAAAAGCTGAATTACAAGAAATGGTTCATTAGTAAAACAATCACATGTGCTACACATGTGGTGGGTGTGGGTCATTTCATTTGAATTAGAAAGCAAATGTCTCTATACTTGAGAGGTCACTCACTGGATGTTGTAAGTTAAATTCTTTTCACTGTTAGGCATAATTAAAATACTCTAGCAGTGGTTTCAGTAATTTAAACGTTGCAATATTGTTGTAATATTTTTCTAGGCTTCAAGAGTTCACAATTGTTTAGTCCAATCAAATCTAGGAACACTAGAGAAGTTATCACCCATCAAGGTAATTACTTTCAAGTTGAAATAATTACTCCATCAATGTTAATGGTCTTTCAACTTCAATAAAGCACTCACCTGCCGATAATCACTGCTAACCTCTTGCTCTCATGCAATTCCCTCTCTATTTAGTGGGTTATATTACAGCCGTTAGAGTGGTCACTTGTCCTGAACAGCTGCTGAATTTCACTTTGATCGGCTGTGAACCATAAAAAAATTAGTCATCTGTGTATGATTTCCCCCTAACCCATAAGCCCTTGCAGAGCTAAGGATATGATCTCTTGGCTGTAATGGGGCACTTTTCGGGCAGCCATCTTGATTCTAGTGGTAGATTCTTCCCACTTGTTAACAACTGCGCAGCAGTTCAATTAACTTTTGCCCTCCACTGCCATTTACAGCTTTTGGTCTCTGCTAAGTGGCACATATTCTGAATTTATGATATGCGTCAGTATTTCATTTTCCTTCATCCTGTATCCTTAAAACATATCCTTGGTTCCCAAGGCATTTGAATAGATTACGTATTATATGTATAGGAAAACTCTTACTGATATTGTTCTGTTTTTTCCCATCCTTATATTTACAGTGTGTATTTATTCATGCGATAAAATTTGTATACATTATATTGGTACAAATAGTCTGGGAGAACCCTCTCTGTGCAAGTTACATGAAGACAAAATATGCAGATGCAAATCAGAAGCTCTCATCCTACAAAATTCAAGGGGACTACTCACATGATTAAAGTTAAGTGTACGCGTGTTTGCAGGGCCGGGGCCTAAGAAACTAAAAATCTATCAATTACATGAGAATTTCTAGTCTTTTATTCTGTCCTTTGAAATATACATAGTACCCTTAGTTACTCTCTACTGAGGAGCAACTGGTTTAGTACACAAATGTCCGAATCCTGCAATCATAAGCACATTGCTAGAGCCCACGCAGAGTCCAACTGAAGTCAGTGGGGATCTGTGCAGAAACAAGGGACTATACAATCTCAAATAAAGCAGAGTTTGATGGCACATGTCTTCTATACATGTGCAGAGCACCATACTCAACTTCTCTCATTTACTCAGGCCCGCTGACAGTAATTCCTGAATGCAGGCCCTGTGCCTCCTCCCTTGGCTGGAGCCAGAAGCTCTCCCCACCCAGAGAAGCCTTGAGCACCCTCTCCACGCCACCAGACAGTGGACCTTCAGCCCTGGACCAGACTGCTCTGGGCTGATATCCCCTATCCAGGTTCTGGGGTGGCTGAGTAATGAATACCACAGGAACCTTCACAGGGCATATCAAAATCGTCTCCCACCAGTGGAAGCTGAGAGGACTGTGCTGAGGGTGGGGGCAGCGCATGGAGACCCCCACAGGATGTGTGGCCCCAGCAGCTCTGAGTGGAGTTTGGGGTCCTAATTCGAACTACCTACTCCCTGCCACATGTAGCCGCGGGCATGGAGTTCAGACTAAGGGACATTTAAAAATGGCGGTGGCCAGGAAGATGCAAATCAAGCGCGGGATATTTAAATCCTGGGCTTCATTTGCAACTTCGAATGCCTACATTAGCCTCCCTAGTTCAAACTAGGGGGCTAGTGTAAACATACACATGGTGAGCCAGATCTGAAGGCTTGGTGGGCTAGATCTGGCCAATGGGCCATATTTTCCCTGCTCCTATTGCAAGTTTACTCTAAGGACTAAGACTGTCCAGACCAGGGCTCCTGTCCATTTGCCGGATCAGGAAATGTTTGGCTAGTTCAAAACCAGGCTATTCATCCAAAATCCCTTACTCTGTCTGTTGATCCCTGGAGAATCCATTTGAACTATTACATGCAGACCTCCCTAGAGAGTGGTTTCAAAGTAATTGTAACCAGAGGAATCATGCTAACACCAGATGCCTTACAAAATGTACATTTTCAGAACAACACGTACACAATTACATGTCTAATGAATTGTACTTGAGAGATATTTAACCTATTCAATAAAGTTAACTTAATTCAATCATATTTATCTTAATTCCATAAGATTTGTTTAGAATATTACAGAATGTGGTCAGTCTGTCATGCGTAATCTGAGGACATTGTCCTCTACTGGAGAGAATCAAAATTGCTTCACTGTGGATCATATCTCCTATGCTGCTAGCAGCTAATGGGGATTCTTTTTTCGTTCAGGTGGAAGGAGTTAGTGATTTTAGAATGTAGAGATTCAAATTCTAGTCCCATTGGCATCATAAAATTTAAAGTGGTCAGAGAGAATTTTAAGGTTCTAGGCCCCAGATTTGATACATATTAAATTAAATATCCACAACTTTACATGCTATGTTTCAGCGAGGTAGAATAAACCTATGAAGTGTTTTGAAAACCAACAAGGCAAATCTCATTTGGATGTGGAAATGGTTTGAAAAAAATAATCAAGACAAAGGAGCCTGCAGTGGTATTACCAGGCCTCTATTTTTTATTATGCATCACTGTTCCCCATAAAGGCCTTAAATGTATTATTTTGGTCAAACTTAACATGTTTTGGCCATGTCATGTCTCATAGGCAGGGAGCAAAGGTGAGAGTAACAAAAGCATGTCTGAGCATGAACCTTACAAGACTGGCATTTCCTTTCCCCCCCCCCCCCCCCCCCCCCCCCCCCCCCCCCTCATGGAATATTTGAATGTGATAAGAACAGTCTAGCAGATTAAATAAAGGACAGAGCTCATTGCTTGCTCAATACTTGGTCTTGCATTGAAACATGGAAGCTTGTGTGAGAGAATGACTAATGGCTTATCCCATGGGGACCTCCAATAGAAACGCTTTAGGAGATTAAATGATTTAGCCTAGTACCCCTGAAAGCTATATTTTAAAGCTGTGGAAGTTTAATCATTGGAATGCTAGTTCCTTCAATAAAATTACATTTTAATTAAAGTGTCTCATTCACAAAAGCTACAGTTAAGGGTGTATCAGCAATTTCATGATAAAATTCTATTTCCAAGGGCTTGTAACTTTGAAACTTCGTGGCCAGGTTTTCACCTGTTGTAATAATAAACCTACCCTCAGGATAGCTTTGATAACAGGACTCAGCGCATTTGTGTCATTATCTTTGATTCAAGGCTCTAGTGGTTACATTATATTCAGAACACAAAAGGCATGATTCTGGTCTCAGTTACACTGGTATAAATCTGGGCTAATTTCACTGAATACAATGTAGTTGCCCTAATATAAAACAAGCATAGGAGAGAGGAAAATTAAGTGCAGAGATTTATTTCCAAAACGCAGTGTAATATTAACACACAGAAAAGTTTTAAAAAAGTGTAAGTCGCTGTAATCATAGAATCATAGAACTGGAAGAGACCTCAGAAGGTCATCAAGTCCAGCCCCCTGCTCTAGGCAGGACCAATTCCAACTAAATCTTAGCATTTGTCGGCAAATTTTGCATATGCTACTAATGTAATTGTTATTTCAGTTGGTGTTTGGGAGAGAAGAAAAAAGGCATTTTGGAACCAGAAAGATATGAATTCAACCAACAATAGCTGCTAATTTAAAAGGCTTTTACATGATGCTCTTAAAGAAACACACTGTAGATACATTACTTAAAAGGCCATTTTAGAAGATTTGATTATCCACAGTACAACCATCTTGCATGTTTTCTGGTGTTATTGGCATGTCTAGAAGACACAGCAGTGCATGACTGGACAAGAGAATTCTCATTCTCAGCAACATATTGGAGGTTAAAAAGAGCTACTGACATTGCTCCATTTTGAAATTGTAGCCATCACATCACACATCCTGGCTGGGCTTTTCAAATGAACCTAAAGAAATTCGGTGACCAAAATTCATGGAAATTCAATGGAAGGTAGGCTTCTTTGAAAAGTCCCAGACTATACTTTTACAACCCAGATTGCTGTACAATTCTGAAACAATGGATCGCAGTGGACAAAAGCAAACATTCTTGTCATTTAAAGCAGGACCTCATTTTTCACAGTAAGAGGCATTATAAGTCTAATGCTTTAAGAATAAAATAAAATAAAATTAATGGAGATTGCCTATCTCCCAAAATGGACCTTGAAAGGTCATGAAGTGCAGTCCGCTGCCTTCACAGCAGGACCACATACCATTCCTGGCAAATTTTTGCCCCCAATCTCTAAATGGCCTCCACAAGGATTGAACTCACAACTCTGTTTAGCAGGCCAGTGCTCAAACCACTGAGCTATCCCTCCCCTTCTGGGAATGATATAGTGTCTCCCCTTCTGGGAATGATATAAGGCTTTTGGGAATGATAAAGTGCTGCTTTAGAAACATAAACATCTACCTGTAGTATCTTAGATTCCTCAGTGGAGCCCATTCATTTTATGGCAAACGGATTTTTTTTAAGGAAGTTTACTATAAGGCCTTATTATTGAATATTAAATTTCAGCACACCACCATGTACAACTTGATTTATCTGATTATAAATGGCATGTTGAATAATTTCGGGTTTTCAATGTAACTGGACAGTGCTCTTGGAACATGACCACATTTTGGATAAAAGTAATGTCAGAATATCTAAGGTATTCAAGTTTATATTATACTTATGTATTAAATTAAATAATATTTATATTATACCAAGTTTAAATTATACCAGCACAAGAGACTCTTGGAATATCACAAAAGATTGTTTCCAGAAGACTGTCAAATGCAATAGCTTTCTTTATGGAAAGATTTTAAGTGAATAATTAGAGGAGAGAACAAGTCAGTAGTTGCAGACAGCAGTACCAGTTCTGCCACTGACTTATAGTATGATGTTTATAGTAACATTAACCCGTGCCTCAGTTTACCCATAATGGAGATAATAGTACCTCAGTGGGAATTAATTAATGTTTGTAAAGCACTTTGATGTGAACTGAACCATATATGTATTATTATTGTTACATATTTTGTGTGCCGGATTTCAGCAACAAGTAAAAGTTTGTGTGCTTTATTCTGAAGAGTTATGAGGCAAATCTTCATAGATTCTGTAAATAAATCACATATGTAGAACCAACAATAACTTTTATGTCATGCTCAAACCAGCACTGATTTCAGATGAATAAAAACACTAAATCCAAGCGGGATTGATTCTGTTTAACTTGCTATTACCAACTTCTTAAAACAATAAAAGAATAAAAATTAAATTGGATGGCTGTTTAAAATATATGCTTTAGCATAGGCACTGACTCTGTGGGTGCTCTGGGGCTAGAGCCCCTATGGAAAAAAATAGCAGGTTCTTAGGACATACCAGCAGCCACCTCCCACACCTGTGCCTCCTTCCCACCAGGCCCTTTGGGATATGTCTACACAGCAGCATAATTTTGGATTAACTGAGGTTATTCTGAAATAACATAGTGCGCATCTACATTACACACCTTTATTTCGAAATAATATCGAGCTGGAGGACTTCTTACTCCAACTCCTGTAACCCTCATTTCATGAGGAAGTAAGGGAAGTCAAAAGAAGAGTGTTCTTCCTTCAACTTCCTGCTGTGCAGACAGCGCCAACAGCTGAGTTAAGCCGCTTCCACTTCATCTATGTAATTGAGATAGCTGAAGTTGAGTAGCTTAATTTGACTTTAGCCCAGCGTTGTAGATGTTCCTTACTGATCAGCTACTCCCCGTCCCTCCTAATGCCTGCCACCTACCACAGACAGCTCTGAGAAGGAGAGGAAGAAAAGGGATGGGTTGCACTCAGGAAAGGGACAAGGAATTGGGGGAAAGGATGAGACCAAGCACCCACTTGGCCTGGGGGAAGTCAGTGCCTATGTTCTCTAGGAATTATTATGGCAATGTTCCATGGATAGTGTTACACAAGAGGTCAGATTTGATAATCACAATGGTCCTTTCTGCCCTTGAACTCTATGAACAGTTAAATATAATATTTAGAACCACATTTTCAAAGTTAGATACTTAAAGTAAGTATGTGCACACACACACACACACACACACACCCTGCTTAGTGCTCAAAATGAGACATTAGTATCTATATATCAATTATTAGAAATCTGCATGGGTAGCTGTTATGCACACACAGGATATGTATCTGAGTATACATTAGGTGTGCACAGGCTAACTGCAGGGACCCAAGTGGAAAAAAATGACTATCTATACCATTTAAAGTAACACAGGTCAAAACGTAATACAAAACAATCAGACGCTGGTAGTTCTAGTATACAGTTCTTACCGTTACAGTTAATGCTGTAATAGCTGGGATGCTAAATGTTGGATCACTTTGTTTCTCTTGATATACCACACGGTACTGAGAAATAACCCCATTGGGAGATACAGGTTGGGTCCAATTCAGCAGCACGGAGTATGCACTTGTAGCTTGCCCTGCAGGGGCTTTCATGCCCCAAGGTGGAGCTTCCAAAGTTTGTGCTGAACACCACATACTATCCACTGAACCTCTGGAATTTTGAGCCCTGACTTGGTACTCATAGATGGTGAATGGCTGCAATGCATCAGAAGCATCGATAAATTCCAAGGCTCCTTCAGACCAGATGAACAATAGAAGCTCCTCCTGAGTGTTCACTGGACGTCTGAAATTCAAATAAAACCAGTCCATGTCAAACTTACAGTGACTTAAACACAGGAAGATGATGCTGAAGTTCAAGTGCTAAATTCAGACAATAATTGAGAATGATAGGGTATGTCTACACTTGCAGCCTATTTCGGAATAGGGCTGCAAATGTAGGCATTCGGAATTGCAAATCATGCCCGGGATTTAAATATCTCGGGCTTGATTTGCATCTTCCCAGCCGGGCGGCATTTTTTGAAATTTACAAGCCTGGAATAACTGCCCGCGTCTACATGTGGCAGTGAAATGGGCGTTCGAAATAAAGCCCTATTTTGAACTACCTGTTATTCCTCCTGCAATGAAGTTTAACAGGTAGTTCGAAATAGGGCTTTATTTTGAATGCCCGTTTCACTGCTGTGTGTAGACACGGGCAGTTATTCCGGGCTTGTAAATTTCAAAAATGGCACCCAGCCGGGAAGATGCAAATCAAGCGCGGGATATTTAAATCCTGGGCTTGATTTGCAATTCCGAATGCCTACATTTGCAGCCCTATTCTGAAATAGGCTGCAAGTGTAGACATACCCATACAGAGCTTATGTCTGTATATTTTACAGGCAAGGAACTGCCCTCCTTATGTTGTCTTATAAGTCATCAGCCTATGTCAGAAATTGACTACTGAAAACATTTTCAAGGAAAAAGGTAGATATCTAATTTCTCTTTGCCCTTGAGTAGGAGAAAACTGCAAAACCTCAAACAATAGTACTGTAATAGCATTAGCACTGCACATTGTCCTTTATTCTGGAACATTCCAGGCCCAAGGTTTTCAAGACGAGTGCCTAAAACAAGGTCATATTTAGCTACCAAAATGATTTATCTACTTCTCAAGTGTTGCAAAGTCTCTACATTTTTGAAAATGAGGACACTTATGTAGGTACTTAAATCAGGACCTAGGAGTCTAACGCCAACACTCAGTTCTGAAGATTTTGCTCTACTTTATTATTGAAAGCAGTCAGTTCTCTAGTACAGGGGTTCTCAACCTTTTTCTTTCTGAGACTCCCTCCAACATGCTATAAAAACTCCATGTCCACCATTGGCACAACTGTTTTTCTGCATATCTAGTGGATTGAAAGCCAGGGCCAGCATCAGGAGCTAGCAAGCAGAGCAATTGCTTGGGACCCCATGCAATGGCTTGTGTGGGACTTTGGCCTTGTTCTGGGGCCTAATGAGTCTAATGTCAGCCTCACTCTCTGATTCATTTTGGTGGATTCCCTGAAACCTATTTACAGCCTCACAGTTGAGAACCGTGGGCCTAGAACACAAAGGGCAAAATAGACAAACAATTCATTCATATATATATATATATAAACAGTTTTAAAGGATTGTTTATATATAACTGGGGTTTTTTCTACTTTAAATATTTTGAGGCACTTTCCTCAGCTTTAGTGGAGGTCCAAGTGATCGGCTTCTCTTTCACAGTTTGGCCCCACTGGGATGTCAACTTAAATTTGATAGATAAATGTAGGTGATAAGTTCCTGGATGAAGATGTCAAATCACTTATCTTTACTAGGAATAAAAATATTTATCTGGAATGAATCCTGGAGTTTGAAGACTCTGATAAATCTCAGTGAAATTTATATGCTACCTTACAAAGATTTACGTATTTTCCTTACTTTTAACTGAAACCTTTGCCTTCACAATAAATAAAACAATTTTATTCCTGCATGCTAACAAACAAAAAAGCAAATTACATTATCTGTCACAAGTGTCACAAATACAACAAATTCCCAGTAGTGGAATTGGTTTGTCTGGCTACCAGGTGTCACCACAGTTTCACATACACATTGGCTGAAGAACATTTCTTTGGCAAGATAAAAATATGAATTTCAATAATTCTGTCAGTTTTTATTTTGTTAGTCCAACTTTAGCCACTATTTTTAAGGATCCAAAAATCAACAGGACTATTAAAAAAACTAGTAATCTCAGGTGTTTATAATAGTAGACTCCATACATTTTATTTTAAACAAATATAAACATAAATAATGTACATAGGTGTGTGCACATATTTTCACAAGTATATACACAGCTGTATCTGCCCTTAGACATGTACACAAGCACACACCGCTATATTTCTCCCAGTTGCAAGAAACTGAAGAATTCCAGCACACCCTGGGATGTACAACCCCAGAGAAAAGCAGAGTGCATATCTGCGATTCACTCCTCCAGATTGGGGAAGTAAGCAAACCACAAACCATATTGATACTAAAGATTTGGTGATGGTGTTGGGTAAAGAAGAGGAAGATCAGACTCTCTAGCTACCCCTAAAACAACAGAAGTGGGAGCCTTTGATAAGGTGTAAGAGAGTGGACCTATACATTGACCCCTGAACCATATTTCATCATGTGTTCTGCAGCTGAGTACCATGAGTTTGATTTTCATACTTTCTTCCACGTCATATTAAAAACACTTGGAGAATTATCACTCAGCTGTCATTTACTGTGCTTATCAACACGAGGTGGACCTCTACAAATGATGGATGCATACTTTCCCTTTCTCCTCTTCTTTGTGGTTTTCTCACTCCACATTGTAAGGCATATTTCCTTCTTGCTGCGCTTAAGTAGCTACATGACAGGCATCTTAGAAATACCTCAGATAGGTGAGAAGACAAAGAATTTGTCCCCAGGTTTTTGAAGTCAAGTGTAGCAAATCTATGTGTAGTAAGACAAGCTGGGTATCACACTTGCATTATCTTCTTGGATATCACAGCCACCTTCAGGCATGGAACCCAACAGACATCTTTATACAGAACGCCCTGGATCACCACATATTCTGCACCCCAAACTCAACAAGCAATCTGCAAAAGCGATGAGGAGTCCTGTGGCACCCTATAGACCAACTGAAGTGTAGGAGCATAAGCTTTCGTGGGCAAAGACCCACTTCGTCAGATGCAGGTCTATAGGGTGCCACAGGACTCCTCATCGCTTTTGCAGATTCAGAGGCTACCCCTCTGATACTTAACAAGCAATCTGTTACTTATTGTAAGGCACTGTTATCACAGAATGTGTTCTGAGGAGAATGTCCAAGATATACACTTTAACACACTCAAAACCACCGTCACCAAACAAGAACACTCTGCTAGAGAAGTAGATCCCATCCTGAAATGAGACACTCAAATAGCCCAAGAAAACTTGCATGAGTACAGTAAAATATGCTCTGAATGCACCACATACTGATACACCATATGCTGTATCATCAAAGAAATTCAACCTGCAATTGATGGAGCTGCCATTCTGAAATTAATCTTTCCTGAACTTCCTCTTCCCTTCAAACAACTCCCCCAACCTCCCCCAATCTCAACCTTTTCAAGCTCATCATTTGAGGCATGTTGCCACAGACCAGCATACAACAAGGAAAGTGACACCAGGTCCCTCCAAAACAACAGACACAAAGTCTGCAGAATTATCTTCACTGAAAATTCTCTCTCACCAACAGAAGTTGGTCCAATTAAAGACACTGACTCACCCACTTTGTCTCTCTAGTATCCTCAGATCTACATGATTGTAACAGTTCTAGCTGCAGTGTCATGCACACCTTATGTCACAACAATTATAAGTAAATGTGGTCTCCTTCCAATGTATTTAAAAATATTCCTAAATAGAAGTTAAAAAGTGGTGTCATTTCAAATGTAATAAAGTTTTCTTTAATACCTGACATCTGGGCTTGCTTTGTACAGCCATTTAATTAACCATTAAAGCACTTCTTAGAGTTTGCAAATTTATGCTTAGTAGCATTTTAGAAATTCTGTGAGAAACAGCTACTCCAATGGAAAGCTCAGATATGCCACTAACCATAAACTCAGCCGCAAGCAAAGCTGAACACTGTAGTCTGGTTAAGTATTTAGATCTTATTACTACTGAATATTTAATGAATGAAACTTATGGTTAGGTAAATGGTTCCATCTGTGGTGCTAAAACCCAGAACATCTTCATGTATGAATAAACTTTGAACAGAAGTGGGTGAACAGTTTGTAATCATTTCAATCGACTTAAGATTTAAGATTCAACTGCTCATTTAACTGGAAGTGCTTCTTCTGTACAATGAGCTGCACAGAAGAATAACATTTTCAGGAGTTGGAAGCTGTGTCAGACTGCACACACTGATTTGCTGCCTATGCTCAATTTAAAGATGCTCAGAGTTATTTTATAAAGGGCAAATCCAGTACTTAGCTTGTTCCAGGGCTTGCCAGGCCTGAGTGCCAGCACCTCCAGGCTTGGCAAGACATTGCCCCAGCACTTCTGGGCTTGCTGCATCAGTTATAACAGTAATTCATTCCTTGAGCCCTGGCAGGAGTCTGGAGGAGAGAGCATCATGCTGTATGCCATATGACTACACAGCTACTGCAGGTTGGACCTCCCTAGTCCAGCGCCACTAGGACCTGACTGGCCCTGAAAGAGAGAATTTGCCTCCTGCCACCTGCCCCTAAGCCCATCACCTTCTGCTTCGCCCTCCCCCACCCGCAGTTTGGCTGGGCTGCTTGCCCAGATGCTGCTGGCTCTCTAGGCAGCACAGGTTCTGTTTCCTGCCACAGGGCCCTGGTCCTGAGCAGCCAGGGGCAGCCATAGAGCTCTGGCCATAGCCCTGCACTCCAGGGGGCAGCCATGGAGCTCTGGCCCCAGTTCTGCACTCCAGGGGGCAGCCATGGGGCTCTGGCCCCAGCCCTGCACTCCAGGGGGCAGCCATGGGGCTCTCGCCCCGGCATCACACTCTAGGGGCTACTGCAGGACTCCGGACCAGGCTCTGTGCTCCAGTGGGCAGCTGCGGGGTTCTGGACCTGTCTCTGCCATGGGGCTCAACTCCAGCCCCATACGTCTGGGGGCTGCTGCAGTGTCCCAGCCCCGCACTCCTGGGGAAGGGGGGGGAATGTCAGGAGACTCCAGCACTGCTCTGCCCTTAGGCTCCCAAGCTCTCTGGTCCAGAAGCATCTGTGATCCTGCTGGATGATGGATGTTGCTGGACCAGAGAATGGTGGTTTTTGGAGAAACAACCTGTACTGTAACCACACAGCTGTAACAGTCACTACAGCACTTGCTCTTCTCCTCCTTTACATGTAGGGGAGGGGAGAGGAAAGTCAGCAAATCCTTGTACTTTTGGATTCACCAATTCTGCCTCTGAGGCTAGGGTCAGAATACTCCTTCAGAGTTATGTCCCATCCTGACACTAATCCTCACAAAGTCAGAAGAGGACATGGACTAGTGCTGCATATTGTTCCTAGGCCCAGGGAGTAGGGTCTACTTCTGGAAGCATTGTTCAGACCTGATGCAAAATGCCCAATATGAATTCTTGCTGGGACAATGTGCTTCCCTATGCCCCCTACTACTATCCTCCACACAGTGCAATAGAGTAGCCTTATTTATTATTCAGTCATGACGTATCTCCAGAAATGTATACTGTGTTTCCTTTAAAAAAAAAAAATACAGATTTTGAGGTAGGAAGAATATACAAAAAAAAAAAAAAAAAAAAAAAAGACATGAGCTGAATTTGGGTGCATGTGAAACCAACATTTTAGACCATAACTTATAATTAATTATAGATAAAATTATAATACTCGTGAACCAAATGCAGGGCTCACATAGATCAATATAGCCATTGATATAGGTCTTGGTATCACATTAATATCTGAGTGCCTGGTAAGCTGTGCATCGAGTGTAAACAATACCAGGGAGTAGTAAAATGGTATAACTAACACTAAATGGGCATACAGTGAATGTGAAAAATAGCCAGAACTGACACTCCAAAGGGAAGACAAAGGAAGAGCAATTCACAGCTGTCAACAGCTCATAGCATTTGCTGTATTAATGCTGTTAATTTTTCTGTTAAACCCCTCCCACCATGTCTCATTTTGTGCACTCACTGAACACCAGGTAGGTGCAAGTTACACTATTGTCACACTTACATTTATTTTCTAAATAATGCACCCTTGGTGAATTTAGCTGAGATACGTCTGTTGACGTTGCAGCAGCTAAAAACAGACCTGAATTGGAGCCCACATATTTATAATTTTATAGGTATTTTTTCCCATAAGATCAGTTCTTAAACTGTGGACCCCAGGGCACTTGATGACTGGTGATCACATGACACTGGCTTGGCTTGTTTCCAGTTACTACATCTCATTAAAAGAGAGCAACGAATACATCGAACTGCTTCCCTAATATTCCTTTGCCAGGCTAGCAACCGCTATGGTTGTCACTAGGATATTATTTAACAGTGAATGCAAGGGGAGGTGGATTGCATGATAGTAAATGAAAGGGGATGTGGTTCATGAGACAATAATTGTTAAGTTGTGGTCCTTGTTGAAAAAAACTGTGACTTCCTCTATTTTACGAGGTTTTTACAGCTGCCTCATCAGGCAGAGGTAAAATATAACCACTTCCACACCTCCATCCATTTTTTTTTTGGCAGAATTACAATTATTTTGTAAGCGCTTTTATAATTCTATATGCGAGTAAAACTCCTGCAATGGTAATGGAAAGATCTCCACATGATGGTTTCCCCAACATTCGATGTTTGGAGTTAAATTAATTTATTTTGGTGAAGATACAGCAAGGGAGACACAAATGATGAAGAAGAAATTACATGCCATAACCTCCCCCAGAAATACTGCAGTCTTGTTGCTATAACAATATAAGCGTATGTGCGGCTACAGAATGACAAAGAACTATATGCTTACATCCCATTTCTGTCCTTACAAATTTCTGATATTTTTGCTGCTATCTGAGAAAGATTTGATATTGTTGTTGTCTAAGCACATTTAAACTTCAACTGAAATAACTGCCAAGTGATTCATGCCTATGTAGGTGAATATAACGATTGTATCTGGAGCCCCAGTGCGCCATTTTCATTTCACTTTAAATAAAAAACAAAATGTATCTATGTCAGTCAGTGCCCTTCTGCTGTACTCAGAGGTATCAAACAGGCTACAATTATGATTGTGAAGTGATTGTGTCACATTGGAGGAAGGTTTATTGCTTTTGAGTCTGCGAGGCAGTAACACATTCTGTTTCATATTACTCTTTATATCATTGTTTGGCTGTGACTAGAATAATCAAATGCCATCAAATGCTGTCAAATTCAATTTACAGTATTTTTCATTGAAGCAGGCTTTCTGCATTATATTTCCTGTTTTCCCTTTCTATGGCTGCCATGGAATAGCAACCGTAATCATCCGCTTTATTTACAAAACCAGCAGAGTGAAGCACTATCTTGGGCTAAAACAGATACATATCGAACCTCCCTGCTCTGGCACCCTCGGGACCTGACCAATCCCAAACCAAGGAATTTGCCAGACTAAGGGAGGTCAATGCTGGCCCCTCTGCTACCACCAGCTGCAAGGCTCTGCTCTGGTGGCACCAAAGAGGCTGGAATTGATGGAGCAGAGATGGTGCTTGGAGGAAGAGGCAAGGTAGATGTGGAGTCCTGTGGCTGGTGGCAGAGCTCCATGGCCTCTGGACTGTGCGCCTGGCCACAGGGCTGTGTTCCTGCCCCCTAGCTGCAGGGCTCTAAACTACCCTTCGTCCTCTCCTGAGTGCACTCAGTGTCCCTGTTCCTACCCCTCCTTCCCTGAGCTTGAATGCAGTAAATGAGCTATTGGCAGCACTCTGGAAACTTTGGGGAAGGAGTTGCTGAGCACAGGTCCCGTAGCTATTCCCTATGAGTGCTCCAGCCCCAGAGCACCCATGCATGTCAGACCACAGATGTTCCCGGGCAAGAGAAATTAAGATTACAGAGGTCTAACCTGTACTTTATTTCCTTTCAGTTGGCATAGGAATGTGATGTATTTTTTCTCAAACAATTAGCAGCTGAAAAACGTTTTTCAAGTGAGCAGTCATTTTCAGAAACTCGGTGCTGATACATTTAAAGCAAGTGTAAATTTACATTAATGACTCTTACACATTCAAGAATCTGCTAAGAGGAATGTGGCTTACTTGCTTTTGGAAATGCCTCCTTCCTATACACAACTGCACTACAACGCAATGCAATGCAATCTCCTAATATTCAAAGGACGTAGGGAACACCTGAAGCTTTAGAAAAAAAATGGCTTCTGGAAACTGGAGCATCCAGCTCTGTAGGCTTTGAGACAGGAAGTTCTGAGATGGGATGATCTGAAAATCAGGCTTCAAAGCCTGATGTGTCATCTTCCCTGATAGGTTAGCATGCTAGTTGGTTTCCTCAGAGCCGGCAGGCTTTAGTGCAGAAGTTCTGCTCTGAGTCCCAAAGACCCATATTGCATTATTAAGGATCTTACCAGCTGACTTCCACAAAGCTGATTGGTTCTGCAGGGGTCTGTACCGTGCAAATGTCCAAGTTAGGTCCCCCAAACACAGCTAACTTAGGTACAAAAGGCTGCATGCTGGGCTTGGGAGATCCAGAGCACAACGAGGACATGCCAGTCAGTCTTAGGGGAGCCAGTGCACTACAGAGCAGAGGACTGACAAGGTGACATTAGTTAACACCAAGAGTTGTACATGTAATTTAACTGGAAGAGCACAGTAATACTACCCAATGTCATTATTTCTGACAAATAATATATATGGTTTCCAAATTGCCCTAATTATCTTAAATGTTTAAACAGAGGGCCCACTCACCAATAGCCTTGCCTAGTATGATAACTAGCATCTCACCTATTCCTAGTTAAGCTTCTAAGCAGACACATATTATACATTAATTTATATTTGCGTGCTTTTCCATGTCCCCTCTAAGTCTTTGACTACCTGTCTCCTATGTCCAACTTCATTTTTCACCTAGAAACCTAACTAAATCTTTGTGACTTTGGCTCAGATGCACTCTACCTCCTACCCAAATCAAAACCATCTCTTTTCCATCTGCCATCTTCTGCATAATCATGGATGGAAGGCATTTTACAAGTCTAGTCCATTCATTCTTTTCATCCACTTATTCAAATCTTTATAAAATGGGTTTCTACCTCCTGCAGGTCATTTATGGTAGCTCCAGCATGGAGCAAGTTTACAAACCGTGATGAAGATCCTTGTCAACTTGTCAATTCATTGACAAGCATCTTCCTTAGTTAACGCTCAAAATGCCAGAAATCAGACAAAGCTTCACTTCGTGATTCATACAGCAGGCTACATGTTTTCAAATGCTATGTTCATACACCAGTAGTGCTTGGACTACTTCATTAAATGTTTTATGAAGACTAAATGCAAGAGGATAAAAAACTGTCTACCTGTGAATAAAGTAATTCATTATGATTCCATTTGGTTTCCTAGGTGGTAACCATTTTACTGAAATTGCTCCAGATCCAGTTGCCCTAACGATAGGTGGGCTCAGTTCCTTAGGAGGGGCTTCAAAAGTCCTTGCACAAGTTCGACTGCCTACTCCACAGCTACCTGGGAAGAAAAATCAGGAATTAACTTAAAAGGTTAACATTTTCCACAATGAAAAAAGTGATCTTTCAATTGTGTGAAGCATGAAAATGTAAGAACTAAAGGTTGTTCATGACTCTGAATATGCAGTGGCTATTTTCTGTGACTAAAAGAAGAGGTTTCTAATTTATAAGTGGTAGTCATAAGGAAGAAGAATGTATCATGATATGAAATAAAGGTAGCATTGATACAAGCTTTCAAGGTGTAAAAAGTGTTTCATTTTCCATTTTAAAAATATTTAATATGAATGTTTAAATCCTGTGTGTCACACGATAGCTGTCAAACTGCCTAAATCCAGCTCTCTGAGACTGGACTTCAGAACCTGTAACAAGGTCTCATAATGAAAAACACAATAACAAAAAGAGCAATGGAAGAACCTTGAAGACTTTGAAAGGGAATTTCAAAAGTTTTCAGTGTTGGCCTGACTCTGCTCCCACTGAAGGCAGTAATAAGTCTTCCATGATTTTCTTTAAGGCTGATTTTCAGTCTGTTATGGAATGAAATAATGGCAAGTTTGTGTATTGGAAATAAACGGGTATCTCAAATGAGTGCTTATTCTCATAATTTAATACTAATTTATACCGGTGTAACTTCATCGAATTCAACGGAGTTACTCCTGGTTTACACCAGCATAAGGGAGAAAAGAAACAGGTCCTGTGTGACACTTGACAAGATTTTCTCTCTCAGTTGAGATTGCGAACATTCCCAGGAACATTAAGTAAGGAAGTAATAAGCGATTGTTTTCTATAAAATATCCGGACTCTCCAGCTATCTTGTTGTTTATTACTCTTAATAGGAGCAACCACCACCATTGGAGCAAGAGCTTTCAAAATACTTAAGCTATTCCCATAAAGCATTTGATGAAGCAGTATATATTTCCCAAAATACAGACATTTTAATCTCCACTTAAAATATTTATGATATAATACAGGGAAATGTATAAAGCTCCACAATGATAGGCTTTATTTTTACTGAGTAAACATTTCACTTCCATTTAGAAATAAGATATCTATTTTGTTGAACTGAATCTATTCTGCAAATTTGCCCTCTCCATCGATCATGCAAGTGAATCATCTGAAGCCTTCTTACCATTCTGGCAAGCTTGTATCCTTATCTCGTACTCTGTGTATGGATCCAGGCCATCCATAAGGACAAAATGAGGCCGACCTACCGGCCTTACCAATGGTGAGGTACTGCCGGCATTTAGTAAGACATTATATTCCAAAGGCATATTGGTATTGAATCTTCCTGTTATAGGATAGAAAATAGTACATGTGATAATGACAGTTTAATAACAGCTTCAGAGGTGTAGCCAAGTTAGTCTGTGCAGGATAAACTTAAAAAACAACAAATAGTCTGGTAGCACTTTATAGACTAACAAAACATGTAGCTTTCATGGGCACAGCCCACATCTTCAGATGACTGGACTTGTTGTTTTTTTAAGTTTAATAACAGTGTGAGTTAAATCCTAAGAAGTGAGCATCTGCAACTTTGTGTAAAAGCTCCCATTGAGAAGCCAAAATTATTTAAATATACACAAAAATACAATCTGGCTGCAGATGCTAACAGGAAAAAGGTGGGGAACAGGAAATTTCTGAAAATATATATACACTTCAGTAAATCTGTTTCATGCAGAACCTCACTTGGGGTGTGTCTACACAGCACCATAAACTCAAAATAAGATATGCAATTTACACTATGCAAATTGCATATTTTATTTCTAATCTATTTCAAAATAGCTATTTTGAAATTTGGCATGTCTACACAGTGCCAAATTTCAAAATAATGCACTATTTCGAGACATCCCTTAACCCTCATGGAAGGAAGGCTACAGAGATGATAAATAGCGTGCCCATTATTTTGAAAAATATTTCAAAAGAACTGACGACTTGTTAAGATATGGGATAGCTGCATAGTGTAGATGTACCCTTGGTGTTTGCAGGATGTCTATGGGCAGGGATCGACAAATAATACAACATACTCGCCCGTGGTGAGTAGATTGCACTCCAGAAGAGCCGGGTTTGGGCGATCTGCGCATGCAGATTTGTTTCTGTCTCTCTGCAAGAAGACTTCTGACCTCTTCTCTCTAGGAAATCCTAGGATAGGTTCAGCACACCACCACTCCTCTGGGACTGCCTTCCCGAGCCTCCTGTTTGACTCTTCTCTTCTTCCCGCCTTCCACATCCCCCAAAATGAGTTCCACACACTCCCTTGACATAGGGATATCTGGCCTGCCTTCATGGAGTACAGATTCTTTGGCAGCCCTGTAGGAGACCTGGTTACCAGTCCCATCATGCCTCAGGTCAAAGGGTCTCTACATATTTATAGTATTTTCCATGTCAGTCTCCAAGTGAGAGTGGAACCCAAGTGATTCATAAAATCATTGTTATTCAGTGTAATAAATGAATCAGGTTTAGGCTGTTCCCATTCTTCATTCTGCTACATTCTAGCCCAGTAATACTCAGTCTGAGGCTTGCAAGCCACAATTGGTTCTTCATTTTGTCTCCCGTGGCTCTTTGCAACACATAGTATTGAAACACTGCACGATTTAATTATTAATCAGTCTAAGTTATTAACCACAAGGATGCTTTTACTATGTTATTAACCAGTCATAGTTGATAAAATAACACATGGATAGCTATTTTGCTGTGAGAATAATTACTTACATAACATTATTTAGATATATATTTCTTCTCACTACAAAATGACTAACCAAATATTATAATTTTTATCAACTGCAATTGGTTAATAACATTATAAAAGCATCCTGATTGGTTTACATATGTAAATAAAAACACTAAAATATTTTCCCTCATAGTGTTTAAATGTAAATATATTGTACTGTAATAAATGAAGCAAGGAAATCACACTACTGTGGCTATTTTGGATAGTGCTTCTCTCTAGTTTGGCTCCTGAACCACTGGGGTCTGATGATCACTGTTAAAGTACAGAGATAAGAGAGCATCTACACAGAAAAAGTGCATCAAAAAATCAATCTGCTTTTTCGAAAGATAGCATCCACACTGAATGGACGCTATCTCACATTTAAGCTTTGATTACTATGGACAGAGTGGCTGTGCTTTTTCCTTTTTCCTCTTCTTTCAAAAGAACTCCCTCTTCCCCATCCACACACACCTTTTTCCAAAAGAGCTCTTTTGGAAAAAGACTTCTTCCTCGTAGAAAGAGTTTTACCAATGTCAGAAAAACCCCTCTGTTCTTTCAATTTTTTTTTTTTAAAGAACAGGATTGCAGCATGGACGAAAGTGAAGTTTTTTCAGAAAAACAGCTGTTTTTCTGAAAAAACTCTGTAGTGTAGACATAGCCTAATACTTCTTAGTGTCTATGTTCAAGGTGCTAAAATGAAATAGGATTAAACAATTTAAAAACATGGCTGATTAAAAAAGAGAAAACTATAGTTTCAATAACAAGCGAATCAGCTTCTGAAGGTTGCAGTATTAGGCTGTCTCCATTGTTACTTGTAAGAGGAAGTAAATGGCAGCTGCCTGAGACACGATAAGCTATGACTTATGTCTTTTTCTTTCTGAAACTTTGGAAAACAAGACCATTCCTTCTGCTTATCCTCACAAAAATAAGAGCTCAGTTAAAGCAGGGTTCAAAAACTCAGTTAAAGCAGGGTTCAAAAGCAGGGTACTCTTACACATATAAGGGTCTGTCTGAAGAGCTAAGGTTGTGCTAGCGTACCTGAGCTAGCTTGGATCCAGCTAGTATGGGTAACAGAGTGGTGTGGAATTCAGAGCAGGGTATCTTTGGCTGTGTCCAGACTCAGGGTTTTTTTCGAAAAAAGTAGCCTTTTTTCGAAAAAACTTCACCTGCGTCTAGACTGCAGCCGCGTTCTTTCGAAATTAAATCAAAAGAACGCGACTTTTCTTTCAACGGCGGTAAACCTCATTGCACGAGGAAGAACGCCTTTTTTCGAAAGTGCTCTTTCGAGGAAGAACGCCTTTTTTCAGAAAGAACGCCTTTCTTTCGAAAAAAGACGTTCTTGAAAGCAAACAGGGCTTTTTAGAAAGAGAGCATCCAGACTCACTTGCTGCTTTCTTTCAAAAAAGCGGCTTGCTTTTTCGAAAGTTCCGCATGCAGTCTAGACGCTCTCTTTCAAAAGAGGCTTTTTCGAAAGTATCTTTCGAAAAATCCTCTTTCGAAAAGAGGCTTGCAGTCTAGACATAGCCTATGTGGTTACTGAAGCCCACTGTGCAATCTTCATGGTTATTGTTACCCACACTTACTCGACACGTGCCAAGTTGGGTTAGCCCATGCACAGTGTGCGCTACATGACAGTAGCGTGGGGGCGAGGGGAATCCCCCCTGCATTGTCTAAGTTGGTGGAAAGTAGCCTCCCTGATGTGCTTCTCCAACTCAAGAACCCTCTGACAGCCGTAGAACCCCTCCACCCCACTAGTTCTGTCCTGCTTCTGCTGAAATCTCTGATGGCAGGAAAGGGCTATCAGTGATGGCAGGAAGTATTGCTGTCGCGGTCCTGAATCCTGACAAATCCTACAAGTTAGAGCAGCTTCTGGTTGCTTTTTCTGCTCTGGAGCTAATCTGCTTCACACCCGCCCTAACGTAAGATAGACGCCGGCAGCGGGAAGAATTAAGTTTTACCTTTGGGTACATCTAAACTACATTCCTTTTTTATAAAGGGATGTAAATTAGACATATCAAAATTGTAAATGAATCCAGGATTTGAATTTCCCGTGCTTCATTCACATAATAGCGGCCATGGCTTTTTTTCAAAAAATCGCTTTAGAAAAAAAAGGGGGTCAAGACAGGGATCATTTGACAGAAATGTCCCATTTTGAAAGATTCTGTAAACCTCATTTTTTGAGGTTTATAGGATCTTTCAAAAAACCTTCCCTTTTTGAAAGACCTGCATCTAGACTACGGTTTTACTTTCGAAATAGCGCTTTTTTGAAAGAGCGCCATGATGTGATTATGCAAATGAAGCACGGGAAATTCAAATCCTGGCTTCATTTGCAATTTCAAAGTGCCTAATTTACATCCCTCTGTCAAAAGAGGGGTGTAGTCTACACACACCCTTTGAGGGTTACAGGATCTTTCAAAACACTTTTCGAAAAAAAGCTGTGGCCACCATTATGTAAATGAAGTGCAGGAAATTCAAATCCTGGCTTCATTTACAATTTTGATACATCTAATTTACATCCCTTTATCGAAAAAGGGATGTAGTTTAGATGTACCCTTTCTGACAGAACTCATAACAAATCAAGGCCTTACACATCTCAGTGAGACATGCTGCAGGTTCATGACTGTGCTCACAATTATATGGGCCTAGAAAAAATGAAGGGCACTGTCTAAAATTCTCACTCTTTCTGTGTATATTTTTTTCACATTCTTTATGTGTATACATGTATAGTTATAAGATTTTTAAGAAGTGTTATACTGTAGGATATAGCCATGATAGAAGTGAATCATTTTTAGTTATATGAAGTAAGTCCTTTTCCCCAGCTATTTCATTCTATATTCACAAACCATCATGTACATTAGTATCACTGTATAAACTATATTTACATATACATCTCATATTCAAGTCACATGATAAGTTTATGCTCCTTGGCTGAGTATAACCCCTGAAGTTACAATGTATTTGCTCATGATCACAGATTCAAAATTCACTTTACATGAATAGTCCACAATATGATCTTAAAATGTACTTTGTTGGTGACTAGTTATGCTAGTAAACTCATTTTGAAGATTATCTTAGGAAGTGAACACAAAAGTGCAAATATGTCAAAGCAAGTACACTGTCAAATATTAAAGAATATTAAATGGAAATTCTTCCCAGTATTCACTGAGTGCTAACACCAAGAAATCACTTTACCTTTGAAAGAGAAAAAAATATAGCTGGGATGCATGGAAATGTGAAATGAAGAACTTTGTATGTTCAGACATACCCTACAAGATCTGTAGCAAGCTTAAAATGATCTACCCCAGGTGTTCTGATGACTGAATGAAATGAAATGGGCATATTTGTTATAATCAGCTGGGAAACCTCATGACTTGGTTAGTTCCAGAGTTCATAAATTTATGTCAGAATAAAAGGAACAGTAAAAGCACAAGTGAACCAATTTACCCTAAGTGCAAATGGCAGTTTTGTTATTTGGTGTCAAAGTTACCATGAGCACAATGACAACCTGCCATAACACATTTTCATGTTCACTAAAGAACAAAGATTTAGTTGGTTAATATTCTCAGCAATATTCCTTTTCATAATTTACAACAACTAGATGCTGATAGGTTATTTAACATTTATGAAGTTAAGATGTAATCAGAAAAACCCTGATTATCTTTACAAATAAAAAAGTTAAATTATTCCACTTTTTTCCTCTGCGACTTCATTTCACAGCAGGTGCACACTTCACAATGGGACAAGTCAATCAAACTAAATCTTTTTTCTTTTTCTGTTGTATTTGGATAATGTATAATGGACAGGTCTGTGGAAAAAAACCAAAACCCTTCGCAAATTAGGTTTGACAGTCCTGTTTACTTCAAAACTAGGGAAGCTCATAAGGTAGAATTTGCAGCAAAATATATTTAAAAAAGAAAAAAAATCACAATCTTGTTTTAAAGACTGGTGATCAAATGTCCATTTGAAGTCACTTGCTGTAAAACTACTCAATATGATGTGAAATACAACTATCATTAAAACCAAATAATATAAGTTTTCTTCTTGTATTTTCTTGTTGTATTTCAACAAGTCTTTAAAAACAAGAGTCGTGTCTTTTATTAAAACCTAAGTAAAAAGTTAATGTGCCAGATAACTGTTATTTTGAACAACAAACTTGTACCACACGTTACAACCAGAACTAGAATACTTGGAAAACTAATGTGAAGTATTTTAAATTCATATGTATGCACCTACATTAAATGCCCTGAGAAAAATGCTCAGTAACCACTGCTCTGATTGGAGCAAAGACAATTGAACACACAAGCTTTGTGCATATCACAAACACTGAGTTATCCTAGAAAACAAACTGATCTATCTAGAGAATGGATTCCTTTGAATTACAATCTCCAGATCTATCTGTTGGATCATACTTATTACTACCAAGAACTGAGACAATATCAGGCATACGGAGGTGAGGGGGAGAAATCATATTACCACATCACCTAAGTCTGGTATAAAATACCAGGTGGCGCCCCAGACCGAATGTAGGTAGAAAATGGAATGCTCTACACAACATGCAGTCTGTAAAGAAGCACACTCTGATGGAGTGAAATAGAAATTTATGACATGAGCTCATTAGCATGTGAAATGGGCAATGTGGCGACAGAGAATGTGAGCCTGTGGGTTCTGGTGGAAGTCTGCTTTTGCTGAAGTTCATAGCAAATGAAGGCATTTGGCAGGGTGAATGGTGCTAATGATTTTAAAGGTAGGATGGGTATTTGACTAACTATCAATAACATTTATGAATATGCCTGGAGAATATTATGTTTTTTCCCCCATTGAGGTTTTGTTTCTATCTATGATATTGATATTGTTCCATAGCAACTGTAACATATCCTTCTGTGGAATATCAGTGAAATGTACCGTACCTTTGAGGTCTGTGCAGTGATGCAATGTAACAGAAAAATAATGGGATACCTATTTCAGGAATAAAACCCTATTTTCCTTACCGAGCGAGGTGTGTCATTTTTTTCTGAATCCGTCATTTTAACCACTGCTCAGCCACCTTGCCATTTAGCTGGGTCAGGAGTTTTAAAATGTTATATATCTCTGTAGATATGGAATTTGGATACAACACTAGCATTGAAACATAATTTTTAAAACCCCAAAAAGGAGAATTTGTTTGATAAGATATCCATATTTAATCTCCAGGGTAAATATTTGATCCAAATTTATCATAGCAGATAAGCGGATCCAATGCCCAAGTGTCCCACTGTCCATAGACAGGAAAATATCTTGACCAACTACCCTTTCATCGAAACTTGTTAATAAAATGCAGTTTATTCCAGGAGACAATATCAATTAAAATGATTGTTTCAGTGGGAGAGTCACTGCCAACCCTTATGATAAAGGTCCAATTCTGAATGTGAAAGAGGATATCTGCAGTATTTTGATAGGGTTTGTTGACAGAAAATAAGACTATCCTGCACAATGAAGTGAATAAGGGTCACAAGTAGCGTTAGGTTAAGTTACTCAGATACTCTTAAAGAGTGGAAAACTGGGACTCAGCAGGGAGTAGGAAGTCAGAGGAATCTAGTCACTCAGCCCCTTTGAAGCTAAGTTATATGTTCGGAGTGCTTCCCAGGTCTCAGCTTTCTGAACTACATCAGCTGGATCTATAGGTTTTACTCACAGACGATCATATCACCTCACCAGATCAGAGCCTCTAAGGAGTACCTCCACCTTCTCATTTTAAACTCTGGAACCCCCATTTTCCCGTAAGAAAATATTTGTAGCATGGACCACCTGAGGTGAACCATAATTCCAAATTTATGTTTACAAAGGATTACCATCCATTAATATCTTAGGCCATGTCTACAGTAGAAAACTATTTTGAAATGACTAAATTCATCTTAAGAACTCCAGATTTAATACATGTGAACTAGTATGTCCCCACTACAAGGAAGATTAGAAATTAGTCCAAGTCAGGCTCCGTTAATGTGGATACGCTACCTCAGGCTTAGAGCCCAGGAAACACTCTGGGGAGCTGTGGGAGGTCTCCCGGAGACCGAAGAGTTCAAATTAGCGGCACTGGAGCATCCACACAAATGTTATTTCGAAATTAGTGTTACTCCTTGTAAAAAGCAGGAGTACAGAGTTCGAATTCCATGGCCTGTTATTTCAAAATAACAGGCTTGATTGTGTGGACGCACCGCTTATACATTTGACCTTGATGGGGGAGGTTATTTCGGAATAAGATCCTAGTGTAGACCAGGGATCTGGTACTATATGAATCGATTACCCTGTGTGCAGCATAAGTTTTGGCAGCAGAAGCATTTTCCTGCTATTGCTATTGCTCTACTGGGATGGGAAGAACAGATATATCCTGCACACTTGAAGATCCTTTCATTGAAGAAACAGTGGCAGCTAACTCACTGCCCACCTCAAAGACCATGTTGTGGTAAAAGAAGGAAGTCGGATCCTCTTTAAGAGCCGAAAACTGGGACTCAGCGGGGAGTAGGAAGTCAGAGGAATGTAGTCAAACATTAATTATCAAACACTGACTATTGACTTACTAGAGCCTTATTCTCCAGCTTTTAACTTACTGCCAATTACCTGGATTCAAACAGACAAATAAAAAGATCCAGAGTCTGTATCAAAAACATTTCTCAGGACACCCCGTTCCTGCAAGTCTTTGTTCACCATTTAAGAATTTTCTTATGTTTTAACAAGTGTTTCTAATGTTACTGAATATTCAGGACTTTAAACAATACCTTCTACCAAAACTATAGTAGAGTTTTTAATAAAATCAACTGTGGATTACACACAAGTCAAATTCACCTCCCTTCTTGCAGGCCCTAAATCCTTCCGGGCAGTTGGGGAAAAAGTTTAAGTTAAGATTTTAATCTTTTTCATATATTATAGCATTTCTATATTGTATTTTGTGCTTCTGCAAAGTAAAAGATTAATAGCTCAGGGTATTATAGACCTAGTAGCCAATGGTTAAATGGGCAGAGTTTGCATCAAGCATCGCCAAAGCAATACCTTAATACAAAATGATTTTTCTAGCTGGGGTTACTGTCAATGCCCTTTGACTTTCTTGTAGCCAGTGGCTAGTCCGCAAGGTGAGAATGTCTTACATAATTAGGAAGAAGGGACATAAAAAAAAGAGTTAATTGAAAAACCTCACACTGTTCTTCCTGCTGAAAACACACATTGCAAAAGTTTTTCAAAGACCAATGTCAAAAGAAATTTTCACTTGAAAAATATCTACTATCTAGATATTTGAAAACACGTTAATGTGTTTCATTAAAAAGGCAAGTGTAGTAGGGCAAGATGGGCTGGTGCAAAATTTAAGTCCAGAAACAGAGACTGTGAACCCAAGTTAGGCCTTGTATTAAAGCAGATATGTATAGATTCATGTTTAGTACATGAGATTATCAAAGTTGCTGCTACTGTAGTAGGCATTAGATCAGGGCTACTCAACTTTGGAAGCACCGGGGAGGGGGGCACAATGATACTCACAGCACATGCCGAGAGCCACAACTGAAGTGTGGTTGCATATACATGCAAATATATATGCGAAGAGTTTCTTTCACACCCTGTACCCTTATGTTCCAGCCAGTCCATCTGCTTGAGTCTTTCAGTGCTCACCCCGCCTGGGAGATGCCTCACTGTTGTGAAGCGTGTTCCCAGTGGAAGCTATATTTGAAAGATTCCACCTGCAGGCCACGTGTTGAGCCCCGCATAAACCCATGCTGCACTGCAGACTGCAAACAAATGGGCTGTGGGCCTCATGTGGCTGGCTGGCCACATGTTGAGTAGCCGTGCATTAGATACTTACGTAAATGTTTCAACTAGTACAGAGACATTATGATTTAGTTTAAAACACTAGGAACAAGAGAAGGTAACAAACACATGTTATGCTATAAACAAGTTGGGTGAAAGTTGTGTATCCTAATTGTCAATTTTAGCCTATAAATGTTGGGATACTTTGCTGTAAATTTTTTGTGTTGCCTAAAGGACAGTAGATAATTTTGTTCCTGACAGAGGCACTTCATGTGCCAGTGTACCTATAATCACACAGCCAGGACACTGACACTGGGCTGAGGGGGCAATAAACCTGGCCAAATGCCTTTCTTACCACACCGTGCCTTTAATCTTTTTTTATAAGCAACATAGAGGTTTACTGAACAGGCTGCCTTTTATGCTATTAATAGTAGTAACACTGAAGCTTCAGGAACGGAAGCACTGGACAACCTAAACCACACTACCAAGACAGGGACGTTCCAGCTTTCAACACTTAACAACTAGGTAGTACTATCAAGATCTGCTGAACCAGCTATTTGCTCAGCGCTGGAAAGCACATAGAAAAACACACACACAAACAGTATGACACACTCATAATCCCAACTGCTCATCCACTAAGTGACAAGTCATCTGCTTTAGGGGTTGTGATCTCCAAATATGACAAAAAATACAAGTGCAGTCATAGCAACTGTGTTGTTAACAAATATAAATATATGATGAACATATGCCTATCAGTAACTTCTATGGAGATGAAGCAAAATGCAGGACTATGTAGCACTTTAAAGACTAACAAGTGGTTTATTAGATGATGAGCTTTCATGGGCCAGACCCACTTCCTCAGATCAAATAGTGAAAGAAAATAGTCACAACCATATATACCAAAGGATACAATTTAAAAAAAATGAACACATATGAAAAGGACAAATCACATTTCAGAACAGAAGGGGGATGCAAGGGGGGGGGAGGAAGGAAGGTAAGTGTCTGTGAGTTAATGATATTAGAGGTGGGGAAAGTTAGATGTCTGTGAGCTAATGGTATTAGAGGTGATAATTGGGGAAGCTATCTTGGTAATGGGTAAGGTAGTTGGGATCTTTGTTCAATCCCATGTGGTTGTGACTATTTTCTTCCACTATTTGATCTGAGGAAGTGGGTCTGGCCCACAAAAGCTCATCATCTAATAAACCATCTTGTTAGTCTTTAAAGTGCTACATAGTCCTGCATTTTGCTTCAGCTACACCAGACTAACACGGCTACATTTCTATTTCTATGGAGATGTCTAAGTAAAAGTTCCCGCTGGAGATTGTACTAGATGGAAATACTGATCACTCTCTGTATATTTCTGTTTCTATCCATGACATTATTCCACAATAATTAACATTTATACTTAATTAATAGTTAACATTTATTCCCAAATATTGTATCATATGATTTTTATCATGCCAAGGAAGCCATGATTTGCACTGACTCATTATAACACTTATTCTTCATGGGGTGACAATATTACCTCTAAGCTGCGCAGATTCACAGGTGATTAATCAGCTCCACCCAGTCACAGGCTCAGGGCTGGGAGCTGACTAACTGAGTGGGGCTGATTAATCACCCGTGAAGCTGTTTGCCCCACATCTCAGAAGGAACAAGAGTGACAAACATTTGCATAAATCCTGATGGCTACTCATCCACCCTGCAATGGATTTATTCAGATTTTGTTAATCTAATAAGTAGGCTAAACTATCAGGGGAGGTCTAATTCCTGCTTCACACATCTGCACACCCAACCAAGAACTCCTGGAAGTGGCTGGAAGCAATGGAAGGAGGCCCAGCAATCGTATGCTTTCTCCACAGAAACAGTGTCCCCTTTGCTTGGGGTGAGGACCTCATGTACATCTTCAGCATTCCATGGATTCTGTTCCTCCTGTGTCTATGACCCAGAGTGGGAATAAAATGGGATGATGTAAATCACCAATGATGAAGCATCAGAATGCAAATTTTGCAACTAAAGATGGTCATAATCTGAAAGGCTGAATCTGAAGGCCTCCCGGACTCTGAAGTGTTTGAAATGTAGTTTTCAATATTGCTTAACAGGGTCATCTCTAATTGCAATACTGTCTCAAGATACATAACCTGATTAGTCCATGGCTCACTCTCAGGCCTGCTGATGGCGAGAGGGGCAAAGGGGACAGTAGCCCCAGGGCAACATAGAGGACATTGGTGCCCCCTTCTCTCTTACTCCATTTGCCTTGGTTGGTAACAACTGAGCACAGCTGCTCCATGTCCTGTATGTAAGCCATCCCGGTGTCTCTAGTTCAGGATATGGCTGACTTCACCACATTAGCTTCTTTATCAGGATGATCATGATGACAGCAAGACAAAGCTATGACTAGTTGCTAACACTGAAAAATCAGGAGCATCAAAACTAAGCAGGGAAAGAGACAGCGGAAATGCCATTTCATGTGTAGTTCATAAGGGTATGTCTTGACTGCACGCCTTTTTTGACAGAGGCTTTGTCGACAAAGCCTCTGTTGAAAAATAGCATACAGACTACAACCAGTACTGTTGACAAAGCAAGCCGCTTTTTTGAAAGAGGGTCTAGATGCTCTCTTTCGAAAAAGCACATTTTGCATGCAATAGCGCCTTTTTTCAACAGAGTACTATTGAAAAAAGGCGTTATTCCTCGTAGAATGAGGTTTACCGCTGTCGACAAAACTACCGCGTTCTTACTGTCGACAGAACGTGGTGGTAATGTAGACGCAGGTATAGTTTTGTCGACAAAAGCCTACTTTTGTCGACAAAACCCTGTAGTCTAGACTGGGAGGAGTGCCTTTGTTACAAAAACCCAGTGTTGTTCCTCCTGCCAGTTAAGTGGCATTTTAAGGCTCCAAAAATATAGGAATTCATATCACCAAACACATGATGCATATTCCTTGTCAATAATCCTGTGTCAGCAAACACAAACGAAAGAAACTTCTTTTCAGTTTTCTCTGACATCCAGCTATTTGAATTGTTTCTTTCAAAATGCTTAGTACTTACATAATAGTTTACATGTTTAAACTAATGTACAGACAATCAATCCTCAGAATAATGCAGTCAGGTATATGGGTCAATATTATTATTATATTAAATCTCTATAAGAATCATCAGCATGAGATTCCAGGTATTTAATTCATAGATGCACTTTTTCACAGCAAATATGAATGAGAACCCAGAATGAAACAGCAGACTTGCTCAATGTATTATTGTCACCATTCTAGTTAACATATCCTTTGATTTGCCACAAGGAGCTATTCAAAAATATGTTTTTACCTGGAGTGTCCCATGCCATAAATATGGAATAGGCATCTATTACTGTGACATTATATGGGAGATGAATTTTCTCTGGTGTTTCTACCGGTGTTTGTAAAATGTATTTGTCACTAGTACTGCTGCCACCTCCAGTGCTGGCTTCCAGCTGGTAAACATATCTGCACAAACACAAAAACAGCAGTGATAGAAAGGGTGGTTACATTCTTTATGGATGTTTACATTGGAATGGATTTCCCTTTTGCACCAGTTTAGGAAGCAGACACCACAAAGTGTGTAACATATATTATATCAAAATATAGATTTTCAAATTATGTGTTTTCATATAATCATAGAATCATAGAACACTAGAACTGGCAGGGACCTCGAGAGGTCATCAAGTCCAGTTCCCTGCCCTCACGGCAGGACCAAGCACCATCTAGATCGTCCTTGATAGATGTCTGTCCAACCTGCTCTTAAATATCTCTAGTGATGAGATACATCTTTTTCCAATCAAACTAATACTTTTTATATTACATTTCATAGCATCATAAAATAAGAAACACTTAGACCACATGAAGCACTGAAGTAATTTTAGAATTGCCTTCTAAAAATATGAGGAGATGCTGTTAGGGATTTCCACTTTCAACCTGATATGTTCTCATGCACCAGCACATAGCATAGTCTGCTGTGTAAAGAATTTCAACTTCTGGGAGCCACACCAAAGAAGAAAAATGAAACTATGAACCAGAATAGTTAAAGCTCAAAGAATGATACTGAGGCAGGTATTGCTCACAACAACATGCGGCACATTGGTGGCCTCAGCAGCAAAAAATCCCCAGCTGCTTGAGATGGAACACTTGAATGGGGAAGGCTCTGAGTTAATCCAGAGAATTCTTTCCCAGGCATCCACCTGGTGGATCTTGCTCTCATACTTTGGGTCTGTTTGCCATATTTGGAGTCAGGAAGCAATCTCTCCACCCTCTGGTCTGACTGGCAGAGACCACGATTTTTGGGGTTTTTTTTAAGCTTTCCTCTGCATGGGTCAAAGCAGTGTGAATTATGTATTCTCTGTAACTTAAAGTACTTAAATCATGAGGACTCAGCCAGAGGTTACCATCTATAAGAGGAGTGGGTGGGAAAGATTCTATGGTCTACAATGGGTAGGAGGTCAGGTGAAGGTTTCTCTTCACCTGAAGCCTCTTAAAGGAGGTCTTCAATTTTCTAGTGACTAAGGAACAGAATCAAACTCTCTCTCTCTTTTAATTATTCTAGCAGTTTATATATAACATTTTCAGGAGCATTTAAGTGACTTAAGAGTCTACTCCCCATTAAAAATAGAGTCATGCTCTCAGGGCCAGATTTTCAAAGGTATTTGGGCACCTAAAGGTATGGATAGCTGTTTGGCAGGATTTCCAAAAGCACTTGGAAGGTTTTGCACTTTGAAAATTGGATTTAGGTTACTCTTAGATACTTCTGAAAATGTCACTCTTCTGCAAAATCTAATTCTTAAGCACTCTTTGAAACTTACCAAAGATCTTTATTAGGTCTTACCTACTGTTGGGCTGCAGGCCCTCATCAGTGAAATTCAGATCTCCACTGCCACCCTGGAAAATCTGTTCTCCATTACGAAGCAAGCGATATTGAGAAATGAGTCCATTGGGTTTTTCTGGTTCACTCCAATAGAGTTCCACCCCTGTTGAGCTGACTAGGATATGATGTGGTTTCAACCAAACTCCTGTTAACATCACCATACCATTGTTTTAGCCATATCATAACATTAAATGTAAAAGGTCCTGATTCCCTATTTACCTTACCTTGTGGAGTCATTTACACCAATGCAAAGTGAGTATGGCAAACTGATCTGACCACTACCAGATCAGAAAGAGAGTTTTACACACATATTTTGCACTCTATTAGCTGACATATAAATATCCAAGATGTAGGTCAATGGAGAATCAGACTTAAAAGCTGACACTCAGAGGTGTAGCATGTATTTTTGTTTTATAAAAATGTGCCTCTTACAACTGCCTCTAAAATATTTTTCTTCAAGATGACACCAGAAAGTTATTTTCACAAAAAACAGAAAACCTTGTACTTCAGCATAGAGATGGGGTTATAATACCATTATTACACCATGGAGAAAAAATTCCTGGGGTAAGTGACTGCTCCATCTATGTCAATGGTGTTTTCCCCATTTACATAGCATTTGCTCCCTTCCCCCCACCTCTGCCCCCACCAATGATACCCTCTAATATTATGGGAATGCCTTTACCTCGAGGAGCAGCTTGCAAGGTTCGGCCTGCAATTGGCTGGCTAGAGGTACATCCAGCAGATGTGCATGCTGTAAGTGTGAAGCTGTAGTTAGTGTATGGCTGGAGACCTAGAAACAAAACAAACATTATTATAAAATGATTACTTTAGACATCCTGAGAATTATGATTGTAGATGGAAAATAACAAAACCTATGGATCAGATATAGGTAACTTTAAAAGATCTCTATTTCTAAAGCACAGTTGGAAGGGGAAATATAGTATCTGGTGTTAAGTAAATTGAGTAGTTGACATTAATTGAGAGGTCTAATCATGTGCACCAGTACAATGCAGTTGTGACTGCAGTTATTTGCACACACATGTTGTGCACTCAAAGAATGAAGCTATTAAACATTAAGTCTGCATAAACAGTGAAATAATTAACATCGTTGCAAATTAAGATGAAAGCAATTTCATAATCTGAAGTCTTCAGATATAGAGATGAGCACCATAGAGAAACTAATGATTCTATCTTCAAAGCAGGAACTGAATAGCATGAAATAAATAAGGCATGGAGCTACATATTGGCTTCTTTTAAAAAGTCTGGCAAAACCACTCAGAGTTAATTATGTGTAATCTTCATAAAATTGGAGATTCCATACAAGTAAGTAGCAAAACATTTGAATGATCAGCTTATGAGTTTTGCCCCTGTAACTCATTTTCCCTAGTGTAAATCTGGACTAATTCCACTGAAGTACATGGTGTAACATAACTGTTAAACTGGTGCAAATGGAAAAAGAATTAGGCCCTACAAAGTGTGAAAGTCTGCCCTGGAAATCTCGTAAGCATAAGGTGCAAAATCCTGGTCCCACTGAAGTAATTTCACTTAAACTCATTCATGATACTTTTTGTACCTCCCAGTTCCACTCTAATACATAGTCAGATTCCTCAAGTCTCATACCTGAGTTCATATGTACCTCATGAATCTTCATGTAGTGGAGTCATAGAATCATAGAACACTAAAACTGGAAGAGGCCTCAAGAGGTCATCAAGTCCAATCCTCTGTCCTCACATCCAGTACTGTCTAGATCATTCATGATAGATGTCCCTCTAACCTGCTCTTAAATATCTCCAGTGATAGAGATTCCACAACCCTCCTAGGCAACTTATTCCAGTGTTTAACCACCCAGGGTGTGTCTAGACTCCATGCCTCCTTCGACGGAGGCATGTAGATTAGCCAGATCGGAAGAGGGAAATGAAGCCGCGATTAAAATAATCGCGGCTTCATTTAAATTTAAATGGCTGCCCCGATCTGCCGATCAGCTGTTTGTCGGCAGATCGGGAGAGTCTGGACGCGATGCCCCGACAAAGAAGCCTTTCTTCATCGACACAGGTAAGCCTCGTGAAACCAGGTTTACCTGTGTCGATGAAGAAAGGCTTCTTTGTCGGGGCATCGCGTCCAGACTCTCCCGATCTGCCGACAAACAGCTGATCGGCAGATCGGGGCAGCCATTTAAATTTAAATGAAGCCGCGATTATTTTAATCGCGGCTTCATTTCCCTCTTCCGATCTGGCTAATCTACATGCCTCCGTCGAAGGAGGCATGGAGTCTAGACACACCCCCAGAGAGTTAAGAAGTTTTTCCTAATGTCCAACCTAAACCTCCTTTGCTGCAATTTAAGCCCATTGCTTCTTGTCGTATCATCAGAGGCCAAATATAACAATTTTTCTTCCTCCTCCTTGTGACACCCTTTTAGATACTTGAAAACCACTAGCATGTCCTCTCTGTCTTCTCTTTTCTAAACTAAATAAGCCCAATTCCTTCAGCCTTGCCTCATAGTTCATGCTTTCTAGACCTTTAATAATTTTTGTTGCTCTTCTCTTTACCTTCTCCAATTTCTCCACATCTTTCTTGAAATGTGGTGCCCAGAACTGGACACAATACTCCAGGTGAGGCCTAATCAGTGCAGAGTTAAGCGGAAGAATGACTTCTTGTGTCTTTTATCATGAGCTTTCATGGGCATAGTCCACTTCTTCAGATGAAGTGGGCTGTGCCCACGAAAGCTCATGATACCATCTACATGTTTTGTTAGTCTATAAAGTGCTACCAGACCATTTGTTGTTTTTTTCTGTAACAGACTAACTCAGGTATCCCCTGAAGTTCTTGTGTCTTGGTCACAACACTCCTGTTAATACATCCCAGAATCATGTTTGCTTTTTTTGCAACAATGTCACACTGCTGGCTCATATTTGGTTCAGGACTAAGAGTGGGAGCCACACCACCATCATGCTAAGAGGCTCTGTCATTGTGTGACCCAGCTCTTGTTACCTCCTCCCCACTGGTGGAAATATGCTCTGCCCACAGCTTTGGGACGGGTTGTGCAGGGCACCCATCATGTTAGTATTCACAAAAACTTACACAACTGCAATTTGGCCAACTTGAGATGTCTGCAAATCAGAAAAACATCCTACACTTTTGTCCTGGGTTCTAGCCAGAACGAGGAAGAGCCAAAGGTTCATAATGAAACAAAGAAAGTGACTAAATTCCAGAGACTACTGTAACTCTATCACTGGCTACATCTACACCACAAGACAGGGTACTTAGCTTCCAGATCCTGGAATAGAACCCAGGATTCCTGAGTTTCCCTATTCCTCTGATGGCAGCAAGTACCTTTGAAACTCACTGATAAAGTATGCATCTCAGCCCCCTCTCCTGCTGATCTACATAGATGAGGACAGTCTACTGTGCTGTCAGTTACGCCATTGGCACAAAGATCCAAGAATCCAAACCTGGTGATGATCCATGTTAATGTCAATCTAAAGTTATAGGATGAAATTTGTTCTCTTTTTTTTCACTCTGCTTTTTAAAAAACTTAGCAAATTGCACACAAGTGCAGTGCTAGAAGAATATTAAAAAAATTGCAAAATCAAAACACTCAAAAGTTAGGAACTCCCAAATTAAGTTTGCAGGTGCATCCTAAATTTGGCTCCTTTGTGTTTATGTGCTATAATAGTGTTTTATTTCACACAATTGGCTCCTCATATTCAGGATGGACATATTCTGGGAATGAATCAGGGAAGTGTAATACAGGAGGCTGTTAGCTATGCAAACCCTAGCTTATTTGTTGCAGAAATTGGATAGAGAAGCAATCAGGGGACTCCATGAAAAAAGAGGGTCTCATGGTTAAGCAGCCAATGCTGCCCTCAGAAACTGGATTTTATCCCTGGATCTGTCACAGAGTGCCTGTGTGATGCTGGGCAACTCATTTAAAACCCAAACTTTTCAGAGATTGTCACTAATCTTGTGCCCTTCATTTTCTGGAAGGCCAACTAGAGATTTTGGGGGGTCTGATTTTCAGAGAGTTGAGCACTCACAACTGTAAATGAAGTCAATGGGAGTTATGCGTTAGCTATATTAAGTGCCATATAATGCCAGATGCTCTCTGCTCAAATTTGGCACCCAAAATTAATGGATATTTTGATCTTAATCCCTTTTTGCCTCAGTCCACAACTGTAAAATTCCCTCATCTCAGCGGGGTGTTGTGAAGATTAATTCTTTTTTCTAAAGTCTTCAGATATAGTGATGAGCACCAGAAAGCAACTAATGATTCCATCTCCAAATCAGGAATGGAATGGCATGAAGTAAATATGACAAGCAGCTACATATTGCGATGAGGATTAAAAAAAATCAACTAGCTTCTCAGTGGGTGCTACCCATTCTGAATGAGGAGGGGTCCTGTGGAAAAAATAGTATGTGATCGTATCACAAGGGTTACACAGACAACTTTAATTTAGAAATTTCCTACTTCTGAGTGCTTGACATTGCAATCTTAATAAAGTCCTTTCAAGATTTATGTGACAGTGTATATAGGTAAGTGTAATTATTTTAAAAAATACAGTCCCACAACAAGAGGAAAGCATTAGGAGAAAAGTTTTTGTTCAAAGCCAGTTAAGCAATATTTTCGTTATTAAAAGACATTGTTTGTACATACAGAGCAGTCACAAGCAGGAGACAGTCAAAGAGGTAAAATAATGAATGGAAGACACGAAAGCTGCTCACAAAGTGAACAGGATGTGAAGGAGAGAAAATAAAGAGATGACTCAGGGGGACAGCCCTGAGTGTAACCTAATCATGAACTGGAAGAGAAGAAAAATCATCTGAATGCTCAGTATAAAAGTAAGAGGGGGAGGAAATGACAGTTGTAGACTAGACAGAAGCAAAGGCATGGAGGAAAGCCAATAATTTAACATTTCAGGATAGGAAAGATTACTGTGGCAACAAATTACTTGAATTCCCCTAAAGGGAGTCATGTTCACTTTGAAAAGAAACATGCATAATAAAGCAATACTCATTTACAACTACACTTTAAAGAGAAAAATGGGCATTAAAAAGAGAGCGCATGGTTTCACTAAATTTATTTGAAAAATTCTCAGGCCTGGAACTTCTAGTCATACATGTAGTTGAATTTCTATTGATTATAAGCTCTCTGCTATAGGAATCTTGTGCATATTTTGGAAATTGCTGTACAAATCTATGCATGTTGATTAATACTAAATAACAAACATAATATGATAATTTTGAAATGCTAACTATAGTTTGCTTTCAAAATATCCCCCCTCTGGATACTAATTTAAGCAGACATTTCCCTTGGAATTTGATTCTGTAATTGTTATTGTATGATGGGCAGTCAACTAGACTACTGTGTCATCCACTGTTCTTACAAGTAGTTGCCAAACTCCTAAAGAACATATTATCCTATCAATCAATCAATCAATTATTTCCAATACCATTTGTCTCTGCTTGTAGTCCTGACTGCGGCAAGGTCAGCAATTGGGTCCAATGCTGACAGTCCTAGGCCACTATACGGATTTCACACAGGAAGATGTCAAGTTGCTGATCACATTTTTTTTTCATAAATACAAATTTCTAATGAGTTACTACAGTCTGGAAATAGGGCTGTCCAATGACACTACTACTGAATCACATGCCTTTTCATTAGCCTTAATTACAGTGTGCGTGTGCATATGTAGAATAATTTCAAACCACCCTATCACAAAATATACAGGAGGCTTATTTCATTCATTAAACTCAATGCCAGTGATTTTCTGGCCCTTTCTTAAATGTGATTAGTTGCAGAAACTTTTGACAAAGTCCATTATTTTGGATATGATTTTTAGTCAAATATAAACAGAGTTAAGAAAAATCATTATAATCATCATACCTGCTGCTGAAGAGGGCACTCTAAGCTTTCTTTACAGCAATGCCACTAATTATTTGAGTCAATCCTTCCCCCTACCACAGAGCATTAGCAGGCCCATTTGTAAAGCAGTAGTAACACAAAGTGAAACAATGCCATAACTGTCATCCAAATTGTTCTGTACAGGGTAGTGGAAGTGTTCAGTAATAAATGATATAAAAAGGTCCTTTATTGACAAGCTGCCATGTGCTGTTTGCATTAGAGAATATGAGAAGATGATGGCTGCTGCCCCTAGGTCCCAGTGGCATTCAACTCGGTGAGATAGCAGAAAATGCTTCAGTTTACTTAAAGCATTGATAACACCTCTAAATAATTAACTGAGGACTTCCTGTCTTCAATTACTTAATGCTTTTTTTAACATCTTGAGAGGATTATAAGCAATTTATGGATTTCACATGATGAACGCATTCCCCACTATTCCCACAAAGCATTTATGGGATCATGTTTCCAAAGCTTTGATGTAATTAAAAATAAGCAGCAAGACAATGGAGTAGTGGCAAGGTGCTAGCCCACTTGTCTGTTACTTGTAAGGCCCTAGATTTAAAGTCTCTGGGAAGACTAATACTATAGCTTCATTGTTGTTCAACTGTTGCTTTGGGAACACCAGAGAAAAACCAAAACATACATACATGAGGCTGAGACAACAGTTCAAACCTTTGAAATTACATGTGAACTAAGTTTGATTGTTTTGGTTTACTGAACAATTTTAGAGAGTAACAATTAACTACATGCACACTGTCATGAATTCAACACTGACCAAAGGAAGTCTCCCTCTAAGCTAAGAAGGGACTTGTATGGACAGAAGTCATAATTACCCACTTCTCTGTTTCCTTATCATGGCAATATGGACAGTGACTTATTGAGAGAGTCACACTAATGAAAAACAGATGATTGTTTATGAAGAGACAACTTTATCTAATCTTCCTATCATCTGTGCAGTGAAGAATTGTATTGTTTGCATGAGGAACAAAATTTCAACAACTTTGCCTATTTCTCAGATGGGAGAAGGACATATGTGAGGTATTTTCCATTTGAGTTTCAGCCAGATATGTTGTGGAAATTATCAGCAACTCTTCTTTGAGGCAGGTTGCCAGCCTCTCTCAAAGAAGCAGTTCTTAGATAACTGTTCAAGAAGCCATCTTTGTATGCTTAGAATCTTCTAATTATTCCCAATCCCCAATCATGCTTTATTTGGGAAGATAAAAAGAAAGCTGAGGCAAAACAACTCTGGCACCATGAGGAATAGCGAGATTTCTTAAAACCCAGTCACTTTAATTTTAGATCTGGGTTTGGTATGGAAACTACGGGTCTCACTGGTGGCTCATCTCTTCCCAACAATGGACAAAAACCACTGTATTTCACCAAATGCTTTTGCTACTGCTAATCACAGGGCTCTGTTTCTGACTGCTACTTTTGTGATGTGTACAGAGGCCATTCTGGGTACGTCCTCACTACACGCTTATTTCAGAATAAGCTATTCCAGAAGAAATACTCCAAATTAGCTTACAGACAGACCCCGGGTTACGTACAAGATAGAGACTGTAGGTTTGTTCTTAAGTTGAATTTGTACTTAAGTCGGAACTGGCGTCCAGATTCAACCGCTGCTGAAACTGACCAGCAGCTGACTACAGGAAGTCCGAGGCAGAGTTTCTCTGCCCCGGGCTTCCTGGAATCAGCCGCTGATCAGTTTCAGCAGCAGCTGAATCTGGAGGCCTGGGACAGAGCAGCTGGGGCGCTGCCGGGTAGGTCCCCGCAGTGCCGCACCTCGGCGCTGCGGGGACCAACCCAACAGCACCCCAGCTGCTCTACCCCAGGTGTCCCCAAGTCAGCTGCTGCTGAAACTGATCAGTGGCTGATTCCAGGAAGCCCAGGGCAGAGCAACTCTGCCTCGGGCTTCCTGTAGTCAGCCGCTGGTCAGTTTCAGCAGTGGCTCACTTGGGGACGCCTGGGGCAGAGCAGCTGGGGTGCTGCTGGGTTGGTCCAGTAGCACCGAGGAGCGGCGCTACTGGACCAACCCAGCAGCACCCCAGCTGCTCTGCCCCAGGCGTCCTGATTCAGCCGCTGACCAGCCGCTGAAACTGACCAGCAGCGGCTGAATCAGGATGCTTGGGGCAAAGCAGCTGGGGTGCTGCCGGGTTGGTCCAGTAGCGCTGAGGAGCGGTGCTGCGGGACCAACTGGCAGCGCCCCAGCTGCTCTACCACAGGCGTCCGTGAGAAAAGCCTGGTCTGCTGGCGGGGGGGATGCACTAGCTGCACCCCCCCCTCCCAGCAGCAGACCAGGGAGACGTGGGCGGCGGGACCGAGATGCGCTGCAGTCCCGCCGCCCGGGTCCTCCGCGGCTTTGCTCCGCGTCTCCCTGGTCTACTGCCCCCTCCCCCCCCAGCAAACCAGGGAGATGCGGAGCAAAGCCGCGGAGGACCCGGGCGGCGGGACCGTGGCGCGTCTGGGCGGTCCTGCCACCTGCGTCCTCCGCGGCTTTGCTCCGCGTCTCCCTGGTCTGATGGGCCCCCCCCCAGCAGACCAGGGAGACGCGGAGCAGCTTTTCTCACCCCGGAGGATGCGGGCGGCGGGACCGTGGTGCGTCTGGGCGGTCCTGCCGCCCGCGTCCTCCAGGGCGAGAAAAGCCCTGTTCGTAAGTACGGATCCGACATAAGTCGGATCCGCATAACCCGGGGACTGCCTGTATTTCAAAATAATTCATCTACACTGCAGGGAAGCCTCAAAATTAGTCTGAGACAGGCTTCCCTAATATATATGTGCTATCTCGATTCAGAGCTCCCGGAAGCACTGCGGAGGAATTACTTAGAATGGCCCTGGTGAGGAGCTATTTTGAAATAGCAGCAGTGGAGCATCCACACTCCTGCTACTTCAGAATGGCTATTTCAGAAGAGGAATTATTCCTTTTGGAAGGAAATTCACAGAAGTTGGAATAGCTGTCCATTATTTCACATTTATTTTGAAATAATGGAATTGCTGTGTAGATGCTTGTGCTGTTATTTTGGAATAATGGCCGTTATTCTGAAATAACGCTGCTGTGGAGATGCACTCTCAAGGGAGGCAGTATAGGCTGCTGTGCCTTCAATATAGTGAAGATATTAATTTTTTTTTCACAAGACCCAGATGGTGCAGTTTCCCTGCTTATCCAGCACTTAACCAGTATTGGGGCTTTGATGCTGGGGAGCAATCTAAGATCTAGTCTGGGTAAAACTGAGATAATGCTGATAAGCTAGGAAAAAACAATTGGAAGCGGTGGCAGAGTTTGTCCGTCTTTTGTTACTCAGGTTAGAAACTGCGGATATTAACTTCTTCTAACTGTCCCTGGAAACTAAATCATTTTACTTTAGCCTGGGTTACAAGTTCTCAACATTGTTGAAAATCATGTAGTTTTGATAGATCTCTAAATAAATATGGATTTATATGGCTAACTTTTAGCACATTTGGATAACTGGGCCTAAAACTGTAAAAAGTGAGTGATGTTTTATAACTTGTCACAATAACTTAGAACAGTGTTTCTCAGCCTTTTTTTTATAAAGTACCCCTTATATATATATATATATATATATATATATATATATATATATATATATATATATATATATATATATATATATACCCCCAGTATCTACAGTTTTCAGACACACAACATTTTTTCTACCATTGCAACACATTTGTTTTGACAACCTTTGGGTGTAAAAAGTACAAAAATAATAAAATGCTGTAAAACTTAAAACAAAAATTCAGTTTTCTCCAAATTTCAGTTGTGTTGACGTACCCCCAGACTTCTCTCGAGTACCCCTAAGGGTACTCGTACCACTGTTTGAGAAACATTGACTTAGAACACTGATGGGAAAAGATGTAAAAGTGAGAAAAAGACTGAATTAGTCAAAAATATGCCTCCTGATATAATTCCAGGACTGTGATAAAATTTTGTCTAATAAATAAGAAAAGTGTAGGACTGAAAAATCAGTGAACCCAAATTGAAGCATTAGATATTAGCCCTAAATATTTAATAAAATAAAAATGTTATTCCACTCATCACTCCCTTTCAGGGTTTTTACAAAGCATCTTTGTGGCGGAGAAAGGTGGTTATCACAATGATGGGCAGACTGAAAGATGAGAAGGGGAAGAAGCAAACTTCATCATAATGGCTGGTTCCCCCACTGTATCTTAGGTCCCTGAGCTTTCTCCTTCTGATCCCGAGAGATGTCCTGACTAGGGCTATGTCTAGACTGCAGGCTTCTTTCGGAAGAAGCTTTTCCAGAAGCGATCTTCCAGAAAACCTTTTTTCGAAAGAGAGCATCTACACAGCAAAAGTGCATCAAAAAAGCAATGTGCTTTTTTGAAAGATAGCATCCACTCAATGTGGCCGCTACCTTGCATTTCAGTTGTGGTTACTGTGGATGGAGTTGCCATGAGGTCACTTGTGCTTTTCCCTGGAGGCTTCTTCTTTCGAAAAAACCTCTCTTCCATGTCCATACATGCCTTTTTCTGAAAAAACTCTGTTCTTTCGACTTTCTGTCGAAAAAATGCAATAGCAGAGTGGACGTAAGTGTAGTTTTTCCAGAAAAAGGGCCGTTTTTCCAGAAAAACTCTGCAGTGTAGATATACAGTAGGTTGGGCCAGAGAGAAGATGCTAGATGATATCACCACCTCTCCAGGCTCCTGCTGAGTGCCAAACAACACCTGGGGTGTGAGGAAGTGTGTGCATGCACATCTGTATGTGTGAGAGATTAACCCTCTTGTGTATTCTTTTCCTTCCCGCATCTTATTTCTTCTTCCACCCCTTCTATCTCTCTCCCTCCTTTTTTTTCTATTTAATAAGAGTCTGGCTTAGTCAGCCAAGGCTGTATATTTTTGTGCAACCCTACTGTAAAAGCTTAGCACCAGAAAGAGGCAGATAAAATCACGGCCCTAAACAACCTCATGCTGGTACAAGTTTGGCAGGTTGTAGAATGGTTCATAAGACTGTATGGCTGTGTCTAGACTACATACTCCATCGATGGAGCCATGTAGGTTAGGGAAATGGGAAATGAAGCAGCGATTTAAATAATCGCCGCTTCATTTAAATTTAAATGGCTGCCACGCTGAGCCAACGAACAGCTAATCAGCTGTCTGTTGGCTCAGCTCGGGATGCTCCGCGGTCGACATCAAAACCCTTTGTTGACCGCCCCGTTATTCCTCGTGCGATGAGGTTTACCGGGGCGGTCGACAAAGGGCTTTGATGTCGACCGCAGAGCATCCAGACTAGTGCGCTGCGCCGACAAGCAGCTGATTAGCTGTTTGTCGGTTCAGCGCGACAGCCATTTAAATTTAAATGAAGCGGTGATTATTTAAATCGCCACTTCATTTCCCTTTGCCCAATAAACAAATCTACATGGCTCCATCAATGGAGCCATGTAGTCTAGACATACCCTATGTGACATGCTTTGTTGTCTCCAGCAGTGAGATTGCATGTGAACATCAATGCCAGACATAGAAGCTACATTTTCTATCTTTGCTGCTCTTTTCTCTTCCTTCTTCTGTTTGTTTTGTCTTGTTTTGGAGGAAATAGAATCAGTTTAACAACAGTTCCAGCTTATTTTCACTTTTTTGCTTTTCTCCAAAATGAACAATCCTTTTTTTTCCAGTGAACTTTATGTTATGCATTTGTAGCAGCTATTTGTGTGGTGATCTTATTTTTCTGGTGATTTGAAATCTATACTGCTTTTGAAAAATGTACATCAAATTGATGTACTAAGTAAGATATGTCACTAGAGTGCATTGAACACTGACCCAGTTATAATACACTCTAGGTGGATGTCATATTTGTACATGCTATTGCTAACAGGGAATAAAAACTCTGTAATGTTGGGTGATATTTCTCAGCAGGTAGGGCAGTGACTGTAACATAAGTGCCTTTAGGTTTGCAGCAAAATGAAGCAAGAGAAAAATATTTTAAATATTTCCTCTAGAAAAATTAAAATGCCAGATTGAGCCTCTGACATCTTGGGTACAATCTGAAAACAAAAGCTACCTGAAAATTACCATTTTCCTCTTATGCTCACAGCAAAGATTTCTAAGTAGAGTTTTGTTTCATCACTGAAATGTTACAAAGAGAGTAATTTATGGAAAACTACCCCTTTTAAAATAATAGCAAGTCTTCTATTAAGCCCTCTTTGTTGTTCCTTCTTTAGTACTTTCTTCAAGACAAGGTTTTACAGTAGATGTGCATTGGTGGGAAATTCTTACAAGTAATGTATGGGATTCTGAATAGTATTACTAACTCAGTATCAATAAGAAGCTTTCCTGAGGAAAAAGACAGAGGAAGATATTATTCCTGCTCCCGTAAGTCTCCTACTCGAAAATCTGTTATAGGCAAAACAGCTCAGATTTACAAAGCACAGTCTGAGTGTCCACCCTCCAGCTGAGACTGAACTATTTCTAATGTTTATTATCTTAAATACCAGGGGATGGATTCTCTTACACTGGTACAAATCTAGGGTAACTCTAGTGATTTCACTTGAGTTTGTTTTAGCCTGACACCGGGAACAGAATCTGATTTAAGGTTTATCAAACCTATGGAATTTCTCTAGCACTCTTCTACCCATCACAAAGTGTATGTTTTGAATCAAAATCTATGTGGTTTATTTTAATATTACAAAATTAGATCCATTCACATTTTAACAGTGGAGAACAAACACCACCTAGACAAAATAAGACTGACCAACACAGCTTAAGGTTTCTGACACCAAGCTAAGGCATTTCTGAACTATGTGAAAAGAGGGAACCTAAACGTTAGTGACAAGAGCTAGTACCACTAGGAGAGGAGTGTCTTATATCTGGCAACAGGGCATTAGTCTTTCAAAGAGCTTCCCATCCTTACCTGATACAGTGTGTTGCATTCTGCCTGCAGTGTCTGTGTATATAAGCCCTTTCCCATGTTGACTGATCTGATACTCTCTGATGATGCCATTTGGTTTGCCGGGTACTATCCAACTCAAATGCAATGCTGTTGAGCTTAGAGCTGTGACTGCTGGTGGCTGAACGCTCTCTGGGACTCCTTGGACAGTGACTGCAACTACCTGAAGACATATGAATTAAACAGCAATTTACTGTAATAGTACACTAGATACTACGATCAATGAGAATGTCACTTTTGTTTTAAGACACTGTTGCTTGGTCTGGCATATCATTACCAAGGGTCTGAAGAACTAGTTACATTCTCTCACCCCCTCCCCGTTTTTACAAAATGAAATCTGACCTTGAAGACATTAAATAAGCCTACAGCTACAAATTATCACAACAGATTCACCACATTTCAGCTCTAGTGTATAGCTCTGGTGAAACAACAACCTCTAGATAGCAGAATGTCTTGCTAGAGAACTCTTAATAACTCTCTTCCATATGGTTTGCCAGAGTCTTTGCATTTTAACAGCCTGATTTCATGTATTTGAAGCACCAGTAAACACAGGGCATGTCTACACTACAGCGTTATTTCAAAATATCTTATTTTGAAATAGTTAATTCAAAATAAGTTATTTTGAAATAACGCGTCTACACACAAAATGCATTTTGAAATAGCATTTTGCTATTTCAAAATAGTGTGTCCACACTGATTGGATGCTGAATCACATTTAAGGGCAGCTGAAACCGGTTCCAGCAGGGCATCAGGTCAGTAGTTGTTTTGTGTTGAGGCTTGTGCTTAAAGGGACCCCCCCTGGAAAGCCGGTTCTCAGCTTTCCCTCCTTGCTTGCCTACCTCGCTGAGGGACAGCAACGCATTTTTCTCTCTGTCTGCTTTGGTTGCCCTGACTTGGGACACCACAACACTCGGCACCATGGAGCCAGAGCTGCTCCTGGGCATTTTGGTGCTCATTTTGGACGTGTTGCTGCAAGCCTGGCTGCAATTGCTGGAGATTGCCTGGCAGCATCTGCTGCAGCCCAACCCCCAGACCATCTTCTGGATTCCCCTGGGGGCCTGGGAGGAGCAGCAGCAGCGCCTGGATGCCAGTATGCCCCGCTGCATCTGGCATCTGGACACCAGCAGCGACTGGTGGGACCACATCATCCTGGAGCACTGGAGAGACCAGCTGGGGAGACAAGCAATGGATCCAGAAGTTCAGGATGAAGGAGGACACCTTCCTCGAGATCTGTGAGTGGCTCGCCCCTGCTCTGCAGCAACAGGACATGCACATGAGGCCTACCATTCCCCTCCACAAGTGTGTGGCCATCACCCTCTGGAAGCTCTCCATGCTGGATAGTTACCAATCCGTCAGCAACCAGTTCAGCGTGAGCAGAGCGCTTATTTCGAATTTGGTAAACCTCCATGAAATAGCTAAATCGAAATAAGCGATGTGTAGATGCTTATTTCGAAATAGGGGGCCTCCAGCCCTTCTCAGAGTGCCCTGGTGGCCACTCTGGGCAGAACCAGGAAAACTCTTCTGCTTCTCCTCCCCCCCCCAACCCCAGAGCCCTTAAAGGAGTAGACTCTGGCCACAGTGCCTGTGCCAGCTGCAAACCTGCCAGCACAGCAGTTCATGCACCTGGCCCAGCATCAGCCAGCAACCCACTGGCACCCAGCCCTTCACCGCTCCCCAGGAGCAGGCTAGCAGCTCTCAGGAGCCTACCAGCGGCTGCAAAAGGTCGGCGCCTTCCTGGTCTAGTTCAGAGATCGTGGATCTCATTGAGGTTTGGGAGGAGGCCTCCAATGTCCACGATCTTCACACTAGATGCAGGAATGTAGCCATCTATAGGACGGCATTAGGCATTAGGAGGATACAGGATGGGTTACAGAGGATTACAAGGGAAAATAGGAATGGCAAGGACTTGCAGCCAGAGGAAGCTAGAGATAGACAAGAGAATTTTACTGTCACTAGGAAAAGGCAGGTCTATGTGATTGGGGACTCCTTATTGAGAAGAATAGATAGGCCTGTAACCAGAGCTGATCCAGAGAATAGAAGGGTGTGCTGTCTGCCAGGTGCTAAGATACGAGATGTGGAACTGAGGTTGAAGAGGATTATTAAGGGAGCAGGAAGGAATCCATTGATCATCCTTCATGTAGGAACAAATGATACGACTAGATTCTCGCTGGAACGAATTAAGGGAGACTATGCTAGGCTGGGGAGGATGCTCAAGGAAATTGAGGCTCAGGTGATTTTTAGTGGGATTCTGCCTGTTCCTAGAGAAGGGCAACTAAGATGTGATAGGATTATGATGATCAATAGATGGTTTAGGCAGTGGTGCTATGAGGGCTTTGGGATGTATGGTCACTGGGAGGAATTTATGGACAGAGGACTGTTCTCTAGGGATGGACTTCACCTAAGTAGGGAGGGAAATAGACTTCTAGGATGGAGGCTGGCTCAATTGATTAAGAGAGCTTTAAACTAGGAATTTGGGGGAGATGGTTGGGAGATGCCCAGGTAATCTCTATGCCAGATTTTAACACTGAGAGGGGGGGAAACGAAGTAAGAAAGGATATAGCTGGGGGTAGGAGAATGAACATGAGGAAGGGTGGGGTGGATACTAGTCTAATAGGTCATATTGGAGGTATAATGTCTGTGCCAAATTGGGTAAAGAATGTGAACGAGGCCAAACAGCAAAAAATAAGATGTTTGTACATGAATGCAAGGAGCCTAGGTAACAAAAAGGAGGAACTAGAGCTATTGGTCCAGGAAGTGAAACCAGATATTATAGGAATAACAGAAACATGGTGGAATACTAGGCATGACTGGAGTACAGGTATTGAAGGGCATGTGCTGTTTAGGAAAGACAGAAATAAGGGTAAAGGTGGTGGAGTCGCATTGTATATCAAAGATGAGGTAGATTGTAAAGAATTAAAAAGTGATGGAATGGAGAAGACAGAGTCTGTTTGGGCAAAAATCACATTGGGAAAGAAAACTATCAGATCCTCCCCTGGGATAGTGCTTGGGGTGTGTTATAGACCACCAGGATCCAATTTGGATATGGATAGAGACCTCTTTAATGTTTTTAATGAAGTAAATACTCATGGAAACTGCGTAATCATGGGAGATTTCAACTTTCCAGATATAGACTGGAGAACAAGTGCTAGTAATAATAATAGGGTTCAGATTTTCCTAGATGTGATAGCTGATGAATTCCTTCATCAAGTAGTTGCTGAACCAACAAGGGGGGATGCTATTTTAGATTTGGTTTTGGTAAGTAGCGAGGACCTCATAGATGAAATGGTTGTAGGAGACAACCTTGGCTCGAGTGATCATGAGCTAATTCAGTTCAAATTAAATGGAGACTAGAAGAAATCTGAAATAAGAAATCTGAAGCCTGAGATAATTTAGAATTCACTAAGATCTTTCTAAAAATTTAAAAATATATATGCCAATTCTCATCTCCCTTACATCAGTTTTACACTAATGTAACTCCATTGACTTTGATAGTGCTATTTCTGATTTACTGTGATTTGAGAGGAGAATCACAGTCCATGCTCTTAGAGAATCATGTATTTTTATTAATGTCACAGTAAGTGAATTTTATTATGTGGTAAGCATATACATGCCTTATGTAACACACTAGCATAAGGGTGTCACCCCCTAGTGGCTGGCCTCAATGATGGTAAAAGCTGGCTACTTAGTCATGCTAACAGGACATGTGTAAACTAGATCTATAATATTAAATTCTTTAAAAAAAGCGCCTTTCAAATGTCCTTGTTATGATACCTCCACAGCTATTAAAATTCTACTACCATACCTGTGAAGATCAATTCACCCACCTTACTGCTGTCTGTGCAACCAGCAACAGTACAGGCTCTCAACTGATATAAATATTCTTGGTATGGCTGTATACCACTTGTGTCTGTGAAGCTCAGGTCTCTTCCTCTAAAACGCTCAATCCCATTTCGGAGAAGAATATAGTGAATAATAAGGCCTTATAAAGAGAAAGTTTTCTGTTTTGGTTAGCAGAACAACACAGGATCATAGCATTTCACACAGAAACAGGACACACAGAAAACATGACAATGAAATCGGTAGGACATCGTCATTGTCAGGCAATCACCTAATTGAAGAGGTTGTTTCAAAGAACCCAAGCCTAATGATTGTTATGGTTCTCTTTGTCTTTTTAAAAACTCACTCCCATTGAGGCAAACAATCGTTTAAATCTCTTGTGTAGTCATTTTAATTACTAGATCTGGTCAAAATGTCTCAAAAGCTTGAAATATCAACATAAAATTCTTATCAAAAATTCATTTTGAAAAATGTTTCCTGATATATTTTGACTTTATGTGAAACTGACACAACATTCCAGCTACCTCTGTTAGTTAATTATAAGTATAGCTGTACCCCAAAGAGTGTGGTGTGCTTTACGGATAGAGAGGGCGGAACCACATTCCAGTCTGATCAATTTCATGGCCAGAGGATTTTAAAACTGGTCAGTTTCATGTTTTCAGCTGTTTACATCTGAAGTTTCACAGTGTTGCAAAGGGGTTGCTTTTCTGACAGTGGAGATTTGCAGCTAGGATACCCCTGTCTGGGGCACTTCCAGCAGCAGGGGAGATCAGAGCCATGTCAGCAAACCTTCTTCAGGTGCAGAAACCATCAGGACTACTGCCCAGCAGTGGAGCTTCCTGATCTCCCTCTAAGAGCAACCTTGCAGGGGAAGGACAAGGCCTGCCCTCCTCCAATCTGGCAGGGACTTGCAACTTGGAACCTGTAGGTGAGGGTGTTCCCAGAAGCAAGGGGAAGATCGGATTTCATGGAGAAGGTTTATTTCATTGCCTGCAACATGTTTTTTGTGGTTGTGATAGATATTACAGATAGATTATAAACCAGGTCTCTTCCTGACGAATTTATAATCTAACTTTATTTGTGGCAAATGAGCATAACAGACAAACCAGAGCAAAGGTCTGAGGAAGATCAAGTGTGAAAATAATATCACCACGTTTACTCAGTATAGGCAAGAGTATGTACATTTTGATGATGATTAACTTGATAATATATTTGAGGCAGGTTTCAGTGAACAATTGGTCTAACCTATTTCACTAATGTCATGTTGAATAGCAGAAGATATAGTTTGTGTTTTTAAGAATACCATTTGGTTGAAGAGGTTCTTTCCAATTCAGAAATATGATGTCTTCCCGATTTTCAACTTTGGTCCATTTGGGTGCACTTACACCCTGAGGCACATCTTGTTTAGTGCTAGCCTTGCCAATTTCACTGAATCCTCTTCCATAGCTGTTCCATGCAGCTACCCTGTACTCATATGTAACATAGGGCTCTAGATTCAGATCTAAACAAAAGAAAATTAGACACTGGTCATCTCAATTTTGTATTAAAATACACACAAAGAAATGTTATGCATCCATCTTTACATATGCTTAAAGATGGGCACATGCTTCAGTACTTTCATTAGTCAGGGCCTAAATAAGGACCAGTTCTGCTCCCACTGAAGGCAATGGCAAAACTTTCATTGTGTCCGTGAGAGCAGATTTGAGCCCTAAGTGTTTAGTCATCTTATAACTAACCATCGGTTTCACAAGCCTAAATTACTATTCAAGTCCTGGCTATAAAGCAAGCTTCCTCGCTATAACAGCTTCACGTTAACTTAGACAGCTGATGGAGCCCAGGGGAGAATCATTCATTCCAGAGTGATTTCAAACCCACAGCTATATCCCATTTCCTGTTACCTGTAAATGAATATCTATTTGGGCCTCCACTGTAGACTGTCTCTTCTGCAGTTGGACATACGCTGCCGTTTGCCTTCTTTTCTGTGGCATTCTGAGAGCCTTTTACCCAAGCACAGATGTGGATGCTTGGGTTAAAGTCACACCGTCCGCAATATGCTGTTGTTTTCATGGATATAGGGCACAGGGTGTTAGCTTTGCATTCTTCTTTTACCTAGGGAATGTACACCACTTTAAATCAAGACATACAAAGAAGCTTAGTCTACCTTACTTACTTCCCAAAAATGAGGTCTGACAATGACAATGACACCATTTCAATGGGCCCTTTGAACAAAAATCCTGATGTGGTTAAAATAATAATAAAAAAGCTAACTCAGCAGTGGAGCCATGTTGAGTACCATGCTGCGTACAGTGTGAGAGTGTGTTTCATCACAGGGCCTGTCTGTTCTGTGTGGATATTACAGTTCCCATGGCACTTTCCAAGAGCACTGGGATTGTCCTGGTTGCTTTGCTCTAAAACAACACCAAATCCTACTCAGAGGAAGCCCAAGAAGCTGGGCGTGGCAGGGCAGGGGCAGGGCTGGCCCCCAGCGTGCTGTGCACCTTACAGTTGCAAACAGGTGCGTGACGCCTGATTGCAGCTCTAAGGGGTGCCACGTGGCCCCAGCCCCGGGTGCATGGCGCCCCTAACAGCTGCCATTAGGTGCCCCCCATGGGTTGGTGCCCCGGGAAGCTGCCCAGCTACCCCCCCCTTATAACGGCCCTGGGCAGGGGTGGGGGTGACTGGAAGACCACAGAAAGGACAGGATCTTCTGTGGTTTCCTTAGGTTACATTTCCCAACTTTTGCAGCCTGGGAGTCGTTTCCCTTCCCTTTTCAGGAGGGGAGGGAGTTTGGGAGCTGCATGCCTTTCCCCTTGTAGGTGGGAGAGTGCCCAGAGCCGAGTGCCCTCTGGGGGCCTGGGAGCCACGAGGCCTCCACCCTTGCAGTCAGAATCATGGCCAGGCTTGGGCTCCCTCTCATTGGGTTGGAGTGCAAAGAGACAGGGACAGGGGGCAAGGGCCGGGGCAACTTTGGCCTCTAGAGGGTGGGTAGCAAGAAAAGAGTCTGGGGCAGCCTCAACTTGATCCTCTCCGTCAGCTGGGCACAGTCTGCAGCTGCCTGCCCCCAGAGAGGAGTGTTGGCAAGCACAGCAAGCAGGGGGCACTGGCCCAAGTAGATAATAAATCTGATGAATCCTTGTTTCACCCTATACAATTATTTGCTGGATGCTTATAAAATATTAGATAAAGTTTACAAATTACTTTGATATGTATCACAGATTAGGTCCTTAGATGGTATAAATCACTGGCTCACAAACTTTTCAAGTATACGGACCCCTATCAATATTTTACAGACCCCCCCCCAAAATAGAGGTGCGCCTGCAACCTACACATCCCCCAGCCCGTGGTGCTTCCTGAGCTGCATCCCTCAGCCCACTTGGGAAGCAATGTGGGCTGAGGGACATACTGCCTGCTGGCACAGAGCATTTAGCTTCCAGCCTTGGGAGCTGAGAGGCTCCGAGCCACAGGAAGCTACATGGTTTGAAGGATGTGCTGGCTGCTAGAAGCTCTGTACATTTATGTTAATTTCTATTTTAAACTTTCTGCAGACCCTCTATAGTACCACTGGAGAGCTCCAAAGGTCCAGCCACCACAGGTTGGGAACCACTGGCATAAATGACCCTTAATTTCAACCCTTTTAATATCAGTGTTACTGTCTTTGCAATACAGAAATTGCCATCCCTTGTGAAAGAAAAGATACATATACTATATTTCATCATTGCCATCCATAGTGAAAGAAAGATACATAAGTTTCCTGTAGTTTTACTTTAATGTAAATTCTACCAATTCATGAATGACAAACCCTTCATAATTTCACCAGAACATCTGCTAAGGGGAATATTTAGCAGGTGATGTATCATACGTTTTAAATAGCACTTCCTGTTATGAAAAATTTAATAATTTCTAACTAGTTTTGGTTTTGAAGGGTTTCAATTGGTTTTGAAGGGTTCCTATTTTTTTATAATCAGAACAGTAATTGAAACCTTTTTGTCAAGGTTTCTGATGTTTTCAGTGAAAGTTGTGATTAAAATCTCTATACCTTTTTATAGCCAACATTTTGTGAAATATAAAAAATGTGAAATTTCTCTTCAAAAAAGGTCCTTTTTGGAACAAATACAATTTGATTAATAGACCTTCAACCAGCTTTCTCGATGTATAAGAAACTGAAATTGTGTCTCCAGCAAGATGTAAATGTTTAAAACCAGTGGATTTTAAACAGCCCCTGTGGTTTCAATTCTGCATGATACTGAGCAACTGTGGGAGTCTGGGAGCCCTTAACTCCCATTGGAGTTACAAGATGGAGCATTATGAAGCTATAAGGGTCAACAGTTTGTTGCTTCTTAGGGCTACAGCCTACACAGAGTGCTTTGCAGAACTGGGTTAGCTGTTTTCTCCTGATACCTTTTCCATTATTTTGCAAGTGATTGAAATAATACTTATGGATCATCAATTGTCAGGATCACTCTTTGTCCCTTTGCTTTCCTCCAGTTTTCTGGCACTTCTCCAGTTTCAATGATATTCCGTTATTAGTTATTAAAAGGTCAATAGCTAATTTTCTTATTTCTGCCACCCCAATCCAGAAGCAGATTCCCATGGATAAGGACACTAAGGGTACATCTATACACCAGCGTTATTTTAGAATTCGAAATAATGGGCTTCTTGTGAGGAGTAAAGAAAGTCAGAGGAAGAGTGCTCTTTTTCAAAATAAGTGCTGTGTAGATGTATCCAAATTTTAAATACAATATTACGACTTAACCTATGCAATTAGCATAGCTAAAGTTGCATAGCTTATTTTGAATTTAGCCCTGCTTGTAGACTCACCCCAAGGGTATGTCTACATAGCAGCATTATTTCTGAATAACTGACGCTATTCCAAAATAACAAAGAGTGTGTCTACACAGTAAGCCATTATTTCAAAATAATGTCCAGGTGGAGGACTTCTTACTCTGACTCCTATTTCATGAGGAGTAAGAAGAGTGATCTTCCTTCGACTTTCTGCTGTGTAGACAACACCAAAAGCAGAATTAAGCTATTTTGACCTAAGCTATGCAATTGACGTAGCTGAAGTTGTGTAATTTATTCCGACTTTGGCCCTTCTTTGTAGACCCACCCTAAGAGGCATGACATCTGGTCCAGCTGGTTTATATATTTATACATTTCATGGTAATCCTCCATCTGTTATTGTTAGAAGTTATTCACACTATTTTTCTGTTAATTTTATTGTTAAATCCACTTATACATGGATTTTAGTAATTTAGCCATTTTTGAGTCATCTTTTCATTTCATCTGACCTCTCCCACCTTCACTTAACATTCTATTAGACAGAAGGCTTTTCATATTTCCATTCATGTCCCTTGGGAGGGAATGTGAACTAGTGGTCACAGCTCAAGACTGCAAGTAGGGATTCCTGTGTTCTGGTCTCAACTTTATCACTGACTTATGGTGTGACCTTGCACAAGTCATATATGGTCAAATTTTCAAAGGTGGCCAGTGAGTCTTGGTGCCTTTGTTTTTGCGGTACCCTAACTAAGACTCCAAGGCCCCAATTGGCAGTGTTGAGCACATACATTATGGTTGCTCAGCACCTCTGAAAGCTACATACAAGGTGTCTGATGTCCATACCCCAAATCATTAGCCATTCCTAAAAATGTCATAATTATTTTTTCTGAGATTCAATTTATGCTTCTGTGAATTCTGACAATTATCTTACTAAAAAGGGTGTTGCATAGATTAATTAATTAATATAATGTATTGAGAATCTTGAGATGGAAGGTGTAAAATAGATATCATAACCGCATCATCCCAACGAAGTCAATGCCAAAGTTCCCATTGAGTTCAACAGGAACAAGATTGAGTCCAGGAAAAAATATCAGCAGTGTTGTGTGTAATGTTAGCTGGTATGTTATAGAACCATATTTTACAGCTGCATGTTATTAGCTATAGGAAAAAAATTGCTACAGAAAGATTCATACTCAGAAACAATAAACAAGTGCCCTGTCCAAATTGGATGTATAAGGGTATTTCGATAATAAATCTTTAGTCACTTCTGTTTCTATTTCCATTCAAGTAGTGCCAATAAGGATCAACACTGGTCACACAACTCAGATTTGCTATTCATGCCAACCTGGCTAGCATGCCAACTTTTAGACCCTGTACTAATCTGAAGTGCCGGGCAACACTTCACAAGAAGCAGCTAATCATTATTAATTCCTTTAGAATTCATTGCAATAACATCAATCATGGTGAACTCATTCGGTATTAATATGGATGTAATGTGAAAATGAATAATGCACACAGGAGTTTTTATATTCCTATTTTAGAAAAATAGTTATGAACAATGTATTTCGCTGTCCATTGTCAAATCAGAGCCACTGAGAGGTTTTCTATCAATTACCTTCATCATCATTCCAGCTGAAATCTTGTCAGAGCAAACATATTTCAAAGGATTATATCCAACTCCATTACAGCATTCTTCGCTCTTTGGAATAAGTTCAGTCTCACAGCATTTTTCTGGCACTGGGTCATTCTTTTTAACATGCGCTTTAGACTCACCACTGGAAGCTGAACAACATAGGATATCTGACATATTCCCATATTCCTGCCCACAACAGAACATCCCTGCAATAATAAAACATTATATATAAATATTAAAAATGGCAGCGGGAGAGAAAGGGAAATAACTGAGAATAGTATAAAGTTGAGCATAAAAATGTCAAACTGAGGCAGCTGCTGGAATTGTGCAGAGAGAGGGAAAAAATGTGATTCAGGTCTAAATATGAGGTGACTGACTAGAGAGTCTTTATTCCCATACATGCTTGAAAATAATTAAAAAATAGAGAAATCAGACCGGGGTCCTCTAGAATCAGCTCTCGTCTCCTGAGCTGGTGTGTGAGCTTTGTTATGAAGTACCATGTATGGTACATTACATATTCAGCTAATCAAGAATGAGGGAATTTAGAAATCCTTTGATGGCATTCTTTTGCTTTTAGGCACACGTGTACTAAATATAGCTTGTTCACCTTTAAGTAGCCATTGGTAGGGATAATTAGTTAACTAATGGGTAGATATCAACAAAGATAGCTTTCTAAAGAAACTTGAGATGTACATTTCATAACTTATTTTGTCAAATTTTACTGTGTGCTGGTTGAACCTTTCTAGTCCAGACCCTTGAGACCTGACTGGTTCCAAACTAGAGAATTTGCTGAATGAGAGAAGGTCAATATTGTCTAGCAGCATTACCACCACTTCCAATGCTTACGGGGTACATTGAAGACAGTTAGTGTTACATTACAACTAAATAATAATACAGAAAATGGAGAGCCAAGACTGGTGGCTATAAACAAACTTTATGGGATCACGGGAAAGTTGGCTTCACCGAGGATAAGTTGACATCCAGCTAACTAAAATAATGCTGGACCATGGATTTTGCCGGACTAGAGAGATTCAGCCTGTACTATGTTGCAATTCTCTCTTTTAAAAAAGTTTTAACATCTTTTCTTATTTTTCATTTCTATATTGAAATTAATAATCAAGCTTTATCTCATTTTCTTTCCCTAATGTTTTAAAATATTTTTTTTATGTAAAATATTTTTGAGTGATGAAAACATAAAAAGAATCCAATGTCAGGGCAAATATTCATATATTTTACATGCACAATTATTCTCTTATAAAATATTTCTTTTGATATTATCCCTTCTTCCCAAAAGGTAATGTGTCAATTTTATCTCTGGGCAAGTTTTTATGAAAATCCTTTAAAATTAGAGATGTACACTAGGAAATGTCAATTTTGATTCAACCATGATGGCATAAATTGGGCCAGAAATAAAAAAAAAAAACAGGACCATGATGTAAAATGAAAGGTATAGTTAAATAATTCATATCTGTCTCGGTCTCTGCGTTCTCCTAATCAGAGATTTAAATGCAGCCTTGAGTTTCTTCACCGCCATTTATTGCAGCAGTTCTCTTACAACAGGCTGTAGACAATGCACACTGCTCTTTAAGGGACTAATACTCAAAGGATCCATGTCAGTAATCCCATTCAAATCATTAGGTGTTCTTAAGGTAGTATAGTTATTTGTAAATAAGTAATTGGTACACTACCTATCTGCAGGATTGGGACCTTACGTAGCAAAAAAATGTGAAAACCAGAAGACTTCTAAGAGTTGAATATTTTTTCTTTCTCCTCTAAATAAATAAATGCAGACGTTGAGCCAATTCAATATTAATAACTAGTCATCTGATAGCTCTGAGGGACTCTTGACAAGCAAACTAAAATTTTGATAATGAACTGTTTCATACTGAAAAAAACCCAACAACCCAAGTCTTCATTCTTTCACTGAGAACCTCATCTTTGTTTAACTGAATTAAATTTTTTCAGCTAAGATTTCACTCACATAACAAGAAGTGACTCCCTTTCTCGTTTCTTTGGTAAACCATTACTTCTTTAATTATTATCAACCTTGTTCCAGTGTGATAAATTGCTAATTACTTAATACCCTAATCAGCGTTCATTCTTTGCACAGATAAACTGTGACAGCGCCATTAATTTAAATAGTAATTTCACTTAATGGCCAGAACGGCACACCAGATTTTTATGCAGCATTTTCTGAAGACTGCATCCATCACTGCAATATTCTGACATAAAGATGTCTGACATGCACTAACTCACTTAGGGAGAGCAGATGTTGCAGAGCAGAGTTTGGTAGTAATTCCCATAGTGCATCACTTCAGCATGAATGAGCTGCAAATGCAGAGATAGACAATCTTCTGAAACTGCATTGTATAGCCTTTGACCCCTTCCTAATTTATCACATGTAGCACTTGACTCTTGAACCTTGACACCACGAATGTACAATTTTAAATATGCCCCAAGAAAAACAAATAGGGCCATGTAATATTGATGGATTGATTTACCTTCCAACACCTCTTCATACAATTACCTAAAGATGGAGAATTTCCTTTACACTATTTGCTGATTTTACCAAAATACTGAATAGTAAATATTTATCTACAAATCAATCATAGCATGTATCACATTTTATATATGTATGTTTTAAGGGCAGAAAACGCAGTACACCAATGAGAAAATATATGGGCTGAAAAAGCATTTCTTATTCATCGTGATTTTTTGTCAACAATTATTTCGTGTTCATCCCCACAAGCAAAAGTATTTATAAACGAAGCTGAGTAATGAATGACTAATTTGGTAAATCTGCAAAACCGATGGTTTCAAAAGGAAGAGTGAGAATTAAAAGGCTTAAGCTCCAGAGCCACAATAGAGGATCAACAAAATACAGAGCCAGTGTACACTGAAAGCTATTCCTGAAATCCTTGGCTTGAAGGCGGGTATTTCAGCTACCACAGAGTGAGAATTGCAGCTGTGCAGGAATAGCACATTTTGAGATCCTGGCCTGGGATTGTAGAGGTCATTTATTAGGGAAAGTAGGGGAAATTATGAGGTGGTTTCTGGTCACTCGATGCCTAAGAACCAGCACAAGAAAACTTTGGATGCTTGTATGCAGTTGTGAGACTAGGGGAGGATTTATTGTATGTAGTGGCATCATTGCCAGTCTTTGCCAGTAGATGTCTCTATGGTTAACCCTTCTAGTAAAGAGCCAAAATAAGAAAGAGAAAAATAAAATAAGAAATCAAGGAGGAAAATAAGTTCACAGGAATCTTAGATGGAAAGGATCAGTTTTTGCAACAGGATAAGTCTCCAAAAAACTTGCATAGAAAGAAATTTTACATTGACAACACACAAGACCTTAGCCAAACATACATCACAAATGTGGATCCAGATTCTACAAACATACTTGATTTCAACAGTGTGTAAAGTTTATTATATGCACAAATATTTGCAGCATTGGGACCCTTAATGACTGTGATTTGCTTCTATCATCCTTTTCAGAAAAACTCTCAAATAAAAAAAAAAAACCTCACTTGAAGTCAGTTATCTTTTTGAAACATGCATTGGAGAGGTAAAAACCATAGCATCAATAGCATTTCAGCTCCAGATTAAAGCCAAGTAGACAATGGAACCATTATACAAGAACAATTCCTATTTATGTAAGATAAGTGTGTTATATTTTTCTGTGTGAGAATATTTTTTTTGTTTCAATCATATGCATGATGGGCTAGGAGACAAGTAGATTGTAAAGCTGGTTGGTATGTTTTCTTGATGGTTTTGCAAGGCTGATTTGCCATAAGAAATTAAGCACCAAGAGTACTGAGTATGATATATGAAAACAAAGTTTATGTTTAATTCAGAAAAATAAGAATTGTTAAAACCTGAGTAATCACTGAACACATTTGTCTTTCAAACATGTGTGTGTGTCCAGTTTTATGCTGGCTTACAGCATAATGTCCTCACAGCCAATCTATGAGTGATGAAAAAGCTGCCTATTTTACTTTTTAAAAGCAGGAAATGTCATCTTGTCCCATTTTCAAGAAACATTGCATAAATGATAGAGCAATATAGGCAAACACTTATATAAAAATAAAAAATGTTTAAAGGCTTTAAAAATATATATATTAAGAAAAAAACCTCTTAAGAATACATATACAGTGAAATGAAGAACATGACTTTTATCCCAAGATACCTGTATTACACTTTTAGACAACTCATCTGCCCAGAGAGAGCAGTAAAAACATAAACGCTACCCCAGCAGTTCTGTTCCAACAGCATCTGTTAATTCACTCCATTTATAAAATACATATTGACAAAGACAACTGAACTGGGACCAGGGAGATTTGATTTGGTGTGAGAAAGTCAATTCAATGTGATTTTGTTAAAGGGCTCCTGCAGGCAAATAAAAGAGTTTAAGTAATAAAGTACATAAAGAGATGTTTTACGAGTCAGCCCCGTCTTGTGGCAGCTGCACAATGAGCTGCTGTGCAAGAGGGCTTGGTTCAGGAGTGATATTGTGTGATTTCCTTGTTGATGCTGTGTAGCTGGCGAGTAAGGATTGGGGCGATGGGGAGAAAGAGGATGCTAGCTGCGTGGTTACCACTGGAATGGAACAAAGGCAGAGCAAACTGTTAGAACAACAGCTCTTTCCATCTTGCTTTGCCCTTTTCCAACTACATCTAATGTTACCATAATGTTACCATAGGGGTTGAAGTGAGACAACTGAGGGGAAGAAAGGATGATCTGTTTTTGGTGGGGAAGGGTACAGGATCCCCTTCCCAAAGGGCTCATGGAGACTTATACTCAATGATCCTGGACACCATAAGCTCGATTTTCAAATCTGGGTATCAAAATTGGGGTGCTCATTCCACAGCTAACTGCTCTCACTAACATGTTGGTGACCAAATCTTTATTTTAGTCACTTCAGTAACAATCTGAGCCCACAAAAATGGAACTGGGTGCAAGAGTTTATTATTTCCATCTATAAAAATTGGGCTTCCCAATTTCTATACAACATTTAGTAGAGAATATTTGTCTTCAGACTGAAAAGACCTAAGATTAATGGGCTTTTACTTTTCCTCTGAATACTGTGTTAAGAAGAATATTTGGATTGGAATACTCACCTATGGTTGTTAATAACTAGTTTTTCAGTCTATGAATAATACTTAGTCTCACCATGACATGCAGGGGACTGGGCTAGATGATCCCTCAAGGTCTCTTTCTGCCCTATGACTCCATTATTGCATCTGAATCTGCTTTACAAAAGAATTCAGGATTTTTGCTCATTTACAGGCTGGGGAAACACAATGGTGAAGTGTTTTTCTTAAGGTCACACAGGAAGTCATTGGCAGAGCCAGGAGGAGAACCCAGGAGTTTGGAGTCTTACTCAGTGACTGATTCACTTTTGCTCACATCCCTCTTGACTTCATCCCTGTGAAGAGCTAGACCAGAGGACCCATTTCTTTGTTTTTTACCTTTTGTGCCCTTTAAGATCTTAATGTTAGGTTACTACAATTTTATGTGAAACTGTTAAACTATCTGTTCCACTGACACATGGGCTGAATATACTCTATCAAATGGAATGCCTACCCCATGAGAGAGATGGGCTGGGTACAGCAGATGGGGACAGGTAACGTGATCTTGTGACTACAGCTGATTATTTTAAAAAAGTCTCCCCCCCCCACATACTGGGGACACGAATGAGGGAGAGAGTCCAAATAGACTCATCCCCTCTACTTCCTATTTGCTGACACCCAATGACCCAGGAAAAACTGAAATCCTTGTGCTGAGCAGCATGAGGATTTAGCAAGGCTAAGAGCAAAAGTATCTGCAAGGGGATGGGGAGAGGTATGGAGTGGGGCCAGGGACAGAGAATGGTGCTCTCCTCTTGGTTTCCTGAAGCTTCAGGATGTATTGTCGCTTCTTAAAGCACAGCTGGAGCACCTGCTAGAACTGTGTCCTGGCTTTGTGTCACAACAGAGCCCTGTATTTTAATACCAGACTACACAACTTTTTCTCAAAAGGCAAAGGCAAGTGAGGTGATAAAAGTATGTGGAATGAAAATGACCCACATTCCTGATTGCTCCTCCAGATAGCAGGGCGAGGGGAGGAAGGTGTTAAGTCTTCCTTTTAATGAAAGGGACACATCTATCATACATCTACAGGACTTATTGCAGAGTGGTCAATGCTGGACTAGCTCTGGGAAGGTGAATAGTCATCCATGCCCAGCCTTGATTTTGCTATACGGTACCTTTTCAGTGGTAATGTAAAAGCTTACCTGGGAGAGGTCGGTGTACCATTCCCTGGTCTCCATCACCACAACAGATCAGGTCCTTGCTTACTAATTGTCCACCACAGCACTGACGACTGAAGCCATCATGGAGTGACCCACCACAGCAGATCTGATTCCCCGACATGGAATAAGGAGTCCCCTGACAACAAGAGTCACCAACTCCAACCGAAACCCTGTTTTGTTCTTCATTAGGGCAGCACACTTCCCCTGCTCGTTTAAAAGAATAAAAGTGGTGATTTCCTGCATATGGAAATCTGTGAGAGAATTTACACAAACTGCAGTGGATATTGGATTGGGCTCATGGCCTACTATCTTTACACACAAACCATTGCACATGAAAACAGACTCTTGTGCACAGAGTCATTTACTAGACTTCAGAATGCTGTAACAGCAATGCTTATAACCACTTCACCACAAATACAGCAAGGCAGAGGCTAAGCTAGAGCGCTTTGAGAATGTGGCTCCTCAGACATTTATTGCAATAGAAACAAGACAGAGTCTGCATAAAGAAGCAATATACTTTTCAAAAAGTTGTACAAAATGTTAAACTAGATTAGTATTGGTTTTATAGTTGTAGCAAAGGCAGCCACAGAGTAACAAAGAATTGACTTTTGAAGGCTGCCAATTACTGCCATTTGGTGGGTTCTGATGGGGTTAACTGTGCACCAGAAATGGACCGACTGCCAATTCTTTCAACACAGGACACAAACAAGCTATCAAATGGTAACCGTTTTCATTCACTACCATTTTGGTTTGAAATAGTGACCTGAGAGAGAGGTGTTCTGTGGTATCAACCTAAACTGAAATATTTGGTGTGGCCTGAATGCTGATACTGCAGGGCTTGAAAAGAAGTAGGAATAGTGGTGAGGACAGTGTTCTGCTTTTCAGGACAGACAGCAATACTGACAAAATATTTGGAACTTTCATTACTTTATTGCAATTTTCTCCTGCCCTTTTAGTTTCATATTCCTCGGTGACAGACACAGCTCAAATCCAGTCCTTCTGAAAGCATGAGTGTTCAAATAATGAGTTTAAACCCCATGCAGTGATTGCCAGACAGAAAATATGCACAGAGGACATTCAAGACAGAGAATCATTTCTCTTCATTCACAATATGCTGGTAGACAACGTGGCATATGAGGGGTACTAGCATTGTTTCTTTTACTTTGGTTAGAGAGTGCATCTTCCCATTTTAGCTCTGGGATGCATTTTGGCACATCAGTCTGCTCTAGTGTCACAGAAACAAGGCTCCTGCCTTCCTAATTTGTAATCTTCATGCCAATAGCAGAATATGCTGCTGTACATCTAGTTCTTTCAAGCTGGCCAAAGAACATGTGGGAAATATGTATGCTTGGAGAGTACTCTGTATAAATATCTTTATCAATAAAGTCAATAATAAACAAAAAAGACAAGAACAAACCTTTCCAGTATAATAGATATAATCTGTTTAGATACTTAGCCATATTTTCCGTCATTTCGCAGAATCTAATTTAGTGACTGCATAGCAATAGGCCTTAAAACAGTGAATGTAGGTTATATCAGTTGGAAATAAAACTGTTTTTTTGGAAAAGACTATTAGACATTAGACACAAAGGATCAGTAACCTTCTCATTAACCTCTCAAAATGGGATCCATTCCAAGCTAGGTTTGAAAATGTTTTCTCTCTGAAAACTACCATGCAGTCTTACCAGTTAATTGTTATCCTTATCAAAGAATGACCCACATTAACATTTAGCTTGGGGTTATTAGCATATTTATAAAAAAAAGAAAGAAAAGTGACCAACATTTTTCATGTGGCTGCCCTTTAGAAAAAGAAAAAAGAGGGAGACTACACCAAATATATTTAGAAAAAAATATTTGCAAATCATGTACAAATATTCACAGCTTTACATTTGAGGACTACTGATTGAACATGAACCATTTTCAGATACAAGATGGTTTATGTCACCATGCTTTTCTTTCCTGGTGTAAACAACATTAAGCTAGTTAACACAGACCACTGGATGGGGATAGAGGTCACAGAATATAATCTTCCCATTTCAGTACATTGAGATTAATGAGCCAGCAAAATACTTTTCTCTGGTTTTTCCGTGAGAGCATTTTTCTGATGACATCACGGTAGACATTCTAATATTGTGATATATGAATTCCTTTTCAAGGGATTGGAGCTCAGAACGTGCTGAACATTTTGGCAGAAATTCAAGTACTTCTGAGCACAGACAGTGCATGACATCTCATGGGTAATGCAAGCATTTTAGCTCCTGACCTGTCAACTGGCTGCAAAAAGATTTGCGTACTAAACACCCAACAAAAAGTCCTTTCAAGGGCTACCAGGCCTACAGTATTTGAATAAAAATCAGTGACCTCAATGGGGAAAAGACTTAAAAGTCATATTTCATCCAAAAAAAAAAAACACTTTTGGGGTTTTTAAGCTCAAATTTTGTCTTATAAACACAACAGAAAAGGTGTGAAAAGCAGCCTATCGTAGCACATTACAATATTGCACAGGGGCTATCTGCTTTGGTCATTTCTATGCCAGAAAACTGGGATGTGGTGGGGAGATGACACATATTTTGGCAAATAGATTATTAGCAGCAAAGAACCCCTTTTCCTAACACAGTATTCCTGAGCTGAGTATCTATGTTTTCAGTTGTGTTTTACAGCCTAATTCTAAATGAAAGTGAGTGGGAACACTGGTACATTGCCGAGACACCACTTCTTTACCTAACAGAGCATTTGAGGTGCTTGAGGTGATGGTCTGTTCAGTCAACAAGTCTACAGTTTACGGTGTTCTCCGCATAAGTTCCAGAATATCTGATATTTATTTAGATGTAGACTTCCATTACACCTTAATTTTAGACAGATACAGCAACTAATTAGCAACATAGTTGGTTCTAATGATGATTTGTATCATCACATGACATTCCAGAATATTCCATAACATTGCCTCATATGTTTCTGGTGTAACTCTGTACTATACTCTCTGGCACACAGGGTTCGAGACCTCTACTCACTGAAGTCAACAGCAAACCTTGCATTTACTTTCACGATGAAGGATCAGAGCCTCTTTCCACAAAAGTGGCAGTATGGGGCAGCTGCCCAGATCTTCCTAGATTGCACACATGCAAACACAATTAGGAAACAGAGCTGTGTTGTGGAAGAAGCTGGTGTATGGATACAGTTCCTGAATATTTCTTGTAAATGAGTCAGATGTGCATGTCATGAGTAAGTCTGAGCCTCTTAAGTTTTTTTCAGTGGAGTTGGGTTGAGTGGGGACTGTTTCTTTCCTTTCTGCATGGTGGAGTTTATTTAGTACTGATATTTTATTAATCTGCCAAGTTTGTAGATAAGGATGATGGGCATACAATATAATTCAGTCAATGAATTGGAGACCTAAGATATAACAGTCAGGAGCAACAAGAACTATTGAAATGTCTTAGAGGGATAGAGGTATTAGTCTGTAATTGCAAAAACGAGAAGTCCTATAGCCACTTAGGGACTAAAAGATTTACTAGAGCATAAGTTTTCATGGGTAAAACCCACTTCAAAAGATGAATTGGAGTGGAAGTTACAGAAGCAGGAGAGAAGGGAGAAGTTGCTTGTATTAATGAAGCTAACCAAATCAGGGTAACAGTGGGTCACTCTCAGCATTTGGTGTGGAGATGTGAATAGCCAGAGAAGGGTAATTACCTTTGTAATGTGTTAACCAGTTGAGATCCTTATTCAGCCCTAAATTGATTATTTTGAATTTGCAAATGAATTCTAGTTCAGCTGTTTCCCTTTGTAACCAGTTTGTAAAATTCTTTTGTAGAAGTATGGCTACTTTCAAATCCATTACTGAATGTCCAGGGGCCTTCTCTCCCTCTCCCTCCCCCCATCACCCCTCCCGGACTCCTCTAACCCCAGGGGGTCTTTTCTCTCTCTGCCGGTACTATGGCCAAGGGCTGAGGGAAGGGGGGGCAGGGAGGTCTGGGAAGGGTTTGGGATAAGGAGCAACTTACCTGGTCTGATGGCAGGCAAAATGGTGATCCCCAGCCCCAGCTTACTATTCTCTTGGTGATGTGGCTGTCCCCTGTGGCCACTCTCAGAACAGGAAAATAGTCCCCATTCCTGACACTTCCCATCTTCTTAGCACAACCAACCCCTGGCCTTGTTTTAAGTTAGGATAAGAGGGGCCTGCCTACCAAATTTGGTGGGCATGGCTCTTACCATTTAGGAGGAGTTCTTGCACAAACAGACTCACAGATAGACAGACAGATGCACATTGCTAAAATCTATAGATTAGTAGGAATTCTTTGCTCAGAAAGCCCCCCCCCCACCATTTTGATAGTCATGATTCTGTCCAAGTGTTTGCAGAGATTCTCTGAATAGTCCCATTGATTAAAACGATGTTGGGCTTTCTGCATTTGGGGAGGGAACACAAGCAGCACCACAGAGATGTCGAGCTTGTCATCCAACATATATAATTTCAACAGAAAGAGCAAGCAACCAGGTAGAACCAGGTAGGATGAAGCTATCCACACCTCTCTGCCTTATCACAGATATGCAGGAAGTGAACGTTCTTGCTGCAGGAGCAGGCAGGAAAACCAGCACAAGAGTAAGCCACACAAAAAAAACAAAGCACCATGAAACGGCTTGACAGCGTATCTATTAAGCAAAAATGCCCCCCCGCCCACCACCATTAAGCAGCAGTTATTGCTGTTAAGTATTATTCAGGTAAAATTCATTCCCTGGGAAATGACCCAATTAGAAGGATTTATCAGTTACGTATTTCCTGTGTATGTGGAGTGGACTGTGTTTAGACGGCAATATCAGGGCAATTTCTCATTGCCCATTCCATGTAGGCACAGAACCTTGCTCATCTCTAAACAACACCTAAAAACCTCTGTAAATGCTGAATATATTAATACATACTCACATCCCTTGGTTTAAGGGATACACCAACAATACCGTGCAATTTTATTTCTTTCAAATGCTTGAAAGAAGTTGCCTCTTACCTTCTAATACCCTGGTGTAATAGCTACCGCAGCACTGATACTTTGGTTGCACAGCATGTATCTGACCACCGCAGCAAACCCCTGATGAATTAAGAATAAATGGAATGTACTTGTCCTCACAGCACTGGAAGCCAGGTTTATTGTTGTGCAGAATCCCATTACAACACACCTAAAAGTAGTTTAAAAAAATAGGAAGCCAATATCAGTTAAAGAAAACATAATGCACTCCCTGACAAAACAATGTCTATGAAAAATGTGTACAATAAATCCTCTCTCTGATGCTAATATGAATGCAGACAAACAAAATGCAACACGGCTAAAATCCTATGCCCTCCAGCATTATTAGACTTCAATAAACTACTGTTCATGTGACAGAATGCTGCGATTTTGTGGCCTTCAACCATGCTGCACCTTAATAAAATACTCCGTTAATATGAATTGTCTTCACATGACTCTCTAGACTGCTTGAATCTCTCAGTGTGAAATAGATTTCGATATATAGATATAATCTACCCCACCTTCCCACATTCAATTTTTATTTTCATGAGATATCTGATCTGTAAACCTTATCACTAAGAAAAACAGGATTTACCAATACGAGCTCTTGGTCTTCCTTTTCACATTAAAATAAGTAGTTTTCTTCTTATATCATATGATCACTTATTTATTAACACAATTCTTCAGACAATATGATCTCAAGAGAATATAATTTATATATTTTTTTCAAAATAAAATTTACATGGAAATGAATTTTGAAAAGGTCTTTTAACTGTGGTCTTCTCTTCAGGTACTGTAGAGGAAATTATACGCTTGAACAATCAAATAATTATTTGTACGCTTACTCCTGTGAACATAGACTGACATTCTGTATACATAACAAATCATATAGCACAGTTGGGAGAATCATAGTGAAGAGCAAACCTCAGAACCTGTTCAGTGCAGCTATATTAGTTAGAATGGATACCTCTTGTGGCTAGACAGAAAATGCAGTTGGCAGTATAGCACAAGTGTTTAATCTCTATCATCCCTTTTTTTTCTCTTGACGCTGTGCCATAACCACATTCTAGTTCAGCTCATCACATCCACGGAGAAAGAAAGAGTAGAAAAAAGAAAGAAAAAGAATGCATCTAGCTGTTCAAAAGGATTTTTCGTTTGTCTAATTCATTTAAATTCATTATTCATCAACAAAATAAAATAATTAAGCAAAGTAGAATGGATGACTCCTTAGATTAACAGATGAAATATTTGTGAAATGATGGACCAAGTGGTATGAACTAATAAAAATAAAACCATACAAATAACATTTAACACCCTTCCCCATGCAGCCAGGCCCTTCTGCACTGTGCTACTATCTTATGTACATGACACCTTCTCTCTTACTGTCCATGTAAGAAAATACATCATACCCTCAATTATCCTGTATATTTTTGATCGCCATATCCTTCCTTCTTTCAAGGGGGTGTGCAGTGCCGTGAGGTTAAAGAATTATAGAAAGTAAGGAACCACTGTCCCTAACTTTCTGTGGTTCACAAAAAACAGGGATCCATCTCTCTCTCCCTACACGACCACACAATGCCCTGAGGAGGAGAGATGATTGAAGCGTTGTAAAGGATGGGCTCACCTTATCAAGGAGTATAGTGATAGACACACTCCTTCTGCCACCCAGGGCTCTTCTGAGAAGGGGATGCTCTGTATCAGCCCCGGTGAAATGACTCTTGGTTACTGCTACTTACAAATATAGATGCAAGAAGTCTGGTCAATATTAAGACAGTCTTCCTTTTTCACTCACATTTGCCATCACATGGATCCAGAAGATTACATGCAGTGTCTCTACCTTCTCAGGCTTCTCAAAGTACCCTTGATGCTATCGAAAGAGCTTATATGTGCATCATTGGCCCCAGTGTAGACTTTATGAATTAGAAATTCTTCAGTCTTCCTAAGGATATCCTCTGTGCCTCATTTCATAACCCTTTTCTTGGGACAACAGAGGCAGTATATAATCCAGCTACACAAAGAAATGACGACCTAAAACCTATTCTTCAACCCTTCTCTCCTTCCAGCTGGTAGTCCCTTCTGATGATGCTTCTGTTTGTAATCTATAGCATTTGGTTTCACTGGTTTCTGTCACAAGCTTCAGTCGCTTGTCACTGCTTCCTTGTCACCCAGAATGAAAAGCAGTGAGAACTTTATCCATATATATTTCCCTCCCCCCAGCTTCTCCAGAAAAAAGGTACTGGTAATCTTTGAATTAGCCAGTACTGCATCCTGCAGTAGCCATTTTATAGCTCAGCTGATGGTCTTCCTTCAAGCGGTGCCTCGAGTGGACTAGGCACAGCCACTCCACATGCCTCAAAGAAATATCATGAGACTCAATTTTTTACTCATTTTACCATGTTTTGAGACCCTTGGATGGAAGGTGATTTGTAAGTGTAAAGTATAATTATTAATGTTTCTTCTTTCCCAGCTGAACTCCCTTGGGAGATCCCATTAAATAACCAGCTATGTACTCTGAGCTTCAGTAGCTCCAAATTCTTACCAAGTCTTCCTGTCAGGATGTCCCAAAACTCCACGCAGAACTTAAAAAAAAAATCCCCTGCTAGCGCTAAAACATGTTGGACTTTTTTATCTGGCGTTACCAATTGATGTACTTGGTGCTATTTTTATGTAGCTACATAACAGCCTCTGCAGCCAGCTGTAAATTGTGAAATAGCACTTTTTTGGCAGCATTGTAAAGACAGTCAGTTACTATTTGCATTGGTATTAAGCTCAAAGAATTTGCATTAGCAAGCCATAAAATAAAATGTATTCAAGTAGCGTTAGGATTATGTCACAAACCAAATCAGCAAAGGCACTGAAATTAATGACTAAAGGTTATTATTATCTCATCCTCTTATATCTTGGTGCGGCAGCACATCCTGGATGGCGTAATGTTGCCCAGCAATTGGAGATCCTTACAGTAATCAGACACAGTAGTCCAAACACTTGACCGGGTCTGAGATCTCTTCCCTGCAGAAGGCTATGACATATGTGCAGGCTAGACAGCAGGTTACAGTGTTATACAGTGAATACTAGTCGCATTCATGCAGGAGGCACTGGCGGATTTAGAGTTAGTGGGGCCCTGCGTTCAGCTTCCATTGTGGGGCCCTCCCTAGGGGACCCAGACAAGAAAAAGAACATTCACTCTTCCCGCCTCTTCCATTTTTCATTCCTTTTTCTTTACCCTCCTATATTATAAGTAATAAGAAGTACATGGAAATAAAGTCAGGTGACATACACACTAATTCTTTTCTTTAAAAGATCCATGGTGGGAGCTAACATTTTCCAAAAGAGAGACTATAACACTATAACACTAACTAGAGCTAAGTTATAGTCATATACACTGATTGCTCTCATTGACTATATCTACAATGAAAAAACCATGGCAGAGGGCCTCAGAGCCTGAGCCAGATGACTTGGGCTGGGAGCTAAAAAATGCAGTACAGACATTGGGGCTCAAGCTGGAGTCAGAGCTCTGAGACCCACCTCTTCATGGTTTCAGAGCCCGGGCTCCAGCTGAAGCCCCAGGGTCTGCATTCAGTTTGGTAGCCCTGTAGCCCAACACCCAGGAACCCAAGTCAGCTGGCCTAGGCCAGCTGCAGCCACATTATGGGTGTTTTATCCCAGTGTAAACATACACACCTATTAGCTCACTAGTCCCTTGCCAAATTAAGCCATTAAGAATGCATCTCCCCCACTTACCTTGAATACAAGGGATGGCGATAGATAATACCATGGGGTACATCTAAATGACATCCCTTTTTCGATAAAGGTATGTAAATTAGACATATCAAAATTTAAATGAAGTCGGGATTTGAATTTCCCGTGAATCATTTACATAATGGCAGCCGTGGCTTTTTTCTGAAAAGCCGTGTAACGGGATGGCAGGAGTGGAAGGGATAAGCCCCACACCCCACACCCGAGGGGCGCTTGGCCCCGGTGCCATGGCGTGCAAGCAGCTCTGTGGAGCCTGTTCAGCCACAGCCACTTGCATAGGCAGAGGGATTCCCCCAGCAGATAGACCGGAGGGCTGAGGAGCGCATGCGCCGGCGTCCCAGGAAGAGGGTGCCGGCTTTGAAAAGGAGGGCACCTGCCCTTGGGAGGAGGAGGGAGTGTGGCGGCAGGAAGCTCCGGTGAGGCAGGCGAGTAGGGGTCCCAAAGGCCAACGAGACCCCAAGTGGCCAAGACCAGGGAGGCACCAGGCAGCAGGGTGAAAAGAGGTGACCGAAGAGACCAGACGGATCATGGCCAGAGGGAAGGAAGCAGCCCAGGATGGGGCCAAGGACAGCCCATGGGCCGGTGAGTTGCGGTGTTGCCCCTCCCCCAGCTGAACAGGATGTCATTCACGCCTGTTCTTAGGGTCCTGGGCTAGGACCTGGAGAGAGGGAGGGTCCAGGTCCCCCTTTCCTCTCGGAGGTTACGGGGACCCTGATACCAAGGAGAAGTGCTGAGACTGGACTAAAACACACTTGTGTGAAGAGGGTGTTGCAAGGACTGGGGAACCAACCCCTAGTAACAGGACTAAAGGCACTTGGGTGAGGAGGGGGTTACAAAGACTGGGGGAGCTGACTCCTAACAAACCGCTTTTCGAAAAAAACCCGCGGTCAAGACGGGGACCCTTCAACAGAAATGCCCTGTTTTGAAAGATCCTGTAACCCTCATTTTTTGGGTTACAGAATCTTTCAAAATGGGGCATTTTTGTCGAAGGATCCCCATCTTGACCACTTTTTTTTTTTGTTTTGGAAAAGCGGCTTTTCGAAAAAAGCCGCAGACGCCATTATGGAAATGAAGCATGGGAAATTCAAATTGCGGCTTCATTTACAATTTCAATACGTGTAATTTACATCCCTGTATTGAAAAAGGGATGTAATTTAGATGTACTCTTATTTAGTGACTAGAATTCGGGGTCAGCTCTAAGCTATTAGCACTTTGTTACAGTCTGTGTTAAATTCCTGCTAGGGCTCTCCTCCCAGAACAATAGTAATACATGTTTCCTACAAATGCTTGTATTGCACCTAGCTCAATGGGACCAAATCCTGAAGAAAAAGAAGGGTCTCCTAGGACTCTTGAGCACTTCCATAGTGCAACCTGCCACCCCAATACCTAATAGTGCCTCTGGTGGAGAGAATGCAGTAAATAACTGTAGATCTTACCGACATGAAGGGTCCTATCTATCATTGGAGGAAGGCAGTTATAAGGCTAAATCTATTAGTGTTTGAGAGGCGCTCAGTTAGAACAGCAATGAACACTGTAGCACAGCAAAATAAAACAGACACAAAATAATAGAAAATGCAAATATCTACATAAGACTCTTTGAAGTGGTTTTGTAGCCACGTTGATCTCAATAAATTAGAGGGTCAGAGTGGGTGGGATAATATATTTTATTGGACCAATTTCTATTGGTGAAAGAAAGAGAATCTTTTGAGCTATTCAGATCTCTTCTTGATGTACATCACATTATGTGGTGTGCCTCATCCAGTGCACTAAATGCCCCAATAGCAGCTATATGGGTGAAACCGATCAATCATTACACACAAATTAATTCACACATAAAAATAATGAAAGACAAAAACACTACGTCCCCAATGGGCGAATACTTTTCACAAAACCAACACTGCTTATCTAACTTTTCAGTCCTTGTCCTCAAAGGAAACCAGCAAAATACCTTCAAAAGACAAGCCTGGGATCTTAAATTCATAACTTTGATAGATACTACAAATAATGGTCTTAAATAAAGTCACTGGATTTATGTCTGATTACAACAATCCGTCAGATACTATCCCTCCTCATCCTTGTTACCCTGTAACTAGAGAAGTGTTATCAGGCCACTTCAATGGTCTCTTAGCTACATCCACTAAGCAAACTATTTCACCTTGTATTTAGTTGTAGTACTCTCAGGCTACATCTCCACTTCTCGGAAGATCAACACTGTGGCAGTCGATTTTCCTTCATTCGATTTAGCGGGTCTAGTAAAGACCCACTAAATCAAATTCTGAGGGTGCCCCCTGTCAGTGCTGGTGTTCCTATTCTTTGCAAGGAGTAAAGGAAGTCAACAGGAGCATTTCTCCCTCCTGCTGTGAGGCCTGCGCTGAAGCTCGGTTTTAGAAACATTGACTCCAGCTACATTTTTTACATAGCTGGAATTGTGTACTTTAAGCCAAACCTCCCCGGTAGTGTAGACCTCCTCAGAGTCAAACTCCCAGTAAGTCAAGACAAGGCCTAATACTGAAGGAAAAAAACAAAGAAAACTGCATTCAAGAAAAAAAAATAAAGTCAGTGTTAAATAGTGCAGGCAAAAGTAGATGCATTTTTTCTTTACATCATCCCGATGAGTATTAAATATTATCGATATACTACACTTGATTAAATGTTTATGTTGGTTTCTCAAAAAATAACAAACAACCCTCCCATAAATTCATTTACATTTTGGACCAAAATCATGCTCTTAAGTCGGAAGTATAGTTTCACAAATACTAGGTACATAGTATTTCCCTGAATGGAATCTAAAGCTAAACCTGAGTCAGCTGAAATAATTTATATTTTGATCTGAATCCCTCAAATAACTCACTTTCTTAATTACTGTCTCCTTGGACAGTGAATCTTTTGAATACACAGTTAGCTTTAGACACTGAATGCGAGATGATGCTGTTGACAAATAGCAACACTATTTCATTACATTAAATCTTACCCACAAACTAAGAGTTTTCTACCTCATTTGTCAATAAAAACCATTTACAGACTCCTACTGTCTGGCTGCACTATTGATCCAACTCCCGAACAGCAACTAATATGATGATTAATCTGAAAATGACCACAATTTAAAAATATTCCTGATAAATCATGAGCATCTCATTCAGTGTTGCTCATTATTGCCATGTAAACAACCACCCACTTGTATCTGAATCTAAATAGGTTTGCTGTAAAGCAGAATTAAGTCATTCAACCAGAAGAATTTGAAAGGTGCCTAATCATCCCAATAAACTAATATTTGCCATGAAAATGATGATGAATGATAAGAGTTAAATGTATACCAGGAAGCTTTATAAGCTTCGTTTCATGACCTAACCTTTCCCCATAGGTTTTTCAAATAGACATGTGTATTATAGTGTAATTGCAAACCTAGAAATTTCACAGTGGTCTCTATGCTTCACAATACAATTACTTAGAACTCTATGGTGACAGTGATGAAAGGACTTAGATCCTCATATTCTTCAAAATGTACAGGTCCTTACTAACTGAACTAATAGAGCTAATCTTCTTTAGCTATTTGCCTTATAAGGCCTTTGACACACAGCTGAGCATTCCAGTATAAGTTCCAGGGAAAATTTATCAGAGAAAATGTTCATATGGTCATAGATTTTAACGCTATTAGGGACCATTAGACCATCTTTGCTGACCTCCCTTTTTAGCACAAGCCATAAGATATCACTCAATGTTGCCTGTAAAGCAAAATCACTTATGTCTGACTAAAACATATCTTCCACAAAGGTATCCAGTCTTGTTCTCAAGACATCAAGAAATGGAGAATGCACCACTTTGCTTGGTAGTTTCATTGGTAAATCACCCTCATTGTTAAACACAGTGCTTTATTACTAACTTGAATTTCATAGAATCATAGAAGATAAGAGTTGGCAGAGACCTCTGGCAGTCATCTAATCCAAACCCCAATTTTCTGGCTTAACTTAGTTTCCTGGCATTGGTTCTTATTATAACTTTCCTCCTTAGGTTAAGGAGCCCTTTAGTACCTCAGGGTATGTCTACACTACCCTCCTAGTTCGAACTAGGAGGGTAATGTAGGCATACTACACTACACTGCATTGGAGAAGATGGAGAGGAGAGTCACAAATATGATTTCAATGGCTAGTGAAAATGCCCTAGAATGAGACATCTAAAAAATTAAATCTACTAAATTTATCAAAAAGAAGATTGAGAGTTGATTTGATCACAGTGTCTGTTTATCTTTACAGGGCAAATCTATGAGGGTATGTCTACACTACCCTCCTAGTTCAAACTAGCGGGGTAATGTAGGCATACCGCACTTGCAAATGAAGCCTGGGATTTGAATTTCCCGGGCTTCATTTGCATAAGCGGGGCGCCGCCATTTTTAAAACCCCCGCTGGTTCGAACCCCGTGGAATGAGGTGTACCGGTAGTTCGGAATAGGAATCCTAGTCCAAACTACCTAGTTCGAGCCCCGTGTAGCCGTGCTACATGGGGTTCGAACCAGCGGGGTTTTAAAAATGGCGGCTCCCCGCTTATGCAAATGAAGCCCGGGAAATTCAAATCCCGGGCTTCATTTGCAAGTGCGGTATGCCTACATTACCCCGCTAGTTCTAACTAGCGGGGTAGTGTAGACATACCCTCATAGATTTGCCTTGTAAAGATATACAGACACCTTGATCAAATCAACTCTCAATCTTCTTTTTGATAAATTTAGTAAATTTAATTTTTTAGATGTCTCATTCTAAGGCATTTTCTCTAGCCATTGAAATCATATTTGTGACTCTCCTCTCCATCTTCTCCAATTTTTGACATCCTTTTAAAAATGTGGGCACCATAGCTGGATCCAGGATGTATCATTCTCATCAATACTGCAATAATGTTGTTTGTTCACTATGAACCTTAACTGCTTTTCAGTATCATCACTTTCCAGGGTACAGTCTGCATTTTTTTATTTAAATGTATGAGGTTGCATGTGTTAAGTGAAATATACACAATTGCTAGTACCTTAGACTTTGGATGATAGCACAGGTCTCCGCAGATGTTTTCATCTATCTCACATTCCAGTGAGAGGCATGGTTCACTGATCTGGTCCATTGGTAGCTGCTGCACTGCAGTGCACTGCTGCCAGGCTTTACGTAAGAGCTCATATCCACGAATAATGCCATTCGGTTGTCCTGGTGATGCCCAGTCAATTTGAAGAGATCTACAGCAAATGGAATAATTAATGTACAACACTTAATTTACTATTTCCTTTTTTAGCTGAGCTTCTGTTGACATTCACATTTATTTAGAAGTCTCTAGTCATGTCTACATACATTGGTCATATGAGCGATGTCTAGACTGCAAGCCTCTTTCGAAAGAGGCTTTTTCGAAAGTATCTTTCGAAAAAGCCTCTTTCGAAAAAGCGCGTCTAGACTACAATACGCGGATTGGAAAAATCAATCCGCTATTTCGAAAAAGAGCGTCCTGACTGCTGGACGCTCTTTCGAAATTAAAAGCCACCCGGAACCGCTTCTGCCAGGGCATGGGGGCAGCATTTCCTTCTGGGTGCTGCTGCCTGCCCTTTGCAGAGAGGCGTGGTTAAAAGGACGCCCCTGAACACCCGTTGTTCTGCTTCTGCAGCTGCCTTTGCTGTCCCTCTAGGAGGTAAGCAAGGCATTGCAGTGCTGGTTTGGAATGCTCAGCTTCCTGGGACACCCCAGCAGGTTTTTTGTTTGGAGGTTTTTCTGTTTTAGACCCGTTTTTTCGGCATGGAGCCAGAGCTGCCCCTGGGCATGCGATGGCCCCACGCCATCATATTGCAAGTGTTGCTGCATCTGCATGACACAGTCATGAGGCTACTTCCCCATCTGGACCCAGACCAGAGGTACGAAGTGATCGTCCGTCATGCAGCCCCACAGCCCTTGCCTCCAAACTTCTTTGTGGACAGGCATGTTTGGAGTCTTGACAACAGCTCTGACTGGTGGGACCGGCTCGTGATGGAGCTCTGGGATGACCAAGAGTGGCTACGCAACTTCCGGATACGAAAGACCACTTTCCAGGAGCTGTGTACCTGGCTCGCCCCTGCTCTGCAACGGCAAGACACCCACCTGCGGCCCGCTATCCCCGTGGAAAAGAGGGTCGCCATTGCCCTCTGGACGCTGGCAACCCCCGACAGCTACCGCTCCGTGGGACACCAATTTGGGCAGGCCTACTGTTCGATACATCCTGATGGAGGTAAGTCATTGTCTGGGGACAGTCACAGTTTGGGGTTGGGGGAAGGGAGACTGCTTTTTAGGGCTTGTAAGGCCTCCTCCTTTCCCCAGAGCTTGAGAAGGGTCTTGAGCTCTGGCCCAGACCATGATGGTGCCCGGCATTCGGAGCCCCTGGTTGGGTCCCCAGAAGGCTCACTAGAAGGGCTAGGAGGGTCTTGGGGCTGGGACATGCTGCACTTAAATAGCCGTGTGCTCTGGCTACTTTGCTGCCACAAGTGGCTGTGAGGGTGCCTGTCCCTTTAAGAAACGGCTGCAGACAGGAACCAGAGACATGCAAGGCATGCCCCAGATTGTCCACCAGGGCTTCTTCCTGGAGGCCATTATTTTCGAAAAAATGGCCTCCCCGCATCCACACTCACTTATTTTCGACAGATCTCTTGGATCTGCCATGGGAAAGGTGTTATTCTGCACCATACCCAACATAGTGCTTACAATGGACAAGCCAGACCTTGATTTTCATATTCAGTTTAGATGAGAGTGAGTGCATTAAAGAAAAGAAAATCAGCATAGTCTGTAGAACACTAGTCATGATTCAAAAGCCATGAGTATTATCTCCAGGATCAGACCCAACAATACTAAAAGTAGCATGCCTTTTTTCCCAAAAGAAAGAATTGTCATTAAGAGGAATATAAATACACTCACCCCTAAAAATGTTCTTATTAAAACATTTTACACATAGATATTTAGAAGAAAATTATATTAACTTAAAGTTGCATATTCTAGCACACAATCACAATAATCACTTTACACGTATTCAGGCTGTTTGGTGTTTCTCTCACTGAAGATCAGGTGACATCCTCACTTAGGAAACAGATTGCAATGCAGGATTACTACTACATACCAGTTCTTCTATCAATATATAAAACTGTCTAGTTAATACTATTCCCACAATACAATTGTTAAAAAATCTCCATAGCCCAATTACACAGCTGCTGTCAGAATGCCAGTGACATCATAAATTAGCATTAATTTAAACTAAGACAGTTTCACTCAAACAACAGCCAGCAAGATAAACTTTGACATCTTAACAGAACAAAAATAACAGCGCACTATTATTTCACTTCCTTAAGGTATAAACAGAGGAACACACATAGCAGTATGCACCTGCAGAGAGAGAATTAATGTCACCGATGAAGGAATAACTTCATAGGTGACTTGTAGAGTCACCATTATTATTCCGAGGTCTTCATCTGACTCGCTGAATTAATTCCACATTCTGTAGATGGCTATTTTGTATTCACTGCATATTCAACTATCAAAAAAAAACAAACCCACTCCTCCTACATTTAAGTAACATTCCGGGGTCTGATTTAAATCCATAAAAGAAAGAAAATATATGGAGAAAGCTGAAGAGCAGAGGAAAAAAGAAAAGAAAGTCTAGCACTTCATTTCACTGGGACTCCCTCCCAGTCTTTGTACACTGCAATAACATGCCAAAGCCAGCATTACTAGTCATACTGCTGAATGATTTTGTGTTCAAGAGTTTCACTCAGACCCTCGGGGTAACTTGTCAAGGCATCGTGCAGGATTTTACAGGTTTGCAAGCCACATTTCTCACTAAAGTAAACTAGAATCACATGTTTAAAACCTTGTACAATGGTTTGAACATTTCATCCCTTATGCAGGGCTCAATGCATACTATTGTTTTAAACCCAACCAACTTATTATTATTCTATGTACACACACACACACACACACACACACACACACACACAACTAGAGCTAAGTGAATGCTATTTAAAATAACTGCAAATACTCATCCAAATTCTTTAATATATTTGTTTCAGACATTCTCATGCCTTTCAGCGAGTCTTTTTTAGGTAAAATTCTCCCCAGTGCAAGGACTTTGCTCCATTTAAGACTTTTCAGATGGGTTTGACTAGGACTTAGGTTGCACATAAGCTTTGTGTTTGCACAACAAACATCATCTTGGCCAGCACACCAGGGACTGAACTGGCTGCCTCCACAGCAATAGATTCTTGAGTGTCCACTGCTTCAGCTAAAGAGCCAGACTCTAACATGATCTGGACTGGCACAGACAGGAATGCTCTATTGTTTACACATCTCCGGTCAGCAGAAAGTCATTCCAAGCAGTTGAGGCCCAGCAGAGTTCAATCCCCACATCTATGACAGCTCTTGTCTATGCTGATGCACTAAGGGTTGAACCAGGGATCCATGCTTCATGGCAGATATAGACCAGCTGGGGAGCCTGGTCCAAAAAGGAGAGTCATGACAAGAGGCACCAGAAGTACAATTCCCAGGTGCCCCTGAAGTATTTCAGGACACATTAATTACAAACTGACCTCAACAACATGTTTTGATTTGTTCAGCAAACTGAAATGAAACATTTTGATTTGAGAATGTTGAAATATTTCACTCGGATCAGAAATGTTTCATCAGACATTTCTTAAACAAACATGTTCAGAATTTTCTATTCCACAAATATTTCAACTTTTTGTCCTGAGAGAGAATAAAACAAACTTTTGATAATTATGACTTTTGATCAGATCTTGGATTACTAGTTTGAGTATAGTATCAATAACCACTAGGATCCAAAAATCCACCCATCCCCAAAATTACAAGTTTGCCTTAAACATTGTGATATTTAAAACCAACATTAAACTTGGGAGTTCTGGTGTTAAGACTTTAGGGTTCATATTTTTAAGATTTTCTCCACAAGGATAGGAGCTACATATTTCCTTTAAAAAAAATTAAATCTGAAATTCCATATAATCAACTGACTTTGAGAATAGGGGCTTAAGAAAAATATAAACAATTATGAGATTCACACTAAAATGGTAAAAGATGGGAAGACTGTTATTATTCTTACTAGTAATATAATTGGGGCAAAAAATTCCTAACAAGGAATTGCACATATGGAATTACTGTCTCTTTAAACCACCATAACTACTACTTCTTTGCAGAGAGAGTCTTTTGTATCAAGGACAATAGTACTTAGTACTATTTAGGGACAGTATGATGAGGTAAGGAAGGCACAGCTTTGCCCAGAATAGGAATCAGGTAAATAGCGTTTGCTCCTTATGGGTCCAAGAACATAAGAACGACCATACTGGATCGGACCAAAGGTCCATCTAACCCTGTATCCTGTCTGCCGACAGTGTAGCTCCTTAACAGCAACAAGTTATAAGTGGTATACAGCTAAATATTTATTATTAGACAATTTTTGCTTGAAGATGACAGAGCCTCAAAACATTTCCTACTGATTTGTCCTGGTCTGGGTTGATATAGTAGCTCTACAACCCTGTAAGTTCTGCTTCCTCCCAAAACATCTAAGAGACTCTCCATTTCTTTCAGACAGCTCTGAGGGGCCCTCTGTGTGTGGCCCCTAGCCCTCAGGCTCCTTATAACAGCCACCAACCTCTTCTTTCAAAACAGGATGGAACCCACCGGTAGGGCTCATCTGAACTGTGCCTTACTTGTCTGAAGGGGTCAGAGTTGTCATTAAGCAAACCTGTAAGCAGCCACACAGTGTGGCATGGTACAGTGAAAGAAGAGCTGATGGGCTCTCATTAATCCTGAAATCCTTACACAAGCAAATTGTACCCTTAATGGCAATGGGAATTATGACTGAACAAGAACTGGGGGGAAAAAACTTCAAGAAGGACTTCATGAGTGGGTTCATGAGTGGGTTTTGTGTTTCAAGACTGGCATTAAAAAGAAAATAAATCATGGACTACAACCTTTAGTACCAAGTTTCAGCCTGAAGTTGAGTTACTAACTATTGGGAGAGAGAAAGCATTCCTAAGGCGATGGTGGTATAACCTTCATTAGAACAGCCTGGGTAGAGCTGCTATCAGAAAGACTTCTAAAAAGTTGGTGGATGAAATTATAATTTTTGTCATATGGCACCTAGAGGCAAATTTGAAAACAATTATTTGTGAACGCTATACAGACATTATCTTACAGCTTTCTCATCAATAATAGCCCCCCCCCCCCAACTAATTCAGAAGTGGAGAATAAGCCAAGGTTCCAATTAAGGACAATAAACTACATGCGCTGTTTTATAGCTTGTCCTTCTGATGAGTCTGTACTCTAGAAATGCCTTTTTTGTCTGTTGCAGATACATATTAAAATATCCTTTTGTTTATACAAACTGGATTTACCCCCTTAAGCTTATTCCTTTATGGGGAAATAAATAAGCAGAATTCATATTCAGTCCAGCACCTGCTGAAGCTGTCAGCTGCTGTGTTTGTCATATTTCAATCAAAGCTAAAGCCAGCCAGCCATTCTTATACTGCACAGTCCCTACATACTCGAGGACCAGAATTAATGAATTAGCTATTGATTAAATTCCACTCTAGCAAATCCACCGTGGCAAATAAATGAACTACCCGGGGCACATGTAGGCCACGGCTAGACATGTCCGGGCAATCGATCAGTAGTTAGTATTCTTTTGGGATATAAGAACAGCTGATGATAATATGACATGTAGGGAAAGGCAATGTAGAAACAGTCTGTTTCTGGATGAGCAGATTATAAAATTGGAAGGTATTTCTGATCTTTTTGCACTCATGTGTTATGACATATTTAGTTTGTAAATAATAGCAGGAACATGCATAAATGTTTACAGTACAGAAAATACAAAGACATACATAAAGTTAAAGCCAAGGGCAAAAAAGATGAGATCCTGAATTGAGTTTTTATCATCAAACAAGCTTTGACTGTATCTGTATGTGTGACAGAAAAATAGCAAGCTTAATTTCACCCAATGATTAGCTTATTCACAAGCAAATATAGAATTCAAAGGAAATGTAGAAATGATAAACAGCAAACTAAAGTTCCTTTTAAATATTGGAGAGTAAATCCATTCTGCTGATTATTTCTGAAGTTTTAGATGTTAGATTTTTGTTATGTAAAAAAAAATTGTGTTTTTGTTTCTGCAAAAGAAACATAGCTAACAGGAACTCCAGGCCCAGAAGTGTAATAAAATCACATCAACAATAACATACATATATGAGGCTAACTGTTTTATTGTTTGTGTAATTTTGATAAATGTTTTGGCACTGTATGTCCATTAGTTATAGTCTCTCTTTTGGAAAATGTTAGCTCCCACCATGGATCTTTTAAAGAAAAGAATTAGTGTGTATGTCACTACTTGGCTGCCTCTGTAGTCTGTCAGCCTGGTACTATTATTACTGTTGAGAAGTTTGCCCATGAATGGTGGTGGGAGGAAGAGAAGAAGCAGATAGCAAACAGTGATTTCAGGAGGCCCAGACAAACACACACACACACACACACACACACACCTTTTAAGATGGTTTATTAATTCTTATTGTCATGATTTGTGACTGTTTCGCTCACAGTTACCTTAGATCCCATTATCAGTGTGAAATGGTTCTCTTCCACATTCATTCTCCTCCCCTTATTGAATGGTAAGTTTGAGTTTCATTCTCCCTTCATTTAACTGCCTTACATTTATTTTGCTTCTTATTTAGTCATATCACAAAATGATGACCAATAACCAGGTTCGTTCAGCCAGTTAAAGATGAGAGATTTTTTATTTCAGCAGCTCAGCTGGCCATAACTCTAATAGTAAGGATGACCACTAAGAAGTTCCGTAACTATTTTAATTTTTCTAATGCTCCTTATTCTGAAACGAGTGAACATGCCCTCAAATTATATTTTTTACTGTGATTACAAGTAGCTGAGATTTAAGAAAAAACAAATGCAATACCATACCTTGGACTGAGGATGTGTATTATGGGAGCTGATAGCTCATTTGGCTCATCTTCCACAGTTGTAATTTGGGTTTTATTGCTTTTCACGCAACCATACCCGGTGCAGACTTCAACCTTAGTGCAAAAGAAAGATACTTGTACAAAACCAGTTACAGAAGTTAACTAACACTGTTACTAGTTTAACCTTCCTGTCTCCCTTAAATTAGTTTTTCCTCGCCATCAGTGAATTCTACATATCCAGGAAAATATAATTTTAAGATAAGTGCTTAGATACTGTGTCCTCCTTTATTGTCCAAGGCATGGACACATTTATACATCTGATGCAAAATTCTAGTCTGAGTTACACAGGATTCAATAAAGTCACTGAAGGTTTTTTTATTGATGTACTTAACAGTAGACTCTGGAACATAAGACTGAGAAAGTGTACAGCCTAATCATCACAGGATTAGGAGACTAAAAACTTCTAAATTCTAATTTTGACTCTGCTTTCTTTTCTGGCCTAACACAAGTCACTTTACTTTCCTGTGTTTAACAGGTTCCTCTCAGTAAAACATCCCAAGTATGTTTATTTTACGATTGTATTTTATGTTGAGGATGAAAAATCCTATACAAATACTATATTTCACTATTAAAAATCTCACAGGAAAGCAACCTTCTATTCCTGTGACTAATCTAGATAGAAGAAAGTTGGCAAGTGAAGAATAGTAATGTCACCCATGCATTAGCAATATGGAGGTCATTCAATACACGGAAGCAGAAACAAACAAGTGATCATACATGAAGATAAGCAGTAAGATAGACACACATACAGATAATGTTGTTTCCAAGGTACATGGTAAGAGGCAGGGAGAGAAATGATACATCAAAACCAGATTCCAGCTGAACAATCTGATTTTACCTAATAGATTGGTCTGAATGTTGGCCCAATACAATGACTGGGAAAACTGAAGTGCTATAAACAAAAGCAATCAATATTGCAAGGAACAGAAGGTGACTATGGTATATTAATACCAAGAGTCCCTAAGTGTTGCAGTACTCTGAATTTGCATTACTATTGAGAAAAGACAAATGTGTTTCCAAGAATCATTGGGAAAGTCATATGTGTATTCATGGATGGAGGTCTGCTGTTACAGAGGGGCTGGAACACAGAAATCTGTTATGGAGTGCCTGTCTGTGACATTTATTTATGGCATGTGGTAACTGGATGCAAATTTTAGAACAGAGTATACATGACAACTACCAAGGCCTTTCCATACATAATGTAAACTAAGTCTGGAATAGTTAGAATTAGAAGCCAGGAAACTGCACTTTTTTTAAAGTGCATCAATACAATTCACTAAATTGATAAATATTTAAAGCTTTCTGTTGAGCTTTTCTTCTCCAAAATGCATTCACCATTTTGACTTTTGGTAGATACCTGTAGACAAGGAGTTGGAGACAGACAGGAAGAAAAAAAGATGTCATTCTCAAAAGCATAAGAAAGTACCACTATGATTTCATGGATCAGTGCTGCTTCCTCCACAGAAAAAGGAGGGGGGAGGAGGGAGGGCGAAAGATGATAAAAAGGATGACAAATGCGATATCATTATTTCTCTGTGCTGATATATTATGCATGCCTGATGTTTCTAAAACAATTGCAATTTTCTTTTAATGAGTAGAAGTAAAGCCTTTGCCTCCTTGTAATATATATATATATATATATAGAGAGAGAGAGAGAGAGAGAGAGAGATCGAGAGAGAGAGAGAGAGAGAGAGAGAGAGACTTTGCTAATGTCATAGCATAGGGAATTTAGGGGAAAGCAAATGGAGTTCTGAGCGTGAAAAGGGGAAATATGAAAATTGTAGATGAACTCAAAATTATTCTGAAAATAAAATTGTGTATGTACAAATAAGTCTACAAATACATACATGAACCAATGTATACCATGCATGAGTACTTTTATATAAAGATACAAGCATTCATGGCACCTCTTGATCACTGAGTCATAGAAATATAGAAAGAAATTATTTCCAGCTCTATATCCATACAGAGGTGTATATCCCTATAATCACAATTCTGCCCTGAAGTATACATAATTTATGTAAAGTTAATATAGGCTGGAGACTGAAAACAAAATTGTTCTGACCTGTATATTGTATATAGTGAATGGAGACAAATCTTCTAAAAGAAAGGAACCAGGTTCGTTCATTCCAGTCTTGTACTGCTTATTATTTACATAGATAGAATACTCTGTGACAACGCCATTTGGATTTGAAGGCGATGTCCAGATGACACGTACAGCTGTACTGTTGATGATGACAACCTCTGGAGGGAACATGCCCTCAGGCTCTAGAAATAAAGGAAGAAACTGAATAAACTCCAGCTGTCTCTGTAAAAGCACTTGTTTAACCAAATGCAGATTAGAATTTAGGTTTAGCAAAGGGTTCACTGCTTATCTGCTTTCCTCTGATGAAGTTATCACAGTCTGTAGTTCTCTGAAAATTGGCTTATTATACTCTCAGTTAGAAACCATGAGAGTTGGTGGTAAAATGCTTTATACCACCAGAATAGTGTTAATCTTCAATGGTATGTGACCAGTGGGATATGATAAGTTATTCACCCATCTGTACTGCCAACACACAGTTATTATTTTTATGCTTCCCCACCCCTGTCAAAAAAGATGCGATTTTGCTTTTTAAGCAAAAACTAACACAAAATACATTGCATCTGGTGAAACATGACAACTTGTTTGATGTTCTGAGCCTTGTAAGTCAAGCAATATGAAGCAATATGCAATATTGTCATTATGTAAATGGTTTTGAATGTTGATTACCATAGGTAATGATGAAGTCTAACACCAAAAAAAACCTTCCTTAGCGTTAAATTACACAATTATTAAAGCATGTCAGAAATAACTATGCCAAGACCTATTTTCATCCTAAGAGCCCATCTTAAGCAGTTGAAAAATTGCCCTTGCGATCAATTCTATTTTATAAACAAAAGGTGCTGACCTTTGGCATCACCAAGGAAATGGAATCCTCACTTAAAGTGCTTTGCTAATGACCTGGAACACTTGCTTCTGAGATAATGATATTATAATGTTTATAATGAGACTTTATAAAGCCAAAAAGATTAGAAAGACCATTCCAAACACATTTCAGATTCACAAGAGTTTTTTTTTTTCCTCTCTCTTCCCCACCAGCTAACTGGCTTGGAAATGACTCATAGGGAAATTTTCTCAGAGGCTGAACTTGCACATTACATTTCTAGTGACTCAGGAAAGGTCCTGTGTCTGACTGTCATGTCAAACGCACATCGCCTCAAAGAGCAAATCTTTTTAAAAACCATTAATTGTTTTTAAATTCACCCATTTATTGACATGAACTCAATTCCAAATTTAGTGAACATAGATAGTCATACACAGAGGAAGATGAGAACAAAGTGGGTTAATATCTGCTATTAGAGCTTTGTGTTTTGTCTCAGTGGGCCACTTTATTGATCTGCCACTTGATAACAACTAGCACTTAAGCATTTTAGCGTTTTAGCCCTTTTGCCTTTTATACCGGAAATTTTATAATGAAAGGATGACTGATCTCAACCCTAACAAAAATCAATCATTTTCATTCTCAGATTTTAAAGCAAGCTGCTTTCAGTAGGAACCAACCTCCATCTGAAGTAGTTACATGTACCACCTCACTATTGACTCTGTGGGCGCCATTGAAAACTTGAATGAAAACCTGATACTCGGTGTTGGGATGCAAGTCACCAATGATAGTATAGTTTACATTGTCCTGGATGCTCAGAGAATTGTTATAAGTAGTGGAGTTCCAGAAGAGGATGAAATATTCAACATCTCCCTGCAACTCTTGCAGTGCTGGGAAAGAAAAACATCAGTCAATGAAACAATATTTTGGGAGGTTAAAGGGGACATATTCAGTAGGTTTCTGTTAGTAAATATACGCTTACTCATTGCCTCATATAAATAGAAAGAACAGAATTCTCCCATACTTGTTCCAAAGCTTCATTGCTTGATTTTGCATCCTAATTTAGACTAGTAAATATAGTATACTTCTCTGTGATAGCCCCATCAAAAAGAACAGAACTCCCTGTGGCATAAGGAGCAATTTTAATAGGTGCAATTTTCTACACAGTTGGTGCATAGGTTTTATGCCTCACCTCACCAAAGGATTGAAGGAGTGGAACCAAATCAGGCTCTCCTGTGGTTCTATTTTAAGATATAAGGCTTCAATCTTAATTACCAACCATACTTCACATCACTCTGGCAGTGCACAGTCACCTTAAAGTGAATGTGAATGTAATTTATGCCCATTTTAAGGCTCCTTTAATTTGTTAGAGAGGTGGAAAGGGGCTTTAGTATAAATGAGAATCTGGCCTTTAGTATTTAGGACCATTAATGTGGCTTGCTGGGTATATATGAGCAATTAAGCATTTTTCCTACACAAGCATTGATAAGCCATATTTCACTCTGAATTGTCTCTTGCCCCCAATACTATCATGTTTCTTTGACGTAATGAAGACAGGTCTATGCTGTAATAGTATGGTTTTCCAATAGCCATATTGGAGGGCCTGTAACCATAATGGAAGGCCTAAAGCCTTCCTCTGCAGCCAGACTGAAAAGCAGCAGCCATTAGCTATAAAGCCTGGAGTCACATACTCACACTCTGTCTAAATTGCATTAAAATAATGTCACACCAGGCTGTTCAGAAGGAGATCCTGTCCTAATGGCACCCACTGACAAAGAAATAGATCTCAAGATGGGCAGAGAAAACGCAGCTTAACAGCATTTCATCTGGCAAGAAACTGGTTATCAATAGTTGAGGTTGTGTAATCCCCACTCTATGATTATTGTTCTTACTTTCCTATTGTTTGTCTGTGTGACCTCTGTGGCTACATCTAGACTGCAAGCCTCTTTCGAAAGAGGCTTTTTCGAAAGTATCTTTCGAAAAAGCCTCTTTCGAAAAAGAGTGTCTAGACTGCAAGCAGTACTTTCGATAAAGCAAGCTGCTTTTTCGAAAGAGAGCACCCAGGCAGTCTGGACGCTCTCTTTCAAAAAAGCCCTGTTTGCATTCAAGAATGCCTTTTTTCGAAAGAGCACTTTCGAAAAAAGGTGTTCTTCCTCGTGAATTAGGTTTTCCGCCATCGAAAGAAAAGCCGTGTTCTTTTGATTTAATTTCGAAAGAACGCGGCTGTAGTCTAGACGCAGGAGAAGTTTTTTCGAAAAAAGGCTACTTTTTTCAAAAAAACCCTCGAGTCTGGACACAGCCTGTCTGGTTGCTAATTATTTCTGTCTGCTGTATAAGTTTTTTTGCTAGGTGTAAATCAACTGAAGTGATGGGGTATGATCGGTTAGGTAATTCTGTTACAGTATGTTACAATTGGTTAGTAAAATTATACTAAAAATTGGTTAAAGTATAGCTAGTCAGGACTTTTTTCACTAAATAAACTGGGGTCCAAGGAGACCAGCAGGAAAAGGGAAAGAGGAAAAAAGAAGAAAAGGAAAAGGGAAAGGAAGAAAGGAACACCAAGAAGAAGGAGGGAAGACTGGAAGAAGAACTCACCTCCAAGACAGCCTAAGACCAGAGCTGCCAGAACTCCTCTGCATGACTATGTCATGCAGCAGCTAAGATCCAGAGAGACTGACCTTGCCTAGCCAACAGGGGATGTCTGTCTGCCTTTATCAGGAATAGTGAGCATGACACTGTATGCTTAGCATGTGTATTCTGCTTGCTTGGGAATTGTCAACAAATAGAGAATAAAAATACTACTGAGTAAGGCTCTTTCAGTGGCAAAAGATCCTGCAGACCCACAGGAAGTTATGCCCTGAGCCCTAGGAATTGGGTAAGGTGGGGTGTTTACATTAACAGGGTTGTACCTTGGGCCCTAGGAACTGGGTAAAGGTATGTGTCCCTGAAGTGTGGAAGGACAAGAGAAATTTGTGTGGGTAACAGTGCTTCCAAACCTAGTATAATAACACTGGCTGCAAGATAGAGGAACACTCATTGTACAGGGACAGCCATGAAGCTGAGGTTTTCATGCACCTCCTGTAAACTTCCTGAGAAGGGGCAGGGGAGCAATTATCTTATCAATGATAAACAATACGGCTGCGTCTAGACTGGCAAGTTATTCCGCAAAAGCATTTGCTTTTGCGGAAAAACTTGCCAGCTGTCTACACTGGCCACTTGAATTTGCGCAAGAACACTGACGATCTAATGTAAGATTGTCAGTGTTCTCGCGCAAATACTATGATGCTCCCACTCGGGAAAAAGCCCTCTTGCGCAAAACCTGTTTTGCGCAAAAAAGCCCCAATGGCGAAAATGGTGATCAGGGCTTTCTTGCGCAAAACCATGTCTAGATTGGCACGGACGCTTTTCCGCAAAAAGTGCTTTTGTGCAAAAGCATCCATGCCAATCTAGATGCTCTTTTCCGCAAATGCTTTTAACAGAAAAACTGTTCCGTTAAAAGCATTTGTGGAAAATCATGGCAGTCTAACGTAGCCCCCAACTTCAGATCAGATCAGTCACAACACTATCCCATCATCCAGCAAACTAAAACAATAAAATAAAAAAGGTTCAACAGAAAAATTCTGACCAATCCTTATATATATTGCTTTACATGGAATAAGGTACTTTTCTGATACACAGCATTGTAGTTTAGGGTAGTAAAAAATATCAATAGCTCTTCAAGGGGAACACAACCAGGCCTGCTGACATAAAATGATGACATCATCAGAAGTTGAAGGCAAACATGTTTTCTATTAGACACTGCCTCTTTTTGGTGGCAGAAATTCATAATTAAAGGTCTGAACCTGCTTTATTTTCACCTGTTTCATTGGTAAAGGATCAGACTCTAAGTCCCAGGGTGCGTGTACACAGCAGGGCTTAACTTGAAATAAGTTACGGAAATTGAGCTACATCAATTGCGTAGCTTATTTCAAAATAGCTTATTTCAAGATTGGCAGTGTCTATACAACACTTATTTCGAAATAGAACACTCTTCCTCTGACTTTCCTTACTCCTCATACAATGAGGATTACAGGAGTCAGAGTAAGAAGTCCTCCAGCTTGACAGTATTTTGACATTATTTCTAAATAACTGCCTGCTTTGTAGACGTGGACTAAGTTATTTTGAAATAATGTTGCTGTGTAGACACACCCCAAAAGTCAGCCATTCTCAGTATATTTTCCCTCTAATAGAAGGATATTGAGGCAAGCTATTTTAAGGTCTTCCTTGGTGCTGACAAACCAAGGAAAAGATTTAGAAACTAATATTATAAAAATAAGGAATATTATATCGATTCAGAATAGTTAATTTGTTCAGTGTAACATATTTAACAATGAAGTAAGATGATAATTTGCAACAAGGCTTTCTATTACTAACCCTCACTTGAAGCTAAACCTTTGTATTCATAAAGAGATATTGAGAAAATGTTTTTTAAGTATGAATGAAAATAAAACCAGGTGGAATTATCTACAGCCAACAGGTCAGAGATTTAGATTACTAACATAATGAAACTTCAGTGAGCTGCTTCAGATCTATTAGGTTTGTCAGGTTTTATAAGCATGCTTACTTCAGGCATGCAATTATAAAACAAAGAGCCTATATTTATTAAGCACCACCAGGCAGTCCTTTCAAAATAATTTGCATATAAGTTATGAAGAAGTTTTCCACTTCTGTAATAGTAGATTTTCATATTAAGAGGCAGAATAATAAGTGAGCAAGTAGCAAGACTTACAAAGTCACTCATGCTGAAGAAACCTGTAAATCCCATACAAAGAGACAAAAATATACATAAAGACAACACTATGTACTCTTCCTTTATGGATTGAAAAGAACCTTCACATGTTTAAATTCTCTTTTTTCCCCACCCCTCATTAAAAGAATGTGTAGTAAAAATGTGACCAAACTTTGCAAAATGTTCATGTTCTTTCCACCTTCTTTAGGGTCCTTTCAGAGACAGCGAGTGCAATAAGTTAATTAAAATAAGGATTTTGTGTCCTGAGAGAGAAATGCAGACCGCCATAACTGATGACAGGTTAATATTTAATTAGTGTAACAAATACTAAGTACACTTACTTGGCTTTGACCATTCCACTTCTATAGCTGTATGATTAAGAGTTTGCACAGTGAGGCTACTCCCCTTCTTTGGAAATCCTGCTAATGTAGTACCAATCACTTCCTCACTTGATGTATATCCTGCTTCATTGTGTACTATGAGTTTATACTCATATGTTGTGTACCTAAGACATTTAAAAAAATAATCCTCACAAAAGAAGAAAATACTGATTTTATCACATTTCAGACACAAAACACTCAGCATTATCCTTCAAGCAGTGTCAGACAAGCCTTGCTTTTTCTCTAAAGCTACCTTGGTGCACTATTTGAGCATATGCAAAATCTGTAATAGAATCATTGCGTGTTTGGTGAAAATACTTGGCTAACACTAACATGGTAACAAATACAAAATACTATTTTTCATTTCTTCCTATTTATTATTTCTGGGGTGATGTGATATAGCTCAGTTCAGGATGTAATTATGAAAGTGGCAAATTGCCAAAGTTTGGATTAATCCAGTGATGTTTCGCTGCTCCCCATTTCAAAAATTCAATGTCAAATTCCAGAACAGTGCTTGTGATAGCTATTCTTAATACATCCGCTGCCCTTCTGCAATAACCATAACAAAAACGTAACAAAGAAATCAGTAGGAGAGAGGCAACTAAATGCCTTTGAAGATCTGGGCCAGAGCAACTAAGATTGCAAATCCAGTTTATAATTTCCTCTACAACTATACTCTGACCTACTCAAATTGTTAGAAGCCAAACTGACAATGACCAATTAGAGGAAATAACTATCACACTCTCGTTCTTCAGCTGTTCAAAAGGTATCTTAATATACATAGGTAGTGTTTTGTAATTTGCTATTTGTATTATAAAAATGAGAAAACGGTTAACATTGGTATAATTAGAAAAAGATGGAATAATCTAATCCAAATGTTGATTTTAATAACATCACTATGAAATATACTTATGTCAATATGATAGTGGAACATCCAATAAATACAGAATATTTGGAGATTGCATTGGAAAAATGTGAATTTCCTGTGCTTCTTTTCTCTACTGTGACACATTGTATTAAAACAGATACTAGGCCACATTTTGAACATACCTTGGCACCCACCAATTCTAATTTAGGCGCCTAAAAAAAAAGCCATATTTTCAAAAGAGCTAAATCCCCCCGAGAAGCTTCTATTGAAAAGAGAACCTAGTTGTGCTGAGACTTTTTGAAAATCTAATTCATTACATGCCCAAATGAAAGCTAAGCTATTCTGAAAAGCTCACCAGTTGTTGTGATGATCACTTTTGAAAAACTGGTGCATTCTAATTACCATGTCCAACATTTCAATCATTGCCATATGTTCCATACTCCTTCCTTAGAAGTTACGGGAACTTGGACATAAAGGCTACAGCTACCCTATGACTTTTGCCTATGACACACACTCATCCATGGTGAATCCTTTTAGGGAGCAACAAGCAGCTTTTACTGAAGGTTCTCAAAATACCGTTCAAAGGCAGGTAATATTATCTTCATTTTAGAGATGGGAAAACTGATGTGCAAGGTGAAGTGACTTATCAAAGATCATGCAATAAGATTGTAGCATAATGAGAAGCAAACCCAGGTTTCATCTTTCCTTTTTCCCTACCATTATCTAACAGCTCTTTCAGTTGAAGTTGTGACAAATGCCAGAATTTTGGAAATATTTTTATGAGTCTTATGCATGCCTTAGTTTCCCCTTTTGGGTTTGCATTGCTATGAACTCTATCAGCAGGCCTGAGTCTACACTTGTGAATAGAGGATGACACGGAGGATATGTCTACATTCGCACTCTCTTTTAAGAGAGGGATACAAATGAAGACATTTGAAATTGCAAATGAAGCTGGGATTTAAATATCCCATGCTTCATTTGCATATGCACATTATGGCACTATTTCGAAATAGCACTATTTCAAAATAACAGATGCTGTTAAGACATGGTTATTTCGAGAGAAAACCCTTCTCTCGAAATAACTGGTAAACCTCATTGTGGCTACGTCTAGACAGCAAGCATCTTTCGAAAGAGGCTTTTTCGAAAGATACTTTTGAAAAAGCCTCTTTTGAAAAAGGCCATCTAGACTACAAGCAGTACTTTCAAAAAAGCAAGCCGCTTTTTCGAAAGAGAGCACCCAGGCAGTCTGGATGCTCTCTTTCAAAAAAGCACAGTTTGCATTACATAGCACCTTTTTTTGAAAGAACACTTTCAAAAAGAGGCGTTCTTCCTCATAAAACGAGGTTTTCCGCGGTTGAAAAAGCTGCCACGTTCTTTTGATTTACTTTTGAAAGAATGTGGCAGCAGTCTAGATGCAGGGGAAGTTTTTTTTGAAAAAACCCAGTAGTCTAGACACACTGTTTGAGGAATAAGGGTTATTTTGAAAGAAGAGTTTTCTCTCAAATTAACCAAGTCTTAACAACATCTGTTATTTCGAAATAGTGCTATTTTGAAATAGCACCATAATGCAAATATGCAAATGAAGCGCAGGATATTTAAATCCCCGCTTCTTTTGCAATTTCAAATGTCTTCATTTGCATTCCTCTCTCGAAAGAGAGTGCAAGTGTAGACATATCCAGAGGGAACAGAAACACCAGTGGCTGGAATGCAGTCAGCCTCGTTGACTAGCATCCAAAAGGAAGGTGATTTCCTCCCTACTTGCTGCAGGGGAGCAGAGCAAAACCCTGGGCTGGAGACCAAAGGGAAGAGGTACCATGTGATTCTGAGCTGGAGTTAAGGCAGAAATTTTACACTAGGCACATAATGTTGGTATAATTACTCTCTCAGGACAGTGGAAAATCAACACGCCTGAGTGGCTCAGTGATACTGACCATCACATTGTAGGCAGTGCTATGTCAAAAGGAACCCTGGACATAGCTATCATGTCTCAGGAAGGAGGAGAACCTAGGCCGGGAGGAGACGCTCTCCTGTCAGTGTAGGTAGCATCTTCTCTAGGAGCTGCAACTGTGCTCCTGCAGCACTGTTAAGTGTTGACAAGCCCAGAGGAAGAGAGATAGACCCTTTGTTAACACTTGCAGAGGCATGTAGGGCACACGCTGCACTGAAAAGCAGGCTGAGTTCACACTCACTGTGGTGCATAGTGCAGTGGTTCTCAACCACTGGTCTGCAGACTGGTGCTGGGCCACGAACCACTGGCTGCTGGGCCTTGGGTACATCACCCAGCGCCTCCGCTCCACTCCACTCCACTGTGGCTGCTGGGAAAGGAGAGCCCTGCTCTGCCTCTAAGCCAAATAGTGCCGGGCAAGGTTGGGATCTTTGCCCGGATGTGGAAGAGCGGTTTGCTGCATGGTGGAAGGGCTGCATGGAGCTAAGCACAGCAGCCTTAGAGCAGCTGCAACCTGGGCAGCAGCACTCAGCTGGTGTCTGGGAGGAAGCACAAGGCTAGATGACGGGGGTGGGGCAGACATTGGAGGCTCTGGGGGCAGAGCTAGTGCTGGGGGGCTCAGAGTGTGGGGGTGGCACTGGGGGAATCTGGGGGCTGGGCTAGCAGTGGGGGGCTCTAGAGATGGTGCTAATATTTGGGAATGGGGGCTGGCATTGGAGGGATTGGGTGCAGTGGGGCTTTGCAAAAAGGAGGCTGGCACTGGGGGTCTGGAGATGGGGGGCACTAACAGGTGGGGGGATAGCACTGGGGCTTTTGGGATGGGGGCTGGCACTGGGGGTCTGAGGGTGGGAGACTGGCAATGGGGGGAATGGGTGAAGGGGACTATGGGGTCAGTGCCTAGTGCTGGGGGTAGTGGAGGGGTGGGGTGGGGCTCTAGTTTAGGGTTAGCACTGGAGGGCTCAGGGGACCAGCATGTACCCCAGCCCCGGGCACCAGAACTGCCACAAACTGCCAGTTTCAGCTGTGGCAGCCACCCACCACATGGTGATGGCTGGAGCTGAAGCCAGCTGTTCGTGGCAACTCTGGGGGCTGGGGCTTTTGGCAGACCAGTAACATTCTATTTCCATATATGCATATTCATGATTTACACTAGCATGCAAATACAACGTTGCCAGTCTGTCAAAAGTTGGTGAATGGGTTTGCCGGTCCACTGTATAAAAAAGGTTGGGAACCACTAACATAGTGCATAGCTCATCACTGCCCCCTGCCGATGTCTTTCAATGCAGTGGAGAAACTGCCTCCTCTTTGCTGGAGTCTGAGACACTGCACTGCTAAAAGTTCCAGTGTGGATAGTATAAGCACTACTCGGCTTCAGAGAATGCATAGGGTATATACTCTACAGTTTAGTCATGTCTCTACTCCCCTAAGCAGCACCTACCCTACACAAGGTCATTTATACTTGTGCTAGCTGGGCAAGTGTCTTAAACCCAGCTCAGAGCCACATGGCACCTTATCGCTTTGGTGTCTGGACATAGAGAAGCAGAGACAGAGAAATCCAGTCAGACTGCTGTAAAACCCAGCTTGGCTCTCTCTCTGGGTAGGTCTACACATGTTGGCTGTGTCTACACTGGGCCACTTATTCCGGAAAATCAGCTGCTTTTCCGGAATAAGCTGCGAGCTGTCTACACCGGCCCTTGAATTTCTGGAAAAGCAACGATGCTCTACTGTACAAAATCAGCCGCTATTCCGGAAAAGCTACGCTGCTCCCGCTCGGGCATAAGTCCTTATTCCGGAACACTGTTCTGGAAAAGGGCCAGTGTAGACAGCCCAGTAGTCTTTTCCGGAAAAGCATCCTGCCAATGTAGACGCTCTTTTTCTGGAAATACTTATAACGAAAACGATTCTGTTTTAAGCATTTCCGGAAATTCATGCCAGTGTAGACACAGCCGTAGAGTACAGACATTCTCCACACCATTGCATGTGTAGGCCTCCCTAGAGAGAGAGCCAAGATGGATTTTACAGCAGCTCCTTGCTCCTGTATGCTAATCTAATGGTTTAAGATTCTACAACCCAGGTGATTAAAATAAATTATCTTGTTTAGAAAAAGCTGCCTTGTGTTGCTGCAAATACTTACTCAGGGCATTGCACATTGGAAGGGTACAACACAAGCCGGGTCTGGCCTGGCTGGATTTGCAGGGGTCTGGCCTGGCTGGATTTGCTGCAAGAAGCTACAGAGAGAAAAACAAGTCTCTCTGCCACCAAAAGACATAGCTTGAGAATTGTAAAGGCTGTAGGCCTGTCCCAAGAGAACTGTGTAGGCCATGTGGGACTGGCATACTAATAGGGTCACTCCCAAGGGACTGGCTGCAGGTTGGGGATGGACCAGGTTACATGGATCCATGACATAAGCATAGACTACTGAAATAGTCACCACAAAGCTGTATTTAAGTTCGAGCTAGGAATGCTTTCCATATCTGTTGCTGAGTTTGGAAATATTGAGACAATAATCAATGTTAGCAATTTAAAAAAGTATTGAAAAATAATGCTCTGACACCAAGTTTTAATCCATCTGAATTAGAACTTCTCAGCGATTCACTCAGTCTGTGCATTTACAGTGGATGTAAAAGGTTTGACTGTATGAACAGGTAAAAGCTCACAATTCCTTTCATATAGTCAGTTTCACTTGATCTTTTACAGCAAGATACTATGTGCAAGATTCAAGAGTGACAAAATGAAAATAAACTCATGCATGTCAGAATGGTTAATGCCAACATGACAGAGAATGTTTCATTACACAACTAATACGTTCACAACATAAAGACACAAGGAACACTTTGAACTATTGAACATGCACTATACAAAGTGCCAGCATTTGGGTTTTTTTATAGTTTTTGTAATCTCACCTGCTAAGACCCTTATCTTCATAAAACCACTGAGTTCCTGAGTAAATATTGTGCCACAGATTTAAATCTTCAGGGGGATTTGATGCAAGTGGTTGCCGGATTTTACGTCTCAGGAGCTCATATCTAACACAAAAGACAAGCAGAACACTGGGATTATCTCAACTAATGTTATTACACAAAAATTAGGGGGGATTGTTTGTTATTTTTTTAAACTCTCACATTATTTTGTTTTTACAGCTGTAAAGTTTTGCAGATAATTTTTTTAATGTTTCCAGGTGTAAAACACTCAATTACTTAATATACTTTGAAAGAAAAAAGAATCAGAGTTTTAATGTATGACCATTTTATTGAACCAACTGCCTTCTCTGCAACTAGCCAGGGTTTGTCACAGTGTTTGAGGTTTATGAGAAGACATTTCAGATCCATCTTAAGTTACGCAAGCCTGGTCTTTTCTGGCTGAATGAGGTACAGTCTAACACAAATTTCAAAAGTACCAAGTCACTATAGAATTTTATTACAGGCAGTCCCCGGGTTACGTACAAGATAGGGACTATAGGTTTGTTCTTAAGTTGAATTTGTATGCAAGTCGGAACAGGCTCCAGATTCAGCCGCTGCTGAAACTGATCAGCGGCTGACTACAGGAAGCCCTAGGCAGAGTTGCTCTGCCCCCGGCTTCCTGGAATCAGCTGCTGATCAGTTTCAACAGCGGCTGAATCTGGACTCCTGTGACAGAACAGCTGGGGCACTGCCGGGTAGGTCCCCGCAGGACCAACCCGGCAGCACCCCAGCTGCTCTACCCCACATGTCCCGCAACAAAAGCCTGGTCTCCTGGGGGGGGGTGCACTAGCTGCGCCCCCTCCCCCCCGGCAGACCAGGGAGACCCGAGCAAAGCTGCGGAGGCGCAGAGGTCCCGCCGCCTCTGCGGCTTTGCTCCTGTCTTCCTGCTGTGCTGGGAGTCCCCCCCAGCACAGCAGGGAGACAGGAGCAAAGCTGTAGAGGCGGGGGACCCCGCCGCCTGTGCGGCTTTGCTCGGGTCTCCATGCTGTGCTGGGGAGTCCCCCCCAGCACACCAGGGAGACCCGGAGCAGCTTTTCTCGCCCCGGAGGACGTGGTGGCGGGACCGCTGCGCTCTGGGCGGTCCCGCCGCCCGCGAGCTCTGGGGCGAGAAAAGCCCCGTTCGTAAGTGCGGAGCTGACATAAGTCGGATCCGTGTAAGTCGGGGACTCCCTGTACTGGGATTTGCACATTTCCTGAGAAGATACAAACTTGGTGTTATCCATCCTTAAATTACATGCTGCTATACCTTAAACCTAAATAATAGCTACACTTCAAACCTGAGTAATTTACTATAAATTTAAGAGTTTGTGTGTGTCTGCCTGTCTGTCTGTTCAAGAACTCCTAAATGGTAAGAACTAGGACCAAATTCAGTATACTTCTTCATATTCAGAATGTGTATTACTTTGATTGTGCTTGGAATGGGATTGCTTCTCATAAAACCATGCAAAAAAGAATCAGAATCACCAGGCAGGTGAAAGGGGCTGGTTGGGGGCATGCTCCCCCGAAAGCTGAGCCTCGTACCTCTAGCCACTGCTGGCTGTTCCCCTTCATCATGGAGTGAGAGGAATGCGCATAGTTTGCTACATTCCTCACTCTAGCTGAGGAGCTCCGGGGGCTGACGAACCTGGATCTGCCTCAGCTGAGGGACATATACCCCTTACTGGCTGTGCCTGATGAAGTTGCAGTGGCCATGGAGAGGCGCTTTTCACCTGGCTCTAAGCTGCTGCAGTGAGAGAGGTCTGGGATAGTCCTCTTTTCCCAGGGCAGCCTGATTGAGTTGAGGACCCAAGCAATAATGGGTAAATCTTCTAGTGGTAAATAAATTGTGGATGAGTGGGGGGAGAAAAGGAGCGAGATTCCTGGTTCCTTTAGGGCAGGGACAAGACAGAAGATCAGAGGAGAGCAAGCAGGACTTGGAAGAGGTGAGAACTCCTTTCTGTGTGAGGTTGCCTTGGGAGTTATACAGGAGGACATGCAGGGATGGATATTTGAATTGAATCCATGCTTTGCCATTTATGAAATAAATGAAATTGACATCCTCCATTCTCCTGGCACAGGGCATCACACAAACTAGTCCATGCATTGAGGAATTCGATATTTTGCTTCCCACCTAGCACATTTTTACAGGCATATATTATTACACCACAGCATTTTTCACAGCTTCCTTCCTGTCTTTCTTAATACTTAATTAGAACACACTATTTCTGAATGAACCCTATTACATAAAGACATTCAAAACCTTTGAAAAGCAATGAACATTTCTGTAGCGTCGACAACATGGCCATTTGACCACTGATGATTGAAGTAATTCAACATGACCTACATCTGCAAACTTCATTTCCTGAATAGTGTGCCATGTTGCTCCCACCCAGAAACCCCACGAAAGCAGCTGCTCAATATGGCTTGATGGAGCAAGACGTCTGCAGCAGCAGCAGCTGCCAGTGAATGTGATTTACAGTCCATCACCATCCAATGTTCAAAAAGATTTTAATATTTCTCATGATTAGCCTTTGAATTATATTAGACAGAATGTGCCAGGACTTTGTCTAATAAAACAGTTACATTTTCTCCTTGGATTCCCAAACATTGACAATCCTTGATGAGAAAATTTCTTTGGGGAGGTGAAGTCATCAGAACATTTTGGTGAAATTACAACTTAATTATGCAAAAGCGACGAGGAGTCCTGTGGCACCTTATAGACTAACTGAAGTGTAGGAGCATAAGCTTTCGTGGGCAAAGACCCACTTCGTCAAATGCATCTGACGAAGTGGGTCTTTGCCCACGAAAGCTTATGCTCCTACACTTCAGTTAGTCTATAAGGTGCCACAGGACTCCTCGTCGCTTTTGCAGATTCAGACTAACACGGCTACCCCTCTGAAACTTAATTATGGTTTATTGCTTAACTAGCAGAACTGGTACAACCTCCTGAAAGGCAAGAATGTGAGGTCAAAGATTTGAGGCTTAATCCAAAAGCTACTGGAATCAATGGAAAGTCCCATAGTCATGTTAACAGCCTTTGGAGCAATCTTTTGATGAACATAGAGCTAGAACATCCCCTCTTTCTCCCAGAACTCTCCAGATCTGAGTTTGTATACACTGATGGGGCAGCGTGGAAGGGTGCAGCCCTGAGTGCCAAACAGAGTTCTTGAACAAACAGATGGACGGAGAGCGAGACTGACTCTTTCAAATACATAATAGATATATACCACCATGAACAAAACACAACATAAAGCAGTCACATTTCATCTTACCAAATCATAAACAATCCTATTTTCCTCTGGGTAGACAAAACCGATGTCAAATACAGGGGCTCCCTGAGTTTATACTCACTGAGTTTTCTCCTAATTCTTCCCTAAGGGGTGGTCTGTTCCCACAAACCACCACCAAATATTGGCTGGTGTTTCAGCCCACAAAATCTGCGACTCCCCTGAGATCTGCGTGGAACTCTGGATGCATGGGGAGTTCAGGGTTATATGTGTTAAAGCTGGATTTGCATTGTATTCTGCCCTCCTTTTGTTTAGCCTCTTGGATGACACTGCACTGACAACTACAAAGGGTTCCCTTCTTTTCTGTGGTGTAAACCCACTGGATTTTTACAGAGTAGAGGCAGAACCTATAGAAATTAATGCTGACTCAAACATTAATCCAAAATGGTTTGCCCTGCTGGCTGAGTTCAGGAGAATGTAGGAACGTTCTGATGTTCCTTTCAGCCATACCACGAGGTAAATGTCACTTCCGTGTTTAATTCACAAGTGAGACTAGAGCTGTGCTCAATTTACCTAAATCCAGCCCAGAGAGCACAGCATGAGCTGTGCCAGCTCCTCTCCCTTTTTTTCAGATCCTGTAGAAGCCAAAAAAATGGGAAATCATGGCACAGAGCTGTCATTGTTCATGGTGTGCTCTCTGGACTGGACATGGGTAAGCTGAGGAAGTTTCTGGTCTCACTTGTGAATTAAACGTGGAAATGACATTTACCTCATGGATCTCCAGAGGTATGACATTCCATTTTGGGGCATGCACATTTCCAGAACTCCTGTGAAGATACAAATCCAGTGTTATTCACCCTTAAGTTACACATTGCTATACCTCACCTCAAATGTGGTCCATTGGGCCTAGAGGGCTGTTGCCAGGAAATGGCAATAAATGATTCACTTATTGGAGTCACTGACAAGGGGCTAATGCCCTGAGGAATTGATGGATGGGTAGTCACAGATGTAGGTAAACTCTCTGTGCAGCCTCCCAGAAAACCATTGCCTCTAGAACAAGCGACGATAGTGACAGAATAGTTTGTGAAAGGGATCAGATTGGTCACCACGTGGTTTTGCATTGATGAAATGTTGCTGTTGATAGTAATTCGAGGGTCAGGCATGCGGATCTCATAGCTAAGCATTTCTCCATTCAGTATGAGAGGCGGTTTCCAAGACACCTGAGAAAGTAAAGGCATTCTTAGAGTCAGACCCACTCGCAATGGCAATGCAGAAATAACACAGTTAAAATGGGCCTACAAATCGGAGACTTAAGAGACTTGGACTGTGGGCCTGTCTCTTGGGGTAGGTATTCAGAGACACAAACAACAGATTCTTCTATGCAGTTTTTGCTTTAAAAAAACCCACTTAATTTCTCTGAACCTTAAACCACCTCCCATCTGTCAAATAGGGATAATACTCTCTTGCCTCATAGGGTTGCTGGGGATAAATTCAGGAAAAAGTGCAAGGTGCTCAGATACTATTGTAATGCAGGATTAATTACTATTTTATATACATACACACACTCACATACACACACTTGTATTGTAATGTACTGGTGGTACCTATGTGTACCATATTCTGCTATGTACGCTATCAGTAAAAGCTCATAGTTTTACTTACCAAGGCACAAAAAGAAATCATCTACCCATACCCATTAATGTTTTGATTTTTCAGTAAAAGCTACAATAATGTGTTGTAACTATATTCACATGCTGCTTTTCACATTACATCTGTTGTTTTACATGTAAATTGGTCTTAACAAGACAACAAATTTAAACAAAACAAAATACAATTCCTATTTTTCTTGCAGTCTTGTTAACTTGTGGTGTGAATAATTTTTGTTTTTGCCTGATTAATTAGTAACTTGACATAGATTTGTCCGTATTCACTCTGCGGGACTGAACCAACTCTCATTGGACAAGCTAATTCCAATAGGAGCTAGATTGCATTGTGAATTCACAGACTAGTGTCAGGCAGATAGAGATAATAATGGGCCCTAGGTTCAGACTAAATCCTCTTTGCTCCACTGCAACAGTACAAAGTGGACTGTAAGCTTTTCTCAAGAGGAAACTGATTCCTTTGTTAGGATGAAAGTGTTATGCTGGCCTGGCTGGCTTACCGTTATCAACTATATACAGGGACCCTTAGCCCTGGTCTACACTAGGGAGTTATTTCGGAATAACCTTCCTTATTTCAAAATAAGAAGTGGAGCGTCCACACTACCAAGCCCATATTTCAAAATAAGGGGCTGGTAATTTTGAAATCTGTACTTGTACCTGTTTTCCTCAGGGAATAATGTTTATTTCAAAATTGTTATTTCAAAATATCGTTAGTGTGGATGCTCCAGTGTTGCTAATTCAAAATAATTGGCCTGCAGAGGCCTCTCACAGCTGCACTTGTGGCCACACCTGCCAGCTCCACTGCTCCACTTCTCCTGCAGAGCTTAAAGCAGCAGGCTGCAGGAAAAGAGCTTATGGCATGTGGAGAGCTTTGCCAGCCCCATGATGGCATCAGCAGAGGGAGTGATGGCAGACCGCCAGCACTCCCTCTGAGCCCCTCATGGCTGCCAGCACTCCTGCAGCACCCTCAGCTGCCATTGGCCAGGGACTCAGGAGGACATGGGCCTAGACTAGCGCGGAGATCCTGGACCTCATCGAGGATCTCACAAGATTTCTGGTGAAACCTGCCTTATTCCAGCCTCCATGGTGGGACACCTTCCCACAAGAAGCCACCACTAAGGAGTCTGAGGTCATGAAACCACACAGCAGTGCCACATATGGCACGGGGTCATGTCCACACTCAGGTTTCATCCGCTCCTGGTCCAGTGTGGTGATTTGGAGGACACTGACCTTGTGCATGGGAATCTGCTAAGGGGAGGAAGATGAGGAGACCCCAGTAGCACTCTCTCTGGCAAGTAACATCTGCCATTCATCCCTCACCCCATAACCCCTACCCCTAGCGGGCAGGAAAAGAAGTTCTCTCTGCAGGATGCTGCCAGTGCCGGACACAGAAGGAAGCCGAGCTGTCCCATTCACCTCTTCCATTCTGCCCACAGGCTTCTGACCTGGCTGGCATTTTCCAATGCCTGCCTCTTGGGATGACTTCCCTTATAGCTTTTCTTCATAGCTGGGCCAGCTATAAGCATGATGTGTCCACCACCTTCCACGCCATTGCCCCAACTCAGTGGGATCTGCTAGAGGAAATGTGGGAAGATCTGATGTATAAGCAGATGTCCTGCTTCCAGTTCCTCATCTGGGAGCTTGATGAGAAGTGCCGGGAGTGGGCCCTTGCCGGTAGGAGTGCTGGGCTGACTGGGAGGAGTGGAAAGCCACCTGGGACTAGCTGGTGCACCAGCATAAGGCCATGTGCTCCTCCGTCACCTTGGTGATGGAGCACATGGCTTAGTGCATTGAGAGGGCCACCAGCCACCTCCCCACCTAAACACCTCCCCATGGCTTCCCTTCTTTTGCCCCCTCAGGAGCTGCGGGGGCCCCAGAACATGAGGCAGTGGGATTTCAAGGCCAGCGAAAACCTCCTTAGCTGACTGAGACAGGTGCCAGTCTCAGCCCCATCCCTGAGCCCCCTCTCCCTCTTCATGCCTCCCCCATTCCAGGTTCTTTCCTCAGTCCCTCCCCTGTTTTATATCCCCCTAACAAAGAGACTTGTTTTTTCAAATTAAAAAAAAGCTTTTTTATTTGCTCTGAGGGGTGGCAGAAGGGAGGTAGTGCAGGGGAAGGGAGAGATCGGGGGAAGGAAAGGCATATGGGGAAATGCTGGGATCCCATGTATAATGGCACAGGGGGCAGTCTCACAGCTGGTGTTGGCTGAAACTCTCCCTCAAAGCCTTCTGGATGAGAACAGCCCCTTGATGTGCTTGTCGAATGGCACTGGTGTCCAGCTGCTTGTACGTTCTGGCCAGCCATTCATCCTCTGTCCCCCCACCATGACAGGAAAGTCTCCCCCTTGCTCTTAAAAAGGTTGCACAGCACACAGCAGGTCACTACCATGAAGGGAATGTTGCACTCATTGAGGTCCAGGTAGGTGAGGAGATTCCAGAACCTCCCCTTTTAGCGGTCAATGTACAGTCCACCTGCTCATCCTGGTGTTGAAGTGCTCCTTGGTCCAGGTAGCATGTGCAGGGCTTCGTAAGCCAAAGGAACAAGGGGAAGGCTGCATCTTACAGGATGCAGATGGGCATGTCCACATCCTTGACCCTGATGATGTGGTAAAAAGTGGAAAAAAGTACCAGCATCCATCTTTCAGAACACGTATGAGTTCCAGAAGAGGTGGGCATTGTGCACCTTCCCCCACCAATCAACGCTGATGTCAGTGAAGCATCACTTGTGGTCCATGAGGGCCTTCAGCACCATGCACAACATCATTCCTGTTTATGTAGACACAGGGTATGTCTACACTACCCCCATAGTTCGAACTAGGGGGGGTAATGTAGTCATACGGAGTTGCAAATGAAGCCCGGGATTTGAATTTCCCGGGCTTCATTTGCATAAAGCCGGCCGGTGCCATTTTTAAATGCCGGCTAGTTCGGACTGCGTGCTGCGCGGCTACACGCGGCACGAACTAGCTAGTTCAGATTAGGCTTCCTAATCCGAACTAGCTGTACGCCTCGTGGTGGCGTACAGCTAGTTCTGATTAGGAAGCCTAATCCGAACTAGCTAGTTTGTGCCGCATGTAGCCGCGCGGCACGCAGTCCGAACTAGCTGGGATTTAAAAATGGCGCCGGCCGGCTTTATGCAAATGAAGCCCGGGAAATACAAATTCCGGGCTTCATTTGCAACTCCGTATGACTACATTACCCCCCCTAGTTCGAACTAGGGGGGTAGTGTAGACATACATGATGACTGGGGGTCAGGATGGGGATATGGGTGCCATTTATGCCCTCTGCTCCACAGTTGGGGAAACCCATGGCGGCAAAGCCATCCACAATGGTGTCTACGTTGCCCAGAGGACAACCCTACATAGCAGCATGTGTTTGATGGCTTTGGCTTCTTGCAGGAGAGTGGCACTGATGGTGGACTTCCCCATGTCAAACTGGTTCCCAAAGGAGCAGTAGCTGTCTGGCATGGCGAACTTCCATGGAGCCCTTCTGCACATGGATGTCAGGCTGCAGTCAGGTGCCCTGCAGAGTCCCAGGAAGGTGGCCTTCCACATGTGGAAGTTCTAGAGCCACTGCTGGTTATCCCATCACTGCAGGACAATGTGGTCCCAGCAGTCAGAACTGGTCTCCCTCTGCCAGAAGTGGAGTTCAATGGTGTCCAGGGGCATGAGGGGCATTTGCTGCAGCAGGAGTGCCAAGACATGGGTGGAGAGGTCTTCCAGTTCAGGCTGGTGGTTGTCCTGCAGGCTGGAGCAGCAGGTGGGCAGTCTAGACAAATTGCACCATGAGGTGCCACACAAGGCCCATGAGCTTGGCCCTGCTTTGGAGCAGCCCTGGCTCCATGGTGTCAATGCTAAAGCATCCACAAGGGCAGACAGAGCGCACTGGCTAGGTTTTGTGTTCCACAAGGGAGCAGGCAGTGGTGGAGCAGCACATGAGACATGGCTGTAGTGAGGAGCCCCTGAAAGCACATGTTATAGCTTGCCTGACCAAGCAGCCACAGGAAGTATCCACCCCTCTGGTGCCCTCCCCGAGTGATTCTGGGGGCTCTAAATCTGAGGCAAGCTCCAATCAGGGTAGACGCGCTATTTCAAAATAATTCCGAGCAATTTCCATGTTCCCCCATAGTGGGGACATGCTATTTAAATTTTGTTTTTTCGAAAGTCCTCATTTTGATTTAACTTATTTCAAAATAATTTCCTAGTATAGACATGCCCTTAGAGCAGGCGTCGCAACTTTTGCAAACCAAAGAGCCAAATTACATCAAAATTCAGAACAAGTGGTTAACAAAGAGCCATATAAAAATGCCCATGTGCATGACTGAAAATATACAATGTAATGTTATTGATAATTGACATAATGATTAACAATAGCATAAATGAAACATTATACTCACAGGCTACGTCTACACTGGCATGATTTTCCGGAAATGCTTTTAACGGAAAAGTTTTCCGTTAAAAGCATTTTTGGAAAAGCGTGTCTAGATTGGCAGGATGCTTTTCCGGAAAAGCACTTTTTCCGGAAAAGCATCCATGGCCAATCTAGACGCGCTTTTCCTCAAAAAAGCCCCAATCGTCATTTTCGCGATACGGGCTTTTTTGCGGAAAACACTACTGTGCTGTCTCCACTGGCCCTTTTCCAGAACAGTTTTCTGGAAAAAGACTTTTGCCCAAACGGGAGCAGCATAGTTTTTCCGGAAAAGCACTGATGATTTTACATTAGATTGTCAGTGCTTTTCCAGAAATTCAAGCGGCCAGTGTAGACAGCTAACAAATTTTTCCGGAAAAGCAGCTGATTTTCCGGAATAACTTGCCAGTGTAGACACAGCCACAGACTTTATTTAATGGAACTTCTGCTGATGAATGTTTTTGCACATTTCTTTGAAATTTACATCATAACTGGTCAAATTCAGGTTCACGCACACTCTGCTGGCGCCTCCAGGCTCTGCACTCCAGCGGCACTGCCCCAGTGGGGGAAGGAGGGAGCTGAGATGCGGCCGTGTGAGAATGGCATGGGGGGGTCGGCGAGCTCGTCTGGTGAGCAGGCCCGATGCTGCCCCAACAGGCAATACCACGGTGTGAGGCGTGTGCAGGCATCGGCATGCCAGGACTACAAGGCCTACATCCCGTCCCCCTGCAAGAGGGGAGGGGCAGGACTGTACCGCCGACCGGACCGTGGTGTTGCAGCACGTCTTTTAAAGGAGGCTTGCTGCTGAGTAGGGATGAGGAGGTTTGGCACAGAGACGCCAGGGAGGAGAGGTAACCGGCCCCTTCCTCGAGAGTGCCGGGACCGGGGAGCATCTCACGGGGGTCCCTGAATCTTAGTCTGTAAGGAAGGTGGAGGACTGGTGGGAGAGGTGAGACTGGCAGAGAGGTGTGCAGCACAGCTTGTAGGAAGGGACCCAGGGCAGGGTCTTAAAAGGCCCATGGGTCAGCGTGTTACAGGCGGGGTCCCCATCGACCATATAGGGGTGGAGGGAGTGTGTTCTCCTACCCTTAGGGCCCTGGGTCAGGACCCGGTGGTGAGGGCGGGCCCGGGTCCCCCTACCTTCCCGATCCCACTCTGGTTGTTGAAAAAAGTGGGGAGGGGAGGGAAAAGATAATTGATATATTTGCTGGAAAGTTGTGGACCTAATTAAAGGCTTGGATGGTTCTTCCCAAGCAGAACTGTGGATTTTGTTAAGAAGGACACTAATAAGGGGAGGGCCAGGGGGAAGGAGAAGGCCAAGGCGAACTGCTTCTGGAACAGGTGGCCCATTGAGCCAAAAGGGGGTGCTGCCTTTAGACCCAGTAGCTCTCTTACACATGCATTCAAGCTACATAAGTAATAATGCGTTTTTAAATTTTTGAATTCATTTTTCATGTTAATTTAAAAAGTTGCATGCATTTTGGGAATGATCAAAGAGCAATGTTTGGTGCCATACTGAGCCATATTTGGCTCCAGATCCATAGGTTGCAAACCCCTGCCTTAGAGAGTAAATTATACTGGTTCTGTCACTGTTCTGACTTGTGCCAGAAACCAATTCCACCCCAATTCAGCTCCAGAACAGGGAGGGACAGAAAAGTTGGTTCTTCATTAAGGAAATGAAGATAGCATCACAAGCCAAACAATGCTAGCAGATAACTGAGGCTAGGTCTAGACTGCATCCCTCTGCCGACAGAGGGATGAAAATCAAGCACCTCAGAAGTGCAAATGAGCCTGGGATTTAAATATCCCGGGCTTCATTTGAATACTCACATTCCGACACTGTGTCGATCAGGCTCAGTGTCGAAAGTGAAAGTGAAGTATAGCCGTGGTTCTGCCACGTTTCTGCCGACCACGGGGCTTTTCCAGCAGATCCTGTAAAAAATGAGGAGTACAGGATCTGCCGGAAAAGCCCGTACTGTCAGCGGTAATGCGGCAGAACCGCAGCTACAGTTTACTTTCACTTTCGACACTGAGCCTGATCGGCACAGCATCATAATGTGAGTATGCAAATGAAGCCCGGGATATTTAAATAATTTGCACTTCCGAAGTGCTTGATTGCATCCCTCTTTTGGCAGAGGGATGCAGTCTAGACACAGCCTGAAGGTAGAGGAAGATTTTGCATCTTTCTTAGTTGATCTACTTCAAAGACCTTTTACTACTTTCCTCCTTTATGCAAAAAAGCCAAATCTCTTTCTGGGAGAGTTGATATACATTCTCTCTGTATTTAAGTAGTGCAAGAGTATGGATAATATAAAACTTGAAGGTTTCATTTTAAAATTTAGGTAGAAAACAGCCAGGTTAGTAAATTTTGTGTTGTAATTTCCCATGTCCCGGAAAGAACATTTAATCTCATGTGCATGAACAATACAGCACAACTGATCAGATACATTGTGCGTGAGAGGAGAAGGGGGGGGGGGGTCCACATTCCACGTGAGACTCATATTTGTCCCTGAAGGAGGCAGCATGCCAGACTCAGGGGCTCATCCACAATTATATTTTGTAACTAATTCAGGACTCAATTCTCAAGTCTGCATTTCACTTTAAGTTCTGCCTAAATAAGAATTGAATAAGTTTTATTCAAATGCTTTATTTTCAGTCATTAGCAAAGTTAAACCTTAACTGTCTTAAATGAGCACTCAAAGGACTGACTAGTCTGGGCTGTTTAATGGAAGTAGACTTCTAAAAGAAGAACTGTACATGATACCTTTGGTGACACTGAGGATTTAACAGGACTTCTCTTTAACAGGAAGTTACCTCAGAACGGTCAATTTGTACCATGACTGAGTCATGGGCAGTCTGGCCTAACAGAGCTGAATCCAGATGATGTGGGTCTTAGTGCAAAGTCAAAGATTGTCACTGTGAGAGGAACACCAAAGCTCAACCCAGAATCACAGTCAGAAGGTCTACTAGGAGATTGGGGTTGGGAGTCAGAAACCAAAGCCTAAGCTGAAGGATCACAGTCAGAAGGCGAAGCTGAGGGTCTGAGCTGGGGAGTCGGAGGTCCCAAAGACGGTGGAGCAGAAGTAGATGCAGGCTCGGGTGGGAGATAGAGACAGGATCAAGTCAGGCAACAGGCACTGAGCACCCACTGGACTGCTGCTGCATTGAGCTGAGTATCAGCCTGCTGTCTCCTTCAGCCAATCAGATGGTGCAGACAATCTGACAGCTTCCATCAGGGCCAGCTGTGCTCAGCGGGTTGACAGGAGCCTGGTTCTGGTGCAGGTGAGGCTCCTGCTAGTGTGTCATGGCTGAACTTCGGACTGTTAACAAATCCTTTAGCAGCACACAACAAAACGCGTTCAATAAAACAGGAGCAGTGCTACGTCCCACCCCTTGGTGGGATGGGAGGTTATGAACGCCTGGGAACAACAGCTGCTCCCCTAACATGTCAGCATCTGAATCTCACCCTGATGGGGTGCTATCTATTGAAAATGAAAGAATTCTAAAATGTGATTCTACACGATGTGTTAGGTATTGACACTGTGCTGGATGCTGTACAATACGTGAATAAGATCCCACCTCTGTCTAAATTAGAGTAGGTAATTTATCTTGTAATGCAAATTGCAAAGAGAGTGAAACATTGCAAACCAGGCACAATGATGTTAGTCCTCAGGAGCATGAAAAACCAAGTTGAGTCAGAGTCTCACCAAGCCCGATTCCCTCTGAGCAGTATTTTATTGATTATTAGGGATGCCAGTCTATCTAAAATCAAGATGGAAGAAAAAGGAGGGATTTAAATTTGGGATAATGCTCATGTATATTAGGGAGCTGGCCTGTCTTGAACTAGAGATGACACCTGGGAAGAAGGATGGAGCAGAATATACAATGCAATTACACCCCAGGCAAACTTTTCTGTCATAAAAAGCAGTGGCCTATACGCGTCAATAACAAATCAAGGACAAGGTCAAGTGACTGACTGAACTATGTGATATATATAAAGAAGGCAGAGCCAGCCTGGCTTATATTCACTATGAAACTATGGGACCTTCTCTCCTCTTTACCCTGAATCTGTGGTCAGAATCTTCTGCATGAGAGCAGAAGAGTTCAGCCTATGTTGGAAACAGCAGTCGTTTTTATATCCATTGCAGCTCACCATGGAGGCTATGAGAGAGGGTGCAGATGAGGAAGCCTAGGGTGACCAGGTGTTCCAATTTTCTCTTATAAATGGGCAAGTTGTCCTGTATTTTCTTCCTCCCCTCTACCCATCAGTACTGGTGGGTCCTAGTGCTGGCCTGATCCTTGCTTGCCAGCTGTCCACCCACCAGCAGTGACTGGAGGGGTGTGTGGAGCCAGTGGCTGATGGTGGTGAGTGTGCAAATCTGCAGTGGTGGAGAGACAAATCTGCAATGCACGGGGCCATCCACTCCCCCGATGGCCCATCAGTGCAGCCATTGCTGCATGCCAGCTGTCAGTCAGCTGGACCCTGCCCCTGTCCCAGTTCTGTCCAGCACTGACTGCGAGCTGCAAGCAGCAGTGGCTGGTGCGTGTGAGCTGGTGCCAGATGGCAATGAGTGACTTGTTGCCTTTGCTGCTCACCCATCAGTCCTTTACTTGATCCCCTGCTCTCCCCTCCATGCTATACCACTTCATGCCCACCCTCCAGCCTCACTGTTCCTTCATATTATTACATCCTTTTCCATGTTACCTCAGGAAGACATGACCCCAGGTACCAGAAGAAATGAGTCTGTCCTGGGGGCTCAGCCAGACATGGAGGGTAGAAAGTGCCAGCAATACAGGCCGGGTCAATCGGTCACCCCATCCACATGGGAGAGGGTGTGTGTGTGTGTGTGTGTGTGTGTGTGTGTGTGTGTGTGTGTGTGTGTGTGTGTGTGTGTGTGTGTGTGTGTTCTCTCCCCATGTTCCAGTGACCACTGTGAGTATCACATCTCTACTCTCTGCCCCATTCCTTTCCATGTTATGGAAATCAGTCCCATTCCAGGGATTTCATGTTTTTTCTGGCATAACCAAATGCTGACCTTTCTTTAAGGTAGGATAAGAAGAAGCTGCATACCAAATTTGATAGCTCTAGCTCTTAGTGTTTAGGAGGAGTTCTTGAACAAATGGACTCACAGACACACAGGCTAACTGACAGATGGACTCAGACAGACAGACACTCTAAAATATGTATGGAGATGAACCAAATCAGAAAGAGATTAAGGGTCATATCCAATATCACATAGCAAGACATAGGTAAATAGAACCCCGCTCTCCTAATTTCTGGCCCTGTGTTCTAACCACTGGATTATGTTAGCACTTCGTAACAAATACAGTGAGGAAGTTTTCCACTAGAAATTGTTTCCTCATTTATAAGAAAACTAAAGTGGAATTGTGTCAGGAGTTGGAATCTATCCTGATTCAGTCTAAGAGGGTACAGTACATCCAATAACATGCATCTCTCTCTGGTAATTAGCAAGACTTGTAAGGACAGACCAACACACTGAGGGTATGTCTACACTACCCCGCTAGTTCGAACTAGCGGGGTAATGTAGGCATACCGCACTTACAAATGAAGCCCGGGATTTGAATTTCCCGGGCTTCATTTGCATAAGCGGGGAGCCGCCATTTTTAAAACCCCGCTGGTTCGAACCCCGCGGAACGAGGTGTACCGGTAGTTCGGAATAGGAAGCTGCACGGGGTTCGAACCAGCAGGGTTTTAAAAATGGCGGCTCCCCGCTTATGCAAATGAAGCCCAGGAAATTCAAATCCCGGGCTTCATTTGCAAGTGTGGTATGCCTACATTACCCTCCTAGTTTGAACTAGGGGGGTAGTGTAGACATACCCTGAAGTTCTTAATTTTTTGAAATTACTCTGTTGGTCAGATTGAATGATCCAGCTCTTTTATTCTACCTCCAATAATATGATTAAAGGAGAGAAATGGATTGCTGTGTTGAACAAGATGTATTTAGTTCAGAGAGGCTAATCAGCCACTCCATAAATATTCTCCAATAAAATCTATTATATTTCTATAGGTACAGAGACAGCCATACTTCCTTTTTTTTTTTTTTAACAGAAATCCCACCCATTTAATTGACTCACTTTCATTTATTTCCTCTAATTCTCATGCACACACAATTTCCATTCACTTCAGTCAGAGCTACACATACACGAAGGCAGCAGGACCAAGTCTGCAATGATCAGTTGCCCGTACAAATGGTCTGAGAAGCACTTACACTGAAAACTAGAGAAATGGAAATACCATTTCTGTATGAGCATATATAACTATTACAGAACCTGATACTTTTTCACTAATATTGTTCAATGCAGGGGAATATGCTGATTAGGTTCTGATTAGTTTTTTCCAAGTCACTCTACTGCATGGCATGCCCCAGATGAGCAAGCTGTGAAGGAAATCACTACCCTGAAATGTAGAAAAATCTCAGGTGTACACGTTAAGAGTGCTCCTAAGGGTGTTACAGTAGCTCAACTTGCTCAAGCAGCACTTGTGTGGCAAATAAACCAAGGTCTCACTGACCTTAGCAGCATTACAAGGCAATCTTCACACAAGGATTGATGGTTCTTTGGTTCCATTTCCCCAAAGCACAGGGCACACCTATGTAAAACTGGAACAGACCTGTAGGGTTCCCCCCCCCCCCAAGATGACACCTGTAGGTCTTCTTGTTGCATCTTCTTTTAACCCGGTAACATACAAGGGTAGATACCAAGTGATTATTATTATCTTTAGCCTAGTGGAGCTCAGCAGAGACCTTTGCAGCAGTCTGCAGGATGAAGCAATTTGAGAATGAAGCAGTGGTAGACAGGGATCTTAAGAGGGATGGGAGATGGGACCATGAGAGCTTTTATCTGGCACAAAGTGATCTGAGAAGTAAAACACTGAAGAGTCAGTTAGTGGGAGATACTGGCACAATGTAATTTTAATAATTTGGCCACAGGAGCCAGCTTCCTCTTTGGAATCCCCATACAATGGACTTCTCTTAGCACTTCATACCAATGATCCCAGCAAGGGATGGTGGGAGTCTTAGAGCCAGGCACCAAGCTGAACGGGAAGATAATTCCCCATAATACAACTGTAACTCCATGATATGAAAAATAACTGTCTTTCACTTATATAGGCCAGCTGTAACTGGACTGACTAACATTGGTCTAACTGTAGCAAGCATTTAACTTCACTGAGATCCTCATTTCCAGGACTGTTTGCAGAACAGCAGCAATTTTAAGAGTCCCGATCACTAAATTCCTCAAGTCCAAAAAAAGAACAACAATTATAATAACAATAACAATTATAATAATTGTTTCTCTTTATGTTTAATTATATGAATGTAACCAAGTAGTCAGCCTTAGAAAAGCGGTCACTTTAAAAAAGTGAAGCATTATGTAGTAAAGAAGGGTCACCCTGGTGCAAAGGAAGATTGCTTTCGAGAGGACAGGCCAAATGTTCACTATTCAGTCTCAATTGGAGAGCATCTACCTTCTTAGTTGCAGCTACTTCCAGTCTGTAGAGATGGATGGCAGTGGGGCTGAGACAGAAGAGACAGACAAATAACGAACGAGAACTATAAGATGAATTAAGAAAGATTACACCCTTCCTTCAGGGAAATATTTGGGGGTAAAGGGTGCTCTTCAGGGGGGATGGGGCAGAAATGAACCATTTTGGGATGCTAGAGAGCCACCTCTACCAAAGGAGGAGCTGTATATTTGGCACTAGAATAGGTTATTGTTCTCTGCATTTGGCATCTGAGATCTAATTTGGAGGAAAGAAATGTGTGTTATAGGGGACAGAGTTTTTACCTTGAAGGGATTTTACCTGATTGCAAAAATATTCCAAAGCTATACTATCAACTATGCTGTAAGACAAGAATTTCAGCTTCTCAGGCCAGAAAAGCACAGCATTATTCCTTCCCTTTGATATAGTGAACTGGGCAAAGTACAGGATCCATTCCACCTTTTAGAGTAAGCCAGAAAGCCCTCCAAGATGGCAGCTACATTTTCACAGAAGCCTCTACTTGCAGATCTCCTGTGAATCTTCTGGTAGGGGTTAAAACTGTCATCCTCAGTTGTAACCCCTGCCTACTGCAAGTTAGATGGGTGAAATCTAGTGCAAGAAAACATAATTTAACAAAAATGGGGAATCTAATTCAATGTGTCCTGTCTCTTAATTCTTTATCCACACAGAGTACTCCCTTAAACCATTATTCACTGTGCAAACAGGACTCTTCTCAAGCTGATCAACCTAAATACACTCCCCAATGCCATGCCACCATGAAGAGTCATAGAATCATAGAACTGGAAAAGACCTCAGAAGGTCATCAAGTCTAGCCCCCTGCTCTAGGCAGGACCAATTCCAACTAAATCAACCCGGCCAGGGCTTTGTCAAGCCGAGACTTAAACACTTCTAGGGATGGAGACTCCACTACTTCCCTAGGTAACCCATTCCAGTGCTTCACCACTCTCCTAGTGAAATAGTTTTTCCTAATATCCAACCTGGACCTCTCCCACCAGGAGTGAGAATGAGGCATGCAGCATTTGCAACCCTCAAAAGAAAAGAACCAATTTCTTTTTCACTTCTGTAAGATAGTGAATAGCAAATCTTGTGTAACAGGAATAATGTTCACAGCACTAGAATACACTGAATAAATGACTTTTCCAGTTGCTGCATATCTCCACGTCACTTTGGCATTTAATCAGCCACAAAAGCAGTTTATTGCTCAGTATACTCTGCTCGCATGAACATTATCAATTCAGCAAATATTAAAGAATATCATGCAGGTGTCACAGAAATGCATCATTTAAAAATTATAGCACCTTTACACTTTTTTCTGCACAAATGAAAGCAAGCAGAATGATATTGGGAGGCATAAGGCCATTCTGATTAAAATTAAATATAAAAAAGAATATATATAGCATCAGAAGTGTTTATGCCAAGACAGCGGATGGGGTACTGACATTTTCCCTTTTTGTACAGTGAAGGCTTACGCCTATGAAAATAAGCTGTCTACTCCAGTGATTACCATGTTACAGCACTTTGAATTCTTCACATCACAAAATCATTTATATTGATTTTATGACTAAATAAAAGAATGGAAATATGTTTCTCTTTATAATAAATTCTCTTTTTTTACTAGTTTAAGTAAATATTTGCACTCGTGGTTTAGGGATTGGTTGCACTGACAACTGAAAGCCTCTATTGATTCACATCCTTGGCTCAGTTAAAGAGCCTCTCAATATAACCTTTCCCACTGTGCCCTTCTACAATACCTTCAGCTCTACCCTGGAAGGACAGCTCTCTCTAGGGCAAGAAGTAATTAAAGTCTCATGCTGGTTCACTTCTGAAGAGATTGCTTATTTTCCACTCTTCGTGTAAGAGTTGCCACTGTAGATATTTAATATGACAAGAGTCTTACACAGCACAAGCATGTTTCGAGCATTAATCTGCTGCAGTATTCATGAAGATTTTGTGGCTCAGTTTACCAAGGTAAAGTTATCAGAGCCAGATTCACCTACCCCTTTTCAGAATACAGTGCAATCCTTCAGGGACAAGTCCTGAACCAATCTCCATGCCTGTGCACCTGGCAGCAAAACTGGTGTGGTTCTGCTGCACAGAGGAGGGTTGGTTTTGGCGGGAGGCTATGTAAAGGGTGCAGAAGTCAACTTCATGCCAAAGTGCTTTTCCTCTTTTTTTCCCCCTCCACCTAGCTAGGATATGACCTCACTACAACAGTAATGGTCACAGAGAGGCTTCAAACCTTTCCCATGCTTACATGAAAATCCTAAAGTAGTCAACAGACAAAGCTGTTTATTGGTGTGCTAACCCCACTATGCAAGCTGTGGGAGCATGAAAGGGCTGAACTGCATCTCTGCCTTCTCCTCCCCACCCACATTCAGCAAATGTGTTCCTCTGAAGGAGAACAGAGAGCAAGAAGCCTCTGGGTCTCTCAGATAGCAATCCTGTGGTAAGTTTGGACATTTGACAACAGTAGGCTTATAAACTGTATAGATTGAGTCTACCACTCACCAACTGCCGAAATGTATTTAAATGTTAAACATTTGCTGGAATGAGTAGCTATCACATTTAGTCTGTTATTTCAGTTGGTGCAGGACTTGGCCTTAAATTAGATATAACAAATCTACTGTTTTTTGTGCAAGCAACATTTGATGTGCCCAAGCTCTCTTGAATTATTTACTGCGGCATGCTCTTCAAGTATCTAATTACACAATTTTGCTTCATTTCTTTTGGCAATATTGTGATAAATGCTTTCTGTCCCTAAGAGGTTCGACAGTATTCTTCAGTAGAGAACTGCAGATAATGTTGCAGCTAAGAAATAAGACCAGTATGAATCAGCAGATCTTGAATGACTCTGTCTTGTGTGTGGAAAACTTGTGTTGTGTTATGTCACCTATTCCACTCTCCTAAACTCAACAGTGTTTAACACAAAAGGCAGCCAGGTTCCGAAGAATTCACCACAGCACTGGTACAGGGCAAGAGTCACATTACTCAGAAGGATTAAGAGAGAGATTTTACAAACACACACACAAGTGTATTTGAAAAGACGTACACAATGAAGTTTCATCTTTCATAATGAACGTTTACATTTTATTGACTATTTTTCATAGTTAGACCTACTCCATTTGAAATAATGATTTAAAGTCAGAAACAGGGAATAGCACTCCTGTGATCTAACAGTAAGCAAACCCATGCCAGTATGTCTCACTGAAACAGAAGATTCAATAGACTCACAAAGAGAAAAAGAAAGCCTGAGACTGCTATAGCAGCAACTGGCACAAAATACACCCAGCTCATTCAGGAGGCTGTACAACATAGACCTTAAAGGGCTGAGAAAGTTAATGAGAGACTAGGGGTCTACATAGCAGGGCTTAACTCGAAATAAGGTACGCAAATTGAGCTACATCAATTGCATAGCTTATTTCAAAATAGGGAGCGTCTCACAATACTTATTTTGAAATAGAGCACTCTTCCTCCGTCTTCTCTTATTCCTCATACCATGAGGGTAACAGGAATTGGATAAGAAGTCCTCCAACTTGACAGTATTTTGACACTATTTCAAAATATCTGCCTGCTATGTAGATGTGGATTAAGTTATTTTGGAATAGCCCTAGTTATTTCAAAATAGCATTGCAGTGAATCTTCTGTTTCAGTGAGACATGCTGGCATGGGTTTGCTTACTGTTAGATCCCAGGAGTGTTGTTTCCCTAGGAAAGCAAGAAGGTATAAATACCCAACTGAGCTGTCTGATGAGTCACCAAACTCTGAAAAAGTATTCTTATATTGAAACTGAATTATTACAGAATGAAATGCAGGTGTGTGCTATCAAACTTGGGTCTCAACGAGAGAACTTATCTAAATGTTTTTTAAGGAACAGTAGATCCCTGATATTTTGGATTTGAAACAGAGGAAGACTCAATTTCTTATTAGTGAGTACCTTAGATTCCAAGGAAAATCACAAACAGGACCAATAATAATTTGATACATTTTTAAAAATGGAATGGAATGTATTGAATCTATAATGGAAAAAGAAATTTCAAATGTAAAAGGAGTATAACTTTATGTCCTTGGAGTCAGCATGAAAGGCAAGCAGCGACTTATTTTACTGTTATAAAGACTTAAGTCAAAGTTAGGCATGTGCTTAATAACTTGCTGAATTACAACCATTGCCTGTACAATATATTTTACTCCCTCTTATTGTTCCTATTCCTAGCAAATCCATGAAAGGATCGTTTGTTATGAATTGTGTTGATCATTAAGATGTGTCTTAAAAATGTACATAGTTGCCTCTGAAATCACCTGAAAATATGCAGCACAAATTCTTAAAAGAGAGTATGGCAGCACTTTGCAATCCAAGCAGTGGTCAATCATTATTCATTCTTATGATAACCAGTATATTAATGTGAATGGTAACATGTTATTCCGTAGATGCTCACATATAATTTAAACAACTCATGTTTCGTTGTTTCAAAGTGGATAACTCTTATCAAAGCTTCATATTCTGGATGAAGAATGGAAAAATTAGCAGTTAAATTCATATCCTCAAACTATTTATGCTGCCTGGATAACTCCACTTTATATTTACCTTTTGAAACAAAATACATTTTAAACAAAAACCATAATTCTAACAGATGAACTTCAGTCTTATGCAAATGTCCTTTGTTTTGTGCTCTAGTGAGCAAGCTACTGTACCAATACTTTTGGCATTAGTACAAGACTGAATCCATGGAAGCATGTGTGTATTTACACAAAAGAGGCTTCTTAGCTACAAAAATCCCTCTTGTTTGGTTACACTAATTTCCCTTGAATGAAGTTTGTATGCAAGCCAAAACAATGGTAGTTATCCTGTCCTCTAGAGCTCATTCCCAATTGAACAATGTGAATAATTGAAAACTTCCTAGCTAGTCCTGTCAGGCTACTTGTTTCCTAATTCGGAGGATTCATGCTGTTATTTTTACTTCCTTAGCCTTTTACTTCCTTTTCCCTAGAAAAAGGATCTGTGATTCTTTATTAAAAGTGTAAATATTTATAACTTGTAACTTTCTTAGTATTTTAATGAAGTTTACAGAGTTTTTTTTCTGTAATTTGTTTCCTGGACTATTTAAGTCTGACTAGATGATGAAAACTAAATATCCCTTTTGCGATAATCCAAATATTTCAGGTGCATAAGAAAAATGAAAGTGTCTCAAACTGAAGCTGAATGAAAGATAGTATCTGATCTCTGGCTCAAAACTAACATTCATCCACCCCCACCAGCAATAAAATCTATTAGCTCAGCCAGTAGTTGTCCCTGTCAAATACACACTCTTATATGGAAAATATGTAAAAATTGTCAGATAACACAAATTAAACCTACCTTAACCGAATCGGGCCCCAGCACCTCTACTTTAGGTGGCTGAACACCAGCAGGTCTTGAAGGTCTGGTGGTAACTGCTGTCCAAGCACTGCTGTTAGTACCTCCGTTAAGGGTGCTCACCAGTATTCTGTACTCATACTCCTTCCAAGGGCTAAGAGCCGCACTCTGGTCAACATAGCTTGTGGAATGATTATGTGGTAGAGTCACGAGAGTAGACACTTGTTCTGTTCCTTTCACCCTTCTTTCTATTGTAAAGTTTTCCACCACGCCATTTGGAAGAACAGGGGGTTGCCATGATATATACACGGATGTTGGTGTGTCCGAATATAGCTGTGGAGCAGGGATGTCTTCAGGTGCATCTGGGAGAGTCTGTATAGCTGGGGCCTTGGGGGAAAGGGAGCATCCTTTGGAGGTGCAGCCTTCTACTTGAAACTGATGGACCGTGTAAGGACGCAGGTGATATACAGTGCAATTAGACCAGGTTCCTGCCACCGTAGCATGCAGTTGGTCATTTTGGTAAATGTTGTAATGAATTATATTGCCATTTGGCTTTGAAGGGTGCTGCCAGATGATGTCTGTTTTCCTAGATTTAACATTCAATAGTAATGGTGGGTCTATAGGACCAGGCTCTATAATAAAAAAAAATTGTTTTTAAAGATTAAAAAAATCTCAAAAGTTGTATTTATCAAAGGCAGAGTTAGCAATCAAGGGAAAGTACAAGGCTCAGATGACAAAAGAGGTTTAGATTAACTGAATATTCTATTCCCCTTTGGAATGTAGGCCCAACTGTTTAAAAGGCTCTGCTGAATGTGTATGGAGTCCTTTTCAATGACAGGTTGCTTATTAAAAATACCCCAAACACAAAAGCAAACCCGATCTCTCAATAATACTATGTTGAATTCTGTTAACCTGGAGGGAAAATGTAAGACCGCATAAGAGTTTAGAACCATAGGTCTAGCTTTTGCTGATATTTTCTAGAGCACCAGCTACTAATTACAACCAATAACAGTCATAACAAAGCTGCATATTTTACAGCTCAATAAACCTCTTCCGCAACTCTCATTATATAGCCAATATTTTAGTTCATTCTGTTTATAATTCTAATCCATTTTTTGCAATTTATCTACTCCCTGTTAATTTTATAGGTGATTTTTTACTGTGACTGTGACAGAAGCTGCCGATTTAGCTCTTTCACCTACTGATAAATAAACAATGCACAGATCTGACCTTTAGGTTAACAGGTTTTATGCTTGCTCCACTCAGCACTCTAACTGATTCAATTATCATAAAGGTTCAGGAGCCTCCATGAATACAGAAAAAGACCGACCATATGCCTGCATAGGTGTTGTGGAACAGCAAATACTCTGTAGCCCTCCAGAGAAATTCCTTAATTGTAAATAATTTCACCAAGCGACACAATCAAGTCACCTTGAATGCAAAACCCTCAGCCTGTGGAGGCAAAGTGTTATTTAAGCTTTACTGGGCTGCGTTAAATTCTGCAATTTGAAGGGCTGTTAAGTTTTTCAATTGAAATTTCATTTAAAATGCAGGTGCTTTTTATTATATTGAGGCTTTACTGCTCTCTAGGTACAAGCAAGAACATGGTGCAATAACACAAATCTGGCTCAATCACTGATCAGTAACAGCTGTAATTCCAGAACATTTAGCATTCTTATAAACCACATCCTGAAATCTATAAATTGCTACAGCAGATCAAGATAATACTATTTCCCTCTATTCTGCCCACAGCAATTTTGACATTTATGAGATTTTTCTGTGAACATTAGATTTTATTGAAAAAACTTATAAAAAGATATACTTGGATTTCATAATTGTTTAAAATAGCTTTGCTATTTGTGGGGTTGCTTTTTGTAAGTTTCAAATACCAAATGGTTTAAAATTCAGCTCTTGTAATCGGTGACTGTTATATGTTTTACTGTATTAGCATATACAGATTTCCATATTCAATTGTCTGTAATGCAACCACTTACTTCACAGTGACGTGCAAATGAAATCCTAAGCATAAGGAAAAGCCACTTTATGGAGAAAAAACATTTTTTTTTTATGTACATGCTTTAAAATGATGTCATCACTCTTGCTAATTATGAAATGCAAACATATCTGCACAAAGCATAGGTCTTTCTTTACCTTTGGAGAGTAGACAAAGCAGGCAGGGGACCTGATTCTGCTCTCACATACATAGACATAAATCAAGGTGATTCCACCACATTCAATGGAATTATTCTGGTATTAAAATCAGTGCAACAAAACAGAACTGGGTCAGAAATATCTGTGTCATTTTCAGATTTGTAAAACAGGGGAAAGGGTTTTCTTTTCACCACCCATTATATCACAAAGAAATTTCTATTAAACATTTTTCAGATCACAGGCCAAGTTCTGCTCAGTCACATTTGAGTGGAACACTCCAGTTTTATATTCGTGTACTCTAAGATGAATTTGAACCTTTGCATTCTTAATTATGAAAAAAAATGTGCTCTGAGGATCAGCCACATCCTGATATTACTTATATCTGTGCAAAAGCAGTCAGTTTGTCTTTTGGAGCAGGCTTTAGCACGTAATTTAGAATTTATTATTTTTTCCAGATTAAAGCAAATTTGTATTCTTTAAAATAACCATTTTGCCTGGAAGGAGAGAATTGTCTTTTGAGATTTAAGATCTTGAAAATCAGCGGTGGGGGATTGAAGCTTTTTTAAAAGTTGAAAGATACAATATTTTCTACTGAGCTGTATACCAGCATTTTATTTAATTATGCCTCATATACAAGCTATCACACTGTGAACTTTTGCAGGGGAACAAAATTATAATCAGGCAGCCTGTTCTCTGTTGTGATAGAAGGGATAAGCCTTTTATTTCTACTGAATAAGTTGCTAGCATAATAGGTGAAACATTTGTGATAATTAGATGAACTTTGCTCCAAACCCCCACAGAGTTTAAACATATTCCTTAAAGACAATCTGTTATAATGTATGAGAAGAGATGCTTATCTTCAATTTTGCAATTTTTTTTCAAACAAATACTTTTTTTGGTAGCTAACATATCTGCCTATACATTCCCTGCTGGCCTTTTAAAAAGAGAGACTTAAAACTCTCTCTATTCAGACAAGACATTTGAGAGATGCTTAATTGGCCCCACTGGATAAGGAAGCGTTAAATCCCGGTCCCCGGAACACATGCAGTGTAGCTTCTTTTTAAATGACAAGCAAAATCATCTAATTCTATATACAAATCAACTAGCATGATACTGCTTGGTTGAAAGGGTCACCACAATTATGTAAAACATGAGCATTAACTATAATTGGGGTAGTTTGCTAATACAATAAAAAGCTCTGAACATGAGGAAAGTTATGCTCACAGCAGTAGCTATCACTTTCTAAAGTAAGAATTCATGGATGAAATGACATGAAAAAGATGGTTATAAAATTTTAATGGAATGATAAAAGGCAAAAGTCAGCCTCTCAGCTGAATTCTTAAAATCCCTATATATCACAATCAGCTCCTTAACTGTAAAATCAATGTGGAGTATAACATGTTGTCAATGTGGTTGTCACTGGAGGAAAGACTGCAAAGTATGACAGCTACACAGCTCAGCCTGCCAATGATAAAAATAAAATCATGGCGCTCTTTACTCAGATATAATTGTTTATAGAACTAACTATTGAACACAGGAACAGGGAGCATCTTTTTTTCTGAAGATCTCTGATTCATATTTCAAGCCATTTCATTACAACATTACAATTGGATAGTAATTTCATTTTGGCAAATGAAATTATCTTTTATGGAAGGCTATTTTGTTCATCTACTTCAAAAGTTCAGACTCTACTTAAAATGAAGGCATAGAATTGTCATTAATCTTTTTTTAATCACCAGCCTAGAAACATGTGTGCTTAGATACTTACCTGTACAGATTTGAGGGAGCTTACTCACCCACCCAGGTGTGTATATGGCTCTATCCATTCATCTGGGAGAGGTAGCTGGGTTACTGCTCATTAAAGTTGATGAGAGTTACATGCTTTGATTGGAAGCCCTCCACCTAAGTAGAATAGACCCCTCTTCATTGTAAGCCAGATATTTTTTTTTCTGAGGCCTCTTGCTGGTGAAGTTATAAACATTGATAAAATGTTGTGTCAGTTACAAACTGCAATAACTATTGGTTCTATCCAGGGGCAAGCCGAGTTCTGGCCACAAAAGGACCATGTTCCCGTTGTCAATTAGCCTCAGCATGATTCAGAGAATTCCTTCCTTACTCATGATATTATCTTACTCTTACCCTTAGCTACAATGTAATATGAAGATGTATGATCCTTTATATGGAGTCACGAATATAGAAGAGTAATACTTTTGCCTATGCTGACAGGACTTTTTCCCGCAATGACACTATAACAGATTATTGAAGGAAAACAATTTTTTTTTCTTAATCTCAACCAAGGATCATCTGAACATGGCCATTTCAGATAATCATATGAGGTAATAGCCCTACATTGATAGGCACTATCTAAATGAATAAAATAAATACAAATTAAATGATTTTTCCTATAAGGACAAACTGGCTATTAGTAAAATCATAGACTCATAGAATCATAGAACTGGAAAAGACCTCAGATCAAGTCCAGCACCCTGCTTTAGGCAGGACCAATCCCAACTAAATCAACCCGGCCCGGCCTTCTAGCCATCTTTCCATCCATCTTACCGTCCATTTATCCAATCCACATTCCCTTAACTTGCTGGCAAGAATATTGTGGGAGACCATATCAAAAGTCTTGCTAAAGTTAAGGTGTATCACATCCACTGACTTCCCCATGTCCACAGAGCCAGTTACCTCATCATAGAAGCTAATCAGATTGGTCAGGCACAACTTGCCCTTTGTGAACCCATGCTGACTATTCCTAATCACTTTCCTCTCTTTCAAGTGCCTCAAAATGGATTCCTTAAGGATCCCTTCCATCTATCATCCACACTTAGTCCCATAAAACCAGGGCACAAGCAAAGGCACTGTAGGGATCTCATGCTGAACAACTATTGTATAACCGCTATGTTCTGCCTTTACCTCTTGTGAATGAGCATGAGACTTAGGTTTGAAATCAGGGGGTAGCCTTAGAGTCATCTGATCCAGAAAAAAATGGAGGCTAGGTTGCCTGAGAGAAAGCTTCCTGCTGAAGGAATGGCCAAAAGAAAGGTGTGCTTTAAAGACATTTCCCCCATGGACTCAAAGGGAGTAAGAATGTGAACTGGAATTAAACTACATTGTTCCATTGTGCACAGGGTTAAAGCCCTTTGAAGAGCTGTTTCCTTCAGAAAGATAAAGAAGTGTGTGTGAAGCAGCTCAGTAGCACTGTGAGAAAACTAGATCATGGGTCTTTATGACAAGCTGCTGGAAGAAATGTTCAAATGTGTGTTGTTACCAGTAGAGGGGAGTTGTATTTTTCAAAATGATCGTGAATATCAAGTAAAAGTGGCACCTTATAGACTAACTGAAGTGTTGGAGCATAAACTTTCGTGGGCAAAGACTCACTTCGTCAGATGAATGTCAATAACAAGTAAATAACACTGGCAGTGTTGCCTGTATGTAAAGAAGAAATTTATCAGCTCCTGTGAATAACTCTTATGATTTAGCCACTTAGGGTTTCACGCAGTGAGTTTGAGATGTGGACAGTCTTTGGAAGACTGTTCAGTGAATAAAATTCTGAGATAATGCTAAAATCCACAACTGACATCCTGACATATGCCTTAGGAGCTATGATCACCTGGACAAAAATAGAACTGTTCCTTGGGTGTCCACCTTTCTAGGCATCTGACCAGAAGAACAACAAGATGTCCACTCTCCAGGCTCACCGATGCCAACTTGAAATTCTGTTCACTTCCTGTTGGGCAAATCCACCTGGTCAAGGAATTACCAGGCAACCTCATCCAACACTTGTTGGCTAGATGCCAAATAATGAAAAATGAACCAGGAGAAGCTGAGCTTTTCAGCTCGACTCCTGTTGTTAAGGGGGATGTACATGACTTTGGGTGACAGAGCCAGATATTCCAAGTGCAACAGGATCTTCCTCTTTAGGCTTTTTGCCTCTCATTTTGCCTTGATGGTTACAATAAGTTCTCATGGTTAGAGCCACTCTCCATGTGGATGGTTATAAACTGTGGAGGAATACTTTTAAGACTACTTTGAAGATGTGAAGGGGGATGGGGCTGGCAACAAAAAAAAATGGTTTCAAGATCAGGAATAAAACTGGCTTCAAGAGATATAACTAACTCCCTGGCAGCTCCCCTTCTCAGGCTGTCCAGAATATTCACCATGAAAGAAAAGCATTACATGAGATGAATATCTTAATTCTGTATACTCGAGGAGGAGAGATTCCATTTTATTCTTAAAAGCAGTGCATGAAATTCTGATCTCAGATGCTCACCATAAATCCAGAGTAGTTCTTCTGTTTTTAATAGAGTTACTCCAGATTTACACCCTAGTAACTGAAAACAGAAACTTCATGAATTGTTTGTATTTGTCTGGTAGTTTGACATTATGCTGGCCAAGATCACTGGAACAAACATCTTTTATTAACACATGTTTAACAGGTTTTAAAATATTCATAGGAAATGTACATTATTGTTATTTGGCACTGGCAGGTTAGACTTTTAAAAATGCATGAAATCAGTTACTGGTGTCAGTCTGATGTAAATGAAAAAATATTTGAAATATCTATTAACATTCTCTTCAGCATCTATCTTTATATTATACAAATTTCCCTCAGACAACAGACTTTTTCTGGTGATGTTTACTGAATTTCCTCTCATCTTTTCTGATTTCTTGCTAGACAGATGAAATCAGCTATTATACATAAAATATATATGGTCAAATCCTCATCTGGTATAACTTAGTGTAATTGTATGGCAGAGTTATAGCAATTTATACAAATTGATCAGGCTAATATACCTAAATACATGATCTTTCTATGGATATTTTGTGCTTTAATTAAACTACAGAGGCATGTATTTGTAGGGTAAAACTCAAATATGAACATGGGAACATTTCTGTATTTTACCAGGATAAGAGATACAGGAAATTTCAACTGTCAAAATTGCTCTTTAAAAAGTCAGAGGATATTGGTTAGAAAGACCAGGTATTAAATGTAGTTCTGGCAATAAGCTGTCAGTATAGGTGGCTTTATAAGCAACACATTGAAGACTTGACAGAAATACTACTTATGCTCATTGCCAATCATTCAGTCTTTGTCAACTGAATTGAACATCCTCTCAGAGATGGCAGTCTTCCATAATGCCACCAAAAATACAGAGCCCTCTGTTACCAACACAAAGGTGCAAGCTGTGCAGGTAAATTACAAACACAGAAATTTTTGGCTACTAGAGATATATCAGCATTTATTTTTTACAAATGCAAATGGAGCAGGGCATGGGAATGAAACGCATGGTCACTGAGAAGACAGAGTTTATGACTGCACTACAAATACAGTGTTTTTCAAGATGCAAATCCCGATGTAGCTTTAACAGTTTAAGAAGCCATTGAATAGTGAGTCTCAAAAAATTAGAGCTGGGCAAATATCAATGGAAAGCTTTCCATTAATTTTTCTGCAAATGTTTAAATGAATTCACCTTTCCCACATCACATTCTTTTTGTCTCTTCTACCTACATTCATGCAATCACATTTTTCATAAAAATGTCTACAGAAGATAAATTTACTCCTGTACAGAAGGCACAAGTCCCATGCACCAGTAGCATCCAATTCATGGGCTTAAGTGGGAATAAAGTGCACCATAGGTCTTGAAAAAGTTCTCTGAGCAAGAGTGAATTTCACCCAAAAAGCATATTTAGAAGATACACAAACTAATATTTGCAAAAACCTATTGTAAACTCATACATCAATCAATGACAGAGCTCAATGTGCACTCATCTCACACAGGAAAAAAACAACAACAATACCATGTGATCTACCTGACCATTCTCAGCTATTATAGTCTGAAGAGCCAATATTCACAGATAACTGTTCGGTCAAGCCAGTGTTAAAAAAATGTAGTAAGTAATTTTATACAACAAGCTCATTAAAGAGAATTATGATTTGATAAGAAATCTTCAGAGGTAGAAAAGACGCTAAGTCTCTGCTTTTTGCAAAAATTGACTCATACACTGAATTTAATGCATTCAGGTGAGTAGTCCAATTTAAATCAATGAGGCTACTCCAGTGTTTAAATTTAAGCACACATGTGTTTCCAAGATTGGGACCTAAATTTGTCAGATAAGTTACCACTAGTGAATTCTTTGCTCAACTGTAAACATGTTTTCAGCTGACGATATATTAAGATATAATTCTCTTTGAGATATATTTTGAATACAGACTAGAGAAACAATGTGGAGCCACACACATTGGGAACAATGAGGAGCCACAAATGTTGGATAGTTGATATCCTTATTCTATTACTTTAAGTCTAGATTCTGTTTTCACACTAGTGTAAATCTGGAGTAAAAGGGAAAGCAGGACCAAAAAACTGGGACTTTTTTTTTCATTGCAACATATTATCTCAGAATTTCTCTTGCTTATTAAAAGAGTTTTATGACAGGAGGATCTCATAGGCAAAGATTTTGATTGTTCTGATATAGCTAATGATTTGAAAATTCAACAAAACATTTTTCATAAGCAACAGCACACTTCCATATGGCTCTGCTTACTAGATACCTTCATTATACAACCACTGGTTTCCTACTATGGTATATCTGAAAAAAGCAGCTGAGGAACGTGTATTTGTGTGCTTGGTAACTGCAGATATGTTGTTTTTATATCGCATCTAGTATCTGTGCAACATATACCACCAGTTAAAATGGCTACATTCACATCCCTAGCTTTATCAAAGCACAGGATTGTCGGACAAATGCAAGTAGAGTAAATTTTCAAAATAGGAACCAATTAATGCCAGAAGTGGTGGATTGGTCAATGATAAACTCTGCCATTTTCTTACCGATCACTTGTTTGAATCAGCAATATACAAAGTTCTACAGAAAGCTGTCGCACTGCTAAGGTGGCATCAACCCAGTGACCACAAAAGAAAGAACGTTCTTGTTTACAATCTGAACAAGACAAGGCTTTATTTTCATTTACCACTTATTTCCATACATTGACTGATGTAAATTAAATGAGAATCTAGATCAAAATATGCAAGTCTCCTCACTTTATATAACTATCCGCACTAATAAATATGTTTCTCTATCTGCACAGGGGCATATGTGAACAGAGAGATATTATATAATGAAATGAGGCATTTCTCTGAAAAATATTCCTTTTTATCCTTTTAATCAACAGTTCACACAACTCAGACAATATTTTTAGCTGTTCTATTACTGTAGCTAAGCTCTCAGGGAGAAAAATATGCTATTACTATTAAGCTAATACAATGAGATAAAAGAAAAAGAAATCATATGCAATGGTAGTTTAGCCAGCAGAAGTACATGCATTTGTATTATCTGCTAACAAATGTTTAAATAAGTGGGAACAGAATGGGTATTTTTGCAGGCTACTTACTGTCCTCTGCTGTAATCATTGAAGTCCAGTCACTATATGTATTACCATAACCATTGGAGACTATCATTCTCATCTCATACTCTGTATATGGTTGAAGATCTTTGACTATGTAGCTTAAGGAAGCAGAGGGAGAGGAAAATAACCTGGAAAGAAATGAAGAATAAGTTATAAAGCTAAATATACAAATTGGGGGAGGGGAAGAGAAGACAACAGCCACCCAAGGGGTGAGCTATCTCTAAAAAAATGTTACTTCTCTTAACTATCAATTTACAGTATTTTTATTGTTTGCATACTCTAGAATATCATCAGTGTAATGCTTAGGCCTCATCTGGAGTCGGTAACTGGGTAAGCCTGGAGCATTATTGCGAGCTGGTGTAGACCAGACAACCTGAAGACTGGTCGGCGTGGCAGATGAAAGCCTTGGAGGCAGCATGCCATCTGGAGCTGTCGAAAAACATGGAAGAATTAGAGCAGAGAAAACTGTGGAGAACATATGCTGTATGGAATCAAAATGCTCTATATACTGGAAAAACTGTTCCTCAGGATCAACAGCAATGTTAACATGGTCCATTTAATTTAACATTTTCATTACTGAACTACTACTTTATGTTTTTTTCTAAGACATTACACTATTATGTAGTATCACTGGGTTGAGAGCAACCCCAAAACACCAAAAGGAATTTAGATGTAACTTTCTTTTCCTCACCTCCTAGTTTATCAGCTCCTCTCTCTCTGAGCCTGATCCTGCCAATTTTACTCACATTGGAGTCAAAGAAACATCTCATCGAGGAAGCATTACTCCAGTGGTCCCCAACCTTTTCAGGTTGGCAGGTGCCAGGGGGCGTGGCCGTTCGCCCGCCGGGCGCCAGGTGGCGGGGACACTTGCCCGCCCGGGGGCGGCCCCCCCCCAGCCGCATGCCCGGGGGCGGGGCCCCCCCATAGCCACGCGCCCGGGGCCGGTGCCCCCCGGCAAGCGCCGCGCGCCCGGGTCCGGCGCGCCGTAAGCGCCGCGGGGCCAAGGCCGGGGCCGGGGCCAGGGCATGCGCGGTGCCCCCGGGGGCGGGGCCAAGGCCGGAGCCAGCAAGGGCACACGCGGTGCCCCCGGGGGCGGGGCCAAGGCCGGAGCTGGAGCCGGCAAGGGCACGCGCGGCGCCCCCGGGGGCGGGACCGGCCATGCGCCCGGGGCTGGCACCTGCCAGCCCAGATTGCTCCGCGGGCGCATGTAAAGAGCCCGGCGGGCGCCATGGCCTCCGTGGGCACTGAGTTGGGGTCCACGGCATTACTCAGTGTGGGTATGTCTACACTACAGCGCTAATTCGAACTAACTTAGTTCGAATTAGTTAATTCGAACTAAGCAAAACGCTAATTCAAACCAGTTTTTAAGTCTGGGCGCACTAATTCAAATTAGCTAATTCGAACTAGCATGTCCACATTGAGTGGACCCTGAACCGAGGTTAAGGATGGCCGGAAGCAGTGCCGGCAGGGCATCAGAGTAGGACTTAGAGCGTGGAGCTGCTGTCTCAGGCTAGCCGAGGGCTGTGCTTAAAGAGACCTGACTCCCACCCCGGACAGACAGTTCTCAGGGGTTCCCCGTTGCAAAGCAGTCCTGGCTTGGAGTGCCCTGAGTGCCCACACTCGGCACATCACAGCACTCGGCCATCAGCCCGGCTGCACTTGCCGCAGGCTGCCATCTGGGGGGTCAATTGGGGAGCTGCAGGAGAGCTTCCACCCCGAGAAGCCCGCAGAGCCACCACAGTCCTCCCCATTGGGGGCTCGTACCCCATTCCTCCCTCACCTCCTTCCACTTACCCCTCCCTAGCCCCCCTTCCTGATGTACAAAATAAATGACATGTGTGTTCAAAAATAGAAACTCTTTATTGAACAAAACTTGGGGAGACTGGGAAAAGGAGGTGGGAGAGGGGAAGAGAGAGAGTGGGAGAGGGGAGGGCAACTGAAATGATCAGGGGTTTGGAACAGGTCCCATATGAAGAGAGGCTAAACAGACTGGGACTTCTCAGCTTAGAAAAGAGGAGACGGAGGGGGGATATGATAGAGGTCTATAAAAGCACGAGTGGGGTGGAGAGGGTGCATAAAGAAAAGTTCTTCATTAGTTCCCATAATAGAAGGACTAGAGGACACCAAATGAAATGAATGGGTAGCAGGCTTCAAACTAATAACAGAAAGTTTTTCTTCACAAAGCAAATAGTCAACCTGTGGAACTCCTTGCTGCAGGAGGCTGTGAAGGCTAGAACTAGAACAGAGTTTAAAGAGAAGTGAGATCAATTCATGGAGGTTGGGTTGATGGAGTGGTATTAGCCAGGGGTAGAAATGGTGTCCCCGGCCTCTGTTTGTGGAAGATGGATGGCACGAGACAAATGGCTTGGTCATTGTTTCGATCCATCCCCTCCAGCGTCCCTAGTGTTGGCCACTGTCGGCAGACAGGCTATTGGGCTAGATGGACCTTTGGTCTGACCCAGTACGGCCATTCTAAGCTCAGGGCTCAGGGTCAGAGGTCTCACTGGACCACCCTGATTTTCATGCACATCTGCTCCTGGGTGGCCAGGCTGGCAGCTCTCCTGCCCTAGACGGCCACTTTCCTGTGCCTAGTGCAGAGGTCGTGGATGAGGTCCACGATGTTCTCACTAGACCAGGTGGGTGCCCGCCTCTTGTGGACCTGTGCAGGCTCCCGGGAGCCGCCAGCCTGGTCCCGGGAAGAGGCGGAGGGCTGGGTGGCAGCGGGTGGCTGGCTCAAGCCGTGCCAGGTGCAGGGTCTGCTGGCTGGGTACTGGCAGGCTTGCACCTGGCACGGGCACCGTAGCCAGCCCGTGCCCCTTTAATGGCTCCGGGGCCGGGAGGAGGGCAGAAGAGTTTCCCTGGTAGTGCCCAGAGTGGCCACCAGGGAAACCTGGGGAGGGCTAGCCTCCCACTAATTCAAATGAAGTGGCTACACATCCCTTAATTCGAACTAGTTAATTCGAACTAGGCATTAGTCCTCGTGGAATGAGGTTTACCTAGTTCGAATTAAGCGCACCGCTAGTTCGAATTAAGTTCGAACTAGCGGTTTGCATGTGTAGCGCCTATGAAAGTTAATTCGAACTAACGTCTGTTAGTTCGAATTAACTTTGTAGTGTAGAAATACCCTGTGAGAAGCAGTGCAGTGAAGTCAGGCACCTTATTCAAATGCCCCTGCTCTTCTCTCGTGAAAAACTTGATACAACATTTAGCATGTCAGATATTCAGCTGGGTATAAATGAACATAGATCCACCAAAATCTGAGAATTTGGACATGAATTTGTTCCATTTGATTGACTCTAACTTTTATTGTATGGGCACAGGAATCACAGATGCAGCCCTATTCCTAGGTCTGAGGCAGCTTTTCAGCTGGTATCAGTTGGTGCAATCCCTCTGAAATAAAAGCAGTTATGTGGATTTACACCAGCTAAAATTGCGACCTTATGTTTTTCTCATTATGAAGGACTAACTTCCTTCATAAAACTGCCATGTATAAGTCATTTGACATTTGTATATTCAATGCTGAAATTACATATTTTCAGTAAGTTAGAAATGTTGGACTATTTGATTTTTTTTTCATTTAAACTTTTGTAAAAGGCTTGTGTCTTTGATGCTTCAGTGGTTACCATTTGCATAATTTGGTGGTCATCCAAATAGAAACTTTTCATTGCTGGTCTCTTTTTCTGGTACCAAGCCCGTGAAAGATTGCTGTAAATCAATCTCTAGTTCAGTACATTTGAAAGGCAGCATGCTGGCTGGCACCTATGTTAAGGAACTGCAATTGATTGGCAGAATTACTAAACTGGGCACTTTGGTAAGCAGTACATTGTAATTTAGTTTTATGATCTTCGTAAACCATGTGAAGAATAGGTATCTCCAAGTAGCAAAAAACAGACATTAGGACCACATGATGCTTGAATCCTTTTTTGGTAGAGTTTATTAATTAAGTTCTCCTCTCACTTACCATATATTGGTGTAAATCCAGAGACATTAATGTCAAGGAAATAAACTAAAATCTGAATTTGGCCATGCAATATAAGCTATGAAACTTGTTTGCACTAAATACAGTACACAGACATACAGTCATTCATTATTTTACCGTTCATTTGTAAAGTGCCTTGAACAAAATGAGAACAAAAGTAAATAGCAATTAAAATAAAAATACTTGGCAGTACTATAGTGCTTTTCATCAGAGGACCTCAGAATGCTTTTACAAACACTCACTAATTAAGCCACACAACCTCTCTGTGAGGTAGGGCACCTTCGCATTCAATTTTAAATTGTACCTGACGTTGAAATGGAACAACTGTTTTGAGTAAATACACAAGCTCTACATAGATCAAGACCAGAGTATACTACCACTAGTTACCACAGGGGGAATTCAGGTAAGCAAATATAATTAACTACAGGATAATTTGGCCAAGAAATTGGTGTTCACACAGTTACACTTGAGGAAAGCATTATGAAAATAAAATATTACCTGTTAAGGAGACAGTATGGTCCATCGGCTGAGTCACTGAACTGAGCTTATTCTAAACTCTGCTTATAGTCTGCTATGTGTGACTTTAGGCAACTCTCCATCTTTATATGACTTAAATATCTCATCAGTAAAATGAGGACAATGATACTTGTCTCCTTTGTAAGTCCATTGAGAATCAAAAATGAAAAGCATCAAATAAACTCTAAATATAGATCTTTATTAGTTATTATGGTAGTATTCAAGAGATGAAGATGTAGCTGTTTAAGAGTCAACTATTCACAATACAGATATGAATTTAGTTGCCTAGAATCCCTAGATAATCGAAGTAGGAGGGTCAATTATCTGATATTGCCCTGGTGCCATGAAACAGTAGAGGAATTGGGTCCAAACTAATCTCCTGCATAGGTCTGTTGACTTAAGGGCTAATTATATTCCTTTGAGCTTTTCAAATGTTAGCATGTGCAAAATATGACTTTTGTATAAAGGATATCCTGGATCTTTCTGAGAATTTCATTTTTATGCCCTGTTAAAAACACAAAAAGAGGACATAAAAGAAGACTACAGGAATAAAGCACTTTTGAATCTCTGTCGTAGTAAGAAAGGTGCTTTTAAAATTGGTCACATTTTGATCATTAAAACTTCAAAGTGTTTCCAAAACAACCTGATCATTCTAAATTGCAGATGGAAGATATTCTGGTTATTTCAGCTACTCCCATAACTGAGATCTTTAATATAATATTTCCCTCCGTTTAATCCCTTTTGTCTTACTCTGATCCCCAAAAGGCTCCTTCGAACCCAAGCAATAGGCGGGGACCACCAATAATTCAGCTGCAGATTCTTAACAGAAGAGCCATGTATCTATCAACTTGAAATATTGTCTTTAAGATGCAATGTTGCTCAGAAAGCTCCCCTCAAGCTTTAATATGACCCTCAGGAGGCAACCACTCCATTTGCAACCTACTGAATCAACATATTGTCCAGTAAATCCTGAATTGGCCTGGTAAAAAAATCATGCTTTATCCACAAAATAGTATAAAGAATGGAGGGAAAGTCTTTAATTGCATGTCTACCTTAATTATTTCATTGTGAGAGCAAATGAGTAAGGAATACTCATAATAAATAGCTTAAACTGGCAAGACCAGTTTTGGGAGAAAATGCTGTCCAGACACTAAGACACAGGAATATGAACTAAGGGCACATCTACACAGAAGAGCCAAAGCTGAAATAAGCTACACAACTTCAGGTACGTCAATTGCATAGCTTGAGACGAAATAGCTTATTTTGGCTTTTGGTGCTGTCTACACAGCAGTAAGTCAAAGGAAGAACACTCTTCCTCCAACATCCCTTACTCCTCATAAAATGAGAGATACAGGAGTCTGAGTAAGAAGTCCTCCAATATGACATTATTTTGACATTAGCAATATAACTGCTTGCAGTATAATCGCAGACTATGTTATTTCGGAATAACTGATGTTCTGAAATAACACTGCTGTGAAGACATAGTCCAAGATAGCCATTCTCTTCCCAGCTCTGTTACTGACCTGCTAAGTGTCCTTTGGCGAGTCACTTAAGATATGTGCCTCAGTTCTCTCAACAGAAAAGGAACTAATGATAGATCTCTAAGATTTTCAGAGATGACTAAGAATGAAAAGACCTTTATACAGTAGCTGCACTGTAAATGTTTCTTGTATTTGTAAAGATTCTACTGCTTTGATAGATATTTAGCCAGTTACAAGAGTACGCCCATTGTCCATAGGGCAATCTCTCCCAAAAACAGAAGGAATTTTCAAGTACAGTCAAAAAAGTGATCATAATTATCAGAACGATAAAGTATTATATCCATTAAATAGGTCTGCATTATATCACACTTTAATACGATGCCACATAACTTAATGAGAATAGGCCTATATTCTAATCTCCATTAAGTGGGTTTAAATTCAGAGCAATTCCAATAAAGTTACTCTAGATTTATTCTGGTTGCAACTGAGATCAGAAATATGCCTCATTCTTGTCATCTATTGAATTTGCAGAAAGCAAGCACAAGAGTTTTTAGCTATGCAAATGTAAGTCTACTACCATGCTACATCTGCACATGAAAAATATTAAAAAATAACACAGGTGCTGCATTTGCTTCTCATCCAAATGTTTTCCTTATACATGTGTGAATGCAAAGTGTAACAGCAGATTAACTACTGCGGAAGGAATTGGCTCTTCACAGTTTGTGCTGTAACACTGAAGAGCTATTGCAATGATAACGGTTTCTGCCAGTGTGTCTTTGGATGAATGTCTCCTTAAGTCATGTTCACTCTTGCCCTTTTCCAGATCTAATTCACACACTTCATTCCTTTATTTCACTGCATTATTGTTTAGCCACCTCTGATTCATTTTCTCTTAGGTGTCCATTCTAAGACCATGATATTCTAGTCACTTTTTCTGGCAATACGTTCTGCACCTTGACATTTGTTTCTCTTGTTTTTCCTGAAGCATGCCTGTTACCTTGGCATTTGTTCTGTCCGAATAATTCCTATCCTTGCTTTCTCCATAATTCTTGGTATAGGCACATGTTTTTGTTTCATTTACTCTGTGAGAGACCATGTTGTTGGGCCATATGTCATCACTAGAAGGGCACGGTAGTTATAAACCTTTATCTCCTGCCAAAACAGAAGATTGCTTTTTCTGTGTCTCATCTTCACAGGTGCACTAGAGACATTCTGGTTTCTCTTTTAACTCCTTCCATCAAAATATCTCACTTATTCATTGTATAACACCCCCCAGTATTCTTGGGTTTTTCTCTGCAATTATGTACCCAGGCATCTTATTCTATCCACAGTGTCACTATTGCACATTATCCATCGTATACTTGTAGATCCCAAATTTGACCTCTGCTATCACAATGTATTATTTAGAAAAGGATGTCTTTGCTGGCCCACTCATAGCTGATACTACTTCCTCTTGTCCTGCTCTCTGAGTTGTGCCTTTCTTTTTGTTTTAGTCATTGCCTGTTCTTTTTTTGGCATTTTGTGGAGGTCTTTAGTAGCAGTTTTCCTCTGGGACACTGACTAAAAAAAATTGATTTTTGAAATGTTATTTTAATCCTTTAATCTGTCTTTATGTGTAATTCACAGCTGTTAATTTATGATCATCATGCATTCAACAGCATGCAGCAATAGGTATTTTAGTATCCACAAGTTGTATGATAGAAGGGCTCCAATCCCACAAACCTTTACTCGTGTGCTTAACCATAACAATGAGGATACTGTTCACAGCACTACGCAGGCACTGAAAGCTAGGCACATTGGTAAGGGTTTTCAGGACCAAAGTATTAGTTTCTCTGACCTTAGATCCTCATTTATTAAATGAGGAGAACAATACTACTTTTTTCCCAATTGATATTGGTCTGTGTTTAGATTGTGAGTTTTTTAGGGGAAGGACTATCCTTTAATGTGTGCAATGTGCATTATACACATCACAGGCCTTTGGCTCATGAGCCTCAAGGTGGTATTATAATGAAATAAAGGTAGCTTAGCTTTCCTATAATTCAGATACTGTGAAATATGTTAATGGGTACAGCAGAGCAGATAGCTTCCACTTCTCCCTGATATGGTGGGGAGGAGCCTGGCTTTGCACTTCTGGAAGGGGTGGGGCTGAGAGTGGAAGGGGCCGGGTCAAGGGTAGTCAGCCCTCAGTGCTACCTGGAGCACACAGCATGGAGCTCTAGTGGTGATTTAAAGTGCCCAAGAATCTAGCAGCAGCAATGGCCAGAGTTCTAGGCCCCTTTGAATGGCCAGGCCCCATTTAGTACTCTGTGTGATGTACAAAGAGGAAGACTATGAGATTACAGAAATGCCAACTTCCTTCATCTTGTGAAATTTATCTAGGTAAAGTTAAATTTTTGGTGCATTAGAATGACAGCCTGTTCTTGGATTTGGTGCATAAAAAAATGTATACTGAAAAGCACCATAAAGAAGAAGGGGTACATTTCCAAAGAATGCATGGGATTTTAGCTATTCCCTTCCAATCTACCTTGCAATTTAGGGATACAGCACTGCAGCATTAAATTGGTGTAACTTGGTTCTCATTGACATCATGGGATCTTTACCTCCTCCCCTTTCCCTGGTCATAGGAAGATTTGTCCATTTAATGGACATGGGAGCCATGCACCTAAAACTACTGCCAGCATAGTTCTTTGAAAATTTACCCCTACATAGCTTAGTAGTATCTTCCAGGTCTTAGCTTTCTCAAAATCTCCCTTTAATTACAACTCTATTTTAGCAAATGGAAACTAAGAAATTATCGTAAAACTTTCCACAGAAAAACTCCATTTTTTAGTATTGAGAATATCATTTCCTGCTTGCAAGAGGTGAATGAGTCTGAAAACTAACCCATTAAAACAACAATATTAAGGGGAAATTCTAGTTTGTGAATTATCTTAACCTACATACCTTCAATTAATTCTCTATAAAACATATACCCTTTGAAGTAGTATATATATTGTAGCTTACAAAAGAAAACTACAGAGTATGGCAGGTTCAGACAAAATACCAAAAATCATTGTATATTTTATTAAGAACCTATTTTTCTTCTCTTTTTGTAAAGAAACGTCTAATTTGGTTGTTGTTCCCATTGGTACACAGTTCATAATTTATTTGATATAAAATGTCAGATTATATTCTTGAGCCTCTTTGATAAATGAGAAAAAACATGTACACTTCAATTTCTTTCCACACAGCTCTACCAGCAAGCCAGGCCTCTGCTCCCATTGTGCTGCTCAAAGACCTCTGTGTTCAATTAAACATCAAGATTCAGAAACTTTAGGGAATGATATTTCCAAGACAGACAGTATAAATATATGAGACTGGGAAAAAAAACGTAATGATTTTCCTACCAGGTAAAGTGATCTCTCCCAAAGTGCATCTTTGATCCCTGAATTAGTTCTCAGTTATAATTTAATATATCACAATTGTTAGCAGCTTTCTGTACATTCAGATATAAAGTGATAAGAGTCAGCTCCACAAAGAGCAAACCACCACACTCTGCAGCTTTTTCTCTTCTCAAAATGTGCTTGTGAATGAAGTGCTAATGGGGGAAAATGTGTGCATATCACAGGGATTCAGAGTAATTAATGTAACAGAACCAGTGACCATTCATACTGTAGAGCAGTTTTGCTTACGTCACCCAAGCCTGCTATGGACTGGCACGCTGAACTAACAATAGAAGATCTAGATGCAGACAGTAGGATCAGAACAGTAATGTTACAATTAGAAAAATAGCAAAACACAATGTCAATGTAATTATTAGTCAATGTAATTATAAGTAATTATTAGAAATTATTAATAATTTATTCATGTAGTAAGTGAGATCCTTATGTAACAAGTGATGTAACAAGTGAGATCCCCATGTAACAAGTGAGATCCAGCCTGATAAACCCAAACTGTCAAATGTACAGAGTAAATAAGAATTCTTATCACTTTTCAAAACTGCCAACTATTATGCTATATTGCTCTCCTCACAATGCAGTCTGGTATCACAGTGTCAGTATCCATAAATGAATAAATATTAGGAAAAAAAAACAATTTAGGACCAAATTCTGAAACTTACTCTGAGAAATAATACTTGCTCTGAGCGAAGGGAACAGATTCAGGTCCACACGTAAAGAAGCTGTAAGTTAAATTTGCAGGAGTATATCAACATTAGGGCTGTCAAGCGATTAAAAAATTAATCATGATTACTTGCATGATTGAAAAGATTAATGGTGATTTATCATAGTATTAAACAATAGTAAGACACTATTGTAATATTTTTTATGTTTTCTACATTTTCCAATATATTGATTTCAGTTACAATACAGATTACAAAATGGACAGTGCTCACTTTATTTTTGTTTATAAATATTTGCGCTAATAAAAACCAAGGAAATAGTATTCTTCAATTCACCTCATACAAGTCCTATAGTGAAATTTCTTTATTATGAAAGTTGAACTTTCAAATGTAGCATTATGTACAAAAATAGCTTTGTTCAACAATAAAACAATATAAAACCTAAGAGCCTACAAGGGCCTGCAGTCCTATTTTTTGTTCAGCCATTTTCTCAGACAAACAAGTTTGTTTACATTTGCAGGAGACAATGCTGCTTATTTTCTTGTTCACTCAGGGTGCCTCTACACAGCAGGGCTTAACTCAAAATAAGTTATGCAAATTGAGTTACATCAATTGCGCTGCTTATTTCAAAATAGCTCATTTCAAAATTGGGAGCATCTACACAGTACTTATTTCGAAATAGAGCACTCTTCCTCTGACTTCCCTTACTCCTCGTACAAGAAGGGTTACAGGAGTCGGAGTAAGAAGTCCTCCAGCTTGGCAGTATTTTGACATTATTTTGAAATAACTGCCTACTGTGTAGACGCAGACTAAATTATTTCAAAATAACGCTAGTTATTTTAAAATAATGTTGCTGTGCAGACGTACCGTGTTGTGTGAAAGTGTGAAAAAGTCATTCATGTGACTCTGTTGTAGCCTTCCTAACAAGATATTTACATGCCTGATGCACTAAAGATTTATATATCGCTTCATGCTTCAACTGACATTCTAGAGGACGTGTCCATGATGATGATGGGTTCTGCTCCACAACAATCCAAAGCAGAGTAGACCAGCACATGTTCATTTTCATCATTTGAGTAAGATGCCACCAGCCGGAGGCTGATTTTCTTTTTCTGGTAGCTTATGTTCAGTAGTTTCTGCATCAGAATGTTGCTCTTTTAAGACTTCTGAAAGCTTGTGCCATACCTTGTCCCTTTCAAATTCTGGAAATCACTTCCAAGTCTTAAAGCTTTGGGTTGAGAGTTGTAGCTATCTTTCGAAATCTCACATTGATACCTTCTTTTTATTTTGACTTATCTGTATCAAAGGTTTTCTTAAAATGATCCACATCTGCTGAGTCATCATCCGGAGCTGCAATAGCATGAAATTTAAATGCAGAAAAAATAGAGTTGGAGATACACAGTTCTCTCCAAAGAGTTCAGTCACACATTTAACATGTTATTTTTTTAACGAGCATCAGCAGCCTGTCCTCTGGAATCGTGGACAAAAAACAAAGGGATATATGAATGTTTAGCACATCTGGCATGCAAATACTTTGCGTGCTGGCTACAAAAGTCCAATTCAAGTGTCTGTTCTCACTTTCTGGTGACAATGTAAATAAAAGTGGACAGAATTATCTCCCATAAATGTAAACAAGTTTGTTGACTGCAGTTTTGTAACCAAAATAATTCGACATTTGTATGTTGTACTTTCATGCACTTTCACTATAAAAAGATTGTAATATGAGACTTGCATGAGGTGAACTGAAAAATACAATTTCTTTTGTTTACCATTTTTACAGTGCAAATATTTGTAATGAAAATCACAGAAAGTAAGAGTGTACACTTTGTATTCTGTGCTGTTATTGAAATCCATATATTTGAAAATGAAAAAAAAATCCAAAAATATTTAGTAAATGTCAATTGGTAGTTTATGGTTAAAAGCACAATTAAAATCACAATTAATCACAATTAATTTTTTTGCATTATCATGTGAGCTACCAATGATTAATCATAGCCATTGTCAATATCTAAGAATAATAATGCTGAATACAGAAATATGGTTCTTCTTAGACAGGACACCAAGGGAAATAATCCATATGAAATTCAGGGCTAGATAAGCTGAAGAAAAAGGGAACCAGGTGTAGCCAAACAGCCCCCCCTCCCCCATCTCAAACAATCTTGCTTGCCCTCTGAGATGTCTGTATACAGGGCAGAGAAGGAACAATAAGAAAATCAGCATAGCCATTAAGCTTTGATCTGCTTTGATGTGAGACCAGGATATGAGAGTTCCTCTGACTCTGAGTAATGATTAAGGAAATAAACTGAGCTCGAGGCTGCAAGAAGTGCCCGGCTGGCACCCATGTTGATTCGAACACACACAGTCCCTGGGAGAGGAATTTCCCACTGAGAAAAAGAATGTCCAGTACTTCCAATTTAATCCTCTCAACTCTCTCTTACAAGTGTAAATTAAGTTCACAACTCCCTTGTAAGAGCTGGTCTCACAAAAGACAGACCAGCACCATTTGGCATTACAGATAAGAAAGAGAAAATACGTGACCCAACGGGTATATAAGGTGGTACAGCAGCACACTCTCTTTTGAGTGTCAATCTGCCCTCTACCTGCTGGTCAGGTTAGGTGTTTGACCTCCCGAGGTTCCATGGGGACGCCCATCTCGTATTTTCGTCTTTCTGAGGAATTGAGGGCCCGATCCTGGCCTGACACGCTGGGATTGAGTGACGCAGAAGGGGGTAAAAATTGTACCTGTCTGTGTCCTTTTGTTATAGTGCATGCATAGAATAGAGCTCTTTAAAGATTAAGTTGTCATTTGGTACCATTATTTTCTATTTCCTATCTTTATCTTCTTTGTAACCATTTTTTTTCTCTCTCTATATATATATATTTGTCAGCAGTTAAGAAATAGAACAATAGCCATTGCAACCATATGATTTATAAGCTTCCTCAATAAACCTGTAAATGTTTAAGTTTTAACCTGACTCTTTCAGTTGCTGTAACAGAACCAGGCACAATTTAAAAAGAACTTCAGCCAGTCATTAGGGACAGTATAGGAAGAGGTTGGGCGTTTGGATTTGTGTCACACCCAGGTGGCAAAATCCGTTGGGGCACTTCTCAGACTCCCCGAGGCTGCCCGCTGTGAAGGAATCACAGATTCTAGCAGCTAAAATCTGAAGTGTAATAATAAGCTCTTTCTGTACACTTATTGGGGCGCCCATCAACCTCTTCCAGGTTGCCCACTGCAAGGGACCCTGGTCTCAGCAGTTAAAGTCTCGGGTGTATAGTATACACACACACACACCACTCACTGCCCTGACTGTCGGCTGACACCAGGAAGCAGACTGACACAGTCATAATCCAGTTCCTGGTTTTCTGGGGCAGAAGAACTAGGCTTGCTCATCAACAACTGTGTCTACAAAGCTTTCTAGTCATCCGTCTCAAAACAATTATCAGATATGATATTCATTTATTAATACTCTATTGTTAAAGACATATTACACATAGACCATATATTCATTAATGCATTGCTAACAGCAGGTCTTCTGCTGGTTGCTAACTGTCATAGCTTCATTTAAATTAATAGAAGATTGTACTCAATGCCTACCATTGAAGATCTGCTCCTCAGTTCAGGCAGTCCCCAGGTTACATACAAGATAGGGACTGTAGGTTTGTTCTTAAGTTGAATCTGTATGTAAGTCGGAACTGGCGTCCAGATTCAGCCGCTGCTGAAACTGATCAGTTTCAACAGTGGCTGAATCTGGACACCAGTTCTGACTTACATACAGATTCAACTTAAGAACCCCAGGCATCCCCAAGTCAGCTGCTGCTGAAACTGATCAGCGGCTGATTCCAGGAAGCCCGGGGCAGGGGCTTCCTGTAGTCAGCCACTGGTCAGTTTCAGCAGCGGCTGACTTGGGGACGCCTGGGGCAGAGCAGCTGGGGTGCTGTTGGGTTGGTCCAGTAGCGCTGCCGCTGGACCAACCCAGCAGCACCCAAGCTGCTCTGCCCCAGGCGTCCTGATTCAGCCGCTGCTGAAACTGACCAGCAGTGGCTGAATCAGGACGCCTGGGACAGAGCAGCTGGGGTGCTGCTGGGTTGGTCCAGCGGCAGCGCTACTGGACCAACCCAACAGCACCCCAGCTGCTCTGCCCCAGGCGTCCCCAAGTCAGCCGCTGCTGAAACTGACCAGTGGCTGACTACAGGAAGCCAGAGTGGCACTACGGGACCAACCGGCACTGACTGCAGGAAGCCAGAGCGGCACTACGGGACCAACCGGCAGCGCCCCAGCTGCTGTACCACAGGCGCCCGGAGCAAAGCGGCGGAGCACGGGGGCAGCGGGACAGCCCAGACGCGCCGTGGCTGTCCTGCTGCCCTCGGGCTCCGCGGCTTTGCTCTGCTTTGCTCCCCGTCCCATTGGTCTGCAGACCAGGGGGACGGGGAGCAAAGCGGCGGAACACGTGGGCAGCAGGCAGCCCAGACGCGTCTGGGCTGCCCACTGCCCGCGTGTTCCGCCGCTTTGCTTCCTCTCCCTGGTCTGCTGGAGACCAGGGAGAGGGCCCCGTTTGTAAGTGCGGATCCGACATAAGTCGGATCCGCGTAACTCGGGGATTGCCTGTACCTTGATTACAAAGGATTTTCATACTGGTTTCTTATTCAAAAATTGGCTGGGGACACCTAATTGATGGTAATGTTTCATGCATTCAAGTCCAAGATAAGTTGGCTGATTTTTTCCCATCATCCCAAAACATAAGCAGAGGGCACTACTGCCAACCCTGCAGTAGTGAGAAGGACAACAGGTTAAGTTATAGGAAGGGAGTCTCACAAGAACATTCATTCCAGTTGTCCTCTATTGTTTTTCAAGAACTTTTTAAATTCTCCCTGTTTTGAAACCAAGAGACCACAGCATTGATTTTAAGGAATAAGTCTTCAAAAAGATAGTGGAGGTTTTTTAGCTTCCTGACTTACACTATAGTCAACAGGAGACTCCTGGCTGAGTTTTCACACAATACTTGGAACATGATACTTTTCCTAAGAAGAACTGGCTGAGATATAGTTCTATAGAGCCCTCAAAACATCTGAGAACAGAACCCCCCCCCCCCCACTGAAGAGTAACTGCAGTAACCCCACTGAAGAGTAAACTCTCATTAAAGATTATGTTAGGTAATGAAACCACCAGGTAAATGTCCAAAACTGGCAACAGTAAACAACAGCATTTTGCATTTTCCAATCATAGTGCCAACATTCACCTTCCCAAAGAAGAGTCTAGAGAATCTATCATCAGGCAATAATTTGAGTTCTCTGCTCAGACTCTGACTCGCTTTGTGGCCTAGGACCAAATTCAGCTTTAGTGACCTGTGAAAGCCCAGTGCCTGCATGTCTGAGGTTGGTGCAGAAGGTAAGCATCTGCATCCATAAAGTGAGAACAATTGCTTAAGAAGAGTGTATTTTCAGAGGCTTAATTAGTGAATGTCTGACTTGAGATGGGTCACTACTCTGTTCCCCCCTTTATCTTATTCTCTCAACATGAGTTATTAGGATAGAAACTTCAGTGGAAAGCCAATCCCTGACCAGTTTTGAACATTAGGGATTTTGTGTGTGTTTGTTTGTTTATGTCAGAAAGAGAGGTAAGGGTCTGCACACAGACACAAAGTCAGAGACAAAAGTGTAATTCATATGTATTCATGTGTGTGTATAACCACACAGGCACAGAAAGAAAGTCAGGATGAGAAGATGCATGGGGGTCAGCATCCACCACTACTGTCAGTAAGGGCTCATGACTAGCTATGCTTTGATATTTGCAGACCAGACAATGCATGGATGCACTGGCAATCATAGGTTCCCTGCTGCCTTGAGAAAGGAACAAGTTATTTCACCCCTCATCATGGAGTTGCTTACTTTCTCCTGCGTGCCCAGCTGGCGAACCATAAGAGAACTGCACTGAGGAAGCTCCTTCACAAGCAGAAAGATCATGATAAATTACGTAGGGAGAGGTCAATAGCCAGTGACAGACATGACTCCAAAATGAAGAAATACCTTTTTAAAAATTTATGTCCAAACAAAACAGAATGCCATCCATTTGGGGCTATTTGACTCCAAAAGGAAAGACACAAAGGCAAGATTCTTTCATGGCAATGATTCTTAAAGAACAGTCTCTCTCTCTCTCTCTCTCTCTCTCTCTCTCTTTATCCCCTGGTGAAGAGATACAATAGCAGTTTCAATTTCTCCCCTCTCTTCTATTTTTGCCCTCAGGAAGCTCGTAAGAAAGTCCCTTAATTTTTTCCCCCTTCTGTAAACCACATGAGAATATGTTAATATATTAGGTTGGCAGAACTTTGCTAGAGGTGAAGTCCACTGCTAACAGAAGAACTTCAAAGCTTCCTCAGCTGTGTTCACTAGCATAAGCTTGGCACTTTAGTCAAATGTTTTATATGTAGAATAACCTCTACAATCAAGATGCCTTCATGCAGGAAGTACAAACCCCAGAAATTGGCCTCAACTCCCAATTTATGAAAATGCCATTTCGTAGTTCTTCAGAAGTAAGAGTTGTCCAAAATAAAATAAAAAGAGCTTTGTAGAATAGGGCTCAAATCATGCTCCCGTAGGAACAGCAGTGGATTTGGGGCAGAACGAGCGGGGTGGTTGCCCCAGGCCCTGTGCTTGCAGAAGCCCCGCGCATGCGCCGTGTCAAAGGGGGGGGCTGTGAAATTGTGCTGCCCGGGGCCCCACAGCACTCTTATCCACCCCTGCGTAGGAACATAAAATATAGGTTCCCATCCCTACAACTTGTACATAGGTGGAAACAGCTGAAAGGACAAATTCTTGATGTGCATTCTCACACATTTTCTATATATTTTTCACTAGGAATTAAAATATTTTTATTGTAGAATGGTATCAATACAAGAATCATGGCTAGTTTATCAAATAAAGCATGATGACTACTAGGAGTTCTTAAGTGTCTCGGAAAAAGTTACAATGAATGAAAAAAGGGTATACAAATTGGTTTGAGATTAGATATGAATTGCATACATCATCCAAATTGTGCACTTTTTTATATACAGTTGAATAGGACTGACAAGTCTATATGATGACAGCTTTTCAGTTAAAAATACAATCTGCTGCTAAACTGGAGATTTCGAAAGACTCCCCATTTGCCATCAGGATGGAATAAGGAATTTTTTATGCTACCAATAAAAAAATCCAGAGACTGGTTCCCTTCTTGGAATTGCTAATAGCCTGGTGGTCAGGTATTTACCTGGAACATGGGAAGCCCTAGGTCAAGTGTCTGCTCTGCCTGATTCAGGCCAGTGTAAGTCCAAGTGAATGCCCCTACCACTGCTACTGGATATTCTAGAGTGGGCCTCTCTCAATCCTTTTTGTTGGAATGGTTCCAGTTTGTATAAATTTAACTAAATATTTATTGGAGCAGGAACTTGAACTTGAGTCTACACATCCCAGGAAAGGGCCTTAACCCAAAGCTATAAAGTCAGATTTTTTTTTCTCTCTCTCTGGTTTGGGCCAAACATTCAGTCCTGGACTTGAGAAACTTTACCTGAAAGGTTTTGTTTGTTTTTTTGAGTGGGATATTTCCATAAAGAGTTTCAATTTCAAGTAAATGGCATTTCCTCATTGTTCAGGGGGGCCGGTCACAGCAGGAGCACCTTCTCATGGCCTGGTATGTGTAACTGCTGTTAGTTTGGTGCTCCCCCACACCCTCCAGATCAGCCTGTCTCCCTCCCACCTACTGCAATCAGCTGTTCAGTGACATGCAGGAAATGTTGAGGGTGAGTGGGAGATTGGGGGGACAGGAAGAGGCAGGGGAAGGGAATGTGGCAGGGGTGGGAGGAGGCATGGTGGTGAACTTGAGGGAAGGGGTGGAATGGGGGTGGGGCCAAGGGCAGAGTGGAGGTCAAGCAACCCCAAGGAATGCAGGAAGTCAGCACCTCTGCAACCAGTCCCTCTTTAGCTAGGCTTCATTGTCAATTAGCTTGGCTGGCTTTCTCTCTCTGCCAGGTACATTATTAATTTCCTTCTCAAGTCCATTTTAACCCTGCCAGAGCCTCTGTGGGGTACATACATACGCTGTCAAACAGATGAAGAACAGTTTCACTGAGAATGTTCCACCCAGTTCTAGTGGCTTCCCTTCCCTCTTTTACATGGGAACAAGAGCAACAACTGGAAGGAGCCCACGAGCCTAGTGGGTTCCTTACACAAAGCAACTAGTCTCCCCTCCTCTGTCCAATTGGAACAAAACACCAGCAACCTGGAAAAAGCCTTCATGAACTCCTGAATCACCATTCACTCCCCTCTGGAGATTTCCTCCTTATCTAACTTCTTGCCATTGACAGTCATCCTGCCCCTCTCTCACAACAACCCAGTATCTCCCCAGGCTCACTCTGCCTTTCAGACTATGTCTAGACCGCAGGCTTCTTTCAGAAGAAGCTTTTCTGGAAGAAATCTTCGGCAAAATCTTCTTCCAAAAAAGCGTATCCACACTGCCAAAGCACATCGAAAAAGCGATCTGCTTTTTTGAAAGATAGCGTCCACACTGAATGGATGCTCTCTTGCATGTAAGCTGTGATTACTATGGATGGAATGGTCACCAGGACACTTGTGCTTTTTCCTCTTTCCTCTTCTTTCGAAAGAACTCCCTCTTCTCCGTCCCCACACGTCTTTTTCCAAAAGAGCTCTTTCACAAAAAGGCTTCTTTCTTATAGAACGAGGATTACCAATGTTGGAAAAACCCCTCTGTTCTTTTGATTTTCTTTCAAAAGAATGCAATTAAAGTGTGGACATATTTGAGCTTTTTTTTGAAAAACGGCCGTTTTTCTGAAAAAAATCTGTAGTGTAGACATATCCTCAGCTGTGCTCACCTTTCTTCCTTTCACTCTTCCCTTTCTATTTCCTCTCTCAGTTCCCCTATCTCATTCCTACAATCCTTTCATCTCTCACACTTCAACTCTAAGTGCCTTGAAAAAAAATAAAGAACACAATCTTTAAAAGTGCTTGCAATAGAAATAAAACAAACATGCAAATATAGGTCACAAATCTAGCACAATGAGAATATCTTCCACCAGCCTAACCATTTTGCTCAGATGATTTAATTTATTATAATCATCCATTATTTTTATTATCATTTCACTGACTGGGCTTGGTACAATTGTATGTTAAGAGAGAACCTTTGCTTACAATCTAAAGGGACAAAACAACGGACAAATGAGAACAAGTATTATTGTCTCCATTTTACAAATACAAGCTATTGTAACACCTTCCATAACACATCAACTGTTTTTTGTCTAACTGGATTGGAAGCTCTTTGCATCAGTGATTGTACGCATCTTCCTCTCTGTACACCACCTAACGCAGTGTCATCCTGATACTGAACAAGGCCTTTGGGCTCTATCATATCACAAATAATTAATAATTATAAATACATACATGCCATGTAAAGAAGATATTGTTTGAAGTTTATAATTTTATTTTTTGATATCATTTTCAAAATGCATTTTGTGAATTCAATTAATTTTAAAACAATTTTGTTTCCAGCATTTGTTATTAGTTTAAACCTCAAACTGGTACTGTGACTTGTTAACACAGTACCTTTTACAATTTCTATAAAAGCAGTTTAGGATAAGATAAATAGAATGAATTTATTCTTTTTGGGAAAATATAAAACTCAGAAGAAATCTGTTTCTACCTCTGCGGTATGAAATTTGTCACTAATCATTTTAAACTATGCCCTTTTATGCTTCTTCTGTCTCTTTTTGCTTTCTGTGCAGTTCTTTGATGTACAAAGACAGTTTCAGACAAGATTTCAGTTCATCTGGAAAAAAAAAGCTTTAGGTCTTGAGGCAAAATGCAGTGTATTTAAAATTTATACACTCCATAATGCCTTTGTTCTGAACTTGAACATCCTGCAAAACTTCTCTGCTTTCTTTGCCTTCCAACTCTAAGATAATTTGTTCTCCTGGTTTCAGCTTATTATTATGCAAAAGTGACTTTAACTCGTGGTTCCATCATTTAACTACATGCACAGTCATGGCTGACCCTTTCTGATCAATTGCCAATCCATACAGGTTTGACTGATAAAAGAGCCAATTAGATTTAAGCAAATTAAGGGACATCACCAATGTCAACCACTTATTAAACTGAATGCTGAATTCCATGCATACAAAACACTAATGCACCAAGTCCCATTAAGAGTTGAAATCCTAACCCCATTAGTAACTCCAGACCACTACAGGGTAAAGGTCAAAAGAAAGTTTCATATTTATGGATTAACATTTGGATTCAATTTTTATTTTATTTTTTAATTCTTTTTGAAGAACTCTTGAACCTGAATTGCAATTCTAGTCTAGCTCTTATATAAAATATAATCTTTATTTCTAAGAGGGTTTTTTTAAGAGTTGAATTTAAGCATTGCAACTTGGTTTAGTATTTTAAGTAAATTCAAAGAACTGCATTTCCCAAAATTAAGATGATATATTTTCTTAAATCACTGGTGAGACCAACATGCATAACAGCACATAGCTTATTAAAATATAATATATTTAAAACAAAAAACCAAAACAAATAAAAGAAAGGTACCTTGTCTGAAAATTAGCGAAGCAACCAAACTCCCCCCCCCCACCACCACCACACACACTATTTAATACTATTGATTTGTTGTGACTATTAAGATAGAATTCTCATTTGTTCACTATCTTTCCACCTGATTTATGGTCTTTGGTCATACACTATAATGTATTCTCTATAATGCATATTTTGAAAAGTAGAGGTTTTTCGTACTCTTTAAAAGTTAATGCTACAGTTCTGCACCCACTAAATCACTATAAATTAATCTTTATATATTTAGGACTCAACCCCTATACCTGGAGGTTAAAAGATGGGTCAAAGATAGGGTCAAATCCCACCATCATGTACACAGTTCAAGGACATGCGTGGGAATAAATCATACCAGAATTTGACCCACCGCTTTTAGATATATATCCTGTAGCTTTGTTTCATTCCTCAGGGTCAAGCAAAACCCCCACTAATATCAGTGAATGAAATCCCAGCCCCTATGAAGTCAATGGCAAATTTTTCATTTATTTCGATGGGGCCAATATTCCATCCAATAACTTCAATGTACAGTATTTGGCCCACTGATAAATAGCTATTATACTTAGAATACATCATTATGGATTAGAATGTTATCATACTTTAATCAAACAGTGATTATAATAAAGCATAATGGAAAGATAAATATGGATTAGAGAATGTCATATATATCAGTACATCTCTCATCTGCACTGGTTCATTTATTATTCATTTCAGTATGGATCACAGTCCACTAGAAAATGGTATGGAAGATTTCTTTAATAACTCTCAGTGCTAATTTAATTCTACTTAAACACACATATTCTAGTGAATGCCACATGCTTTTCAGCATGATTTTATGTGTAAATCAGGATAATATGTTTTCAGATCATTAAGTAAAAGGAAGCATGAACTAAAACCTATTTAATCAATGAGGTATTGCTTTTAAACTACCACAAGGTCATAAAAAAGATAATTTCAAAGCTATAAGTTTCCTAATTGTAATCAACAACAATCTAATGATGAAAGAAAGTATATCCTAATGGCTATCATAAACTTGTGCACATCCTTGCCTATCTTCAGAGATTTTGTATCTTTTCATTTTCTGAAATTGTCAGGGTTTTGCTTCCTTCCTTCAAAATTGTATCTTAGCGTTGGATAAAGACGAGTTTACTAGTTGAAGTGTAGGCTATATTATGTAACACACTTTTTCTGTTCAAGAATTGGCCATACACAGTTTACATTTTTTCTTTAGTCAAAGTTATTTGCAACACATTTATCTAGAAATCATTTGGTCAGTACACTCTTTTCAAAATATATTGTTGTATTATTTGATATTTGTGCTGTGTTGGGTACTTTTGACTGTATATGTAGGCCCCTTGCCTTGTTTCTGTTCCTTTGTTCCATAAGTATACTACTTAGATCACCTTGTTGTTTAACTCTCATTTATGGGTTCAAAATTCACTTTTAGGAGTATTCACTGAAGTTTTACTGTTTCTGCAAACATTTCTGCTAAAAAAAGTAATTCATTAGAATATTTATGTAAAGACAATACAAAAATGACTCAAACCCATCTGAGGTGAATTCAAGCTTCATTTCAGTGAGTATCCACATATGTTTGGAGGTATTTGTTCAGCTGTGGTATGAAGGATATTTCAAACCATTCTTGGGTTATTTTATAGATATCTACTTCTTTCATAGCTTATAATTTGTAATATGGTAATATAACCTAACCTAACAGTTTTGCACATAGCAGTTGCTAATCCAAACATTCCTCAGAACTCCAAATACTCAGTTGCAACAATAAACTATGTGTTCAACAGAATAAGGGTATGTCTACACTACAAAGTTAGTTCGAACTAACGGATGTTAGTTCGAACTAACTTTCATAGGCGCTACACTAGCGCTCCATTAGTTCGAACTTAATTCAAACTAACGGAGCGCTTAGTTCGAACTAGGTAAACCTCATTTTACGAGGATTAAGCCTAGTTCGAACTTACTAGTTCGAACTAAGGGCTGTGTAGCCCTTTAGTTCAAACTAGTGGGAGGCTAGCCCTTCCCAGGTTCCCCCTGGTGGCCTCTCTAGGCACAACCAGGAAAACTCTTCTCCTCTCCCCCAGCCCCGGGCCCTTAAAGGGGTAGACTCTGGCCAGACGGCACTGGAGTCAGCCAGCCCTGCCAGCAATCTCTGCCCCTGAGCCAGTGGCCCCACAATGAGCCAGGTAGCCAGTGGCAGTGAGCCGTCCCCTGCCCAGTCCCCAAGCACCCAGGGGCCAGCCAGGGGCCGTAGACGGCGCGTGGCCTCCTGGTCTAGTGCAGAGGTCATGGACCTCATTGAGGTTTGGGGGCAGGCCCCCAATGTCCATGATCTCCGCACTAGGAGGAGGAATGCGGCCGTCTATGGCCGCATAGCAGCCGCCATGGCCAGCAGGGGACACAGGCGCACCCAGAAGCAGGTGCAAATTAAGGTGAAACAGCTGCAGCAGGGGTACGCCAGGGCCACAAGGGGCGGCACCGCTGCAGGGGCTGCCACCTGCCCCTACTTCGCTGCCCTCCACCAACTCTTGGGGGGCAGGGTGGTCCGTGCCAGCCCGGGGGACATCGAGCCGGGACCAGAGGGCCCTGACCTGGGCGCACCAGAGGGGCCACCACCAGCTGTTCCAGCAGGGTCGTCCAGGGAGACCGTACCGGGTAAGTAGTTTGAATTAAGTAGTTTGGGGGGGGGGGGGAGGGAGACCAGAGACCGCATGCGTGGGCCATGCCTTCCACGGATCACGCAGACACCTGTGCACGTGCGAGCACGTGCCATGCCACCCTTGGGCAGGTGGCTCCAGCTGCGTGACACCCAGGGGCCATTGCCCAATAGGCACATGCTTGTGCAAAGAGACGTGACATGCTCCCAACCCCGGGGCAGGACCCAGCAGGATGCTTTCCCTTCACATGTCCCCTCTACACAGAGGCAGGGGACATCTCCCCTCCCCCCCGCCGCCCCGGCCACACTATACATGGCACAGGGACATGGGTGCGGTCTTGGGGCAGCTCCCAGTCCCGGGGAGAGCCAGACATCCTGACCATGGCCTCTGTACAAGCACAGCGGCTATGACGGTGCAGGACATGGTCACCCTCACGTTGCGGACTTGGGGAGGGGGCTGGGCATCATCCTCTGCGTCCCCAGGGAGAACTGACCACTTCTCTTCTTTCTCTACAGCTGCACCAGCTGCTTGTGCAGGGCGCACCACCCCGCCCGGGACATGCTCCCGCACCCGCGGCCTGCTCCGGACCGCCAGCACGGAGCAGGAGTACCGGGACCAGCACCTGGGGGCCCTGCGAGCCGTGCACCGCACACTACAGGCCTGGATGAGGGAAGACCTGCAGGTCCACCACGAGCTGCTGGCTGAGCTCCGAGGGCTGAGCACCAACCTGCAGCTCCTGCTGCAGAGCATGGTGCCCCGTGCTGGTCCTGCGCCTGCTGCCCCCCCAACTGCTGTCCCTCCTCCCACTCCTGCCCCCCCTCCCACCTCTCCCTCCTCAACCCCCACAACCTCTTCCTCAATGTTCACACCCCCCACCTCAACCTCCGCACCCTCCACCCCATCCCCCCGGGGACGCCGAGGCCCCCTCCCTCACTGTGCTGGGAGGCGGTTGGCCCGGCGAGACCCCCACCCCTGATCCTTGAGTTTCCCCACCCCCTCCTTTCCCTTGCTTCCCCCTTTCAGCTCCCTCCTCCCAGTTTTCCCCCTCCCCTCTCCCACCCTCTCTCTTCCCCTCTCCCACCTCCTTTTCCCAGTTTCCCCGAGTTTTGTTAAATAAACAGAGTTTCTAGTTTTGTCCACACGTTATCTTTATTTTGTCCATCAAGAAGAGGGGCTAGGGAAGGGTAAGTGGAAGAAGGTGAGGGAGGACTGGGGCACGAGCCCCCGATGGGGAGGACTGGGCTGGCTCTGCGGGCTTCTGGGGATGGAAGCTCTCCTGCAGCCCCCCAATTGCCCCCTCTCCCCAGATGGCAGCCTGCGGAGACGCTAATTCGAACTAGTTTTTTAGTCTAGATCCGTTAGTTCAAATTAGCTTAGTTCAAATTAACTAATTCTAACTAAGTTAGTTCGAATTAACGTTGTAGTGTAGACGTACCCTTACATAGCAGAACATAGCATTATATATGTAACATGCAGCGTAACAGAACTTTTTTTGTACTTACCCCCTGGAGGCATGGCTATTGTTATGGACTCACTTATCAAGCTGCCTTGGCTATTGGAAGCATTCACTTTTACAGTGTAGTTAGAAAATGGAATCAGTCCTCTAATAGGCACCCATACATTGGATTCTTTGCTGCTGTGTAAGATCCTTGTGCCATTTACAATAGTGTAATTAGCATCATCTGTTAAAATAAAGAAGTAGAGAAAAGTAGTTAGGTTTTGTGCTTCCTGCAATTCCTATTCTTTATGGACCAAGTTCTGATGCTAATGGTGCAAATGGGGATTTTGCCGTTTACTTCAATGGGAGCAAGTGATGACTCCATTTGAACATTTAATATTTTGGCCCAATTTTCTCCTTTCTTCACCACAAGACTGTGATGTTTGCAAGATACCAAAAAAAAAAGAAAATAAGAAGAACTAACTATATGTGTACAAAATAGATTTCTTTAAGCTGAAGCCATGGGCCAGTATTTAGGAGTCATTAATGTTCTAACAGTTGTTTCAGAGATGATTTCAGTGCAAGTTCAAATTATTAGGATAATTTAAAAAGTGTAGGGATGAAATCCTGGCCCCACAGAAGACAAAGGAAAAACTCTCATTGACTTAAGAGGGACATGATTTCTCCCTAGAAATTTGTACTTCCATCAAAGCACTTTCATTTTCATATGTGAGAACTGCAAATATTGATTGAAAAGTATGTGGGTCAGATGTGATCAATTTTACGAAGTGTTCAAAAGGGTCTATGGGGTTTTCAGTTGAACTTTGGTTATGTCTACACTACAGCACTATTTTGAAATAACTTAATTTGAAATAGTTAATTCGAATTAAGCTAATTCTAAATACCACATCTAGACACAAAAACTATTTCGAAATAGCGTTTTGCTATTTCAAAATAGCAAGTCCACACTGAGTTGACCCTGAACAGAAGTTAAGGCTGGCTGGAACCAGTGCCGGCAGGGCATCAGATTAGGACCTAGTGTGTGGGGCTACTGCCTGAGGCTAACTGAGCTCTGTGCTTAAAGGGACCCTACTCCCACTCCAGACAGTTTTCAGGGTTTCCCACTTGCTTGTCTACCTCGATGAGGGACAGCAAAGCAGTGCCCTGAGTGCCTGCACTCGGGACAACACAGCACTTGGCCACATGGAGCCAGAGCTGCCCCTGGGCACGCCGGTGCATCTCGTGGGGTCGTTGCCATCAGCCCAGCTGCACTTGCTGCAGGCTGCCATCTGGGGGTCCATTGGGGTGCTGTCAGGATCCAGGAGACCCCTTCAAAGTAGGAATAAGAGCCTCCGGAAAAGGGCGCTTTTTCCGGAGGATCGGGGCCAGTGTAGACGCTCTTTTCCGGCTTTTTTAAAAGCCGGAAAAAAGCGGCGGACATTTTTATTTAAATGCCGCGGGGATATTTAAATCCCCCGTGGATTTCCCTACTACGATAGGTGAAATTAACATGCCCCTTCCGGAAAAGGGGCCAGTGTAGACGAGCCCCTTAAGTCTACCCTAGGGTTTTTAAATGTGTTAACACTTTTCATGCTATACTATCCAATCTCTAGATGTACACACGTGATTTCCCTTCCCATTTACTTGTGTTCCTTAAAAAAAAATCTCTTTCCAGCTAGATAACAAGCATTATTATCTTATTTTTAAAAATATGGTTTAGTGGGGAAAAAATAAACAAAGCAACATTTTATTTTAAGTTGCCAGGATAACAGCATTAATACACAGTAATTATACAATTAGTTGTAACATTAAGTTCTAGTTATAGCAGAATGATTACTCGGCAATTATAAGAAGTATATAATTACTTGATAATTATGAGAAGTATGTAATTATATAACCATTTTATTCAGCTCAAAAATGAACTCACACATTTACAATGAGGTAGACAACATGGTAATTCACATTCTCCACTGCTTAATATATTTAAAAACTGAGGTGCACTGACCATTTTCCTAACCTAAACTATATCCCCGGATGAAGAGTTCCGTATTGCCATGGTCAGCCATGCTACTTACGGTTAGTGGCAAAAATAAAATATTAGAATACTTTTAAAATGCAGGTCCTCAAATTGCTCCTGCTGGGTGTGACATGCAATGTGTAGCTTTACCACTTTTCACTGCATAAACTTTGCTTTCAGTGGGCTGGAAAATGCAGCTGCATTGGTTCAGCCTGACAGAAAGTGCTACCTTGATAAGCATTTCATATCACCCTATGCCATTCCTGCCTAGTCTGCCTCAACTTAGACCTATTTGGGAGTATAAGTAGATAGTCCATCTCTCTTTCCAGTTTTCATGTATGTCTTTTCCTCCACCTCACTCCCAGTTTCAATCTCAGCTTTCTATAGAAGGTGCTATATCCCCAGACAAGCAATTGCTTGAAACACTGGTAAATCCTTAAAGGCAATTGTTTCACTTTGAGCAAACAGTCAGTTCCTCATAGTACAGGGCATGACCAATCACTGGTGTTTCTATAGAAAAACTGCCACGGTCACCTTGCTGACAAGCCGGTTCAAGAAGAGCATGATCAGATAGGAAGAAAATAGCTCCATCCAGAGCTTGCCAGACCTGCTCCAGATGACTTGCTCTCTTTGAAGAGATGAGAACCCCTGCACACATATGTGTATAGCTCTTCCTCACCATCTCTGGTTTCCCCAGGTTCCTTGACCTTTCTCACTCATTCCCAAAAGAACCATCTTCAAGTCATGCTCTGCTCCTTCTCTCCCCAGCCCTGCCTGGTTCTGATATCATTTACAGTGGTTGTGCACCAATGTAACTCCACTGGCATCAGTGGAGTTACTTCACTCACTGGAATAACTCCACCAATGTCAGTGAAGTTACATTGGTGCAAAAACACGGTAAATAATATCAAAATCAGTTAAAATGAAGACTTTTACACCAGGGGAAGTCCTCATCATTCTTCCCCTCCCAGACACGTGGATGCAGCCACACTGTCCCTTCACTTAACTTACTTCTGCTACCCTCATTGGATCATGAGGTTTGTGCCTTAATATAGCTCTATCCCTACCATCTCTGTGTTTGAGCATGTCATTGGTATGATACTCAAAACTGCTCCAGCTAAAGATTTCTCTCCTTTGGGACTCATCTCAACAATGTATAATGAATGCCCAGTCTTCAGTGGGAGCAGGATTCCCACACAACTATAAAACTGGAAGAAAATGCTATGTGATGTACTGTAGGGTACAAAAGAAAGACTTGGTTCTGTATAATCCCCACAGCCTGTTTTTAAAGTGTCATTTTTTTCCATCAATGCAGCAAATTTTGCTTAGTTGAGAAGTTCGCCTGGAAGAGCTATTATGCCTCAGCAAGGTCTTGTGGAGTGTCACATTCCCTGCTTGGTACAATTGGCTGGAAATAGAGGAAGAAGGGAATAGAGGATGGTACCAACACATACAAATGACATTTGAGCTACATTTTTCTGATTAAGTACAACTTGAGTACAGACATTGGCTCCAGTGGTTGCAGGAAAATCATAGACACACACAGGGGGTCAATCTGTCTATGGGGTTTGGACAAGGAAGACTCAGTAAACAGAGGTACAGTGCAGCAATAATAATTTTTGACACAAAGATAGAATGTAGTAATAATATGTAGGGAACTATTTTTTTAAAGCTAGAAATCACATGGTAGCTATGGAATGGTCCTAAAAATGTACAAAGATCACTGTTCACATTTTTTTTACTTTCTCACTTTCTCTTTAAAAAAAAGAATATCAATCCATATGCACAGAAAAATATGCAGAACAGGAAAAAGAGTAGTAAAACATTCTTTTATAACATATATGCGTTCCTCCTCTAAATCACTGAAAAAAAAGCGTAAAGCTTTACATAACATTCTCATTGGTGCGTGTTTCTATTTGAAGGGTCTCTACCATTAGAATTACAGTTCAAATGGGGTTCCAAAGCAGCTGCACATCCTTTTTATTGAATACCAGTGTAAATAGGTGCATAAAATTCATGCAGCTTGGTGGTGCGTAAATTAATGCTGTCCTGGGTACATCATCCTATGGGGTTCACTAGATTGAAATAACATAAATGGGTATCCTTTTCCATTCCTGTTATAATCATTGTCACAAGAATTTTAATGCCTCATATATTCCATAATTTTTTTTCTGTGTGGTGTACTGCTCTGACCTTTTCAATATTCTGTAATTTGACTGGCTGGCCATTTCAAGTTCTTTCCTTTTTACGGCCTTATTAACTTGTGGGAAAGAGGTGAAATGGACAGCCAATCAGAATACATAATATTGCAAAGGTTACAGTAGTACAGTATTGTACTAGCAGACACAGAATACTCTGTATTAGGCATTAGCATTCTGATATCTTATTCATTTGACAATGGTTGTAACAAGAACGGAAAATGGCATAACATGAAACCATTCTCATGACTAAGGCTATAATGAGAAAGGAAGTAAAATAAACCAAATATATTCTTCTAACATTCAAAAACTGCATTTTTGAGAGAATGTGTCTCTTTTAAGGTAGCCTTCCCCATCTGGATAAAAGTGTATACGTTAACGTAGAAAACATGTTAAATTGAAACACTGCATCTTGTATAGAAAATGGCAAAGTACATTCTCTACCAAGTAGGTACACACTTCTAAAGGAACATTGGACATATTATTATTATTATTACTACTACTACTACTACTACTAGGGTCCTTCATAACTAAATTAATACATTTTCAATGCAAACACTTTACTGAGCATATGGAGCTTTGGTGTAGACAAATACTGGACCTAAATTGTATTTAGACTTCAACATAAATTAATTGTGAATATAAAGCACATGATGAGATAAATGACATAGGATTCAATTTCTGTCCTATGAAGGAAAATCTAAAACTCCACAAAACCTCTGTTTCCTCTCACAATCCCTCACCTTCAACTTCAACAACAATCCTCCAGAAGGATCTCCTGCCTTACCAGTTAGCCACTCGCCTCCTTGACCTCCCCTCTTCATTTGATCACAAGCCTTGTATCAACTCCCTCCCCTTACAGAAATGGTCACTCAGTTGAACTTGCCCTCATACAACATTCTCTCTATGTGATCTCTTAATGTCCATGATACCATTTTCTAACCTCCTTCAATACCCTTACCAACTTCCATCAGCTCTCTCCCTGCTTGGCCCTTCCACAACCTCCAAACCATTGAAACCCCTGACTTCTCCACTGAGCTCAGACCCCCTTTGCCCTGTTTGCTCTCCTCTCCTGTTTCAGTTGTTGCTTCCCTTCACTCTGCTCTCTCTTTTTTTGTCTTTCTCTGTGACCAAAAATCCACCTGCCCAACTCCAGACTTGTATTTCTTTTTGTTCCTGGTTCTGTGCTACTGAGCACTGCTGGAGAAAGTAATGTGACCAAGGAGACTTCCTCCCTCCCTTAGTTCTCTCTTCTGTTAATTCTACCCTATTGTCCGGCACTGATCAATCCCATTCCCAAAGTCCACACTGCATGTCTACTCCCACCTAAAATCCTCCCTCCATCATGGCCTCCTGTCTTTGCATTTCTAGCATAGTATTTAACAATTAAAAACAGAAAGCAAAAGATTGATTTTATGACATTTAGAAATGAAAAGACAATATTTCCCTTCCCAGCCATTGTATGGGTAGATATCTCTTCCTAATAACTGTTTTTTCAGTGCCTTCCCAAGCAACATAACAATTTTTAAAGTGTGAGTTTTCTGTTTTTCAGTTTGAGTTATTGTTCCTCTTTTCTACAAACTGTTATTTTTCCACATGAGTGCACTGCCACCTTTTTCTCAATCAATTGAGCAGCTATTTGTTCCTCTGCTCTTGGAGTTGGTAGATGTGCTGTTCATACACATAGATCATGGTCTCAAGCCTTGAAATTGTACTCTGTAATTTAGAGCATCTCTTATCTCAAGCTACCCTTGTTCTCATTTTGAGGGTTTGGAGAGGGTGGCCGGATGTTATAAGAGCTCCTTATAAAAGATGAGTTGCTCCAAGTTAATGGTGATAAAATGGCAAATCCAACTACCACTATCAATCCCAAATGAGTACCTACTCTTATTAATAGTGAATAGTCCCCAACTTTTGTAGGATCCTTGAACTGAAGGCACTTTTACCTTTTTTAACATGTTTCGATGATAATTAAAGAATGTCATAGTTTTTAAAATGAAAGGTAAAGAATATTTAAAAAATAAAGAGAAAGGAGATATGGCCCCTCATTGCAGGAGACTGAGACTCAGTCTACACTAGGGAGTTATTTCAAAATAACCCCCCCTTATTTTGAAATAATAAGCAGAGCAACCACACTACCAAGCCCATTATTTTGAAATCTGTATTCCGGCTTTCCTCAGGGAATAACGTTTATTTTGAAATAGTTACAAGCACTCCCCGAGTTACGCGGATCCGACTTACGTCGGATCCGCAGTTACGAACGGGGCCATCTCCCTGGTCTCCAGCAGACCAGGGAGAGGAAGCAAAGCGGCGGAGCACGCGGGCAGCGGACAGCCCAGACGCGTCTGGGCTGTCCACTGCCCACGTGCTCTTTGGCTTTGCTCTGCTTTGCTCCCCGTCCCCCTGGTCTACAGACCAGGGGGACGGGGAGCAAAGCGACGGAACACGCGGGCAGCGGACAGTTCGAACTAGGGTGGTAGTGTAGACATACCCGTAGATAATAAGCCTTAAAATATAATAATACCATTATATAATCCCTCATCCTGAATCCTTCATGCAATTCTAGTTGCCCCATCTCAAAAAAGACACATGAGAATTGGAGAAAGTACCAAGAAGGGCACAAAAATTGTTAAGGGCATGGAACAATTTCTATGAAGAGAATTAAAAGACTGAGACTCTTCAACTTAGAAAAAAGAGACCACCAAGGGAAGATCTGATTGAGGTCTATAAAAGTCATAAATGATGCAGAAAAAATGAATAAGGAAGTGTTATTTATCCCTTAAGAACCAGGCGTCACACAATGAAATGAATAGGGAGCAGGTTAAAAACAAACATAAGGAAGCACTCCTTCATGTATTGCAGTCAACCTGTGGAATTCATAGCCAAAAATAGAACAAAAGTATAACTGGCTTAAGAAAAATTAGAGAAGCTCCTGGAGCATCAATGGCTACCCAGACAGTCAGAGATTCAAACCTAAAGCTCTGGGTATCCATAAACATCTGATTTCCAGAAGCTCGGACTGGATGACAAAGGATGGATCACTGGAAAATTGCCCTGTTCTGATTACCTCTGAAGCTTCTGGTATTGCTCACCATCAAATGAATGGTCTAGATGGACCAATGCCCAATCCAGTATGGTCATTCTCATGTTCTTATGAGAGGTTGCAGGTCTTCCAGAAAGCTGTGCAGGGGGGAAGAAAAATCTGATTGCTCTGTGAATAAATTGGCAGGACCAACCAGGACTATCTACAATACTACCAGCTTCAGAGGGACAGCCAAGTTAGTCTGTAACTGGAAAAACTGAAAAAACAACAGAGTCTAGTAGCACCTTAAAGACTAACAAAATATGTAGATGGTATCATGAGCTTTCGTGGGAAAAACCCACTTCTTCAGATGACACTGATACTATTAGATCTACTGGCAGCACAGGCAATTTGTTACAGCTTTTAAAAAAGCTTAACAATACATTCTGCATAATCCATCCACTTCACAGGGAGCATAATGCCTCCATCTACTGCTGCCTTGGCATTGTACCTCCTCCACCTCCCCAACAAGGTTTAGTCTCTCATGAGAACCAAAAATGTATACAAATGACTGGAAAGTAGCAAATAATAAACAATGTTTATATCATCTGTGATGTACTGGCACCATTGATTTCATCTATTTATTTGGGGGGGGGGGTTATAGATGATCCATGAGGTCCTGTAAATTCCCTTTATTTCAGGAGAGAGCGTACTAAGTCTTTATATTTTAATGTCTCCATCATCCTTCCAAGAGAAATCATCAGTATAGAAATGATTATCTGGTTTCTGAATCTGTGTTCATAATTCATGGTTGCCAATATGAATGTTCAGTTCTCAAGGGAAGCTATCAGAAAGAGACTAGCTAAAGAGCACTGAGCAGGACTGGGGGTCTCAAATCCATAATCAAATATCTAGATTGATTGTGTCACTTGCACTTGTATTGATTTCAATTGGAAGAGCTGATCCAAGGGAATAATAAAAATGTGGAATAAAACTGATTTAGGAGAACAAAATAAATCCTTCTGTGAGTGGTAATGAATTGGTACTATTTAACCCTTTCAATCACAGAGGGAAAACACTATTCATTTTTTCAGAATGTTGAGCTAGCCAGAAGAAGTCATGCCAAAAATGCCAATACTGTCATATGCCATTACACTAAGTTGTAATGCTCTGGAAGGAATGAAGTCCTAAACTCGATCGAGGATTTTGATTTGAAATAAAACATAATTATGTTTTTTTCCATCCAGCTTTATATGTGACATCATAAATGATGCAGCTGTAGATCCAAAGTACCATGGAATGACTCAGCAGGACATTTATTGTACTTATTCAAAGGACTTGAAAGATATGTGAGAATCAAAACCAGAGCTAATTAATATATCTTCTTAGCTTATTTAATTACTATAGCACCTGCGAGGTAAAAATCACATAATAGCATTATTTAATATATTGTATAACATATCTGCCAATGACCATCTGTCCTAAGCTCTAGGTATCTTTGACATTATATAAAAAGTTACATATTCAATATAAGTTCAACTTGATCTCCATCATATAATATAATCCAGATATAACCTAATAATGATGATAAAAGAAATATTCCACCAGGTCCCGTCCACCCCCAAATCTAGTCTGCATCTCACTTTCCACTTTCTCTGGAGTTCAGAAGACTTGCTATGGACTAAGCCATGAGGATATCCAAATTAATTTACCTCATCTGTCAGGGCTCTGATCTGGTATGTATTATTGCCAGAATGGACTGGCAATAAACAAAATTTGCCTATTGGACTGAACACATGCGTGATTGTGCTGGTTGACTTTCACTTCATAACTGGGTACAGGAATCAGTTGGCTTTCACCAGTAACTTACAGGAGGATGTAAGAAACAAAATAAAACACAGGAAGCCTACTTTATTTTGCATTCTTCCTTTTGCTGCTTTTTATGCTACAGGTTTAATAATGTTTTTCAAATTCTAATCATTCTAGGGGCCTTCACTAACTTATGACTCTAAGGTGCCGACTTGATGTGCCTCTATGGGTATGACTACGCTAGCTCATTAATTCGAGCTAGGTAGGTAAATCAGGCAACCCGAGTTGCAAATGAAGTCCGGGATTTAAATATCTGCGTTTGCGCAAAAACTTGCCAGCTGTCTACACTGGCTTCTTGAATTTGTGCAAGAGCACTGACTTTGTAATGTACAGAATCAGTGCTTCTTGCGCAAATACTTTCATGCTCCCGCTCGGGAGAAAGCCCTCTTGCGCAAGAATACGTGTGCAAGAGGGCCAGTGTAGACAGGGAAGAACTGTTTTGCGCAAAAAAACCCCGATTGCTAAAATGGCGATCGGGGCTTTCTTGAGCAAAATCGTGTCTAGACTGGCCACGAATGCTTTTGCGCAAAAACACTTTTTGCGCAAAAGCATCCGTGCCAATCTAAACGTGCTTTTGCAGAAATACTTTTAATGGAAAAACTTTTCCGTTAAAAGTATTTCTGCAAAATCATGCCAGTCTAGACACAGCCTATGAGAACTATTTATGCCAGGAAAGAATAATAATGAAGTGTTATTGATATTTAAGGAATGTACCGTTTCATAATGAAAGCACAGAACATTTTCAGTTTTGTGCGTAAATACTTGTTTGTGCCCCTTATTTTCAATCATACATTCCTTCCTGCATTTGGACTTTGAAAGGATGAATTTGAGCTTTTGAGTCTTGCTGGAAACTGAAGACTGGAAACAGTCTTCGTCAGTTCACAGTTCACCAAATCTATCTAGAGTGATAACACAGGTCGGGAGTACTGTTTACTGTGGTTGCCTATTAAAACAGCTGCAGCATCTGAGCTCTTCTCGGCCTGCCATCCAATTACACATCAGGCCTGTGTCTCTCTAGTTTTCAAGAACTGATGGAGACATACCTAAAAGTGCTGGGGCACAGCATTGTGAACCAGCTCTACAATGTGGGAGCTGTGAAGTTGCACACAACACACTGAGCAGAACAGGCAGATTAACAAGGAAAAAGAACTACGTAAGATGAAGGTATAAAAAATTAATTAAAACAGTATTAGTTGTAGTATGACACTGGGGTCTTCCACATCATTATGAAACACAAAACCATTGTCCACAGTAAAAGGGTGATAAGAGAAGTTAAACAAAGAATGTTTTCCTTTATTGTCTGCAATAAAGACATTCCTGCTTCATGCAGTGTAAGAAAAGAATCCTTGATGCTTAAGGAAAGCCTGTTTTACTTAGCATATTGTGAAACTGTTCAAGGATTGTTTAGCCTTGAATAAACATTGTCCAGTAATTCTGCTAATGAGTGTGCAAAACCTTGAGTGTTCTGTGGTGTAAATTCTGGTCACATAAATCAGTGTATAAATAACACGTCTCTCTGTAGTGAATTTTCTTTCAAGTCCTACATATATGTACCACTATAATATGCATATTGGGATCTTACACCACCACTTCACTATCATCTGTAAGACTTGTGCATAATCTCAGTTTAATTTAATAATAATATTTAACACTTACATAGTGGTTTACATTTTCAAGTGCTTTATTAACATTAACCAATTAATCCTACAAAACTCCTGGGATGTAGGTAAGTATTATTTTCCTAGATGTACAGAGAGGGAGACAGTTACAGAAAGGTTAAATGACTTACCTCAGGTCACAGAGTAAATCAGTAGCATGACTGAGATTGCACTTACTCCACTTGAGAACACTGCATTTTTTTACTTGCATGTGGAGACACTAAAATTACACACCATATATGTAATTTGATAGACTACTTTAAAAATAAATAATTTGGAGCTGCAGAACCTCTTCCTCTCAATACAACAGAGAATAAAAATACAATGGGCTAGATCAGTTGGTATAAATAAATATAAATATAAATATATAATTTATATAGTTATATATTCTCTCTCTCTCTATATATATATAGACTTAAATGGAAATGTCTCCGTTTACACTAGCTGAGAATCTGGCATAATGTTAATTAATTTCTGAGTTGTCTCATTACCATAAAAGGTATTATGACAACATGATAATGCTATGATTGAAGTAATGGAGAAGATAAATCACATTGTGATCTCTCTAATTTAATTTACTTATACTGAACTTTTTTCTTTCTTTGAAGTTCAAGGCTTCACTGTACCCTTTCCGAGGCTGCTTTTTTGAGGGTGGCAATATTATTCTCAGTGGTGCAAAACATAACCTGTATACTAAGGAAATCAGGAAGACTCTGTGCAAAATTTAGGTTTAACGTGCTGAAGAATGTATAGAGTCCTGACTACCTCACAGGGATAAATAACTGAACAAATGTTGTGGTGGCTTTCTCTATACTTTCATACTCTATACTGTTGCATACATAGTTGGTCTCCATTCACAGAAAATGTGGCCTATTGTGTATTAATTATACTTTTATTTTTGTCATTTCTGAGAGAATATCGATTTCTTTAGGAGTTGATTGGCTGAAATCCTTTTCTTCTCATATGGGAAAAGTACTTAATCTTATAATTATGCTTCTCAGAGGCCTCACCCTTGGGCTTCAAGCCTTCAATAGATTGGGAACTCTGATAATTTAAGAGATGAGTTTTCTTACCCTATATCAGCAGGTGGCACTTTCCACTCTGTAGTGGGAATGGAAAAACCTACCGTTGTCACCAAGGACGTCTCTAGGATTTATGGGTCCTTACACAGTACTATTAAATTGGTGTCTGTGATGGGGCGGCCCTGCCCCGCACTCAAGCCCAGGGAAGCCACCTGGTGCCGGGGGCGGAGAGGGCTCCACCCATACAGCCCTACTTGGCATGCTCCTAGGAGGACTGGGGTATGAAAGACTGCCGGCCTGCTCCGAAGGGGCAGACCGCGGCCAGAGCTGAAGTTAGCGCCCAATGGCATGAGGCGCAGACCGTACTGCCAGAGAGGGAGTTGCCAGGCCTACTGGATCGGCCACTGCCAGTCCCAAGCCGAGCTCAACCGCAACAACGGAGCTGCTAGCCGACCCCTCCCCCCCCCCCCCGTGACCCAGGCACTGGACCGGCCACTCCCCAGCCCCGACGCCAACTGGGGAAGTGCCGCGACTGCTACGCGACTCACGCCGACTGGTGAGACCACTACGGGCCGGGGGAAGGGGGTAGGAAGCAACCCAGGGCAGGGAGTTAGAAAAGCCCTTGAGGGCTCGGTGCGTTGCGGGGAGGAACCCCCGTGAGCCAGTGGTGGGAGCCACCCGCCGCTGATAGGCCTGGTGGAGAGGGAGGGCCCGGGCCCCCCTACCTCTGCTGCCCTGAACCCCGGTGAGGGGTGGCTGGGCTAACGGACTAGGCCGCAAGGCCTGCACACTAAAGCTATGTCTAGACAGCAAGCCTCTTTCGAAAGAGGCTTTTTTGAAAGATACTTTCGAAAAAGCCTCTTTCGAAAGAGAGCATCTAGACTGCAAGCCGCTTTTTCGAAAGAGAGCACCCAGGCAGTCTGGATGCTCTCTTTCAAAAAACCCCTGTTTGCATTCAAGAATGCCTTTTTTCAAAAGAGCACTTTCGAAAAAAGGCGTTCTTCCTCGTAAAATTAGGTTTACCGCCGTTGAAAGAAAAGCCGCGTTCTTTCGATTTAATTTCGAAAGAACGTGGCTACAGTCTAGACGCAGGCTACTTTTTTCGAAAAAACCCCTGAGTCTGGACACAGCCTAAAGGACTAGGCCAGGAGGCCGTATTTCCCCTACTTCAGGGGCAGTGGACTTTGGGACTAGGCTTCAGGACCTGCGTATTAAGGACTGGGCCAGGAGGCAATATTTCCCCTACTGCAGGGGCAGTGGACTTTGGGACTAGGCTTCAGGGCCTGTGTATTAAGGACTGGCCTGGGAGGCCGTATTTCCCCTAAAAAAGGGGCATCGCGCTTCGGGCCTGGGCTTGAGTGGGCTGAATTATGCCCTGGATGGGGGTGGCAACCCCAAGCACGAGGGGAGGCCCCCGACAGTGTCCCTACAGCAGTCTGGAGTGGGGGAGGAGGGATAACAATTTTAGAATTGTGATTTTAAAATCTTCAGCAACACACTAATGAAATATTTTAAATCAAATTTTAAACTAAGGTCCTGTAGATTAACACAGTAAATTCAGAAATTGACAGTATATACCTTGGGTTGGCAAATGCATGTTAAATGGCTTCATTACCACTTGAATGGCTCTTCCACAGGTTCAATGTCTGCTAATAGATTGGGGAGGCTTTTTCACTTCTAAGTTAACTTAGATCATCTCCAGAGGAAGCAGAGCCACCCAACAGGGAAAAAAAGAGGTGGGGGGAGAGGTGGATATTAAGACCCAATGGTACCCCACCTTTTTGGGTGCTCTATGCAGCTGCATATTCTGCATATTGGTAAGGAAGGTGCTGGTTGCCACAAACCATCTGTCCCAGTTTATGAGCAAGAGGTTGAAGCTTTAACCTGTTTACCACCTATGGCCTGATTCAAAAGTATGCTAAAGCACTGAATTAGGAACCTAGTGGGAAATCTTCTATTAGAAGCTGCATTAATAGACAACCAATTTACTTAACCACATTTTAAAAAATTTCTTCAACAAATGCCTAAGTTAAAACTAAAATTGAAACATGATAATACCCCAGTTGATCAAGGCAAATATGAAACATAAGCTCTTATCACCGTGAATACAGAAAAACACCCCTTGGTTCCAATATCCCTATTCACGGAGTGGAGGTTAGTATGCAAATGAGAATCGTATGGGAGCTTTCCAAACAATCAGAATTACAAGGTACATCATTACCCCTCTTTAAAGATACCAAAAGAATATTAGAGCTGGAGGGTAAGTAGTTTAAGGAATGTCTAACAATGAACACCACACAAGCAGTGGAAAATAATATAGCAGTGATGATGTAAGGAACACAGATATTAGGACCAAAATCAAACCACCCACAAAGGGACCACTGTTGGGCCAGGGCTCTAGCTCTGTCTGACTTGTTTCCAAATGAATCCAAGCCCAGCTATGTTCCCTTGTGCCACTGCAGTGATGCAAAAGGTTCTTTAATCCAGTTTAGTCAGTGAGCTGATGATTTCCTGTTGCTGCTCCCGCCTTAAGCCATTTCATGGAGAAGAGGTTCCTGATTGATAGGTCACTTGCACTGGCTATTCTCAGCTACCAGTGCCAGGTGGCTCACTGAAGGTGCCAGCCTCAGGCGTGGTTTGCCCTAAGTTGCACTGGATCAACTCACCTTCGCTTCCCTCCCTTGCATTCTTAAGTCTTATGCAAAGTGGATCTGGGCTGGATCCAAAGCCTTAATTTTTCATCAAGACAAACACACAAGTAACTAAGCAAACCTTACGGGGTGTTTAAAGCTTGGACGTTGCACTTGCAATACAAATCCTATTACGTATTTTTTTCTAGGGAGGCAACAGATCTTGAACAATTTTTTTCCAAGTCACCTCCAGCTTTCTTCAAGATATGTCTCTGAAATTCTATACTTTCAAGAAAACAGGATGTCAGGAAAATGGCTTTAGAATTGCGATAGAACCCAGGAACTGCATAGCCCATTTGCAGTCAGATATATAGTTTAATAGGAAGTGGAATGTATTTAGAAACCATA